>NW_027271040.1:1652500-2997500 GCF_040938485.1 Diadema antillarum | reverse complement strand
TTTTTTTCTCCCTCATAGTGAAAGTCAACACTCGTGGGAATGGAACCACATTTCCCTTTCTATATGGGAGATTTCACGGCTTGTTTGTGTCTCAGTATGTATTCTATTGATTCATGAAGTCTGGTGTCAAATCTAGGCGACGGACAGAGGCTAAGTGCCTTGAAAGTTGTTAGGCTGCTGCCACAAAGTTCCTTACTTTACTTTAACAGTGCGCAACTCTGTTGGGCTGCATTACCTATATAGTTACGAAATAGGCAGGTTGTATTCCACCCAACTGGTACCATGCGTTTTAGAATCAAGCCTTCTATATTAACAGATCTGTAACTTAAACCTGTGTGGCTGGTATGTTTACTTAAAACCACAAGACACCTAAAGAAATAATACCGTGTCGTCTTCGAAGCCTCTTTTGGGTCTGTCATTCGGTCAACTGAACGCATCGACAAGCAGCATTTTGTGAAGGGACAACAAGAATATTATTTCACCGCGGAGCCTGATGACATCACTTTTCTTTTTCATAAAGCTCCATGATCGACACTTTTGTTGGTTTTAAGCGTCGGAAAGAATCAGAAACTGTGTCTCTTTAATCGTGAAAGGCCAAATATTTCAATGAAGATAAAGCACTGCCGTCCGTATTTACCTTCGAGGCTCATTTTATCACGTAACTACATATTGTGATCTCCTTCTTTGCTAATTGTCTCACATGAACCGTGCATGCAAACGAGGCCGCCGAGTGCCTGCATCAACGATTTGTTACTGTAATTAACAAACTCTTGCATTCCCCTTCAACGTCAGCTGCTATCTTAAGAGACCGAGGAAAGTCTAACTCCAATTCGCTTGTATATCTACGGTGAATGCAGACTTGCACGTACATCAGTGATGCTCAAGGAAAATCAAACAATCCGTCCCACAGTTATGTATTTTGAAAGTCGTCGTCTATCCCTCTACTTCAGTTTAATAGCACAAACCCTATCTCCTCACATCGTTCATCACGCGTATGAACGTATGATAGGGTTCGGTCTATTGGTCACATAAACGACTCACTCACCTCTTTGGCTTCTGTAAAGTGATATCACACTTTAAGTCAAAGTTTGACATGAAAGGCACAGCTGTGTTTGAGTTTGCAGTACTTTCAATCTGTCATGAATTATTATACGTGAAATTATATTTACAGTGAAAAATACATCTACCCCATAATCAGTGGCCCGATCGGGCCTTAAAAGAAGTCGTTTTCAAAATTCAGTCGCCTTACATCAATTTTGAGTGGCCTCGGGCCACCGACCAACTGGGTCACCGGTAGTGTCGTATTCTGTATATGTACATGTATATATATATATATACATATATATATATATATATATATATATATATATATATATGTATATATTTCTTTGCTCAAAATTTTCGCTATATACATACGTATTCATTATATGTAATATACATCTGACACTATATGTACATTCATTTATCTTATATTGCAATCACGTGATTCGTAGAGTTGCCATTACAAGGCAATCATCTCTTTTTTCTTTTTTTTTGGCCTAATGTACGGTCATTAAAAGAACTGATATTATACCATGACTTCTGTACTACTATCTACAATAATCTTTTGTTGAAGCTTTATTATCCACCATAGCAGAACTCGTGATACGTCATTAGCCATCGAAGCTGCAAAGATCATACGTAAAATGAAATGTAGTCCAGCCAATAGGGCATTCGGATATCACGCGCTATGGCACTATGTGTAACCATGGTAACAGCGTTTGATCAGGGGTGAATTAGAAATGATACTCGGAAATGGCTTTCAGAAATTCATGCATTCATGGGACCAAATTCGGATGGTACGTCCTGAAGGCTAGCTATATGAATAGCCATAAATCCTTTTATGATCCTGTTTCACTGTTATGGCCATCCGTAGTTCAGTTCCTAATTTGTCTATTTGTGACGAGATGGAAAGTGGAATACAAAATAGTTTTTGCCTATCACTCACGAAATTACTTTGCCCGACTCTCACGAGGTTTTGTCTCCGCTGCTTTGGAAAGAAAAATTAATTTGGCATTCCGAAATTAATCAAGTGAAAAAAAGTCATATACCCGTCTCTGTAAATTTTAGACAACACATATAACTAATGCTCTCAAGCATTACTTGAGAACATCTACCAATGAGACCCAAAGAAGGACGGAAAGAAAGACGGAAAAAGAAAGAAAAATCGAAAGGAAGGAGGGAAGGAAGAAGGAAAAATTGGTCTACAATACCAAAAGAACATATCACCAGAAAACAAAGAAAGCACTATTAAAGTAAAAAAGCACCAAAACATTAAAGACACAGACACACACACAAAATCACAGACACAGCGACACACGCTAAATCACATGCGCGCGCACACACACACACACACACACACACGATGTCTATCAATCCATGAGTTAACCTTTTTAGTCCATGGGCCAGGCCAGATATTGGTACCATCTGAGGTGGCAATACCTTTTTGGTGTCATTTTGTTTGCCGGGCATAGATATGCTTATCAAGCTATGATAGCATTTCCAAATAAGTAGCTTAGTCATAGTAAATTAATTTTTAACCAATTTGGTCTCGTTGTTATATCCCTATACTTCTGAATCGAAACTAACCGCTATACAAAGAAGAGCACTGTCTTCTGTATGTTCCATAGAGCTGTAAAATGCAGCTCTGTGGTATGTTCACAGGTGTTCTGTTGTAAACGCGGTGCGCTTAGTCTTTATTAAAGGCATCGAAGGGAATATCCAAAGGTTATGATGTCCACAGCGCTTAGTGTTTATCCTAGACGGCGAAGGGAATATCCAAAGCGTATGATACAGTGTATATCCTTTTATCTAAAAACAACAACAACAACAAAAGCAATTCCTCGTGAATTTTACCATATCTTTCAATTATTTATCATTTTCCGGCGAAAACGCTACGGTGAAAACGCTGATACCACGCCAATGTCGCTTTATTTTCCTCCAACAATATAAGATAACGCAAAAACAATGTACCGGTACACTACGATACATTATAATGAATGATATTGTAAATGAACAGAGTGATTTTTGTTTAAAACTGATGTATTTGTTGATAGGGTAGTATAAAAACAGTATAGATAATCCCTTTTAAGAGGAACTTTAGATATGATAACGGTACATTGGTCTAGATAAAGACTAAGCGCACCGCGTGACAGCTGTGGACATCATAACCCTTTGGATATTCCCTTCGCTGCCTTGAGTAAAGACTAAGCGCACCGCGTTTACAGCAGAACACCTGTGGACATACAGAAGGCAGTGCTCTTCTTTGTATAGCGGTTTAGTTTCGATTCAGAAGTATAGGGATATAAAAACGAGACCAAATTGGTTAAAAATTCATTTATTATGACTAAGCTACTCATTTGGAAATGCTATCATAGCTTGATAAGCATATCTATGCCCGACAAACAAACTGACACCAAAAAGGTTGTGCCACCTCAGATGGTACCAACAACCCATTTTTCGGGTCTTGGCCCATGGACTATTTGCTAAGATGGGGAAGCCACCCACTACGTCCGATGAGATGCGAGGACTTTTCCAGATAAGATAATTGGGATTATTAGAATCATCCATTGGCTAATATCAAACGTTGATGGCGCCGCGAGCTCTTGATGCAATTGACGGGATAGCATGATAACACACGATTGACGATCAGGTCGTGCGTACTCATATACAGAGACTAATATTAGCAACAGTAAATATTTCGTAGATGGCACTTAAACAAAAAAGAAATATATTGCTTTGTAAAAGTGGCTGCATATACTACAGGTGAAGTAAGATTGTAAGGTGAATAAATATACAATGTAAGTGTCTTATGGTATGGAAAGAAAGTAAATAGCTTATATCAGAACTATTTATCAGAGGAAAGTCTAGTAGAAATCCAGACGGCAATAGTGCAACTTATATTCACAATGACCATATGTGACCGTGCATCCCAAAACGAACATAAAGTCGCACACACTGATTTTGCGTGAGGACTGAAAATAAGTGAAATGGGTCAACCTAGCCGAACTTGACTTTTTCATATTTTCTGAAAGAGCGGGTCTTCTTTAACATTATGCTAAAATTTGGTATCATAAAATGGGCAAGAAGTGTGTTTTTTAGCACTTTATCTCGAACATTTTTGGTAGAATAGTGTGATTAGGTGTGTCTTTAGAATCCCTTTTTCATTTCTGAAAAAACCTTGTCCACACTCTTCACTTTCAACTCTAATAACTTTTGAAAGGATAATGCTACTTCTTTGAAAGTTGGCATTAATTATGGACAGAATGTGTTAATGAGGCATGCTTAATTTCAGTTTAATCTGAGAATCCCTTCATTGTTGTTACTCTGGTGGTTTAATTTCTGTTTTTGTTCCATTCATCGCACAGCCAGCACGGTTTGGTAAAGATTAAGCGCTTGAATAGACAGTGTACTTAAGAGCCTCTTTTCTCAGTTCACACTTTTCCTGCGTTTGTGCTTTCTTTCCAATATTTAGATAGGTTAGGAGAGTCCATTTGATTTGAGTTATACATTATTTTAAAGCTTAAAGTCTGCTCTGTCAGAATATGGTCTTAACTAAGAATTCATGTCCGGCGACTTATTGTTTGTTTTGAGGTGCAGGGTCACATATGACGACCGAAGGATGATTTCATAAGAATTGCCATTCATAGAATGAGATCTACAAGGGGTGAATTGGTTGACATTCCATACAGTGTCAGAGTTGTGATTAGGTGCTCATATCGGGTGTGTGTGTGTGTGTGTGGGGGGGGGGGGGGGGGGGGTCATCGCGTGATTTCCCGACGGTGAAATTTCTCCAGTACTGCATGCAGGAAGGTGATGGGATAGATAATAAAACATCTTGGTTGTCCTTGCAGATAAACAGACAATTTATCATCACATTATAAGCAAGGATTGGCTGACTAGATCTGCGTGGATATGGTTCGTTGGGTTTATTGAAAAATTATCACACCTATCTGCTGTTTTTGGAATTGCGAAAGGAAGTATCGAAAGTGTCATGATGATAATCATAGTCATTTTGTTTGAATCCTTCTCCAGCATCTACACTTTTAAACCAACATCCAATCAAATTATGATAATGTAATTGAACACATGTTAGTGTAAGGAACGCGTAATCCATCCCCGTCCACACGGCGACAAGCAATCTCCTATCGTAGTCATATAAAAGTACAATAATTTGCTTAATATAGAACAATCATAAAATTTACATTCTCTTTATATACACACATACACACAAATTCACATACACTCACACAGCACCTTCTCATATAAACAAACTCTTAACATTTTGTATTATGCTGTATATGAAATGAAATGAAATGAAATGAAATATGTTTTACCAACTCAAAATCTGCTCAATGACTAGCGACCGAACTATCTTTGATTGTATTATGTGTACTTTATGTGAGGCCACTATCCTCGTCAAGCATGTGCTTTCCGATAATGGTCTTCTGCATTCCTGTATTTACTCCCAAATTCGTTTAATTTGTCTTTTGAATAGCTGGTATGTGAAATCATATTTGTCATTCAATGTGTGAAGACATCATTGCTCGCAATCCTTTTGTACTATTAAGGAAAAAACAGTTTTATTCATTTACGTTAAACATCAACCAATGTCCATGTAATTCACTGTTCAATTATTACTCATGAACTTTGTTCAATTGACCTTCTGTTATAATTATTCTTGTACGAAAAAAGAATGCAGAAATGAAACAATAATATAATGAATCAAATCAAAAGAGTGACAGTCGCGAAGATTAAATGCCTAATTACTCTTCCCTACAGAGTGTACCTCCATACCATTATTTCTACCATTTCAAAATAATGAATGAAAATTGAAAGCATGTGCGAAAGGTGGACCAAGTTACTCCTCTATTACTTAATTTCGTCTAGTAGTCAAGACTTCTCAATGGTTGTGTTTTTAGTAATTCTCCTCTAACCACCTTCTCTGCATGTACCCTGTGCTGACGTATGCATTTTCGCCCGGTTATCAAAATTGAATTTTGCTTATTTCTATTCCGTTTTCAATCACATCCGAGGTGGACATAATTGCGATGCATGCGCATTGGCAAGAATACAAATGAGTGAAGATGGCAATGTGAGCGATATGTATGTATATGATTATGTCCTATTCTGACAATAATAGACAACATTAAGGCAGCGAGATGTAACATTGTTGTAATTTTATACTCATATTACGACTGATATCTTACAGCAGTATAGATAATCACGGAAACATCATTTAAAATGAAATATCTCCTATTTCATAAAGACAATATCATAATCCATACTGACCGACAGAAAATAGGAAATTTTGACAATTTTATTTGGTCTTGGACTACACAGAGAGTGTTTGGCGGGGGGGGGGGGTGATAAACACACAAATCAAGAATAGACGTATCATCACGTCCACACTAACACCCTTTACCACTTTCACTACTGGCACTATTTGAACCCAAACTGATACTGTTCATAAAGACATCCTTTCGTCGTATTTCAATTGGTAGCACAATAATTATTCCAATTAATTGACTATTAAAAAGGAAGAAGAAGAAGCATAATGGTCAGGTAGACAGCTTTCACAATGTTGATACTGCATTTTCAGTACTTTACATAACTTTTGTACTTTCTTTTCCATGTACAGTAGCCATGTTAATATTAATAGATCAGTGATTGATGCCCCCCCCCCCACATGTAAGGTTGCCGTTTGATTGGACGTCTAGATTTTCATGCGAAACGGACAAACGGACAAAAGGCAGGGTGACATATCAGGATGATATAGAACAAAGCCAAGCTCTGCTATGCTTGGATATCACAACAGAGTGAGCTTTGGTTGCTTCTTTCTTGGTTTAACAATACGATGTGTTGCAAAAGAATCATTCAGGCTATACAGTATATTATGCCATAGATGTATGACTCTCTTAGCTAATACACGTTAAATAAAAAGGGTCACAGACTACACATGCATGTATACATTCCATTTTAACATGATTTTTTTTTTGTATGGATAGCAATGACACACTCTATACCTCTTTCTGGAAAAAAATACTCAAAACGAGGGAAAATGGCTGTTAATTCAAATAATCGCATCGTTGAAGAAACGTTTTCCATCCATCAAATTTTGTAGGTTTTTGCCTGCGGAAACTTACTTTGGTCCTGGGAAGTCATTTACAGTTTAAGATCCTTGATCACCTACAACAAGTAATGTAAATGGATCTTTCGTTTTTGTTTGTTTGTTTGTTTGTTTTGTTTGTTTTTTATTGTTCCATATTCCACCTTTCAACAAATACATAAAACATAAACATCAAAATAAAAAAGCCTGGATGAATTGTCAAGTACAGCTTATAAGACAATAAAACATGTGAAATATGAGGAATCTACATAGAAGCATTGATTGTAGGGTGTAGATTCCCAGATGCGGATGTGAGATTATTTCTTACTTGGTTATGTAATTAAAGGAATGACAATTTGTGAATTGGAGAAATATAAACGCCAAAAAGTAAAAAGAAAAAGAAAAAACAACAACAAAGAAAACAATGTCCGCGGCACAGACTTCTTGAGAGTTGCGTGATCACCCGAGCGAGGTACAAGTCAGATGCAGTGTACAATAGCAAAGATACCAAATGTGTACAAAGGAAGTTCAGGAGATAATACAGAAATCACGAGCGAGGCACATGTTACATAATCGATAATGTCAGTAATGTGAAGTATGAACAGAGATTTTTATGTGTTTCATATTTTATGTGTTTATGTGTTTATGTATATATATTTTATGTGTTTATGTGTTTCACAGTATTTCATAATTCATAATTTTCCATGGGGAAAATCGTCCATTCTCTCAGGCACGGGAACAATGTATTTTGAAGTTGTAGTCATTTGCAGTTGCAGTCACCAAATGTTAGGGTAAAAAAAATGACTTTTATAGATAGATAGACTATTCCTTTACAGTTCCATGCATACTCTGTGTATAAAACTCCATGTTACATGTTTTAGGCGTTTCTTCACAAACAAATCCAGCATGGAATTAATGTTTCATTCCGCTTTTTTTATATACGGAGATTAAAGTGACTAAGATAAGAAAACCCCGCACCAACACATCTATGAGTGTTAAAGGAAACTAAAACCCATCAGTGAAAGTTTGAGGAAAATCCGACAATCCATGCAAAAGTTATGAATTTTTAAAGTTTTGGTGTTGGAACCGCTGGATCAGGAGACTACTAGAGGATATGACGTCATTTATGGACAACTATGTGAAGAAAATATAAAGAAAATTCAACAAAACGTCATTTTTTTTTTCATGAAAATTACACATTCCATCAACTTGATACTGTCGTAATTATGTTAAGGGTAGTAATAATTCCCCCTGCTTTCTGAAAGCGGTTAGTCAAGTGCTCTTTCATTACGCTAGAAAAGTGAATGCACATGTTGAATTTTCTTTATATGTCTTTATTATGTTGTCCACACAAATTTAAAAATTCATCACTTTTGAAATCGATTGTCCGATTTTCCTAAAACTTTCACTGATGCGAATTACTAATATTGCTGCTTTCACAAAATCCACATTGCTCTTTGGGTTTTGGTTTCCTTTAACCTCTTGTCGAGTGCCTTGGCACGGTTGGAGTCCGCAGAGTCAATATCAAGGTGAGCCAATATTAAACCGAGGCGTTTTTGTTTGTCTCGGTATTGACACCACGGACTCCAACAGCGCCAGGGCCGTTGCCAATAGGCTAATCAAGCCTCAGCTTTTATATTGAACATATGTAGGTGACATTTTAATTCGGTGAATTTGGTGTTTTATTGTTCAAAGTTCACAAAACACCAAGAAAAAAAAAAGAGACGACGTATTCTATCGATGCAGGAAGGATACGATTAGTGAGAGAATAATGACTAGCGTTATCACGACAACGAAGATAAACAGGTATATGTCACACATCCGCGCAAGAGCCTGCCACTCCTTCCTATTACGTTCCAGTTGCATCTCCGTGCTGACGTGCGAGCGCGTTTCCTGTACGAGTCCGCGACGAAATTGGTTGGATGGATTATCTTTGCTTTTCCCTCGGAATTCCTGGGACAGGTCTGATTGGAATGAACCTCTTTCTTGCAATGACATTATCCTTACTGGATTTAAGTTGAAGTCTGGTCGCACGTTGCCCACTGAATATACAGCACACTGAAAACATAACAAGAGTACATTCAAGGGCTGGCTACACATTACACACTTCCAGTCTGCTTGATAATCAATATTTGCGGAATACACATAATGTACAATCATCGTGGGTGATTGAGTTTTTGTTTTCGTCCCTTTTTTTCATGAGATAACAAGTGTCGCGATTCATAAAGTGTCTCTGACTTTTCTTTGGATGCAGATAACTGAAAATATCACACCCGTTATTCATGTATTGCATTTCATTACTTACGGTGACAATTATTTAATGGCATCCAAGGAAAGAAAACTGAATGCAAAACTTACAAGGAATACATTCATCGATTTGTTTTCTTTGTCAAGCACTCTATAGATATATTGGTTGAAAGAACGAGACTGGGACATTTATGACAATCCTTTTTAATTTATTTTCAGACTACTTCAAAAAGTAAAAGACTCGTTAAATGACATCATCCGTCAATCAATAATCTTCTGTCAAAAGACATTAGAATGCACCTTTCCCTACACCATACACCATACAAAGTTAGCATATAAGGCTGCATGCTTCCATGCTACGAAGACATCGCATGGAAACAAACAAGTTATGTTCAGTCTACACAGGGAAGTCAAGAGTGCCTCCGTTGTATCTTGTCGGTCATAATTATTTCACTTTCCACAATTATGGCAGGTGATGACAGATCTAACTTTAGATTTGAGTGTGTGTGTGTGTGGGTGTGTGTGTGTGCGTATCCAAGTTATTTGAAGAGAAATAATGAAAACGTTATAATATTATAATATAGCACTGACATAATTATATTATTATAATGGGGATTTTTTTCTTCGGCCACGTAAGTGATGAGCAGGCTATTATGAATCAATACAAGTCAACAATGTATTTGCATTGCACAGTCCCTTTAACGTGATGTCATGCTTTGTCGGAGGTCCCGGTCATTATTCTCATCCTAGCGTTGTTATAGGTACTCATTGTTACACCAGCAGCGAGATGGACATCTTTGCATCTCGTCGAAAGACGTAGGTATTCACTGGTCCGGACTCGTACTCAAATATTGATGAGTCACAGCATAGTACTGTACCTAACACACCTGTAACAAGCAAACGCCGAGGTTAGCTCTTCTGACGGGGCCGGCGCAATGTTATTAAAAGTGAGGGGGCCCAGTTTTGTTTGTTTGTTTGTTTAATGGGAAAAGAGAAGTCGATTCATTTTTAACAGTTTCTGGTGCCACTTCCGGGGTTAGTCGGCTGACAAGCAAAAACAAAAATGCTTAACATTTTTTGGTGTCTCTCCCGGGGTTAAAGGCGTTATTTACCATTTGCAGATGAAACAAAAACCCAGGTTTAGTGCTTCAAAATGTGAATTAGGGATAGAAACAACCAATGTAAAAATTTGAATCAGTATAATAATGTTGAGTATTGTTAAATATGCAAAATTATGTTAAGTTTTGGTTTAGTGAGAGAAATGGTGATATTTCCTTATAATTTAGGCTTTATTGCACAATTTTTACATGGTAGGATGTTGACCTACAACTGACCTACACATAAATGCATCAAATGTGATATCTCGAACATTTTCAAAAATCACTGCTCCCAATGGTAAAACAGTAACTTTAACTGGCTGACAAGAAAAACAAGACTTAATATTTTTTTTTCTGGTGCCAGGTCTTCTCACTTCATTTTTGTATGTCACTTCCCTACCAAAATCGGCTGACAAACAAATAAACAGCTCCACAATTGTTGACGTCACTCAATATAACATCCACTGCTGACAAGCAAATAGACAACAAACAGTAAATCCCATCGTTCAAATGTGATCCTTTTCATTACGATCTGGGTATTTGAGTATTAAAGTATGAGTATACTTCATAAATCCCAACACTGAGTCATGACTTCTTCATTTGTTTTTTTTTAATATTTATTTTAATAGGGGAAGGGGAGGGGGACAAATATTTATGATGTGTTACCTTGAGGTTTGTTCTCCGTTTGAGGGCGCTCTCGTTGTCCCGCTTGATGAAGCAAAGCCGACGAAGACAAAGAGGAGGCGCTTTTTCTCCACACTGGTGGTAACAGCGGAGTATCACGATGCTGCTAGTGACGCCGAAACAGTTTGTCAGCACCATGTAGACAAGGAACAATCCTATAAAGAGTAATATAAAAATCAGGCAATGAAAGCAAACAACGTCAGGGCCACTCCTCAAATATCGCATCAGTCAGTGAGATATACCTATGGAAGAGATGTAAATTTGCGAGGCACAAATAACCAGGTCAGATGAGTATAGAGACGGTATTTAACAAATGTTATCATGATCACTTTTTGCAATATGTTTATATATCACAAAAAGTTATATACATTTTTGAAGCACGTCTACTCTCCTGCCCCACCCCCCAAAAACACACCAAATGAATACACAATCAATCAAAGATCCAAACCTACAGCAAGCAAACACAAAGCCTAAGGTGCCTACAAAATGCAGTTTGCTCATCGTAAATGTTCATTTTTCTTTCAAGTTAATGCTTATTTATTTATTTATCTATTCATGTTTTCTTTTAAAAACAATATAGGGTAGGCACATTCAGTTTGCTAACTGCTTTACAATGGCGCCCTGTATATACGCAAAATAAAACAACAAATACATTTGTAGTAACATGATTCACACAATTACCGATCAGTGACATAAATAAACAAAAGAAATCAACTTAACTACACATCTGTTACATGTATACATAAAATCTAAAACCTTAACGATTTAGAAAAGGGAAGAGTATATAAACACAAACAAAACAAAGAAAAAAATCTAGTGGGTGTGACAATGTAAAAAAATGTAAGTCTCAAGTCTGTTAATCATTATAATTTACAGGCGAGGGATCGTTATTTCGTTAAGTTTCTATATATGGTGCCTTGGGGAAATCAAATCTGAGATAGATAGGATGAAAAATTGCTTCATCTTTTCCAGGGGGATTACCTCGGAAAGTTAACCTGCTTTCAACAAGGGCAACATAAAAACCAAGGGCATGATATTATTCAATTTTCAAAATATTATCTTGTACAGAAAAGGGAAAATGAAATACGAGTATTTTACTTAGACTTGTTGAAATATTATACAAAAATAATACAGCTAGCAAAAAACAATTTTTTGAATGGGAAAATCTTATGGCGTATATGCAAAAAATGATGTGTCAAGAAGGATATAAACCACGCATTTATTGAATGCAAATTGAATGAACCCCTAATTGAATATCTAAGAAAATTACTACGAGGTACATTCCAAGTAAAAGCTACTGTCGTTCAGGGTCCTATACATTTGTTCGGGATAGATTGTGAAAACAATTGCATTTGATTTCTTATTATAAGTTTTTTATTTGAAACTGATTGTTGATCGAAATATTACAGGAAGGGACAAAAGAATAGCTGCTGCCAAACGAATCTTCCGATGGAAAATTTCGAAAAGATTTCAGATATGTTTAGATAACAATCAGTTTGAACAAATCATGTTTTTACAAAAGAATTCTTGTTCGAAAATAGAAAAAGGAAAGAGAACAACAGCAAAAAGTTTTTTTTTTTGTGTTGATAATAGTGTGACTTGTTATTGTTGTCTTGCCTACAATGATGATTTTGTAATGGTGTAATTTAAGTCGTAAATCATTTTTCCTCTTTTATTGAAGACCATGTTTATGTACTTGATAAATCTTCTACAGGAAAGAAAAAAGAAGGGGTACATAACTTCGCACAGGTTAAGAAAAGAATCCTTCACCGTCCGCACTCTGCTTAAGCCCTGGTCACAACTCGCCGTGCGTGCTTTTCGTCCGTACGTTCTTGGCGGAGGCCACGGCGTTCACGTTTTTTCTAAAAACGTGGGGAGGAAGTGACTAGCGCAGGGAGGAAGTACGTCAACGCACGACACTCGCACGGTTGCGCAGGATGTAAGTACGTGGCCCGCACGCCAGGCCTGGCAATGAGGGGTTACGTGCATCGTACGTTGTGCACGTGGTAAGTGAGTTGTACGTGCTTACAAATTACAATCTACGTGCGATTGCCACGTTCTCTTGCGGAGGCTGTAATTACACGTGCTGCTCACGTCAGGTATCCCTACTCTGTCGCATGTTGTAAGTGCGTGCAAGTGCGATGATTTTTTTTCTTCCCGTCAGATGCTACTAGGGGTAGGCCTAATTATAGGATCACCTTCCAAGGTTCTTCAGATGTATAATCATACTTCTTCTCCATGGATGTATATAGTAGTTTAACCTTCTGTGTGTCATATTCATTTCATGTCTATAGGTTTTTATATTCTGTTGAAAGAAATGAGATTGAAATAAATACACTTAAGTGAAATATGTGAAATGTGTGCATATTTGACTCATTGACAGAGAAAGGGTTAATAGGCTATATCAGGTATAGGACCATAGAGCTGTACAGCTCTATGTATAGGACCTAGGTTACATCAAATATATAAAATGGCATTGTATACCTGATGTAGGCTAATAGGCTAATGTCAATATCAGGTATACAATGACATTGTATAACATTATTTGGATTAAAACATCCTAACACATTGGCACTTGAGGTGAAATGCGTATAATTTGCTGTTATTAAGTCTGCCATCTTTATACCCAGTTTCAGAGGTGGTGGCATTTCAGACATGGAGGCATTTTTTAGCTAGATTTATCAGCATATTAATAGAACAATGAATGTAGGCCTATGAGTTTGCAGTTTCATCTGAGACTAAAGGTGTCACGTTTGCAATTAAGGCACTATATAAGGTAATACTGTCATAGAAAATTCTTCCTTCCTTAATTTCAAAATATACACATTCTCAATTTCGGAGAATGGTACTGACTTTATCACTGTTCTGCATATACAATGAACTGCCTTTTAACCACGCTTGTGCAGATCTTAAATGTATTTTTTTTAACTCCAAAAATCCTGTCACTTCATGCATTGACCATTCAGAGCTCAAGATTTCTATATGTTTTGCTTCTTCAAGAAGTTTTTTTACTTTGTCTTATGTGCCACAAAATATGGTACAAGTGTATACAAGTGTGTGTATATACATATATATAAATATATTACTAATCGCCTACCATGCAGAAGGGTCCTATAACATAATAATTTCGATTTGTGACACAATTCGAAAGAGTTTTGAAAGCCCTTTCAAGTGATATAACAATCATTTTACTGTGTATGCGATTTTTTCGATCCTATAATCCTTACAGGGAATTTCTGCCCGGTAGGTGAAATGGAACAGTATGAATATATAATTGCCATCATCATGACATCTTGGAGACGAAAATGATGATACTCGTCCGTTGGCTCGGTTCGTGTACCTTGCAGAGATCACTGCGCACAACTTACGTTTTAAGTGCGGAGCAGGTGCTTATTCGGCAAGTTCGGTACAGTCTGCGTGCTCTATTGAACAGTTGAACTCAGGGAAGTGTCGAATAAGCACGGGCTGCGCACTTATTACGTGCTCAACACGTACGTTCTACGTGTGCCGTCAGCCGAGCAAGTGACGGTGGGAAAATGTTAAAAAACGCACGGAGTCAGTGCGTTGTACGCACGTTCGCTGTAGAGTGCACGTACGTTGCCCGCACTTAGGGTGAATCCGTAGCCCGAACGCAGCGAAAGTTCCTCGGGTCCTAAAAGTGCTACGGCGTGTCTGCGTGCTCGAAAATTCGTGCGGAGGCGGAACTTACTACGTACGGATCCCCAAATTTTGCCCACGTTTTTGTAAGTAGACAGCACGCACTTGCAAGTACGGCGAGTTGTGACCACGGCTTTACCGATGAGAGGCAGCTCGTTTCCCAAGGGAGGCATGATTCCTCCTATCAGCTGCTGAAACAATAAGGCAGCAAGGAGGTTGGCGACAGCGAACTGGACGCGCTCGCCCGACTCCGATGGCAGGAGGAAGACGAGGCAGTTGATGATGGCGAGCAGCCCGCTGGGCAGGATGATGTTGAGCAGGTAGAATAGGTAAGAACGCCGCAGGGTTAACTCGTAGACGATCTGAGAGAACGGGTATTCGCAGCAGGCGTATGTCTTGTTTTGAACCTCGCCCACGACTTGCTCCAGCGACCAGACGCCGTTTTGAAGAAACACATTCTGTAGAGACGCACCCAAATGAATAGTTCAATTCATTTATTTATTTTCATTCTTCTTTTGTTTTCTTTCAACAAAAACATAACACAAGATAAATCAGGTATTATACATCATAAACAAAAAACATTTGCCTTTGCAATATATAAATGATATCGATAAACATAAGAGTGCATACTGGCAAAAAAAAAATAACAATACAAAGTCATGCTTCAGTTGAAAAAAAAGGAAGAAAGAATAGAGAGGTCCACTAAAAAGCAAAGCTTGTAGATTGTGAATCACTCATAAAACTTATGAATTACTTATTTACAAACACTTGTGACAGATATGATATACGACAGGACGGGACAAAACAGAAGAAACACAACAACATGACACAACTTGCCAGAATAGATGAAAAGTATGGAAGGAAAGAAAGAAAAAGAGAGAGTGAGAGAATGCCTACACGCTGAACAAGGGAAATGGAACAGGGGATGGTAGAGAATGTGCTTCATAGAGTTGGCGCTGATTGCAGCTGTGCAAGGATTGTGATGGCTACTTCTTTACGTAATAATGAATTCAGTGATTGAGTAATTGGTAGGTGGATGATAAACCCTGAGGTTGACGAAACCTAGAGCTAAGGAAAAAAAACATATCAGAGAGGATTTGATAGAAAAGATTTCAACTTGCGCTTAAAAGAATACAAAGATGGAGAATTCTTTATTTCACAGCTCAGTAAGTTCCAAAATCTACAACCGGTGTATATAAATGTATTCTGAGCCAATAAAGTTCTCAGGAGGGGTAAATGAAACTCATTAGATTGTCTAGTGGGATAATCATGAAAAGACTGGTTCCGTGAGAACATTGAATTGAAAATACTGGGAAGTGCATTTATGTTGTAACTAAACATAAACTGACCAAGTTGAAAACAATACAAATCTTTAATTTTCAAAATCTTAGATGTAGTAAATAATTTAGTAAATAAGTAGTTACATTTACGAAGAGAAGTTTGTGTATTGAGGCAACAGAGGATAATGTGTCGATAACGAACTAATAACTATGGACGAAATCGACTTAGACGAAGAGGTTGTACGAAAAAAAAAAAAACAAACCCCGCTGAAATACGGCTTAATCCGGGAATCGTCATTCATCAACGCTTTAAGCACCATGTATAATTTCTACACATATATGGCGATTTCGGGGCTACTTTCTGTTCGCATTTTGATGTGTTCGTGCAACGCCAGACTTTACCACTGCTGGCTGCGAAGGCATGACAGAATCTGAGTACACACACTTAAATGTTAACCTTGGCGCGTCATCACGCCGTTGCGTACCTGTCTATTAAAAACCGAATGAACTAATCATGCGAGTACTGATTACGTTCTCGTTGTTCAGGACTCTCGGTTACGCATAATTCTCTGGTGGAACTATTTAAAGGGAAAATGACTCTCTACTCACAATTAAGAAAGCTTAATGTTTTATGTCTATATTTTTCAAACACAAACCAAATTATACATATATAGTTTGATACTTAGATATCGTGAGAACCTTGGGTATGCATTGCAATACACGATATGATTCAGAGAAATATTGAATCAATATGTATGAAATTGCAATGTAATCATGTCATTCATCTATTAGAAATGATAATTGAAAAGTGAGAATTAAACAGAAAACATATAGAGCGCTAGCGAGAGTGGTTAATTACAGGTTGATACTATAAAAAAACATTATTGCAGCATATTCAAAACGACTTGAGTGTTGAATGTTTAATTTGAATGCTCTCTCTCTCTCTCTCTCTCTCTCTCTCTCTCTCTCTATATATATATATATATGTACATATGTATATACATATATATATATATATATATATATATATACACACCAAAGAATTAGGTTCTTTTTCATAACAGCTTTAATGGAATGAATTGTGGTGCATGATCTAGAATTGGCTGGGTCAGGGTCATGGAGTCTAATGTGTATGTGCTAATATCAGTGGCATTGTGAAAGACGTTGGGAGTTGGTTATTACAGCATTCACACATAAATATCGCCACCTGCAATGTTTTCGTACCATAGTTTTCAATGGAATTTATCTTCATATTTGTTCCTACTTAAGTAAAATCTGCCATAACATGAATAAAGTGAGTGACGTGATGATGACATAAACCTCAAACCACTTTATGGCTTGTAATGTGACCATTTTTTCGATTATTTGATGGACATCTCAATGGATCATCGTAACTTCGAACTGAGGTTTACGAACGTTGACATTTCTTCTTTTCAAATTCATATCCCATAATTAGCCATAAAAACAAGTTGTACGAAAGCAAATGGAAATTTCAAGGAGATGACAATTAATGTTCAATGATGATGCGCAGGTATACGTGATATCACCTCATGGCACCTCCTTCCTAAATGAATTACGAGTGTATCACGGCCGAGTGGAATAGCATGATCACTAGCTTTTGTTTCCTTGTCTCTGTTTTTTTTTTCACGTGAAGGTGGCTCTCAGTTCAATTTGCGGCACACACGGCTACCTTGCATCTCAGCAACCCCACCTTCCTCTATCACTCTGAGAGCCTGGTTATTGACTGATTCAGCCGGGAGGCCATGTTTGTTTGTTTTTGTAATGCACATTGCGTAATGATATCGATAATAGCGTTTCACGTCATGTGCCTACATTTATTATTGTACACCGTTTAAAAATGGATAGGCCTACCTGACAGTGCTTGATGCTTTTAGTTACACGTGGATAGATCAGGGTAGCATGCAAAGAGTAGTGTTTGAGTTTGAGTTTGAGTTTGAGTTTATTTTATTTCACTACGGGTCACTCGCTTCAGCCAGTGGCTGTTCTTCTGTTTATAGTCAATGTAGTTTAAAAGCCATACAAGTGTTAGAGGTACAGTGTGTCATTCAATCACTGAAATTAATGTCTGATTGCTCGGGAGCTTATCCCTGTGCACGCCACATCAATTTCTTTTGCATAGATAGGGCCTATGTAAAGGAAATTTGTGCTGATTTCACTCATTGGTACATACATGACATAAGGTTAAGCGAAATTCACGACAAAACAACTATGGATACGACACTGCTGTCATTTTACATCACGTTTATATGAAATTTATATAATCTACAGTTTCACCGGGAGGAAAGATATTACTGACATGCATATTGATATTGAAATTGAGAAGGTATTTCAATGAGTTATATCCTCGGCAGCCCGCAGGTTGAATTGCGGACATTTTACATGAATCAACAGGAATACACTGAAATATGTAAAAAAAGTAGAAAGAAAGATGACTATCTTGAATACTACACATAAAATTGATGTTTACAGCAAATCACAAACAAGCATTAAATTACGATTTCTACCCCACTTTTCTCATTACTATAGATAATCATTGTTACTTTGATATATTATGACACTACTCAAAACTTCTTTCCCACATTCTTCTTCCTCTCCTCTCGTTTGCCTTCCATAGCCTTTATCTATTTCTTTTTCCACTTCTCCTCCTCCAACCTCATCCTTTTCCCTTCAATGATATTGAAATCATCACGTGCTATAATCATACATAGTGTGAATGATTTATCGCACAACACGTGTCACAACCAATGTCCTTACCAGCAAATATTCGCCCACATATCAAAAAGTGTATTGCATGTTCCAGTAGGGAGAGAATTACAAGACGATGATGGTTGGATGTGATAACAGAATTCTTGCAATGATTAAAGCAAGTGTCCTTTGTGATACCAACCTGACTGGCGTCTTCGTCAGTAGGCAGGTGGAGGACGAGTCCAGATGAGTCGTAAAGCCAAGACATAAAGGTCATCTTACAGGTCTGGAGGTCAAAAGGAAAGTAACGGATCTCCACCTGACATGCGCCTGTCATCACCAGGGGAGTGAACCATGTGATGCGGCCGTCGTAATAAAGGGTGGCATGGGTGTCGGAGATGCTGATGAAATCCTTGTCGACGCTAGGGGCAGAAAAAACAACAACAACACATTACTCTTTGAGCATTCCTCATTGACAAAAATTTACCACTTCAGGTAGCTTTGCAGGTAGCCGTTAAGTAAAAGAAAATACATGTCGCCTGAGTTCCCTGTAGCTTAGTGCAAACATCAATGAGGTGTACTGAAACAATGTAGAATTCTTACACTTCGCTTTAGATTTTGGTATATATGTAAACAAATGACAACAGATACATCACGTTGAGTGTCTATTTCCATATCAATACATATGAAAGAATACATCAGTATACGCGATTTTGGCGCTTTCGTTTTTTATTTTATATAGTACAAATATATAGAATTGAAACATTCTAATTTGCAGAATCGAATTCCAACCTGATAACCCTCACCCCCCCCCCCAAAAAAAAGAAAAAAAGTCATACTGAATACACCAACGTTATTCAAAGGAGACACAATTAAGTTAGGAACATTAGACAAGTAAGATTTAAGAAAGCAGATATCAGACAATATTGGAAGACAAAAAAATCATAAAGCATGAGAAACAGTAATTATGTTTCTTGGAACAAAAAAATATATACCATTCTTCTGTATAATCACACCGTGATACCGCAACGTCTTTACACTCTCAAACATCAAGCATATGAAGAAATCTGTACGATTTCAACCAAATTTGAGGTATTGATGAGTAGCTCTTTTTTATCTCATGTAAAATCATCCATTAATCAGAATATAAAAAGTCACTTTGAGATATACTACATGTCATATAATTATATACACGTGTATGACAAATTGTTTTAAAGAATATCACTGGATTGTAAGAAAGCATATGAGAGCAATCGAGACTTTCGCTTTAATAGGTAGGACCGAGCCGTCATTTAGATGCAGGGGATGATTAATAAAATGCACTAATTCAATGTTCAAGGAGCAGTGGAATTTGAATGACAGCTCCGTGTGGCGGCAAAAGATTTCTTTTTTTAACACAGAAGCAGTTCGTGGGCAGGCACGTAGCTGAATGGAAGGATTTCTTATACTCGCCTACATGCTTTATTTTTAAAATCTTCTGCTCTACACACACACACACGCACAGAACACCACACACATAGTGTGTGTGTGCATGTCAGTGTGTATATCACAGCGTTAGGTTGGATGAAGAAAACAAGAAAACAACTTTGAAACGGCAGATTGCTCTTGCATGATATACCTGTATACTGTTTACCCGCAAACATAGGAACGATAATGAACAAGTGAACAAGACAATAATGCTCTTCTTGTAATTTGAATTTTGTTGTTGCGAATACAATCCACTGCAAAAGAATCGCTTTAGATATTGCTGATCTCAGCAGAATTAACCAGTAACATTTTCAAAATATCAAACGCAAGCTGAGGCATTTCTTATTCGCCGCGCTCATGTTTGAGCTTTATCAATCTCTTCTTCGCTAAAAATGAATGCCCTACTTTCGGGATCCCTCTTCTCGATTGCTCAGACTTTCGAAATCTCGTATCACGTCTTCACATAATCAGGATGACTATGGATGACATTCACAGAAGAGTGAACATTATGGGCGCATGTCACACTCATACACTGTGTTGTATTACTGGACTCTTTTGACCTCTAGTGAAAAATGCATGTAAGAATACAATGTTATTGATCTATATTGATATCTAGTTTGAGTCAGTTTATGTTTCAAGGCAGAAATCATAATTATTTCTTTACGGTAAAATATTATCTTTTATTCGTATCTTACACAGTGCAGTTTTTTTTTTCAGTTTTTTTTTTCATAATCACAGTTATAATAAACCAGGTGTAATTTTTATTCACTTGTTTTCAAGAAAGATTGCACTTTCTGTAACTAGGTTACAGAATACCCGCAACCTACCAGCACTTTTGGCATATAAACTTCATCTATCTGAGGAGATCAGGTACACCTTGCAACGAATCATATTTCAAACAGAAATTCAGGGATCACTTACGCACTTACGTAATCATGGTAGCGCATCGCTCTTTATGTCTCTCTTCTGCTTTCATAAATTTCTGCTTCATAATATCATTCATGCCCATAATTATATCTGCCTTGTAAAAGTACATTGGCTTAAAAACTGACATGCATCGTCACTACCGTAATGTATTTAATCAAGTGCTCATAGACAACCTTGTTATGCAGGAAAATGATCACGTGGGTTTGATGATTTTTTTGATAGACACCATCATGATCATAGCATATGCTGAATGTCACATGTTCATAATAATTCAGAAAGAAACCTTAGCACATAGAGAGAATATTTCACAGATTCCAGGGATAAAGGGGATGTATATAAAAAAGTTAATTTTGTGAAGTGAATCGGATTCAAAGATTTATTCAATAATTGTGACCGTGCACCTCAAAACGAACATAAAGTCGCACACACTGATTTTGCGTGAGGACTGAAAATAAGTGAAATGGGTCAACCTACCCGAACTTGACTTTTTCATATTTTCTGAAAGAGCGGGTCTTCTTTTACAATATGCTAAAATTTGGTATCATAAAACGGGCAGAAAAGTGTGTTTTTTAGTAGTTTATCTCGAAAATTTTTGGTAGAATAGTGTGATTAGGTGTGTCTTTAGAATCCCTTTTTCATTTCTGAAAAACCTTGTCCACACTCTTCACTTTCAACTCTAATAACTTTTGAAAGGATAGTGCTACTGCTTTGAAAGTGGGTATTAATTATGGACAGAATGTGTTAATGAGGCATGCTTAAGTTCACTTTAATTTGATAATCCCTTCATTGTTGTTACTCTGGTGGTTTACTTCCTGTTTTTTGTCCCATTCATCACACAGCCAGCACAGTTTGGTAAAGATTAAGCGCTTGAATAGACACTGTACTTCAGAGCCTCTTTTCTCAGTTCACACTTTTCCTGAGTTTGTGATTTCTTTCCAATATTTAGATAGGTTAGGAGAGTCCATTTGATTTGAGTTATACATCATTTTAAAGCTTAAAGTCTCCTCTTTCAGAATATGGTATCAACTAAAAATTCATGTCTGGCGACTTTTTGTTTGTTTTGAGGTGCAGGGTCACAATTGTACAAGGTATTATGATGTCTAGAGATAACAGCTTGTTTTCTGGATAGTGCAGGCAGGAATATCCTGTTAACTTTCTTGGATGACAAATTTTGCCAGTAGCCGCATCACACTTCGAGGCGTTTTACAGGTACATGTTGAACCGTAAAATGACCTCAATTATAAAAAAAAAAGAAAAGAAAAAAAGGGTCCCACTCAACAGGACATATTCCGTTGCGTGATTCACTTAAACACTCCCAAAGGCACCAGTACAATGGAAATATCAGATTTCGCGGATTTTCCATTCTTCAGAACCGGCTTCGCTGTTACAAGATGAGAGCAGTCGGAATTAAAATCATGAATCGGACTTAAATTATCTTCATCGACAATACTTCAACATTAGTTTTTTCTCCTTTCTTTCTTTCTTTCTTCTTCTTCTTCTTTGACTTGCTTTCTTTCCCTTCTTTTTTATGTAAATATTTCTTGGCAAACTGACACACTAGCAAACGAAATTGAGTATCTGAAGAAATGTCACCCTCAGGAAAAAAAACAAAAACAAAGCTGTCACAAATACCCAAGTCGACCTTAAAGGGGCATTCCAGACAATTTTCATAATTTCATATCACGTAGTACATAAATCAACAGCTCCATGTATGTATTTAGGGGAATTTATTGCGGTTCTTGAAAAACAATACTTTGAAAAACCTTAAACAAATTACATTGAACAAGGATGATGACATAGGAGGCTCACATATTTCAGAGATGTAGCAGTGCAATTCCATTACAATACAATTGCTTGTGAGTTCACCATGTGTATAATCTATACATGCCTTCTTCTTTTGTTTTGCTTCCTTGAGTCCCAACTCATGTATTCTTAAGGTGGCATTGCCTTGTCATCCTTCTTGTTCATTGCAAGTTATTATAAATTTCGAAAACATTCTTATTCTTCGTCCCAATTATCATAAATTCTGAAACTCTGTCCTTAGAATAACTAATTTATAGTTGTTCAAATGTAAAAAAAAAAGAATGAAAATCATTTGGAGGTCTCCTTTAATATTAGTTTTAGTATAACGGTACAAACTGCCACAAAAGCTCACCGTGTAAGGATTTTGACGTCAGTCAAATAATCCTATAGCATGTGTAGACATAAGTTTGTTTTAGCTTGTTTCTCCGCGATGTCAGCAAGAGAGTTCGACTTTCATACCATCGTCTTGTAGAACTCATGAAGGGATGTCATTCGCAATGGCATTAGCCATGAAGGTCAAGAATAATACGCTTTAATCAAATTCCTAGTTTTGCTATACCCTGTTAGGTAAAAAAGGTTTTCACAATACAAATGGCCTTAAAGAATTTTTCCCTGTCAGACTTGGAAATAAAACAGCATTATATAAATTCTGAGAATGGAAACTACGAGGTGTCTATCATGAAGGAATCGATGTACAATGCGTGCATTGTTTAATTCGCTCGAATGCTTTGCATTGATTAACCGCTTCGTTGTGTGTATAAAAGGAAGACGTAAGAAAAAAAAAGACGAAGAAGAGCCCTTTACCTCTCAATGAACTGGATGTTAGGGGTCCATGCGTTTTCTGGGTTGTAGGTGATGCTCTCCAGTCCTCCATAGTCGGCAGGATCCCACTGCAAGAACTCGTCTCTCCAGTCCTGACGGTCAGGGTACGATTAGACAAGAAACCACCAAATGTGATTGTCTTTTTTTTTTCTTCAATTTCTCATCCTTTCAAACACTTTGAAAATTCGTATGGAAAATGAATCAAATAGGTTCAGAAAGATGTATGCGTGCATTGAAATACACATCAAAATAGATGGATCACATTTTTTAAAATGTTGCCTTGAGGTTTAGTGAGGAAGGTTTCGTTTTATTTTCACTGAAGCCTTCGAGTTCCACAATGGAAATCAAAATTATATGACTCCAATATCTTTGCTAATGGTGAAACGTCATTTATCCTTAATTTCACAGTATATCCTACAGTAGGTTTCACGTCACCCATGAATGGTCAAATACTGTGCATTGAAATAGACATCAAATGTGTGCATTGAAATAGACATCAAACTAGATGGATCAAATTTTTAAAATGTTGCCTTGAGGTTTTGTGAGAAAGGTTTCGTTTTATTTCCACTGGAGCCTTCGAGCTCCACAATAAAAATGAAAATACAAATTAATGATATTTCACTCCAATTTCTTTGTTAACGGTGAAAGAGCGTCGAGCCTTAATCTCACAGTATCCTACAGTAGGATTCACGTCATCCCTGAATGGTCAAATACTGCCATAGTCGGTATTTTGGGGACCATGCCATTACTGAAAACAGTCA
The DNA here is from genome assembly GCF_040938485.1 of Diadema antillarum. Classification (NCBI taxonomy): domain Eukaryota; kingdom Metazoa; phylum Echinodermata; class Echinoidea; order Diadematoida; family Diadematidae; genus Diadema; species Diadema antillarum. The sequence goes on along the minus strand of NW_027271040.1, from coordinate 2,972,902 downwards.
ATCACGTCTGACTCGGACGCGTGATCAAGTGTACACCTATCCCCTCATGGAAGACAGCAGTGCTTCTTGTGCGTCTTTTGCATAGAGTGACGTCATCATCTATCCGCAAGCAGTCAACGATACTCAAATACAGTCAGTCCGCAGCGCGAGCGAAAACGCAAGTATTTATTCAAGTCGTATTCACGGCTGAGCGGTGCTTGCATACGTAATGAGCAGATACATGGTCATGAATAAATCCGTGTAGAACGAGTATTTCTCGTCAGTTTTCGACACTTTTAGTTTAGACTGAAAGAGAAAACATAAGCCAATATGCTCATGATCAAAACAAACAGAAAAGAAGAATATAGAATATCAAAATCCCTCTCGAAGTTCGGTATTGTATTCAAAAATATTCCTTCACGTTTGACGCCAAAAAACTAACCTGAAATCTTTCATGCCCCTCTAAAATATGGTGAAGACTATGTCCGCTAAAGTATATAGTATCACAATAAGGACACGTTTTCCCATCTTCATTTCAATACGGGTCAGGAACTAGCAAAATTCAGAGACATGTCTAGCGTCGAGTTTAAAAAGATTATCCTCGCATTCGCACCGGAATTCCGGGTCTGTGATTGGTCGAAATCTGTCGCAAGACGCGGCGTGTCGCATTGCGTAGTATCCATTGGCTGCTGACTCAATGCTGTGAGTTTTAAATGTTAGGTTCCAGATTTTGATCGAATTTTCACTCTCTATACAAAACTCGAACTTTACACAGGAACCACTGATGTGTATGTGAGTGTGCACTTACAATGACCCTGAACAATGGACCTGGCTGCCACCTGTCCCGAGCTCTGCTGCAAGGCACATGAATGCTTAATCAATTATTCATGTGGATTGCCCCGAGCACTGCTAGTCTGAATTCTTGACACAGGGTGAAATGCATGCACATGAAAGAAGTAAGCACATGTTTCCATGTGCTTGCACACACCACATTTCAGAATGAACAAAGACTAGCTACGATAGTGGAATTCCTCATGAAACATTCCAATCCTGGCCATTGTCCACGACCATTGTCTGGGTATCAACAACACATTCCACGCGTGTTCATTCACTACCCCACTTCCAGTAAGAAAACATAATTTGCCTTGTTTTCAACAGGAAAATTCACAACCTTAAAAATGGTGCCCCTCTTCGTTTTTTAATTGATCATACTCGCTCGTTTCACGAGTGTGAAATCGAAGAAATAACGGAGATCTATTTTCAACACCAGTCAGGAACTAGCAAAACATCAAACTATGATCTAAAAGCTTCTTGAACATTGGCAAAATAATCGTTTACTTTGATGCTAAAATGGACTACTATATTGACATCAAAAATAGGGAAATTAGATATCAAATTAATGAGCATAATCAGCTCTATAACTTAACTAACCATCCTGGGTCAAACAATGCACTGCGAAAGCTATGAAAGCTGTTGTTGCGACCTCTGCAAAAACTCTCGCAAAGTATCGCGAAATCTCGTCAGTCTCAAGGGCACAAACTGCGTTAACGTGATTCTGAATAAAATTGTCGTTCGTGCCTCATTATCGCACACGCTGCGGACTGACTGAATAGGCAACAACAAATTTCGCATACACTTAGGGCCTTTACGGTGTATGGGCATACATTGTGTGTGCAGCGTCTAGCCGCTAGAAACGTGGCTAAGATACATTACATATATTGTTTTTCAATTCAATTCAATTTATTTCCACAAATCTGATAAAAGAGGCAATTACATTGTACATCACATCATACAAGGGATATCATTAAGGCAAAGTAAAAAATATGCAAAACATAGGCGTTATATCAAGAGAAGTGGAGGAATCAACATAGGCTTAAACCAGCCTTTCAAGGTCAATCCCCAAGAAATATATTCAACTATACATTGACAAGACAACAAACACATAAAAACTTAAACAGAAGACATTACAAAGTACAAAACCGACAAGAGGCAAAACAACAAGGCAAGTTAGCATAATTATGTTAATCATTATACATAATAATTTAATAAAAAATCATACAAAGCAGAAAAATTATTGCCTTAATAAATGTATTTTATATCTTTTCTTGAATAAATTCAAACTGTTGGTACATTTTAAGTCATTTAGCAAAATTTCCATAAAAAAAGACCAGCATAACATATTGTTCGTCTGGAGTGATTATATCTATAATTTGGAATATACAAATTATGAAATTGCCGAGTGTTATATGTATTTCTAACCTGAGTAAAAGTAAAATGATTACCGAGAAATGTGGGCAAAATATTATTAAGATAAGAATACATTCAAATGCAGACAGCGAATTTGTTAATATTATACACTGTTAATAACCTAAACTTTTTAAAAATGGGCTGTGTATGAGATAAGGGTTGAGATTTTATAATAATTCTGATTGCACGTTTTTGAACAACGTAAATACGTATAAGTAGATAATTGGCACAATTTTCCCAAATAATGTTACAATACAAAACACGAGGTAAAATCATAATATAATACAAATTTAACTCTTTATGTGCCACGTTCGCACGTCCGACTCAGTCGACGGCTTGCCAACTTCGCATATTCTGCTCAACAAACAAAGCCGCCAAGACCGATCGATAAACCGCTAATCACTGCTAATCCCGCAGCACAATGAAAGCGTTTCTTGTGCTTTTGTTCCTCTCGTATACGACTTGCACTCTATGTGGTGGTCGACTATCAAGCGATGTTCCCAACTAGATTTGCTCGTACATTCTAAGTTTCTGTCATGGTTTTATGTGCAAAAGTCATGCCTTTACAGTAATGTAGCAACTGGTCATTCAAAAGAAAATTTGTAAATAGATTCGTCATACAAATTATATCGTAACAAAGCTTGGCATTCCTCTTTGACTTTGCCTACTATTATGCCCATCTTAACAGAAATTTGTAGAAGTTATACAAATTGGAATAACAGAATTCTTTCTCAAAGCATGACTACCTTCGTGTCTCAGAATAACGTGGCACACAGGCGGTTTCCACCATGGCACATTAAGAGTTAAAAGAACATTTGAAGGTACTATTCCACTTATTCTGTCGATTGCACCAACAGCTCTAGATATCTTACAGCAGACTTCATCTACGTGATTCTTCCAAGTCAAATATATCACCTAGTATTACTCCTAAGAATCTAACTGAAAGTACAATGGGAATTCTTGTGCCTGCAATACATATATTTACATGTTCCGTGTCAATTATTCTATTTTTGGTTCTAAAAATCATACATACAGTCTTATCAACATTCAATTTCAGCTTGTTAGCTAAAAATCATTGGTTTACTTTATTCAATTCAGTGTTTAATACTGCACGTGTCCCTGAAATCTTTACCAGAAATAAATAAATTGCTATCATTAGCATATAAAATGGCTTCTATAATGTTACTAGCATATTGCAAATCATTGATGTACAATTTATAAAAAGCAAAGGGCCTAAAACAGATCCCTGAGGTACACCAACACTGATAGACTGTATAGGAGATCAATGTCCATTAACATTAACATACTGCATACGATTCTGAAGATAGCTCTTGAACCAGTCTAAGGTTATCCCTCTGATGCCATAGTACTGTAATTTGTCTAAAAGAATGTTGTGACTGATACAATCAAAAGCCTGTGAGAAGTCTAAAAACATACCTATTACATATTCCTTTCTCTCAAATGCATGAGCAACTTTGTCACAAAAGTCAAGTAATGCCATATATGTTGAATACCCTGGTCTGAATCCAAATTGTTTTGCATATATTTTTATAACATAGGTATGACATCAATCGCTTGTGAACAAGTTTTTCAAATATTAAACTTAGAAAATACAGATAAGATAGAAATAGGCCTATAGTTTGATGGAATAGAAGTGTCACCTCTTTTATAAACAGGAACAACTTTGGCAATCTTTAACGAACGTGGGAAGACATCTTGTTCGAATGAAAGATTAAAAATACTACACAGAGGAGTTGCAAGATAATGGATAGATTTCTTTATAACTTCAGAATCAATATCATCATGTGTTGTTTGAAGGTTTGCATGGTGAAGTAAATGAGAAAGAAAGATTTGCGGTGACACCATGTGTATGTAGTCCTTAACCGGATCGTTGTTTGGCAGAAGAGCCTAGAAAGAGGAGAAACGAAGAGGGAAGCGACATATAGGGGTTGTGAGGAGGGCAAAAAGTGAAGAGTGGGAGACAGTAATGGGCTAGAGGTTGAAGTTGCACTCATGGAGACGGTAGAGAAAGGAACACAGAGAGTGGTAAGGAAGAATAGTGTGAGAATCAAGTAGGATGTTCGGACATCGTTAGAAGGGGAAAGATGAAATAGAAGGGAAGAGGAAGAGGAAGGAGTTGAATGTTGTAGAATCATGGAGATAGGGGGGAGCAGTAAAGATTCATGAAACCAAAAGAAGAAAAACTAAGTCGGCGAACAGTGTCACACTGTTCGCCGACTTAGTTTTTCTTCGTTATTACACATTGTCTTTACATTTTCGGAATAACGGACCTTATTTTTTTTTGATTAATGAACAGACTACACAAGTTATGCTTGAAATTACTTCATTGTATGTCAGTGGATGACTAGAAATATACAAACCTGCCTCCTCCATCCGTCGATGTTGATGTGCTGTTTCCGTTCGTCCTGTTGAAATTATTTCACAGGAAAAATCAAAATAAATTCTCAAAGCAAATTAAAGCTGCTTGAAATCAACGAAAAGAACACCCTTTCATACGAAAACAAAAGGAGCATTTCAAAGGTCCCGTTGTGGCAACGTGGCTCTGATTACTTTTCTATTTATAGATTGACAGGCTTTCAATAAAAGCAGAGTAAAATAACTCGTCTCTGAAATTAAAACCGCCACCGTGCATTTCTCTTCAGTTCAATCAATTCAATTCAGGTTTCTCTTTATGTTTAAGTTTAAATTCTCTACTGAATGAAAATATAACAACCTGGCTATATTTTTTCGGAGCATTCAAATGTTACCCGTCATGTCAAAGCAGCCACAAGTCGGAGTCTTCAAATTTTCCGTGAGATATTCGGTTAGTTCAGTCTCTAAGCTTTGATTTAATTTATAATCCAATAAAAGACGCATTTTACATGGAGGGATATTTCAAATAGAACGTGGTGAACGTGGAGACTTTGCGACAACAAAATACGCGACAAATTGCTCCTAACGTTTGCTCTCAGCTATTTTTTTTTTGTTCCGAGATTGTCCGCCATACATGCCATAAGAGACGGAAGACATTGCGTACATTAACAACATCTTCCGTTGAACCATTACTTACGAAAATTCACACAATGCAAACAAATTCACATGACTTCATACTCATACAATTTCAGAAAGACCGAAGCAGAATTTCTGTCTTGATCATCGTTAGGAAAAGGGAGACTTCCTAAGCTGCTTACGGCGCATGTTATTTTGGAGAGAGTATGTGACTCCATCTTCTATACATGCACAGGTAAAAGTTCGTGTATTAATCCAGATCATTTGTATTGGTTTCCATGCCCCGGTTGCCATGGCAATACTCACAAATTCTATAATCTGGGAAATGAGCACTCGAAAGTTGACTAAGACAGGTTGTGAAGGATCGCGGACCGGTCTTATGGACGTGGAGCCGTAATGAGCGGACAAGTACTCACTCAAGTTTTTTGAAGCACTCTCATATTTCACAAAGCAGTGGCCTGTACGAGAAAATGTATATATATATTATTGTTACAGACTTCAAGACAAAGGATTTTTTCCCTTAATAACCAATGTTATTAGACAACTTTGATATAGATATTTCAGTTCTGTACGAAAATTTGAGCCTACCCATTCTGGCATCGATCTATTATAATTCATTTCAGATGTTGACTCTTCTTTGATAACAAATAATACAATTTCTTTATTGTAGGCGTGGATTATTTCTACAATTCTTTAATGAAATTGAATATTTCTGATTTTGGTAGAATTATACAGGATGGTGGAAGCAAACTGTGGGAAATCAATCAATTATTGCATTGCAATAATTGAATATTTTGGAAAAAGCACTTCGCAAAAGCAATATGTCTCTATGTTCATAAATTATTGACCAGTAAGCTATAGCAATTTGTGGCCTCGGGTAACTTCTAGTTTGTGTTTATTTTGTTCGAATGAATTTTAAACTAAATAATTTCAAGTCCATCCACAATTCACATATGCACACAAGCATACACAATGTAGGAATGTTCCTAGATAGGCCCAAACTACAAATTGAAATTAAAACAAAATGTGGGTAGACGGACTGAACCGTCATATGCCAGGCTTTTAGGGTTTGTGTTATACATGACAAGATACATATGTGCTCTCGTCGTCAACTATATGATTTCAGTCACTTATTTTGACTTAGGGTGCATGTATGTATACGTGGATGATACATGTATCACACGAGCAAAATGAATCATATAGAATGGCAATGGAACACATCAGTGCATGGCATTCGAAGAGAATTATTCTTCCCACCCACACTACACACTCATCCATGAAAGGTCAACATTCGAAAACTCTCCATTCAATGCATAATACGTATTTGTTCAGTCATAGCACCCATGATTTTTTACATACCTTTGTCTTGAATGAAAACAATGGCAGCAAGCGTGATAAGAATGGTGTTTTCCAGCCCAGATTTCCACATTTTGAAGAAAAAAAATCTATACGAGTACTCCTTTTCCCCCTCGCGTCAATAAAATCCAAATGCCTGACGGTCACGCTGGGAGTAACGTCATAACGACGCCCTGTGTCAGCGGTAGAACAACTGCTATCCTTCTCTACAACGATTTCGTCGTCCAGTCGAACACACAGATCGCCACCGTAAACATTAGGTCTCTCTGGTGAAATATTTTCTCAAAAGAGGGCGCATGACATAGTGTCCGCTATCAACATGTCGATAGCATGCAGATATCACACTAGGATCGTGTAAAACAAATAAAGTAACTCGTATCATTTGTTTTTGTCAGACAGCAAAAGCGCCAAGCAGACGCCAAAATTCATTGCAAATTCCATTGGCTATTTTGTTGAATTACTTTTTATACCATGAGGTTACTTTATTCCTGTCATCGTTTATGCTAACTTTAGCTGTACCTCATTCTGTTTGTCCCACCGTCTTTTTCTGTCCTCTTTCATTATATTGTATGATCTTGTTCTTCCAGTTGTCGTTTAGTTTAAGTTGTATTTTCAGGCCGTTCAGTCGAAGTACGCTTAAACAATCCTAGATGATTGTGTTTTAGAAATTAGGTTGGAAGATGTGCACTTTCGTCATACGGATGAACAAAGAAAGTATTTTCAAAGCAGTCTGATTCATTTGCAAACCCCAAATCGAAATGAACCGTATAGCCTATATTTCGACTGCTTGGAGAACCTGTGGACTTTGTGGATTTCGCTCGAGTAAGCTGAATGAACAACTGCGCTGCTAGACATGGCGCGGGTTTTGGGGTGCCAAACAGAAAGCCACCATTTTTTTTTTCAGTGCTGTACACCCCCCCCCCCCACACACACACAAAGTGAAAATTTCAGTGCTTTATATAGAAAAAAATGTTGCAACGATAAGGTCAGCGGTGCATCAGCGCTCTCAACAGACACTACACCAGTTTTCAAAGACAAAGAGAAGTACTGCACTATGCATTGCTATCCCACGAAAGAACATCAAGGTAATCATTGGACAATTCTTGAATCATCAAACTGATCTCATTATGCATTACTCTTCAACATTGTGATAATATGTTCCAGAAAGATAATAAATATTATCATCATATGATTACGGAAATAGAAAAAAATGAATAGCTGAATTGACATTGCTATCATTATCGCCGACGGCATAAAATTTAGCCACAATCATGCACTGTGTGACTGTACATTTTACGAACACAAGATGGCGCTACAATAAGCTGTAACCCTGGATTTGACAGCTCCACTTGGTACGGCGCAGTGCATCACATGCTGGTGAACGTGTACACAGATAGAATAAAATATTTGAAAGCTCCAAGGCGAAATTGAAATATTGCACCACTTTGTACTTGGGTGAAACTAGATTAGACTATTAACTTTCTGAAGCGGAAATTATTGTAGGATTCAAGCTCTTGCGACGTAACAAAGAAAAGGTATAATAGTATTGTTAGACACCAGGCATTACATAATGTGCTAGTAATCAATATCAACCTTGGTCGTTGATAATGATGAGCTGGAACCAGTACCTCTGTGAATCCGTAGAATCTACCAGCAAGAAACTCTAAGGCGTGAAGCTCACCATAAAGACTCCGACCACGGTTAAAGGGGAAGTCCAGACGATTTTCATAATTTCACATCGTATAGTACATAAATCGACAGGTATAGATTGGGGTATTGTGGTCTTTGAGCAGAGAAACCAATGCTTTGTACCCCTCCCCCCTCCCGACCAAAAAAAAAAAACAACAACAAAAAAACAACAAAAAACAAAGCAATACAAAACAAACGACCGCCTAACTAGGATGATGACATAGGAGTATTATATGATTTCAGAAATGTATCAAGGTAATTCCATTACAATTACTCTGGCTATAATCAACTTCACCTGTGTAGAATGTATGCATGCTCTCTTCCATTGTTCTGCTTCCTTGAGCCTCCGCATAATATGCATTCGTATGGTGAATTTCCTATGCCATCGTCCATGTTCATTGTGATTTGTTATAATTTTTGAAAACATTATTTTTCCTGATCCCAGTCACTATAAATGCTAAAACTCTGTAGGCCTACCAGATATAACCAATTCATTGATGTCCATTATGTAACTAAAATCTGAAAATCATCCGGAGGTCTCCATTATTAGACGCCGTGGAAATTGAGGGGCATCGTCAACTGTGTAATGGCAGGCTAATACCAAATCTACTTGCCCAATTCCTGTGAACAATTCCATCCCCCCCCCCCCCCCCCTCCTCCGCACTTCATTGACTTCGTTCTGTGTTGTCACGAACTTAAGGTTCGGGATAAATGCGTTTGAGGTAAAAATATCAGAGGTAGAAAAGTAACAGGTAAAAATGTCAGAGGGAATATATCAGGTGTTGACTATCTCGGGGAAATGTAAGATTGTTGACTAATATTGTGCCCCTACTGAGTAAGTTGCACTTTGTCGTTTTGAGATCCTTCTTCTTTGCTTAAAAAAATGGGCTTCATTGTGACATGTTTAATGTCTTTTTAAAAAAAACTTCTTTCATCATAAGCAATCATTGACAGTAAAACGAGATTTAAAACATTGCATCTTTCTCTGTCTTTTTTTTTCTCATTTCCCCTGATTTGCGCCCTCTTGGCCGGTAGCGTGAAGCCTTTCAATCGCGAATCGACAAACCGCTACTCCCGAAAAAAAAAAGAAGAAGAAGAAGAAGAAAAAGAAGAAGAAGAAGAAAAAAAGAAGAAGATGCTAGGCTCGCATTCCTACAACACCATCAACGACGGAATGATGTTACGCTCTCTCATTAACCGTTTTGTGTGGAAAAAGCAGTGGACTAGACCTCTCCATAGAGAGGGATGCCCAGAATCAATGCTTTTTGATACATCTTTTTAAAAATGGAATATTTAGAGCTCTCTCTTTGTGCTCTCTTGCAAATAGCTAAGTTAAGTTTAATCTAGTTCAGTTTAGTTTTGTTTTGTTTAGTATTGTTAAGTTCCTAAGCATGGATTAGTTGTAGTTTGCATCATTTCCCCAGTTTTGCCAATGAATCATAACTAAGCATTAATGCTGTTTTAAAATCATGAATAGCAAAACTTATAATAAGGAATACATGCAATTGTGTGTATTCAAGAACATATCAGGGAAGACCGTCACCAATAAGGGAATACTAGTAGGCTGTTTGCTTGTATGAACGCTAAAACGCGTAGTGGGGCTAAATGGGATCTTGCATTTCTCTCCTTTTCATGCATAAACAAAACATTCTACCATATGAAAATTTCGCAATAAAGCCTGATATATAAGGAAATGTAACTGCTTTTCTAAATAAAGCATAGCTGTATACGGTTTATTCTAGAAACAATTCTATTATAAAGATTGCTCACACTTTGTATACTTAACAATAATTAACATTGATTATACTGATTATCATTAATATTTTGCATTTATTGTTTTTACCCCAACTCCCATATGAAAACATTCTGAAGCAATAAAGCTTTTTTTTTTTTTTGGGGGGGGGGGGGGGGGTTAGTCTGCAAATGGTAAATAATGCCTTTAAAGGTCCTGTTTACCTTTGGGAGCAATGATTTAAAAAATATTCTAGATATCACTTTTGATGCAGTTGTATCACAAAACATCCTAAAATTTTTGCAATAAAGCCTAAAATATAAGGAGATATCACTTATTCTCATTCAAACCATAACTGTAGACTGTTAAGTCTGGAAGCATTAGCTTTTGTTTATCATAACTATTGTTCACATGTTGTATATTCAATAATACTTAACATCAATTATACTGGTTCAAATTTTGTATTGGTTGTTTCTATCCCTAATTCAAATTGTAGAACGATTTTGAAGCACCATGCTGGGTTTTTGTTTCATCTGCAAATAGTGAATTATGCCTTTAAGGAAAAACAAACCAAAACAATAAATGACTTGAACCTCGACCAAGTACAAAAAAACATTAAACCAAGGAAGATTATGATACAGGGGATATAACTAGAAGGAGAGGAATACGAGTGAACGTAGGAGAAGATATGCCTGAGAGAGAAGTTGGCAGAAGAGAAGGGGCTGTAACAATGGTACAGGCTGTTTAGTGTCAAGTCTTGTTAGACCTTCAGTACTTGTGAATCGATCAGTAAGAGATCATCATCTTATTTCTGAGCCAAGATACCCTTGGTTTTCTTGACATTGTGTAACTTGAAAAGCACTCTGAGAGTGCAGACCTCCGCCAAGCAGTTCATTTCCACCACTGATTTTGTTCTTCCACAGAAATCAGAGATTTCTATTCATAGGTATGTATGCAGAATGCTTGCCAATTTCCAATATTAGTAGAACCGTTTTGTTACGCCATCAACTCTCTCTACGAACCCTTTTCTGTTATTGAGCTACAGAGGGCGTCTGTTTTATTGCTAATTGCGGGATGGAAATACTGCCCGGGTGCGTGTTTTTTTTTAGACGAATTGGCAACTCCATTTGACATAGACGTTGAGCAGCTTTCCCTTCCGTTTGGACAAAAAAAGTCATACAATTTTGTTTTTCTTACTTCACGCGAGAAAGTAATTTCTGCAGATCGATTTTGGGTATAAAATAACAGTAATACTTTCTTGTATGTCTCCTTGAAGGATAAGTTCTGATTGTGTCAAATTATTTGAGAAAAATCAATATTAGTGAAATCTTGTGTAAAAATACAAAAACAAACAAACGGAGAACTGCACAATTCCCACGTTACACAGAGGTGTGTTACCCAATTGGGTAGGCATACGATCCATGAACAATCACAAGTAGATGCTTGGTGGTTCTTTTTTTTTCATTCCATATTTTGCATGATATCAGAAAACAAACTGTGCAACATACATGACTGATATTGATAAGGTATTAACAGCAAAATGGACATCGAGACAGGCTGCTGTCAGGTTAGTGGTGTGAGTGCCTTGTATTTTCAGCTGCAGCTTTAAGAGTGCAGACTTGTCAAACGTTAGAGTTGAGAGGTTGTTACATCAAAGTAATCGATTGCAGTTCAAAATCGAAATCTTGCATGCATAGTTGGATTTGTAAAGATGAGGAGGTCCATATATCTATCACTCATGCTGATCATGGAGAGACTAATGTCATAGACATGAAAGTGGCTAAACTTTCCTCATCAAGGCGGAGAAAAGAAAACCTGGACCATTCAATCACGCTTATCAAAATGAATAATTGCCATGCTCAAGAGGCCCCTGTGTAAGCCTGTACTGAGTGGTTTCTCTGAGAACCTGCGGGATCATTATGAGGTATGCGATGCCATTATTCATGTCAAACCTTCCGCTTGACTCAAGCAAAAACCAAGCAAACGCAAAGTCGGGCCAATTTCTTGCGCTAAATCAGTAGGCGCAGGAAGATCAGGAACCAAGTAGTAGTTGACATTTAACTAGAGTTGCAGCGAATTACAAATCTGGAAGACAGCTTCACTGGAAATTAACCCCAAATGTTTCGTGTTTAAAATTGATAATCTCCAGTAAGGTTTAGCTCGGTCTTCGATCAAATTTACCAAGAAGCGATTGGGTGCAGTGACGGTTATGAGCGATTAAGAAGAAAACAACAACAACAGTCAAAACTAATGGCCTCCCTAGCTTCGTTGATTACAAGTGTCTTGTTCTTCACGCCGTTACTTACTTCTTCAATTGCGGAAAGCAACTCGGCGTGTACGTATGTTGATTTTGTTTTTGTCAATTCATGTGTTCCTACACAATCCTCTTTATGTCATAATAACTGAGATATATCGGCATTTGCACGCGAAGGAATCTCACACAAGCGACGTTTGTTATAGCAAAGTCCTCGGTATTCGGCTGTTTTCTTTTAGTATAACGAAATTTTATTATAGCCGAGCAAAATAACTTTTTGGACCTGAATATTTACTTCATTGTTATGAGAATGTATCTCATAGAGTTTTCAAAACTTGAATTCAGTGACAGACGTTTAAGCCACTGCTCGATGTCTTCTTTTCTTTACCGTTTCGGTGTATTGAACAATATTTTGATAATATCTCACCACGAGCATTTTGATGACATGAATCTTTTTCTGACCAACAAGAAATTACCTAAGATGATAAAAATGCAAATGAAAATCAAAGAAAATGACTCCCAAAATGGAACTTCTGACATGACACTTTGTTGGCATAGCGCGAGCATTTTGATGACGTGAACCCTTTTTTCTGACCAGAAAGAAATTACCTCAGATGATAAAAGTGAAAATAGAAATAAAAGACCATGACTCCCAAAATAGAATTGCTGACATGAGACTTTGTCGGCATAGCATAGTGGTATAAGTAACAACCTTATTATCATGGATATTTCATGACGATCATCTTCATCGATTTATGATTAACCAGCCCCTTCATGTTTCCCTCCTTTTTCTTTTGCAGACTTTTATCTCACCTGTTTGGAGGCGTCTCTAGAGCACGAGATATGGTGTGACCGCAATTGCGTCGCAAACGGTAATAGTTGGGTGGTGCAGGCACCTCGTGGACGTCGAATTCTCTCCGAAGTTGAGTCCGTCAACAACAAAGTGATGGGGTTTTACATCGTGGACGAAATATCCAACAAAACGTCTCGGACTCTCATACTTAATCACACACTGTCATCACCCGTTTTATCTCTGACCCATCAGACAAGACTGCGGGTATGGCATATATCTTATATCTTTCCTGTGAAATTCAAGATGAAGGTGAAGTGTTACGACGGTAAGTGCAAATAACATTGAATGATGCTACCTTTATGATAAAGTTATTAGTCTGAAAGTGGATGAATCTTGTCTGTTCGTCATTGTTTACGTGTTTTTCAAATTACGGTGTATCTTTGTTTTATTTTTTTCCATACGTACGTGTACATGGGTGGAGGCATTGAATGAAAGGCACTGCTCACAGAAAGAAAATATGGCCGATCTCTTCTCGTGCAATGAGGTGTTACAATCCAGCAAAAAACAAACAAACAAACAAACAAACTATAGTTTCGATCCAATCAACATTTTGTCGAGATATATTTACTGAAACGATGCAGTAAGACAATTCATACACAACCCTCTTCATCCAGAAGTGACTTATGATATCGTTTCTTTTTTGACGTGCATCCACACAAGAAAAAAACTTGGTTCGCTCTTCATTTTGAATCTGATGGCGAAATAAAGCACTGAGCGTGCTGTACAAAAGGACGTAGATAAAGCGATTGTTATTGGAATTGCCTTTTATGTTTCATTTCTTGATCAAATTTGGGAACTCCTTACTTCTTGTCTGTATGCTTTACCTACGCTTTTGGAGCTACAGACCGTGAGTAGGTTGTCTAAAAAGTAATACAGGCTTGAAATGTTTGACTTTCTTTGTAGTAATTTTATGGACAGAACAGATATCTATGTAACAACTGCGTATACATCAAAGTGCACATGCAAAATATAAGTAATGAAAAAAAAACTCAGCAGCTGACATGTCACAGAATCCGTATCAGGGCAATCACCCCCGAGGACCACTACTCCCCCCTCCCGCTAAATAATGGTTTAATAGTGATAAGGTTAGAATGAAGATTAAGAATAGGTTTAGGGTTAGGGTTATCTCACACCATGGTTTAGGTATACTCCCAATCATTAGATTTAGGGTTAGAGTTTGGGTTAGGATTCAAATTAGTTTCAGGACTGAGGTTAGGGTTTAAGGTCAGGGAAACAGTCTGGGGTAATTACCCATGGGGGCCATTACCCTAGACATCACAGAAACTCTAACCAAAGCACGAGGTATACATGAACAAAATAGGATGTACAAATTTGTAAAGCCCCTCACAGTCGGAAAACGTGTAGGCCATGCAAAGTCTTTAAGCATGCATTAAATTTTTAAACTTTTTTCTGTTGTTGTTGTTGTTGTTGTTGTTTTTTGCCCAAAAAATTGGCCGATAAAGGTATACTCAAGATGAAGTAGATCCAGAGGTAAAAAGGATGGTGCAGTTCCGGCTGTGATGGGGCTTCAGGTTTCCAACGTGTTTTGATGATGATATGATGTAATCAGATAACTCTTTATATGGAATAGTGAAAGAGCATATAATTCTAAGACAAACTTAAAGTTTATTGGTTGAAAAATTGTTTTGAAATGGCCGAGATATCAAAAAAAAATCTAAAAAAAATGACCTTATGAAAAGAAGGACCAAACTTTTATTTGGATCACTTTGTTTTAGGGTTGTTTTTTTTTCTTTGGAAATCTCAGTTATTCCAAAACCGATATTCATCAAATAAACTTTGAATTCCTCCAGGGATCGTATTCTCTGTAACATTATTCATGAAGTGGTTGCTAAGTATCTCGTAAAAAGATCGAAGCAAAAAAAAAACCAACAACTTTAAAACATATAGAATTATTCCAACAAGTGGAACCAGAGATTGTATGATGGTCCGTGATCGGCCTAATTCGCTCATGTGCTATTCATGTATGTTTCTACACATTCGGTTTTTCCCTTCCTTAACCACTAATATGTCCATTTCTCAAAAGTATCAACTATATAAAAAAAAATGTTGGATTTTTTTGGGTAAGTATGATGGGTTAGAATTACAACCTATAATGACTTAAAAGTCATTTAGATACTGAGAACAGGGGCGCGTGTAACATCTTACTTCGTTAATTCAATGTCATGTCATGAATGACAATGTCAATAAAGGTCACAGATAGATAACACCAAGGAATTCACACAATTGAGTTCACTCTTATTCTTTTTAAAGGAGTATCATCAGTCGAGCTGGTTGACGGACCATCTCCACTTGAAGGTTTAGTGGTCCTTAAATCAGACCAATACGTCTGTTTTGATGGATTTACAGCCAAAGCTGCTGAATTAGTTTGCGGCGAGCTCGGCTTCCCGGCGGCAGAAGAGTTTTCGGGTCAGACTTTGCCAAGCGCTTCAACTCGAAACAGGATCCAAGGCCTGTTATGTCCTGACGGTAACTACGTACATTTAAAAAAAAAGAACGAAAAGCTACATTACCAATAGTACAGGTCTAAAATCTACCGATTTTTAGAAATGATGGAAGATTTAGTTGAAACGATTGTTGTGTCAGGGTTATTCTTCAATCTATTCTCCAATCTATTGGCAGGTGTGGAAAATTAACACTCATAATCAGGTGAAGACGAATTGATGCAATTTGGCGGTTATCATTCGTTTTCTCCACAAGTTGTCTATTCCTTTACCACCTGTCTACTGACTTTATTAAGAACATGTAAACACATGTAAGTGTTTTCCTTTTACTAGATATTGATATAACAGATTTGTTGTTCACATGAGAATCATTTGGTGAGAATAATATGATTAAACCTTTTACTTGCCCCATGTTTTCCTTCTCCCTCGTATTACTGCAGGTTATCAGTCTCCACGTTTAATGGGATGTACATTGACCCCCACTGAATGTGTCACAAACAGAGCTGTCAGACTCAAATGCCGCAGTGAGTATAATACTTGCGACATCACTGATATTCGACATTATATAATACACACACAGAAACACCCTCACACACACACACACACACACACATATATATATATATATATATATATATATAAAGAGAGAGAGAGAGAGAGAGAGAGAGAGAGAGACTTTGTCTGTGCTCTTGAAGATTTGTGGCAATTATCATCTGCCTTAGCACTTTATAAGAGGGGATTTTCTGTTGATTTATAAATTCATAGGTTTCGATATCCACTTAACCAGGATAATTCAAATCCATTGATACTCTTAGTGTGTAGTCTTACAGTTGTATGTATTACTATATCTTGATCAAACATATCAAACACTTGGGAGATTTTCATCTATCCAATGCACCGATACCATCATCATTTTTTTACGCTTTCTTGTTTTTATTTTTGCTATTTACAAATGTTTAACCTAAGAGTTTCACTACTTGATATTACTATTTAGAGTGATGATAATATGGACCTATCGCATTATACTGGGAAAGGCAAAAATCATTCATTAATTTTCATACAAGTAAGCCTTACAGAATTCTAGGAATTTTGGACAAGGGGTGGTAAAGAGCGATAAATTGAATGCTATTTTTAAACCAAGGTGAATACTAATTGAAATCATGTGATAAAACATGAAATAACATAAAAATATCTTGCAATGGTTACAAAGGTAACCAATAGCAGTTATTAGCCATTTTACTTATGTTTTTATTTCTACATAGAACCGGGATTTCTCGGATGCTACCTTGGTGACCAAGACTTATTTCAGTCTTTATCTAACTTTGGATTTACTGTTCACTCCGATGATGAGTGTGTGTTCACCTGTAGAAGACAACCTCAGAACCGTGATGTTGCTGTCGTACATCTCAGGAAGTGCATGTGTTTCCAATCAGAAGCGTATTCAAATGTAATATCGACTGGAAGTCATTCTCACGATTGGGCATGTTCTAGCGAGGGAGAATTTGAATCTAGTCAGCTTGTCCATTACTCCTTTAACCGTGAGTATGAGTAGATTCTCTTCATGGGTGAAGAAAACCAAGGTAAATGATTAACCGAGTGTGAAATTAATAGGATTGATCAGTATCTCTTTCACTTTTCATATCTAAACACCGTTCGATAGGGGCTTGGATAAATGGAAAGAGTACAGTAAAGTAAATGGTTAGAACCCCCCTCCCCCCCAAAAAAAAAAGAAAAAAAAAAACCCGACAGTATTTCAAAAGCAGAATTTCAAAAAGCCGATAAGCAGTGGTCTGTTGAGTCCACTGCAACATTTCGCTCACTACTGCCTATGATTATCGTTAAGATCCCCAAAACTCGATGCAGTACCATTGCTGTAAAAAGAGAGTTGGAGAATACAGTACGTCTGGGAATATCTCAACATCATAGGTAAATAATGGAAATTTATGAGAGGTTATCGCCATCAACTTGGAACCCCAATAATTAGCTTTAGCGTGGTAGATCCCAAAGAGAGGCATTTCATGCAAGATTCAAAGCCAATAGATGTCAAGCAAATTCTAATTATTGTTAGATTTAACGGACAAGTTCACCTTCATATGCATGTGGACTGAGTGAATGCAGGATTATTAGTAAAACAAATCAGCGAAATTTGAGGAAAATCAGGCAATCTTTTCAAAAGATTTGAATTTTTGAAGTTTCTGCACAGTCACTGCTGGATAAGAAGGCTACTACAGTGATATGATGTCACATACAAGAAAAATATAAATAGAATGTAACAACATGTATTTATTTTCTTTTTTTTAAGTCCACATTCCCTCTACTTAATTGTCACTGACGTATGTTAAGGGTAATATTATTTTCCCTGCCTTATGAAAGAGGCTAGTTAAAAGCTCTTTTATTGTGCGAGAACAGAGAAAATATGTTACATTTCTTTCTTATTTTCTTTATATCTTTCTAGGCATGTGCCATCACAAGCTGTAGTAGTTTTCTCATCCAGCGATGGCGGCACTGAAACTTCCAGAATTCATAACTATTGAACGGATTGCAACTTTCACTGATGTGTTCTATCAATACTGTTAATTTTTCTCAGTTCACATGTATATAAAAGCTGAACTTGTCCTTTATTAATTTAACATTACGATCAAGGCCTCATTTAAAAAAAGAAAGACATTCCTGAAGAAAGGACAATAGTAAAGTACAGGTATTATGTTTCATTTTTGCACAAAAGACCATAATGCATTGGTTTAAAACGTAATTTCTCTGCACAATAATCTAGAAGAACTTGGAGTTATCGCCAATATCATATGTGACCCTGCACCTCAAAACAAACAAAAGTCGCCAGACATGAATTTTTAGTTAAGACCATATTCTGAAAGAGCAGACTTTAAGCTTTAATATGATGTATAACTCAAATCAAATGGACTCTCCTAACCTATCTAAATATTGGAAAGAAAGCACAAACTCAGGAAAAGCGTGAACTGAGAAAAGAGGCTCTGAAGTACAGTGTCTATTCAAGCGCTTAATCTTTACCAAACCGTGCTGGCTGTGCGATGAATGGGACAAAAAAAAAAACAGGAAGTAAACCACCAGAGTAACAACAATGAAGAGATTATTAGATTTAAGTGAAATTAAGCATGCCTCATCAACACATTCTGTCCATAATTAATGCCAACTTTCAAAGCAGTAGCACTATCCTTTCAAGAGTTATTAGAGTTGAAAGTGAAGAGTATGGACAAGGGTTTTCAGAAATGAAAAAGGGATTCTAAAGACACACCTAATCACACTATTCTACCAAAAATGTTCGAGATAAACTGCTAAAAAAAACCACACTTTCCTGCCCGTTTTATGATACCAAATTTTAGCATAATGTAAAAGGAGACCCGCTCTTTCAGAAAATATGAAAAAGTCAATTTCGACTAGGTTGACCCATTTCTCTATTTTACAGTCCTCACGCAAAATCAGTGTGTGCGACTTTATGTTCGTTTTGAGGTGCACGGTCACATATTATTGTAATAAAATTAGATGCCATTACTGTAACAGCGACTCATTCCGAATACCACGTATCACTTGATCAATCTTGAAAACTGAAAATTTGGTGGCCTGACATTAATTTTTAGGCGTCCACCACCGGACCTTTATAATGTAAAACTCTGCATATCTTATCTATGTCCCTTTTTAATCTCTTTTCTTTCGCAGTTTCACACATGTTTTGTGATCATCTCAGCAGTGTTGAAGACGGTTATTGGGATTCAAAAACAAGTCACTTCGGTTCCACGGCAACTATGACGTGTAAAAGAGGATTTGTTGTCAATGGCACTGCAACGCTGCAATGTATTGGGCTTCCAGGACGTTCGGCCTTCTTCCCCGTTTGGAATGCGTCGGTCCCATCTTGCGAACCAGTCGAAAATCAACTAAACGGTTTGTCATGTGCGTTGCTCTAAAAATAGAGCTAAGTTATGTTTCGTTTTGCAGTGGATTTACTTTACAAACAACAATTGACATTAATCTTTTCATTAATACCGAGTTCACACTTTGAATATTGACATTGTACGTGCATTGTGCAGAATGCATTAGCCACTCTTTCAGAGGTGTGATTAACATTTTGATATCAAAGCTTCGTTTTACCTAATGCTCGTTATCATTTGAAATCATTTTCTCGATCATAAAATAGCAACAGTAATACTGAGGTGAGATTCGTTAATCCACAAAAGTATTGAGTTATTAGAATGTGAATTAAACAAAAATACTTTAAGAATATATTACAAAACTGCAACAAGTTTCTCAAAAAAAGACATAAGAGACATAAAAGAGAAATATATATATGCTGCTTTATTCAATGTATTCATATGGGGTTTTTATCACTTCTTGAATTATCACAGTGTATTTTTGACTTTTTAGATATAATTTCATTTTTTTTCAAGCCTAACTTCATTTTGCGCTTTTAAAGTCATGTTTTTGTTATTATTTAAAGCAACAAGTCACTGTTTTTCTTTTCCGTTGTTGTTGTTGTTTTTTTTAGTAGGGTTGAATTATATTCTGCAGCATTTATACTTAGATCCCATAGTTTGACCACCATGTTCTTCATATATTTGCAACGATTTGATGTACATCCTAGCATGCCTATTAGGATGTCATTTATGTTTGCACTTTGCTAAATTTGATGTACAGTACTTTTTCATTGAGAAATAATAGACACATGTTTAAGAAAAAAAATGACATTGACATTAATTAATCGAGTTATGGACCAATCGTATCATGCATATCAGATGTGGCACCATCTGCGTCAAGCCTTGAACAGTCTCTTTATTGTCTCACATCTTTGTCCATAGACCAGTGTGTTAATAGAAAAAAAAAATAAACTTCAGCATCTTTCATAGCAACTGTCATACCATACGACGGGAACAATGATTATTGCAGCGCCCGAGCAATATATGATATTATATGAAATGATATGTATATGAGTATCGTTATGTATGACGGTAACGTCACATTGTCTATTCCATTCGATTGGTAGTGAGGTTGTGCTCAGGTCAAATTCTGTATCTAAGCCTGTATGGATAATCACATCCAAGTCGTATCTTGAGGTAACTGATTCCAATAAACTATTTGATATGTTACAAAAAAATTACTCTTAATAATTGTGATCCCTTGTCCCGTTGACATCTGCGATCTTGTCCAAATGAAAATAATTTGATCACTGCTTGGCATGACACAATCATATTCAATGTTTCAAGTTATGCATGCTATCACCTTTTACAGTCCTCTGTATGACACCTATTCAGTTTCATGCGTTATAATCATTCATGAATTTCTTCAATATCTTTCAAAGCATGTAACTCTAACAGACGTGGAGGCATATTCTTTTTATCCAGTATAACACATAGAGGTGATACAAAACATGTTATTTCTTTCTTTATCATTCATGTGTAACTAACAGTCCTTACCTACGGAATGATTGGAGGATTTGCTTCTCTTGCGCTGGTGGGGGCATGTTTTCTTGGAAAGAAAGTCAGAGATTGTGCCAACAACATTAGAGTAAGTATGGGTTAGACCATGTCAATGTCAATTAAGTTTCCTTATAGCCTAAAATGGAATGTCATATACATTGAATTTGCATTAATGAGGGTTTGACACTATTTGACATGTATTACATTAGTCGGATACTGTATGCACAGTATGAAATATATTTCTTATTTCTCTGTAAATGAAACAGTTATTAATTCAATCTCATTTTATTTTCATAGTGATTGATACGATGACATCAAAAAGTTTGTTTGTGAGGTTTGTACTTTTTAACCATGCAAATACACAATTCATCTATCATCCCACTTCACGCCAAAAGACTCAGACGAAGAACTGAAGCTTACTGGCAGCGCACAAGGATAATGTGATCCCCTTTATCGTTTATCTATATCAATTGTATATTACTTTGCCATTCATGACGACATTGAGATTGAAAAAAAAAAAACAAGGTTAATGGACCGAAAGTGTATGAAAATTGACGACAGCCCGTTATTCCGAAGTTTCACTATTCCATGGGTTCGTAATTCCGATAATGAAATATGGTTTGTTATGTTCGTTTAGTAAACAGATAATAGAAAAAAAACAGGGGGGGTGTCGTAATTCCAAACGCTTGCTAGAATGCACATTCGTTTCATGTTCGGTTTAATGAACCTTTGTAATAGTGAATCTTATTTCATTTTCGGCGTAAATAACCTTTGGAAAAGCGAACCTCATCATTTTTGGAACTACGATTCTTCAGAATAACGACACAAATGCTCGGAATAACAAACCCCTTTTCATTCTCAAAGTTAAGGACATCTAGGCAGGGAATTGGTGTGCTTCGCGATAACGAACCTCCGGAATTAAAGTTATAATCATTTTCGGTACCTTCGGAATAACGAAAATCACGCCGAAAAAAGTTGCATATGCTTTTCATCAAACCCCGAGGGAAATAAGCTGTCACAAAAGAGATTTGGTCTGTTTATGGTAATGTCAAATAATTTGATAACAGTGAAACAACAATCTTAACAAAAATAATGACAAAAGCTATGAAATCTACGACCTTCATTCAATTTCTATGAGATGCGCAAATGCTTTGATCTCTGCTAAAGTCGTATCCCTTATGTTCGTAGTGCTTCAGATTACCTCGTATTACTATTGTACCAAAGAAAGGTCGTATACTGCAATAACAACGGTTAGTATGTGTTTTGTTTCTGTGTGATAAACAAATATTTTGATTCATCACATCAAATCAATTCTAAACTGATACAGAATCAGTCATGTTTCGGGTTTTTATGAAGCAGAGCAGTATATTGGTTTATAAGTATTCTTTTAAATTTCAGGAAGCAAGTCTTCTAAACCTCCATAAATTGAATGTTTTGGAGATTGATTTCCTTTCCGTTTCTGTTGTGTATATCATTACCAGTATTTGATTTCGTCATGTTAGCTACAAACACGACGTTTCTACTACTTTAGTTGGTTCCTATCCTTTTTTTTTTATTTCACAGAACCACACAGTTGATGCGGACATGAGTGTCAAGAAAGAACCAAATAGAGATAATTCAGCTCTTATGAAAAAGAAGGAAGAGAAAGACTTCTCCCAGTCTACACATGTCGATGCCGAAGAAAAGAGCTTTGATGTAGACGGTTACCTACTTCCCACTGTTGGTTCGCACAGAGTCAGATACCAAGCCCATGCGAGTCGTCCAATGCCAGAGATTTGTCACATTGACACTAATCTTGAATCAACAAGCTACGAAGAAATTGACTCGGACTGTCCTCAGTCGGTGGCCATCCCAAAACAGCAGGATCGTTCCGAGTTCGCAGTTACAAATACGACCAAAATCCGCAACACAGTAGCGAAAGGCGTGAAAGATCCAAGTTATTCAGTTTCTATCTATGCAAGCAAGCAACGTGAAGAATATGAGGAGGATACATGTGGCTATATCATTCCCGAAGCAGATGCTGGTGACACCGTTGGTTGCAGCATTTCCTCTACACGTCAAGTTTCTGCAATTATTAACAGAAACGAACGGAGCAACGCGGTAGCGAAAGACCTGAATGATCCATCTTATTCAGTTTCCATCTATGCACGCAAGCAACTTGAAGAATATGAGGAGGATACATGTAGCTACATTATTCCCGAAGCTGATGCGGATGAAACCGTTAGCTGCAGCCATCCATCCACATGTCAAATTTCTTCAATTAGCAACAGAAATGAAAGCCGCAACGCGGTAGCGAAAGACCTGAATGATCCATCTTATTCAGTTTCCATCTATGCAAGCAAGCAAGGTGAAAAAATTGATAAGGACACATGTGTTTATGTTATTTCAGAAGCAGATGCTGGTAAAACCGTTAGTTGCAGCCATTCATCCACTCGTAAAGATTCTGCAATTATTAAAAGAAATGAAAGTCGAAGCACATTAGCGAACGACCTGAGTGATCCATCTTATTCTCTTTCCATCTATGCAAGCAAGCAACGTGAAGAAATTGATGAGGATGGAAGTAGCTATTTGATGCCTGAAACAGATGCTGGTGTAACCTTTAATTGCAAGCATTAAAATGAAATGTTATTTAGCAATTTATCTAAATTATTCTCATAGAGTGAGAGATCTCAATATCATTGTTAATTATGTGATACACTACGTCTTAATCGTATAACCCGGAATCCGTATACCTGACTGCCAATAATGGACACATTTTATTCTACCAGGAGTTTTTCACTAATACATTGTATAGAAATACTTCACATGCTTTCATCAACCAGTCATACATGTCACAATCGAAAGCATAAAGTCTTCACGTATAGTGCACTGCATATAATTTCGCACGTAAAAAAAATAAATAAATAGGATGAATAAACAAAATTCCCAGGGGGTCTGCATTATCAGCAAAGCGCAGGTTGTTTTTTGACCGTATTCCCAATGATATGGTTGGGTAGAAGTCCTGAGAAAAAAAAAAGTTTCCTCCATGACGTTTTGGAAGAAGAGGTTGAACAGAATAGGGAACAGCAGACAGCCTTGACGAACACCGACTGAAGTCTTGGAAATATTCCCCGATGTTGTTGGGAAGATTTTACTGCTGGATGACTTGGATGACCTTTTGTTCTGTGCAAAGTTGTTCAAGTCCATGCCATATATAGTCCCTCAATGCCACACCTTATCTAATGCTCTTCTTTTTAATCTATGAAATTGTGGAGCAAGCTCCTTTGATGGTGTATGTGTATTTTGTCAATAAGGACTCAACTACTGAAAATCTGTTCCACAGTGCTTTGGCCTGACCTGAAATCTGCATGTTTTCAGGTTGGTGTGTTTCTGCACTTGTTAGGTCTATTCATAAAGTGAATGTGGTATGTTATTCTAATTTTTCTTTAATGCACACGAAATGGATATTAGCAATTTTTTAACATAAAACTTATTGTACAATATTTGAGATGCCTCTACCCTTCATTTCACTTGAATGCTGTGCATTTATTATTATCTTGATGTTAAGAACGACTATTATGTTGCATAAGATTATATCCTTCACATATTATTATTTCCTCAAGGTGCAATCCAAAAAGCAAAAAAAAAAAAAAAAAAAAATCTGTCCAAAATCAAACACGAGCAGACAAATTAATGCCCTCATCAGATCTGGTACATCGATTTTTTTTTTACAAAAATGTTTGCCATTGATTGATGCACAGACTCTTTTTGGTATAAAACTTCTTGAGATCAACATCGTATAGAATGTGGCAACAATAATCCTTGTTGTCAGGAAAAAATGTCTGTATGAATATTGGCAAACCTTATAATGTCGACAAAACAAGCTGCAGCGAATCATTTACCCTTTTATCAATCATACGAGTCTCTTTAAAATCTAAACAAATATATAATAGTAGTGTAAAGCTTTTCATGAAGTGTATACTGGTCTGTAATGTACTGAACTGTACTGTTGGTGAGGAAATTCTTCAAGATATTTCAGAAAAGTCATTTGGAAATTCTTTGTAGAACATTTGATTATAATAATCGACACTGACTAAAATGGTATGCCATTTTTGAACCGTTTCCCGCCTTCATGCTTTTTCACTCTAAGTTAATGTCCCTGTCCAAGAATTTTAGGGGACTCGAAAGTAATTGACACTGCTTGTTATTATCAGTGATATGATCATTCCGTGAATGGCGCCGCGCAGCCCAGACTGCTGCAAAATTCTATAAGCAGTATACGAAACTATATCTTGTTACAGTATAATGAAAAATGTTCAGTCTCTACGTGCATACACACTTCATAGAAGTAAATTACTTTAGGTTTTGTAACAACCTTTACAATGTTTACTTATGTTTGTGCCATATACTGTATTCCTTAATTGCCAGTAATATCAACATGAAAATGTTTCGGAAACTTAATTGAATAGATTCGTGGTCGATTGTTCGACAAATTATGAGTCATAATGATCTTTTGTTCTATCTAATTTTCTTTCATTGGCCTTCACCGAATCAATAGCATACGTGAGTGGTATTTGAATATCATATTAACTTATCACTTCCTCAATAGCCTGGGGAATTTGAGTAGTAGGATATCATAACGCAATGACAAACAGAGTTTCATATATCAATCAAATGAATTAATGATGCTTTTAAGAGGTGGATCTGTTACATGCCATCGTTTCGCTTCCTTGAAAGCCTGGGAAGAGACAGGACAATACAATGAATTAAACACCCTAACTTTTAGTTTCGTAGGGCCTACAGCTAGCTTTTTTTTATATATACTCAGGGAGAATACTGAGTAGTTGCGCAGGCTCATCACGCGCTGTCGGAAACCTTGTCATCAGGTTCAGGATTGTCTTTTTTTTTTTAAACAGTGACAATACCATCTTTCTGTACAGACGCTTAGAATCGTTCCTCTGAGCGTCTCATGCAGTATCGCAGACACAGCATACTAAGCAAACCAGCGTAATATTCATACATGCCAAATTCAACTCATTAAAAGTTTTTTGATAAAGCAACAGTAATATTCACAAACATGATGGCAACCAGCCTTAAAATCTTCGGGATTAAAACGTGTGTAATATTTGTATTTTGTACGGTTAAATAAACAAGACTATGCCGAATTAATTTCTGCGCATTATGCTCTGAATGTATTATGCACGTAGTGTTTTTTCTCATATCTGCTTTTGTCTGATCCCTGCGTTCGTTTAAGATCTCTGATATCTTAAAACAACGTGAATATAAGTATCATCAGATGCGAAGGTGCCATACAGCTTTTTCTGCACTTTGTCTTCCACATTGCTTCTGAGCATATCCTTCTCCAATACACAATTGGACTATTGAAGCTAAGAGAGTAGAAATTTAGGTACCAACCTCATGTCAGTAGAATAGGAAACATGTTCAAACGTTGTGCTATACTTATACATTGCTCAAATGAATTAGATTTACCTATTTACTCGAATCAACGTGATTGCACTTGGTACATTTTCATTGCAATGTTACAAAGCAGTGCAGACATAACTATAACGTGTGAATTTACTCCGTGCGTAAAGATATATGTTGACCTTTTCTTTTTGCTAAAAACTGAAAAACCAGAGGGTAAAAACTTATGGGTCTTTTCACAACTAATGTTTTAATGGGTAAGTAATGCGGGGCCATGGGAGAAGCTAGACTTTTTTTTTTTCAATAGCTTGTGTACGGTTTTTGTATTTTGTATAATTTCGTTTTGTGTTTCTCTCTTGTTATCTTGCTACCATGTCTGTAAATTTGTGTTTTTGACTCAAATTGTATAACATGTTTCTGAGTAAACTGAGAGAGCTACTCTGTTAAAAGACAGAAATGGATAATAGATTAAAATAAAGAATAGATAAACAGAGAGCTTAATCAAATGTGACCGTGCACCTCAAAAGGAACATAAAGTCGCACACACTGATTTTGCGTGAGGACTGAAAATAAGTGAAATGGGTCAACCTAGCCGAACTTGACTTTTTCATATTTTCTGAAAGAGCGGGTCTTCTTTTACATTATGCTAAAATTTGGTATCATAAAACGGGCAGGAAAGTGTTTTTTTAGCAGTTTATCTCCAACATTTTTGGTAGAATAGTGTGATTAGGTGTGTCTTTAGAATCCCTTTTTCATTTCTGAAAAAACCTTGTCCACTCTCTCCAGTTTCAACTCTAATAACTCTTGAAAGGATATTGCTACTGCTTTGAAAGTTGCCATTAATTATGAACAGAATATGTTAATGGGGCATGCTTACTTTCAGTTTAATCTGATAATCCCTTCATTGTTGTTACTCTGGTGGTTTACTTCTTGTTTTTTGTCCAATTCATCGCACAGCCAGCACGGTTTGGTAAAAGATTAAGCGCTTAAATAGGCACTGTACTTCAAAGACTCTTTTCTCAGTTCACACTTTTCCGGAGTTTGTGCTTTCTTTCCAGTATTTAGATAGGTTAGGAGAGTCCATTTGATTTGGGTTATACATCATTTTAAAGCTTAAAGTCTGCTCTTTCAGAATATGGTCTTAACTAAAAATTCATGTCTGGCGACTTTTTGTTTGTTTTGAGGTGCAGGGTCACAAATGGAAACACAGGTGCTGTGGAGGGCATGCTTAAGAAGTCTGTATGAGTGTCCCTTTGATTATGTTCTGATATTTACACATTATGTTTTTTTTTTATATTCATGTACACATGTATATGTATACTAGTATATTATATATAATATATATATATATATATATATATATATATATATATATATATATATTACATACATACATGTACACAAGCAACATTTTTATATATCTTCATTATATGTACACGTACACACACACTCTCACACACACTCATATATATTATATATATATTATATATATATATATATTATATATATATATATATATCAAACAGATTGTATGTATACATGTAGGAAACACGGTAGTCCATTCAACCCAAATACCTTAAAGGTAGGGAATCCCATTTGCACGCCTTAAATGAAGAGTTGTATAAATACAGTGGTATGTTGAAGAGAATATCATTTTAGAAACTCCCATAAAGTATTGAAAGTGGAAGGTAACATTTAGTACATTTTTTTGACGGTTAGATTTTGAATTGAATTGTTTTCGGGGCTCACCGTAAATTCCAGTACATTACTAGGCTACCTTTGCAGACCCATGTGTTGCATGTGTGTCCATCATGTATATTTTGTGAAGAAAGTTCATCAACACTTACAAACATTTCTACATACATTCTTACCACACACTCTATATGTTATTACATCAGCTCTTGTACTTTTAGATTTGTGTTTATAGATCACAAATACAGAAGAACGCAAGCAACAAAAAGGCTTAAGTGTGGCTGACACACAGAACTACTGAGTAGTTGAGTTTTGTGCATTATTCAAATTTTAGATAACTGTTGACTTCCAAATTTCTAAGCAGTGGCCTAAGCAAGTCCCCTGAGGTTCATATTTAATGTTTTGCTGCATTTTGGGAGGTCTGTAAAAGGTATCCCCTACCTTTAATTCTATGTAGGGATCATAATTGCAGGATGGACGTCGAAAGGTTTCTAGATGCATTTAGATCCATTTAAAACGGCGAAATGCCTACCAACCAGTACGACCAATGCCATACAAAATACTGACTGTTCTTTATACCAGTAGGTGGGGAAGTTGGGGGGTGGGGTTGCCTCTATTTCATTCACATGCACATTTGCACTTCCACACTTACACCATCACACACACACACACACACACACACACACATAAACACACATGGGAATGACTATAAGTGACGCAAACTCGACTCATTTGATTAGCCTCATAAGACGTGTAATCCTTTATTTCTGAAGAGTCTTGCACTATTATATGTACTTCTTGCTTACAATGTTTTATAATTATCATGCGTGTATATCATCACGTGCGGGTTGTGCATAATGTGTTCAAGCATCTGCTTATATGAATGTGGATTGATGTCATGTATCTTTATGATTACTGCCTCTGGACAATCATAAATACCTCGTTACACTATTATTATGTATAACAATAAGGCTATGGCTACTTAATACTCTTCGCACGTGTGCGATATAAATATGTCATAAGGGAGCGCACCATTATTCACGCGTCTGTGTAAAGCTTAAAGAGCATAATGTCATAGTTTTTATTACTGCTATATCGGTCTCCAAACAGTATATCCAGCCGCTGTCCGCTCTAACGTGATCAATCACAGACTTAGCAATCACACAACGTCACAACCTCCTTCCTTTAGGCAATGATACAGTCTGCCATGTGCATTCAAAATTGCTTTTTGTTTCTTTTAACCTCTCACGTTTACTAGTATTACTGCGATCGAAATATTCACATGCTTGCTCAGAAAGTTGTTGTGTTACTATATCAATTCCTTCGTATCAAAAGTTAATCGCAAGCTGCTCGCGATTGCTCATTGTGTGTCTCCTCATAGCTGGCCAACGCAAAGTATAGTAAAGTGTATAATGAGTGCACATCTTCCAGTTGAAATTTAAGAATAAGGTAAAAACAGACGGACAATATTATGTTGTAGTTGTATATGTTCCATTGAACAGTGGAGTATATACAATAATCACATTAATTAATAGCCTCTTAAAATTTATATCATTTAAACGTTTCACAATTTACATTTCTACATGCATGATAGTGATAACACAAAAAGCGTTCTGAACGCTGTGGCGCTCGATAAGATGATCAGTAACGACTATGCTCCTCTGTTGCACTGCCACACTGATTGATTGAACATCACCACCACTTTCTAAAACCTCCCCTACAAAGACTACGCTACAGTTCTCAATAGAAATTGCCTAATGGTGTTGACAGAATGCTGTTAATTCTCTTTATTGGGTGAAAGTATTTGGATACGGTAATAAAAACGTGATCGTCTTCCTTATGTTACCTGAGACAGAAAATCCGCGAGAGTTGCCGAATAAGATTTTAATAGGTAAGTCAAATTCATAAACAGAGGATTATCGGCTTTGAAACGAGTGAACCCAACAAAATTGGATATCCCAATTTAACTGAAATAAGACTCAGTGAGAGCACAGTCTCTTAAAATTGTACTAAAAAAAGAGATAAGGCTCCACTGGAACGCATTTAAATTTTGCTCTGAACTGAGCAAACACAAAACGGAATTGGTAAAGACCACAACGAAGAAATCTTCAGACAACACGAAAACTTATTGTCCAAAGACGCTCTTTGTCCATGACAATTTCAAGTTAGCAATACCATACTTACTTTTCTTTACCCTGTAAGCATTTACGTATTCATATGCCTAACTGGAACACAACAGAATCTGCTCCCCCTCCCCAGACAAAAAAGAAGAAGAAAAAGATCAGATAGAAGAATCGTACTTCTAAAAATAGGGCAAAAACACCACATCCATTGTGGGTTTCTCTCTCAAACGTCATTTTTAGATATTAACAAAAAATATAGAAATTATCATAGTCAACCAAAAAAAAAAAAAAAACGTCCACTAGGAGACAGGTTTGTTGGTGTTGTATCTCTGTTATTAACATTACAGCTGGTTAGCAAACTATTCAAAGATCCACTTAGGTATTCGTAATATTCATATAAAGTTCCTCTTGTGACGTTGCTTTCTTGTCAATGCGACCTTCTTTTGTTTTGTCTACCTTAGCATACAGTTCTTCACACGTTACTGGTTTTGTTGCCGAATATGACCCAACTGTCTTGTTCACCGTTGAATAAATTAGTTCTTCGCACGTTGTTGGCTTTGCTGCGGAATGTTCCCCAAATGCTTTGTTCACCGTTGCATACAGTTCTTCACAAGGTCTGGTAGTTGAATCATGAGTAAATGGATTCTGGGGGTTGTAGCAGTGGTTCCGGATGTCATCTCTATTTATAGGATGACCATCATGGGTGGAAGCTTTATCAGGATTCAGCAAGCAGTATTCCCCGGAGTCAAAAGCATCAGTGAACAGTGGTTTGTTGAGCGTTTCGATACGACTTGCTTCGTCAGGATGTAGTTGATAATAGAAAACATCTTCACATTTCACGGTTGGTATGGGACCCACATCATCGTTTCTGTTGGAGTGAACTTCACTCTGAGAAGATGGACCAGAAGCTGAGACATCTGTTAGGGAGCACTGCGGTCCCTTATCCAGGAATGAAGGATTGTAGTGATCATACTCACTGTCTCTGCTCATAGCAATATTCTGGGCAGACCGTTTGCCGAAATTCAAGGAGTTATAACACCTTTCATCAAACAAGTGGGGTACATCGACGGATCTAGGGCTCCTTTTCGTCAACCAATCTTTTCTACAGAGGTCTACATCCTGGTATTCACAGTCCTCATAGCAGCTCGCCGTTTGATCCAAAGATGTTTCCCGTACTCCATGGTTCTCATAAACACATGGGATACTGACTGAGGCGTGTTCAGAGGAAGTGACTTTGTTCTCCATTGGAACTGCGCAACGGGAGACTTGTTGTAAGTTCGATGTATGGGACGGTCCCTTGTTTACCTCCGCAGCGTCCTGGAAGATGTGATACGGGTTCTCTTGATGAGTTGTGACATCACTGAAAACATTTTGATGGTGGTCCGAGAAGGGATGACCCTCTGTTCGAGCGTCAGTAATGGTATTGCTCAATATGACATGATCCGTCGAGCTCAAATTTTCGTTTGACCTATCTAAAGGATGCATCTGCAGTTGTCTGCTATTTGATTGACGTGAAATTTGTGAGGATCTCCGTCTCTTACTGGAATGATAAGGAAGACACACGTTTTTAAACAAAACGTAGGATACGAAATAGAGCACAAACAACCAATAACAACACAGCATTTTCAAGATGATTTGAGTAAAAATATAATTATATCATACGAGATACGACATTATAAACAGTTGTGGAACATATCTTGTTTTAGCGAGTTTTGATTAGGAATAGCATGTGCAGTGAAATATCATATTCGAATATCAAAATTCAATATCTATCTATCAATAGGATATCTAAGGCCAAATACATATTTTCTACATGAATTTGTTGTCTTTATTCAAAGTTTCAAGGATAATTATATTACATGAATCAAAGATATAAACAATGAGAGTCCAAAGGCGCAAATATCAAACAACCACAATTAACACATTGGGGAAAGAAAACAAGTGTGTGCAGGTAGCAATAATACATGTACCTTCCTCTGCAATCCACACCTCCAACAAACACACACTGACACCCAAACACACACACGCTTATGTAAATTGGTACCTACATGCATACGTATTGTCTGCTGTTACTCAAAATCTCAGGACATATGATTGCGCAAATATCAAACAATACCAGTTAACAAATAGGGAACGAAGCAAATTGTGTGTTGCAATATATTTAACCTTCGCGCAGTTTGATCCCGAAACAACCACTTCCAAAACAAACACACCCATAAACACATAAACTCACGATAATGGATTAAAGCAAACACTCACCTATTCTTGTACTGCTTGCACAGCGGCACGGATAAAATGACAAGTAGTACTGGCACAACACACAGAAGAGCTACCAGTGTAAATATGACATCTATTTTACGAACTCCAGAATCTGAAATGAAATTCAAGAAATTCAAATCTTTGTCACCCGTGGAGAAAAAGTAAATTGAATTGAAAAAAGCAAGATTTGGAAGCTTTGTTTGTCTTTGTTTCATGATCATGGTTGCACATTTTCGTATTATCATGAAAGGAATAATAAAGTGACATCCCACAGCTGCAATGTATTGCATAAATAGAAATAAATTACACATCTCCTGATACGAAGGGACATCTGCACCAGGTATGCAATTTTGTCCCCCCCCCCCCCCCCAAAAAAAAAAGAAAGAAAAAAGAGAGAGATACAATGTATTTCATTTGTGAGTTCTTCCACAACAAGTCAACATAGGAATGGAAAAGGGGAAAGAGGATAGACTGACGTGCCCACTTTACTTGAAATCAACCAAAATGTAGATCACTGTGGTGTGCGTCTAATAGCACAAAGCTCTTTTGTTTTAGCTGGTTTAGCGTATATGTGACCGTGCATTACAAAACGAACAAAATGTCACACACACTGATTTTGCCTGAGGACTGAAAATAAGTGAAATGGGTCAACCTAGCCGATCTTGATTTTTCATATTTTCTGAAAGAGCAAGTCTTCTTTTACATCATACTGAAATTTGGGATCATAAAATGAGCAGGAAAGTGTGTTTTTCAGCAGTTTATCTCGAACATTTTTGGTAGAATAGTGTGATTGGGTTAGTCTTTAGAGTGCCCTTTTCAATTTTGAAAAACCTTGTACACATTCTTCTCTTTCAACTCTAATAACTTTTGGAAGGATAATGCTACTGCTTTGAAAGTTGGCATTAATTATGAACGGAATGTGTTAAAGGACAAGTTCACCTTCATAAAGATAAGGATTGAGAGAATGTAGCAATATTAGTAGAACACATCAGTGAAAGTTTGAGGAAAATCAGACAATCCGTTCAAAAGTTAAGAATTTTTGAAGTTTTTGTGCAGTACCCGCTGGATGAGAAGACTACTGCAGTGTATGAATAACTTAGATGTCACATGCGTACAACAATATAAGGAAAATATAAAGAGAATTTCACAAAATTCCATCTTTTGAAAAAAGTACACATTCCCCTGACTTGTTACCGACAAATGTTATGGGTAATATTATTCCCCCTGCCTCTAGAAAGAGGCAAGTCAAGTGCTCTTTTATTATGCGAAAAAAGTGAAAATATGTTGAATTTTCTTTTACATTTTCTTTATACTGTTGTACGCATATGACTCACAAGCTGTAGTAGTCTCCTCATCCAGCGGTTCCAACACAAAAAATTTAAAAATTCATAACTTTTGCATCGATTGTCCAATTTTCCTCAAACTTTCACTGATGTGTTCTACTAATATTGTTGCATTTCTCAATCCTTATGTTTATGAAGGTGAACTTGTCCTTTAATGAGGCACATTTGATTTCACTGTAAACTGATAATCCCTTCATTGTTGTTACTCCAGTGGTTTACTTCCTGTTTTATGTCCCATTCATCGCACAGCCAGCACAGCTTGGTAAAGATTAAGCGCTTAAATAGACACTGTACTTCAGAGCCTCTTTTCTCAGTTCACATTTTTCCCGAGTTTGTGCTTTCTTTCGAATATTTAGATAGGTTTGGAGAATCCATTTGATTTGAGTTATACATCATTTTAAAGCTTAAAGTCTGCTCTTTCAGAAAATTGTCTTAGCTAAAAATTAATGCCTGATGACTTTTTGTTTGTTTTGTGGAGCAGGGTCACATATGGATAGTCCAAAAGTCTCATTTGGTATTTAGACATCGAATGGACAACATGCATGAATGTGGATTTTTTTTTCGTAAAAAAGGATATGTATCATTTCCGACTTGAAATTAACCAAGGAAACAGAAATACATAGCATACCTATTGCTCTGTAATATATTACATTTTCGTCCTATTATCGTCCTGTGACTTCTTCAGGAGTCTTGTAGAGACTTCTGGAGAAGGCGTAGGACGCCGAAAATTTGAGTCAAATAAACTCATGCTTTTTGGCCAAAAAATGCATTACCAGTTTGTTTCTTCATTTCTTCGTGGAGCCAATACGTGAAATCGCAAGATATTTGAATATATGTGTTATATACATGTACATTTATATATATACATATATATGTGTGTGTGTGTGTGTGTGTGTGTGTGTGTGTGTGTGATATGAATGTGAATAAAAATACAAGCATGCATGTACGTTGAATAACATCAAATTGTAGGGATATGCAGCTCACTATATGCAGCCAAATGATTAGTAAAGCTGGTAATCGCTTTGTGTGATGGACTGACGGAATTAAATGATCATTTTCAAAGCTGTGTGATTGGTGTCAAATTTATTTGCATGCTGATCGAGAGATGATTATAGAGAGTTATGTTTGTTAATCCGACCGTATAATAAAGTTCATTATTTCAAAGGTTCGTTATTCCAAAATACACACATTTCCTATCTATACATATACTCACTAGTCCAAAACTAAAATTAGGTTTGTTGCATTTCCGGAATTACGAACCTAATTTCATCAATTTTCCAGATTAAAGATTCTTCGGAAATAGCGAACCTTATATCATCTTTGGATAAACGAACCCTCGAAAGTAACGAACTGTAACCGAATATACAAACATGAGATGCCAATTATCAAGGTAGAGACTTTCAAGAGTTTTTCTTTGAATTTGTTTACATCTTTAACTCTTTATGTGCCATGGTGGAGACCTCCTGTGTGCCACGTTATTCTGAGACAGGAAGGTAGTCATTATTTGAGAAAGAATTCTGTTTTTCCAATTTGTATAACTTCTACAAATTTCCGTTAAGATGGGCATAATAGCAGGCAAAGTTAAAGAGGAACGCCAAGCTTTGTTTCGATATAAATTGTATGACGAAGCTATTTTCAATTTTTTTTTTGAATGACCAGTTGCTACATTACCGAAAAAGGTATGACTTTTGCACATAAAACCGTGACAGAAACTTAGAATGTACGAGCAAATCTAGTTGGGAACACCGCTTGATAGTCAATCACCACATAGAATGCAAGCCGTATATGAGAGGAACAAAAGCACGAGAAACGCTTTCATTGTGCCGCGGGATTAGCAGTGATTAGCGATTTATCGATCGGTTTTGGCGGCTTTGTTTGTTGAGCAGAATATGCGAATTTGGCACGCCGTCGACTGAGTCGGACGTGCGAACGTGTCACATAAAGAGTTAAAGCACTGGCGAATAATTTTTCCCAAAGCGTATTTATTTCATTACCGTGGTCTGAATCCCCTTTGCTCAATTTACTCTTAATTACTTATACATTGTGATTTTTATTTTACCCCTACACATGCTGCATTTCCCTCCGAATTCCATATTGAATTTTGAAACCTCCCATCAGGTTCCCGTATGGAACGGGTTAAGAAGATGTGGTTTGTGTACAGTTTTAATAGCGAAATTTCAAATGATAATATATTCAAACATTTGGTAACTGTGCTTACAGTAACCACTGACTGAACAATAGAATATGCAAGAGAAAAGAATAGGCAAATTATCATTTGCACTGAGCGTGTTTAATTCATAAGTATATGAAACTCACTTGGAGAAAACACAGTGGTGGTCTCGTAAAATGTCATTACATCTGGGGTAGTCCGTCTCTTGCCTATTTGCAAAGTGATAAATATTCGAATATTCGTGATAATTCATAGCATATGACCCTAGTCATATATTTTCTTTATTTTCGTCTTTTGTGTCTAAAAGCAAGCTGACCACGGTGTTTATATTTCTTCTTTTCTTTATTCTACAATTATGTTAAACGTTTGTAATACCGTATCTATAATCAGGCAGGGAAGTGAGACGCCTCCCTAATATAATGCTTGTATTTTTAACCTGTGTGGACCCCTATGAAAACCAGCCTTTGCCTGACGACGGCGTTCCACCCAATGAGTGGAAAATAAAACATGAATTGAATTGAGTCGTATTCTCCCTGTGAAATCATTTAATGCAGAGACATAAGAGGCATATACGTCTTTATGGACACTCATGAACAACAAGGTACTAAGTCTTTATAGTTTCTGAGTGTTCTAACTTAACATTTGTAAGGGTCAGGGGCTCACAGTTGTCCTTTCCCATTTACCGCAAAGGAAAGGCAAAGTTCGAATACTGTCAAATTCGTAAACGAAATACATTTATCAGCTGTTTATGCACAAACGATTTTGCATTTGTCATTCAAACAAAAATATTTAATCTTGTAATACTCACTAAAAGTGTTTGCTGCACTTTGTGTTGTCCAAGTGGTAATGTTATCAGGACGCCAATCAGTATCTGCAAATGTATATACATATATATATATATATATATATATATATATATATATACATATATATATATATATATATCATGGCTCGACACTAACTTTTTTGTTTGGTGGCCCGATGGGGCCACCAAAATCCTAAATTTCAAATTTTTGGTGGCCCGAGAGAAAAATTTGGTGTCCCGAAAAAAAACAATAAAAACATTAAAAGTCCTTTTTTTCATGAGTCAAATATTTAAAGGGATAGTACAGTTTTGGTTGAGATGAGAATTGGGCTTTTAAATTTTTGCAAGATACCAAGAAAACACTTATGATATAGTACAGAGCCTACCGTTTTAAGAGGAATTCAAAGTTTATTTGATGAAAATCAGGTTTGGAATAACTGAAACATCCAAAAACAAAGTAAAACAAAGCCATCGTTACAAAGTGTGGGTCCCACACTTTACTAGAATCGTTCTTTTTTGGAGATCTTGGCCATTTCAAAACCAATTTTTATCAAATAAACATTGAATTCCTCATAAAATTGCATGCTCTTTCATATTTCATATGAGATTTCTCATTATCTCACCTAAAAATGTTAGAAACCTGAAATTAGGTGTCAACCAGAACTGTACGATAGTAAGAATTAGAAGTTGGACATTTCTACTCATAAATAAACTTCAACAAACTTGCAACACTCACTCTCAGGCATTCATTCCGTCCTTTTCATCCATCCTTTGAACAAATTTAACTGCTAATTTCCGGCGCAAAAAGTTACGAATTTATTGACATACTTTTCAAAATATTTTGATGGCCCGAGGCGGGCCACCAAATTTGCCCTTTTTTGAAATTTGGTGGCCCGACTTTCATTTTTGGTGGCCCCGGGCCACCGGGCCACCGTTAGTGTCGAGCCCTGTATATACATATATATATATATATATATATATATATATGTATAAAACATTGTAGTTATATGGTGGAGACATATATATGGTGGAGACATTATATGGAGACATATATATGGAGACATATATATGGAGACATCATATGGAGACATTATATGGAGACATATATATGATGGAACATTATATGGTGGAGACCGCATCTGATGCAGGGGTGTCTGACGTTCAAAAAATGATTAAGGAAGCCAGGGATAAGCATGTTATCCCTCCTGGCAGACCTATCGTCTCAAGCGTTGATTCTCTGACAGAACCAATGTCAAAAACTGTTGACAAAAAACTTCAGACGTACCTACCCAAAATCAAAAGTTACGTGAAAGACACGACGGATTTTCTTAATAAGATTAAGTCTGCAACCCTCAGCTCAGACTGCCTACTCGTAACCATGGACGTGAAGAGCCTTTACACCAACATCCCACACGATCACGGTGTAGACGCTCTTCGTACGTTCCTCACAAAACTGGACGTACCCAACAATGACATCGATGATATAACGTCCATGACCGAGTTCATATTGAAGCACAATTACTTTGAGTTTGACGGCAAACACTACCTTCAACGAAAAGGTACCGCCATGGGGACCAAGATGGCGCCCGTGTACGCTAACATATATATGGCAGTCCTGGAAGAAGATTTCCTCTCTAAATGCACTCTCCAACCCTCAATGTATCTGAGATACATCGACGACATTTTCATAATCTGGCCCCACAGTGAAAAAGACCTCGCAGCCTTTCACGAGGCATTTAACAAACATAATCGTCACATCCAGTTCACAATGGAGAGCTCCAGAGAGGAAATCCACTTCCTGGATGTCAATGTGTCTAAGAATGGTAACTTGCTTTCCACCAGTGTGTATGTTAAACCCACGGATTCCTTCACCTACTTAGATTACAATTCGTTCCACCCCTTGCACACAAAGCAATCAATTGTGTACAGCCAACTAGTCAGATATAAGCGGATCACCTCTGACCCCAAGGTGTTTGAAGAAGATGCTGTACGTCTGGGAGAACATTTTGTCAGAAGGGGTTATCCAGTTCGCCTCGTGAACAATGCGCTCAAAAGAGTCAATGAAAAACGGAGAGAAGACCTGTTAGACTCTAAACCTAAAGATGAGAGGAACGATCGCATTCCTCTCGTTACTACATTCCACCCACAAGTCAAAAAGTTTGTCTCCACGACCAAGAAAGAGTGGACGAATATTCAACTTGATCCCAGACTTTCTACAATATTGGGGGAACCACCTCTACACTCCCAAAGACAACCGCCCAACTTGAGATCACTTCTGGTGCAGAGTGAGTTACCAAAACCTGCAACCCCAAAAGGTAACAAGAGGTGCGACAAACCACGATGTCAAATTTGTAACCATCTGGTGACAGAAACAGTGGTGCAAATCTCTCCGTCACTCAGAATCAAACCACCGGACCACACATGCGACTCTAGCAATGTGCTTTACTGTATTATGTGCAGTAAATGCCCAGGGGTGTCATACATAGGTGAGACAAGCACGAAGTTTCGCATGAGGTTCAATAACCACAAAAGCTCAATCCTCAAGCATAAAGATACTCCGGTGGCGAACCACTTCAGTGACCCCCGCCATTCGATGAAAGACTTGAAAGTCTGCATCTTTGGCGGGGGTTACAAATCGGCTGAAGACAGGAAGTGGGCAGAACTGCGTTTCATTGTTCGGAGCCGCAGTTTTGAAACAGGCATGAACAAAGATCTTTCCTGGCTCAGCCCATACACTTTCTTCCGATAACTAATTTCAGTTGCTACTCCGCTGTTGATAATTTCACCCTTGTAGAGGTCTTCAGTTTATTTTTTCTGGTACTAGACAACTTGCGCAGTCTTGATGTGTTACGAGTAAGTGTACCTCATGTATATTATGACATTTTTTCTTGTGTCTTTCTTCTCTCCTTATTCCCTCCTTTCCTACTTTTTGCTCTCTCGTCTCTCCTCTGTATATAATGCGTACAAGCACTTGACAGATTGTATCACTTCATTGCCATTATGACGTTTCTATTATCGCTCATAATTATTGTCTCCTTTGTGCAGCTCGTGCCATCTCAGTGTGACGTCTTCTCTGTTATAACGCACAGTATGGCACTCATATATTCACGCAACTCAGCATGCGTTTATTGTTATTATTTGTTATCCTTTGTTTTGGTTACACTGAGACTACGCGCGCTGGTGGGATATTGACATATCACTGTGAAAATCCATTGGCACCTTCATTGTATCATGTTAACTTCATTGCCTTTATGACGTTTCTATTATTGCTATTATTGTCTCATGATCTTTTTGTGCAGCGCGCGCAATCCTAGTGTGACGTCTTATCTATTATGACGTGTAGTATGACACTCATAAGCGCACAACATGCGTTTGTTGTTATTATCTATTATTTTTTTGTTTTGGTTACACTTATTGCGCGCGCTAGCAGGGTAGTAACACCTCACTCTTAATAATCATTGTGAATATTCGCACTGTCATCCCTGAAGAAGAGGAAGGTTCCTCGAAAATTCGGATTATTCATTAAATCAAGATTGGCTATCAATGCATTCCCTGCATTCCTCTGTTGTGACTTTATTATTGCTATATATATGTATATATATACATAATATGTATAAAAATTATATATATATATATATATATATATATATATATATATAAAGATGAAAAAAAGAGAAAGAAGTATCCACAAAGGGTAAAACTGGAATTCATGTAACGATGTAATCTGGTAAATCTTGTAACATTTATATATATATATATATATATATATATATATATATATATATAATATATTGATTTCAATCCATTTCAATTTATTTCCAACAAAACATAACACAGAATAAATCAGGCATTACATAGAAGGCAAACATTCAACAAAACTGATAAATGATAAATGATTATTAACATATAAAGATATACATACACACAGGCAAAATACAACTTATGTTTGGATAATGCATATATGTTTATATATCTGTATATAGATATATATGTATATATATATATATATATATATACATATATATTTGAAGAGTTTGATCGCATAATCAGTTTACTCCATTCTTGTCAATTTAAGATATTTGCGATTACAGCTGTTAAAAAACAAAGAAAATGAGGCGGAAATATAGGATATTTTTAATCATCATGACTTCAAGATATTCCTTGCTATAAAAGAAGTGATGTATTCAGCTGAGCAAAGCAAAATATATATAAATATCATTTGCTCTATATAATGATGAACTAAATATGTTTAGATATGGCGCTTAACCAATTTTGCAGTCAAATCCATATACATGTGTATACGTAAATGAATATGACATCTCCTTCGATGTGCAGTAATGTTATCAATACTCAATGTAATCAAGAACTGATAGGTAGAAATGATTCAAAGATTTGGAAGATTGAGAAGATTGTATACTATGTATCTACGTCTGGTAGAATGGTTTAGGAGAGTGTTCCCTGGAGCTCGACTGAAATGAACCATGAGGTATAACAATGACTGAATAGCAAATTTTTCAAGTAGTTAGAATATTTGATACGCAAAAGACATAGTGGTAATGTAGAATTCAGGTTTTACGGTGTTCAACTGCCATTACCTTATTGGTACTTGTGACACCATAGGTATAGACATACTTGACCGACGTAACAAAATCCGAAAAATACTACTGTATTGGTTTTCTTTTGGTTCCTGTTTTTTTATTACAATTTATATTGTACACTGTATATATATATATATATATATATAAGTAACAAAGCTGCAACAAAGTTCATGCTGTATTCACCAACGGTTTATTTCTTCACACAAATTTTCGAGCGTCTCGCCGCCCTTTCTCAAGTGTTGAGAAAGGGCGGCGAGACGCTCGAAAATTTGTGTGAAGAAATAAACCGTTGGTGAATACAGCATGAACTTTGTTGCAGCTTTGTTACTTATCTTTTTATCTTGCCAACACGTGGACTACCTTATCAACATATATATATATATATATATATATATATATATGTTTGTTTGTCTGTTTGTTTGTTTGTTTTTTTTTTTTGGGGGGGGGGGGGAGATATTGTGCATTACTGAAAGAAGAGATACTCATCTTGGTTTTGAAAACTCGTTCAAAGATAATATCAGGAACACTTTCTACCCAAAACCGAAATGCACAATCCTGAAAAGTTTTGAAAAATGACTCATCCATATGTCTGGGCATAAACTCTTCTTCTTGCTTATGAGGCAGCAGCAGCTAAATAATGTCCCTCAGTTGTTGTAGCCAAGTTACAGTCTGTGGAGTAGGGTGTGTCAGGTCCATAAACATACATATTAACCAGCCAGAAGTAAGAAAAATGCCAGAACTTGATTTAGAGGGGGCCATCAATGTATCCTGAAAATGTTGCTTACTGATTGAACACATTGAATTCCTAAAAATTGTAAAGTCTGCTGCTAGCTATATTGTACTGACTGTATTGCTATTTTTCAACCCTAATGTATACTTTCTTGCAGCACAAACGAAAAGTTAATTAATATTCCAATACACCCTTACTGCACGGTGAGAAAACTATTCAAATACACCATGTTTTGGTGATCCCGCCATTATATCTGTCAGATACAGAGAGGTTACTCTTATTTCTACTACGGACCTGTTGTTCCGATTTCGACTGCTTGGCATGACGGCATCGACGCATTCCATTCCGGGAAGTAAGTCGACCAGCCAAGTTGTTCCACACACTGCAGCGTAGCGCTGCCATTGATGACGTAACCTTCTCCACAGGTGAGAGTTATCTCGGATCCATAGCTCGTAACATTTGAGTTCCAGTGACCATTCATCACATGGCCGGGTTGATTACAAACCCCGACAGAAACTATGTGAAAAAAGAAAGGCAGTAGGAATGTATCCTGCTCGTATCTAACAATGATCAATCGAAATTAAGAATTAATGCCGAAAAAAAAACCCCGCGATGTTGCCTACTTTTTGGTATCCAACCATATGTAACGCACAAGATTTCACAGACATTCAAACCGTTTCACCACAACACAAGACGTGCATGTCGTACCATTTCATCTTAAGCTTTGTTCACATTGCTGAACAGATTTTTCCTTCTTGCCATCGTAGTGGAAGAAAGGTATCTCTGAGTAAGTGTTATAAACGAAGATGTGAAAAATTACCGAATTTATCTCATTACTATCTATGTCATGAGAATCAACATGGAATGTGATCTTCTCTCACAAAACCAACAAAATCAGTTTTGTATTTTAAAATCGAATTTTGTGTCTCTCTGTTGCATTACTATTTCTCTACCTATCAAATTCAAATTGTAAATACATATTTGAAATATAAAACGTGTCCTTAACAAAGCTTCTCAAATTATCTTCATCGGCCTCCGGTGACGTATGTAAAATTTAAAAAAAAAGTGGAAAGTGAAAACCTAGCAGAAAATTGAAAGGCAACCATGACTTTGATATTATTACGTTGTTCATAGAAGCTTTAAATGAGTTTTTAAACCTATCTTTGTTCAACACAATTAATGCATTCAAACAAACCCATGACGATATCCATTCTAATCTCATTTTGTATAAACTTATATTCTTTGATCTTTGTTACTTGATCAGTCACTTTTGTGGGTCGGGGTCATTACATCCTCATCCGTGATATATGATTTTTAATTGAGGTAGAATTTCAGAATGTCAGAATTATTGTCTGAATTTTCTGAATTCTCTGAATTTTTGCTTCTCGCACTCACTATTATATAAATTATAGACAAGATGACCAGATCCAAGTTCTTCCTGGCTGGGACATGTCCACTCGTGGGAAGAATTTGCACCAGTAATCAAGCCGGCAAGCCCTGTTGATTGTAAACATACACACTTCCATTTTGTCTCACTTCCCTTGTACAGCAGAGCAACATCCTTGTGTCTTGGTTCCCCTCTGCAGGTAGATGTACACTCCTCAACAGAATGAACGTCAAATCCCTTTGCAGACAGAAGCGAGAATGATTGCTGATTGCCTTCGTAGCATCCAAGAAATCCAGGCTCTATGTTGAAGAAGGATATAATGATGGTTACCAATGTAACCACAAATGATTTTTTTTTTTTGGTCAAACACTATTATGCATAAATATATTATGTGAAATTATCATGTTTATACCAGTATGTATGAATTATTGCATATATCATATACTATGATATATATATATATATATATATATATATATTAACATAGAATTGTATATTGATTCATAATCATATCTATAAGTACATACAAATACAAGTACGTGTATAAACATATATTCATAAACTTGCTCTTACACAGCTAAAGGCCAATTTTTATTTGTATCTATGCGATGAAATTTCGAACGAAATAATCATAAAGACGAACAAAAATTCATTTGAAGAAAGTGTGCATGTATCAACGGCCTCGACACAGCTTTTTGATGACCCGTTCGAGCCAATAACATCTTTAAATCTGAGATTTTAGTTGCCAGAAATAAAAGCAAAAGTAACAATCGGTTTTGAAACTTAGTTGCCCGATCAAACCACCAAAAATAGAGTTGGTGGCCTGATATCAGTCTTTAGTTGCCGCGGTCAATCGATATTGTCGAGCCCTGTATTTGTATATA
This sequence comes from Diadema antillarum, assembly GCF_040938485.1. Lineage (NCBI taxonomy): Eukaryota > Metazoa > Echinodermata > Echinoidea > Diadematoida > Diadematidae > Diadema > Diadema antillarum. The sequence goes on along the minus strand of NW_027271040.1, from coordinate 2,928,483 downwards.
TATATATATATATATATATATATATATATATACAAATACAGGGCTCGACAATATCGATTGACCGCGGCAACTACAGACTGATATCTGATATATATATATATATATATATATATGTATATATACATATATATATATATATATATACTATATATATATTATACCAAACACTTGATAAAGCCTCATCACTCTAGTTTTACTATCCCGAGGCGTAAAAGGTTATCACATATCATAATAAATCAACACAACAAATTAACAAATTGATGTTATATGTTTCAAAAATTAATCACCATTAATCACAAGAAAAAAAATGTTTTAAAAGCTGTTTGGAATATGCACCGTATCGAAACCATCAAATTCTACAAGACAGGAGCAGATGCCATATATTTTCACTGCCACTCCCACGAGATAGGATATTTCTAATGAGGACCTATTCAGAAATTAAGTTAACTAAGTACTGGGGAGCACATCCATTACCAGCTTTCCAGTTCAATAAGAGAATCTTAAGTTTAACTCACATATTGGTAACCGATTAATATGTTAGGAACTGGAGTAATGTGAAAAAACCTGGGTTGTCTACTAAACAATCTAATTAACACTATATACATTGTATACGATTATTATTATTACCTTTTATCTTTAAGTGACAGTATTAGCCTCACCTCGACATTTAAGTCGAACAGTCATGTTCGTGGAACAACCAGTGGTAGATGTTGGACAATCCCTCAAACGTTGAACCCTATAGGAAACTACACATTGATGCCATGGAATAAAGTTATAAACTTGGTAATGCACTTGGAACAATTTTCGAAACAAAAAATACTTCAAATATGACAAATATTACAAATAAATAAACTATTGAAATTGAAAAAAAAATATATATCGATATGTCTGACAATTGTTCTCAAATTTGAAACCTATCTTGATATGCAAATGCACCTTCTGCATTATCTGCCCACTTTCCTCCAATTTCATGTTGGTTTTTTTTCAAATGTGTTATGTTTATCACTATAATGGTTAATTAACTCTTTTTTGTGTGTGTATTTTACAAGCAAAATGATAGTCACCTATAGAAAGATAACAGCAAAGTCAGTTTTGTTTTGATAACAAAATGCGACAGACCTGATGTTGTCTTGTTTTGTGTTACAAGACCACAAACAATACTTTGAAATTGTTATTATTGCTTCTTTTGCGTCTTTGTCGTTATCTTATACATTTTGTATGCACTCATATTGGTTCCTTTTCATTGATATTAACTCGCATTAAAAACAAAATGTACCTTGAGGTGGACATGACAGTTGTGCTCTGTTCTGTATTGCTGTACTGGGCAAAATCTGAGCCGAATACTTCTCTGCCGCTGGGAATCCGAGCTCTCGGCAGACTAAATTAGCAGCTATAGTATTAAACCCATTGTAGCAGACATATCCGTCTGAATCGAGGACAACTAAACCTTCCAGCGGAGAGGGCCCGTCAACCAGCCTCACAGAGGGTATTCCTGGAAAGTGAATTATGAGGAATATAACACACATTTGTTTTGTTTGATAGATACTTTATTTTCTGCAAATCAATATGCATGAGTTACATAATCATGAAAATGCAGGAAATATACAAAGTAAATTCAACGCAAAGTCGTTTGACTTGCATAAACCACGATACATATAAAAGTACATAATCATGAACATGTAGGACATATGTAAAGTAAATTTAACACAGTCTTTTGACTTGCATAAACAACGATATGAAAGAAATTTAATATACAGTATGCATGTCTATGCAGCAGTGATAAGAATAACATTTATAGTTAAGAAACGATTATGCAGAGGGCCGCCATTATAAGCATTGCTTAAAAAGATGGCCGGCCCGAGGAAAAGATAAGGACGTACTAAATTCGTAACAATATAAATTCTGCTGCGAAGGTAGCAGGGGAAATTTATATTTACCATGAAGCGCTTGGTTTGTCTTTATTGATGTGACTCGTCACGTTACTAGGAGTCATCACTGAGAATGATCAATCTTACGAGATTTGGGATTTGGGGTCATTGTCCTAACACAAGTGAAAGATATGGTTCGATCGCAAACTCAAGCAATACATCGTCAATATCGAAACGACCCAAAAAACTTTAGAAAATAATGAAACAAACAACTGATATCGTCCATGCAGCCCGGCGGGTGAGCGGATGTATCCCGCTGCAACACTTCAAAAGGCACAGGCACAGGCACAGGCATTGTGGCATATTTGTATACAACTCCGTCTTGCATTACGTTGAAAAAAAAAAGCAAACAAACATGTATTTTTTTTTCACTTTATATAAGGTTATGATGACGCGATTGTATATCCGGTAAGTAACATTATTGCAAAATACCGTAAGAGTACTTAGTATCTAAAGCTTTGATGTTTACAAGGTTCCTTTTGAGATGATTAAGTGGAGATACTCACCAGAGAATACAGTGACGCAAAACTCTAATAATTTTAGAAAACTCGGAGATAATAGAATCGTTACTATTACCACAATCCACATTTAGATTGAGACACTTGATAACTGTTACCCTTAAAAGTGATAAGTCCCGTGGATTACGCATGCAGCATCTTGTCAACTTATCTATTGCAATATTATGATAAATGCTTGACGACAATGTCGAATGAATCATAAATATGACCAACGAGACATTCCGGTGAACATTGCTGTCCAATGATGGAACAATGTTCCACTTGCCAAATTTGCTGTTACTTTTTTGATGTTGTCTCAAACAACCTTTTTCCTCATTCTAAATTTGCCTTAGCCTTTATTTCTGGCTATGTAATGTGAGATTGATGAGAAGGCTTTATGTTCAATTCCGCTCAAATAACTTCCGTTGATCCTCACCTCGAAATAAATATGTAATGAATTCTTGTGACGAAAGTGACACCATTTTTCAATTATGTTTTGCTGGCACAGACTGTCAAATGGCAGTATGTTTTAAGGTAAGTATACATCTTCTAATGATTGATGAAATAAAAACGATATCAAAGCTGTAGCAACAAAAAAAAGATTACCAGGTGCACATTTGTCAAATTATCAACAATGCAAGTGTAATTGGTTTCTCTTTATGCCCTTGACAATCATGGAATTAAAATATACTGACTTTTTAAAGTTATATTTTGTTCTATGTAAAAGAGTGAAGTAAAGAAAAGTGTGAATTTAGTAGGGAAACGGGATCAACAAGAGTTACCAATGCATCCAAGATTAAAATGGTTACAATTCATTACTCCGAACGTTCGTTCATCCCAGAAGTAAATAAAGCTCATTACTCTGAAGGTTTGTTAATGTTCACTACAGTTCGTTACTTCTTGAGTCCTCAAGATTTCAGAATAGATTATCATTAACATATCTAGAAAACCAGGAACAGAGATTCTCAAGACTTCGTTGTGACCGTGCATCACAAAGCTAACAAAATGTAGCACAACCGACGTTTACGTGATGACTCAAAACAGGCGAAATAGGTCAACCTAGTGAATTCTTTTTTTTTTTCTGAAAGAATAAAGCCTCTTTTATATAGCTACACCGAGTTTAGGATAATATATATAATCTCTCTCTTTTTTTTGCTCTTTTTCAAGAACACTGACGTAGGCTTTCTCTGATTTACCGATTATGAGCAGTAGAATTTCTCTGTGCATTCTTCACTTTTAACTACAGCTGTATAATTACTTTTAAAAGTATGCCGCTATTGCACTTACAAGTATAAATGGATAGGTTATACTGAATAAGTATGCACATTTTTGCCTAATTTGATAATCCCTTCATATGGTTTGATATAGAGATTCGTATCCTGTTCTTTGTCACATTCATTGCACAGAGCTAGCACTTCTTATGGGTGCGATTAAGCACCTAATAGACCTTGAATTTCAAATAGTCTTTTTTTTCAGTAAAACACTTTTACAGAAGGTATGCCTACTTTCCATTATCAAGATAAGTTAGAAAAAAACCTTTTGTATTGAGTTATATGTCATTTCAAAACTAGAAGTCTGCTCAATTCTCTTGTCAACTCAGATATCTTGGAATTCATAACAATTTGCAGATTGTGTATAGCATTCATCTGTACATCTAGTATATATAACTGAGCGGGCATCCTACCATCAGAGTCTTTTCCTTGAGCATAATGTACTCGGAATTTCAAAGTATGGTTGAAAGGACTGGTTACTTTAAGGAGATAACAATGCCATGCGCTATAAATTTCAATCCTTGCAGGAATCTTAATGGTTTCCCCATCCCTACCCCGAAAAAGGGAAAGAGAAGATCCTCTTCAGCCAATTAAACTTTACTATGCCGACATTTGATCGCCGCCTTTTGACATTAGACTTTGACGTTGGGGCAATAGACGATGAAATCTGACCATGTGCAATTCATAGACTTGCTCAAGTGAACCCAATAGATATCAAGATCGTACAGATAACAATAGTTATTCGAAGATGGAGAGCAGAAGGGATGCGCCGCTGTTTTCCAACTGATGTTACTATAATTCTCACATTACACGGATGTACTAACGATTATGAAATTATTCAAAGAGGAAAAGGCAAGCTCGGTACTTGGACATACAATCATGACAATTCAAAGGTGTATGAAATTTCAACACCTTCAGTGTTGAAATTACACATTCCAACATAATAGTACATAAAACTATAGGCCTACTTCGCTTAGGTCCTACTATTATATTTTGCTGACGGGAGCAAACGTCATCAACACTCATTCATGGCACAGGTAGCACGGCTCAATAAAGATTAAGCGCTTGAATAGACCCTGTACTTCAGAGCCTCTTTTCTCAGTTTTAAACTTTTCCAGAGAGTGGGCTTTCTTGCCAATATTTATATGGGTTAGGAGAATCCATTTGAATTGAGTTATGCACCATTTTAAAGCTTAGAATCTGCTCTTTTAGAATCTGCCCTTAACCCGTTTCATACGGGAACCTGGTGGCTTGTATATTAAGTCTATGAAGATTTCAGAATTCAGTATGGATCGGGTTAACTAAAAATCCAAGTCTGGCGACTTTTTGTTGGTTTTGTGTTGCAGGGTCACATATACTGTAATAATCAGTTTTATGTTTCAAGGCTCATCTATATAACCTTGGCTGCGTTCATATTGTACTATTCAGTTCGATCGAAGTTTGCAAATAAAACAAAATCAAACATTCACAAAAGGTGGCCTGAGGATCTTACATTACGAATTCATTTGTTTTCTCTGAACGATGTGCTTCAAACATAAAGACCAACTTCCTAAAATCCTTTTCTACTGTTACTGATTATCACCTTTGTCGAGACCATTATTAAAATGGGAAAATTAACACGCGCACAACAGGCAACATACCGTAATGACGACTGAGCAACACTTTTTAACACGTGAAATAAAACGCAGAGCCAGGCAGATATAAATTACGTTTTTACTCTAATCCTTGTTTACTTAATTACTCAAGAATGGAAATCATCATGCAAAATACTTCACAGCTTTGAACCAAGTTCTTAATTTGATTCTAAGGCTTAATCTTACCAAGGTGCGTAAGCTGTGCAATGAATCGGGAAAATCAGATTAAGCTGAAATTGAGGACCCTCTTGCATTCCATTCATTACCAACACTAACTTTCAAAGCAGTATAGCATTATCCTTTCAAAAGATTCTAGAGTTTAAAGTGAAGAGTGTGAGAAGGATTTTTACGATATGAAAAGGGGCCTCTAAGACATATCCAATCACACTATCGGACAAAGAAAAAGTGCTCTAGAAAAAAAAGTCTTAAAGCACAGTTTCCCATTCGTTTTAGTATACCAAAGTTTGAAGCAATGTAGAAGAAGAATATTGCTCTTTCAGAAACTTTGACAACAAAAGTCAGGATTGACTATGTTCACCCGTTTTACCTATATTTTGAGTCCTCGCGCAAAATCAAGGAGTGAACTTTTCGTTGACTTTGTGATTCACGATTTAATGATAACAAGGATTCACTTATAAGCCAGGTCATATAAACAAAGACAATTAATACTCACCCTCATAACACTTCGCGGTCAGTTTGAAGTGCACCGGGTATGTATATATCCCGTAGATTTAGCTTTGTCAGATGAGCCAGTGATAGAACGGGTGAAGGCTGCAGGTGACTTACAATGAGGATGTCAGACGTTTTATTCGCTATTTCATCTGATACCTGAATTCCTATCAATCTGCTAGAGATAGAGCCAATTCCTGTGAGGATTCGCCGTCCAGCGGGTCCCTGTACAACCCAGCCAACACCCGTGGTGACGCAGTTTTCATCACACGACAGCTCACGCTCTCTAGCCTTGTCCGAGCAGTTCAGAGATATAACTGCAGAATGTAACGAATAAATAAACAAATAGATAACGAGATAAGGCGCTCTTCAGTTATATGTTTCACTGCATCAGAAAGTCCATAAACAACCGTAACGGTTGGATCTTCTAGTAGCCCTAAAAAGGTCAAATCATCTCATTAAGACCTGTACTTGCCTCGTGACATACATTTTTCTTAATCTAAATCCTATGATTGAATACAATATCATACAAGGTATAGATCTGTTGTCAGACGTTTGACAGATCTTTTACTGTTTTATTTTTCCGTTCTTCAAATCTTATAGGTTGATGAAAGAATGCAAAAGAAAGCAGCACAAAAGGGAATCTGCAGTGGCTTCAATATTCTGACAGAATGATGAACATACTATTGTTCAGAAGCAAGGAAAATCCACGTAAAAATAAATGAGCTCTCCATAATGGTTACCATTGACAGCTAAATCCCTTTTGTGTTCCGCACGATTGAAATAAAGGAATGACTCAGGGCACTTATAGAATGCCCATTACTTAGATCGTTTCCTTTCTCACAAGAAGTTTTCTACATATGTTTATTGTACATTATCTATTCCTATGCGACATAGGAACATCCAATTGCAATGAATTATATATCATTTCAAGGCGCCGAATAACATAATCAAAATACTCATAAGATTTAGGTAAAACAATGGTAGAACAATGTTAATCCTAAGAGGAAATATGGAAAACATCTATTTTGAAAAAAAAAAGTGTCCTTACCCCTTCTTATACTTCCGACTATAAATTATAGAGCATGATAGCAATAGCAATAACGATTATAGCAACGAACATCAAAGTACGAATGATAGAGATAAAAAGTAATAATACTATCAACGATGGAAATTGTACCCACGCGTATCTGTCGAGAAAGCAGGGGAGAGATAAGAACATATGAAACCAGCAAACATCCACGCCAGTGCAGCCATTCTTTCGTCTGCGCTCAAAGCTGTACCATTTCTATTTTTTTTTCAAAAACGCTTCTGACTTTAAATTCAGGATATCTCTCTTCGACGCAAGACAATGTCAGTTTGAATCACGCTCGGTGAAGGCATGCGTGGAGGCTTTTGGATAGTAAGTAATCGTAGCTCTGCAAAACAGGCTAGTTCTTGCGCTGTAGAAAAAGGAACAATCACCAGATCGCATTGAGGGAATCACTCCCTGCGAAATCTGACAAGTTGTTGAATAACGTTTCCTAGCACCAACTTAACGGTTTTACTCATTTATCCAGTCCTTATCAAAGCCATTGCAGTTTCTCTATAATGTTAGTTTCATATCCGCGGGGTTTTTCTTTTTTGATATTTGAGAACAGTAATGCTTTCTTTTCAGACGTGTTATGACTAACTATCTCCTTATATTACTTTATCATTATTATTTTCACATGCTTTCGGTTTTTCAACACTAGTTAGATTGAAAACACTTCCTTGTTAAGAACACAAAACGTTGGGTTTCATGATTAAAGATGAACGGAACTCAAACGTGCCATATTAATGACTCCTTCCACACGCCATGATACCACATATCTATTTGCATTGTATTTTCATTCGTTTGTTTTCAGCAGCCTAATCATTGTTTATATGTGTTAAGTTGTGTTCGTTACTGCCCTAGGACGGTCGGAGCGGAAGGCCTACATGCAAATCCTCAAGAAAAAAAAAAGGAAAAAAGGTAAACAGGCAAAAATGGCATTGATCCTTTGAAGTAATCAAGAAGAGTTTTTACGCTGCACTGAACGTGACATGGCCAAAGACATCTGGCAAACCCTGTATAGTGACTTCAACGGTATTCCTTTTGTTGTGCCCGCAATAAATGATGCATCTCAATTGCTGTTTAGCTTAAAACCCTTCTTAAAAACAAGCTTTACTTTTATGTGCTCCCTCAGCTGTCTGCTTATAGACGTGTAAATGCGAAATTTCTTTCCTTTTGTACGTCTTTACGATTGGACGTATAAGACTGGGTAATGCATACGTGTCATGTTACTTTTGGTTTGGATTAGTGTTGCTTTATTTCTGAATTTTTAAACATTTTAATACCCCCTCCCACAAAAAAAAAAAAATAATTGATCATTATTTTTCAGCATTACTGAAACAGAAACATATTACTTGAAATTAACAATTTGTTATCAACGACGGCTCATCAAAATCATATAAAAAATATACTTGAAGAGAAAAATACAGCAGACCGCACATCCTAATAGCAGAAAGAGGAAAAATAAAGAAAAAAAAGGATGGAAAATACTATTCCCGTAATTGTGCAAGGTGCATTTATTATGCCTTTTCATTTTTCTTCAACACGGTAGTAAAAGGAACTTGCTCAGCCAATGGCTGTTACTCTGCGTGTCCTTGCCGACAGCATATCTGTAAAACACTAGACATTATATTCAAAGTACAACAATTACAGGAATTACCATGTTTTTTATCTCTTCAGTGGAATTGGTTCGTTTCTGTGAACTCAATTTGGCATCACGTTGGGACTGTCATGTGGCATTTTGCCCTGTTGATATTGCGCACAGTGTTGCTTTTTTGTTGCCTTTTCCCCCTCCCAATTCTATTAAGTGTTAATTCTACCAGCGTGCATTCATCATGTCATTAATGCAAGATTTACCCTTCAGTTGCAAGACACATGTCGCTAAGCAATATTGAATAAAGGACAATTTTCAAGTGCAACTGATTGACAAATTGCCCTACATCGACGTAAATAAGCACTGAATTGATCAGTGTTTTAGTAGTAGCCATGATAAAAGATCATGGGCGTACATATTCGAGCAGGATTCGAACCTACGACCTCCTGATCACCGGACAGGTTTCATCTCCACTAGACCACCAAGCTTTCACCCGAAAGCAAGTGTTGGTTCTAATTCTTATAGCATGCAGCGGGTACTGCTTTGTTATTCAAATTCATGAATTTCTTCCGTCGAGATGTTTTCATTGCAACTGATTCATGAATTTGAATTTTCAAGTGGTTATTTAAGTTTCCTCGATTTCATCATATCCCGTCCGACATGCGGAGAGTACTTGGCCAGACTCTTCACGCAAACTCTGTCCAGTTTTTTCCCTTCTCATGAAGCCGCTGTGAACATCTTCCTTGAAAACACCACAGTAGGCGTTTTCACATCAGCCCGATGTTTCGAAATAGCGCGCTATTTGATAATGTGAACACAAATTAGCGCGCTAATTGTATCGCTCTGGTCGAGAAAATTTCTCGAGTCACACTCGGGAAATTTCTGAAATAGCGGGATAATTGGCGAACTAGCGCGCTATTTGATAATGTGAAAACGCCTCAAGAAATTAGCGCGATGCATTCCATCATGCCTAGCGTGTGTGACCCGATCGATCGATGCAAACTGCACACAAAGCATGAGAAATTTTTGAAAGTGCACACATTACTGATGCTGTTCGCACATGCTCAGCTGTCGAATTAGCTCGAAAAAATTTCGGGCTAATTCTCTTCGGGCTGATGTGAATAAGAAATGAAATAGCGCGTTAATTCGCAATCACGAAAAATATCTTGAGCTTGGATTTTTATCGGGCTGATGTGAAAACGCCTATAGAGATGTGCATAGTCAGGTGGCGGCGGATCTCGTACTTCAAAGTGGTAGGTTTCGTTGAAAGTCCATTCGTTAGTAGGTCCATGGTTAGGGGTTACGTTAGGGATTACGTTAGACGTGACCGAGGGCGTATCAACAGTTGAAAGAAAATTGACCAAGGATAAATGACCTGCTTCTAGTTGGACACGGTCATGTGATATGACATAAAAAAAACCAAGTTGAATGCCATTGAGAATAACATAGAATACCAAAGTGTAAATTATGAGAGCGAGAAGTCACGTAAGGTATCTAAAGAGGCGTCAACACAAAAATTTGTCCTTTCACTCAAATTTGCAAAGTCGTAAGGGCGTCTAGTGATATGAAAAATGATTATGTTTCACGGCAATGTCTTATTTGATATGCTCTAAACATTTGCCAGATATGAAGACGATAGAGCGCCAATTTTCTAAGATACAGGAATAAACATTTTTTTGTTTGAAAAGAAAAAACTTGATTTGCATATAAAAGATGACGGGGCTGAAGTTTTTAATCTCAAGGTGGTGAGCGCCGTTATAACTGCGCCAACAGTCCTCTGTTGACCAAGTCGAATGATAACACTACATAATCCTGCTGCTACTGGCTCGTCTACAAAACTTTGAACATGTTCCGAATTTCTTTGCGAAAGAAAAACAACTGTGCACGACAATAAAAACTGTTTGCGAATTTCATTGCAGGTGTTGACGAATTTGATTGCAACTGTTAACGAACGCTAACAAAACATAAAGATCCCCAGAAATCCCTACGCTCGAAAATATTCGCCGCTCATTGAGACACTGTCAATGAAAACTGCGAATTTGATAGCAATTGTTTACGAAATTTGCGACAAGAAAAATTGCTTGCGGCAATGAAAACTGTTTGCGAATTTGATTGCAATTGTTTACGAATATTAGTTACAACTGTTAACGGACCCTGAAATTTCCTTGAATTCGCTACGCTCGCAAAAATTCGGCACTCATTGAGATACCCCCTTTATTCTTTGTTTTGAAAAAATCTATAAAGAGGATTTTAGGAGCATACTTTTCGGCGTGATAGGTGAAAACGTACCACACATTTTTTTTTTTGTATTCCCCTTAAGGTTTTGACAATGTTTTTTCAATGCCTTATCAGTGATCTTGAGACCTAAGGACTACTTCACAGTATGACACAGATGTCATAGTGTATGCATACATACATAAGCTGTACATCAACTATTGACTGTTGTGACTATGTTGACGATGTTTATTTGATAAATAAGAATTTCATTTCATTTCATTTCATATACATATATGTATATATATATATATACATGTATATATATATATATATATATATATATATATACATATATGAGGGAAACTGTGATTTGGATACTAAGGAGGGAATGTTCAAATAACTTTTTTTTTCTTTAGCAAAAAAAAAATGAATACAATTCTAAGTGCCGTGCATCACATGTTTGATTTATGTACTGGAACCTATGCGTGAGTGTCTGTGTGTGTACTGCATCCATCCAGTGCGGTCTTAAAGGATATGTTTCAAGGCATTCGTCCCGTTTCCTTCAAGTGATACTATTTTCTTTGCCGAAAATAATAGTAAGATCTTACATAATCCATAGAATTGAAAGTGGTTTTTGTTTTGTCTGTTTTATACGAATGAATAATATGTGTCTTATAAAGTGAGAAGAGGATCAATAAATAGGTTTAAAATAAATCGAACATGATTTATCTATTGTGGTTTTCCAGATTAAAACGTTTGTGTATACAAGTGATACTTTCTGTTCTTAATATGTCAAAAAGTTTAAGCTTGACCTTATAGATAAAGGTAAACACCAAGACTTCAGCCAATATTTTGTTCACAAATGACACGAAGAAGGCATTCCTTTTTATACATTTCATTTTTTTCTAAGTGTTGGGCACACACAAACACATAAAAAATCTAAGTATATCATATATATCTGTTATTGAAGATACTAGAAATACCATTTTCCCCCAATGAGAATGAAGTTGGGTGTTGCATTGGTCGTATGAGAAAAGAGGAGAAATTATAGTAGATCATTGTTGAAACAAATTAAAACCTGACGCTGAGTACCCACATAGTTATAATTACACAATTTACTCTATGAGCTGTTAGTGTGGATTTGTAGCATCAAGTTTGAGAACCAGTTTGGATTAGGAATGATAATTGTTCTTCCTGTGTTGAGATATTTCATTTTGTACTGTTCTATCATGTACATAAAATTAAAGTTTTCAATCATGAATCATTTCATGTGAATATATTGCAACGAGAGAATTACATTATTATCATCAATAATCCACACGTACCATACAGTTCATTCAACACTTAGTCTTCCACATCGATCACCTCTGAGCTAATTGTCATTCCTTCATAATTATACGCAGTTCGATTCTGGAAGGAAACACGTTCAGGCACTAACTAAAATAAAATCAATTCGCATCCTGTTGTACATGCACTGATTTAAATCAAACAGAGACTTGTTTACCGTTATTAAACAACGTAATTGCATACGGTATATTTTCACTGCAATGCTACATAGCAATGGAGATTTAAGCTCAGAAACGCATATTATGAAAAGCTGAAGAGTAAGATTTGGTGGTACTTGTGAAGCACTGGGATCCCAGCGTATCAACTTAGGGTCATTTCACAATTTATGAATAACTGTGCAAAACAATGTAGACCTTGGTAACAGAGTAAAAAGAAAACGATAATCATGAACTGGAAATCTAAGCAAGTACTATCAAAACATAAGTATCGTGTGTTCCTTTGGAAAGTATAGCTTCCTTAGCATTTCTTGTTTTTTTTTTTCGAAAATGAATTGATCCTTAATGGAAATACAGTTCCTGTAATTGAGTATGTTTATTAAATCCACATTTAGAATGTTCTTTAAATTTCTGTTATAGGCATAATTTACCATTTGCAGATGAAACAAAACCCAGCATTAGTGCTTTAAAATAGTTCAAGAATATGAGTTTGATAGGGATAGAAACAACCACTGCAAAATTTGAATCCGTATAAACAATGTTAAGTATAGTTAAAGAAAACAAAATATGAACAATAGTTATGATAAAAATGTTTCCAGACTAAACTGTCTGCAGTTATGGTTTATTGGGAATAAATACTGATATCTCCTTTTATTTCAGGCTTTATTGCAAATAAAAAAAAATACACATACTTACATGGTGGGATGTTTTGTGATACCACAGAGCTACACATTTGCATCAAATGTGATATCTTGAACATTTCAAAAAAATAATCACTACTCCCAAAGGTGAACAGGATCTTTAAGAATTAAAAAAAATAAAGTTGATATAATCAATGTTGAGTTTTGTTAAATACACAAAATGTGAACAATAGTTATAATAACAATGTTTCCAGACTAAACCGTCTTCAGTTACGGTTTATTTAGAAAAATACAGATATCTCTTTATATTCTAGGCATTATCGGGAAATTTCATATGATAGGATGTTTTGTGGTACAACAGACCTACACATAGTATGCATTAAATCTCATATCTTGAACATTTTTTAAATCACTGTTCCCAAATGTAAACAAGACCTTTAACAGTTGATATAAATGTTGCTATCGTAATTGAGTGTGGACGTCGAAGTGCTTAGAAAAGGTCATTTCATACACATTTGAAATTTGAAAACCGACCAACGACTGCTATGCACATACTGACTGTTCTGTATAGCTAAATGTCTCTCTCTGTGTGTCGGGGTGGTGGGAATTACCTCTAGTATCATAAGAAAAAAATATATATTCACATGCACACTTTTCTTCCACACGCAGACCTATGAATAAACACAAACCACACACGCGCGCACACACACACACACATACACACACATGCACGCAAACACACACACACTTGCACACACATGGGAAAGTATATACATTGTAAGTGACACTTATAACATGAAACTTTTCTCATTTAATGTAGCTTGTTGCATGAGATGTGCAATCCTTTATTTCTGGATGAGTGTTGCGTTATCGTTTCTTGTTTGCAATGCGTGATATCATACATGTATACCACTGCGCGCCGGTATGATACAAGTATTATGTGTACAAGTGCATGTAGGTATAATAAACGTATAATATATTTATGATCATACTGTGATCATGCATAGAAGCATCTATTTTTACGAATGTGTATATACTGTATAATGTGTTGCTGTCAAGTTGTCATACATTTATTTATATTTTCTCACTACCATTGTCATTTGTACAATACTTTGATATATCTTTATGATTATTGACTGCGGACAATTATGTACACAAAGTAAAGATAAGCCTATGACAATTTGTGACCATGCATCACAAAACCACCAATCATGGATTTTTAGTTTAAAAGGGCGGATTCTAAGATTTAAAATGACATGTACTTCTATACAAATTAGCTTTTGAAATCCACCAAAATAATGGAAAGAAGCTCACACTCTGGCAAAATGTTTACTTAAAAAAGAGGCGTTGAAGTTTAGATTCTAGTCAAGTGTATTTTAATTTCACCCTGATGTGGTTTCCGCAATTAATGAAAAAAAAAAGCAACAACAATGGAATATAGAACTCCATGGCGGCCACAATGTGAAAGGATTATTAAACTAAACTGAAAATTTGCATATCATAAAGTACAGGTCATTCTATTCATGACCGATACTAACTTCCTACGCAACAGCATCATCCTTTCAAGATTTAATAGAGTTGGAAGTGAAAAAGTGTTTGAAAGGTTTCTAATGACCGGAATCTGTAAATCTGATAAAGCCTACGCCAGACCGAAGCAAAGTGTTCTAAAAAGAAAGAAAAGCAGAAAAGATAATTTCCTATCCATTTTTTGATTCAAAACTTTGTAAAAAATAATACAAAGATGCTCTTTTAGAAAGAAGAAGAAGAAGAAAACAAGTAAAAACTGACAAGGTGTTCGCTTAACACCTGTTTTGAGTCCTCACGGAAAATCAGGTCGTGCGACTATTTTGTTGGTTTTGTGCTGCACGTTCACACATGTGTGATATACCACTGTCATTAGTTTATGCACCTTCATTTACACATGTATGCAAATCTTTAACAACATAATGTCATAATCAATATTACTGCTACATATCGGCCTCCAAACAGTATATCCAGCCGCTGTCCTCGCTATTAAACGTGGTCAACCACCGACGTAGCAATGGCACAATGTCACAACCGTCGTCCTTTGGGCAATGATACGGCCTGTCTTGTGCGTTCTAAATTGTTTTTGTTGTTTTTACTGACTCTCCTATAAAGTCATCAAATATTCAGTACTAGAAAACACGTTTTCATTAATATCATTGCCATTGAAATTACGAAATAAATGTATAGAAATTTGCTGTATTACTACATCAACCCGCTAGCTTCTCATGGGTTGCTCGTTGTGCGTCCTAGATATAGCTGGCCACAGCAAATTACAGTACGTATAGACCGATTCAATTTCGATGACCTATTCACCTACCGCCGCTTGCGGCGCTATAACGGTCGCCATAACTGGGGGCCAACGGGGGCTTCCAGCGACCTAGCTACCCAGCGAGTTGCACACTTGCAGCTCAGCAGCCTAGCGTACCCATCGCGCATAGTTAGCCGGGCCTGGCCGCTGCGCAGCGGCCGGCGACCGCCGCGCTAATATTGTGATTGTTTACTCACTGTGGGAAAAGTCATTCAGCGGCTTTTAATGCTTTTCTTTTCGACAAATTGAGTGATTCAGACATATTGATCTCATGAAAGCTTCAAAGGAAGGATCAGGAAAACACATTGTGCAGTTGTTGGGTGCACAAAACAGAAAAAATGGAAATGGAAGCTGCAAGGCAGTGTGTGAGAAATTCAGACACCGCTGACGCATGATAAATTAAGGCAAAATTAAAGACAATTAAGTGAAATACAACGGTATAAAAATGCACAGATTTCGAAACAAACTATGTCTACTAGATTCTCTATTTAATTAGGTCATCACTGCATATTCGTAAGATATGTTGTTCATCTTAGAAGACAAGTTTAGACCAAAGATCAAAGAATTTGATAATTCACTGATTTATTTATTTTTACAAATCCTTGGTGTCCTCCTTGCTAAAGTTAGAAAACACTTCGTGGCTAGACTTTATTACATTATGACAAACATTTTACAGCCTACACTACAGCTAAATAAATGTTTCAAGATGCGTTAAATTCTTATATTGTTTGCACTTCTTCAATGTTCAGCACTAAATTAACCATAGGCCTAGTATTCAATTTTGGCCTGGAACTCTGAATTTGACTTTTGATAAAGTGATTTAAAGTTATAAATATTAAACCATGGATGGTGGCAAACATCCGTTTCATAATCATACTAAGAAAGTATGATTTAAATTAAAAATCACTTTTGTAGATAATGATACTAGGCGTTAGCGTGATGTTATGCAAGGTTACTTAGACCTAAAACAGTAGAAGTTTTGGTTGTAGACATCAGGCGACGTAGTTGTTTCGTAAGTTTAGGCATATACGGCCTATCAGAAACGCCTAGATTTATATTCCGTTTGGTTTGCTTAGTTAGGCTTGGCTGAAGTTATCGACAACCGTCGTGTAAGCGGGTTCTAGAAGTCAATAGGTCTAGATCTAGTCTGGACTCTTGCCTAGATTTCTAGACAAGATCTAATGTTCGACAGATTGTACCCTGCTGGCCCGACACCCCCGAGTAAATCTAAAGCCTAGCCTGCCCTAATATTAGGTTAAGTCAACTGATAGCTTGCAATTTATTGCGCCATATCTAGCTCAAGATTCTTATTCATTATTTGTATTTAATTATATCAGTTAACTTGTCAACAGCCTAGGCTTATTAGCAAGACGTCTGCCTGCGCCTAGCAATAATTCTCCCCAGCGGTTTTTATTCTCTTCCACAAATGTGAATCTACGGGGCTTATACACGCGAGTACCCAAGTCATCGCTGGCCAAGGAAATAGTCCACACACATTCACGGATCGTACCGATATTTACCTTGAAATTCAAGCTTTGGCTAAAGCCGTATGTCATCTACCCATTCGCTCATAGTCGGTATAAGTTGTTTGATTTAATTTTTTTTTTTAAATTAGCTAGCAAAAAAAAAAAGTAGACTCTTGGGCCCGTATTCTACTGTAGACCAAGGTTAAAACCCATTTTAGACTCACCTATGGTTTAGCTAAACCCGAGGTTTAATTTTGTATTCTGCTAGCGAGGTTTAGTTAAACCCAAGTCTATTTCGGGTTTAAATTAAACCCGAAATAGTCTTGGGTCAAGCCACCATGGTGCCCTCTATGGAAGAAGAAATTCTCCCTCTCTGAGTACTTTTCTCTCCACAAATCCACTTAAATTTATTATTGGCAGTGTATCTGCCACATGAGCGTGACTTTCTTGGATTTTGAATAGTTTTTACGGGTATTTATGTCGAATAAGGGCATGCTGTATTTTTGCTTGCGACGACTCGTGAAGCACTGTGCATATATATACTGTACAGTTTGTGTACGTGTGCGACGCACATCACAGGATACATGGTAAGCGTATAGCGTAGCGCTATTATATTCTTGGCTAGCTAGCTTTGAATGCTCAGTACCAGCAGATCCATCGCGCCGCGCCGGCCGGCGGCACGGTTGCTGTGTGCGCTGGATGGGACATGGCTTTTTATGTCGATTGAATCGTGAATTCGGAATGGACTGGCAATTGATCAAACCAGGACTTTGAGGTAGGAAATTGCATAAAAGTTTTTCTCTTAAGGGGCTGTACACTTAAACCACTTTCTTTTATTGTCAGTTAATAAAAATGGAAACCATTCTAAAATTTAGAAATAGATCTAGATCTACCATCAACCCTGTCTCTATATTAGAAGTAACGTTAGATTTTACCTACCGTACCACACTAACCTAACTTTTAATAGATCTAACGTTAGTCCTAACGTTACAATAATGTATTCTAGCTACTCGATATTCGAATAGGTTCTAACGTTAGTAGGACCCTACTCCTACTAACTAGTCCTAACGTTAGTCCTACGATCGATCTAGGTTCTCGATCTAACAGTTAGTCTATCTATGCCAAATCGACCTCGGGCTCTACCCTCTATTAGTCCTACATTGAGTTCTTGGTCTAGTCTTCAGGTTATTTTCATCGTAAAGCTTATCTAGACTAACGTATTAGTACAGGTAGTACTAGGTAGTAGTATTGCTACCATTTAGATCTCGAGTCTCCTCTAAGTGTACAATTTGCTACAAGTAGGGCCTACTATAGATCTAGTACGTAGTAGTAGGCGTATCTCGTGTGTACTCGCGTGTAGCCGGCAAGCTAGCTGCTGTATCCAGCCAGCCACTCGTTTTGTGCCATTGGCATTGATCTGTGTGCTGGGGGGTGTTTCACAAAGATTTAAGTTTGACTTAACTCATGCGTAAATCCCCAAACCCTGCGTAAATCCCTAAGTCCTGCGTAAATTTACGCAGGACTTTGAATCCTGTTTCACAAAGCTTAAGTCATGCGTAAGTCCCACCAAGTCCTGCGTAACTCTACGCATGGCCTGAAGCCATGCGTAGAGTCAGACTTAAATTCCAAAATGGGAATTTCAAAAGCATAATCAACTCCTAATATTCATTAATTTCTTCCACTTTATCTTATCCTGAGTGAGACGGCAGTATTTTTAACAAACTAGAGAATCACTAGTTTCGTAGAGGGTCTACTCCTACACTATTCACTGAACAATGGTCCAAATTAAAAATAGTCATAAAAATAGATCCCTACCTACAAATGTACTGATATAGTTTGAATTATTAAGTTAAACCAAAATTTTAGCTCATAAAGAGCTATGTATATAATCTACATGTATCTGGACTTCGGAAATTAATTATATTTCTACCAATCCTTTCTTGCCTTTGTTATCTTCTTAGCTGCTTACCCATGAATATTAATGCATGCCTATCCATTATAAATATCATGCATTCACAACAAATTAGAAAAACCTAACAAATTAGTTAGACCTATACTTGTTAGAAATATTATACCTCTTGTGTACAGGACGGGGCTGTGTGTATTTACACTAACTTGTTAGACCGATAAATTTGTCTCTTGTTCGGTAGCCTAATTGTATCTGTACAGTCTGTAATACGGTCGACTGCATTAGCGACTGCATAAATACAGTTAACAAGAGGCTACCCGACAAGAGGCAGATTTATTGGTCTACCTCTACACATGACTGCCAATGAAATTAGCCAAGTTTCCATTTCTACGGTACCCGTACCAGTTACAATTTAATGAATGCTTTTTTTTTTCCTGGAAGCAAAAAACAAAACAAAATAAGACATAACAACCCCCCCCCCCCCCCAGCATTTTGTGTCAGTTAGAGGAACGGTTAGCCAATAGACAGTCACCTCTGCCTCGCATCAAAGGCTACAGTAACGTATACACAGAAAACGTTAGAGGTCTAGTAGTTTCTATGCCTAATCTTGATTGATGCAGTTCTCGAACACATTCCAAAATCTGAAAACGCATAAATTCATCAATTACTTCCCAATTCAACTCAGGGCCCAGCAATTGGACTTTAAAATTCGACCAATTGATAGCCATTAGCCATGATTTATCATGGTTCTAACTAACCTTATACGTGCAGTCTAGGGCAATCATGCACTTTGTTTTCTTCAAAATCATGAAGATGTGGCACTGCGCCCCTATCTTGATTAATAACACAGTGCACAGACTCTACACTAACTGTTAGGCATAGCCCTGTTTAATTGATAGTCATACTAATATCATACTAGAACTGATAAGAGTTTATATGTAGACATAACTATACACAGCCCAGTTATTTGCACAGCGTATTAACAGCGTCTGGTCGGGCTAATGTAGACATTGTCTAATGACATGATATTAGTAATGAGCAGACTCTACAAATTTCAATACAAGTATAAATGGTACAACACACACAGAGTTCATAATATTCAGTCCCTTCCTAACCTTCAATGAATCATCTCTTGCTCAAATTCAAGGATCTATATTTAAATGATTAAACAGATTAAGCTACACTCACTTCTAGCTAGTTGGAAAAGAAAACTTCTCTTCGTGTGCAACAAGAGGCTAGCCAGAATCCTCTTCTACCAAGGTCCACAGTTACCAATAATTGTGCAATGTGAATGGTTGTACAGAATGCAGAAATCATATCAGTGCCAGCTAGCTGCTGCGAGCTGCGCGAGCAACCCCATTCATCCTAACTTTCACACAGTCCAATATAAACATGTGGGACTGGATTAAAGAGGCCTCATGCACAAAACATCTCTTATATCAAAATAATCATCAAACGAGCGGCTATTCATGTACAAAAGAGAAATAATATGAGTCAGTAAATGAGCGCTGTGAATAACGAATGATACAGTAATGTCATATGAATCGTAGTTGCAGAAAATCAAAGCAATTTCCCTTCCAGAAATTACTCAAAAATCATCAGCAGACAACATTCGGCTAATTTGCATATTTTTGGCTCGTACATTACTATTGAAATCGAGTAAGTCAGTCTTAGCCTAAGATTGACTTTGTGAAACAGACTTAAAAAGTCGCACTTAGACTAAGATTGACTAGCGCTAAGTCTGACTTACTAAGTGCGACCTTTGTGAAACAGGCCCCTGGTACCCTTACCAGTCATCGTTAGACTCGATCGAAATAAACCTCCTCCAGGGTAGGTTTAATTTAAACCCAATTTAGACCACAGCTGGACTTAGTAGAATACAAATTAAACCTGGGTTTAAACCTGGGTCTAAACTGGTGGTTTAAACTCAGGTTTAAACCCCCAAAACCCACTTTAGACCCAGGCGTGGGTTTAAACTCGGGTCTAAGTTTTTAGCAGAATACGGGCCTTGTTGTCACAAAGCCAGATGCGTCGATCGCTGCCAGCGCCAGAGATAGCTAGCTGGCCGGCTGGCGCCGGGTGGTAAGAGCACTGGCTGCCGCTGGCACCCTTGCTACGCACGCACGCAGGGCGCTTGCCGACCCAGCCTGTTTGGCCCCCAGTTATGGCGTCGCCTTAAGAGGGCGCACTTCCATGAACAGTCGCTTGAATCGGTCTATACATTGAGTGCACTATTACACCATCTTTTACGTGAAATTTAGACATTTCTCCGGTAAAAACAGACGGACAATGTCGCAAACGTTCTATTGAATCCGAAAACAATAATTGCTGCCCTCTTAAAACATACACTATTTACACATTTCATAACTTTCCTTTCTACTTGTGGATAACGCACACACACACACACACACACACACACAAACACAATGTACTTTACCCTGTAGCGCAAGGTAACACGATCAATAGCGACTATGCAATTGAAACTGTTATCCCCTTCCCCCCACCCCCCTCTCTCTCTCTCTCTGAGCCACTGCTGCAGTTAAGGATTTAACAAGACATCATTTTGCCGCATGTGTGTATACAAAGTCTGCAAACCCCATAGGCCCTTTCAGGAATGATCTCGGGAATGTATGATCTGAGATTGCTTAGATCAGAAACTGTTTTTGTAGTCTTCTAACTGTCTACAATGAATGAGAATGTAGAGTAATAGAGTCTTGATTCACTATCTCCTACTTAAAAAACAACAAAAACGTTCCCGTTTTACCTTCAGAAGTGATGTTCCATACCAATTATGCAAAACGACACAGGTTGAAAAAATAATTCTCAAACCTATCTTACAAAGACAACGTCACAGTTCTCATGAGAAATGGTTGAAATGACATAATGTTGTCATACACTTATCGGTGAAAGTATTTAAATGCAGCAATAAACATCGTCTTCCTTTCAAATCGACCGCATGTTACATGTACTTGTATAATTATATTCATATTTGCTTGAGATAATTGTCGTTGAACTTGAACTTGAATTTCTGTGCCCTGCATCATAAAATCCGCGAGAGTCGCCAAGTAAGATTTTAGCGCGTAGGTGAGATTCCTAAATAAAGGATTATCAGCTGTGAAACGAGTGAATCCAACCAAATTCGATATCCCAATTATACTGAAATAAGAATCAGTGATAACGCCGTGTCTTAAATCTGTACTCTTAAATAGAAATATAAGGCTTCTCTGAAACGCTTTTATATTTTGCTACTAATTGTGCAAACACAAAAGAAAACATAAACATAAACAGTTGGTTCGGAAAAACATATTCAAAGATCCATATTTGTATTTGTATTATTAACGTTCATATACAGTTCCTCTTGTGACGTTGCTTTATTGTCAATGTGACCGTCTTTTGTTTTGAGCACCTTAGCATACAGTTCTTCGCACGTTGCTGGTTTTGTTGCCGATGATGCCCCAACTGTTTTGTTTACCGTTGCATACAGTTCTGCGCAAGTTGCTGGTTTTGCTGCCGAATTTACCCCAACTGTTTTGTTCACCGTTGCATACAGTTCCTCACACATTGCTGGTTTTGTTGCCGATGATCCCCCAACTGTTTTGTTCACCGTTGCATACAATTCTTCACAAGGTTTGGTGTTTGAAACATAACTCATGGGACTCTCGTAGTCATAGCAGTCGCTCAAGATGTCATCTCTCTTTTTAGGATGCTTGTCATGGGTGGAAGCTTTATCAGGATTCAGCAAGCAATATTCCCCGGAGTCGAAAGCGTCAGTGAACTGTGGTTTGTTTAACGTTTCGATACTATTAGCTTCGTCAGGATGTAGTTGATAATAGAAGGCATCGTCACGATTGAAGGTTGGTAGGGATCCCACGCAGGAATACGATATGTCATCGTTTCTGTCGGAGTGAACTTCACCATGAGAAGAAGGACCAGAAGCTGAGAGACCTGTTGGGGGACTTTGAAGTCTCTTATCCAGGAGGGAACGATTGCAGTGATCGTACTCACTGTCTGTATTGCTAGGAATGTTCTGGGCAGACTGTTTGACGACATTCAACGAATTATAGCACCTTTCATCAAACAAGCGGGCTTCATCAAAGGATCTAGAGCCTTTTTTCGTCAGCCAATCGTTTCCACAGAGGTCTACATCCTGGTATTCACAGTCCTCGTAGCAGCTCGCCATTCGATCCAAAGACGTTTCCTGTACTCCATGGTTCTCATAAACACACGGGATACTGACTGATGCGTGTACAGAAGAAGTGACGTTGCTCTCCAATGAGACTGCGCAAAGGGAGACTTGTTGTAAGTTCGATGCATGGGGTGGTCCCTTGTTTACCTCCGAAGCGTCCTGGTAGATGTGATAAAGGTTCTCTTGTTGAGTCATGACGTCTCTGAAAATATTGCCATGGTGGTTCTGGGAAGGGTGACCCTCTGCTCCAGCGTCAGTAATAGTAGTGTTCAATACAACATGATCCGTCGAGCTCAAATTTTGGTTTGGATTGTCTATGCGAAGCATCTCCAGTTGTCTGATTGACTGATTTGAAATTTGTGAGGATCTGCGTCTGTAACGGCAATTATAAGAAAGATACACTGTTTACTTCTTTTTTTTTTTTTTAAGGAAGAAAACGAAACAGGACACAAACCAACAATAACAACATTGCATTTTCAAGACGGAATGGAAACAGATATCATAAATATACAATTGTGGAATTTATCAGCTTGTTTTGGCTTGTCCCACGGAAAAAAAATGTAATAAGGACATTGAAATAATGATTGAACATCAAAATCAATTTACAAACTTTGAAAATATGATATGTTTTGCTGGGATGCATAGACATACATTTTAGTTGTTTACTCAAAGTTTAAAGCATTAATTACATTTCTAACAAATGTAGAAAACGACAGTACAATGGCACAAGTAGGAAAAATATTCACCTACTTCCCGCAGCAATCTCCAAACACCAACCTCCAACACTTTAACACACATACACACGCAAATACACGTGCACCCAATACTGGTTTTATACGGAAACACTCACCTTTTCTTGTGATGCCTGCACAATACCGTGAAGAGAATGGCAACAATTATGGGAACAACACACAGAAGAGCTGCCATTGCAAAGATGTCAAAATCATTCACAGGAACTTCAGAAACTGAAATGGAATTCAATAAAATAAATCTTTGTCACCCTTTGTTAAAAGAAAGAAAAGAAAACAAGAAAGTACATTGCATTTGACCTTACATTGCATTGACATAATTCAGTAGAGTGGACATTATCTTATCATCAACAAAATAATCCTGAATTGACAACACACAGATGCAGTATACAAAAAACATTATGTTGCACCTGGAATGATAGGGCACAACTAAATAAATCATGTCAGAAATTACTATTACTTGATATGAAATTGTTCTTTTTTGAATCACTACACAATTTGTTATCGACTATGATGCATTAATAGCAAATTGATCAGGTTGACGCGATGACACAGGATCCCATGTCGAAAACTGTTTTTTTTTTATTTTAGGAAAACTGTGTGTGTGTGTGTGTGTGTGTGTGAGTAAAGATAAATCTGCTGACAATATTGAACATGAGTTAATATCGGAAGCAGCAAAACGTGGTTGCAATAACAACTTGATATTCAAGGTGAAATTGAAAATCTGAGAAAGAAAGACATTATACTATATCAGTGAAATAATTTCTGCCTCATGATAGAATATGTATGTAATGAATATGTGTATACTTAGATGGTATCGAATGATACGGATATGCAACGTACTTGTAGTCGTTTCGCTTGTGTCTAGTATGGTCACATTTTCAGTTGCTTTGCCATCACCTGTTCATGAAAAAGGCAAAGGAAGCAAGATGATTAGTACAGACAGCCGCAATGATGATATCATGGTATTTAGACCCACAATGACCTCGTCACCTGACATTTCATTGCATTTTCACATCCAAATAATACATACCTATTGCAAAGTAACATTGACGATTTGTACAAGATTTGTGCCAGAAGCTTAGATGTCATGAATCATATACAAATACAAACAATAGTACAATAAAAAAAATACATACACACCGATGGAGCAAATAACAAATTTTAATACCTGGTGATGTCATATTTGTGGGCATGCTGAGCAAGAGCAGATTAGAAATAGGATACCATGTCCATGGAGAAGACTTTCACTCGTTATTGTATGAAAGAGTTTATATTTTCAAAAGACGGTCGAATTATTTGCACTAGCACTTAAATTTATATTGAGTATTTCAAATTGGAATTGACATTATGCTTTTACTTTTAATCTTCATTTAGGACTTAATAACCGCTATGACACAATGTAGCTGTCAAATGTAGAAAACCCACCTGTGCCCTTGGGTACAGTTAATACAACTTGATTTTGTACATAACAAAATGTCGAAAGCAAAGGAAGTAAGGAATATTATTCATTGAATGACAGTGCGATATACTTTTTCTTTTTAGTTACCAAGCTTCTGCATGACTAACAGTGTACTTT
Source organism: Diadema antillarum (assembly GCF_040938485.1). Lineage (NCBI taxonomy): Eukaryota > Metazoa > Echinodermata > Echinoidea > Diadematoida > Diadematidae > Diadema > Diadema antillarum. The sequence goes on along the minus strand of NW_027271040.1, from coordinate 2,903,234 downwards.
ACAATAATAAAAACAAAGAAAACCGGTATTTTGAAATTTTTTTGTTCCTTGTTTTTTTACCTATATGTCTTTAAATAGTGAATAGAAACGGAGCCTCAAGCCGTAAGCAAAAAACAAAAAGAAATACCAAAAAAAAAGTGATTACACAAATCATAAACTGAACAATGAGAGAGGCACAAAAGAGAGGTGCTCAAGTGTAAAGAGACTGATATGTCATCTTACTTATTAACGACGTGGCGGTGATCTCGGGCAATGTCGTTAATTCATAAGTAACCAGTCCCTCGCCTGTTTCATTGGAGGAAATCAGGGGCATTGTGGGTAATGACTAATATTTTTTAAATGACCGAGGTCCACAGAATCAGACTTTGCTTAAACAAATTCGTAGCAGAAAAATGTTTCCAAGCTTACTGAAAAAAAGAGATAAAATTCTATTATCAGTAGTTTTACAGCTGATGGATTCAATATCTCATGGAGCTGAGGTGATTTGCTAAATCAGTAGGGTAGCGTTAGGGTTAACGACAAATTTAAGTCAGATTAGAATTTAAAAAAAAATGGCATCGAATGCCAACAGATACCGAAACACACATCGCAAAACAATTACGGTTACTCTAACAGTAGTTAGCTTGTAGATATTTTGAATGCTACTCACTGGAGATGTAGTCTGCATTCTGTGTAGGTGTTGGTGTAATAGTTGTTCCACCTACGCAATAAACATAGACGCGCAAGACTTGATTCAGTTTCAAAGTAGTTTGGCAAATTCTCTTGCACTCCTGGACAATATGAAACTCTGTCACGATCATTTGACGAATCGAGGTCTTTAAAAACTGCCCATAGCGTATATATCATAGAAATTCTCAATTAAAAGGACGTCGAACACCAGCCCCTGCTGGTACATCTTGGCTTAATATTAGAAAAACTGTTTTCTTCAATATATCAAGGGACAGAATAATGAATATATCAAAATGGTGTCACTTTTTGCATTTGGACTATTACTTCTGACTTTCAGCAAAACTGCGACATTTGTCAGAATTATATTTTATTTAGAGAAATTTATTTGATCTGATTTTTTTTCGTTTTAATCGGTTCCCCACGTTATAGTATAGTCTAAAAAATATTTGAATTTCATAGTTACCCTATTCTGATTTATCACGCAACCTGTGGCTTGCTTTTACGCAGGCCCCGTCATATTTTTCGCATTATGACCTTAGCTTAACTAGCATGTATACCAAGACAAGCTTTTGTACATTCCGGTGAAGTTTCATCTAATGTATTTTCTGTATGATTTTGGTAAATATACTTAATTGTGATTGATGTGAAAAAATATGAAAATAAATTGAAATAAAATGAATATGAAATGAAATCTTGAGTCATGATTACGGTTGATTTCCCTGTTACGAGAAATTTCACGGATATTCGAATAAACCCCATAAATGTCCAACTTTATGTCCGATTTAATACGAGCTGTCATCCTCAGATCCTCCTATTTCTCCTATGCTCAGTGATATGCTGTGTTATATTCAGTGTAGCCAATTGCATGTTTTTTACTTTGACAAATACAAGATGTGTATCAATGGCAAACCTTCTTTTATATTTTTGGATTTCGAGCAGAATGGGATTGACACGTTCCAGGTCGGAAAGTAAGTCGACCGTCCAGGTAGCCATACACACTGCAGTGTCGCACTGCCATTGATGCTGTAGCCTTCATCACAGGTGAGAGTTATCTTGGATCCAAAGTATGTCATATTAGAGTCCCAATGACCATTTGGCACATGACCGGGGTGAACGCAAAATCCGACGGAAACTGTCAATTTTAAGAAATGAAATGATGCAGTATCATCTGTCCATCACAAAACCCACAAAAGTTGCACGCCATGATTTTACATGAGAACTGAAATTGGGTGAAATGGGTCAAACCAATCAAACGTGATTTTATCACATTTTCATTATTCGAAAGTTTGGGGTCATAAAACAAATGGAAAATTGTGTTTTTAGCATTTTCATAGAACATTCGGCGTGGAATAGTGTGATAAGGTATATCTTTATAGAGGCCCCTTGCAACTTCTTCAAAGCTCTTTACGCAGTCCTCACTTTTTACTCTAATAACTGTTCGAAGAGGACGCTACTTGTTTGGAATTTGGTACTAGTCTTGGACAGAGTGCGTTAGAGCATTCAGAAAGATCATTCTTTCAGCGCAATCTGATAATCGTTTTATTGTTGCTGCTTTTCAGTTTTGCGTCCTGCTTTTTGTTGTCCCTCCGAATGCAGAGAGCAAAGATTGCTTAAGATCAAGCGCTTGGTTGTAGGTCATTTACCTTGGAGCTTCTTTTCTGGGTACACACTTTTCTAAAGTACACACTTTTCTAAAGTGTGTACTTTCTCTGTTTTATTTTTAGAGGTTAGGCTACGGTCCTGCTCGATGACCAGTCGGCGAGTTTTTGGCCAATTTTGGTCGGACACCAACAGGTGACTGACCGGAGACCGACCAGGCACCAATGATTTTTAGGGCATCGGTTTTAACGCGGAATTAAAACTTCACCGGCGACTGACCAGTCTTCACTCGGTAACCGAGCGGCAACTGCCCAGGCACCGACCTAATCGTGGTGGCGCCGTCGTACGATTTAGGGAACAAACATAATAAAGATAAAAATTACAAAAGCGAGAAGAAAACCAAGAGACTAGACGGAGAAGAGGAAAAAAAGCAATCACAAAGAGGCAAGGGGAGGGATAGAGGCAAGATAACCCCAGAATATTTCTATCTAGCATTCTCAGCAGGTGCATACCCAACGCAGCAAAGGACTAGCAATGTTGGAGACATGGAAGGCAGGGACAACGACTATGGGACGAAAGAATTTAAAGCTAGAAATCTGGGTCGTTATGTATCGTTATGTATTTACTTCTGATGGGGCATCGCTCGGTGACTGCTCGGACTCTACGAGAAGATCCCCATATTCGCAACATTTTCACTTAAAATCGACCCGTGACCGACGGGAAATCGACATGGCATCGCTCGGGCATCACTTGGGTTTTACAGCCTGTTTGACATCTCTAAAGATTGATAGGCGGTGCCAAAATTTCAGCGGCGACTGAGCAGACTACAAATCGGTCGTGCATCATGACTACATAATATTATACATTTAATTTTGATTTAATATATTAGTGTTCTTTGTATATGGTCGGATTCTATAACATACTATTTTGATTTTGAAAAACGATATCATTCCAGAGGGGTGAAGATTCAGGTGCGAGTTTCTTCAATTTGTCCCCTCTACAAATTAAAATTGTCAGCCCGCTGATCTGTAAATTAACAAACATGTCGGAAAAAAAGAACCAGTGCGTCTCGAACGTATTTTGATTTTGTTTGTGGCAAAACACATGCATCCACGACCAAAGCCAAGAAAGCCAAAAGCTTGACAAATAAAGTGCGGAGAGGCTATACGTCACGTATTAATTAGCGCTATTTTAATCACTAACTTGTATGCACATGCATATCAAATACAGAACGATTTGCATTTATCCAACTGATTCATCATTGCACCTATTACACTGGATCCGCAGTGACCGCTGCTGTTCAGTTTCAAAAATAGTCACACGAATATTTAGCAATCTACCGTTTGTAAAGTGAATCATACGCTGTCTCTTTGTCATGCAATGTACACACTGATTCCTGACACTTACTCAATATTTGAAACATTGAAGCAAAGAAAAGAGAAAGTTTATCATTGTATATTTCTGTCCACTTTGGCAAAAGAGAAATTGTATTTCTGTATATTCTCAAGGCAATGAAGAAACTTACTTTGTTAACAATTGATATAAGTGTATATTTATGTATGGCACCAAAAATGTATTATAATATGTTATCATGCAGGGCTCGACACTAACTTTTTTGTTTGGTGGCCCGATGGGGCCACCAAAATCCTCAATTTCAAATTTTTGGTGGCCCGAGAGAAAAATTTGGTGGCCCCGAAAAAACAATAAAAAACATTAAAGTCCTGTTTTTTTTAATGAGTCAGATATCTAAGTTTTATCCAGTCATAGTAAGAATTGGAAGTTGGACATATCTACTCATAAACAAGCCTCAACAAACTCGCAACACTCACTCTCAGGCACTCATTCAGTCCTTTTCATGCATCCTTTAAACAATATAACTGCTAATTTCCGGCGCAAAAAGTTACGAATTAATTGACGTACGTACTTTTCAAAAAATTTTGGTGGCCCGAGGCGGGCCACCAATTTTGCCTTTTTTTGAAATTTGGTGGCCCGACTTTCATTTTTGGTGGCCCCGGGCCACCGGGCCACCGTTAGTGTCGAGCCCTGCTGTTATGTATCTGCGTGAGCAATGATATAATGCAGGAACCAATAAAATCATATCAAATGAAATCAAACTTTTGTTATGCTCTTTATATTGTTAAATTTGTCATCTATTTACTATTGAATGCTTACAAATAACACATGGATTATATGCCTTTCATACTCACTGTTGTATGAGTCGTGGATCAGTTGATCAGATTCATGGTCTTCCTGTCTGAGATATGTCCATTTCTGAGTGTTCCTTTCTTCAGACTCTATCACGCCAAATGGTTCTGATTAAAAACAGTTTGAATTACGTAATTACGTTTGAATTACGTTACATAAAACAGCAGCGTCCCCAGTGTCATATTCCTGGGTTTGCCTATGCAGATGAACATACAGTTTTGTTAGAATAAACGTCAGATCTGAAAAATAGACACTGTCTTAGATGTCTGTTCATCGTCTTACTAGCATCCAAGAAATCCAGGTTTTTCATAGACGTGAAACAAAATGACGGTCAATTAGGAAAGCTATATCCAATAAACTCTGTTTAAAAATTATCAGCCAAACCTTGTTACGTAATTGTTACAAACCTAATTCTGATGACTACCAATCACATTTTGTCAATACACTAACACTGCCAATGACTTAGTGCAAAATACAAATTAATATGATTTTGCTCTTTTATACTTTACTTTACTCATTCCGTGTTTACAAATGATAAGGACGTGAAAGCAAACATCCTTCATCAATAATGTATCCAATGTAATACATTAATAAGTATACTGCCGCAAAAGCATATTAGTTGCATGTAGGTAATAATCATGCCATTTAAGACAGAATGTTCGTCCAAAAAGAGAACACTTCTGCTCTTGATCCCCTAAAGGCAATGTTATTTGAGCATTATGACTTACAAAACATCAACACAAATTTACTTGTAATTGTATCGGTAGGCTCACCTTGACATGTGATTCTAACAGCATTATTCGAGGAGCAGTCAGTGGGTGTCAGTTGACAATCCATCAAACGTTGATACGTGCCAGGAACTATGCATTGATGTAATGACACAGTTACAAAACTTCAAAAACATTAACGCACTAATTCAAAGCAAAGTAGAAAAAATGTGAATGCAAATAAAATAGACATTGAACGTTGAAGGCTGAGGTTGAAGTAAAAAGGATCGTCAAATTCTGAACTTTGCTTGAAATTCACTTACCGTCTGACAGTCTGAAATAGCGTTGCCTAGTTTTCGAAATCTACATCATTTCAGAATACTTCATATATGGTTTTATTTCTATTTTTTTCTACATATACTCAATACTGCAGTCACCATGAAGACATAACAGTAATGATAACAATGACAATAATTTATTGTTTTATAGTTTATTATTCAAAACAATAAGATGTAAAATAACAATCCAGCAGCTCGAAGGCTCATACTGTTGCTTTTACTTACATCACAGACCCAGCACAGACCTCATGGAATTCAGAACAAATGTACGTTTGCATTGCATATATGTAGGAGGATAGACTACGTCACAAATTATAATAAAATACACATTAACTTAAGTTTCAATAATGGAATAGGTAGATAATGCCAAACAGGAAATGAGATTTATGAGATGATACAACGCAATGAAGAATAGCGGGCAGTTGAGAGCAAAGGAAGGTGGATAGGTCGAAAGCACAAAAAACATGGAAATGGGCAGGAACGGGTTATTAGCACAATTTTATAAAGAAAGCACTGTGGACCCTTAATTGCCATTTCTTGATGGTTGATTTCTGCCTGCAGGCAATGATTAAATGTAATTCACACAGTATACACAAATTGTCATGTTTAACAATAAACGCTAACAGTATGTGTGAACACGTAAAGTGAACTAAACAATATGCTCACTAAACAATGTTTGAGCACTCAACCATTATGCTCATTGCTCACCCAATAATATGCTGTAATGAGCAACATTTTATCTTTGGTTCAACTGCTGATAACACGGCCAGTTAGATTTAAAACGTCATCTATGGAAGAGCATTTCATTGCTTCCCTTTTGAGCATTTGCGTTGCTTCCCTTTTGGACGTCGTTGGCGCATCAGTGTCAAAGCGCTTTGGGGTATGGTGTTATAGAAAACTGGGTGGTTGGATAGCATCCCTGGGATTGAGATATTGTGTAATCTTTATCCCGCGGTTTTTTATATGCACAAGTTTGATTTTTGATGAAAAAGTGGGTCATAACGGTAGTTCATATTCCCTCTCGCTAATTCCTGATCACATTGGCGTGATAATAAGGTTGTATTTGAAAGTGATTATATGTTATTATGGAAGGTTTTTTTAAGGACACAAAGCTGACTTTTATATCTTTGAATGTTAAAGGTATACGGTCTTATTTCAAAAGAATTAAAGTGTTTTCATGGTGTAAAGATAAACAGGCAGATGTTATATTTTTGCAGGAGACGTATAGTCTTGAAGACAACGTTATTGAATGGACAAAACAATGGGGAGGAAAGGCAGTTTTCTCACACGGATCTTCACATAGCTGCGGGGTGATGATTTTGTTTAAAGATAGGTTAGATGTTGATATTATTGATAAGTATGTTTCGGAAAATGGAAGATGGATATTATTACGGGTGAAGATAGAAAGCAATGAATATTTACTTTGTAATATTTATGCGCCAACAGGCGACAAACACACAGATCAGAGACTTTATTTTGAGCAATTACATGAACGTTTGACGTCATTTGATTTTATTTGGCTGTTATAGTGGGGGGAGATTTTAATACACTTTTGAATAGATATATGGATAGGGATGGAGGTAACCCGGCAGCGTGTAATGTTATTCAAGAGGTGATTTTTAAAATACAACATGATTTTGATTTAGTAGATATTTGGAGATTAAGAAACCCCCTTGTTAGAAGGTATACATGGAGACAGTCCCACCCTTTAATACAAAGCAGATTAGATATTTGGATGATTTCGGATGTTCTTCAAAGTTATGTTAAGGAAACTGATATGTGACACTGCACCTCAAAACAAACAAAAAGTCGCCAGACATGAATTTTTAGTTAAGACCATATTCTGAAAGAGCAGAATTTAAGCTTTAAAATGATGTATAACTCAAATCAAATGGACTCTCCTAACCTATCTAAATATTGGAAAGAAAGCACAAACTCAGGAAAAGTGGGAACTGAGAAAAGAGGCTCTGAAGTATAATGTCTATTCAAGCGCTTAATCTTTACCAAACCGTCCTGGCTGTGCGATAAATGGGACAAAAAACGGGAAGTAATCCACCAGAGTGACAACAATGAAGGGATTATCAGATTAAAGTGAAATTTAGCATGCCTCATTAACACATTCTGTCCATAATTAATGCTAACTTTCAAAGCAGTAGCACTATCCTTTCAAAAGTTATTAGAGTTGAAAGTGAAGACTGTGGACAAGGTTTTTCAGAAATGAAAAAGGGATTCTAAGGAAACACCTAATCACACTATTCTACCAAAAACGTTCGAGATAAACTGCTAAAAAAACACACTTTCGTGCCCGTTTTATGATACCAAATTTTAGAATAATGTAAAAGAAGAACCGTTCTTTCAGAAAATATGAAAAAGTCAAGTTCGGCTAGGTTGACCCATTTCACTTATTCTCAGTCCTCACGCAAAATCAGTGTGTGCGACTTTATGTTCGTTTTGAGGTGCACGGTCACATATTATTCCTGGGGTTGGCACTGATCACTCTGCAATTGTTCTAAAGCTTGAGAATAAAACAAGGAAATATTTTAATGTTACAAATTGGAAGTTTAATAATAGTTTATGTGATGATGAGCAATTCAGTACTGAGATGTCTCGAAGTATAGATATTTGGATTAATGAATCATTAGAGTTTGAAGATTTGAGAGTACGATGGGATTTTGTGAAGCATAAAATTCGTTGTTTTTCTCGCAAATATAGTATTGAAAAAGCAAAGAAGATGAGGGAGGAGAGACAGGTGTTAGAGAGACAATTATATAATTTACAGAAGTTGATAGAAGAGCAAGGAGATCAATTTCTTCAAGAATATGAAAAAGTTAAATGTGATTACGAGGCGCATTTGGATCACATTACACATGGTATTATAGTGAGGTCTAGAGCAAATTGGGTTGAATATGGAGAAAAAATAGTAGTTACTTTCTTAATCTGGAAAAGGTGAATAAGATGTATACATGTATTAACGTGTTGAAGAAAGGAGAAGATTTTTTGGATGATAGTGATGCTATCAGTAAATATATTAGATATAATTATTCTGAGTTGTATGAGGAGCCCGAAAGGAATACTTTCACAGACTGTCCCTTTTTAAAGTCTGATGATAGTCCATCACTGTCATCAGCAGAACGAGATATATGTGATGCAGATCTGACTTTGAGAGAATTTACTGCGGCTCTGAAAATGATGGCTAAAAATAAATCCCCCGGAAATGATGGTCTGACGATAGAATTTTATATCAAATTTTGGGATAAACTTGGGGCTTTTTTCGTAGGAATTATGAATTACAGTTTTATGTCTGGTAAATTTTCGTCGCAACGACAAGGAATGATAACGTTGATAGCTAAGAAAGGTAAAGATAAATTATTTATTGAGAATTACCGTCCGATTACTTTATTAAACGTTGATTACAAGATATGTTCGAAGGTGTTAGCGATGAGGTTAAATAAGGTTTTACCTGATATCATTCATTCGGACCAGGTAGCCTTCATCAAAGATAGGTATATAGGTGAAGCGGTTCGCACTGTTTCAGAGACACTCTTTTATTCTAGATTGAAAAATATTCGTGGTTTTATTGTTAGCCTTGATTCTAAAAAAGCTTTTGATTCCCTCAATCATCAATATTTATTTGAAGTGTTAAAATTCTTTAAATTTGGAGAACGATTTTGTAGATTTGTGCGTGTGTTTTATAATGATATAGAAAGTTGTGTTTTGAATGATAATAGGTCAACTGGGTATTTTAGGATTGGGAGGGGCGTCCGCCAAGGTGATCCTTTGTCACCATATATGTTCATTTTAGCCATAGAGACACTTGCACTTCATATTAGGTCTAGCCCAGAAATTATGGGAATAAAGTTAAGTGTACAGGAGGAAATAAAACTTTCTATGTATGCTGATGATATCACAGTTTTTTTTTTTAACAAATGATCAATGTTTTCCTAATCTTGCAAAGATTTTAGATGATTTTGCTATCTGTTCGTCTTTATCAATTAATTATGATAAGACAAAAGTGATGCGAATCGGTCCATCGGTGTTTACTACTGCACCTAAGACGGACGTGCAACAATTTAGGAATGTAGAATTTGTATCTGTTCTCACTGTTTTAGGAATAGATATTTCGTATTCTTTTCACGACCGGAAGGCACAATTACAAAGAATTTTGATGAATATTAAATCACAACTGCATAGGTGGAGATTTAGAGATTTATCCCTCTACGGGAAAATTCAGATTGTTAAGACTTATGCTTTATCTCAGTTGCTATATATCGCAAGTATAGTTTCAGTGCCAGATTCTTTTATACATGACGTGAATAAAGTTATTTATGAATTTATTTGGAGAGGCCCAGATAGAATAAGGCGCGATGTTTTAGTAAAAGATTATGAGGAGGGAGGTTTGAAAATGTGCTGTTTAAAGTCAATGATGCAAGCTCAAAAAATAAAATGGGTGCAGAGGTTATTTGAGTCATGTTCAAAAGGATGAAAATCCATTTGTTTGAATTTGTTAGCATCTGTAGGAGGAGAATTTTTGTTTTTCTGCAACTTTGATGTTTCAAAGTTAAAGATTAATGTTTCATGGTGGTTTTTAGAGGTATTAGAAACGTGTACCCTCCTTAAGAACAGAGAATCAAGCATACCCAATCAAATAATCTGGAATAATAAATACATTTTGTTTCACGGGAAGTCTATGTTTAATAAACATATAGTAGAGAAAGGTTTTTTGAAGGTAACTGATATGTTAGATGAGTACGGCCGACCTCTGCGTTGGAAGGATTGTAAGGGTAAAGGTTTACAGTTTACTCAGTATTTCACTCTTCTTGATTGTTTCAAGAAGATGCCAAGTGAATGGAAGCTTTTTTTTCTTCGTCAAAACTATCACCCCTTTATTAAACCCCTGAGTATTATTCCTTTAATCTGGGTTCAGGGTAGATGGTTGGAATTACATAACGTAACAACAAAGCATTTATATAATATATATCTGCATTTGAATAACCCTGGAAAATCTAGTGTGTTTGATCGTTTTGACGTTATGTATGACATTGGATTTGAAGATGTTCAATCTCTTTTCAAATTACCTGCCAGTTTGACAATTGATACAAAATTAAGAATAACGCAATATAGGATACTGAATAATTTGATCCCCGTTAATTCGTGGCTTGTTCGAATAGGGAGAAAAGATGACTCAAGATGTTCCTTTTGTAAAAGTGAACCGGAGACAATAGAACATTTGTTTTTTGATTGTCGGAAGGCGTTAGTATTCTGGGAATCATTGTTTAAAGAGGAAAAAAGTAAAATTGATTCCTTGCAATTGTTTTCATGTCAAAAGGTGTTATATGGTGTTATACATCCGAGGAACGATTTTGTTTTTTCATACAATTTCATAATATTATTAGGTAAACAATTTATTTTAAGTTGTAAGTATCAAAGTTTATGTCCTCAAAGGCAACATTTTGAGCAATATGTAAAAAAATATAGTTTGATTGAAGAAAAAATAGCTAAAAGCAAAAATAAATTTGATTTGCATGGGGCAAAGTGGAGGAAAATAGAACAAATTATATCTTTATAGAAAGTCAAATGCCCTTCCCACTTTCTTCTTCCTTTCCCTTGCTCTGATGGTCCTTTCTTCCTCACCGCGGTTTATACTCCTTTTTCTAATTCCCTCCCTCCCTCCCCCCTCTCTCTCTCTCCTGTCATGACATTCACTGTAGTTTATGTTTATGAAACAATTATTCTGTCCTGCATTATCACCTCAAAGATTGCGGCGTCGAATACCCCCCCCCCCCCCCCCCCCCCCCAATGCCGGGAGAAGGGATAGGAGACTTCGCATCTTCAGCCCAGGGCTGGGTGTATAATTATGTTATCGTAGAAAGGAAGTTACGGAGAGTGCATAAATGGAGCCAGGTGAATAGTACCTTTGATTTGGTTTTTCTTGTTTTTTTTTTTTTTTTTTTAAGATTGTAGTGTGTGTTCTTGCGCCTTTGGTTTGTTTTGTCTGGTCTTTGGTAATATTTAGTGTTTCCATTGAAGGCTATTTTTTTTTCTTTTTCTTTTTTTCCCTCGTTGTCTGTGTATACGATTCTAGAATTATTGGTGTTAACGTGTGTTAGAGACTGTAGTCCAAAAAAGGATCAGACGCCTGGTAGTTTTACTATCATTGTATGCTATCAAACTTTTGTTTTGTGATGTCAAAAATGTTTTTGTCATATGACCTGTGAAAAAGCACGATGTTTTTCGATCTGATCAATAAAATCCAGAAATACAAAAAAAAAGAGCATTTCAAGCTCAGCACTAATATAACAATTTTGCACTTCTCATCAATGTTCTCAAAACTGCCATTAAAGGTAGAGATTAAACCAGTTGGACCATTTGATTCAATGAATAACTGTTAACAACCACGGTAAAACATATTTGTCTCGGGTTTGTGTTGTGTAGTCACTTGCTGGGCGATCGTAACTCGTCCCAGCATGCAATTACGCCAACGGGATGGTGCTAGCTTTTATTTTCTATGAAGCATAGGGGCCCAGAGAAAAATTTGTTGCCTTGGGCAAAGTGCATCGAACAATGGCAGTACGAAGGCCGACGTGGCCAAGTTGCTATGGTAACTTTAGGTTCGCCGAGCACGTCATTGCAGCTTGCCAACACATTAAATAAAGCTGGAGGGGTCCCCCTTGCTTCTCCCAAAATGTACTGATTAGCCTATTATGATCAGGTAATTATATTATATCCATATACCAAAACAACAACAAACAAACAAACAAAAACATTAAAAAACGATAAGAGCGACAGATAACTCCAAGTAGAACAAGAAGGTAGAAGAACGGTATTGTTAGCATGAATTGCGGGATAAAAAATGACGACTAATGGTAGAATTATACAAAATGCAATAGGTAAAAACAGCCAGAAAAAAATAAAGGAATAGTTTTTTTCCTTTTTTTGACGTTATCCTTCAATTCAATTGAATTCAATTGAATTCATGTTTATTTTTCCATCCAACAAAGAGTAAAACCGAATCATGAGAAAACCATATGAATAACAAGGAAATAAAAAAAAAGAATATGTAAGATTTTCACATGAAAAATATCATTGTCAGCTGAAACATGGGGAATAAATAATAACTTTCCCAAATTAAGGATCAAGTAACCCAGGGGACCAGCTGCTAACCTTGGTCTCTTCTAAAATATTTTTGCCACCTCTCTGTAGAGTTCTCAATTCTTTTTAGATTGTTTTACCATCTATATACCTAATCTACTTCACATTACGTTGTATCATTTTCTGCAAAATTTCTTCCTTTTTTTTTTATTCCCTCTAAAAAATCTCTGAAATAGTTCTGTTTTCAGCTTACGTGGATTTTCACACGATAACCGTCCAGTTCTCCTCCGCGATGCTGTCCGTAGCAATGCTTCAGGCGAATGACTCCCAGACACGCCTGGGAAACCGAGCTCTCCGCAGACCAGTTTGGCAGCTTCGGCGTTAAATCCTTCATAGCAAACATATGTGTCTGGTTCGAAGACGACCAATCCTTCAAGGGGGTAGGATCCGTCAACCAGTCTCACATTGGGTGTTTCTTTAGAGAGTATGGTAACAGTATGAACACTTTTGAAATTTTAATAATGAAACTCTGACATCTAGACTGATGAATTAAATTGAAAACCGGGTAAGACTTCGGAAGGGTCGCAGTTTCCAAATAACAAGGTTTACCGTTGGGAGTGTTTTATTTTCAATCCCAAGTATGTATTCTTTCTACATGAAATAAATGTAAAATACTTTGTAATATTACTTCTTAAAATCTTAATGGCAGGCAATGAAGACTGCAATGAAATGTTGAAGTGTAGTGGATGATATGCTCGTTATTGATATTGTACGGTGTGAACTATAATGTATTTGCCATCAACATCAATTTTTTTTCCTGTATTGCTTTCTCTCCGTAATATCGGAAAAGATGGCATTTTCAAATGTTGGAATTTTTTTTTTTGAGAGAGAGAGAGGGACAGAGAGGAAATGAATTACCAGCCACTCATTGGAAAGAATAGTTGCAGTTTGTCACAACCCCTGGACTCTTTTGTAACCTATTCAGTTGCTTGGTGTAGGACTGCTGATTTTGAGGGAAATCATCGAGACCTTGCGGGAACGAGTTTTTTTGGATTTTTTTGCAATCTATGGAAATAACTGATTACATTAGTGTATGATTTATTTGGTACAGACCTACGTGATAAAAAAAAAGTAATTTGCGTTATAACTGCGCGTTTCACTTTTTTTTTACAACCAATATGTACATGCCGCCTTTATATCTCCGATATAACTTAAAGATCTGATTATTATTATGTGCTGTAGGACCTTGATGAAAGGGGGTGTAACCTGCTTTTCTTTTCATGCGAGTCAATTCGTTGTACTTTCACTCACTTCCCCCACAAAGATCTAAATCTTAATAGCATCGGTGGACGATGTGAGAACACTTTCTATATTTTTGTAGTGGCATGTTTTGACAAAGGGTAGACTATGGTCGAGAAAAAAAATTGTATCATTCCTTTTTCGCTTGTACGTTATTTGATTGCAATCAGTTCGTTGTATTTTCTTTTCTTTTTTTAAACCAGAGCCTGTCGCTCGTTTTCCTCTAGTCAACACATTATGCATTTATTTCATGCGATTAAAAGAAAAAAAAAACAACAACACTGAACAACGTTTAATACATCTAGGCTCATGTTCTTATCGAGCACTAATATTCATAGTCATACTGAAATCAAGGAATGCTTACCCTCGTAACACTTTGAACTGATCGTAAATTCCACTGGGTAGGTATATATGTCGTATAGTTAGCTTCGTCTGATGGCCAAGTGACAAAATAGGAGAAAACGGGCGGCGCCATAGAATCGTGATGTCAAATGACTTATTAGCGATCACATCCAGCACATCAAAGGCTGGGTAACTGATTGGCTTTATTTCAAATAATATTCTCCACCCGCAAGGTGCTTGAAGAATCCAGCTGTCCCTACTGCGGGCGCATATTTTGTCACAGGATACATTGGTCTCTAGTGATTCCCCCGGACAGTTTAAACGTAAATCTGCAGTGGTAAAAAAGGGGAGATATAAGTGCATCGTTATTCAGTAGTGATAAATCATGATTTGAAGAAGAAGAAATGGGGAAAAAATAAATCAGTACTTCATGAGACGCTTTAACTTTTTTTTTGCCTGATATCTTCAGATATCATTTCATCTTATTTTTCTTCTATTTGGAATAATTTGTATGCAGAAAAAGATGTCAGTTGGGCATTAAAGGTGTAAATGAAGGTATAAGCTTTTCAAAAGAAAGGAAAAAATGTCAGGCAATAAGTTACTGGGACATCACGATAGTCAAATTGCAAATGGCTTTTAAACTCACGTACTAGATAATTTGAGTGCATAATGAATCTGTTGAAAGCAGTATTAAAGTTTGGAGAGCTTTTGCCAAATAAACACAACAACACAACACAAACAGGCTAAGAAAATCAAATCGCTAACAACCATTATATATATATATATATATATATACACACACACACACACACACACACAAATAACAACATAAAATTGAACATTTGTGACCCTGCACCTCAAAGCAAACAAAAAGTCGCCAGACATGAATTTTTAGTTAAGACCATATTCTGAAAGAGCAGACTCTAAGCTTTAAAATGATGTGTAACTCAAATCAAATGGACTCTCCTAACCTATCTAAATATTGGAAAGAAAGCACAAACTCGGGAAAAGTGTGAACTGAGAAAAGAGGCTCTGAAGTGCAGTGTCTATTCAAGCGCTTAATCTTTACCAAACCGTGCTGGCTGTGCGATGAATGGGACAAAAAACAGGAAGTAAACCACCAGAGTAACAACAATGAAGGGATTATCAGATTAAACTGAAATTAAGCATGCCTCATTAACACATTCTGTCCATAATTAATGCCAACTTTCAAAGCAGTAGCACTATCCTTTCAAAAGTTATTAGAGTTGAAAGTGAAGAGTGTGGACAAGGTTTTTCAGAAAAGATAAAGGGATTCTAAAGACACACCTAATCACACTATTCTACCAAAAATGCTCGAGACAAACTGCTAAAAAAACACACTTTCCTGCCCGTTTTATGATACCAAATTTTAGCATAATGTAAAAGAAGACCCGCTCTTTCAGAAAATATGAAAAAGTCAAAGTTCGGCTAGGTTGACCCATTTCACTATTTTCAGTCCTCACGCCAAATCAGTGTGTGCGACTTTATGTTCGTTTTGAGGTGCACGGTCACATTTAAGAAGTTCAACTCCCAGTGTTAGGGGGAGAGAAGTCTCTGTGTTCACTAATTCTTTCTTTTCAATTACAATGCAAATCGACTTACAATAAAGAAAATAACGATATACGTACATGTATCTTTTGACAAAGCGAGCGACGGATAATAACCGAGGAAAACGACAGCAACCCATACTAGGTTGGCCATCCTCCTGTCTTTTACGATATTCAAAGTCATTATTTTGTCAAAGTGTCAACTGCAAACTTCCCGTCTAATCTGATGATTGGCCCCGTCTCTGTGCCGCTTATCCCTACCCGTAACTCTTCCGTAATACCTATAATTAATATCAAAGAATAACGCCCTGCCCTGCGAGGAGTGCGGAGTGATCGGATGTAATTCTATAACAAGAAACAATAACCACATTATAATCGACCCAAAGGGCCGAAGTGCGCGTGTTAAAACTGCGCAGGTATTAAGTCGTTCGTGTGTCAAAGTGCAGTTTATCAAAACAATTTGCATTTCGATATTCATGCAGCCTATACCCAGGCAGAAGAGGAAGGAACGGAGACCGCTTTTTACGTATCTTATGCATTTGTTCAATATTTATAGAAGAAAACGCTTGTAGAATTCCCCCATCTCATTTTCTCTGCCAAACGGAAGGACGACTCATTTATCCTTACTTTCATATCCGTGTTTGGATACGCCTTTAGAAAAAAAGAATACTTTTAGACAGAACATGATGAACAAAAAATTCCATTGTGTATGTGTTGAGTGACCTCATTTCTGTTCCATAACTTTCAGTTTTGATTTATTGAGAATCAAGCCACATCAATTCACAGCATGACAAGATTTGTGTGATGTCCTGATGTTTTATTTATTTCCTCTATCAGAGAATGTATAGCGACGAGAAGACACAATAAACACCACCTCCACAATCAAATGACAATACCACATTTGTGACCGTGCACCTCAAAACGAACATAAAGTCGCACACACTGATTTTGCGTGAGGACTGAAAATAAGTGAAATGGGTCAACCTAGCCGAACTTGACTTTTTCATATTTTCTGAAAGAGCGGGTCTTCTTTAACATTATGCTAAAATTTGATACCATAAAACGGGCAGGAAAGATTTTTTTTTTATCAGTTTATCTCGAACATTTTTGGTAGAATAGTGTGATTAGGTGTGTCTTTAGAATCCCTTTTTCATTTCTGAAAAACCTTGTCCACACTCTTCACTTTCAACTGCAATAACTTTTGAAAGAATAGTGCTACTGCTTTGAAAGTTGGCATTAATTATTGACAGAATGTGTTAATGAGGCATGCTTAATTCTACTTTAATCTGATAATCCCGTCATTGTTGTTACTCTGGTGGTTTACTTCCTGTTTTTTGTCCCATTCATCGCACAGCCAGCACGGTTTGGTAAAGATTAAAGCGCTTGAATAGACACTGTACTTCAGAGCCTCATTTCTCAGTTCACAGTTTTCCCGAGTTTGTGCTTTCTTTCCAATATTTAGATAGGTTAGGAGAGTCCATTCGATTTGAGTTATACATCATTTTAAAGCTTAAAGTCTGCTCTTTCAGACTATGGTCTTAACTAAAGATTCATGTCTGGCGACTTTTTGTTTGTTTTGAGGTGCAAGGTTATATTTGATACTACCCAACTCAAAAGCAGTACGTAATCCTACTAAATATGAAAATACATTAAAACCATATATTTTCATACTGACATTTGGATCTTTTATTGATGGTTGATAGTATATATGATAGTATCATACGAATGCCTTGGGCTTTCGTTCCTTTTTTCAGTCACATTCTTAATAATGTTATCCAGATCTCATGAATGTTGCTTTTAACACATGAATATTATTCTGAAATGTGTTCAGGGGGAGATAGAGCTGCCGCTACTGATAAAAATGATAAGACAGTTCGTATGTCATAATAGCTATCACAATTATGTTAAGTATGAATTGGGCAGACATCAACGCAGATAACCACTTCGTCTTTTGATCATAGCTCAAATATTGTGTCTTGTATCAGACAACTTTTAACAGAATTTGAAAGAAAATTTACTTTCAAACAATTCGAACTTTCTTTTGTTGAAATTGAATGCAGAATGTAAGCACAATAGCGATTCATATGCAAGTATTCCAATATCTATCTATCTATCTATATATATATATATATTATATATATATATATATATATATATATATATATATATATATATATGTTTTTAAATCTACTTGGCAATAGCAGTCTTTATTCACAGAGTGGAATTCTAGCTGTCAAGATAAATTTATCTCTTTATTTTCGGACAACAAGGTTTAAACAAACACATGTGAATGGACCACTTTTAACCTAATCTCAAACAAATTTCAATGAAAACATTTTGGCACAGTGATTACTTTCATGAAAATACCCTTACTCAAACTCTTTTTGAATAAAACATGAAACATTAAAGAATGTCCGCAAATAGTGTTAGATTTCAATTCAAGTTCTTTTCTTTTGGCGATTAGTCACTTTCATACGAAGTGATCAAAATTGGTATGTTTGACCTCTTTTGGCGTTTTATTTTAGGGGTATTTGCATATGAATTGCAGTAGTGCTTACATTTTTCATTCGATTTCAGGAGTGAGGCGTCAAAATACTTGGAGTTAATTTTTTCTTCAGATTCTTTTGAATGTTTTTCGATACAAAACACCATCTAAAAACAAAGTTGTTAGTCACTTTCTTTCGATACAAAACAAAATATTTGAGCCATGATCTAAAGACAGAATGTTTAGTCACTTTTGTGAGGTGTCTAGTTTGTTATATATGTATACGGACTATTTGAGTACTTTCAAGTGCAGACGACACTGAATTTTTCATATTTTCAGACTTTTCTTGTTTCAAACTTGCTTTAATCATGTAAATAACCATCTCAATCGATTCCTCATTCCACATTTACTTTGAAGAAATCTTTTAATTGTCCCTGTATGTTGTGTAGTTAAAAAAAATAAACTATTTTGGTACTTTCCGGTGTAAACGACACTGAATTGTTCATATTCTTGAACTTTTCTTGTATGAAACTTGCTTGAATCATTTAAAAAAAGAACATCTCAATCAATAAATTCCTCATGCCACATTTACCCTAAAGAAATGTTTTATTTGTCCATGCATTATGTGTAGTTCAAAAGTTACGGAAGTTAATGATTTCCCTTGGAAATCCAAGATGGCCACCAAGATGGCCTTCAATGACCCCCACGGGACACGATTTTTACTTGGGAAAAAAAAATAAACTAGACACCCTTAGGGTTCCAAGAAAGTAAGTTAATAACAAGGGGTTCGGAAGGTGCACGGGACCCCCCCCCCCCATCCCTACCAGACTATAAAGTCCCCTATTAATTTCTCAAAAACCCTATCCATACTCTTTACTTTCAACTTTAATAAGTTTGTAAAGCTACTGGTTCGAAAGCTAGCATTAATCATTAGCAGAATGTGTTAATAAAGCATGCTCAGTTTTAGCTTTATGTGATAATCCCTTTATTGTTGTTTACATCCTGTTTTTTGTTCTATTCATCGCACAGCTAGCGCGGCTTGGTAAAGATTAAGCGCTTGAATAGACCCTGTTGTACTTCATAGGCTCTTTTCTCAGTTCACACTTTCCACAGTGTGTGCTTTCGTTCCAGTATTAGGATAGGTTAGGAGAGTCCATTTAAATTGAGTTATACATCATGCTAAAGTTTGAAGTCTGCCATTTCACAATCTGCTCTTAAGTAAACATAACCTGGCGACTTTATGTTTGTTTTGTCATGCAGGGTCATATACAATGTATGTATGTATTTATGTATGTATGTATGTATATATTTTATTATTTGCATGTATGTTGCCCTCTGCATTAGTCAGTACGACTGCATGGTAAAGAAAAAGAAGAGCAGATATTTTTGTTCATCAATTTTGTGGCACATGGTTAAGGGGAAAGAAATGCATTAACAATGTTGGTTATCATAACAATCTTAACATTATACTTTGTGGGACCTTTTTACGTTCAGGTGTGTGTGTGTGTGTGTGTGTGTGTGTGCGTGTGTGTTTTAAGTGACATCCTGGGAATACCAGAATGTGTGCACAAGCATGATTTGAATGTTTTGAAAAGATTATATATCTGAGGACGAGCTTTCATTAATACAACATTGCTGGTAAATCTACTACAGATTCCCTCAAGAAAATGAGGTGAATTATTTTTAGATTAGTTATAAACATGTGCTGTATTACATAAAAGGAATGATATGTCTCAAATGCTGCTACATGAGACCCATCAGTTATATGCATCTTTATTCATAAATATAACTGTGATGAGTACACATTGCCTTACTGAGGGGGTTCTGAAAGAGTGCCTAACAACAGTCGATGACGAAAAGAAGAATTAACAAAACTATCACTTCTTTATGAGTTACACGTGGGCCTTACAACATGTGGTAAAATTTACCTTCAGCACTGAACCAAACACAAATATATGCATTATGTGTTTAACGTGTAAATGCATTATGTGTTTCATGTGTAAGCCAGTGGCTTCCTTCCCTGACCCTATCCCATTTCTAAGAGCCTAACTTTTTCTCTGATGCTGCTTTATAATATGTCGTAGAAGACTGGTGCAAAATGTGATAATAGCCTTTTTTAAACAGCAGGTCATTTCATTTTTTTCTTTTTATGAAATAGATAATGGCCGCTGAAAATGGTTTTATCATTTCGATTACCTCTAACCTCTGTATCATTTTGTCAAGTAGCTGTTAAAAGCTGTGAATTTGGACTACTTTCTGCTTGTTTTTGTGATTATATAAAACACTGCATTACCGACAAGTTTGTTATCTTTCGATTCCACAGTGTTGAATTGCAAATACAGCTGCACTGAAATCTGAACATAAACTAAATTCAACCTAATGTATAGACATTACTACCATGAATGCACAATTCACGACCATGATGGAATGTTAATTCACACACACACACACACACACACACAAACACACACAAACACACACACACATACCCATACTCGTAGAGTATACATGCTATGAAAAAAAGTAAAATTTGTGACATATGTCTCTCTCTCTATGTATGTGTTAGCTACAACAAAACTGGTATCATACACACAATTTTGAAAGTAATTTTACGTACATTATTCATTTCTATCTTTTTTCCCTACTTTTACACAAACTTTCTTTACCCTCTCTCTCTCTCTCTCCCTCTCCACACTTATCTTTCCTTTCCTATGTTATTCATCGCAAGTCTCATTTATATAGGTGCTAATATTTCCAATCTGTTTTGATGTAATTCTTAATTTTATGTATTTTGTTTTACAGTGTATAATATATAATGCTTGACAATTTTGCAATGCTGATATGAATCTTACTTTTCTTATTTCATCTCTATGCCAATTTTTATGTAGACTCACAGCTCAGTCTTCAGACATTCTGATGAGTAATAAAATCCAAACTGAAGGAATGAATGAAAGAATGGATGAATGAATGAATGAATGAATGAATGAATGAATAGATGAATTGTTACGTTGGTTTTAACAAGTAATGAGCGAGAGTGATCTACAATATTTACCTAAAGATATACACCTCGCTCATTGTGAGGTGTTGTACGATGATTATCTCGTGAGCCAGCAAGGGGAATAAGAAAATTGTTTGATTCAACACAATGTAGTCTGTGGCTCTCTTCAGTAATAACTTCTTCGCTGTTCCAGCAGCTGTTCAAGCTTGTGGATAGATAATTTCCCTGAACTTGAATTTCAATTTAAATGACTTCAGCATCAGCGAATGAACTTCAGAATCGGCTGGTTTCTAAAGGCTTTGGGGCAAGCTTTGAAACCCAGGTTGCACAAAGGAGCAGAAATGCCGTTGAAATACAAATGATCTCACACTTATATCAAAAATAAAATCTAGTGGACAAATACGTCGATTTTATGTGTTACGTGTGCTACCGTTTGACGTCATGAGTCACGTATGTTGCGACACGGATTGTCGCCTCCTGCTCGGGGCGACAATCCGTGACGGGCGTTGGCGGCACGGATTGTCGCCCGCCCTCGAAGCACATTTTGCTCGGTAATATCGTTCTGGACATAGTCATTGAAATACTAACACATAACTTACATGGCTACATCCATGCAAACATGCCATGTAAAAAGTCATGGTGAGGTTTCAAGGAAGTGTGTATGTGCGCGTGCACATGATAATTGAGTGTCCGTTTGTGCGTGTGTGTGTGTTGTGTGTGTGTGTGTGATGGAGCGCTGCGCGTGTTGTGGGAATTGTGTCGCTTGAATGTTTCGTTCCTATCATCTCCTGCGTGCTAATGCAACAGTCACACAGTGCTTTACGATGGGTTACGTACGCCGCGGATAGATGCGGATGAGTGGACGCAGGGGGACGCAGCGTGAACCCAGGCATCCGCAGGGACATAATAGTAGACGTAACTGTCCGTAACTCGTCTGTAAAGAAACGTAAAATGAAGGCGGCAAACCTGAGAAATTTTGAAATGTTCAAATTTCGCAGAGGGACTCCACGGACGCATACTTACGTAAGGTAACCGTTACCAAACGTAACTACCCGTAATTTAACGTAACTCTCCATAGCTTGAACGCAGACCATCCGCAAAACATTTTACCTCCCTTCCGTTTGCGTTCGTTTACGTCCACCGTAAGTATTTGAAATCAACCGCAAGTTAACGTATCACAACATTTTCGTCCGCTTACGGATATTTGCGGAGAGTTACGGATGCTGTGCACGATTACGTCCTTCGACGTTTTCTGTTTTCCACTCGCATGGGGGCACGAGACGCGTGGGAAGCCACACAACTCGTGTTGCGAAGCTGCAGCGCATTTACCTGAAGGAATGTTATACAACGCACTCGGAGAGTTGGAGAGGCAGAACCGCAAAGTAAAGTTACTAAATTTCTCCAACATTATGGTCATTTTAGATGGCACCCATATACGCATGACATCGCTTGACCATTGGTGCTGAACATGTTTTCCTTGTACTATTTGAATGTATATTTTTCGAAACTCGGAAAGCAATTTTTGGGTTGGGGATGAGGTGACAGCATGTTTTTCACTTTTCTGGCCGGGAAGGTGTGGGACAGCGATAAACGATATAAAATGAGAACGAATTTAGTATTTTCCATATAGTCTTACCCACTTTACGCTCCATGGATATTACATTTTCTTTATAATTGTATTTGGATGTGGGAGGGGTGTCCGAATGTCGTAATGATTTTTTTTTTCTGGAAATGTAACAGGCTTTGCTTTATTATAACAATCTCCTTAACATAACCCAGAAAGTCATGAATATCGCTGCACAATGACAGCGTAACCACAGTTTATCTAGTCCATGACTGTAGGTAATATTTTCTTACTCTGTTTAACTTATCGATCTAGATAGTATTCTATTTGTGGTATAATTATGTTATGTAGTCTTATCCATATTTGAGCTGCACAAATAAAATTCAAACTTTAAGTTCAAAATTTCATATATCTTTCATTCAATACTGTAAAGCAAATTAAAGAAATGCGAAAACTTTTCACAACTTGTACGTGAATTCAGTTTCAGTTTTCCCCAGTGTACAATGTAAGACAGTCCAATATGTGATATAATTTGCTGTCATAATACATTGACTTGGCAGGGATCGTCATATTGTACATAATTATTCATAACAATCCGTAACTATCCGAAAATATCCGCAACTCTCCATAAATAGTCGCTACTCTCCGCAAGTGTTCCGAACTATTCGGAAGTTTATGCAAGTTTAAAGAACAAAATTACGTGCCAATTCGTAAGAATATCCGCAAGTTGACGCAAGTATCCGCATTTGGTCGTATCTCTCCGTATCGCCCGCATATTGTTTCCCGTATGTTTCGTAAAAATATAAAGCCCCAGTCACATAATGCTCTGCGTCCGGCGTTACGTCCAAAAAAGTCATTTTTTTTTTCCGCGGACCCCCGCGGATCCTTTGCCGTCACCAGAAATGTGTACAAAACATGCGGGCAAAAAATGTGGGCGATACGGACAGATACGACCAGATGCGAATACTTGCGTCCACTTGCGGATATTCTTACGAATTGGCACATAATAGTTCTGAACACTTGCGGAGAGTTGGGGATATTTTCGGATAGTTACGGATAGTTACAGATTGTTATTAATAATTATGGACAATTTGGTTTTCTCTTACGATTCCTGCTAAGTCAGTGTATTATGACAGCAAGGTTATCACATTTTGGACTGTCTTACATTGTACACTGAGAAAAACTGAAATTGAATTACGTACAAGTTGTGAAAAAATCGTAATCCTTTAATTTGCTTTAGAATTATAAAAAATATATGAAATTTTGAACTTGAAGTTTGAATTTTGTTTGTGCAACTCAAATATGAATAAACGTCATAAATGTAAAGAATATATGTGACCATGCATCACAAAACGAACAAAAAGTCGCACACACTGATTTTGTGTGAGGACTGAAAATAGGTGAAATGGGTCAACCGAGCCGATCTTGACTTGGCTACCCTCGGTAAATAAGGCTTTATCATTATAATTGTTGTTATTATTATTATCATTATTATCATTATTATTATTATTATCATTATTATTATTATTATTATTATTATTATTATTATTATTATTATTATTAATTTCAGTTTAATCTGATAATCCCCTCATTGTTTTTACTCCGGTGGTTTCCATCCTGTTTTTTTGTCCATCAATTCATCGCACAACCAGCACGGCTTGGTAAAGATTAAGCGCTTGAATAGACACTGTACTTCAGAGCCTCTTTTCTCAGTTTGCACTTTTTCTGGGTGTGTGCTTTCTTTCCACTATTTAGATAAGTTAGGAGAGTCCATTTGATTTGAGTAATACATCATTATAAAGCTTAAAGTCTGCTCTTTCAGAATATGCTCTCAACTAAAATTTCATGTGTGGCGACTCTTTGTGTGTTTTGTGGTGCAGGGTCACATATAACACCACTATACTAGTACCACAAATAAAATACAATATAGATCGAAAAGTTAAACATTAGAGTAAGAAAATATCACTTGCAGTCATAGAATAGACAAACTGTGGTTACGCTGTCGTTGTTCAGCGATATTCATGACTTACTGGGTTATGTTAAGGAGATATTTATGATAAAGCAATGCTTATTGAATTTACAGAAAAAAAAAATCAAAACTTTCAAACACCCCTCCCACACCCAAATACAATATCAAGTCATCTCTTGAAGTAATGTATTTTCTGTTTGAATTTCTTGTATGCATGTCATTTTGTAATGCGCAGTAGAGTATATTATTATAGTAGCTGCGCAATATAAATGCCCTTTATTATTAATGTTATTATTATTATTATCATTATTATTATCATCATCATTATTATTATTATTATTATTATTATTATTATTATTATTATTATCACAAACAAATGTAATACACATTCGATGGAGCGTAAAGTGCATGGGTAAGACTATAGAGAAATACTAGATTCGCTCCCATTTTATATAATTGCCCCTGTCCCACACCTTCCCCGGCCAGAAAAGTGAATAAAATGCTATCACCCCATCCCCTACCCAAAATATTGCTTTTTTCGAAAAACATACATTCGAAGAGTACAAGAAAAAAAGTTCAGCACCAAGAGTCAACCGATGTCATGAGTATACATGGTATATGGGTGCCACTTAAAATGACCAGTATGTGGGAGAAATTTCATAATTTGACCATGCAGTTCTGCCTCTCCACCGCTCCGACTGTGTTGTAGCATTCCTTCAGGTAAAGGCGCTGCAGCTTGGCAACAGGAGTGTGTGCCTTCCCACGAGTCTCTGTGTTCCCATGCGAGTGGAAAATGGAAAACGTCGAAGGACGTAATTGTCCGTAACATGCGTAGCTGTCCGTAAATATCCGTAAGCGGACGAAACTGTTGTGATACGTTAACTTGCGGTTAATTTCGGATACTTACGGTGGACGTAAGCGAACGCAAACGGACGGAAGGTAAATATTTTTGCGGATGGTCTGCGTCCAAGCCACGGGTAGTTACGTTCAGTTACGGATAGTTACGTTTGGTTACGGTTACTTGCGTAAGTTTGCGTCCGTGGCGTCCCTCTGCGAAATTTTGAACATTTCAAAATTTCGCAGGTTCGGCGACGTCATTTTGCGTTTCTTTACGGATGAGTTACGGACAGTTACGTCTACATACGTCCCTGCGGATGCCTGCGTCCACGCTGCGTCCCCCTGCGTCCACTCATTCGTATCTATCCGCGGCGGACGTAATCCATCGTAAAGCACTGTGTGACTGGGGCATTATGCCCCAGTCACATAATGCTCTGCGTCCGGCGTTACGTCCAAAAAAGTCATTTTTTTCTGTGGACTCCCGCGGATCCTTTGCCGTCACTAGAAAATTTATTCAAAACATACCGGGAAAAATGCGGGCGATACGGACAAATACGACCAGATGCGAATACTTGCGTCCACTTGCGGATATTCTTACGAATTGGCACATAATAGTTCTGAACACTTGCGGAGAGTTGGGGATATTTTCGGATAGTTACGGATAGTTACAAATTGTTATAAATGATTATGGACTGTATTGTTTTCTGTGACGATTCCTGCTTAGTCAGTGTGTTATGACAGCAAGATTATCACATAATGGACTGTCTTACATTGTACACTGGCATGACTGGGGAAAACTGAAATTAAATTACGTACAAGTTGTGAAAAAATTCGTAATCCTTTAATTTGCTTTACAGTGATAAAAGATATATAAAATTTTGAACTTGAGGTTTAAATTTCATTTGTGCAACTCAAATATGAATAAACTTTATAAATGCAAAGAATACATAACGTAATTATACCACAAATATAACACAATATGGATCGATAAGTTAAACATTAGAGTAAGAAAATTATTACTCACAGTCATGGAATAGACAGACTGTGGTTACGTTGTCGTTGTGCAGCGATATTCATGATTTATTGGGTTATGTTAAGGAGATTTTTTTATAATAAAACAATGCTTATTAAATTTCCAGAGAAAAAAAGACATCAAGACTTTCAAACACCCCTCCCACAGTTGTTATGCAAAAAATGTAATACACTCCATGGAGCATAAGGTGAGTAAGACTATAAAGAAATACTAAATTCGTTCTCAGTTTTCAAGTTGATTTATTTCACTTACAACAAACAAAATAATTGAAGACCTGAAGATAAGAACGACCCAAGTCCATTTTTTTGCCAAATTCAGTTTGACATGGGAAATTATAGCTTATGCATGGATTCATCTTGTGTATAAATGATAAATCCTAATTACCCCCGGAAGTGCCTGGAATAAATGAGTTAAATCTTATATGACTGTAAGAATGAAGGACTTGGGTCATTCTTACATTCATATTATAGCGCCCTCTCTCGTCCTTCTCTCATCTCTATAGCAGAATATCATGTATATGAATCAAAGAACGACCCAAGTCCATCACACAAAATGGCCTCTCCACAATTAATGTAAATGTTAATTGTCATAATAATATAATGTTCTAATTTGTATATACAATGTTGCCTTCCCATCACAGTTAAATAGAATATCATTAGACAAATAAAAAAGATATGAAGTTTTTTTTAGTTTACTCGAAATGGTCTTCCATGGACTTGGGTCGCTCTTATATTCAAATACTCAATTAGAAATACAGGAAACACTCAAATACGCAGATGTCAGGAAATCAGTACCACAATGCGATGAACAGAATAACATTGTAAAAGAGATACAGGTAAATTATCACCAGAGATGCAAATAACTGTTACCTCACTGTTGTGAATGCACGAACAATATTGCCGGAAATGGAGGGGACTGCTAAAAAGCAGGGCTTGTAGAATGCAGTCCCCTCATATAGAAAAAGAATATATTAAATTGCAAAAAACAACAGTAACAACAACAACAATTTCAACAAACGGTAGTAAAAAAACAAAGACAGACAGAGTAAAACACACATACATGCACACATACCAACGCACATTAACAAACACAAAGCGGCTCTCTTATAAGGAAAGATTGATGAGAGGATAGAAAGATAGTAAGGAAGGTAGGAAATCCAAGGTGGAAAGAAGGGGGGGGGGAGAGGAGAGGGAAATGATGGGTCATAACCAGGGCACTCGAGGCACAGAAGCACGGGCTCGTTGATAAACAAAGAGTAGTGAGGTTACCGACGCAACAACGATTTTGAAAATTAAAAGTAAAAGAAGAAGAAGAATGAATTAGTTTGCTGCATACTAAGTTTTTAGATAATTCTTTAACTTTAAAGAAAATGTATTAAAATTTAAAGCTTTTTTAATATTATTATCGAGAGAATTCCAGAATTTTGGTCCAGAAAAGGAGAATAAAGATTTTGCAAAGTCAAAGGCAACTGATATTCATGGGATTGACGGGTTGGATATGCATGAACAGTTTCATTCTTTAGAACATGGAATCAAACACAAGGGGGAGAGAATGGTTAGTGAGTTTAAACATGAACTGTCTTAATTGCAAACGATAATGGTCAAAAATTTTCAAAATATTATTTTCGTGAAATAAATATAGTATGACTTCTCCAAATAACAAATGATACGAAGAGTTTTTTTCTGTAATGATAATATTCTGTCTGTATAAGAAAGAGGTGTTTCCCCATGGGAGTATACCATAGTTTAAGTAAGGTAGTATCAAAGTAGAATATAACATAAAAAGTACATTTTTGAGAAGATAAAAATGAACTTTGTTTATAATACCTATATTCTTGAAATAACACGACATACAGATTCAATATGCAAACCCCAGGTGAGTTTATTATCCAGAATCAAACCTAGAAATTTAATGGAAGAGACTTCTTCTATGACCGTGTCTTCCAGGAAAATATTTCTCGGTAAATTTTCCAGCGAATTACTGAACAGCATGCATTTTTTTTTGCAGTTTTTTGCAAATTTATTGACAATTTGTTCGCTCTTTTCCAACGGAGTAACTTCGTTAATTCACCGTTTAAAGTATCAATAATCGATCAGAATCAGGATCATATAAAACACATTGTTATCATCCGCAAATAATAAGAAAGAGAGGATGTTTGAAGAATTTGGCATATCATTGACAAAGAGAATTCTGACATAATTTTATCATTGACATAGAGAATTTTATATTGTTATCGCTGTCACACACCGGCCAGAAAAGTGAATGAAATGCTGTCACCCCATCCCCTACCCAAAATATTGCCTTTTCGAAAAAAAAAATACATTCAAAGAGTGCAAGAAAAAAGAAGTTCTGCACCAAGGGTCAACCGATGTCATCAGTATATGGGTGCCACCTAAAATGACCATTTTGTGGGAGAAATGTCATTATCTGACCAAGCGGTTCTGCCTCTCCACTGCTCCGACTGTGTTGTAGCATTCCTTCAGGTAAATGCGCTGCAGCTTGTCAACACGAGTTGTGTGGCTTCCCGCGAGTCTCTGTGTTCCCATGCGAGTGGAAAACGGAAAACGTCGAAGGACGTAATCGTCCGCAGCATCCGTAACTGTCCGCAAATATCCGTAAGCGGACGAAAGTGTTGAGAAACGTTAACTTGCGGTTACTTTCGGATACTTACGGTGGACGTAAACGAACGCAAACGGACGGGAGGTAAAACTTCTTGCGGATGGTCTGCGTCCAGGCTACGGATAGATACGTTCAGTTACGGATATTTACGTTTGATTACGGTTAATTACGTTTGATTACGGTTACTTGCGTAGGTCTGCATCCGTAGAATCCCTCTGCGAAATTGTGAACATTTCAAAATTTTGCAGGCTTGGCGCCGTCATTTTGCGTTTCTTTACGGATGAGTTACGGACAGTTACGTCTACATACGTCCCTGCGGATGCCTGCGTCCACGCTGCGTCCCCCTTCGTTCACTCATCCGTATCTATCCACGGCGGACGTAACCCATTGCAAAGCACTGTGTGACTGGGGCATTAAGATGGTGACAGCAAGAGATCCCCGGGTGTCCGCAGAAAAAAAAAATGACTTATTTCGACGTAACGCCGGACGCAGAGCATTATGTGACTGGGGCCTTACGTAGACACATGAACGCTCACACACAACACACATACGTATAGGGCCTACGTAGCCCACAAACACCAAACCCCTCAGATACTCATGTAGGCACAAAACTGCGCCCACAAACACGCATCATCACATACCCTTTGATATACAAATACGCCACTATATACCACATACACACGTAGGCATACAGGCACACGAATACACACAGACAAACAAACCACTACCACTATACAACCACTACACATGCACAGTTTCTACATATGAATTATTGTATTATTATACCCCAAACACACACACACACACACACACACACACACACACATACACACACACAACAATACGGAAACCCATACACAAGTCATATTGTACGCACCTACAAATCATACACATCACATATCATGCAGCTCACAACAAACACACACACACACACACGTTTTGTACGTGTCCATAATTATTGTATACTCATTGTATGTGGACCTCATGGAAGAACAGCGTTGCCATGTTGGCAACGCTGAAAATGGGCAATCCACCCGTTTTTTATTTTTATACGGAAATAAATACCATACCATACCATACACACACACACACACACACACACACACACACACATATATATATATATATATATATATACGCATAACTTACCAGTCATACCCATCCCACCAAAGCTTAATACCGGAGGAACCACCCCGAGCCCGGGGCGACAATCCTTGACGGGGCGACAATCCGTGTCGCAAAATAAGATTTTGCCATCATGGATTGTCGCCTTCGAGGTAAAAAACTGGGAACTGCACAAGCGTCACGGATTGTCGCCAGACGACAATCCGTGACGGGGGCGACAATCCGTGCCGCCAACTCCGTCACGGATTGTCGCCCCGAACCGGGGGCGACAATCCGTGTAGGGGCGACAATCCGTGTCGCAACACACGTATTTAAAGCAAACCAAAACCAAAATGTAAGTGAGGATTGAATGAAATAAGCAGTATTGTCATGAGAGTTTGAGGAAATTTGACAATCTATTCAAAAGTTGAGGATGTCGGTGCCGTCATCGCTGGATAAGAAAGTGTGAAGTTCATGACGTCATTATGGACAAAAATATGAAGGCAATGGACAATAAGGGAAATTCCATTGCTCATGCAAAGTATACATTTCATCGACTTGGTACTAATATATGATCAGGATAACATCTTTACCCTGCTTGTTAAAGATCTGGGTCAATTGCTCTTTCAGTATACTATGAAAGGAAAAGTGGGTTGAATTTTCTTTACGTCTTCTTTGTTGTCGATAGTGAAGACATAGGCTGTAGTAATGGTCTATACCCAGCGACGCGGCACCGAAACTCTAAGAATTCACAACTTTTGAAACGATCGCCGATTTCCCTCAAACTTTCATTGATGTGTTCTACGAATGTTATTGCTTTCACTCAGTCCACACTATGCTTGGGTTTTGTTTTCCTTTAATGATAAGGTTACTATTTCAGCGTTGAAGATTATCGTATTAAAACATCATCAACAACAACAACAATGACGCTTACACTGTCTTATTGTTTTTAGAGGCGGCAATACGTTTGTCTTTTCCTTCTTCCAAGTTTTCTTGTTGATTACATGTGCAAACATAATGGTGTTCAGTGGCGGATCCAGAGGGGGGAGCAACTGGCGCACGCCCCTCTTTACTTTTCGAAAAAAAAAACAAAAGAAATAAAAAGAAAAACAATGAAATGAAACCCGGAAGTGGCACCAGAAATATTAGTCACGCCCCCCCCCCCCCTTCACAGAATTGCCGGATCCACCCCTGGTGTTTATATTTATAAATGCAGTCATTGGAGGAGAGAGCTCGCACGGTGATTATCTGCTTAATACCATGGACCTGTTAGGTCCATGTTAATACAAATCATTTTACCCTCTAAATTTACATATCTTGACCCGAGTGAAAACACTCAAATTTCATAAATTGTATATCAAAGGGAAAGTGCTTGAAGTGTACAAGTTTGTGTTTGGTTTCCTTAAATATAAACAGTGAACTTCACATGAATGTTCATAAAAGTTATTCAGTTATTGAACAAAATTTAATACGCAACTAGTCGACTTAATTGTTGTGTTCATGCTTTTTATCTATTCCATCATAGATAATTCAGTATGTGTTTACAACGTGCTGCATAAGTCCTTGAGTTTTTCTTACCTTAATGATCACTAATACTAAAATCACTCATTTATTACGCTTTAAGACACTTTCATTGCTGAATTGATAAACTACATAGCACCTGTTCAGTCTATGAACCAGTTTTCTCTTTTATTTTTAAACAGGAATCAAATTCATTACTTTAAAGCAAATATTCATAGAACAAACAGGTACTGTACAATGAACAAACAAACAGAGAGAAAATGAACATGAGAGGGAAGAGAGAGGTAGAGTAGTAGACAGTAATACATTTTTTAAGTCATTGCAAGAAATGTGAAAATGGAATGCTAATTCGGACAAACATTCACAAATTGAAAAGTCTAGTATACTGTAATCTTGCCTGTAAAGTACAAACAAAAGTATTTCTGATTCAACATGATGTGAATTATTTCATTTTTTTTACCATAACACAGGTTGCGATTAAATATCCATTAAAAAAAAAAACATGTCAGCATACTGTTGCAGTATTAGCCTACCAGATAATGTATCTGCCAAACTACTAACGTGCCATAACCAAAACAAGAAAAAATACAATTAAATCAGAAAGGGAAGTTGAGAGATATGAAAGAGGAAATAGAATCATAGATGTGTCACAAACTCATGCAGTAGGAGAGACATTTCAAATATCAAGTATTCATAATAGTAGCATTTACAGCATGAACATAATATTCAACGACGCACCAATATTATCAAATAATTTGTCTAGTAATACATGCAAAAGCGAAATTACAAGAAATGCTCAGTGATTGCTTTAGATAGTGTGTGTAGTGCAATGTATCTGCAAACATACTGAACTATTGCGTTTCTCTGCATTGTTACTTTTACCTATCTGATGTCAGCATACATATCATTATCATAACCTTGTTGAATGGTAGAATCATACGGCAGCCGTACAGTCAACTTCAGTCATAAAGAACAACTGTCCCTTCATAGATTTTTTGACTTTTTCCACCAGAAAAGTGAATACAAATATGCCTTGATACAGCAAAGAAAAAAAAAAATCAAAATTTTCTTTTAACGACATGAATTACAAATCAGGGAGGATTCATTTCTTTCGCATTCCATTCTAGAATTACATTAGTCAGTAAGCAGTTATGACAAAAGACGACAACCTAGGACTTTTTAATACAGGCAACATTGCACATTGTTGCACCTTCAGATACAAATCATGAAGAAGGAGACGCTATACCGCGTAATTCGCAACTCATTCTCCAGTGTTCATAAACTCTTTTATGGTTTGATTCCTTTTAAGCCTTTCGTATAATCATTCTCGGTTGATTTGATATTGTGACCGATTGAGAGGAAACGTTAGTGGGAAGATAACGTGACAAAAGCATCACTGGAAAGATATCTGTTGTTTTCATTTTTTTGTGTGTCTGAAGTCATGAACGTGCAGGAAATTCTACAGTTAAAGAAATAGAGTCATTTCTTATTCCAATATGGTTGTCTATGTTTTTGTTCCTGCCAAAGTGTTCTTGCGCGTGTATATCCACTTTGCACACGGGATTTCAACATTATTTTGGAGATGATTCCACCCGAGGCAAACTGTAATTGTTTTGTGTTTCATTATTTTGATTTATCCCTGAAATCACTACGCGTGATTCCTGCCAAATATTTGTGGGCTTGATATTTGAAGTCATTTCTCACTGCATGGAAGGACCCGAGTACTCACTTATCAATCTATTGTTTTAACAAATACTGTATTCCAATTCCAATTTTCATTTTTTCATATTTCTTAGTGAAAGATACATCAAAATAATAATACATGTATAACAAAGTGAAATGATACGCGATACCCAGCCAGGATGCACAATAGAATATTGCAATCAAATAGAACATGGTGGTCAATATATGAAAGTTTGAATCTTAGTATAAACGATGAACTTATTGAAAAGCAAGCTTGTTAAGCGTAGTTCCCAGTATTGAAACCGAGTGTAAAGATTAAGATAAGGAGCACTATATAACGTAGGACGAAACTACAGAAAAAAAATACTTTGGGATACAGCCCATTCTTCTCAGATACAAAGTAGGAGAACGAATAAATGACATGTTGCAGAGGTATTAGCAATTGTTATCATAGCAATGTTGACATGAAAGTTTTATAGTGCAAATTAACAACATTTATTGGAAAACTATACAGTTGGTCCTCAGAGGAGACGCGGAAGTATTTGGGTCAAGCAAAACATAACGCTAACAGTCAAATAATGATCTACCAGCCAGTTGCAATGAAATGAGGACAACAATGCCAGCTGTTACGGCTGATACCGTTGATACTTACAGTGCACTAGATGCATAACAATGACACGGTAGAATAAAGCAAAGTGAATGAATGTGAATCCTCAGAGGGGAGAGAATGTTGTTTTTGTATACATATGCACACGTTAGGTCAGGCCTTCAGGCATTTATTTTTCGTGTAATATGCGTGGGTCGATATACGTGTATTCTGGGCAAGAGTGCTGTTCTTGGTGCGTCTCGGATTGGTCTCGAGTAATTTGACCAGCATTTGCTCCGAGAATGAGATAGCCATGTTCATCCTCCTCCAGCTTTTCGCTCGGTTTGCCCGGTTAGATAGATGTAGAGTACAATCGATCGTTCAGGCTCGTTGGAAGAGGGGTAAGCTTTTCACTTTTACTGACATGCCTGTATTCATGGCATGGCAGTGGTCCTTGGATTGTCTCGGATTGGTCTGGAGTAATCTCTTTGGCAATTCGTTCGAGAACGAGGTGGCCATGTTCATCCATTTCTTCGCTTGATTTGCCTGAGTAGATAGCTGTAGAATATAATGGATCGTTCGGCCTCATTGTCAAATATACACGTTTTTCATTTCTGCCATAATGCTTGTAATCGGGACGTGAATATGGTACCTGGACGGTTTTAGATTGACAGGGAGTGATTTCACCGGTATTTGCTTCGAGAACAAGATAACCATTTTCATCTACCTCTGGCTTTTCCCTTGAATTAACTGAGTAGATGGCTGTAGAATATAATGGATCAGCCGTGATCACTTCGTTTCTATTAGTAGACTTGTACTCAACTCTTGTCTTCCATCGTGACTGTTCTTGAATTATCTCGGATTGGCGGTTTGAAGCAATTTGACAGGAATTTTCTGAGTGAAAGAGATTTTCATCCACCTCGGATCTCTCTCTTTGTTGGCTTGGGTACACGGATGCAGAAACAAGACTGTCTCTCTTGCTGTTCATTTTCTCTGCATGATTGTGGTCCTGTGAAGATACATACAACACGCAGGATAATGTGGACATGTTTATGCAACTATAACTGGTCATGATCACTTAGTGTACTTGGCCATCTCTTAAGAAACTCGTGTGTTTTGTCGACAATGAAACCAATATCCAGAGTTTATATGGAGAAGTTACACTTGACAATGATTTCTACAACTACCTAATTGTCAACATCAAGATGATTAATGTGATTACACGAATGATGCAAAGGTCTACATGCGTCAGTTGTAATCCGTGTGTGAGGTATTAATGGAATGCTCACTGGATGCTTCTTTTTCCTTTTCTTTTTTTTTTTTGCTTGCCAATTACGAAAAACATGAATCCAATACATCTGGCCATGTATCAAGTAATTACTGAGCGCACGGTAAATTTACTGGATGCATGAATTGCTAGGAAATAGGCGTCTCTTAAATACTGGGTGCGAGATCTTATAAACTTGGCAAAATTTTGCAACGAGATAATGCTCCGCTTCACACATATGCTCTATTCATCAGACTGAGAATAATATGCTAATGCGCTAAGTTTCATTGCACTTTGGGAGTTTCAGCCGAAGCATGTTTTTCGTTTAGTTTTTCTTTATGTTTTTATATGAGTAATAAAACATTTATTTCGCACAATCTCTTTTCCGTTTCAAAATGTAATGTTCCCAAATATTAAGAGTGAATCTATATTTTAGTGTTAATTATACTTTTTAGATATCCTTGTAAATATTCGAAATAGCTTTGACATTTTATCACTGATATATTTCTAATGCGTTCCCTGATTCCAAGGTATGACTGATAAGGGAAACATTATTATCATTGTCATTGTTATTGTCATTGCCATTGCTACAAGTCCGCGATAACATGTTTACGGTGCTGTATAGGTATCATTATGAGGCAACGTTTGGCCAGGAAACATACAAGCAACACAGAGCTCTCGACCAAAGAGATCGCAGAATTTCCCCTACCCGTCCTAAAATCATCGTATTATGAAGATGAATTGATTATTGATGGAAACGTATAGTTACTGTAGAATAGCATGCTTACGAAATCTATATGAAAATGCCCTTTTGAGTATTTTCTCTTATATTTACTAAAATGTATTATGCATACAAATATTCCATAAAATCTATATATATATTCATATGCACACTTTAATTTCCGCACACACACACACACACACACACACACATACACAGTAAACATACGGGATACTTACTGAGCAAGTGACGTTGCTCTGTAAAGGAGATGCACAAAGGGAGACTTGTTCCAAGTTTGATGCATGTGAAGGTGCACTGTCTACATCCGCAGCGTCCTGGTAGATATGATACTGATCCTCTTGATGAGCAGTGACTTCTTTGCAAATGTTGTAATAGTGGCTCGGGAAAGGATGACCCTCTGCTCCAGCGTCTGTACACATTGTACTAGTTTTGCTCAATACCACATGATCCGTCGAGCTCAAATTTTGGATGCACCTGCAGTTGTCTATTGTTTGGCTGATTTAAAGTTTGTGATGATCTACGTCTGCAAAGGCAATCATAAGAGACACACACGTTCTTGAAAGAAAAAAAAAGCAGGACAAAAAACAACCAACAATACATTTTCAAGATTGGTTGGAAACATTACTTTCCAACATCAAAAGATCAAAAAGAAATATTTGTGGAACATAATTATTAACATTCAACTTATTTTGATTTCTTCAGAAGAAAAGACATAAAATATTTAGTATCTTTTTAAATATCTAAATCCATTTATACCCTTTGAAATATGAAAACTGTGTTTTCGAGGTCTACATACACATGCATTTTTTTTTGTTACTCAAAGTTTCAAGCATTAATAACGTGAATTTAGAATGGTAAAAATGACAGAACACTCGCGCTAATATCAAACAACTACAAATTGATAAAATTAGGGAAAAGAACAGAGGTGTCTGTGGGTGGCAATGTAGCTAACATTCCTGCAATAATCCACAAAGACCCACTTCCAACACACACACACACACACGCACACACACACACACACACACACACACACCTGAATACGATATCAGATTACGCAAACACTCACCTTTTCTTAAGCTGCCTGCACAATACCATGAGTAGAATGGCCAGAAGTATGGGAACAACACACATAGGAACTGCCATTGCAAAGATTTCAACGTATTTCTCAGGAACGTCAGAAGCTGAAATGCCATTCATTGCAATAAATCTTTGTTAACCTTTGTAAAAAAAAATGACATTTAAGAGGAAAACGAGATTCGGAAGTAGTTCTTTTTTTTTTCTTGACATAATAAGTGCACATTTAAACGTATCATCAAAAAACTATTACATTGCACATGAAAGGGTAGGGCATCACCACTTTTGAGAAAAGACTATAATTTGATATGAAATTGCTTTATTTCAAATCACTATATATCATTTTGTCGTTGTCTGTGATGTATCACTTGCCTATTGATCAGACTGATGCGATGATACAAGTTCACATATCGAAAACTTGTTTCATTTCAGGTCAATACGCATGAAAACTGTGAGGGTGTTGGTTTGTGTGTGTGTGTGTGTGTGTGTGTGGATTAAACTGTTTAAGATAATAAACATAAATTTATCAGCAGCAAAACTTCGTTGCAATAACTATATATTTGAAAAAACAAGGTGAAATTGAAAGGATTAAAAAAAAATACAGACTGGATTGACTGGAGTGTTAAATGGACGGATATCATCCTATGAGAAGATCATTGTTCCGTTGTATGAAATTTGGAGTCCTATTGTAATAGTTCAAAAGTTTTCTTTCGTATTCATACACTACAAAAAAAAATACTCATTTATGGCCTTGTGTACTTTTTGTACAGCTTTAGCTCTCGCATAGCCAAAGTCTTTCCTCATAGTGTTTTACGATGACATTAACCACTGATATTTTGAATTCAGAATCGCCTTTATTTTTTTCTATGTTACTAGAAAACAGACAAACAGATTAGAATAGATTAAAATCAACGCAATAAGTCATGTTTGTACCCATGTACAATGACGATTATTAAAACCGTTTCTACGCCTCAATTAAAAAAAGATACACGGCTATCAGTAAAATCGATTCTGCCTAATGATTGAATATAATGTAATGAATATGTACATATACGTTAGATTATATCAAGTGATAAGGATATGCGACTCACTTGTAGTCGTTTCGTTTGTGTCTAGTATGATTACATTTTCAGTTGGTTTACCATCACCTGTTTATGAAAAGAGCAAAAGCAGCAAGATAATTAGGACAGACAGACACAATAATGACATCAAAGCATTTCAGCCCACAATGACCTCGTCGCCTATTAATTTCATTTCATTTCATTTCCTCATCCAAATAATGCAAAATTATCATGTACCTGTTAAATCGAAAAGGTTCATCTGTGCATATGTATACAGTTAATGTAACTTGACTGGGAACACAATATTATCAAATTTGTCAAAAGAAAAGGAAGAAAGCATGTTGAGTCGCGATGCTATTCATTGAATGACAGTGTAATATGTCTTTTTTTTTGGAATTACTATCCCATCTGCATGACTAACAGTTTTCATTTTAATAACAGAAAGAAAAAAACGGTCAGTTTGACGGATTTTTTTCCTGTTCTTTTAACCACGCTTTTAAACAGTGGATAGAAACGGACCATTCAGCCGTAAACAAAAAAAAAAAATGACGATCAAACAAAAGAACCGGAAAATAACGTGATAACAGTTATCAATGAGAGAGGTACAAATGAAAGGTACACAACTGTAAAGTGGCTAACAAGTGATCTTACTTAGAAACGACGTGGCAGTAATCTCGGGCAATGTCGTTAATTCATGAGTAAGCAGTCCCTCGCCTGTTTTATTGGAGAAAAACAGGGGCATTGTGGGTAATGAATAATATCTAACAATGACCGAGATCCATAGAATCAATCTTTGCTTAAACATATTCTTAGGCAACAAAATGTTGTAATAGTTTACTGAAAGACATATTTAGAGAACACATTCTCTCATCAGTGGTTTTTACAGCTGTTGGATTCAAGTTTCTCATGGTCACTGATGCTGCTGATATGATTTGCTAAATCGATAGGTTTGTGGTAGGGTTAACGCCAAATTTCAGTCAGATAAAAACATAACAACAAACAAACATGACATCGAATCGCAACTGATACCGAAACACACATCATTAAACAACTACAGTAACTCGATAACAGCACCTGGCTAGTAAATTATATCATTTCGAATGCTACTCACTGAAGATGTTGTTTGTATTTTGTATAGGCGTTGTTGTGTTGATGGTTCCATCAACGCGTTAACATAAACGTGTAAGACTTGATTCAGTTTAAAAGTAGAGCGGTAGATTCGCTGGCGCAATCAACATATGAAACTCTGTCACGATCATTTGAAGAATCGGTAGGTCTTTAAAAACTGTCCATAGGGTATGTATCATAGAAATCTTCAAGATAACAGCACGGTAAACACCACCCCCTGTTGGCGCGTCTTGGCTTCATGAGGAAAAAACTGTTTTCTTATATCGAGGGACGGAATGATTAATATATCAAAATAGTAATACTGTCTTGTATTTCGACTACTATTTCTGACTTTTAGAAAAAAAAAAACCTGCGACATTGCCCGAAATTTTTAGTTACGACTTAGGGTGATTTCCCTGTTACGAGAAATTTCGCGGAAATTTGAATAAACCCCATGAATGTCCCACTTTATGTCCGAATACGAGCTATCATCCTCAGTTCCTTCGCTTATGCTCAGTGTTATACTGTATTATATTCAGTGTAGTCAACTGAATGTTTTACTTTTGACAAAATACAAGTTGTATATCAACGGCAAACCTTTTGTTACATTTTCGGTTTTCCTGCAGAATGGGATTGACACGTTCCAGGTCGGAAAATAATTCGACCGTCCAGGTAGCCATACACACTGCAGTGTCGCACTGCCATCGATGCTGTAGCCCTCATCACAGGTGAGAGTTATCTTGGATCCAAAGTATGTCATATTAGAGTCCCAATGACCATTTTGCACATGACCGGGGTGAACACAAAACCCGACGGAAACTGTCAATTTAAGAACTGAAATGATGCAGTATCATCTGTCCATCACGATACTCACAAAAGGTGCACGCCCTGATTTTACGTGAGAACTCGAATTGGGCGAAATGGGTCAACCCAAACAAATACGAGTTTATCACATTTTCATCATTCGAAAGTTTGGGGTCATAAAACAAATGGAAAATTGTGTTTTTAGCATTTTCCTAGAACATTCGGCGTGGAATAGTGTGATAAGGTATATCTTTACAGGGGCCCCTTTCAACTTCTTCAAAGCTCTTTACGCAGTCCTCACTTTTAACCATGATAATTGTTCGAAGAGGACACTGTTTGTTTGGAATTTGGTACTAGAATTGGACAGAGTGTGTTGAGCATTCAAAAAGAGCATTCTTTCAGCGCAGCCTGATAATCGTTTCATTGGTGCTGCTATTCAGTTTTCATTGCGTCCTGTCTTTTT
This sequence comes from Diadema antillarum, assembly GCF_040938485.1. NCBI lineage: Eukaryota > Metazoa > Echinodermata > Echinoidea > Diadematoida > Diadematidae > Diadema > Diadema antillarum. Next base: position 2,862,501 of record NW_027271040.1, on the reverse strand, counting down.
CCCACCCAATGCAGAGAGCAGGGATTGCTTAAGATTAAGCGCTTTGACAGGCTATTAACCTCGGAGCTTCTTTTCTGAGTACACACTTTTCCAAAGTGTGTACTTTCTCTCGTTTATTTAGAGGGTAGGCTACGGTTCTGCTTGGTGACTGTTCAGCGAGTTTTTAACCAATTTTGGTCGGACACCGACAGGTGACCGACTGATGACCGACCAGGCACAATTTTTTTTTTTCATGGCATCGGTTTTAACGGGGAACTAAAACTTCACCGGCGACTGACCAGTCTTCACTCGCTGCCCAAAATACTCTTGGTGTCCTAGCGGCAACTACCCAGACACCGACCTAATCATGTGAGCACCGTCGAATGATTTAAAGAACAAAAATAATAAAGATGAAAATTACAAAAGCACAGAAGAAAGCCAAGGGACTAGATGAAGAAGAGGAAACAATCACAATCTGAAAGAGGCAGGGGAGGGATAGAGGCAAGATAACCCTACCAAATGCTTAGCAGCTTCTATATAGCATTCTCAGCAGGTGCATACCCAACACAGCTGAGGACTAGCAATATTGGAGACATGGCAGACAGGGACAACCACTGTAGGACGAACGGATTTAAAGCTAGAAATTTGGGTCATTATGTAAACTTGATATCATATCTTTGTTATTTCAGCATGGGGCATCGCTCGGTGACTGCTCGGACTCTACGAGAAGATGCCCGTATTTCGCAACATACTTAAAATCGACCCGTAACCGACGGGAAATCGACGGAGCATTGCTCGGGCGTCACTGGGATGTTACAGCCTGCTCGACATATCTAATAACTGATAGGCAGTGCCAAAATTTCAGTGGCGACAGAGCAGACTACAAATCGGTTGGTCGCCGCTCTGAGTTGTGACCATAGCCTTGTACTAGAAAAGTCCAATTTGTATCAAGTAATACATCATTCCAAAGCTTAGAGTCTGCTCTTTCAGAATCTGAACTTAGGACTAAAAATCCATGCCTGGCGACTTTTTGCTGGTTTTGTGGTGCAGGGTCACACACACACACACACACACACACACACACACACACACACATACCATATATAGCCCTCTTTTTTCGTCACGACTATAGATAATTATACATTTGTGTGTACGAATGCGTTTGAGTGGATGGTGTGTGTATGTTATGTGTTTCCACATCCTTTTATTTTTACTCGTAGCTTGCACGTCGTCTGTAAAGGGGAACGAACAGTCTCTTTATCTAGAGCACAACTTTGTGTGCATAACCTTGCAGACCAATAAAGGCCTAACTACTAATTCGTTATGTTGTATGCATCATGACTACATGTACATTTAACCATGATTCAAACTATGAATGTTCTTTGTATGTGTTCGCATTCTCATATACTATTTTGATTTTGAAAGAAATATATTATAACCGAGGGATGACGGTTCAGTAGCGACTTTCTTCACTTTGTCTTCCTCTACAAAAATTTGTTAAGATCGCAACCGCTGATCTGTAAATTAACAAACATGCCGGAAAAAGGGAACCAGCGGGACTCGCACGTGCCATCTACTGCTTTCCGGGGAGCGACACTACCACCAAGCTGTCCCTGGTTGCCGGCAGTGACACGATGAACATGGATCAAATTTTAATACCCAAGCTCCGAAATTCCGACATTGTTATGTTAAATAGTCCAAAGCGGACAAGATATATTAAATGAAAGAAAAATATAATTCAGAGTGGTGAAAGTTTGTTTTAAGATCGCAACCGCTGAATTAATAAAATAAAATTAATGCATAATAACAAACATGTCGAAAAAAAGGAACCAGTGGGACTCGAATCTATTTTCATTTTGTTTGCTGCAAAACACATCCATCCGCGACCAAATCCAAGAAGGCTAAAAGCTTGGCGAATAAAGTGCGGAGAAGCTACGTCACGCAAGTAACCCTATTCTTATTCATTGACTTTCATGCCCATGCATATCACGAAACAATGCAGAACGATTTACATCTATCCAACTGATTCATCCCTGCGCCTATATTACTGCGGATCCACACTGACCGTTTCAACAACATTCACACAAACAATTAGCAACCTAACGTTTGTAAAATGAATCCTCCACTGTCCCTTTCTCATGCAATGTACACAATGATTCCTGAAACTTACTCAATATTTGAACCATTGAAGCAAAGAAAAGAGAAAGTATATCGTATTTCTTTCGACTTTGGCAAGGAAGAAACTGTATTCCTGTATATTATTAAGGCAATGAAGAAATTTACTTTGTTAACACTTAATATTAATGTATATCATCATGGCACCAACAATGTATATAATATATGTGTGTGTGTATCTGCATGAACGCTGATATAATGCAGAAACCAATAAAATCAAAGTAAATGAAATCAAACTTTTTGTTATGCTCTTTTAATTGTCAAATTTGTCATCTATTTACTATTGAATGCTTACAATTCACACATGCCTTTCATACTTACTGCTGTATGACTCATGGATCAGCTGGTCGGATTCCTGGTCTACCTGTCTTGGACATGTCCATTTTTTAGAGTTCCTTCCTTCAGGCTCTATCTCGCCAAACGGTTCTGATTGAAAACAGTTTGTATGAATCTATTACACACAACAGCAGCGCATATTATTCCCGGGTGTGCCTCTACAGACGAACATACAGTTTTCTTAAGATAAACGTCAGATCCGAAGAAAGACAATAGTCTTAGAGGTCTGTTTATCGTCTTACTAGCATCCATGAAAATCCAGGTTTTTCATAGGTGTGAAACAAAATGACGGTCACCTGGAAAAGCTATATCCAATATACTCTCTTTAAAATTATCAGCCAATCCTTGTTACGTAATTGTTACAAACCTAATTCTGGTAAGACTACCAATCACATTTTGTCTATGCACTTACACTGCCAATAACTTTAATAGTGCAAAATACAAATTAATATGAGTTTGTTCTTTTATACTTTACTTTACTCATTCCTTATTTACAAATGATAAGGACGTGACAGAAAACACCCTTTATCAATAATGTATCCAAGGTATTCTATTAATAAATATATTGCCGCAAAAGCGTATGCTGCCCCCCCCCCCCCACGGAAAAAAGCAGTAACTGACATTTTTATGCAATGTTTACTTTTTTGCAAAAATGAATAGTTTACCCAATGCTCTTCAATGTTAATAGGTCAGTTTCGCAAAAAAACAAAAAATGAAAGTGACCAAAAATGCAATTTTTCACTTTTGCAAAAAGCAGACTGCATCCAGTTGATTCAACTTCGCAAGTTTCCCCACGGAAGAAAGCAGTAACTAACAAAACCCGCGGAAGAAAGTAGTAACTAACAATTTAGTCTAATCATTCAGACTCTGTATAGTCCTTCCTGTATATTTTTTCCCCTAATACCGTTTATTTTTTTCTACTAATTTTTTTAAAACAATATAAACAGCAGTTTCTTCCATAATTTAGGGGAGTAGATATAAAAAGATGGTTTCACCAGTAACTTGACTCTGCCCGCAGGGAATCATATGACAAGTTGTAGAAAAAGTTTCTTTCTGGAGACTAGCAAACCTGGCAGACTCAGTGCGCTCAGAGTGCAGAATACGCGTGCAGCTAGCTGCATGCGCATAAATTCTGCAGCATACTGTGTCCAGTAACTAGCTAACACTGCATCACATCACACAGTCATCACTTGCACAGTATGTTTGCAGGTCTGGTACAGTCTGAGTGATCATGCCAGTGCTAACCATGCAGTCACACAGTTTCTGCGGTCCAGTTATGCCTGCAAATATGTCATGAATTGCAGAGGAAAAGTCATGGTAGCCATGGCTTTGGCCAGAACCAGAAAATCTAGGTGAGCTGAAAATACATTGAAGGGAGATGAGCACTAGTATTAATACACTAAAGTCAGTCTAACGTTAGATGTAGGCCCTAAAGTTCGGTCTACCGCGTACCAGATCTGGAACGTTACAGAGTAGTGTTAACTGTTTACACTGTTCGACAAAATGTCAGTAGGCCTAATCTAACGTTAGATCTAGGTCTAGCACTAACACTGGGCATAGATCTGTAATTTACAGCAATAAATCAATGTACCCACCTATTTTGCTAGTCACTGACTACCATGGGCGTCACCAGGGGGGGGGGGGGGGGGGGGGGGGTGCGTTGGGTGCGAACGCACCCCCTTTCAGATCCTTAAAAAAAAAAGAAGCTTCAGTCTGCAAGCGACCTCAACGCCGGCCGCTAAATAATTATTCTTTTCTATTTTATTTATTTATTTTTTTTTTTGCACCAGTGACAAAAAAATAAAAAAAATCGTGGGCAAAAACAATTTGCACCCCTGGTTCTGGCAGAACTGATTTTATACATATCTACTAGTATTCTATACAGTGTTTACTATGTATCGACCGTACTGTACATCCGTACGGTACGGAGCACGTACACGTTTGCATGTACGTGTGCTACTTACAAGTATGTAGGGTTTATGTAGGTTACTTCTGACTAATCCATATTGCCAGCCCAAGAGCGAGCCCTAAATTAGCCTCATTTAAAAAAAAAAAAAAATGGAGGGGCAAGCATATCATTTTGCCCACCCCCCCCCCCCCCTCCATAATTCCAGAGACGAGAAGATTTTCTTACCTTTTTTTTGACAGAAAAAAAAAGTTGCCCCCATAAAAATATTGGAGGGGCAAGCATAATTATTATAATTTCGCCCCCCTCCCCCCCATAATTGATAATTCCCAAAATGAGAAGATTTTCTTGCTTTTGAAAGAAAACAAAAATGTTGCCCCCATAAAAAATATTGGAAGGCAAGCGCATCATTTGCCCCATCCCACATGATCATAATTCCCGCGATGAAAAGATTTTCTTGCTTTTTTGTTAGAAATCTGTCCAATTATTTCACCCAAAAGCAGTGGCGCAACTACGGAGGGGAGGGGGGGGGGGGGGGGTAAGAAAATCTTCTAAGGTAAGAAAATCTTCTATGATTTCTTTTAATCATAATAAAATAGGTGTATAGAGTGAAGCATTGTTCAAAAAGCCCGGAGCCGACAAAAGATTGTGATTCAGCGTGATTCCTGGTTGGCATTCTGCATATAAGCAGTATGTGCGCAGTGTGTACTCAGAATATCCGAACGGCAAAAAGAGTCGCTACAATGTTGCACAATGTGATGTAGAATTTCCACCTTTGTACCTTACGCTTCGTTATATCAAAGCTATATCATTGATTTTGCAGTGTTGCTTTACATACTAGTCTATATAAAAACGTCTTGCATTGCCAATAAAAAGACTTGGCCTTTATGGGCTAATTCCTAACTTTTCCATTATAATACACACACACAAACAAACACTCACAATTAGGGGATGCTCTAAAGTGCAGATTTTGGACATCCTTCCCCGCTTGGTCACTTCGACGCCACCTCGTTGGTCATACCTCCCCCAGTCATGAACATAAACCGACACCCTTGACTACCAGTGGCGGATCCAGGGAGGGGGGGGGGGCGGGCGCACCGGGCGCCCCCCCCCCCTCTCACAATTTCTAAAGCGAAAAAATATAACTTCAAATGGCAGTTTTTAGACTATAAAATGTCAAAATTTTCAAGCTCGCTCGCTCCGCTTGCTCGCATTTAGTCGTAATGCCATTCTCCTGAAGTTGCTGCCAGTAATTGCCGGCAGTTGCGCCCGGTGCGCCCCCTTAATTTCCAAAGCGAAAAAATATAGCTACAAACGGCAGTTTGGGGGCTGTAAAATACCACAATTTTCAAGCTCGCTCGCTCCGCTCTCGCATTTAAATTCTCCTGATATTGCTGCCAGTATAGCTTGCCAGCAGTTGCGCCCGGTGCGCCCCCTTAATTTCGAAAGCAAAAAAGACACAGCTTCAAACGGCAGTTTTTGGACTGTAAAATGTCAAAATTTTCGAGCTCACTCGCATTTAATCTTTATGCAATTCTTCTGATGTTACTGGCAGTAATTGTCAGCAGTTGCGCCCGGTGCCCCCCCCCCCCCTGAATTTCCAAAGCGAAAAAATATAGCTACAAACGGCAGTTTTTTTTACTGTAAAATGTCAAAATTTTGAAGCTCGCTCTCTTCGCTCGCTCGCATTTAATCGTTATGCAATTCACCTGATGTTGCTGCCAGTAATTACCAGCAGTTCCGCCCGGTGCGTCCCCCCCCCCTTAATTCCAAAGCGAAAAAATATGGCTAAGAACGGCAGTTTTTGGACTGTGAATGTAAGATTTTCAAGCTCGCTCGCTCCGCTCGCTCGCATGTAATCGTTATGCTCTCCTGATATTGCTGCCAGTAATTGCCAGCAGTTGCGGCCGATGCGCCCCCCCCCCTTAAATTCCAAAGCGAAAATAAATAGCTACAAACGGCAGTTTTTTTAACTGTGATATGTCAAAATTTTCAAGCTCGCTCGCTACGCTCGCTCGCATTTAATTGTTATGCCATTCTCCTGATATTGCTGCCAGTAATTGCCAGCAGTAGCGGCCGGTGCGCCCCCCCCTTAATTTCGAAAGCAAAAAAAATATGGCTACAAACGGCAGTTGTTGGACTGTAAAATGTCAAAATTTTCAAGCTCACTCTCTTCGCTCGCTCGCATTTAATTGTTATGCCATTCACCCGATGTTGCTGCCAGTAATTGCCAGCAGTTGCGGCCGGTGCGCCCCCTTTATTTCCAAGGCAAAATAATATGGCTACAAACGGCAGTTGTTGGACTGTAAAATGTCAAAATTTTCAAGCTCACTCTCTTCGCTCGCTCGCATTTAATTGTTATGCCATTCACCCGATGTTGCTGCCAGTAATTGCCAGCAGTTGCGCCCGGTGCGCCCTTCCCCCTTAATTTCCAAAGCAAAAAAAAAAATATGGCTACAAACGGCAGTTTTTGGACTGTAAAATGTCAAAATTTTCAAGCTCGCTTGCTCCGCTCGCTCGCATGTAATCGTTATGCCATTCTCCTGATATTGCTGCCAGTAATTTGTCGTTTCACACCGCCATTCCATAATCCATTTATAGGTGGACAACCCCCTCCCACAACCTCCCCTCTTGCTCGTTCCGCTTGCTCGGTCTCGGTCGCGTTCATGACATCAGTGTAAGAATTGCTACTAGAAATTTATTTAAATCATACCATTTATAGGCAAATTATTCAATAACAATTTACTTCAAAATGTACGGATACCTTAAACAAGTAGGACTGTTTCAAGTCGATAAAAAACTTGCATCAGAGAACATCAAAATGCAAAAAGTGCTCACCGTGGGAGGGAGACACCCACATCCTCCCACTCGCTCACTCCTCTCTCTCTCTCGCTTGGCCGCGTTCATGGTATTTAGTGTAAATATTAAAACAGGAAGTTTATTTGGATGATACTATTTTACAGGCAAATTGTTCATTAATAATCTACATCAAAATTTACTGCTATTATACCTTAAACAAGTGGGACTGTTTCAAGTCGATAAAACAAGCAAAACATGCATCAAATTGCACCATTTACAACATCAAAAATGCAATTTCAGTTCTAACCGTGGGAGGAGGGGGGGGGGGGGACAACAGGCACTTCTACATCCTCCCCCCCCCCCTTGCTCGCTCCCTCGCATACTAACCCCCCCCCCCCCCAAAAAAAAAAATGCAATCCTAGCTACGCCGGTGCCCTTTCCCCGCTTGGTTTTCCTAAAAAAAACAATAAAAATCGAGGGATTGAGAGCTTCCTATACTCCAAATGTCTGTCCAAAAAATCTCGTTACATTTTAGTGTCAAAACGCACCCCCCTTGAAAAAAAGCTGGTGACGCCCCTGACTACGCACGCCAAACGAGCAAGTTTTAACACAGAACCAAGTAGAGTGCACACCCACCCCCCCCCCGACTCCCCACCCTGACTACCCCACTTGCGCCGTCCGCGGGCGCCCTCTTCCTCTTTTTTGCTCGCAGCCTAGACGAAGCAGCTAAGTTCTTTGGACGGGGAATTCATCCCCTTCCATCGTAACTTTAAGAGTATTACTATCTTCTTTTTCTCTAGTGTTTTATGGTGTTCTATATAATTTTGTAACCTTTTTTGATCTGAGAGCCTAAATATTTCGAGGGATTTTAGACGATTTTATTGTACTATCGTAACCTCCTCGTTCATATACCGATACGGTAGTCCCGCGTACTTGTTTCACTGCGGGACTTTGCATATCGCGCGCCGTGCATGCGCCGGCTCCTGATCCTTTCTGCGTGACTGCAGACGTTCGTGTCCGGACGTGAGTGCATATCCTGTGGCCTAGCATCAGAGTAAGTCTTGTAAGTTTCTCATATCCTTGTTTCGAGATTACTTGACTTTAGATAAATAAACCCAACCGCCTTTTTCAAGGCGTATGTTTCTAGGTTACAAATATTTGGAAACATTATGAGCTCCTCTTCGGAGACAGTTTCATATGGTTCGGGTCGTCCATGGTGCCCATCGGCCGGGCCTTCGCCCGAGTCGACTTCCCCAAGCCCTGTGGCTGTTCCGCCTGCCAACGACCAGGGTGCCCAGGCCGTCCCAGGCGGGTTTCGCCCCGTCAGTGGCTCCGGCCAGGGCGAGGGGATGACGCCGCGCTCCCAACCAGCGGGGGTTTTTACACCTCCGCTTGGGGAGCCGGCGGGGCATGCACAGCCAGTGGCCGGGCGGGCTTCTGCGCCCGTTACGGGCTGGAGCGCATCCCAGGCGGCAGGGGTTCTGTCCCCCGCCCCCCCCCCCCCCCGGTTTGCGCAGCCGATCTCTCCTCCCAGCCAGCGGTGGTTTCTGCGCCACCTCTTGGGGAGCGAGCTCGGGGTGCAGCGCCGGGGGCCGGGCAATCTTTCGTGGTTGCCACGGACCGACGCGTGGCTCAGGACCCTGGGGATTTGTCCCCCCTCCCGCTTCTGACCCACAACCTCGACCCACCACCAGCCGAGCCTTCCTCCCGCTTAAAGCGGGTAGCAGAAGCCTCTCCTTCCTACGAGAGAGAGGATAAGAAAGCTAAGAAAAGGAAGAAGAATAAGGACAAAAAGTCCGGCAAAGATCGCCCGACAGCTGTCCCTTCGGAAGGCAAACTTACGGGCATGCTTCAGGCATTTGCCGCCCAACAGGGCTGGTCTTTAACGCCACCCACTGGGGCGAACAGCAACCCGCCTGCGCCTTTTTTTTCCGTACTACAGCGAGGCAGGAAACCAAAGGGGCTCATTAATATTCATGAGTAGCACTCTTTGCACATGCGCACTACCTTTAGCAAAAGTCCCGTTGCTCATGAATATACATGATTGGTGCTCGAGCATCGGAATAGCATGGCTGTATGAACTGGGAGGCTATATGTATGCCTAACAAAACAAGATTTATGCACTGACATAGCAACGCACCTGGCTCATTACATAACGCAATGAATCACCTTATGTTCCTCTTTGTAAGCCTCCTTATTATGGCCGACATGAGTTACAAATACAGTGTTTTGAGACTGAAATGCATATAATCATGAAACATACACGCACATACACATTCGTCATACAAGTAGCTAGTAGCTCCCTCTCTCTCTCCCTCTCTCTCTCTCTCTCCCTCCCTCTTTCCGCGCCAACCCTCCAACCTCTGATCCCCCTTCTTTCTCCCCATCTCTCACTCTGAACTCTGACTCTCCAAGCATGGTCCTATAATAAAATGAATGCATGTATTGGTCTAAAGGAATAGACCTGTTTACTAATTTCATGCATAGGCCCTACCTCTTGAACAAAAGTTTCTCTTGAAGACTCAAAAGCTTGCCCGAAGATTGCCCGACATAGCAACAAGTAATGCATGCAAAATGGATTCCATCCATAGAGATGCCATAATGCATAGCATGTGCACTAAATAGTTGGTAACTAAGGATTCTGGAGAGAAATAGCCTTAGATATAAAAGCCTTACCCCTGACACCACTGATGACATAACCATACAAACCAATAAAGACACCGTGCAACATCTGCAGTGCAGGTTCAATCTGCAATTTAATGTAAACATATAATCATTTGTTTAAATGTCTCCAATGTTATAACTCTTCTTTCATCATGAACTGATTATGATTCTTGAATTTGTCTTTTTTTATTGGGTAGGGTTATAAAACCATAAACGCCAATTACATTCTAACAGGAGCAGTATAGGGTAGTACGACTCCCTAACAGCTGATTACTTATCCATTGTATCCATGGGCAACTGCGGGGTAACTGCAACAAGGCGAATGGAAATTAGACATGAGACAAGAACTATACTTATAGTATTACTTTTTTTATTCAAAATAAAATGATTCCTTGGACTAAAAAACCCCAAATATCTTAGATTATGCTTTCCAAAATATATAATGAATATATGAAGTATTTTTAATCGTGATTTAATAGATAATTAGAATCATTACACAAATATAAATACTAGACGGGTTGTATAATAAAGGCTAATTTCGCCCCAAGAATCTGCAGCCCACCGTATTTGTTTGGTGCATTCCTAACGCTACGCTCTCATATCCACATAGTGCATGCACATGTTCGCATATAGAGTACACACACTGTTGTATGAGTAGCTAGTTCACCGGTCTCATTCCTGATCTCGTGCGAGGAGAACCTTCAAAGTGTAGAATTTCCTCTCAAAACTAAGCCAAACATGATTTTGGAACATATAATACAATGTCAAGACCTTTTCAGTGGATTTTGATTTCGCTATTTGTTTGTTTTAGCTCTTGAATGTACGACTTCTTACGTCCGATTCGTTTGAACCATGCCTCGTGCTGCGTGGTCTTTCAGCCACATGTTTCCCCACATATTATAATTATGTCATACACACACGCCATCGCGATCGAAGCTTGAGCGATGGCGATAACACGTGCGGAGCAGACATGCGGATTTCAGCACAGGTAAATGAGTAGTTGAACGTATCACGATTGTAAACAGATCTTTTTCTATGTCTCTGCAAATTAGGTTATCTAAGCATAGATAGATTTTGATACATCATAAAATAGATTAGCCATACCAAGAACTTGCTTACATTAGAGTTATTTGACAACGTTGCAAAATAATAACCCCGTCATTGAGTGGAATGTCCCAGAGCTATCTCGGGGGCTCGAGGACGTTATGGACACGCCGATTTGCAAAAGGGGAAAATATGATTACAAACGGGTTGAAATGAAGAGGATTTATGAACAAAATACACATAAGCGTAATATTTTTTTTTATGATTCATTCACAGTTTATTATTTTTATCCATAAAACTCACATAAACGAGAGCTGTATTGAGGTAACCAAGTGCACATTTGCATGGGTGTGCACGCATCAACCCTCCTGTCTAGTGGGAATGACACAGGCAGTTTTTCAATGACGTCTGAATGCCCTTCGCGTAAACTAGCCTAATTTGCATACGCAAGTCGCTTGTACGCATGCGCATCTACTTTCAAGCCATACTTATCATGAGTATTAATGAGCCCCATTGGTTTCCTGCCTCGCTGTAGTACGGAAAAAAAAGGCGCAACCCGCCTAGCACGGGAAGCCCTGCCACTGGGCCCGCGGCTATCATATCGCCGCCAGCACCACCGCACAGGCCATCTCATCCTCCGGCGGTGCTGGGTGCGCCCCCCCCCCCCCCCCCCCCGGGGAGGAGACGTACCAGGCTAGTAACACTCCCTTGTATGTGGACCCGCCTTTTGAGGTCATGGCCTCTCCCGACCGAGCATGGGACGACACCGATTCGGTGTCCTGCCTTTCAGCCAGCTCGAGGGGCCCGTCCCCCACACCCACGGAGGCCCAGGACCCCCCTACTCTTCAGCGGATGGGCACTGAAGCCCATACCTTGCTGCACAAATACCTGCCCGATACTTACAAACAGGCAGGGCAGGAGGAATCGCGGGCTTCACTGCTCTTTAGGCAACAAGCCCCGCCCACAGGCATTCCCCTGACTGCCGATTTCAAAGGAGAGTTTGACCGCATTGCCGGGCAACCCCTGCAAAAATCCGGCAGAGCCCTGGGCAAGGCCTTCACCTTCCAGGCGGAGGATTTTCAATCCTTCTTCTTGCGGAGAAACTTTCCCCTGACACGCTAGCGGTAGGGGAACGTGTAGCCTCCCGCAACCCCTCGCGCTCCCGCACATTCAGGGGGGAGGATGCCCGCTGGGCGGCCATGTCCACTATGGTACGCTCGGGCATGCGGCTTACGGCCTATATGGGTGCCCTCATTGGGCTCAACGCCCGTGCACAGGAACTTGGGGTATCCGAAGGGGACAGAGCAGTCATAGATGACTTACTCCTCTCCCTCACAGGACTGCAATGGTCCCAGTTATCTCAGGCCGCGGTATATACTACCCATCGCCGCCGCGAGATGACTCTGCAAAGTTTGGGTGTAAAGCAGGGGGATTTCCCCACCCTCACCCAGGGCCTCTCTTGCCGTGGTCCCCTCCTCTTTGCCGGACAATTTGCTCAGGTAATCGAGAGGGAGGTAGCCAGCCGCAAACAAGCGGCTGAGATAGCACAACAATTAAAGCAGCCCAGACAGGGGCATACCCCCCGACCTCGGAAGGAGACCTTTCGTCCCTCGACTACGGGAGGGCATACCGGGCAATCCCAGCGCCGTGTCACGGTGACGGTACCGGCACCCAGCTCCGCCCAATCAGCCCGACAAGATTGGTCACGTGGCGGACGAGCTGCTGGTGAAAAACGGCGGGGTGAAACCCGCAAGTCCGCCAAAGGCGGACGCCGTTTTTGACGGGTTTCCCCGAGCGCTTGTCCCCCTGTGGGGGTGGGGGGGGGGCGTCTTCATTTCTTCCTATCAGCATGGAGAACCCTCACATCAGACGCCTACGTGCTCTCCATCGTGCGCGACGGCTTCTCCATTGCTCTAACCGGCCCGCTCCCGGGCGGAGCTATCAGAAGACGCACCCCCCCTACAGGGGCCCCTACCCGCCAGCTGCTTGCGACAGAGATCACAGCCCTGCTGGTAAAAGGGGCCATAGAAAGGGTGAGAGATCATACCCATCTCTGCCTCTCCCCTGTATTCATAATTCCCAAGCGCTCGGGAAATTTCAGAATGATCCTCAATTTAAAGAAAATAAATACCTTCATTCCATCGGCATCCTTCCGCATGGAAACATTATCCGCGATCCTTCCCCTACACTGACCCAACGATCTTGCGGTCTCATTGGATCTGAGAGATGCCTACCTCCATGTTCCCATTCATCCCAACTCTCGGGACCTCCTGGGATTTTCGGTAAACGGCAAGACTTACCGTTATCGGGCCCTGCCCTTCGGCCTGAAACCAGCCCCACAGGTGTTCACTCGACTAGTGTCGGAAGTAGCAGCATACCTGAGGGGACGCGGGCTCCGCCTATTTTGCTACCTGGACGACTGGCTCCTCGTAGCAAACTCCTTGCAGCCCAGGTCCTAATCCTGGTCCAGACTATGCAGGCACTGGGGTTCATAATAAACTGGGACAAGTCAGAACTATCTCCGACTCATACCCCCATTTTTCTGGGAGCGGAGATAGACATGCGAAACCAGCTCGCCCGCCCCAGCCCAGACAGGATTCAGAAAATCCGCCGGGCAGCAGCAACTTTGCGGAGGACTCGCAGGACCTCAGCCAGGAAGTTCCTCCATTTTGTGGGATACCTGGCCAGCCTGGTAGATGTCCTACCGGACTGCAGGCTGTTCATGAGGCCCTTTCAACACCACCTGCTGCGGCATTATCGTCCAAGCAGGGACCCTCTATCCAGCCAGACCCCAATTCCAGCGGGCATCAGGCTACTTTTAGCCAGATGGACGGACTTCAGTTTTCTCAGCCAGGGAAAACCCCTGCGGGTACCACAGCCGTCTGTCACTGTCACCACGGATGCATCCCTGCAGGGCTGGGGGGGGGGGTGGCACTGTCAGGGCAACATGGTAGCCGGGAGATGGTCTCACAGAGCTGCTATAAGACACATCAATGTCCTGGAGTTTCAAGCAGTGCAGCTTTCATTACAGCAGTTCCTCCCCCTCTTAAGGGGACGCACTGTACTGATACGCACAGACAATGTTACGGTAGCTGCATACATAAACAAACAGGGAGGTACCGCTCAACGAACCTCAGCAGTTTAGCGGCACAGTTTTGGAGGTGGTGTCGCCACAGGGACATCACGCCGGTCGCCTCCTATCTCCCAGGACAGGACAACCTGATTGCAGATTTCCTTTCCCGGGGACGCTGTTTACCCTCCGAGTGGATGCTCCACCCAGAGGTCATGTCCCTCATCCAGAGGACGATGGGCCCTCTTCGAGTGGACTTATTTGCCTCGGCCCTTAACCACCAGCTCCCTCTTTACTGCTCCCGGGTACAGGACCCCGGAGCATGGGCCCTGGATGCTTTCTCTATCAGCTGGAGGGGAATCCAAGCTTATGCCTTTCCTCCGATAGCCCTAATTCCTCGCGTCCTACGGAAAATCAGGGAGGACAGAGCAGTGGTACTCCTGGTGGCCCCTTGTTGGCCCAGGAGACCATGGTTCCTGGAGCTATTCGATCTCCTTGCAAGTCGTCCGATGAGTCTCCCCCTGCGACCAGATCTAGTGGTTCAACCGATCTCGGGAATCCTACATCAACGACCAGCCTCACTTCATCTAACGGCTTGGCCGCTATCGGGGAATCGGCCAGACAATCGGGCCTTTCAGACCGGGCAGCAGAATTTGTCATGCAGAGCCGCCGGCACTCCACTAGGGAGATCTACAATTCGCGCCTTGCTGCCTTTTCGGAGTGATGCGAGTCTAGGGGGGTAGAAACCCGTACAGCCCCTTTAGGATGCGTGGCTGATTTCCTTATCTCTCTCTTTGACAAGAAAAGGGCTCTCTCTACCATTAGGGGCTATCGTTCAGCCATCGCAGCAATACACTCAGGTTTTCCAGACGGGTCAGGAATTTCCTCTTCACCAAATCTTACTAAGTTGCTCCGCTCCTTTTTCTTGAAACGACCCCCCATGACCAAGTTGGTCCCCGCCTGGAGCTTGCCCCGCGTCTTAGATGCATTGGCCAGACCACCCTTCGAACCCATGGCCACATCTTCCTTACACCACCTTAGTATGAAGACAGCCTTCTTGATAGCAATTGCTTCAGGCCAGAGGCGCAGTGCGCTACATGGTCTCTGCCTTACCCCACGTCATATCAGGTGGGAGAGGCGTGGGGTACGCCTCACCCCAGGGCTACCTACATAGCTAAAAATCAAACGGCCTCCTCAGGTCCAGTGGAGATTTTTATTAGCCCACTCTCGGAACTGTCCTCTATCGCAGAAGACAAGGTTTGGTGTCCAGTCAGAGCCTTGAAATTGTACCTCGATAGGACCAAGAGTTTACGCAAGGACGACCAGTTATTCATTATTACACGCGAGCCCTACACACCAGCATCGCGAGATTCCATTTCCCGTTGGATTGTGGAAGCCATCCAGGCCGCTGGTACAGAAGCCTTACTACCAGGAGCTACCCCCCGGGCCCATGATACGCGTGGCATTAGCACTTCCTGGGCACTTTTTCAAGGGGTGCCTCTAGCGGAGATCCAGAAAGCAGCATACTGGCGTTCTTCCAACTCCTTTATCTCTCACTACCTGCGGGACATCCCAGCCGGGGAGGAATCCTTCGCCTCTGCAGTGCTGACCGCCGCAGGAAGTGTTGCCTGACTCCTGGTGGACCCTTCCTCCCAGAGGGACATGCCCCCCTGACGTTATCAGTGTAAGTCTAGCAAAATAGGTGGGTACATTGATTTATTGCTGTAAATTATGAAAATCCAGGACTGATTTTCTTATTTACGAGATAAATATATGTACCCACCTATGACCCACCCACCATCCCCGCTCCTCGACATGTCCCACTGATTGGGACTCCCAAGGGCTGCGGCAGTGTTCGAGGAAGAGGGCGCCCGCGGACGGCGCAAGTGGGGGAGTCAGGGTGGGGAGTCAGGGGGGTGGGGTGTGCACTCTACTTGGTTCTGTGTTAAAACTTGCTCGTTTCGCGTGCGTAGTCAGTGACTAGCAAAATAGGTGGGTACATAGATTTATCTCGTAAATAAGAAAATCAGTCCTGGATTTTCATAGTATAGCTTAAGTGTAACGTCAGAGTTTGACTAGGAGCTAAGACGAAGAGACTTGATAGTAAATGATACTTTATTGTCTAGTCCAGGGTCATGTGTCAGGGGCCAGGCCGCGCACTTCAAAGTTCAATTACCTTATTGATACACAGAATGCCATTCAATCGACAAGACCTAGTCTAGGTCTAACGTTAGGTCCTAGATCTTATAGATCTAGACTAACCAGAAAGTAGAAGAACTTTATAAGCTGGTGGTGGTAACAATTCTCCTCCTATGGTCATGTGACATGTGCAGTTACTGCTTTTTTCCATGGGGAAAACAGCAGACTCCTGGCCGTCTGCAGTTACTGCTTTTTTTCCGTGGGGAAACTACCCAGAATCAAGGGTGAGTCACCGCAGTAACTACATTTTCCTAAATAACATTTAAAAAATAACGGAAACATCAATTTTTCCTAGGTATTGTTAGACAACTAGGTATGGTGCATAATCATACCACAAAATTATTTTTGAATGTTTCTGTGTTTTTAAAGAATCTGCAAAAAACACAAAATCACATTTATCTCAGCTCAGCAGCTATGCAGTTACTGCTTTCTTCCGGGGGGGGGGGGGGGCAGATAGTTGCATGTAG
Source organism: Diadema antillarum (assembly GCF_040938485.1). NCBI lineage: Eukaryota > Metazoa > Echinodermata > Echinoidea > Diadematoida > Diadematidae > Diadema > Diadema antillarum. The sequence continues at coordinate 2,845,862 of NW_027271040.1, read as the reverse complement.
GTAAAACCATCCCATTTAAAACAGAATGTTTGTGCAAAAAGAGAACACTTCTGCTCTTGATTCCGTAAAACAATGTTATTTGATCATTTTGACAAATAAAACATAAACACAAATTTATTTGTAATTGTATCAGTAGGCTCACCTTGACATGTGATTCTAACAGCCTTACTCGAGGAACAGTCAGTGGATGTCAGTTGACAATCCATCAAACGTTGATAAGTGCCAGGAACTGTGCATTGATGTAATGGAACACACTTACAAAACTTCAAAAAACATTAACGCACTAATTCAAAGCAAATGTAGAAGAAAATGAATGCAATGTCTTGAAAGCAAATAGAATAGACATTGAACATTGAAGGCCGAGGTTGAAGTAAAAAAAATCGCCAAATTCTGAACTTTGCTTGAAATTCACTTACCGTCTAACAGTCTGATAAAAACGTTGCCTAGTTTTCGAAATCTACATGATTTCAGAATACTTCATGATATCATATCGTGTAATTTGTAATGTTTTTTTTTTACATATACGCAATACTGCAATCACCATGAAGACATAACAGTAATGATAATAATGTATTATTTCATAGTTTATCATTCAAAACAAGAAAATGTAAAATAACAATCCAGCGGCTCGAAGGCTCATCCGTTTGATTTAACTTACATCACAGACCCAGCACAGACCTCATAGAATTCAGAACGAATGTACGTTTGCATTGCATATATGTAAGATAATAAAATACGTCACAAATTATGATAACATACCCATCAAAGTTTAGTTTTAATAATGGAATAGGTAGATAATGCAAAACAGGAAATGAGATTTATGAGGTGATACAAGGCAATGAAGAATAGCGGGCATGACTGTTGAGAGCAAAGGAAGGTGGATAGGTCGAAAGCACAAAAACATGGAAATGGGCAGGAACAGGTAGTCAGGACAATTATGTCCATATACCAAAAAAACATTAAAAAAGGATAAGAGCGGCAGATAACTCCAAGTAGAACAAGAAGGTAGAAGGACGGCATTGTTAACATGAATTGCGGGATAAAAAATGACGACTGATGGTAGAATTATACAAAATTCAATAGGTAAAAACAGCCAGAAAAAAAAAAAATCAGGGAATACAATGTATCCTTCAATTCAATTCAATTCATTTTTTTTTTTCAATCCACCAAAGAGTGAAACAGAATCATGAGAAAACCATATGAACAAGAAGGAAATTAAAAAAAATATGTACGATTTTCACATAAAAAATATCATTATCAGCTGAGACATGGGGAATAAATATTAACTTTCCAAAATTAAGGGTCAAGTAACCCAGGGGACCAGCTGCTAACCTTGGTTTCTTTTAGGATATGTTTGCCATCTCTCTGTACAGTTCTCAATTCTTTTTAAATTGTTTTACCATCTACAATGTATATACCTATTTCACTTCACATTGCGTTTTATCATTTTCTGCGAAAATTTCTTTTTTTTTTTGGGATTTCCCCTCTAAAAAATCTCTGCAATAATTCTATTTTCAGCTTACGTGGATTTCCACACGATAACCGTCCAGTTCTGCGCCGCGATACTGTTCGTGGCAATGCTTCAGGCGAATGACTCCCAGACGCGCCTGGGAAACCGAGCTCTCCGCAGACCAGTTTGGCAGCTTCGGCGTTAAATCCTTCATAGCAAACATATGTGTCTGGTTCGAAGACGACCAATCCTTCAAGGGGGTGGGATCCGTCAACCAATGTCACATTGGGTGTTTCTATAGAGCGCATGATAACGATATGAACACTTTTGAAATTGAAAAAACGAAACTCTGACAGCTAGACTGATGAATTAAATTAAAGCACGACGAGAACCGAGTGGGACTTCGGAAGGGTCGTAAATTCGAATTAGCAAGGTTTACCGTTGGGAGTGTTTTTATTTTCTAACCCCAAGTATGTAATCCTCTACATGAAATATTAAAGGCACTTATTCTATTATTATTACCCTATTATGAATAATACTATGTGACTTTATTTCTTAAATCCTTCATGGCAGGCAATGCAGGCTGCAATAACATGTTAAAGTTTAGTGGATGATATGCTTGATTTTGTAAGGCGTGCACTATAATGTATTTGACATCAATATCGATTTTTATTCTGTATTGCTTTCTCTCTGTAATTTCGGATCGGATGGCGTTTTCTAATTCTTGAATTTGGTTTGAGGGAGAGGGAGAGAGAGAGAGAGAGAGAGGGAGAGAGAAAAAACTCCGCATTACCAGCCACTCATTAGCATTAGAAAGAAAAGTTGCAGTATGTCACAAGCCGTGAACTCTTTTTTTTTTACCTATTCTGTTGCTGGGTGAAGGACTACTGATTTTGAGAGAAATCATCAAGACCTTGCAGTAACGAGTTTTTACAATCTATGGAGAAAGACGGTCGTGATAAAAGAATGTGCAATTCGCATTATAACTGTGCGTTTTACTTTTATTTTACCACCAATATGTACATGATGCCTTTATATCTTGGGTATAGCTTAAAGAGCCGATTATTATTATGAGTTACAGGACCCTGATGAAAGGAGACGTAACATGCTGTTCTTTTTATGCGAATTAGATTTATTTTCAAGATCTAAGTCAATTCATCGTTGTTGTTGTTGTTCATTTTCCATCTGTGAAGATGGCTGGATAGCCCATATTCAGCTACACTAAGCTGGTCTTCCATGGGGTCCAGTTGGATGTGGGGTGGGACCACTTCACCGGGTTAGACACCCTGCTCTTTGCGATGAATGAATGAAGCGGGATCTTTTACGTGCAGGAGCTGTGACTCTCTCATACACGGGACCTCCATTTTATGTCCTATCCGAGGGACAGAGTGTTTTGCCTCTTGCTAGAGGGGACGGTATATTTACACAGAACATTGCTCAGTCCAGACTCGGGTTCGAACCCGGGCCGCGTGATCGTGAGGCAAACGCGCTACCGACTGAGCCAACTCACCGCCCAACTCACCGCCATCATACGCTCACTCACTCTGTCCACAGGGATTCAAATCTTGGTAGCATAGGTGGACGATGTGAGAACACTTTCTATATTTTTGTAGAGGCGTTTTGACTCAGAACGGACTATGGTAGGAAAAAAATGTATCATTCCACTTTCGCTTGTACGTTATTTGATTGCAATCAGTTCGTAGTGTTTTCTATTTTTTAAACCAGAGCATGCCGCTCGTTTCCCTCTAGTCAACACATTATGCATTTATTACATGCGATTAAAAGAAAAAACGAAAAAAAAAACCCCCAAACAAAACAAAACTGAACAACGTGAAATACAACTAGGCCGATGTTCTTATCGAGCACTAATATTCATAATCATACTGATATCAATGACTCAGCTTACCCTCGTTACACTTCGCGCTAATAGTAAATTCACATCCTGCACATCAAAGGCTGGGTAACTGATTGGCTTCACTTCAAATAATATTCTCCTCCCGCAAGGTGCTTGAAGAATCCAGCTGTCCCTACTGCGGACGCATATTTCGTCACACGACACCTCGGTCTCTAGAGTTTCCCCCGGACAGTTTAGATGCAAATCTGCAGTGGATAAAGAGGGGTAGATAAGGTCCATCGTTATTCAGTGATAAATCATGAGTTGAAAAAGAACAAAATGAAACAAAAAAATCAGCACTTCACGAGACGTTTAACTTTTCTTTTTTTGCCAGATATCTTCAGATATCATTTCATATATTTTTCTTCGATAATAAGTTGTATGCAGAAAAAGATGCCAGCTGGGCATTAAAGGTGCAATTGAATGTATATGCTTTTTAAAACAAAGAAGAAAAAAATCATGTCAGGCAATAAATTAGTGGGAAAACACGATAGTCAAATTGGAAATGCCTTTTAAACTCACGTACTAGATAATTTGAGTGCATAATGAATCCGTTGAAAGCAGGATTCAAGTTTGGAGCGCTTTTGGCAAATAAACACGACAAAGCAACACAAACAGGTTAAGAAAATAAAATAGCTAACAACCAGAGAAGAGAACAGCATAAAATCAAGCTTTTAAGAAGTTCAACTCCCAGAGTTAGGGAGAGAAGTCTTTGTGTTCTCTAATTCCTTCCTTTCAATTACAGTGCAAACTGACTAACAATAAAAAAAAAACGACAGGCCTATACGTACATGTATCTCTTGACAAAGAGCAACGGATAACAGCAGAGGAAAACGACAACAAGCCATGCTAGGTAGGCCATCCTCCTGTCTTTTGCGATTTTCGAAGTCATTATTCTGTCAAAGTAGCAACTGCAAACCTCCCGTCGAATGTGATGATTGTTACCGTCCCTGTAACGATTATCTCTGTACGTCACTCTTCTGTAATACCTATTTTCAATTTTGACAACTTTTATCAAGGAGGGAAGGGAACTTAAATCTAAATACAACATAGTTTACAGAAATCAGACATGTAAATAAGGCAATCATATACATCCGCACGGCCGAGTGTAATCTCTTACTTTGATTATCAAACATGATCGCCTGCATTTACGTGCTTTTTTCAAATTTCTGGTACTTTGCCTCATTTTCTCTTTTTTTTTTAAACAATTGCTCGAAACATTTAAAAATCGTAACACAGTCTGCTGTCCCACAACATAACATTCCATTTGATTTGCCACTTATTGTTGGTCGGGTGACGCCAAATGGTGGAATCTCGAGCGATGATACACGGCATTTTGTTTGTTGGTTTTCGTCTCATCGCTCAAAAGAATTTTGACTACGATTACAGAGGTATCATCTACAAGACATAACTGATGGTTTACAGAAGAGATCATCAATTCAGTAAAAATTAGTCAAGTCATGAATTCACTTTACCCATCATGTCTAATCGACCTACGATATTGTTTGGGTAACCGCGCCTTTTTAGTCTCATAGTTCAAACTAATTCTTGACATAATCAAAACAAATAATTCTTTATAAAATATCTCAAAATACTCAAAAGATGGCCTAAGTCAAAACTTTCGAAGATTGCATACGGCAATCTTTACTAGCCTAAACAAGTTTTCTAGAGCTATCAGTTCCCCCTATGACGATGACTTCGATTGCGTTTTGAACTTGTATCGAACTACTTTCAACACAGCTATTACCTTTATAGTTCGATTAATAAACCAGTCTTTTGAATTCATAACCAACATTCGTAATGGTAACCATACCGTAACATAATACTGCATGTCAATAAAAGTTGAAAAATGTAAATGCTGTAATAGTAGCGCAAAATAGATGAGTAACGATTATCTTCATACATTCTAATTCCTAAGTGATGTCGCTACGAAAATGACACATGGTTTGACGACTGCTTCAAGCAAATTAAAAAATAAGGAATGGGATATACTTCTTATGATAGTACCACGCCGTACAATGTATTTCACTGTATTATGCCCATGGAGTCCCTCCCTCCTTTCTCTCTGCCTCTGCCTCTCTCTCTCCCTCCCTTCCTCTCTCTCTCTCTCTCTCTCTCTCTCTCTCTATCTCTCTTTCTCTTTCTCTTTCTCTGTCAAACGCAAATGCGACTTTGATATTTATTCTTACTTTCATATCCGTGTTTGGTTACTGCTGAAGAAAAAGTACGTTCAGACAGAATATGGGTAAACAAATAATTCCATTATGTGTTCCTTGAGAGAGCTTATTATGCTCTTCCAACACTTTCAATTTCGAATCCCTGAGAATCAAGCCACTTCAACCAACTGCATGGTGAGGTTTGTGTGATACGATGCTGTCTTGATTTATTTCCTCTTTCAAAGATCAGGCAATGCAATCGCAGAAATGTAGCGATGAGAAAATAAAACTGTAATATCACCACCTCTACATTTAATAATACTCATGTCAAAGCAGTTGGTATCAAATATGAATATGCATTAAGATCATTAAAATTCATATCAATATCATTGATGATGAATTCATGATATCATATCTAGCTGGAGCTTTTGGTGCTTTATTGGAGTCGCATATTACACATATCTGAATCTCAACATCGTTGATTGTAAGACACAAATATCAATCTATTAATCAATTTGTGTAAGGGTGATATTGAGTTGCTGCTACTAATAGCATATTTGCATTATGCATATTTCAACGTATTTCGCATTCTAAAACGGTAGGGAACATCAACGGACAGGCGTCATCTCCACTAGACCACCGAGCTTTCGCCAGACAGCAAGTGTTGGTTCTTATCCTTACAGCATTCAGCGGGTACTGCGTAATTATTCAAATTCATGACTTGAATTAGCAGTGATCAGGAGGTCGTAGGTTTGAATCCTGCTCGAGTATGTAAGCCCATGATTATTATCTTGGCTACTACTAAAACACTGATCAAGTCAGTGCTTATTTACGTCGATGTACTGCATTTGTCAATCAGTTGCCATGAAAACACCTCGACGGAAGAATTTCATGAATTTGAATAATTACCCAGTACCCACTGCATGACTATAAGGATTAGAACCAACACTTGCTGCCGGGTGAAAGCATGGTGGTCTTGTCGAGATGACGCCTGTTCGCTGATCAGGAGGTTGTAGGTTCGAATCCTGCTCGAGTATGTACGGTCATGATTTTTATCATGGTTACTACTAAAACACTGATCAATTCAGTGCTTATTTACGTCGATAGAGGGCAATTTGTAAATCAGTTGCAATAGTAGCATTATGATTTTAAAAGTTATTAGAGTTGAAAGCGAAGAGTGTGAAAAGGATTTTCAAGAAATGAGAAGGGGCCTCTTAGTCCAGGCTAGGCTCCATAGAAAGCGCACCTAACCATGCTTTTTGATATATACAATGTTTTTTGATGGTTTCTTGTCAATTCGAGGGTGCTGATTCCAAATCCGATTGATGCCACTCGCGTATTAAACCTTGAGCATTTTTGACAAAATGCAAAAATCCAAAATGGCCGCCAGATATGCTAATTTGGCCGTGATAATCACAATAATGTGCATTCTGTGACCAATTATTACACCAAACTTTGTACATTTTTGTTCCTAGAGCTACTCCATGTGCATTTGCAAGAGAATTTTCATTTCATATAGGTTCATTTGGTATTTAAAGCTCATTTTCAATTCAAAATGGCCGCCATTCCTATGCTCATGTACAATGTGAATGACAGAAAGTATGCATGGAAATGTAAAGCAAATTTACTGTATTTCCAGTTCCGTACCTATGCTGTTATAAAGTGTTGCATGTGCAATGCAAATCTGATGAGTGCCAATAGCAAAACAAGCAAACAAACAAACAACAGAAGATATATTGTTTGTATAGGCTTATATATTTTTCTTAAAACAAAATTTCAAAATGGATGCCACTCATATTCCTCTGTACAATATAAACGGCAAAATGCACATGGTAATAGACAAATTTTCTTTTTTGTTTTCTGTCACGCAGCTACACTGGTTATCAATTTGGGTGCTAATTATAAATCAGAAGGTTGTTACTACATAACAAAAAGCTGGTTTTTTTTTTCTGTTGTGATGCAAACATTAAAATTTTCTACATTGTATCTCAATCTGTGATTTTCCCCTAGGAATCGGGGAAAAACCCGCCAAAACTTGAATTGACGCCAACATCAAGATCTTTTATCAGAAATTATTAGATATGAACATTTGATACTTATTTGCCTTGAGATGCTCAACATCATAATATTCACTGTGTTTATTGAATTAAAAGGCTAAATCTTAGATGATGACACAAATGAAATTTCGAAATATCTGTTCTGTTCTACATTATCTAAAAGCGATATTACACAAACTTTTCAACCCCCTCATCCGAGAAAGAACATGAGGCAGGGGAAAGTGGAACAAAGGGACCACCTCACTTCCTTTCGTCAAATCTCTGAACAAAAAAAAACACCCCACATTTTGCCATGTTAACCCAAAATATGATTTGCTTGAAAACACAAATGACAAATGACCTTCTGTCTTATCTGTATATTGTAGATAAGATTTACCACTGGCTCTGTGATTGCATGACTTTCCCTACTTGCTCAAGGCTGGTGAAAAAGTAACAGCATGGACAAGTGTGCTTGGAGGATTACAAAGAGTTTGGTAAAGTATTGCTAGTAGTACCACTATATTTTTATATTTCATTATATTAAACAGAAAGTCAGAAAACAGAAAGTCTATCACATCACAGTAGTCCTATTTTGAAATATCCAAGAATAACTTTGCATTTTGTCTATGAATGCAATCACTTTGTAATGGAATTGACGCATATGATGCTGCCACTGTAAAACTGATTCATTTTCTGTCTGGAGATGAGTACTTTGCTCACACCTTTCCTTCAATGATGAGTTGTGGAATCATGGAATATTTACCAATGTTAATATAACGCAGAAGATTCATGATGAATATACGTGTAATACGAATAGGTCCATTTCAGTCAAGGGGTTTGTTTTACACATGTTTGCCCCCACCTCTGTTGCTGCCCAACCCTCGGTTCCGCGACCCCTGCAATCCTGCAATTGCCTTACAAGGGGAAGCGTTTTGTCTGACAAGTTTGTCTGACAAATTTGCTCTCAGCCAATCAGATACAAGGATTTTGATAGCTTATAACAGCTTGTCAAAAAAAAAACAAACTTACAAAACGCTTCATGAAATGCTCCCCCCCCCCCCCTGAACAACCTGCTATCAATGCGTTTGAAATCCCACAAGCAAACCTATAGATTTCCCTCCTTTGCTTCAAAGCTTTGACCCCAAAACAGGGTGGTGCAGATGCTGGTCTAAGTTACCTACAACACTGTCTCTTGACTGGCTACAAAGCCAAAGGGCTTCAACGGGTGGTGAAGCAAGTCTTTGATGTCTTCATCCTGTTTCTATGGCAAAAAAAAAACACACCAAACAAACAAACAAACAAACAAATCACCCTCTGACCCCTGGGATAGTACTGAACATAATCAGATGTGGTTGCAATTAAGGCAATTGCAGGACTGATATGCATCTTTAGCCTGAGAATCTTGCAAATTTGGGGCTGATGTCACCTGCTGCCAAATATCCAATTAAAAAGATCTTTAAAGACAATAAAAATGAAGAAAATTAAGTTTGCTCGATAATATCAAGACGTTACTCCTAAATTATATCAGTGGGAATCAGTAGGAATGCTGGGGGATAATTGTTCCAATTCTTGTGGGATTCATTTAAGAGTACATTACACATCTATTGTTGTGTGAAAATTATTTGCTTCAGAATGGTCTCATATTCAAGTATCGAAGTGCAGTTTAATGCTTTAAGGCTAGCATGCCTGTACAGTGACAGCCCACGAGTCATACAGCTCAAAAGTCATATACAGCCCATGAGTTATACAGCTCACGAGTCATACAGCCCATTAGTTCGACACTTAGCCAATAAGGCCCACGAAACCGACACATTACGCGCTGTGTTGTATATAGCTGTCGAACTCGTGGGCTGTTTTACCTACTGTCGAACTCGTGGACTGTATGAATCGTGGGTGTCGGTCTCATGACGTGCACCCTGATTTTTCTGTACCTTATTAATAATGGTTTTAGGGGAATGCATAGAAGCTTTGCTTTGTAGCTTCCCCTCCATTTTAACACTTGATAAATAATATGCATCTAGGCTTCTTAATATATTTTGTTAGTATTACACTTTTATATTTAACCTGCATGTAGAATATGAAGGTACATTATTGATTTTTTGCGTAGTGTTTAGTGCACTTAGTATATATATTCTTTGTTGACACAAAATAAAAGATATGAAATTGTGTTAAACATCGCAAGGTTGGTGATTCCTAATGCTCAAAACTCCAACCGTAATTCCTAGTGAAAATCCTAATTTATGTGGTAAATTGGGACTTTTGCATCACAAAAGAAAAACTATTTAAGAACATCCTTCAGATAGTGATCAGCACTAAATCTTAGGAAACAATGTAGCTGCATGTCAAAAAAAAAACAACCTGCAAATTAGTTTTTGTATTTCCACGTACATTTTTGCTATTCATATTGTACAGGAGAATAAGAGTGGCGACCATTTTGAATTTTTACATTTAGAAGAATAAAAATGCATGTAGGCCCCCTATATTGTAAGTGGCACCCAACAAATTAGTATTGCACATGCAACATTTTATAACAGCATAGGTACGGAACTGGAAATACAGTAAATTTGCTATATATTACCATGCATACTTTTTGCCATTCATATTGTACATGAGCATAGGAATGGCGGCCATTTTGAATTGAAAATGAGCTTTAAATACCAAATAAAACTATATGAAATGAAAATTCTGTTGCAAATGCACATGGAGTAACTCTTGGAACAGAAATGTACAGAGTTTGGTGGAATAGTTGGTCACAGAATGCACATTATTGTGATTATCACGGCCAAATTAGCATATCTGGCGGCCATTTTGGATTTTTGCACTTTGCCGAAAATGCTCAAGGTTACGCGAGTGGCATCAATCGGATTTGGAATCAGCACCCTCGAATTGACAAGAAACCACCAAAAATATTATATATTTATTATCAAAAAACAAGGTTAGGTGCCTTCTAGCCTGGACTATTTCAGCTTAATATGGTAATCCCTTCATTGTTGTTGCTGCTGGGGTTTACATCCTGTTTTTTGTCCCATTCATCGCACAGCTGACACGGTTTGGTAAAGCTTCAGCGCTTGAATAGACCCTGCACTTCATAGCCTCTTTTCTCAGTTCACACTTTTCCAGAGTGTGTGCTTTCTTTCCATCATTGGATAGGTTGAGGGAATCCATTTGAAAAAGCTCAGGGTCTGTTCTTTCAGAATTTACCCACGACTAAACATCCATGTCTGGCGACTTTTTTTTGTTGGTTTTGTGATGCAGGGTCACATATATTATGTTTGTATGCATGTATGGGTGGATGGATGAATGTATGTATGTATGCATGCATGCATGTAATAGTAGGCCTATGCATGTATGTATGTATGTGTGTGTGTCTTTTTGTTTGTGTGTTTTTTTTTTCGAGCCCACTGGAGTTGAGGGGAGAGTAAGGGATCATCTGCGACATATGACCGTCCGTCGTCTGTCCGTAACGCTATAAAAACTTGAATAACTTTGTACCCAGGGCTTACTAGTATCATGTGCGCACGCACATACACACTTCGTCGAAACCTTAACTTGACTTTTTACATGGCTTGTTTACATGGATGCAACCATATTAGTAATGTGCTGGTATTCCAATGCCTATATCAAGAATGATATCACCCAACAAATGTGCTGCGAGGGCGGGCGACAATTTCTGCCGTCAGCCCTTTGCACAAATTGTCGCCAGGAGACAAATTGTGCAGGGGTGACAATTTGTGGCGTCAGCTCACTGCACAATTTGTCACCCGTTTCAGGGGGCGACAATTTGTGCGGCAACGACCCAATTATGCATACCATATCTTAACTGATAAAGTCCCCCAGATAAACGTCATGAATACTGACTAAGATATAAGAAATGTACGTGAGTTAACAAATTGGGACATAATACATGAGACTAACTTTAAGTGTACTATTGATTCAAAGTTAAGTTCTTTTTATCTTTAAAAAAAAATCAGAACTGTTGCTTGAATAGCTTTTTGAAGAGAATAAAAAGGAGAGACTCTCCTAATTGCAGCATTTGTGACAAATTCGATGAAACGATGGTTTATCTTTTTTTGTGATTGTGAGAAAGTTTCCCTCATCTGGCAAAAGCTCGTACATAATCCTTGAAAAATATGATAAGGGCTTTGATTTATCCAATTTAAAAAAAAGAAACTGTTTGGGATTCCTGGTGAAAAATTTTTTACCTTCTTTTTCATTTTTATGCTGAAATATTGTATGTATACATGTAAATTTTGAAATGTTTCTCCAAACTTCATAGCCTTTGTCAAACATTTAAAGAAACTGAATATTTTGTTGCTAAAAACAGAAACAAGCTGTTTGTTCATTTTAGAAAATGGAAATTTGATCTGTAATCATTTTGGTTTTTAGTACTACCCTGTATCACCCCAGCTATTACATATTCTCTACATGCATGATGTTTTGATTGTTGTGAAACATTATCATCTCAAATTTTTTCTTTATCATGATCTTGTTAGTTATATTGCGTATGACATTGTCCTGAAGGACCATAGTGTTACATGTGCCCAGCCCCTTTTTTTAAAAACTTTTTTAATAGTGCACCCTTTTTTTCCTCTTTTTCCGCTCCCATTTTGTTACAGTATTATTATGGAATACTGTGATTTCTAATCGTACTTATTTTTGCTTTGCAACTGTTATGAAAATCAATAAAGACATAAACAAAAAACTCTGTCCAGTTTTCTCTTTTCCCACGAAGTCGCTGTGTGCATCTTGCTTGAAAGCACCACAGTGACACTAAACACCACGTACATTGTAGAGTTACACATAAACGTGGTTTTCCAGTGAAAAGGGGATAAACAACCGAATAATGGTATGTTAGGGGTTACCTTAGGGGTTACGTTAGTCGTGATCGAGGATGTATCAAAAGCTAAAAATAAAATGGCCAAGGATAAATAAGCTGCTATTGATTGGACACAGTCACGTCATATGACATTAAAAAGTTGAATGCCATTGAGAATAATAAAATTTCACAGGTTGATTACATACTGACATTATTTGACCCTTATTTCCAAAGCCAAGACGGTGTTTAATGAAAGAGGTGTTATTTTACATGTTTACAACGATTCATGATATGGCATCGTCCAAACAAGTGCAAATTGTGAGGGCGATAGGTCATATAGTTTCTAAGGAGGCGTGGACTGAGAAAATTTGACCTTTCACCCTATTCTGTATAGTCGCAAGGGCGTCTGATAAGAGAGATGGTTATGGTTTATAGTAGGCCAGCCAAGACGATTTTTTTTTTTTTTACTTTGGACGGCAAAATTTGTTAATGCTAAGTTTCCCAGCTGAAAGTCTTGCGAAAATACTGAAGTTTAGCGTACGGCCGGATGTCAAGCGCGTTTTTGCCGAAAAATGCCTTTTTTAGCCCAAAATTTGAAAGAATGACAAAAATCACGATCTTTATTTTTTTATCGAAATAAGTAATGGTTGATAAGTACCTTTCAAACTAGAAATGTGTTATCTTCCATTTCAAGTTGAGAACCTGACTGATATACATTTGAATGTAGAATATTACACGCACATATATGGCGCAATGAAACATAAAACCGGAATTTACTCAAAATTGTGCTTTGTAAAATCTACCAATATTTCAAAGTTTTTTTAAGCTACCTGAATCAATCAATTCAAAAGTTTTTATTTTTTCGAAATATAATATATGTCCTGATATCTTATGCAGCAAAGAAATTATAAGATAAGGCGAAAGATAACTCGCTTTATGTTATCCTAAATGGGACGATGTATTTTTACTGGACGCGCACTTTGAATGAAAAATCGAGTGTATAGCGTAGGCCCATTATATAATTGTACATGCTATAGTGAGTGTAGGTATTTATCTTACATAATCGGCGAAATCAATGGACAGGTTGGATAGCTGACTGCAAAAACCCTTTGTGGCACCTTGATATGACTGAAATGCACTTATTTGCCAAAAAAAAAATACAAAGAGGGGTGGTCAGTATTGTTGTTACCATGGCAACTGATCATTATTAGGTCACTCCCTGAAAATTTCAAATATTCATGACAAGTGTTAAAACATGTTATTTGTGTGTGAAAAATGTATCAATCTAACTAATATATGTGACCCTGCACCTCAAAACAAGCAAAAAGTCGCCAAACATGAATTTTTAGTTAAGACCATCTTCTGAAAGAGCAGACTTTAAGCTTTAATATGATGTATAACTCAAATCAAATGGACTCTCCTAACCTACCTAAATATTGGAAAGAAAGCACAAACTCAGGAAAAGTGTGAACTGAGAACAGAGGCTCTGAAGTACAGTGTCTATTCAAGCGCTTAATCTTTACCAAACCGTGCTGGCTGTGCGATGAATGGGACAAAAAGCAGGAAGTAAACAACCAGAGTAACAACAATGAAGGAATCATTAGATTAAACTGAAATTACGCATGCCTCATTAACACATTCTGTCCATAACTTTTAAAGCAGTAGCACTATCCTTTCAATAGATATTAGAGTTGAAAGTGAAGAGTGTGGACAAGGTTTTTCAGAAATGAAAAAGGGATTCCAAAGACACACCTAATCACACTATTCTAACAAAAATGTTCGAGATAAACTGCTAAAAAAACACACTATCCTGCCCGTTTTATGATACCGAATTTTAGCATAATGTAAAAGAAGACCCGCTATTTCAGAAAATATGAAAAAGTCAAGTTCGGCTAGGTTTACCCATTTCACTTATTCTCAGTCCTCACGCAAAATCAGTGTGTGCGACTTTATGTTCGTTTTGAGGTGCAAGGTCACATATGTTTAACAATGAAACCTAAGAGTTATATACAAATTGTTTACTATGTTTGGAAATGGTTGTCATGGAAACCGTGATAACAAATCACGTTTTACTGGGAGAAATTACGATACCAAATCTCCCATCCTGCATACTCACCCCTTCCCCCGAGAATGCTTGTGAATTTATGGTTATCAATACAATGCTACAGTTTGCATTCCCAGGACCTGAAACGCAGCCCTGCAAGGGATAGGCACGAAATCACTTCTACTTTTGTAATGTTCTAAGGCGAGGTGTTTGCATTTCATTTTGATCTATCCTCCCGCAGAAGACTTACTAAATGTTTCTTTTATGATGGTTGATTGTTTACATGAACGTTGTTTGGATCGCACACTTATTCGGCGACATCAGAATATTATGTATCCCAGATATCTGTGTGAAAAAGTAAGGCAAATATCACCCTCAAAAAAGAAAACAAGAAGTAAAAAGGAAGTAGAATTGAAATGCGTACAATGCAATAACAGCCTCATTTCTCCTTCCCATCATTAAGTCGGTTAAATCATCGATTCTATAGTGCAGATTATATTTATCCTTGGCCAAGTTTTATGTCCTTGGAGCAGACATGTAACAAATTGTTTGTTTGCAATTCGATTTTTTTTGGTTCTATATTATCACATCTTTGTGAAAAAAATCATTTCAGTTATCACCAACACTCTAAATTCCCAGTCAACCAACAAAACGTACTACACAATGTGCACACGCCCGCAACCACCGTCTCAAACAGCGTTCACGGACTATATCAACACACAATGAAATACAGTAAACAGTAAACGAGGCAATTTCTCTTTTTTAAAATGATGATTTGCCATTAGCGTACATTTACTAGAATAGCAGATCTTCACACCTATGTTGCTGGTTACCAAAATGCCGATAAAAATACCATACACAGTAGGAACATGCTTGAATCCTGCAAAATATAAATAATTATTTGTCTTCAACAGTATTTCGTTTTGAAAGGGAAAGAACCTCAGTCTCGATTTGTGGATATCTAAAAACAAATACAAAAATTCCATCTGAAAGCAATCTTCTAAAATGATTAAAAGCATTAAAAAAGAATGAGTCCTCAGTGAAAATGTTTATCATGAACAAGTCTCTGTGACATACAGACTTTGAAAATCAACAATGCAAATTGCGCTGACTACATTAACTGCATTGATAAACTCATTTTTTTTTAATGTAACATATACTATGTGTCCACCATCACAAACGTTACACCAGCTGGAAAAACATTTTTTTTTCTTTAGGCAATATTTCAATATCTCTATCTTTTTCACAGTTTGTGGTTACATATCCTAGCTAATTATGACTGTACGCTGTTGCACTGAACTTTCGTCACTGTACAACTAAATTAGAATGGTGACTGCCAAATTTTTAAAATTCTACTTTTAGTCTGATATTATTTTTGTGTTCTGCAGACCAGTGTGATAAGATATCTGTACCGAGTATTCGTCTCTCAGTGAAGAAAAAAAGAAATCACCTCTGTAACACGCATGGGTAATGCTTCCTTCTAATACTTTCCCTTATTCCAAGTACCAGAATACATTGCTGGGGCCCTGAATAGCTAACATATATTACAGTATTACCAACATCATGACAATTATGGCACATGTGAAAACAAACAGGCAAAACATATATCTTGACCAGATCATATTCTTTTCACTACTTCTTGTACTTGGTGTTTGGATTGGAACCTTTCACTTATGTCTTTTATATCTCAAACTAGAAAAAAACATGCTCTGTGCTATTTCCCTTCAGATTCACCAACTGTTCCTTTGTGAAGTTTTCTCTTTTTAAGCACTTCAACGTGCAGTTTTCTTTTTTTTCTGACCAACATGTCATATATTTTCCTCCATCTGATGAAGAAAGGCAAAGTTCACTACCCTTTTGTTGACCCTTCCATAAAAACAAAAACAAAAGACATTCCAATCTGACAGGATTAAAATGTTGGCGTTTGGGCTCCAAAGGAAATAACAGATCAATTTCCATGAACTACTAGTATGCGGCTTGTAACTGTTAGTCTCGAAGGCATGGTATAGTTTTTGTTGAGACGGAGATTCAGACTTTAACTTTTTGCAAGCAAATTAAAAACAACTTATGAAATATGAAAGAACATCAAATTCTTAGAGTAATTTGAAGTTTGTTTGATTAAAGTTGTTGGTTTTGAAACAGCCGAGAAATTTTTAAATAAGTGACACAGAATGATGATAATTAAAAGTGGGTGCCACCTTTTATTAGAACCTCTTTGTTTTTGTACATCTCAGCCTTTTCAAAACCAATTTTTAACACATAAATTTGGAATTCCTCTTGGTATTGTTTACTCTTTAATATTTCATAACAGGGTTCTCATTATTTCACAAAATCTCCATCTCAGCCCCATCTCAACCAAAAGTAGACCATCCCTCATCCCTATAATGCTGCAATCAAAATTGGAAGTAGATCTATATCAAATCATATTGTAAATTCTGTTTGCCAAGTAGTGTTGTGCACATTTTGATATCAGACCTTGTTTTACTTCATCACTAAAGAAAAAAAGAACAAAAAAGATTAGGAAAGAAGCATTTAACCTGGATTAGTAGAAATTCCTAATATATACACAAGTCTTTCATATATATATATATATATATATATATATACAGCTGTATTCAACTTCTATAATAGTCCTGAAAGCACATTGTGATTACATTTGAGAAGTTTAGATGGATGCATTCCACATGTAAGTTCAGGTTCTAATGACATCCTTCATACGGAATCTGGATGCGGACCGGATAGCCTGGCAGAGTTGTTTCTGGAGAGAGAGAGAGAGAGAGAGAAAAAAAAAAGAATGGTGTATCTGTCTTTACTTGATGAGGAAAGTGACATGGGCATTTTAATCTTTGGCGAAGACACAGTGACATATACGCTAAAGATATACGGTTACTTGATTTCCTCCATAAGTAGTGTGTCCTTAAAACGGTAAAGTATATTTTATACAGTAGATCCTAATTGTAGCAATTTAACCGTGAGTAAACAACGAAAGATAAAATGTAGGAAACTTTCATGATCCAAATATCCAATTCTTTCCATTAAGCTTTTTATTCCATTCAGAAGAATTTCAAGGTAGTGCTTGCCTGATACTGCAACTGGATACATTCAACACTTTCGTGCATACAATGTATAATAACCCCGTGACCTTTCACATCAATACCCTCATAACTAACCAAAGTCAAATTGATTAGAGGTTATGGTAACTTTGCCATCCAAAGGTAAATACAATATCATGGTAGCAATGCTCTACAGTCAATAGAAATCAGGGTTTCCATGTAATTTACAATCAGCAGGAAAATCACAACAGAAACTAAAATGCTAAAAGGCCCAGGTAATTATCTCTTCTGTATAAAACCAAATTTGAAGATGATCTGCTGAGTACATGTTAAGTTATTGCAAGATGAGAATAGGACAGATGTGCCACGGTGTGAATGGATGACTGCAACAACATAAAGACTCCTGCAACCACCTTTTGACAGAGGCTCAAAAATAGGTAAGCAGCGTTAATTCATGTGAATCTTGGTTGTTGGAGTGATTGACTACATGCATATGCAGTACTGCATTCATTTAGCAAAACATGCATTAATTTTCTGCCCAATGAACGACCGACAGTCAAAAATTTGGTCAAGATGTCAAAGGCTTGACAAAATATTCCAACCTATTTGGGGTTTACATTTTACATGCATTATTGCTTACCTCCCGTATTTTTTTTTCGAAATAGAGTACAGAATGCACAGATTAGAAGTTGGTAGTCAGGACATCTGTCTCTTTCTTTTTCTCTCTTGTCCGTAGTTGGCTGTGGTTTGCAGGGTCCACTCTGTTCACTTTGTGCTAATTCTGGTCGAAAATATAATTAATGAAAACTGAAATAAGTTATCATTTTTATGAGTGAAACAGGATACATGTACTTATACTGCAACCAAAAACAAACACATTCATCATGAAATAGAATTAATCATCATGATCTCACGAATCCCTTAGTATGAGATTTTGGATCTTCAGGTCACTGTCAACATTTGTATTACATGTAGTACATTGATCATGTCATTGTTATTATCATCTTTGATGCTCTAGAGCCATATCTTACTGAAAATGAATTATATAGGATGGAAGTCATCTTGACGCCTGTAATTCCTGTACACAAATTTTTATGAGTGAAACAGGATACATGTACTTATACTGCAACCAAAAACAAACACTTTCATCATGAAATAGAATTAATCATCATGATCTCATGAATCCCTTAGTATGAAATTTTGGATCTTCAGGTCACTGTCAACATTTGTATTACATGTAATACATTGATCATGTCATTGTTATTATCATCTTTGATGCTCTAAAGCCATATATTGCTGAAAATGAATTATATAGGATGGAAGTCATCTTGACACCTGTATTTCCTGTACAAAAATATTTGATTGTATCATGCTCTCATTTGTATGTGGATTAGGATATGATTTCCTTGCATAAATCGGTTTGAATTCATGAGATAATATTCCTAATTTCAAATCGTTGACACTTACTTGTGAGCTGGAAAGGGCATTTACATCGCAGTCAAGACATCTTTCTATCTCCCCCTCACTCTAGTGGATGTGATCTCAAACTCAGCATGTCCATTTGTTGCTGACACCTTGATAAAAATAAAGAACAATACATCACAGCATATATTACCCTTACATCATACTTAATGCAACATAATAACAATGGAAAGTAAATTGATTTGAGACTACAGACGTATTTTCATCTGTGCACACATTAAACACTTGTGCCACCGCCATTTGCAATTGACATGGTTGAGAAATATTCCATTACATATAATATCTTACTTGATTACATGTATGTTTGATTTTTATATCATCTCCTCTTCAGTGGATAGAATACCATTCTTTCATAATATGATCCTCTGCAATAGAACATGCAATGAATTTACAAGAAAACAAGAATACACATTTGATCATAGATTTGCTCCCCTTTGTATATAAATGGAGATATAAAATTCTTCTCCTCTCTTTGTTTGCAAAGTACTTGTACATTGTATTGTAATGCAACTGTCAAAGTGAAAACATGCTTGTTTCAACTTATTCAAATGGAATAAGAATATTCAATACTGAATGTATTTAGATATAGCATTATTTTCAAATGGGCACTTAACTGATACATTTGATAATCAAGCACTTAGTAACTTAGTATTTAAAAGACATTTGAAATTAGACCGCTATAATGTATTTCAGAAATTTACCGTTTCTTACCTTCTGGTTGTTCTGCACTTTGTTGCAGGTAGAAAGAGCTCAGACTTTACAATTAGATTTTGGCAAGTCAGGATATGTCTCTCTCTGGCGAAGTTTGAAGACAAGACTCAGTCTGTCCACTTGTTGGTACATCTAGCTGAAAACAGAAATCAACATGACTCAAATATTTTTTTCCATCTTTAAAGCAGAGCATTATAAGCTAACAGTGAACAGTAAAAATTAATTTGAAATTTGATTGTTTTAAAAAGGCATCTTGGCATTGACATAATTTTCTTTATTCCCCATGCAAATCAATTTATATAACTATAGATAATCTCTTTTATTGAGATGTGATTTTTTTTTAGCTTTTTGAAAATTTGAAAAAGAAGAAGAAAGATATTCAGGTTTCAGTGAGTCGGTATAAACAATCCATTAAAAATGTAATATTTACATTTTTTCAAATGAACCTTTATTCTATGAGACATTAACATGAGAAGTTGGTACTTATGAGTAAAGACATTTCTAAATAGTTTCGTTTTGACTAGATCTATTTGTAAACTAGAAGAGTACGTGGTACATGTAAATGATTCACAGATTAGGAGAGGTTGGCAGTCAGGACTGAAAACTTTCTCCGTCTCTCTCTTCCGGGCATATTCAAATGGCAAGATAACTTTAGTTGTAGACTCGCTTTTATATATAAAACACCTAGGCCTAAATCCTAGACTCTTTTTCTAAACCCATGTAGGTCTACAGTACCATAAAGAGTGGAGTCAACCTTAGACCTCTGCTCTAGAGACTAGTATTAGTGCTAATGTTAGAGCTAATGTTAGGATATTCTAATGTTAGATCAAGATAGAAATGTTAGATCTAACATGAACTTTTACTTAGATCAAAAGTTAGCCTAACGTTTAATAGATACATATAATATATGCATAGATTTTAGAACCTTAAGATGTCTAAACTTAGGTCTAGCTAGGTCTTGTTAGCTGGGTCTTTATAACAAATCTGCCTAGATATCTAGTAGGTTACCGTACTAGAAACCTCTAACGTTAGGTAGAATCAGTGGCCCAGATCTTGACTAAGGTTAGATCCTAATTCTAGATGCCAGCTATTTATACTTCAGACCCGCTAGATTTTATACAGGTCTAGTACTAGTATTTGATTGGACTCGAAACGTTAATAGATCTAGTCTACATATACAGCTTCTGTATAGACTACAGTCCCTTGCCCTGGACCTGGCTCTAGCCCTACAAATACATCTAACGTTAGTAGTAGTGGGCCTGTACTGTCTATACAACTGCTAGTGCTAGTGCTATTGTGATTAGGGCCTAACCCGATTGAATAATTGTTTTGGTATAACAGGCGTAGCCGTAGGCCTACATCTAACACTGAACACTAACCCCTAATCAACGATAGCAAATGTCGACAGTTAAAGAGAGTGTAACCGTTAGATAGATTAGACCTAACGTTAGACGAGGATTCAGTCTAACTGCATGTGATGAGGCCATAGCTTAGAAACCTAGATCGAACGAACAAGACACCTAAATCTAGACGTAGACCGATAAATGTAGACCTCTTTTCGCACCGTGTCAAGACGTGCCTTACGGAATACTAGTAATCGGTGTACCACTAACAAGCACCGCCGGCACGGTCGGGCGGCGGCCCGGGGTTGGTAGGCATGCCCACGGGATCGGTGCGAAATACAGTCATAAGACATCGGCCTTACGTTAGATCTACTAGCGCTTGAACCTTGATATTTACCAAGTCTCAGATCAAAGTTGTATATCTAACTGTTAGATCAAAAAAGATTTTACAGTGTAATAAAGAGCTATGTATTTATTCACTAATTTATACTTACATTCGAAGGAAATAGTCCCTTTTTCAGTCACCACGTTTCCAACTCAACGACTGAAACATGCGGCTCTAGTCCCGCGAGAGTACCTGTCTGTAGACGTACGCACACTGTACTAGTATAAGCGCGCACACAAGCAGAGCGGGGCTACTGGAAAATGCTCGAAAATGCATTTTCTGAGTTCCTGTATGTTCAGAGTTTTGATTAAAAGTAAACATTTCTTCAAGAAAACTAGAAATGATATTGACACATTCAATTAAAGAAGCATTTGTAGTTTTATAAAACATTAAATTACTTTTGGAAGATCATCTAATTAGCTTGGAAAAACAAACTTTCCAGAACGTTAATTAATCTGTGAATATTATTTCGAGAAAACAACACCCAAACATTTGAGAGCCCCATATATGGCTGTACAAAATGACCTTGTAAAATGCTAAGGAAACACATTTAAATTGCAATTTCATTAAAAGGGACAATAGAAACTCATGATCTTTCAAATATGAATTGAATGCAACCAAAAAATCAAAATCGTGATTTTTGACATGCTTTTGAATTTTGAGCTAAAAATGACATTTTTCGGCAAAAGTACGCTTGACATCCGCCCGTACGCTATTCCTCAGTATTTTTGCAAGACTTTCAGTATGAGAACGGAGCATTAACAAAAAATGCCGTCGAATCATTATCTAGAGCCTTTTTTTTTAGGTTTGGCTGGTCTACTATTACAGGAAAATGCCTTATTTGATAAGCTTTAAACATTTTCAAAATGTGGGGACGATAGGGCATCGATTTCCCAAGATACAGAAGTAAAATATTTTGACAAATTTACCTGCAAGATTGCGGGGCAAAAGTGGTCTTATCTCCTTATCTAATCTAATCTATAGTAGTTTTGGGCACAAACAAAAAAAATAAAGCTAATTATACATAACTCTATACTGTAAAAACAATAAAGGACCACACCCACAGGTGTTGAAAATGTACTGTGATGGTGTTGAAAAGTATTCACCTGACACTTCGTGGTGTTAATTTGACACTGTACCTGGTGTTATTTTGACACTGTACTGGTGTTAATTTAAAAATGACACCACATGGTGTTGATTTGATATTTGTTGGTGTTAATATCAATGGTTTAACACCCGTCCAGCTTCAATAAGAGACCACACCAGCTGGTGTTACTTTGGTGTAAATTTATTTTCACATTTTTTCAAAAATCTAGTATTTTAATGTAAAATTCTTGATCGTCTTGTTTAAATTAAAAATCAACAAGAAGTGCAGTTACTAAGAAACTCTTCAAAAAACAGTTTAAAATTTGAAATGACACCCGGAGGTGTTAATTTAACACCATAAATGAGCACCGAAAATGTAACACCAGCTCGGTGTTCACTATTTAACACCGGACTTTTTGCAGTGTATGTGTTGCATTGGTCGCATGAGAAAAGGGGAGAAACTATAATGGATCATAGTTGAAACAAATTAAAGCCTAACGTTGAGTACCCACATAAATATAACTCTCTGTAAACAGTTGTTAATGTGGGTTGGTATACCATCAGAATTGAGAACCCGTTTGTATTTTCATAGAGTAAACAAGTTAAATCCACACCTGTTCAACTGTCATGCAGGTGTTGGGATTTTATTCTGTTCTGTTCTATCATTTTACATAAAATGAACGTTTTGAATCATGAATTATTTCATATACATTGTATTTCACAATATTCTTGTTTTAATAACTTTGTTGCGTCTAGCATTTCGGGATAAAAGATTTTGATGTTGACTTGCGGCTGATACATATTTCTGAGTCGTGCAATCCCAACAAATATTGAATCACTTCTTTCTGCGCATATCGACATTTGTAGAGAGGGAAAAATCGAAGAAAATCGAAAACAACTCACACCTTAACCTTCACATCTCTCCTTAATAATATCTTGCTTTCATATAACATTGATATCATCAAATGATATGATAATGATATCACCCTCGTAGGCTGTTATTTCCCTTTTCTCTCATCTATTTAAGCACAGATCCTTGTCCGTAAAGCTCTTGGCATCGACCTCGTAGAGAATGTGGCGACATATTGCCCTTTGTCAGCATACATCTGTACATGGTCAGAAAACAGTCTACATAAATATTGACAGGACATGATACAATAATGTCCACAAAATGAGATGCAGCAAATAAGCAATTCCTTAGTAGCCATAGTTGTCTGTTTACAATCTGAACATACATTTGAATATTTTGCAAAGAAGTTTTTAGTGGAATGTACTGTACTGTTCTGTCAGTTTTTAAGTGCTAAACAATCCTTCACTTTACAGAACTTTTGTTTACAATTACCCACCCCAATTCACGGAGTCAAATACTTGCCAACTTGATGCTTTCTCTCACTCTGTCGTTTATGGGAAAAAAAATCATTTTCGTCCAAAAAATAAGAGAGACTCGAAATAGTTGAAGGAATTCGTGACCGATAGTGTTACAGAAAATGGACAAGTTCTATTAAACTTCCTGAAATTGAAATTGAAGGAACCAATGGGACATTTGAAAAGTACCTTGATCATTGTGGCGCTTTCTCGACAGCCTGGGTAATTTAAATAGTAAGGTATCATAATGAAATGACATGTACAGCTTGATATATCACTCGAACGATTTACTGATACCGTTGATGGGTATCTTCACCTAGTATTATTTCGTTCTCGTGAAAGGCTGGGAAAGTTAGTGAAACACGACAAATCAACGACGTCAGCATCTTGAATAAATGTTGAACTCGGAGTTTGATTCACGTGAGCCTCTGCATACACATCAGTGAGAGGCCGAGTAGTTGCCCAGGCTCGTCAAGCGCACTTGGAAACTTTTTCTTCATCATCTGCAGGCTGGGGATTTTCGACAGTGCCAAGTACATTTTTCTGTCCAGGGGTAAAGTAGACTTCGCGTACGTCTTTTGTGAAAGCAAGCTTTCGTAAAGAATATACAACATAATAGATTTATCTTATCTTCTTCAAAAAAGCAACAATAATATTCACAAGCATATTTCTACCTGAGTGTTCCTCTCAGAAGCGATTCTAACATCTTTAAAGCATTACAACGAGAGAATTACATTTATCACAAGATTCGCAGGCACATACAGTTCATTCAACACCCAGTCTTCTACATCGCTTCTGAGCTAATTGTCATTCCTTCATAATACAAAATTCGACTCAGAGAGGGAACACGTTCAGGCACAAACATTCGAATAGG
Source organism: Diadema antillarum (assembly GCF_040938485.1). Classification (NCBI taxonomy): domain Eukaryota; kingdom Metazoa; phylum Echinodermata; class Echinoidea; order Diadematoida; family Diadematidae; genus Diadema; species Diadema antillarum. The sequence goes on along the minus strand of NW_027271040.1, from coordinate 2,821,167 downwards.
AAATTAGTTCGAATTTTACGAAAATAAATTGATCTATATGAAAACACAGTTCCTGTAATTCAATATGTTTAAGAAATCCACATTTAGAATGTCCTTTAAAATTCTCTCATATACCTCCTTAATACTTTGTATTTCATATACATGTATGTATATATATATATATATATATATATATGACCGTGCACCTCAAAACGAACATAAAGTCGCACACACTGATTTTGCGTGAGGACTGAAAATAAGTGAAATGGGTCAACCTAGCCGAACTTGATTTTTTCATATTTTCTGAAAGAGCGGGTCTTCTTTTACATTATGCTAAAATTTGGTATCATAAAACGGGCAGGAAAGTGTGTTTTTTTAGCAGTTTATCTCGAGCATGTTTGGTAGAATAGTGTGATTAGGTGTTTCTTTAGAATCCCTTTTTCATTTCTGATAAACCCTGTCCACAGTCTTCACTTTCAACTCTAATAACTTTTGAAAGGATAGTGCTACTGCTTTGAAAATTGGCATTAATTATGGACAGAAGGTGTTAATGAGGCATACTAAATTTCAGTTTAATCTGATAATCCATTCATTGTTGTCACTCTGGTGGTTTACTTCCTGTTTTTTGTCCCATTCATCGCACAGCCAGCACGGTTTGGTAAAGATTAAGCGCTTGAATAGACACTGTACTTCAGAGCCTCTTTTCTCATTTCACACTTTTCCTGAGTTTGTGCTTTCTTTCCAATATTTAGATAGGTTAGGAGAGTCCATTTGATTTGGGTTATACATCATTTTAAAGCTTAAAGTCTGCTCTTTCAGAATATGGTCTTAACTAAAAATTCATGTCTGGCGACTTTTTGTTTGTTTTGAGGTGCAGTGTCACAATATAATGGTATTATCATTATGGTATTATTATCCGCGTGTTGGAATAAGAGCATGAAGACGATGAAGACAAACAAGTTGACATAATGCATTAGATTCCAACTTTATTTATTTGTAAACCAAATTTTCGACCCTTGCACGGGTCTTCCTCAGGGTAACAGTGATATTTGTATTTGAAGCTCAGCACAGACAAAAGTGTGTTTACATATGAAGAAGACACGCTCATTCAGTCTTAACACTTGAAATAAATGTTGCAATCGTATTCTAGTGTGGACGTCGAAATGCTTCAATATGCATTTAGATCATTTCATACAAATTTGAAATTTGAAACACCGACCGACGACTGCAGCTGTGCAGATACTGGCTGTTCTGTATAGCGAAAGGTGTGTGTGTGGTTGTGTTGGGGGGATAATATCACAAAAAAAAATGATTAATTATATTCACATGCACACTCTCCCTTCCACAAGCAGACCTACACACATACAACACACACACACACACACACACACGCACACACACACACACACACACATACAAACACACAACACACTTGCACACACATGGGAAAGTATCTAAGTGACACTTATAAAATGACACTTATCTCATTCAATTTAGCTTGTTGCATGAGACGTGCAATCCTTTATTTCCGGAAGAGTATTGCGTCATCGTTTCTTGTTTGCAATGTGTTATCATCATACACTGCGTGCCAGTATGATACCAATATTATGTGTATAAGGTGCATGTACGTATAATATACCGGTAAATAGTATGATCATAATCAACAATTATGATCAAGCATCTGTTTTTTACGAATGTGCATATACTATATATGTGTTGCTGCAAAGTTGTCATATATTTATTTATGTTTTCTAACAACCATTCTCATTTATTCATTATACTATAACATATCTTTATTTTGACAATTATGTACACAAAGTAACAATAAGTTTATGACTATTTGTGACCATTCGTCACAAAACCACCAATCATGGACTTTTAGTAAAGGGTGGATTCTGAAAGAGTAGATTCTAAGATTTAAAATGACATGTACTTCTATACAAATGAACTTTCCAAATCCATCAAAATAAACGAAAGAAGTACACACTTGGGCAAAATGTTTACTTCGAAAAGAGGCTTTGAAGTTTTGGTATACTAGTCAAGTGTATTTTAATTTACCCTGAAGTGGTCTCTGCAATGAATGGGGAAAAAAAAGAAGGGGATATAGAACTCCATGGCAGCCACAATGAGAAGGGATTATTAAACTAAAGTGAAAATTTGCATAAAAGTACAGTCTATTCATGACCGATACTAACTTGCCACGCAATAGCATCATCCTTTCAAGATTTAATAGAGTTGAAAGTAAAAATTGTTTGAAAGGTTTCTATGACCGGAATCTGAAAAAGCCTACGTCAGACCCAAGCAAAGTGTTCTAGGAAAAAAAAGGAGAGAAGCAGAAAAGATAATTTCCTATCCATTTTATGATCCCAAACTTTGGAAAATGATAAAAAGATGCTCTTTCAGAAAGAAAAAAAAAGAAAAAAAAACAAGTAAAATTTACTAGGTGTTCCCTTTACACTTGTTTTGAGTCATCACGGAAAATCGTGTCATGCGACTATTTGTTGGTTTTGTGACGCATGTTCACATTTACTCTCACTTGTGTGTGATATATCACTGTCATTTTTAGTTATGCACCGTCATTCACACATCTATGCAAATCTTAAACAACATAATGTCATAATCAATATTACTGCTATATTTGCCTCCAAACAGAATATCCAGCCCTGTCCGCGCTAACGTGATCAACCACCGACGTAGCAATGGCACAACGTCACAACCGTCGTCCTTTGGGCAATAAAACGGCCTGTCTTGTGCGTTCGAAATTGTTTTCGTTGTTTTTTAACTGATGTTCCTTTAAAAGTCATCAAATATTAAGTTCTAGAAAACACGTTTTCATTAGTATCATTGCCATTGAAATTATGAAATAGATGCATAGAAAGTTGCTGTATTACTATATCAACCCGCTAGCTTCTCATAGGTTGCTCGTTGTGCGTCCTTAGCTGGCCAAAGCAAATTACAGTACGTGTACATTGAGTGCACTATTACACCATCTTTTACCTGAAATTTAGAAATTTCAACCATTAAAAAAACAAAACAAACGGACAATGTCGTAAAGGTTCTGTTAAATCCAGATACAATAATTGCTGCCCTCTTAAAACCTACACTATCCTTTACTCTTTCCTTTCTACATGTGGATAACACACATACACACACACACACACACGCACAATGTACTGTAGCCTGTAGCGCAATATAACATGATCAATAACGACTATGCAATTGAAACTATTATCCCCCCCCCCCTTCTCTCTCTCTCTCTGAACCACTGCTGCAGTTAATGATTTAACAAGACATCATTTTGCCACATGTGTGTACACAAAACCTGCAAACCCCATGGATCCTTTCAGGAATAATCTCGGGAACGTATGATTTGAGATCAGAAATTGTGTGTGTGTGTGTGTTTTTTTTTTTTTTTTAGTTTTCTAACTGTCTACAATGAATGAGAATGTAGAGCAATAGAGTCTTGATTCACTATCTCCTCCCTATTAAAAAAAAAAAAAAAAAAAGTCCCCCTTTTACCTTGCAGAAGTCGTGTTCATATGCAAAAAGACACGGGTTGAAACATAATTCTTACCAAGCATGCTGTAGTACAAAGACTACGTCACAGTTCTCATGAGAAATGGTTGAAATAGCATAATGCTGTCATACACTCATCGGTAAAAGTATCTAGATACAGCAATAAACAGGCGATCGTCTTCCATTTAAATCGACCGCAGGTTAATTGTAATTGTATATATTCATATTTGCTTGAAATAAATGTCATCGACATAAAACTTGACTTTCTGGTACCTACATCATAAAATCCGCGAGAATCGCCAAGTAAGATTTTAGTAGGTAGGTGAGATTCAAATATAGAGGATTATCAGCTCTGAAACGAGTGAATCAAACAAAATTGGATATCCCAATTAAACTGAAATAAGAATCAGTGTCTCAAATTTGTACTCTTAAATAAAAAGATAAGGCTTCTCTGAAACGCTTTTATATTTTGCTCCTAATTGTGCAAACACACAAGAAAACATAAACATAAACAGTTTGTTAGGAAAAACATATTCAAAGATCCACATTTGTATTTGTATTAGTAACGTTCATATACAGTTCCTCTTGTGATGTTGATTTATTGTCAAAGTGACCGTCTTTTGTTTTGTCCACCTTAGCATACAGTTCATCGCACGTGGCTGGTTTTGCTGCCGAATTTGCCCTAACTGCTTTGTTCACCGTTGCATACAGTTCATCGCACGTTGCTGGTTTTGCTGCCGAATTTACACCAACTGTTTTGTTCACCGTTGCATACAGTTCTTCGCACGTTGCTGGTTTCGCTGCCGATGATTCCCCAACTGTTTTGTCCGCCTTAGCATACAGTTCTTCGCACGTTGCTGGTTTTGTTGCCGATAATGCCCCAACTGTTTTGTTCACCGTTGCATACAGTTCTTCGCACGTCGCTGATTTTGCTGCCGAATTTGCCCCAACTGTTTTGTTCACCGTTGCATACAGTTCTTCGCACGTTGCTGGTTTTGCTGCCGATGATTCCCCAACTGTTTTGTTCACCGTTGCATACAGTTCTTCACAAGGTCTGGTATTTGAAACATAACTCATGGAACTCTCGGAGTCATAGCAGTCGCTCAAGATGTCATTTCTCTTTTCAGGATGCTTGTCATGGGTGGAACCTTTATCAGGATTCAGCAAGCAGTATTCCCCGGAGTCGAAAGCGTCAGTGAACTGTGGTTTGTTTAACGTTTCGATACTATTAGCTTCGTCAGGATGTAGTTGATAATAGAAGGCATCGTCACGATTGAAGGCTGGTAGGGATCCCACGCAGGAATACGATTTGTCATCGTTTCTGTCGGAGTGAACTTCACCATGAGAAGAAGGACCAGAAGCTGAGAGACCTGTTGGGGGACTTTGAAGTCTCTTATCCAGGAGGGAACGATTGCAGTGATCGTACTCATTGTCTGTATTGCTAGGAATGTTCTGGGCAGACTGTTTGACGACATTCAACGAATTATAGCACCTTTCATCGAACAAGCGGGCTTCATCAAAGGATCTAGAGCCTTTTTTCGTCAGCCAATCGTTTCCACAGAGGTCTACATCCTGGTATTCACAGTCCTCATAGCAGCTCGCCGTTTGATCCAATGACGTTTCCTGTACTCCATGGTTCTCATAAACACACGGGTAAACTGATGCGTGTACAGAGGAAGTGACGTTGCTCTCCAATGAGACTGCGCAAAGGGAGACTTGTTGTACGTTTGATGGCTGGGACTGTCCCTTGTCTACCTCCGCAGCGTCCTGATAGATGTGATATAGGTTCTCTTGTTGAGTCGTGACGTCTCTGAAAATATTGCCATGGTGGTTCTGGGAAGGGTGACCCTCTGCTCCAGCGTCAGTAATAGTAGTGTTCAATACAACATGATCCGTCGAGCTCAAATTTTGGTTTGGATTGTCTATGCGAAGCATCTCCAGTTGTCTGATTGACTGATTTGAAACTTGTGAGGATCTGCGTCTGTAACGGCAATTATAAGAAAGATACACTGTTTACTGTTTTGAAAAAAAAGGAAGAAGAAACGAAACAGAACACAAACCACCAATAACAACATTGCATTTTCAAGACGGAATGGAAACAGATATCACAAATATACAATTGTGGAATTTATCAACTTATTTTGGTTTGTCCCACGGAAAAAGATGTAATAAGAACATTGAAATAATGATTGAACATTAGACTTCATTTACACACTTTGAAAATAATGATATGTTTTGCTTGAATACATACACATACATTTTAATTCTTTACTCAAAGTTTGAAGCATTAGTTACATTATTAGAAAATGTAGAAAACGACAGTACAATGACACAAGTAGGAAACAACTTCAACTACTTCCCGCAACAATCTCAAAACCACCAACCTCCAACACTTTAACACACATAATCAACACGCAAATACACGTTATACGGAAACACTCACTTTTTCTTGTGATGTCTGCACAATACCACGAAGAGAATGGCCACAAGTATGGGGACAACACACAGAAGAGCTGCCATTGCGAAGATGTCAACGTTATTCTCAGGAACTTCAGAAGCTGAAATGGAATTCAGTACAATAAATCTTTGTCACCCTTTAAAAAAAAAAGAGTACATTGCATTGGAGCGTACATTGCATTGATATAGTCCCAAAGAGTGCACATCGTATATATCATGAACAAAAATCCTGAATTGACAGCCCTCAGATGCAATGCACCAAAGACATTATTTTACACATGGAAGGATAGGGCACCACCTAATATGCAATTTTGAGTAATTACCATTACTTGATAATATCAAATTATGAATTTTGCGTTATTATGGAATTGCTCTATTTTAAATGAATATGCATTTGTTATTGCCTCTGATGTATTAATAGCAGGTTGAATCAGGTTTCAGGTTGACGCGATGACACAGGTTCCCATGTCGCAACTCCCTTTTTTCCTCATTTCAGGTCACATGAACATAGGTAACTGTGTGTGTGTGTTTGTGTGTGTGTGTGTGTGTGTGTGTGTGTGTGTGTGTAAAGATAAATCTGGTTACAATAATGAACATGAATAAATATCGCAAGCAGCAAAAAATGGTTGCAATAACCACTTAATACGTACAAGATGAAATTGAAAATCTGAGAAAAAAAAAGAAATTAAACGGTATCAGTAAAATCATCTCTGCTTCATTATTGAATATATACGTAATGGATATGTGTATAGTTCGATGATATCAAAATATTTAATGATAAGAATATGCAACTCAATTGTAGTCGTTTCGCTTGCGTCTGGTATGAATACATTTTCAGTTGGATTGCCATCACCTGTTCATGAAAAGTGCAAACAGAGCAAGATGATTGGTACAGACAGCCGCAATGATGACATCATGGTATTTAGACCCACAATGACCTCGTCACCTCACATTTCATTTCATTTCATTTCATTTCATTTCATTCCATAACACATCCAAATAATACAAAATTATTGCCAAATAACGTCGGCAATTTGAAAAAGATTTACCAAAAACAATAGAATAAACGACATGAATACAAATACAAACAAATGCATAACAAAAATACCAAACACACACACCGATGGAGTAAATGCGAAATTTTCATACCTAGTGGTATCAATTGTGCGCATGCTGATCAAGAGATGTTTAGAAACAGGATATCATGTCCTTGGAAAAGAGTTTCACAAGTTATTGTATGAAAGAGTTTATATTTCCCCAACATGGTCGAACTATTTGCAATAGCCGGAAACACTTAGATTTTTATTATTATTTCAAATTGAAATTGAAATTATGATTTTATTTTTACTGCTTATTTAGGATTTATAATTTCTACAACATAATGTATCTGCCAAGTGTAGACGGCCCATCAGTACTTGTGTACAGTTGATACAACTTGACTTTCAATATAATACAATTTCAAAAGTAAAAAAAAGAAAGGAAGTCGCGTTGGAATTTTATTCATTGAATGACAGTGCGATATACTTCTTTTAGTTACCAAGCTATCTGCCTGACTAACAGTGTACATAACAATGATTTCATCAACAAAAGAAAGGAAATGGTAAGTTTGAAAATTTTTTGTTCCTTGTTTTTTTAACCAAATCTTTGAACAGTGAATACAGACAGAGCCTCAAACCGTAACCCCCCCCCCCAATGAAATAAAACAAAAAATAAAAAGTAACACAAAACAAACGAAAAAAAATGATTACACAAATCATAAAGCAAACAATGAGAGAGGTGCAAAAGAAAGGTACACAACTGTAAATTGGCTGATAAGTCATCTTACTTAGAAACGACGTGGCGGTGATCTCAGGCAATGTCGTTAATTCAAAAGTAAGCCCTCCATCGCCTGTTTCATTGGAGGAAATCAGGGACATTGTGGGTAATGAATGATATCTGTTCAATGACCGAGGTCCATGGAATCAGACTTTGCTTTAACATATTCGTAACGGGAAAATGTTTCAAAGCTTACTGAAAAAAAAAAAATATTTAAAGATAAAATTCCACAACCAGTAGTTTTTACAGCTGTTGGATTCATATCTCATGGAGTTGAGATGATTTGCTAAATCAGCAGGGTAGCGTTAGGGTTAACGACAAATATAAGTCAGATTAAAATAAATAAAAAATGACATCGAATGCCAAAAGATGCCGAAACACACATCACAAACTGCAGTTACTCTAACAGTAGCTAGCTTGTAGATATTTTGAATGCTACTCACTGGAGATGTAGTCTGCATTCTGTGTAGGTGTTGGTTTGGTAGTTGTTCCACCTACACATTAAACATAGATGTGCAAGACTTGATTCAGTTTCAAAGTAATTTGGTAAATTCTCTGGCACTCTTGGACAATATGAAACTCTGTCACGATCATTTGAAGAATGGGTAGGTCTTTAAAAACTGACCATAGCGTATGTATCATAGAAATCTCTCAATTAAAAGGACGTTAAACACCAGCCCCTGTTGGTATATCTTGGCTTAATATGAGAAAAAAAATCTGTTTTCTTTAATATATCTATTTACAGAATAATGAATAGATCAAAATGTTGTCTACGTATCATATTTCGACTAATACTTTTGAGTTTCGGCAAAACTGCAATATATGAAATAATTTTATTCTATTAAATAGTAACACTTATTTGATCTGATTTTTTTTCCGTTTTTTTTTAATATCAGTTTCCCCAGTTATAGAATGGTGTAAAAAATTAATCGGCATTTCAAAGTTCTCCTAATCTGATTTATCACGGGACCTGTGGCTCTACAAGTTTGTTTTTACGCAGGCCCGATCATATTTTTGGCATTATGACCTTAGTTTAACTGGCATGTATACCAAGACAAGCTTTTGTACATTCCGGTGAAGTTTCATTTAATACTAATGTACAGGCGTGTGTTCTTTATAATTTTGGTAATTATACTTTATTGTAATTTATGTGAGAAATATAAAAATAAATTCAAACGAAATGAAAATGAAATGAAATCTTCAGTCATGATAACGGCTGATTTCCCTTTTACGAGAAATTTCACGGAAATCTGAAGAAACCCAATAAATGTCCAACTTTATGTCCAATTGAATATACGAGTTATCATCCTCAGTTTCTTCTCTTCTTCCTATGCTCAGTATTATACTGTACAGTGTTATATTCAGTGTAGCCAATTGAATGTTTCAATTTGGATAAATACAGGATGTGTATCAATGGCAAACCTTCTGTTATAGTTTCAGATCTCCAGCAGAATGGGATTGACACGTTCCAGGTCGGAAAGTAAGTCGACCGTCCAGGTAGCCATACACACTGCAGTGTCGCACTGCCATTGACGCTGTAGCTCTCATCACAGGTGAGAGTTATCTCAGATCCAAAGTATGTCATATCAGAGTCCCAATGACCATTTGGCACTTGACCGGGGTGAACACAAAATCCGACGGAAACTGTCAATTTTAAGAGATGAAATGACGCAGTATCATCTGTCCATCACAAAACCAACAAAGTTGCACGCCCTGATTTTACGTGAGAACTCAAATTGGGTGAAAGGGGTCAACCCAATCAAACATGATTTTATCACATTTTCATCATTCGAAAGTTTGGGGTCATTAAACAAATGGAAAATTGTGGTTTTAGCATTTTCCTAGAACATTCGGCGTGGAATAGTGTGATAAGGTATATCTTTATAGAGGCCCTAATAACTGTTCGAAGAGGACGCTACTTGTTTGGAATTTGGCACTAGTCTTGGACAGAGTTTGTTAGAGCATTCAAAAAGAGCATTCTTTCAGCGCAATCTGATAATCGTTTTATTGTTGCTGATTTCCAGTTTTGCGTCCTGCTTTTTTTTTTGTCCCATCGAATGCAGAGAGCAAGGATTGCTTAAGATTAAGCGCTTGCTTGGATCATTTACCTTGGAGCTTCCTTTCTGGGTACACACTTTTCCAAAGCGTGTTCTTTCTCTCGTTTAGTTGGAGGTTAGGCTATGGTCCTGTTCGGTGAGTTCGGCAAGTTTTTAGCGAATTTTGGTCAGACACCGACAGGTGACCGATCGGTGACCAACCAGGCCCCACCGATTCTTAGGTCATCGGTTTTAAAGAGGAATTACAACTTTACCGGCGACTGACCAATCTTCACTCGCTGCCCAAAATACGCTCGGTGTCCGAGCCGCAACTACCCAGGCGCTGTCGAACGATTTAGGGAACAAAAAATAAAGATGAAACTCAAGGGAGTGGATGGAGAAGAGGAACAAAGCAATCTGAAAGAGGCAGGGGGAGGGAAAGATGCAAGATAACCCCACCAAATTCATTCTCGGCAGGTGCATGCCCAACGCAGCAGAGGACTAGCAATATTGGTGACATTGAAGTCAGGGACAACCACTCTGGGACGAAAGAATTGAAAGCTAGAAATTCGGGTCGTTATGTAAACGTAGTATTATATCTTTGCTATTTTATCATTTATTTCCCATGGGGCATCGCTCGGTGACTGCTGAGACTCTACGAAAGGACCCCCTTATTTCGCAACATTTTTACTAAAAATCGACCAGTGACCGACGGGAAATCGGCGGGGCATTGCTCGGGCATCACTTGGGTTTTATGGCCTGCTCGACATCTCTTTAACTGATAGGCAGTGCCAAAATTTCAGCGCCGATCGAGCATACAAAATCGGTCGCCGCTCTGAGTTGAGCCCATAGCCTTCTACTAGGAGTGCATTACAAAACGAACAAAAAGTCGCACACACTGATCTTGCGTGAGGAATGAAAATAAGTGAAATGGGTCAACCTAGCCGATCTTGACTTTTTCATATTTTCTGAAAGAGCAAGTCTTTTTTGCATTATGCTAAAATTTTGGATCATGAAATTGGCAGGAAAGTGTGTTTTTTTAGCAGTTTATCTCGAACTTCTTTGGTAGAATAGTGTGATTAGGTGTGTCTTTAGAGTCCGCTTTTCATTTCTCAAAAACCTTGTACACACTCTTCACTTCCAACTCTAACAACTTTTGAAAGGTAATGCTACTGCTTTGAAAGTTGGCATTAATTATGGAACGAATGTGTCAATGAGGCATGCTTAATTTCAGTTTAATCTGATAATCCCTTCATCGTTGTTACTCCGGTGGTTTACTTCCTGTTTTTGTCCCATTCAACGCACAGCCAGCACGGTTTGGTAAAGATTGAGCGCTTGAGTAGACACTCTACAACAGGGCCTCTTTTCTCAGTTCACACTTTTTCTGAGTTTCTGAGTTTCTTTCCAATATTTAGATAGGTTAGAAGAGTCCGTTTGATTTGAGTTATTTTTAAAGCTTAAAGTCTGCTCTTTCAGAATATGGTTTTAACTAAAAATTCATGTCTGGCGACTTTTTGTTTGTTTTGTGATGCAGGGTCACATTTTGTATCAAGAATTACATCATTCCACAGAGCTGAGAGTCTGCTCTTTCAGAATTTGTCCTTACAACTGAAAATCCATGCCTGGCGATTTTTTGCTGGTTTTGTGGTGCAGGATCTCTCTCTCTCTCTCTCTCACACACACACACACACATGGCCGTGCATCACAAAACGAACAAAAAGTCGGACCATTTGATTTTCATGAGGACTCAAAAAAGGTGAAATGGGTCAGCCGAGTCAACCTTGAGTATTTTATATTTTCTGAAAGAGCTATCCTTCTTCTTCATTATTCTTTAATTTGGGGTCATAACATGAATGGGAACGTGTGTTTCATACACTGTCCCTTTGTCATGCAATGCACACATTTCCTGACACTTACTTTAGTATTTGAACGATTGAACCAAAGAAAAGAGAAATTATGATATGTTATGTTCTATCTTCAAATTTGTCATCTATTTATTATTGAATGCTTACAATTCACACATGGTGTTTATGTCTTTCATACTCACTGTTAAATGACTCGTGGACCAGTTGGCCAGATTCGTGGTCTACCTGTCTGGGACATGTCCAGTTCTGAGAATTCCTTCCTTCAGACTCTATCTCGCCAAACGGTTCTGATTGAAAACAGTTTGTATAAATCAATTACGTACAACAGCAGCGTCCCCTGCGTCATATTCCCGCGTTTGCTTTACAAATGAACATGCAGTCTTGTTAGAATAAACGTCAGATCCGAAAAAAAGACAGTCTTAAATGTCTGTTCATCGTCTTACTAGCATAAAAAAAATCAGGTTTTTCATAGGTGTGAAACAAAACGATGGTCACACGGAAAAGCTGTATCAAATAATTAACCTGTTTAGAAATAATTTCCAGCCAAATATCTTTGTTACGTAAGTGTGACATACATATTCTGATTACAATGCCAATCACGATTTGTCAGTACACTAACACTACCAATAAGTCAGTGCAAAATACAAATAAATATGATTTTGTTCTTCTATACTTACTTTACTCATTCCTTGTTACAAATGATAAAGATGTGTTTAACAAACACTCTTTATCAATTATGTATTCAATGTATTGCATTAATAAATGCCCTGCCGCAAAAGGATATGGTTGCATCTAGATAATAATCTTGTCATTTAAAAACAGAATGTTCGTGCAAAAAGAAAACAATTCTGCTCATGATTCCATAAAACAATGTTAACATTTTAAGCATAATGACATACACAACATCAACTTGTACTTGTATCAATAGGCTCACCTTGACACTTGAGTCTAACAGCCCCATTCAATGAACAGTCAGCGGTTGTCAGTTGACAATCCTTCAAACGTTGATACGTGCCACCAGCTACGTATTGATGTCGTAAAAGTCAGTTACAAAAATTCAAACACTTTAACAAACTCATACAAAACAAATGAAAGTAATCTGGAAGCAACGTCAGCAGAGCAGATATAATAGACATGTTTTAAATACATTAAGTCCATCTGGAGGTTGAAGTAAAATATCGTCAAATTCTGAACTTTGCTTGAAAATCACTTACCGTCTGACAGTCTGAAATAGCGTCAACTAATCTGTTTTCGAAATCTACATGATTTCAGAATAACTTATCTTTTGTTTTATTTTTAGCTTTTACAAATAGGCAATACTGACTTTATCATAAAGACATAATAGAAAAAATGATAATAATTCATAGTTTTATACTTTATTGTTCAAATGTGAAATGACAATCCAGCAGCTCGAAGGCTCATACGATTCCTTTTACATCACAAACCTCACAAAATTCACAACTATAATGTAGTTTAATTTGCTTATATGGATGCAAATAAAATACGTCACAAATTATAATAAATGCCAATCAAACTTAAGCTTCCATAATGGAATAGGTAAATAATGCAAAACAGTAAATTAGATTTATAAGATGGTACAAGACAATATACAGAATAGCAGTCATGGCAATAAAGAAGCAAGGGGAGGTGGATAGGTCGAAAGCACAAAAACATGGAAATGGGCAAGAATGTGTAATCAGCACAATTATGTCGATATACTAAACACACACACACACACACACACACACACACACACACACAAAAACCCGACAAGAGCGGCAGATAACTCCAAGTAGAACAAGAAGGTATAGAAGAACGGCATTGTTAACTTGAATTTCGGGATCAATAATGAAGACTGATGGTAGAATTATACAAAATTTAATAGGTAAAAACAGCCAGGAAAGGAAAATGAGGGAATACAATGTTTTCTTACGTTATCCTTCAATTCAGTTCAATTCATTTTTATTTTTCTATGCAACAAAGAGTAAACAGAATCGTGGGAAAACCATAATGAATAACAAGGAAATAAAAAAAGAAATATTTAAGACTTTCACATGAAAAATATCATTATCAGCTGAGACATGGGGAATAAACATAAACTTTCCAAAATTAAGGGTCAAGTAAACCCAGGGGCCCAGCTGCTAACCTTGGTCTCTTGTTAGATGTTTTTGCCACCGCTCTGTACATTTCTCAATTCTTTTTAGATTACCATCTATATACCTAATCTACAACGTGTACTTCACATTGCGTTGTATAATTTTCTGTAACATTTCTTCCCATAAACTTTTTTTTTTTGCTTGTTCCCTTTAAAAAATCTCTGCAATAATTCTATTTTCAGCTTACGTCGATTTTGACACGATAACCGTCCAGTCCTGCTCCGCGATACTGTCCGTGGCAATGCTTCAGCCGAATGCCTCTCAGACACGGCTGGAAAACCAAGCTCTCCGCAGACCAGTTTGGCAGCTTCGTCGTTGAATCCATCATAGCAAACATATCTGTCTGGTTCGAAGACGACCAATCCTTCAAGGGGAGAGGGTCCGTCAACCAGTGTCACAGTGGGTGTTTCTGTAGAGCACATGGTAATAATATCAACACTTTTGAAATGTTAATAATGAAACTTTGGATTCACATCTACTTATAGACAGATGAATGAAATTAAAACACGATGAAAACAGAGTGGGACTTCGGAAGGGTCGCAGTTTCGAAAAAGCAAGGTTTACCGTCGGGAGTGTTTTTATTTTCTACCCCAAGTATATAATCCTTCTACATGTTAATATTAAAGGCCCTTGTTTTCTCGTTAATACTTTGTAACTCTACTTCTTAAAACCTTAATGACAGGCAATGAAGGCTGCAATAACATGTTACAGTGTAGTGGATGATATGCTCGTGTTTGACATTATATGGCGTACGCTATAATGCATTTGCCATCAACATCGATTTTTTTATTCTGTATTGCTTTCTCTCCATAATTTCGGAACAGAAGGCATTTTCTAATTCTTCAATCTTATTCGAGAGAGAGAGAAAGCAAAAGTAAAGAACGCAGTACCAGTCACTCATTAGAGAGAAAAGTTGCAGTTTGTCACAACCATTGAACTCTTTTTGACCTATTCAGTTGCTGAGTGTAAGACTACTGATTTCGAGGGAAATCATCAAAATCTTGCGGTAACAAGATATTGTAATATGGAGATAGCAGAATAAAGTATTACGTGATTTATTTGGTACAGACGTATACTATACCTGATAAAAAGAAAATAAAATGTTCTTTTATCTATATAAACCTGTGCGTTTTACTTTTACTTTGCAATCGATGTGTCCATGCTGCGTTATCTCTGGTATAGCTTTTATAAACTAAAAGAGCTGATTATCATTATGTGCTTTAGGACCTTCATAAAAGGCAATGTAACATGGTATGCTTTTCATGAGAATTAGATTCATTTTCAAGGTCTAAAGCCAATCCATTGTACGCTCACTCACTCTTTCCACGAGGGTCCAAATCTTATTTGAATAGGTGGACGATGTGAGAAAACATTCTATATTTTTGTAGATGCATGTTTTGACAAAGGATGGACCATGATCGGGGGAAAAAATGTATAATTCCACTTTTACTTGTGCGTTATTTCATTGCAATCACTTTGTTGTATTTCTTTTTTAACCAGAGCATATCGCTCGTTTTCCTCTAGGCAATACATTTTGCATTTATTTCATGCGATTAAAAGGAAAAAAAAACCCACTGAACAACGTTAAATACAACTACGCTCTCATGTACATATCGAGCACTAATTTTTATATTCATACTGATATCAATGAATGCTTACCCTGGTAACAATTTGCGCTGATCGTAAATTCCACTGGGTAGGTATATAGGTCGTATAGTTAGCTTCGTCTGATGGGCAAGTGACAAAATGGGAGAAAATGGGCGGCGCCGAATCGTGAGGGGAAATGATTCCTTAGCCATCACATCCTGCACATCAAAGGATGGGTAACTGATTGGCTTCACTTCAAATAATATTCTCCACCCACAAGGTGCTTGAAGAATCCAACTGTCCCTACTGCGGACGCATATTTCGTCACAAGACACCTCGGTCTCTAGTGTTTCGCCCGTACAGTTTAGATGTAAATCTGCAGTGGATAAAGAGAGGTAGATAAAGTCCATCGTTATCTAGTGATAAATCATGAATTGAAGAAGAACAAAATTGAAAACAATCAGTAGTACACGTAATGCTTAACTTTACATGTTTGTCAATGAATCTTCAGATATCTCATCTATATTTCTTCTATTTGAAATTGTATGTCTGCAGGACCAGCTGGGTTTAAGGGATTTATGAAGGTATAAGCTTTTCACCGAGAAAACAAAGGGGGAAAAATATCATTTTGTAGTACGAGAGCCAATAAATGAGTAAGAAATGGCGATAGTCATAGTGCAAGGAAATCGGTTTTAAACGTCCCTACTAAATCATTTAAGTGCATAATGAATCTATTGATATCTGTATTAAAGTTTTGACCCTTTGACAAATATACACGACAAAACAACACGAAGAAGCGTAACAGACAAAACAAGCTAGAAATATCAAATCGCAAAAAAAAAAACGAAAAATACACAACAGAGAGAGAAAAAAGAAGAAGAAGAAAGAACAACATGAAATAGGACTTTCCGAATGTTCCATTTCCAGGTATTGGGGAAAAAAGTCTTTGCACTCCCAAATACCTTCCCCTCAATGACAAATGTCACGCTGCCCCGACAAACAATATTTCTAAGATAATAATGTATACGCACATGTATCTCTTGACAAAGTGAACGACGGATAACACAACAAAACTACAGAAATCCATGCTAGGTGGGTCATTCTTTTGTCTGTTGCGATATTCAGAGCCATTCTTTTGTCAAAGTAGGAACAGCAAGCTTCCCGTCAAATCTGATGATTGGGCCCGTCTCTGTTATCCCTGCTCGTGACTCTTCCGTATAATACTTCCCCCCCCCCCCCAATATTACAGAATTACGCCTTGGCCTGCGAGGAGTGCGGAGTGATCAGATGTGATTCTATAGCAAGAAACAATAACCACGTTATAATTGGAACAAAGGGCCGAAGTGCGCATGTTAAACCTGCGCAGGTATAACGTCGTTTGTGTGTCAAAGTGCAGTTTAACAAAACAATTTGCATTTCGATATTCATGCAGCCTATACCCAGGCAGAAGAGGAAGGAACGGAGGCCGCTTTTTATGAATGTTATGCATTTGCTCAATATTTATAGAAGAAAACGCTTGTAGAATTCCCCCATCTTATTTTCTCTTTCAGACAGAAGGACGACTCATTTATCCTTACTTTCATATCCTTGTTTGGATACGCCTTTAGAAAAAAAAAAAGAATATATTGAGACAGAACATGATGGACAAAAAATTCCATTGTGTATGTGTTGTATGTGTTGTTGAGTGACCTCATTTCTCTTCCATAACTTTCAGTTTTGATTTATTGAGAATCAAGCCACATCAATTCACTGCATGACAGAATTTGTGTGATGTTCTGATGTTTTGATTTATTTCCTCTTTCAAAGAATGTGCAAAAGACAGTGCAATCGCATATATAATATAGCGACGAGAAGATAATAAAAAAACAATAAACACCACCTCCACACTCAAATGACAATAATACTGCCCAATTCAAAAGCAGTTTGTAATCCTACTAAATATGAACATACTTTGATATCATATTATTTCATATTGACATTTGGATTTTTTTTAAATTGTTGATAGTATGTATGATAGTATTATACGTATGCCTGGGACTCTCGTTCCCTTTTTTTTTCAGTCACATTTTAATAATGCTATCCAGATCTCATGAACATTGCCCTTAACACATTAATTCAAATCTGATAATAAATGTGTTCAGGGGGAGAGAGAGCTGCCGCTACTAATGAAAATGATAAGACAGTTCGCATTTCATGAATGCGCTTATAGCTCAGTTGATTATGTCACTTGGAAAGGCTTTCCAAGTGACATAATTAACTGAGCTATCACAATCATGTTATAGAGCATGAATTTGGCAGACATTAACGTAGATACATGTACTTACATAATATACTGTATTCAGCATATCCCTTTGTGGTTGCATTAAAAAAAAAAAAAAAAACTATTCCTCTACTGTATTTCAGCTACATGTGACACGCAAAGATTACTATGCTGATATTGGTGTCGTCTGAAGGATATTGTGATAATGCTTTCTAGTATTGTTTAGACGGAATATCAGCAGCAGTTTCCGCAATCTGGGAAAGCTTCTCTTCGGTTGAGAGAATTGATATTCCATTTGGAGGTATTTCGTACACTGTGCAAGTGCTTAAAGGTGCAAAAAAGTGCCATTTTGAAGAGGTTAAACATTATCATTTTTATATTATTTGACAATTCAGTGATTGATAGTTATGTGACGTGACTCCGCATTGAAAAAAAAAAAGCCAGACATGGATTTTAGGTGAGGGCAGAATCTGAACTAGCAGACGCTAAGCTTAAAAATTAATGATGTATAAATCAATTCGATAGACTCTTCTAAAGCGGGGTTCCCACTATCATGATTGGCGCCACGATTGAAATCGTGGTCTTAATCGTGAGGGAATCGTGGTGATCTTATCAAATCTTATCAGATCTTGACGTCAGTCGTGGCAATCGCATTAATCGTAGAAAAATTTTGGACGGTTCAAAAATTTTCTACGATTAACACGATTAATTGTTGATCGTGATCATCGCATCAGGTTGTCTTGGATCGTATCAAAACGCAGCAAATCTCATCTAATCGTACTTCTTAATCGTGTTGATCGGGATCGACTTCTTCACTTCCCTCCTACTTATATACATATATTTCTTCTTCTTTTTTTTTTATATTTGCCCTTATTTTGCTCCAAGATCGTACATATTTTGTATTAGATATTTTTATACATATCATTATTATCATTATACATTGTTTTACCATAACACAGACGCACAAAAACGGAGTTCCCCGTAATCAATTTGGGGTAATTTTTTAACAAAAAGAAAAATAGAAGAACTAAAATTACTGTGGTATGTCTGCACGTATTGACTAAGGTCAGTATAAAAATGAGAATGATTTCCTGAATCGTGCATGAGTGAGCACACATCAAAGGCAAATTTGATTACTTTTTAGAACTATACTACAGTAATTGTTGTTGTTGGGTTGTTTGTTTGTTTGTTTGTTTGTTTGTTTGTTTGTTTTTTTTTTTTTTTTTTGGGGGGGGGGGTAAAGTATTGTTTCTTGTGTATATAATTATCAATCGTTGTTGTTGTTTCATCATCCATCATTTGACCCCTTCACATCTATTGTAACAATTTTCATGTTTTGTTTTTTGTGGTTTGGTTTTTAGAGGAAAATAGCTGTGTCTACTCTTATTAAAGGACAAGTTCACCTTCATATACATAAGGATTGAGAGAATGTAGCAATGCAGTAGTCTCCTCATCCAGCGGTTCCAACACAAAAATTTTAAAAATTCATAACTTTTGCATCGATTGTCCAATTTTCCTCAAACTTTCACTGATGTGTTCTACTAATATTGTTGCATTTTCTCAATCCTTATGTTTATGAAGGTGAACTTGTCCTTTAAACTGCAAAATCCATTTAGTTAAGGATTGTTGTCAGATGATGCAGCCAAGATCTAGCAGCCCATGTCAAGTGAGCATAAGAAAGAGTAGTTGTGTCTTCATTGAGTAAGCATGTACACTTTAAAGATGGAGCAAAACCTGCAAAACTGTACTTTTGATATTAAATAGGGGAGGGCTGGCACAATGAATCCTAAAATAACACCATTGAAACATTCACCGGAAGCAGAATGTTTCTCATACCCCACGAAAACTTTTGTGACTTTTGAAAAGTGACCATTGTCACTCATACATGACTATAAAGATCACTGTCATTTTTCACATAGAGGTTAGTTGATAAGACGTGTAACAATACCCCTGCGAAATAATTTTGCTTCAAACTTATTTTGTGTTAAAAAGTGACATTAGGGGAGTTACTTTTCTGTTGTGTGTATATCGGTTTTGTTAAACGCTGTTTAAACACGGTTTTGTTAAAAACTATTTATCAAGCTAAACCCACCAAACTTTCAATACCCCATGAGATAACGACATTTTAAAATAAAAAGGCATATATACGTACTATGCGAATATGAAATCAAACACATAAACAATACTAAGTTCGGTCAACTTTCTTATACTGAGCCTATAAACACATAATAATGTCAGCATTCAAAAAGATCCAATCCTCTTTTTAAGCTTCCATTTCATCATATTTTCTTCATGTGTTTCAAAGGAAGTCAAAAACATTTGTCTTTATCTTCTTCTTTTTTTTGGGGGGGGGGAGGGGGAGGGGGCAATGATTTGATCTTGCGTATGCAGTTTGTTTGTTGTTGTTGTTGTTTTTTTTGAGGGGGGGGGGGTGCTGAGGCTGAGCATGTCGATTCAATAATCTTTAGGTTGAATTAGAAAAGGGAATTTCTGACGTTGTGGCTGGCCTAGGCGCTGCTTTCTCTCTGATGATAACGTAATCGTCATTCGCAATATTGCAAAGGTCACGTTGTCGTCATCCTCAGTCAACCCTTGCCATCATCAATGGTTGTGCACAAATAGGCCTAATCACTCTTCAGAAGTTAGAGAAATAATGAAAGACATTGTCAGTCGGACTATAATATTCCCATTCGGGTCCAATCGCGCCTTAAATCGAGTCGCTTTTGATCCCGATCGTGAAAGATATCGTATCTTATCTCAACAGCCCGCATTGCTTCGCGGTATTCGTACTGGAACGTATCAGAACACAGCTGCACGCACCAGATCGGGGATCTCGATCGTAATGATCGTGTTACATCGAAACCAATCGTAGACTCAATCGGAACAATCCTATCGGGTCATATTTGAATCGGAGACCACATCGTGACAGATCGTATTGCTTGAAATAGACCAATCGTGACCACATCGCATCCCAGCGAACCAACACGTATTGACTCGCATAACCTCGTATCCAAACGTGAAATTTCAGACGAGTTGAACAAATTTTCCACGATCAGTTACGAATGTCCAATCGTGGCGTTCGCAATGGATCGCACGATAGTGGGAACCCCGCTTTACCTATCTAAATACTGGACAGAACGCACACGCTCTGGAAAAGAGGCTCTGAAGTACACGGTCTTAATCTGACCGTGCTAGCTGTGTGAAGAACGGGATAAAAACAGAATGTAAACCACCGGAGCAACAACAATGAAGAGATTTATCAGACTATTAGAAAATAAGCTTAAATTGTGCATGCCCTATCAACACATTTTGTCTATGATTGATGCCAACTTTCAAAGCAAGAGTATTATCATTTCAAAAGTTATTGGGGTTGAAAATGAAGAGTTTGCAAAGGATTTCCAAGATATGAAAAGGCGCCACTAAAACATGCCTGATCACACTGCTCTACAAAAAAAGCATTGTAGAAATATGCTGAAAACACACTTTCCAGTTGATTTTATGATCCCAAACTAAACAATTATGTCGAAGAAAAATATAAAGAAATATAAAAGAAAATATGAAAACCACAATATTAACTTGGTTGACCCGTTTCACCTTTTTTGAGTACTCATGTAAGATCAAGGGGTGCTACTTTTTGTTAGATTTGTGATGCACACACACGCACACACACACACACACACACACACAAACACACACACACATACAGTGTATTATGTTACCCTCCGCATAATAATATTTATGTAAGCTATGACAAAACTGGTTCTGTCATACACACAATTTTGAAAGTAATTTTACGTACATCATTCATTACTCTCTTTCCCCCTATTTTTCCACAAACTTTCTTCACCTTCTTTCTTTCTCTCTCTCTCTCTTTCTCTCCAGACTAATCTTTCCTTTGCTATGTTTTTCATCCTCAAGTCTCATTTATATAGGTACTAATTCTTTATGAGATTTTCAACGTGCTTTGATGTAATTCTTCACTGTATGTATTTTGTTTTACAGTGTGTGATATATTATGCTTTAAAATTCTGCCATGCTGTTATGAATTTCAGTTTTTATTTCATTTCTTTGTCAATTATTATGTAGGCTCACAACGTAGTCTTCGGACTCTTTCATGAGTAACAATAAAAGCCAAATTGAATGAATGAATGAATTGTCATATCGGTTTTGACAAGAGATGAGCAAAAGTGATCTACAATATTTGCCTACAGATATGCACCTCGCTCATTGTGCGGTGTTGTACGATGATTATCTCGTGAGCCATGGGGGCGGATAAGATATTTGTTTGATTTAGTAATAATTGCTAAGCTGTTCGAGCTTGTGATAGATTATTTCTCTGAACTTGAATTTCAATTTGAATAACATCATTACCAGCTAATGAGCATTCGAATCCGGTGGTTGATAAAGGTATGATAAAGGTATGATATCATGGCACAAAAGCTTTCGCGTAAAGTTATGAAACCCAAGATGCACAAAGGAGCAGAAATGCCTTTGAAAGATAAATTTTCTCACACTTATATCAAAGATGAAATCTACTGGACCATAATCTGGATTTTCTCGGTTGCGTGTACTAGCGTTTGACGTGATGGATCATGTATTTAAAGGAAACCAAAACCAAAATATAAGTGAGGATTGAGTGAAATAAGCAACATTAGTAGAACACATGAATGAGCGTTTGAGGAAATTGGATAATTGATTCAAAAGTTGAAGATGTCGGTGCCGGCATAGCTGGATAACAAGGCTTCTAGAGTTTATGACGTCATTATGGACAATAAACAAATTATACAGACAATGAATAAAAAGGGGCATTCCATTACTCACGAAAAGTACACATTTCATCGACTTGGTCCTTATATATGGTCAGGAAAATATATCGTTTTCACCCTGCGTTGGAGACTTGGGTCAAGTGCTCTTTTATTATACTGTAAAATCAAAAGTGTGTTGATTTTTCTTTACGTCTTCTTTGTTGTCGATAATGATGGACTGTAGTAATGTTCTACACCCAGCGACGACGACACTGAAACTTTAAGAATTCACAACTTTTGAAACGATTGTC
This sequence comes from Diadema antillarum, assembly GCF_040938485.1. Classification (NCBI taxonomy): domain Eukaryota; kingdom Metazoa; phylum Echinodermata; class Echinoidea; order Diadematoida; family Diadematidae; genus Diadema; species Diadema antillarum. The sequence continues at coordinate 2,798,440 of NW_027271040.1, read as the reverse complement.
CCATCTCCCTCAAACTTTCTTTGATGTGTTCTGCTTTCACTCAGTCCACATTGTACTTGCCTTTTGGTTTAATTTAAAGAAAAATGTTAGTATTTCAGTGTTGAAGTTTATCGTATCAAAATAATAACAACAACAATAACGCTGATAATACTGTTTTCAGAGGCGATAATGATTTGTCTTAAACTCCTTCCTCCAAGTTTACTTGTTGATGACATATGCAAACGTAATAATGTTTATATTCATAAATACTGTCAATGGGAGGAAAGAGTTCGTACGGTAATTATGTGTTTAATACAGACCATTTTACCCTCTCAATTTTCATATCCTGAGCCGAGTGAGAACACTCAAATGTGATAAATTGCATATCAATGGAAAAGTGATCGAACTGTAGGATTGTGTTGCCGTACTAGCGCCCTCTAGAGAAATAAATGACATCTACTCAAGTTTGTGTTTGATTTTCTGAAATATAAACCTTGAACTTCACATGAATGTTCATAAAAGCAATTCAGTTATACAACACCATTTAATACGCAACTAAGTTGTTGTGTTCATGTTTTTCATCTGTTCCATCCTAGATAATCAGGTATCCTGTGTTTACAACGTGCTGCTTAAGTCCTTGAATTTGTCTTAACCCTAAGTGATCACTTACTAAATCGCTCATTTAGCTTGAAGCCACTTTCATAGTTAAATTAATACTCTACATAACATCAGTCTTTAAACCGATTTTCGGTTTTGTTCATAAACAGGACAAAAATTCATTACTTTAAAGCGAATATTCATACAACATCAGGTACTGTACAGAGAACAAACAAACAAAGTGAGGGAAAACCAAACATGGGATGGAAGGGAGAGGTATAGAGTAGAAGACAGTAATACATGTTTGAAGTCATTCCAAGAAAATGAAAATGTGATGCTAATCCGGACAAACGTTAACATTAAAAAAAAAACACCAATATACTTTAATCTAGCCTGTTAAGTAGGAACAAAAATAATATCTTTGATTAAATCATTATTATTTAAATCATACTTCTTTCCATTACACAGATTACAATAAAAAATATTTTCTTAAGCGAATGCAGCATAATACTGTTGCTGTTTGAACCCAGCAAATGTCTGCCAAATCTAACATGCTATAACAATAACAAGAAAAGTAGAAATTGAATCAGAAATCAGAGTTAAATCAGAATTAAATCAGAAAGTGGAGAGTCGTATTCATAATAATAGTATAAGTATCACCATAACATATTCAAGAACACACCGTTCATATTACCATATATTAATTTGTCTAGTAATATCTGTTCTATGCGAATTTAGAAGAAATGTACAGTTGACTGCTTTCGATATTGTGTGTAGTACAATGTATCTGCAAAAATCATGACCTTGTCGAATAGTAGAGTCATACAGTAGCCATACAGTGCGAGACATTTGCATCGACAAGCATGTTTGGATGTTGAGATTCCATAGTCTAGAGTTAAAGAAAAACACATCAGCCACTGAAAGCAATTGTCCCTTCGTAGGTTATTGGCTTTTCCTACCCGAGATCACAAAATGGACACACAGAAAAATGCCTTGTAGGAAAAAAAAAAAATCTATTTTTTCTTTTCACAATAAGAGTTTCAAATTAGGAAGATTTATATCTTTTGCATCACATACTAGAATTCCATTAATCAGTCAGTAGTTATGACCTACATTAGAAGACAACCTATTAGGGCTGTTAACAAAATTACACATTGTTGTACCGACAGATACAAATCAATGTTGTAAAAAGAGGAAGACACTGTATCGCGTAATTCGCAGCTCATTTATTAGAGTTCATTAACTCTTTTATGATTTGTTCCACAATCCTCTCGTATAATCATTCTCGGTTGATCTGATATTGTGAGCGATAGCAGAGTTTCAAGGAAATATGTAGAGCTCACAATTCCATAATGAGCTTCACCAATTGAAACGAAACACCCTTTGTCATATTTGTCGATTTACCGAGCGACAAACTGAGAGAGAATACTAGTGGGAAGGTGGCACGACGACAGCGTCATTGGAAAGCTATCTCTTTTTGTTTTTTTGTTTTTTTGTGTGAAGTCATGAATGTGAAGGAAATTCAGTACGGAAAGAAACAGTTTTTTATGTTTGTTAACGTTTTTGTTCTGCCAATGTGTTCTTGCGTGTGTATCCACTTTGCACAAGGAATTTCAACATTATGTTGGAGATGATTCCACCAGAGGCAAACGGTTATTGTTTTTAAGTTTAATCATTTTGATTCATCCCTGTAATTACTCCGCTTGATTCCTATCAGATTAATGAGGTCTTGATATCTAAAGTGATTTCTCATGGCATGGAAGGTACATGTACCACCCGCTTATCATTCTATTGTTTACTGTATTCCAATTCTAATTTCAATTTCAATCTATTTTTTTTTTCACATTTCTCAATGAAAATACATCAAACATAACAAAGCAAAATGATACATGATATCCAGCTAGGATGCACACTAGCCTATTGCAAACATATAGAACATGACGGTCAATCTATGAAAGTTGAATCTCAGTATAAACGCTGACGATGGAACCTACTGCAAAGCAAGCTTATTAAGCGTAGTTCCAAGTATTGAAACAGAGTGTAAAGATCAAAATAAGGAGCACTCATACAACATAGGACGAGAGTACACACACAAAAAACAACAACTGTGAATACAGCCAGTTCTGTTTAAATAAAAGTAGGAAAACGAATAAACCACACGCTGCAGAAGTATTATCAGTTGTTATCATAGCAATGTTGACAGTAAAGTTTTATAGTGTAAATTTAACAATTAGAAAACTATACAGTTTGTTCCTCAGAAGAGACGCGAATGTAGTTGGGTAAAGCAAAACATAACGCTAACAGTTCAATAATGATCTACCAGCCAGTTGCAATAAAATGAGGACAACAATACCAGCTGTTACCGCTGGTACCGTTGATACTTACAGTGCAATAGATGCATAGGACATGGTAAAATAAAGAAAAAATGAATAAATGTGAATCTTCAGAGAAGCTAGAACGTTGCTTCCTTATACATAAGCAAAATGTAGGTCAGGCCTTCAGGCGTCTAGTTTTTGTGTCATATACGTGGGTCGACATACGTGTACTCTGGGCAAGAGTGCGGTTCTTGGTGGGTCTCGGACTGGTCTGGAGTAATTGTTACCAGCATTTGCTCCGAGAATGAGATAGCCATGTTCATCTTCCTCCAGCTTTTCGCTCGGTTTGCCCGAGTAGATAGATGTAGAGTACAATCGATCGTTCAGGCTCGTCGGAAGAGGGGTAAGCTTTTCACTTTTACTGGCATGCCTGTATTCATGGCATGGCTGCGGTCCTTGGATTTTCTCTGATTGGTCTGGAGTAATCTCTTTGGCAATTGGTTCGAGAACGAGGTAACCATGTTCATCCATTTTTTCGCTTGATTTGCCTGAGTAGATAGCTGTAGAATATAATGGATCGTTCGGTCTCAGTCTATTGACACGTTTTTCATTTCTGGCATTATGCTTGTAATCGGGACGTGAACATGGTACCTGAAGGGTTTTAGATTGGTAGGGAGAGATTTCCCCGGTATTTGCTTCGATAACAAGGTAATCATCTTCATCTACCTCAGGCTTTTTCCTTGATTTGGCTGAGTAGATGGCTGTAGAATATAATGGATCAGCCGTGATCACTTCATTTCTTTTGGTATGTTTGTACTCAACTCGTGTCTTCCATCGTGACTGTTCTTGAATTGTCTCGGATTGGCGGTTTGGAGCAATTTGACTGGGATTTTCTGAGAGAAAGAGATTTTCATCCACCTCGGATATCTCTCTTGGTTGGCTTGGGTAGACGGATGCAGAACCAGCACTGTCTCTCTTGCTGTTCATTTTCTCTGCATGATTGTGGTTCTGTGAAGATACATACAACATGCAGGATAATGTGAGCAAGTTGATGCAGCTATAACATGATCACTCGATTTACCTGGCCATCTCTCTAGAGACTCGTGAAAACTACATTAGGAATACTTAATCTGCTTTGTGTGTTTTGTCAACAATGACACCAATATCCAGATTTTATGGAGAAGTTACATTTGATAACGACTTCTAGAACTACACAATTGACACCATCAGGATCGTTAAAGTGATGATAAAAATGCTGTGAAGGTCTGAATGTGTCAATTCTAATTCGTGTATGAGCGATGGAACGCTTACTGGATGCTTTTTTTTAATTGCTTGCCAATGATGAAAAACATGGAATCAATACCTACGGCCGTGTATCAAGTAACTACTCAGCGCACGGTAAATTTACTGGATACATGATTTGCGAGGCAATGGGCTATTCTTACTGGGTGCGAGAACTTATAAATATAGCGAAATGTTGCAGTGAGATGATGCTCCTGCTTCACAGAGATGCTCTTCTCAGATTGAGAATAACATGTCAATGCGCTAAGTTTCGTTTCACTTGGGTATTTTCAGAAGAAGCAATTTTTCGTTTATTTTTCTTAATGTTTTTATAATAGTAGTAAAACATTTATTTCGCACAATACCCTTTCCGTTTCAAAATGTAATGTTCCCAAATATTAGTAGTGAACCTATCTTTTTAGTGTTCATTATACTTTTTAGAAGTCCTTGTAAACATTCGAGATAGTTTTTAAATTTTATCACTGATATATTTCTAACGCAATCCCCAATTCCATGCTATGAGTGACAAGGGATAAATAATTGTCATTATCATTGTTTTGTTATTGCCATTGCTAATAGGAACATGTTAATAGTATAGGTATCATCACGAGGCAACCTTTGGCCAGGAAAAAAACAAAACAAAACGAAACAAAGCAGAGCTCTCGACCAAAGAGTTCCCAGGATTTTCGCTACCCGTTCTACAATCATTGCATTATGAAGATGAATCGATTATCAATGGAAACGTAGTCACTGTAGAATAGCATGCTTAAGAAATCTGTATGAGAATGCCCTTTTGAGTATTTTCTCTGATATTTACGAAAATGTATTATGCACACCAATATTCCACAAAATCCATATATTCATATGCACACTTTCATTTCCGCACGCACACACACACACACACACACACACAGTAAAAATATGGGATACTTACTGAGCAAGTGACGTTGCTCTGTAACGAAGATGCACAAAGGGAGACTTGTTCCAAGTTTGGTGCCTGTGAAGTTCCCATGTCTACCTCCGCAGCGTCCTGGTAGATGTGATATGGATCCTCTTGATGAGCAGTGACTTCTCTGCAAGTGTTGTAATAGTGGCTCGAGAAAGGGTGACCCTCTGCTCCAGCGTCAGTACACATTGTACTAGTTTTGCTCAATACAACATGATCCGTCGAGCTCACACTTTGGTTTGTAGTATCTACAGGATGCACCTGCAGTTGTCTATTGTTTGGCTGATTTAAAGTCTGTGATGATCTACGTCTGTAAAGGCAATTATAAGAGACATACACGTTCTTGAAAGAAAAAAAGCAGAACATAAACAATCAACAATACATTTTCAAGATGGGTTGAAAACATTACTTTCCAACATCAAAAACATTGTGGAACATATCAATATTCAACTTATTTTGATTTCTTCCGAAGAAAAGACATAACATGTCTAGTAAAATATTGTTTGAATATCAAAATCCATTTGTACCCTTTGACATATGAAAATTGTGTTTTCGAGGGCTCCATACACATGCATTTTTTTTGTTACTCAAAGTTACAAGCATTGATTACATGACTTTAGACATTGTTATGTAGAATAGTAAAATAAAATTGTATGACAGAACAATCGCGCTAATATCGAACAACTACAAATTGTTAATATAATTAGGGAAAAGAAAAGAGTGTCTGCGGGTGGCAATGTAGATTACCTTTCCACACACACACACACACACACACACACACGTGTACATGATATCAGGTTACGTAAACACTCACCTTTTCTGGCGTAGTCTGCACAATACGATGAACAGAATGGCAACAAGTATGGGAACAACACACATAAGAACGGCCATGGCAAATATGTCAACACCTTTCTCAGAAACTTCAGAAGCTGAAATGGAATTCAATAAAATAAATCGTTGTCACCCTTTGTTTTAAAAAAAAGAAAAGAAGAAAGTACATTGCATTCGACCTTACATTGCATTGACATAATCCAGTAGAGTGCATATTATCGTATCATCAACAAAATAATCCTGAATTGACAGCACACAGCTGCAATGTAAAAAAAAACAAACAAACAAACAAAAAACATTACGTTGCACCTGGAATGATAGGGCTCCACTAAGTATGCAATTTTGAGAAATTACCATTACTTGATATGAAATTGCTCTATTTTATATCACATACAATGTGTTATTGACTCTGGTGTATTAATATCAAATTGATCAGGTTGACGCGATGAAACAGGATCCATGTCGATTTTTTTTTTTTACATTTCAGGAAAACGTTGTGTGTGTGTGTGTGTGTGTGTGTGTGTGTGTAAAGATAAACTTGCTTACAATAATGAACATGAGTTAATATCGGAAGCAGCAGAGCGTGGTTGCAATAACCATTTGATATTCAAGATGACGTTGAAAATCCGAGAAAAAAAATGTTAATTATACGATATCAGTGAAGTAATTTCTGCCTCATTATTGAATATGTATATGTAATGAATATGTGTATAGTAAGATGATATCAAATGATAAGGATATGCAACTCACTTGTAGTCGTTTCGCTTGTGTCTAGTGTGATTTCATTTTCAGCTGGTTTGTCATCTGCTGTTCATGAAAATAGCAAAAGAAGCAAGATGATTAGTACAGAGAGCCGCAATGATGACACCATGGTATTTAGACTCACAATGACCTCGTCACGTAACATTTCATTTCATTTTAACATCCACATAATACAAAATTATCGCAAAGTAACATTTACAACTTGTAAAAGATTTGTTCTAGAATCTTAAATGTCATGAGTCACATGCAAATACAAGCAATAGTATAATAAAAAACTAACACACCGATGAAATAATAAACAAATTTGTATACCTAGTGGTGTCACATTTGTGGGCATGCTGATCAAGAGAAGATTAGAAACAGGATAACATGTCCATGGAAAAGACTTTTACCAGTTGCTGTATGAAAGAGTTTATATTTTCACAACACAGCCAAATTACTAGCCTGATATAATTTTTTTTTGATGAATATTTCAAATTGAAATTGACATTGTGATTTTATTTTTACTGTTCATTTAAGACTTTATAAATGCTACAACAAAAATGTATCTGTCAAGTCTAGAAGTCCAATCTGTGGACTTGTGTACAGTTGATACAATTGACTTTGAACATAATAAAAATAGAATGTCAAGAGCAAAGAAGAAAGGAAGTCGTTCATTGAATGACAGTGCGATATACTTCTTTTAGTTACCAGCTATCAGCATGACTAACAGTATACATTACAATAATTTCATTAACAAAAGAAAGGAAATGGTAAGTTTGAAAGCTTTTTGTCCCTTGTTTTTTTTTAAACCAAATCTTTTAACAGTGAATAGAGACGGAGCCTCTAGCCGTAAGCAAAAAAGAAACAAAAACAAAAATAAAAAGCAAAACAAAACAAACGAAAAAAGTGATTACACAAATCATAAACCGAACAAGGAGAGAGGTACAAAAGAAAGGTACACAACTGTAAAGTGGCTGACAAGTCATCTTACTTAGAAACGACGTGGCGGTGATCTCGGGCAATGTAATTAATTCATAAGTAAGCAGTCTCTCGCCTGTTTCATTGGGGGAAATCAGGGGCATTGTGGGTAATGAATAATATTTTTTAAAATGACCGTGGTCCACAGAATCAGACTTTGCTTAAACATATTCGTAAGAAAAAAAAATGTTTCAAAGCTTACTGAAAAAAAAATATCTGAACATAAAATTTCACCATCAGTAGTTTTTACAGCTGTTGAATTCAATATCTCATGGAGCTGAGGTGATTTGCTAAATCAGTAGGGTAGCGTTTACGGTTAAAGACAAATTTAAGTCAGATTAAAATAGAAAAAAACCCCAACAACAACCAATCAAACAAAAGTGACATCGAATGCCAACATATGTCGAGACACACATCACAAAACATTTACAGTTACTATAACAATACATAGCTTGTAGATACTTTGAATGCCACTCACTGGAGATGTAGTCTGCATTCTGTGTAGGTGTTGGTGAGATAGTTGTTCCACCTACGCATTAAACATAGATGTGCAAGAATTGATTCAGTTTCCAAGTAGTTTGGTAAATTCTCTGGCACTCTTGGACGATATGAAACTCTGTCACGATCATTTGAAGAATCGGTAGGTCTTTAAAATCTGTCCATAGCGTATGTATCATAGAAATCTCTCAATTAAAAGGACGTTAAACACCAGCCCCTGTTGATACATCTTAGCTTGATATGAGAAAAACTGTTTTCATTAATATATCGAAGGACAGAAAAGTGAATAGATCAAAATAGTGTCACTGTCTCGTATTTGGACTAATACTTTTTACTTTTAGCAAAATTGCGACATTTGCCAGAATTTTATTTTATTTAGTATTATTTATTTGAACTGATTGTTGCTCTTTTTCATCGATTCGCCAAGTTATAGTATGGTCTAAAAAATATCTGTATTTCATAGTTCCCCTAATTTGATTTATCACTGGATCTGTGGCTCTACAAGCTATCATAATTTTCGCATTATGACCTTAGTTTAAGTTGCATGTACATGTATACCAAGACAAGCTTTTGTACACTCTGGGGAAGTTTTATGTAATGCATGTTCTGTGTAATTTTCGTAATTATACTTTATTGTGATTTATGTGAGAAATATGAAAATAAATTGAAATGAAATAAAAATGAAATGAAATCTTCAGTCACGATTACGGCTGATTTGTCTATTACGAGAAATTTCACGGAAATTTGAATTAACCCCCTAAAATGTCCAACTTTATGTCCAATAACATATACGAGCTATCATCCTCAGTTCCTTCTCTTCTTCCTATGCTCAGTGTTATACTGTGTTATAGCCAATGAAATGTTTCACCTTTGAAAAAATATAAGCTGTATATCAACGACAAACCTTTTGTTGCGGTTTGGGATTTCCAGCAGAACGGGATTGACACGTTCCAGGTCGGAAAGTAAGCCGACCGTCCGGGTAGCCATACACACTGCAGTGTCGCACTTCCATTGACGATGTAACCTTCATCACAGGTGAGAGTTATCTCAGATCCAAAATATGTCATATCAGAGTCCCAATGACCATTTGGCACATGACCAGGGTGAACACAGAACCCGACGGAAACTGTCAATTTTAAGAAATGAAATTATGCAAATGATATATTATATATATATATATATATATATATATATATATATATATATACACACTCAGCCAAAAAAAAAAAAAGTAAACACTTTTTCAACCTTACATTTCTCATAGAATATTTGGCTAAAAGTTAATGTACCATATACCATATGCAAGATAATTTAATTTGGCTGTAAACTTGGTAGGTCAATAAAAAGTTAAACCTTACGCATGAGAGAAACAAACAATAAAAAAGGAGCAAGTTGTCATTCATGCGTGCTATTCATAAGTGCTCTTCCATGTAACAATAAGAACAAAAGACAAATTCAACATATTAAAACATATCAACTAAGTTATCAAAATAAAGGTATGACCTCTGTGATATCTTTGAAGCCCAAAAGATAAAATGAAAATAAAGAATCTTCTGTAAAATCCAAATTCGAAAGAAACGAGAGAAGGAACAATAATATACACAAAAATGACAGGAATTTGAATTGGTTTCTCAAATTAGGAGACCTGTAAATGATATTTGATTCTCGCATTTGTCTCATGAATTCTTAAAATACTATACTAAAAGAATGAAATAAGGATATCCTGTTCATTCAATCATTTTTGTGCCCTTACTCCCTATGTCATTTGAACTTTGAGTTGACAGAAAATTCTTATCTGACCCTTATAGTTTCCAACCTTGATTTTGTTCGAAGTTATAAATAGATAAAGAGAACAGAAACTAATTTTTGTTATTTCATGCATGTCTCTCATTGTATTAAACTGGTCTTTTGGTGTCATTGTTATCTTGAAGGGAATTTCCAAATGAAAAACATCATGACGTTTTTTTTTCTTTTGTGCCTTGAAGGACCAAAACGAATGTGTTCACTCATGCGTAAAGCTTCCCCTTGTATTGACCTACCAATGTGGTAGCCAATTAAATTACCTTTAATATGGTATATAATACATTGTTTTTCATCAAAATCTTCTATGAACAATATGAACTCGAAAAGGTTTTTACTTTTTTTGCTGAGTGTAGAGAGAGAGACAGAGACAGAGAGACAGAGAGAGTATGACTGTCTATCAAAATACAAACAAAAATTCGCACTCCAGGGTTTTACGTCAGGACTCAAAATAGGGGAAACGGATCAACCTCGTCAAACTTGAGTTTATCACATGTTCTGAAATTGCAATTCCTTTTCTGTATCCTGCTTAAGTTTGGATAATAAAATAAATGGAAAAGTTTAAGCTGTTTTTTAGAACGCTTTTTTTGAAATGCTGTAATAAGGTATATCTTTGAGGTCCCTGTTCATTACTTAGAAACTCTTTACACAGTCTTAATTCACTCTCAAATCTAATAGCTTTGTTAAGAAAGATGCTATTTTTTTTAACTAGGCAGTTGTCTTGGAAAGAGTGTGTTGATAGGGCAGTCTTTCAGCGTAACCTGATGATCCTTTCCTTTTTCTTGTTATGCAGTTTTGCATCCCTGTTATGTAAGTCGCTCGTAACAGAAAACGGATCGGTTTCAAAGCTCTCACGCAGGTCACACGGAATACACGTAAGTAGGAGGTAAGTAGCACGCATCTAGCAGGTAGGACCAAAGTGTAAAACTCGCACAAATTCTTGTCCGCCCGCAGAAAATTCTCCTGCGTGCTGGAAAATCTCTACTCGCAACAAGCCCGCGTAGCTTGCCCGGAAAGGTGTGACACTGCCTTCAACGATAGTCACACAAACATCTAGCAGCCTCACGTATGTAAAAGGAGGTAGTTTAAAGCACGTAGAAGATTTTCCGCGGGCGGACAAGAATGTTTGCAATTTTCGCACTTGTTTCTTACTTACTAGACGCGTGCTACTTAGCTTCTACTTGCGTGCGTTCCGTGTGACTCGCGTGAGAGCTTTGAAACCGATCCATTTTCTGTTACGAGCGACTTACGGGGATCGCGAAGTACCTGCTTTGGAGTTGCGTGTGAGGTGCTACCGGTAAGGGTTTCCTACTTGTGTTCTGCGCGTACCTCTACGGGCAACTCCCGTGACTCTTCCGGAACAAGTTTTGAGCATGCTCAAGGCCTTGTCATATCGCATCTGGGGAAGTTTTGCGGCTTGACTTGCGGGGAAACAAATTTGCTACCCGGAGCTCTCCGCAGTTGGCCCGAACTTGACAGTACCTAGCACTTATCTCGTTCTTAGTTGCCCGAAGGTGCGCACGCTAGTCCAATTTTCCCGCAGCAAAGTTTTGAGCATGACCAAAACTATTTCCGGATGAGTCGCGAGGATTGCCCGAAGAGTTCCACGCAGAACACCCGTAGGAGGGCCGTAGCCGCCGCAATTCACAGGCATTTGACCCACTTGAAGTAGGAAAGTTGCCCGCTGATCTATGCCTATGTGAAGGGAGTGCGTGCCATTTGTGGGCTCATTCTCTTCTTTGTCCTCTGTCCTCTGTGGCGTCGAGGACTACCTGGTCCCTTTCGGACAGGACTTCATCCGCCGAATGGACTTCAGCAGCAATTTGATGCATTTGCTGTGAATCTTCCGGGCTTTGTGGCTGTCCATCCACTGGATGTTCTCTGCCCTTGTGCACTTTCCGTCTACGGGGCATCTTCACTTCTTGAAAGCTAGTTGACAAAATACAATGATTGTTTGCCCATCCACTCGAACCAGCCTATTGTTCAGGCTAGCACTCACCTCGCAGGCGACTAGTACGCAGATAACACGCAGTTGTGACGCAGGTACTTCGCAGAGCCCGTATGTCGCCCGTAACATGAATCATACACAGTCTCTTAATATCATGCAATGTATTTGAACGATTGAAGCAAGGAAAATAAAATTATGATATATTATCGTATGTATTCTTTCGACTTTTGTTATGCTGTTTTTATTTTCAAATTTGTCATCTATTTATCATTGAATGCTTAAAATTCACACATGGTGTATTTGTCTTTCATACTCACTGTTGTATGACTCGTGGACCAGTTGGTCAGATTCCTGGTCTACCTGTCTAGGACATGTCCATTTTTGAGAGTTCCTTCCTTCAGACTCTATCTCGCCAAACGGTTCTGATTGAAAACAGTTTGTATAAAACTATTCCGCACAACTGCTGCGTCCACAGTGTCATAATATGACTGCAGTTGATCTGCAGTGATCTGCAGTTTATTCTAATAAAACTGTATGTTCATCTGTAGCTGCAAACTCGAGAATATTATTCTCGGGTTTTCAGCTACAGATGAACATACAGTTTTATTAGAATAAACTGCAGATCCGTAGAAAGACACAGTCGTATAAAACGTCTGTTCTCGTCTAACTACCATCCAAGAAATCCAGATATTTCATAGATGTGAAATAAAATGATGGTCACCTGGGAAAGCTGTTACCAAAATACTGTGTTTAAAAATTATCAGCCAATCCTTGTTACGTAATTGTGACATACCTAATTCTGGTAAGAGTACAAATCACATTTTGTCGATGCACTTACACTACCAATAACGAAGTGCAAAATACAAACAAATATGATTTGTTCTTTTATACTCTACTTTACTCATTCCTTGTTTACAAATGAAAAAGACGTGGTCAGCAAACACCCATTATGAATAATGTATTTCAATATTAAGTGTACTGCGGCAAAAGGGTATAGTTGCATGTAGATAGTAATCATGCCATTCAAAAACAGAATGTTCGAGCAAAAAGAGAACACTTCCGCTCTTGATTCCGTCAAGAAAAAAATGTTATCTAAACATAATGAGATACAAAACATCAACACAAATTTACTTGAAATTGTATCAGAGGCTCACCTTGACATTTGAGTATAACAGCTCTATTCGAGGAACAGTCAGTGGGTGCCAGTTGACAATCCTTCAAACGTTGATAAGTGCCAGGAACTATGCATTGATGTTGTGGAACTCAGTTACAAAATTTCGAAAACATTAACGCACTAATTCAAAGCAAAAGTAGAAAAATGTGAAAGTAATGTCTGAAAAGCAAATATGGTAGACATGTTTCAAATGCGTTAAGTCCATCTGAAGGTTGAAGTAAAAAATCGTCACATTCTGAACTTTGCTTGAAATTCACTTACCGTCTGACGGTCTGAAGTAGCGTCGCCTACTTTTCGAAATCTACATGATTTCAGAATACTTCATCTTTTGTTTAGTTTTAGTTTTTTACAAATAGGAAATACTGCAGTCACCACGAAGACATAATATTAATGATAATAATAATAATTCTAGTTCTATAGTTTATTGTTCAAATATAAAATAACAATCCAGCAGATCGAAGGCTGATATGGTTGCTTTTACGTACATCACAGACCTCATAGAATTGACAACTAAATGTACGTTTGCATTGCATATGCATGAGAATAAAATACGTCACCAATTATGATAAATACACATCAAACTTAAGCTTCAATAATGGAATAAGTAAATAATGCAAAACAGGAAATGAAATCTATGAGATGGTATAACGCTATGAAGAATAGCGGGCATGACCGTAAAGAAACAAGGGGAGGTGGATTGGTTCAAAGCACATAAACATGGAAACATAATGGGCAGACGTCACAAATTATGATAAATACACAGCAAACTTAAGCTTCAATAATGGAAAAGGTAAATAATGCAAAACAGGAAATGAGATTTATGAGATGGTATGAGGGAATAATGAAGAATAGCGGGCATGGCCGTAAAGAAACAAGGGGAGGTGGATTGGTCCAAAGCACAAAAGGAAAAAAAAATGGGTAATCAGCATATGTCCATATACAAAAAAAAAAAAAAAAAAAAGGAGCGGCAGATAACTCCAAGTAGTACAAGAAAAGGTATAAGAACGGAATTGTTGGTATGAATTGCGGGATAAATAGTTAAGATTGATGGTAGGATAATACAAAATTTATTAGGTTTAAAACAGTTAGACAAAGAAAATAAGGGAATACAATGTTTTCTTTCGTTATCCTTCAATTCAATCCAATTCATTTTTATTCGTCCGTCCAACGAAGAGTGAAGGAGAATTTTGAGACACCTTATTGATAAAAAGAGAAGAATCTTCTGAGCCCCGAGTAATAGTCATTCTCTTTTGTTTATCCTTACTTTTGGTCTTAATTGTACCCGTGCTCCTCATCCTGTTCCCCTTACTAGGCTTTTGTTGGGACCTACACTCAACAAGCTTTTCTTTTTAGTAGGTTCCATCGTATTTCTCTTCGCATCTTTTACTTTGATTGAAAATGACACATCGACCGTTATGTATTACTTTTCTATTCCTATTTCTTCATGTATATATCCAAGCTGGACATTCTGTATTATATTTTGTTATATACCATGTATTTTCCATCGAGAAATACGAAAATAATTGGAATTGAAATAGAAAAAAGAAAATAATGAAAAAAAAAACCCAGATATCTAAAATACGTTAGACTTGGCACATGAAAAATGTCAGTATCAGTTGAAACATGGAGAGTAAACATTAACTTTCCAAATAAGGGGTCAGGTAACCCCGGGGCCTAGCTGCTAACCTCGGTCTCCTCGGATTATTGCCACATGGTCTAATATCAGATGGTCTACTCCCAGTTCGTCTAACACCACTATACGGCTAACCTCATTTTGTCTACTATCAATTTCATCTGATGCCCGTTTAGTCTAATCCTCACTGGATCTAATGTCCAGTGGTCTCTTCTACAATATTTTTGCTACCGCTCTGTATAGTTCTCAATTCTTATCATAACGTTTTACCATCTATAGTCATACATACCTAAACTACTTCACTTTTTCCCCGCAACATTTCTTCCCTAAAACTTTTTTTCCTGTTCTTTTCCCTTTTAAAGATGTGTTTTCTCCCAATTAGTAAAAACAATCCCTCTAATAATTATATTTTCAGCTTACGTGGAACTTCACATGATAACCGTTCAGTCCTGCTCCCCGTTACTGCCCATGGCAATGCTTGAGCACGATACCTCTCAGCCGCTGGGAAGCCAAGCTCTTCGCAGACCAGTTTGGCAGCCTCGTCGTTAAATCCTTCATAGCAAACATATGTGTCTGGTTCGAAGACGACCAATCCTTCAAGGAGAGAGGGTCCGTCAACCAGTGTCACACTGGGTGTATCTGTAGAGCGCATGGTAACAATATGAACACTTTTGAAATTGTAATAATGAAACTCTGGATTTACTTCTACTTCTAAACTGATGAATGTAATTAAAGCACGATGAAAACAGAGTGGGACTTCGGAAGGGGTTGCAGTTTCGAAATAACAAGGTTTACCGTTGGGAGTCTTTTATTTTGTATCCCAAGTATACTTCTTCTACATGAAATAAAGGTTGTTGTTTTCACGTTAATACTTTAAAATTTTACTTCTTAAAACCTTAATGGCGGGCAATGAAGGCTGCAACAACATAAAAAGTGTAGTGGAGGATAATTATGCTCGTGTTTGACATTGTAAGGCCTGCGCTACATTGTATTTGCGATCAATATCGATTTCTATTCTGTATTGCTATCTCTCCATAATTTTGGAACGGAAGACATTTTATAATTCTTGAATTGGTTAGAGAGAGAGAGAGAGAGAGAGAGAGAGAGGGAGGGAGAGAAAAGAACGGATTGCCAGTAACTCATTAGAAAGAAAAGTTGCAGTTTGTCCTAAGCCGTGAACTCTTTTTGACTTATTCGGTTTTTGGGTGTAGGACTACTGATTTTGAGGGGAATCGTCAAATACTTGCGGTTACAAGTTATTGCAATCTATAGAGATAACAGATTAAAGTAGTCTGTGATTTCTTTGGTACAGACGTATACTATACCTGATAAAAAGAAAATGTAGTTTTTTTATCTTTATAAAATTGCCCGTTATACTTTTACTTTACAACCGATGTGTACATGCTGCCTCATCTCCGGTATAGCTTGGAGCTGATTATTATTATCATGTGCTTTCGGATCTTTATGAAAGGCAATGTAACATGGTGTGCTTTTCATGAGAACTAAATTTATTTTCAAGATCTAAAGCCAATTCATAGTACGCTCACTTACTCCCTCCAAAAGGGTCCTAATCTTAGTAGCATAGGTGGACGATGTAAAGACACTTTCTATATTAGTGAAGGCATGTTTTGACACAGGATGGACTATGGTCGAAAAAAAATGTATCATTCCACTTTCGCTTGTACGTTATTTGATTACAATCAGTTCGTTATATTTTCTGGTTTTTTTTTAACCAGAGCATGTCGCTCGTTTCCCTCTAGTCAACACATTATGCATTTACTTCATGCGATTAGAAGAAAAAAACAAACAAACAAACACTGAACAACGTTGAATACATCTAGGCTCATGTTCTTATCGAGCACTAATATTCATCATCATACTGGTATCAAGGAATGCTTACCCTCGTAACACTTTGCGTTGATCGTAAATTCCACTGGGTAGGTATATATACCGTAAAGCTAGCTTCACCTGATGAGCAAGTGACAAAATGGGAGAAAATGGGCGACGAAATCGTATAATTGTGATTTCAAATGACTTCTTAGCTATCACATCCAGCACATCGAAGGCTGGGTAACTGATTGGCTTCACTTCAAATAATATTCTCCACCCGCAAGGTGCTTGCAGAATCCAGCTGTCCCTACTGCGGGCGCATATTTCATCACACGACACATTGGTCTCTAGTGGTTCCCCCGGACAGTTCAGACGTAGATCTGCAGTGGTAAAAAAAAAGGGAGATATAAGTGCATCGTTATTCAGTAGTGATAAATTATGATTTGAAGAAGAAAAAATGGGAAAAAATAAATCAGTACTTAATGAGACGCTTTAACCTTTTTTTGCCAGATATCTTCGGATATCATTTCATCTAATCTTTTTTCTATCTGGAATAATTTGTATGCAGAAACAGACGTCAAGGTGTAATTGAAGGTATAAGCTTTTCAGAACAAAGAAAAAAATCATGTCAGGTAATAAGTTAGTCACGGATGTCAAATTGCAAATGGCTTTTAAACTCACGTACTAGATAATTTGAGTGCATAATGAATCTGTTGAAAGCAGTATTCAAGTTTGGAGCTCTTTCGGCAAATAAACACAACAAAAGAACACAACCAGGCTAAGAAAATAAATTACAAAGCAAACGGACTAACAATAAAGAAAACAAAGATATACGTACACATATCTCTTGACAAAGAGAGCGACGTATAACAGCAGAGGAAAACGACAGCTACCAATGCTAGGTAGGCCATCCTCCCGTCTTTTGCGATATTCAAAGCCTTTATTTTGTCTAAGTAGCAAACTGCAAACTTCCCGTCGAATGTGATGATGGTTGCCGATTATCTCTGTACGTCGCTCTTCTGTAATACCTGTTTTCAATAAAGTTTGCGAGGAATACTGAGTGATCGAACCTAATTCTATAGCAAGAAACAAATACCACGATAATCAAAATCGGCACAAACATAACAAAGCACCGAAGTACGCGTGGTAAAACTGCGCAGGTACCCTCGTTTGTGTGTCAAAATACAGTTCGTCAAAACGATTTGCATTTTGCTATTCATGAAGCCTTTTCCGAGGCAGCACTAGAGGAAGATACAGTGACCATTTTTTAATGAATGTTATGCATTAGTTCAATATCAATAAACGATATGCCCATGAAGTCCCTAACTCCTTTCTCTCCCTCCCTCTCTCTCTCTCTCTTTCTCTCTCTTTCTCTCTCTCTCTCTCTGTCAAACACAAAGGTGATTTATTCATTCTTACTTTCGTATCCCTGTTTGGTTACGACTTTAAAAAAAGTACGTTCAGACAGAATATGGATAAACAAAGAATTGCATTATTGATGTGTTTTATGAGAGAGCTCATTAAGCTCTTCCAAAACTTTCAATTTCGAATCCCTGAGAATCAAGCCACTTCAACCAACTGCATGGTGAGGTTTGTGTGATACAATGCTGTCTTGATTTATTTCCTCTTTAAAAGATCAGGCAATGCAATAGCAGAAATGTAGCGATGAGAAAATAAAACTGTAATATCACCACCTCTACATTCGATTTTGATAATACTCAAGTCAAAAGCTGCAGTTGGTATCAAATATGAATATGTATTAAGATCATTAGAATTCATATCAATATTATTGATGATGAATTGCATGATATTATATCTACTGGAGCTTCTGGTGCTTTATTGGAGTCGCATATTACACATATCTGAATCTCAACATCGTTGATTGTAAGACACAAATATCAATCTATTAATCGATTTGTGTAAGGGTGATATTGAGTTGCTGCTACTAATAACATATTTGCATATGCATATTTCAATGTATTTCGCATTATAAATACATCAACGGACAGGCGTCATCTCCACTAGACCACCGAGCTTTCGCCAGACATCAAGTGCTGGTTCTTATCCTTATAGCATTCAGCGGGTACTGCGTAATTATTCAAATTCATGACTTGAATGGTTAGCAGTGATCAGGAGGTCGTAGGTTTGAATCCTGCTCGAGTATTTACGCCCATGATTATTATCATCGCTACTACTAAAACACTGATCAATTCAGTGCTTATTTACGTCGATGTAGGGCATTTGTCAATCAGTTGCCATGAAAACACCTCGACGGAAGAATTTCATGAATTTTAATAATTACCTAGTACCCACTGCATGCTACAAACTATAAGGATTAGAACCAACACTTGCTGCCGGGCGAAAGCATGGTGGTCTTGTCGAGATGACGCCTGTCCGCTGATCAGGAGGTTGTAGGTTCGAATCCTGCTCGAGTATGTACGGTCATGATTTTTATCATGGTTACTACTAAAACACTGATCAATTCAGTGCTTATTTACGTCGATGTAGGGCAATTTGTAAATCAGTTGAAATAGCAGCATTATGATTTTAAAAGTTATTAGAGTTGAAAGCGAAGAGTGTGAAAAGGATTTTCAAGAAATGAGAAGGGGCTTAATATGGTAATCCCTTCATTGTTGTTGCTCCTGGGGTTTACATTCTGTTTTTTTGTCCCACAGCTGGCACGGTTTGGTAAAGCTTCAGCGCTTGAATAGACCCTGCACTTCATAGCCTCTTTTCTCAGTTCACACTTTTCCAGAGTGTGTGCTTTCTTTCCATCATTGGATAGGTTAAGGGAATCCATTTGAATTGAATTGTGCAACATTTTAAGGCTCAGGGTCTGTTCTTTCAGAATTTGCCCACGACTAAACGTCCATGTCTGGCGACTTTTTTGTTGGTTTTGTGACGCAGGGTCACATATGTTTGTATGCATGTATGGGTGGATGGATGAATTTATGTATGTGTGCATGGATGTATGTAATAGTAGGCCTGTGCATGTATGTATGTGCGTGTGTGTGTCTTTTTGTTTGTGTTTTTTTTTCGAGCCCACCGGAGGTGAGGGGAGAGTAAGTGATCATCTGCGACGTATGACCGTCCGTCGTCAGTCCGTAACGCTATAAAAACTTGAATAACTTTGTACCCAGGGCTTACTAGTATCATGTGCGCGCGCACATACACACTTCCTCGAAACCTTAACTTGACTTTTTACATGGCTTGTTTACATGGATGCAACCATGTTAGTAATGTGCTGGTATTCCAATGCCTATATCAAGAATGATATTACCCAACAAGTGTGCTGCGAGGGCGGGCGACAATTTCTGCCGTCAGCCCTTTGCACAAATTGTCGCCAGGAGACAAATTGCGCAGGGGTGACAATTTGTGGCGTCAGCTCACTGCACAATTTGTCGCCCGTTTCAGGGGGCGACAATTTATACAGGGGCGACAATTTGTGCGGCAACGACCCAATTATGCATACCATATCTTAACTGATAAAGTCCCCCAGATAAACGTCATGAATACTGACTAAGATATAAGAAATGTACGTGAGTTAACAAATTGGGACATAATACATGAGACTAACTTTAAGTGTACTATTGATTCAAAGTTAAGTTCTTTTTATCTTAAAAAAAAATCATAGAACTGTTGCTTGAATAGCTTTTTGCACGGAATAAAAAAATAGAGACTCTCCTAATTGCAGCATTTGTGATAAATTCGATGAAACGATGGTTTATCTTCTTTTTTGTAATTGTGAGAAAGTTTTCCTCATCTGGCAAAAGCTCGTACATAATCCTTGAAAAATATGGTAAGGGCTTTGATTTATCCAATTAAAAAAATGAAACTGTTTTGGATTCCTGGTGACAAATTTTTTACCTTCTTTTTCATTTTTTATGCTGAAATATTGTCTTTATACGTGCAAATTTTGAAATATTTCTCCAAACTTCATAGCCTTTGTCAAACATTTAAAGAAACTGAATATTTTGTTGCTAAAAACAGAAACAAGCTGTCTGTTCATTTTAGAAAATGGAAATTTGATCTGTAATCCATTTGGTTTTTAGTACTACCCTGTATCACCCCAGCTATTACATATTCTCTACATGCATGATGTTTTGAATGTTGTGAAACATTATCATCTCAAAAATGTTCTTTATCATGATCTTGTTAGTTATATTGCGTATGACATTGTCCTGAAGGACCATAGTGTTACATGTGCCCAGCCCCCCTTTTTTAACACTTTTTTAATAGTGTACCCTTTTTTTCCTCTTTTTCCGCTCCCATTTTGTTACAGTATTATTATGGAATACTGTGATTTCTAATCGTACTTATTTTTGCTTTGCAACTGTTATGAAAATCAATAAAGACATAAAAAAAAAACTGTCCAGTTTTCTCTTTTCCCATGAAGTCGCTGTGTGCATCTTGCTTGAAAGCACTACAGTGACACTAAACACCACGTACATTGTAGGGTTACACATAAACGTGGTTTTCCAGTGAAAAGGGGATAAACAACAGAATAATGGTATGTTAGGGGTTACCTTAGGGGTTACGTTAGTCGTGATCGAGGATGTATCAAAAGCTAAAAATAAAATGGCCAAGGATAAATAAGCTGCTATTGATTAGACACAGTCACGTCATATGACATTAAAAAGTTGAATGCCATTGAGAATAATAAAATTTCACAGACTATTACCAGATTGATTACATACTGACATTATTTGACCCTTATTTTCAAAGCCAAGACGGTGTTTCATGAAAGAGGTGTTATTTTACATGTTTACAACGATTCATGATATGGCATCGTCCAAATGAGTGCAAATTGTGAGGGCGATAGGTCATATAGTTTCTAAGGAGGCGTGGACTGAGAAAATTTGACCTTTCACCCTATTCTGTATAGTCGCAAGGGCGTCTGATAAGAGAGATGGTTATGTTTTACAGGAAAATGCCTTATTTGATAAGCCGTTAAACATTTTCAAAATGTGGGGACGATAGGGCATCGATTTCTCAAGATACAGAAGTAAAATATTTTGACAAATTTACCTGCAAGATCGCGGGGCAAAAGTGGTCTTATCTCCTTATCTAATCTAATCTATAGTAGTTTTGGGCAAAAAAAAAAATCAAACTAGAAATATCACTTAAGGTGATTAATACCCCCGCCCCGTGACGACAGTCTTACCCAAGGAATGATCTTTCCTTGATCTTCTGCCATTTAAATGCCGTTACCATGGCAACGCAGCTTCCGACACGTCCGAAAAATTTGCACATCTTCCCACCAAGACTATTGTGTGTGCCACATTTCATAAGCTTTTGTCAAAAACTGAGGAAGTAGTTCAATCCACAAGATCTTTCCTTGATCTTCCGCCATTAATATGCCGTTACCATGGCAACGCAGCTTCCGACACGTCCAAAAAATATGTCTTGCACATCTTCCCACCAAGACCAATGTGTGTGCCACATTTCATGAGCTTCAGTCGAATACAGAGGAAGTAGTTCAATCCGCAAGATCTTTCCTTGATCTTCTGCCATTTATATGCCGTTACCATGGCAACGCAGCTTCCGACACGTCCGAAAAAATATGTCTTCCACATCTTCCCACCAAGATCAAGGTGTGTGCCACATTTCATAAGCTTTGGTCAAAAAACTGAGGAAGTAGTTAAATCCGCAAGATCTTTCCTTGATCTTCTGCCATTAATATGCCGTTACCATGGCAACGTACTTTCGGGTACTGTCAAAAAATGCGTCTTGCACATCTACAACCAAAGGCACACATCTGTACCAAGTTTCATGAAAATTGGGCAAAAATTGAGGAAGTAGTTTGCAACACAATATTTTCCATCATTTTGGCTCATAATATGTGAGCTGTTACCATGGCAACATACTTTTTGTCACTGTCAAGAAATGTGTCAAGCTGACCTATATCCTAAGACAAACATTCAATATGAATTCCATGAGAATTGGAAGAACACTGATGAAGCAGTTTTGCCATGAAGCATTTTGCCCTATATTTTACCAATAACATGCCGTTACCATGGCAACGCACTTTTTGCCACTGCGGAAATATGTGTCTTGCACATTAACATATTCAGATGAACATCTGTACCTAATTTCATAAAAAATGATCAAAAACTGTGGGAGGAGTTCGCGACGCAAGATTTGTACACATTTTTGCCCATAATATGCCGTTACCATGGCAACGTACTTTTGGGTACTGTCAAAAAATACGTCTTGCACATCTACAACCCAAGGCACACATCTGTGCCAAGTTTTATGGGAGTCGGTTGAAAACTGAGGAAGTAGTTCGCGACGCAAGATTTGCAACGGACCGACCGCCCGACCGCCCGACCGACCGCCCGACCGCCCGACCGCCCGACCGCCCGACCGTCCGCTGATTCCTATATACCCCCTTCAAACTTCGTTTGGCGGGGGTATAATAAAGCTAATTATACATAACTGTATGTGTTGCATTGGTCGCATGAGAAAAGGGGAGAAACTATAATGGATCATAGTTGAAACAAGTTAAAGCCTAACGATGAGTACCCACATAAGTTGATATAACTCTCTGTAAACAGTTGTTAATGTGGATTGGTACCATCAGAATTGAGAACCCGTTTGTATTTTCATAGAGTAAACAAGTTAAATCCATACCTGTTCAACTGTCATACAGGTGTTGGGATTTTATTCTGTTCTGTTCTATCATTTTACGTAAAATGAATGTTTTGAATCATGAATTATTTCATATACATTGTATTTCACAATATTCTTGTTTTAATAACTTTGTTGCGTCTAGCATTTCGGGATAAAAAATTTTGATGTTGACTTGCGGCTGATACATATTTCTGAGTCGTGCAATCCCAACAAATATTGAATCATTTCTTTCTGCGCATATCGAAATTTGTAGAGAGGGACAAAATCGAAGAAAATCGAAAACAACTCACACCTTACCCTTCACATCTCTCCTTAATAATATCTTGCTTTCATATAATATTGATATCATCAAATGATATCATAATGATGTCACCCTCGTAGGCTGTTATTTCCCTTTTCTCTCATCTATTTAAGCACAGATCCTTGTCCGTAAAGCTCTTGGCATCGACCTCGTAGAGAATGTGGCGACATATTGCCCTTTGTCAGCATACATCTGTACATGGTCAGAGAAAAGTCTATATGAATATTGACGGAACATGATACAACAATGTCAACAAAATGAGATGCAGCAAATAAGCAATTCCTTAGTAGCCATAGTTGTCTGTTTACAATCTGAACATACATTTGAATATTTTGCAAAGAAGTTTTTAGTGGAATGTACTGTACTGATCTGTCAGTTTTTAAGTGCTAAACAATCCTTCGCTTTACATAACTTTTGTTTACAATTACCCACCCCAATTCACGGAGTCAAATACTTGCCAACTTGATGCTTTCTCTCACTCTGTAGTTTATGGGGAAAAAAAAAAAACGTTTTCGTCCAAAAAATAAGAGGGACTCGAAATACTTGATGGAATTCGTGACCGATAGTGTTACAGAAAATGGACAAGTACTGTGTATGTGTATGTGTATGTGTATGTCTATGTGTATGTGTATACATGTGAAAGCGTATACACTGTACTTCATGTAACCATCCGATTTGATTGAATGAAAACTGTATACTTTTAATGATTAGCTTGTACGGTACATGTATCGTTGTATTGTGTTATAAAGTCATATATAATTAATGTATTGTAGTAATGTAACGTAAGTGAGGGGACTGCAATCTACAAGTTCTCTTTTTAGCAGCCCCTCAATTTCCATTTCCATGAAGTTCTTTTAAGAACCAATATGTATTATTATGTTCCAATACATGTAATCATGTCAAAGTGTATTACCTGTGTTTGATTGGAAATGAAAATAAAAAAAAAACATGCATGTGAACATGCATGTGTGAAATGAAATGAAATGTTTGTTCTATTAAACTTCCTGAAATTGAAATTGAAGGAACCAATGGGACATTTGAAAAGTACCTTGATCATTGTGGCGCTTTCTCGACAGCCTGGGTAATTTAAATAGTAAGGTATCATAATGAAATGATATGTACAGCTTGATATATCACTCGAATGAATTACTGATACTGTTGATTGGTATCTTCACCTAGTATCATTTCGTTCTCGTGAAAGGCTGGGAAAGTTAGTGAAACACGACAAATCAACGACGTCAGCATCTTGAATAAATGTTGAACTCGGAGTTTGATTCACGTGAGCCTCTGCATACACATCAGTGAGATGCCGAGTAGTTGCGCAGGCTCGTCAAGCGCACTTGGAAACTTTTTCTTCATCTTCTGCAGGCTGGGGATTTTCGACAGTGCCAAGTATATTTTTCTGTCCAGGGGTAAAGTAGACTTCGCGTACGTCTTTTGTGGAAGCAAGCTTTCATATATATACAACATAATAGATTTATCTTATCTTCTTCAAAAAAGCAACAGTAGTATTCACAAGCATATTTCTACCTGTGTGTTCCTCTCAGAAGCGATTCTGATATCTTTAAAGCATTACAACGAGAGAATTACATTTATTACCAGATTCACAGGCACATACAGTTCATTCAACACCCAGTCTTCTACATCGCATCTGAGCTAATTGTCATTCCTTCATAATACAAAATTCGACTCAGAGAGGGAACACGTTCAGGCACAAACATTCGAATAGGAAATTAGTTCGAATTTTACGAAAATAAATTGATCTATATGAAAACACAGTTCCTGTAATTTAATATGTTTAAGAAATCCACATTTAGAATTTAAAATTCTCTTATATACCTCCTTAATACTTTGTATTTCATATACATGTATATATATATATATATATATATATATATATATATATATATATATATATAGTGTGATGATGCTGATATTCCTACCGCACGCCTCTGTCATCTTAAGTGAAATTATAGTTGAGACAATGTAGATAACAGAAGATGTCGCATGAAACCGGCAGAGTTGTGAAGCTTTCGACCGTGGTCTTCCTCAGCTTTAATGTCTGTTTGTGAAACGAAATATATGTTTTTGAGCATAACAAATCTGAAGTCATAAACACAATATATTAAATATAATTTGAGCATGAATTAATAGTTACATGACATACTTGGCAATATTTTTTGGCACTTTGCAACACATTCAACAATGTATAACTGTAAATGAGTGTATAGTGAGTATATATAGCATGCAAACATATCATACAATAAAAAATATCAAACATATATCATAAATAAACTAAATAATATGATTACCTGCTAAGCAGACGTTTGCGTTGCCTGGATGTCTTGTGGCTGTCTTGTGGCGGGATGTGAGTGATCATGTGATATTGGGGGAAGGTTTGTGTGCGGTGGTGCATGTCAGGCAGGATTGGGGTAGTATAAAGAATTAGGTTCAGTGTTACAAGTGTGTCAGTCGTGTCAGTGCACGACTGACACACTTGTAACACTGAACCTACAATTCTTTATACTATATTATATATTATACTATTATAATGCAGGGTCACATATATATGTGACCCTGCACCTCAAAACAAACAAAAAGTCGCCAGACATGAATTTTTAGTTAAGACCATATTCTGAAAGAGCAGACCTTAAGCTTTAAAATGATGAATAACTCAAATCAAATGGACTATTCTAACCTATCTAAATATTGGAAAGAAAACAGAAACTCAGGGAAAGTGTGAACTGAGAAAAGAAGCTCTGAAGTACAGTGTCTATTCAAGCGCTTAATCTTTACCACACCGTGCTGGCTGTGCGATGAATGGGTAAAAAAACAGGAAGTAAACCACCAGAGTAACAACAATGAAGATTAAACTGGAATTAAACATGCCTCATTAACATATTCTGTCCATAATTAATGCCAACTTTCAGAGCAGTAGCCCTATCTTTTCAAAAGTTATTAGAGTTGAAAGTGAAGAGTGTAGACAAGGTTTTTCAGAAATGAAAAAGGGATTCTAAAGAAACACCTAATCACAATATTCTACCAAAAATGTTCGAGATAAACTGCTAAAAAAACACACTTTCCTGCCCGTTTTATGATACCAAATTTTAGCATAATGTAAAAGAAGACCCGCTCTTTCAGAAAATATGAAAAAGTCGAGTTCGGCTAGGTTAACCCATTTTGCTTATTTTCAGTCCTCACGCAATATCAGTGTGTGCGACTTTATGTTCGTTTTGAGGTGCACGGTCACATATATATATATATATATATATGTGTGTGTGTGTGTGTGTATAAGCAAAGTAGTGTGTCTACATATGAAGAAGACACGCTCATTCAGTCTTAACACTTGAAATAAATGTCGCAATCGTAATCTAGTGTGGACGTCGAAATGCTTCAATATGCATTTAGATCATTTCATACAAATTTGACATTTGAAACACCGACCGACGACTGCAGCTGTGCAGATGCTGGCTGTTCTGTATAGAAAGGTGTGTGTGTGTGTGTTGGGGGGGATAATATCACAAAAAACATGATTAATTATATTCACATGCACACTCTCCCTTCCACAAGCAGACCTACACACATACAACACACACACACACACACACACACACATACACAAACATACAACACACTTGCACACACATGGGAAAGTATCTAAGTGACACTTATAAAATGACACTTATCTCATTCAATGTAGCTTGTTGCATGAGACGTGCAATCCTTTATTTTTGAAGAGTATTGCGTCATCGTTTCTTGTTTGCAATGTGTTATTATCATACACTGCGTGCCAGCATGATACAAATATTATGTGTATAAGGTGCATGTACGTATGATATACCGGTAAATAGTATGATCATAATCAACAATTATGATCAAGCATCTGTTTTTTACGAATGTGTATATACTATATATGTGTTGCTGCAAAGTTGTCATATATTTATTTATGTTTTCTCACAACCATTCTCATTTATTCATTACTATAACATATCTTTATCTTGACAATTATGTACACAAAGTAACAATAAGTTTATGACTATTTGTGACCATTCGTCACAAAACCACCAATCATGGACTTTTAGTAAAGGGTGGATTCTGAAAGAGTGGATTCTAAGATTTAAAATGACATGTACTTCTATACAAATGAACTTTCCAAATCCATCAAAATAAACGAAAGAAGTACACACTTGGGCAAAATGTTTACTTCGAAAAGAGGCTTTGAAGTTTTGGTTCTAGTCAAGTGTATTTTAATTTACCCTGAAGTGGTGTCTGCATTGAATGGGGAAAAAAAAGAAGGGGATATAGAACTCCATGGCAGCCACAATGAGGAGGGATTATTAAACTAAAGTGAAAATGTGCATAAAAGCACAGTCTATTCATGACCGATACTAACTTCCCACGCAATAGCATCATCCTTTCAAGATTTAATAGAGTTGAAAGTAAAAATTGTTTGAAAGGTTTCTATGACCGGAATCTGATAAAGCCTACGTCAGACCCAAGCAAAGTGTTCTAGGAAAAAAAAGGAGAGAAGCAGAAAAGATAATTTCCTATCCATTTTATGATCCAAAACTTTGGAAAATGATAAAAAGATGCTCTTTCAGAAAGAAAAAAAAAGGGGGAAAAAAGTAAAATTTACTAGGTGTTCCCTTTACACTTGTTTTGAGTCATCACGGAAAATCGTGTCGTGCGACTATTTGTTGGTTTTGTGACGCACGTTCACATTTACTCTTCACTTGTGTGTGATATATCACTGTCATTTTTAGTTATGCACCGTCATTCACACATCTATGCAAATCTTAAACAATATAATGTCATAATCAATATTACTGCTATATTTGCCTCCAAACAGAATATCCAGCCGCTGTCCGCGCTAACGTGATCAACCACCGATGTAGCAATCGCACAACGTCACAACCGTCGTCCTTTGGGCAATAATACAGCCTGTCTTTTGTTTTTACTGATTCTCCTTTAAAAGTCATCAAATATTCAGTACTAGAAAACACATTTTTATTAGTATCACTGCCATTGAAATTATGAAACAAATGCATAGAAATGTGTTGCATTTCTATATCAACCTGCTAGCTTCTCATGGGTTGCTCGTTGTGCGTCCTTAGCTGGCCAAAGCAAATTACAGTACGTGTACATTGAGTGCACTACTACACAATCTTCTACGTGAAATTTAGACATTTCTCCGGTAAAAAGAGACGGACAATGTCGTAACCGTTCTATTGAATCCGGGTACCATAATTGCTGCCCTCTGAAAACATAATTATACCATTTACACATCTCTTTCTACACGTGGATAACACACACACACACACACACATACAATGTTTTGCACCCTGTAGCGCAAAATAACATGACCAATAACGACTATGCAATTGAAACAATTATCCCCCCCCCCCCCCCCCCCCCGTCTGAACCACTGCTGCAGTAAAGGATTTAACAAGACATCATTTTGCCGCATGTGTGTACATAAAATCTCCAAACCCTATGGGTCCTTTTCAGGTCTTCCTTTCAAATCGACCGCATGTTACTTGAAATAAATGTCATTGAACTTGAACTTGAATTTCTGCTTATACCTCCATCATAAAATCCAAGAGAGTCGCCAAGTAAGATTTAATTAGGTAGGTAAGATTCATAAATAGAGAATTATCAGCTCTGAAACTAGTGAGTCCAACAAAATTGGATATCCAAATTAAACTGAAATAAGAATCAGTGAAAACTCAGTGTCTTAAATTTGTACTCTTAAATAAAAAGTAAGGCTTCTCTGAAACGCTTTTATATTTTGCTCCTAATTTGGCTCAAACAAAAGAAAACATAAACATAAACAGTTTGTTCGGAAAACATATTCAAAGATCCACATTTGCATTTGTATGAGTTACATTCATATACAGTTCCTCTTGTGACGTTGCTTTATTGCCAATGTGGCCGTCTTTTGTTTTGTCCACCTTAGCACACAGTTCGTCGCACGTTGCTGGTTTTGCTGCCGAATTTCCCCCAGCTGTTTTGTTCACCGAAGCATACAGTTCTTCGCACGTTACTTGTTTTGCTGCCGAATTGGCCCCAACTGCTTTGTTGACCGTTGCATACAATTCTTCGCACGTTGCTGGTTTTGCTGCCGACTTTGCCCCAACTGTTTTGTTGACCGTTGCATACAGTTCTTCGCACGTCGCTGGTTTCGCTGCCGATGATCCCCCAACTGTTTTGGTTACCGTTGCATACAATTGTTCACAAGGTTTGGTATTTGAAACATAAATCATGGGACTCTCGGGGTAATAGCAGTCGCTCAAGATGTCATCTCTCTTTTTAGCATGCTTGTCATGGGTGGAAGCTTTTTCAGGATTCAGCAAGCAGTATTCCCCGGAGTCGAAAGCGTCAGTGAACTGTGGTTTGTTGAACGTTTTGATACGATTAGCTTCGTCAGGATGTAGTTGATAATAGAAAGCATCGTCACGACTGACGGTTAGAAGGGATCCCACGCAGGAATACATGTCATCATTTCTGTCGGAGTGAACTTCACCATGAGTAGAAGGACCAGAAACTGAGCGATCTGTTGGGGGACTTTGCAATCTCTTATCAAGGAGGGAACGATTGCAGTGATCGTACTCCCTGTCTCTATTTCTTGGAATGTTCTGGGGAGACTGTTTGCCGAAATTCAACGAATTATAGCACCTTTCATCAAACAAGTGGGCCCCATCATAGGATGTAGAGCCTTTTTTCGTCGGCCAATCATTTCCACAGAGGTCTACATCCTGGTATTCATAGTCCTCATAGCAGCTCGCCGTTTGATCCAAAGATGTTTCCTGTACTCCATGGTTGTCATAAACACACGGGATACTGACTGATGCGTGTACAGAAGAGGTGGCGTTGCTCTCCAATGGAACTGCGCAAAGGGAGACTTGTTGTACGTTTGATAGCTGGGACTGTCCCTTGTCTACCTCCGCAGCGTCCTGGTAGATGTGATAAAGGTTCTCTTGATGAGTCGTGACGTCTCTGAAAATATTGCCATGGTGGTTCTGGGAAGGGTGACCCTCTGCTCCAGCGTCAGTAATATTAGTGTTCAATACGACATGATCCGTCGAGCTCAAATTTTGGTTTGGATTGTCTATGCGAAGCATCTCCAGTTGTCTGATTGACTGATTTGAAAGTTGTGAGGATCTGCGTCTGTAAACGGCAATTATAAGAAAGATACACTATTTACTGTTTTTGAAAAAAAAACAAGAAAAAGAAACGAAACAGAACACAAACCACCAATAACAACATTGCATTTTCAAGACGGAATGGAAACAGATATCACAAATATACAATTGTGGAATTTATCAACTTGTTTTGGTTTGTCCCACGGAAAAAGATGTAATAAGGACATTGAAATAATGATTGAACATCAAAATTCATTTACAAACTTTGAAAAATTGATATGTTTTTCTTGAATACATACACATACATTTGAATTCTTTACTCAAAGTTTGAAGCATTAATTACATTACTAAAAAATGTAGAAAACGATAGCACAATGGCACAAGTAGGAAACAACTTCAACTACTTCCCGCAGCAATCTCCAAACACCAACCTCCAACACTTTAACACACATACACACGATTATACATGTACACACAACATTGGGTTTATACGGAAACACTCACCTTTTCTTGTGATGTCTGCACAATACCATGAAGAGAATGGCCACAAGTATGGGAACAACACACAGAAGAGCTGCCATTGCAAGGATGTCAACATTATTCTCAGGAACTTCAGAAGCTGAAATGGAATTCAGTACAATAAATCTTTGTCACTATTTGTAAAAAAAAAAGTACATTGCATTGGAGCGCACAATGCATTGACATAATCCCGTAGAGTGCACATTATCGTATCAACAAAATAATCCTGAAATGACAGCCCTCAGACACTTCAGATGCAATGCACTAAAGACCCTATTTTACACATGGAAGGATAAGGCACCACTTAATATGCAAATATGAGAAATTACCATTACTTGATAATATCAAATTATGAATTTTGCTCTGTTATGGAATTGGTCTATTCTAAATCAATATATACATGTGTTATTGCCTCTGATGTATTAATAGCAAATTGATCAGGTTGACGCAATGACACAGGTTCCCATGTCGAAAACCCTTTTTTTCACATTTCAGGTCGCATGAAAACTGTGTGTGTTTGTGTGTGTGTGTGTGTGTGTGTGTGTGTGTAAAGATAAATCTGCTTACAATAATGAACATGAGTTAATATCGCAAGCAGCAAAACATGGTTGCAATAACCCTTTAATATACAAGATGAAATTAAAAATCTGAGAAAAAAAAGAAATTAAACGATGTCAGTAAAATAATCTCTGCTTCATTATTGAATATATACGTAATGGATATGTGTATAGTTAGATGATATCAAATAATAAGGATACGCAACTCACTTGTAGTTGTTTCGCTTGTGTCTGGTATGACTACATTTTCAGTTGGATTGCCATCATCTGTTCGTAAAAAGAGCAAAAAGAGCAAGATGATTGGTACAGACTGCAGCAATGATGACATCATGGTATTTAGACCCACAATGACCTCGTCACCTCACATTACATTTCATTTCATTTCATTTTTAACATCAAAATAATACAAAATTATTGCAAAATAACATCGGCGATTTGAAAAAGATTTGTAAAAATGAAATAAATGACATGAATCAAATACAAATACAAACAAATGCATAACAAAAATACCACAACACACACACACACACCGATGGAGTAAAAACGAAATTTTCACACGTAGTGGCATTGATTGTGCGCATGTTGATAAAGAGAAGATTACAAGCAGGATATCATGTCCTTGGAAAAGACTTTCTCCAGTTATTGTATGAAAGATTTTATATTTCCACAACATGGTCGAACTATTTGCCATAGCCAGAAACACATACATTTTTATGAATATTTCAAATTGAAATTAAATTATGATTTTATTTTTACTGTTTATTTAGGACTTAATAATTGCTACAACATAATGTATCTGTCAAGTCTAGACGGCCCACCTATGCACCCTTGTACAGTTGATACAACTTGACTTTGAACATAATAAAATGTCAAAAGCAAAGAAGAAAGGCAGTCGCGTTCGAATTGTATTTATTAAATAACAGTGCGATATACTTCTTTTAGTTACCAAGCTATCTGCATGACTAACAGTGTACACAGCAATAATTCCATCAACAAAAGAAAGGAAATGATAAGTTTGAAAACTTTTTGTTCCTTGTTTTTTTTTAACCAAATCTTTTAATAGTGAATAGAGACTGAGCCTCAAACCGTAACCAAAAAACATAAACAAGTAACACAAAATAAACCAAAAAAAGTGATTACACAAATCATAAAGCAAACAATGAGAGGGGTACAAAAGAAAAGTTCACAACTGTAAAGTGGCTGACAAGTCATCTTACTTAGAAACGACGTGGCGGTGGTCTCGGGCAATGTCGTTAGTTCATAAGCAAGCCCTCCCTCGCCTGTTTCATTGGAGGAAATCAGGGGCATTGTGAGTAATGACTTATATTTGTTTAATGACTGAGGTCCACAGAATCAGACTTTGTTTTAACATATTCGTAACAGACAAATGTTTCAAAGCTTACTGAAAGAAATATATACTTAAAGATAAACTTCCACCATCAGTAGTTTTTACAGCTGTTGGATTCAATATCTCACGGAGCTGAGGTGATTTGCTAAATAGTAGAGTAGCGTTAGGGTTAACGACAAATTTTAGTCAGATTAAAAAGAAAACATGACATCGAATGCCAAAAGATGCCGAAACACACATCAAAAAACAATTACAGTTACTCTAACAGTAGCTTGCTTGTAGATATTTTGAATGCTACTCACTGGAAATGTAGCTTGCATTCTCTGTAGGTGTTGGTTTGGTAGTTGTTCCACCTATGCATTAAACATAGACGTGCAAGACTTGATTCGGTCTCAAAGTAGTTTGGTAAATTGTCCGGCACTCTTTGACAATACGAAACTCTGTCACAATCATTTGAAGAATCGGTAGGTCTTTAAAAACTGCCCTAAGCGTATGTATCATAGAAATCTTTCAATCAAAATGACGTTAAATACATTGTAGCAGCCCCTGTTGGTATATCTTGGCTTAATATCGGAAATATGTTTTCTTTAGTATATCGATTGACAGAATTATGAATGATCAAAGTGGTGTTTCTGTCTCGTATTTCGACTAATACTTTTGACTTCCAGCAAAACTGAGAAATTTACTAGAATTCTATTTTATTTAGCTATACTTATTTGATCTGATTTTTGTTCGTTTTTATCGGTTCCCCCAGTTAAAGTATGGTGTAAAAAAAAAATCTGCATTTCAAAGTTCTCCTAATCTGATTTATCACGGGACCTGTGGCTCTACAAGCTTGTTTTACGCAGGCCCGATCATATTTTTGGCATTATGACCTTAGTTTAACTGGCATGTATACCAAAACAAGCTTTTGTTCATTCCGGTGAAGTTTCATCTAATGTACAGGTGTATGTTCTTTATAATTTTGGTATTTATGCTTTATTGTGATTTGTGTGAGAAATATGAAAATAAATTTAAACGAAATGAAAATGAAATGAAATCTTCAGTCATGATAACGGCTGATTTCCCTATTACGAGAAATTTCACGGAAATTTGAAGAAACCCAATAAATGTCCAACTTTATGTCCAATTGAATATACGAGCGTTCATCCTCAGTTCCTTCTCTTCTTCCTATGCTCAGTGTTATACTGTACAGTCTTATATTCAGTGTAGCCAATTGAATTGTTTAATTTTGATAAATACAGGATGTGTTTCAATGGCAAACCTTCTGTTATAGATTCAGATCTCCAGCAGAATGGGATTGACACGTTCCAGGTCGGAAAGTAAGTCGACCGTCCAAGTAGCCATACACACCGCAGTGTCGCACTGCCATTGCTGCTGTAGCCCTCATCACAGATGAGAGTTATCTTGGATCCAAAGTATGTCATATTAGAGTCCCAATGACCATTTGGCACATGACCGGGGTGAACACAAAACCCGACGGAAACTGTCAATTTTAAGAAATGAAATGATGCAGTATCATCTGTCCATCACACAACCAACAAAGGTCGCACGCCCTGATTTTAGGTGAGAAATCAAATTGGGTGAAAAGGGTCACCCCAATCAAACATGAGTTTATCACATTTTCTGAAAGATTAATTTTTTATCATTCTAAAGTTTGGGGGTATAAAACAAATGAAAATTGTGTTTTTAGCATTTTCCTAGAACATTCGGCGTGGAATAGTGTGATAAGGTATATCTTTATAGAGGCCTCTTTCAACTTCTTCAAAGCTCTTTACGCAGTCGTCACTTCTAACTCTAATAACACTACTTTTTGAAGAGGACGCTACTTGTTTTTGAATTTGGTACTAGTCTTGGACAGAGTGTGTTAGAGCATTCAGATAGAGCATTCTTTCAGCGCAATCTGATAATCGTTTTATTGTTGCTGCTTTTCAGTTTTGCGTCCTGCATTTTTTTTTGTCCCACCGAATGTAGAGAGCAAGGATTGCTTAAGATTAAGCTCTTGGTTAGGTCATTTACCTTGGAGATTCTTTTCTGGGTACATACTTTTCCAAAGTGTGTTCTTTCTCTCATTTATTTACGAGTTTTAGGTCAACGGTTTTAACGCGGAATTAAAACTTCATCGGCGACTGACCAATCTTCACTCGCTGCCCAAAATACGTTCGGTGTCCGAGCCGTAACTACCCA
Organism: Diadema antillarum; assembly: GCF_040938485.1. NCBI lineage: Eukaryota > Metazoa > Echinodermata > Echinoidea > Diadematoida > Diadematidae > Diadema > Diadema antillarum. The sequence continues at coordinate 2,763,199 of NW_027271040.1, read as the reverse complement.
GGCACTGTCGGACGATTTAGGGAACAAAAATAATAAAGATAAAAATTACAAAAGAAGAATTACAGAAGAAAACCAAGGGACTAGATGGAGAAGAGGAAAAAAGGCAATCTGAAAGAGGCAGGGGGAGGGATAGAGGAAAGATAACCCCACCAAATTCTTAGCAGCTTCTATCTAGCATTCTCGGCAGATGCATGCCCAACGCAGCAGAGGACTAGCAATATTGGTGACATGGAAGTCAGGGACAACCACTCTGGGACGAAAGAATTGAAAGCTAGAAATTTGAGTCGTTATGTAAACGTAGTACTATACCTTTGCTATTCTATCATTTATTTGCCATGGGGCATCGCTCGGTAACTGCTCGGACTCTACGAAAACATCCCCGTATTTCGCAAAATTTTTACTTAAAATCGACCCGTGACCGACGGGAAATCGGCAGGGCATTGCTCGGGCATCACTGGGGTTTTATAGCCTGCTCGACATATCTAATAACTGATAGGCAGTGCCAAAATTTCAGCGGCGACAGAGCAGACTACAAATCGGTCGGTTGCCGCTCGAGTTGTGACCATAGCCTTATACTAGTATCAAGTAATACATCATTCCAGAGCTTAGAGTCTGCTCTCTCAGAATTTGCCCTTAAAACTGAAAATCCATGCCTGGCGACTTTTTGCTGCTTTTATGGTGCAGGGTCACACACACACACACACACACACACACACACTCACATACACATATATATATATATATATATATGGCCGTGCATCACAAAACGAACAAAACGTCGCACCCCTTGATTTTACGTGAGGATTCAAAAAAGTTGAAATAGGTCAGCCGAGTCAACCTTGAGTTTTTCATAATAATATTCTGAAAGAGCTATCCTTCTTCTTCATTATTCTTTAGTTTGGGGTCATAACATGAATGGGAACGTGTGTTTCATACACTGTCCCTTTGTCATGCAATGCACACAATTCCTGACACTTACTTCAGTATTTGAACGATCGAAGCGAAGAAAAGAGAAATTATGATATATTACCGTATGTATTTCTTTTGACCTTTGTTATGTTCTATCTTCAAATTTGTCGTCTATTTATCATTGAATGCTTACAATTCACACATGGTGTATATGCCTTTCATACTCACTGTTAAATGACTCGTGGACCAGTTGGCCAGATTCGTGGTCTACCTGTCTGGGACATGTCCAGTTTTGAGAATTCCTTCCTTCAGACTCTATCTCGCCAAACGGTTCTGATTGAAAACAGTTTGTATAAATCTATTACGTACAACAGCAGTGTTCCGGCGTCGTATTCCCGGGTTTGCTTTTACAGATGAACATGCAGTCTTGTTAGAATAAACGTCAGATTCGAAAAAAAAGACACAGTCTTAAATGTCTGTTCATCGTCTTACTAGCATAAAAGAAATCCAGGTTTTTCATAGATGTGAAACAGAAGGATGGTCACCTAGGAATGCTGTAACCAATATACTCTGTTTAAAAATTATCAGCAAATTCTTGTAACGTAATTGTGGCACACCTAATTCTGATAACACTACCAATTACTCTTTGTCAATGCACTTAAACTGCCAATAACTTAGTCATGTCAGTGCAAAATACAAATTTATATGGTTTTGTTCTTTTATAATTTACTTTACTTATTCCTTGTTTACAAATGATAAAGACGTGGCCAGCAAGCACCCGTTATCAATAATGTATCCAATGTATTCTATAAATATGTGTACTGCCGCAAAAGGGTATAGTTGGATGTAGATAATAATCATGCCATTTAAAAACAGAATGTTCCTGCAAAAAGAGAACACTTCCGCTCTTGATTCCCTAAAACAATGTTATTTAATCATTAGGACATATAAAACATCAACACAAATTTACTCGAGATTGTATCAGTAGGCTCACCTTGACATTTGAGTCTAACAACCTTATTCGAGGGACAGTCAGCGGGTGTCAGTTGACAATCCATCAAACGTTGATACGTGCCATCAGCTATGCATTGATATCGTGAAATTCAATTACAAAACTTCAAAAGCATTGACACACTCATACAAGTCAAATCAAAGTAGGAAAATGTAAAAGTAATGACTGGAAAGCAAATATGTGACCGGGCATCACGAAACGAACAAAAAGTCGCACACACTAATTTTGTGTGAGGACTGAAAATAGGTGTAATGGATCAACCGAGCCGATCTTGACTTTTTCATATTTTCTAAAAGAGCAAACTTTCTTCAACATTATGCTAAAAATTGGGATCATAAAATGGGCAGGAAAGTGTGTTTTTTTAGCAGTTTATTTCAACATTTTTTAGCAGAATAGTGTGTTTAAGTGTGCCTTTAGAGTTCCCTTTTCATTTCTTTAAAACTTTGTACACACTTTTCTTCTTTCAACTCTAATGACTTTTGAAAGGATCGTGCTACTACTTTGAAAAATGGCATTGATTAAGGACAGAATGTGTTGATAAGGTATGCGTAATTTCAGTTTAATCTGATAATTTTTTCATTGTATTTACTCCCGTGGTTTATATCCTGTTTTTTGTCCCATTCATCGCACAACCAGCACGGCTTGGTAAAGATTAAGCGCTTGAATAGACACTGTACTTCAGAGCCTCTTTTCTCAGTTCACACTTTTCCTGAGTGTGTGCTTTCTTTCAATATTTAGATAGGTTAGGAAAGTCCTTTTGATTTCAGTCGTGTCAGTATTACATCATTTCAAAGCTTAAAATCTGCTCTTTCAGAATATGCTCTCAACTATAATTTCATGTCTGGCGACTTTTTGTGTGTTTTGTGGTGCAGAGTCACATATTATAGTAGACATGTTTCAAAATTTAATGCATCAAGTCCATCTGGAGAATGTAGTAAAAATCGTCAAATTCTGAACTTCACTGAAATTCACTTACCGTCTGAAATAGCGTCGCCTACTTTTCGAAATTTACATGATTTCAGAATACTCCATCTTTTGTTTATTCGTAGGTTTTTAGAAATAAGAAATACTGTCACCATGAAGACATAATATTAATGATAATAATAATGATTTTTAGTTTTATAGTTTATTGTTCAAATGTAAAATAACAGTCCAGCAGCTCGAAGGCTCATATTATGGGTTGCTTTTACGTACATCACAGACCTCATAGAATTGACAATTAAATGTACGTTTGCATTGCATATATGCATGAGAATAAAATACGTCACAAATTATGATAAATACACATTAAACTTAAGCTTCAATGATGGAATAGGTAAATAATGCAAAACAGGAAATGAGATTTGTGAGATGGTATGGGCATGGTCGTAAAGAAACAAGGGGAGGTGGATTGGTTCAAAGCACAAAAACATGGAAACACAATGGGCAGGAATGTGTAATCAGCATACAATTATGTCCATATACCAAAAACAAAACAAAAAACATAAAAAATAAGAGCGGCATATAACTCCAAGTAGCACGAGAAATGTTTAAGAACGGAATTGTTAATATGAATTGCGGGATAAATAGTTAACATTGATGGTAGGGTTATTTCAAATTCAATAGGTAAAAACAGTCAAAAAAAGAAAATAAGGGAATACAATGTACAATGTTTTCTGTCGATATCCTTCAATTCAATCCAACAAAGAGTGAAACAAAATTTTGAGACACCTTCTGAATAACAAAGAACATAATGAAAAAAAAAAACACAGTCTAAAACACGTCAGACTTGGCACATGAAAAATGTCAGTATCAGTTGAGATATGGAGAATAATAATTAACTTTCCAAATAAGGGGTCGGTAACCCCAGGGCCCAGCTGCTAACCTCGGTCTCCTCGGTTTATTGCCACTTGGTCTAATATCAGATGATCTACTTTCCAGTTCGTCTAACACAGCTATGGCTAAACTCATTAGGTCTACTATCAATTTTGTCTGATGTCTAATCCTCATGGAAATCTAATGTCTAGTGGTCTCTTCTACAATATTTTTGCCACCGCTCTGTATAATAATGTTTTACCATCTATATACTTAATCTACTTCACATTTTTCTGCAACATTTCTTCCCTTAAACTTTTTTCTGTTCTTTTCCCTTTTAAAGAATGTGCTTTTTCCCCGTTATTAAAAACAATCCCTGTAATAAAATTATTTTCAGCTTACCAGGAACTTCACATGACAACCGCCCAGTCCTGATCCTCGTTACTGCCCGTGACAGTGTTTGAGCCGAATACTTCTTAGCCGCTGGGAAGCCGAGCTCTCCACAGACCAGTTTGGCAGCCTCGGCGTTAAATCCTTCAAAGCAAACATTTCTTTCTGTTTCGTAGACGACTAAGCCTCCAAAGGGAGAGGGTCCGCCAACCAGCGTCACGTTCGGTGTTTCTATAGAGCGCATGATAACGATATGAACGCTTTTGAAATTTTAATAATGAAACTCTGCATTCACTTCTACGTCTAGATTGATGAATAAAATTAAAGCACGATGAAAACCGAGTGGGACTTCGGAAGTATCGCAGTTTCGGAATAGCAAGGATTACAGTTGGGATTGTTTTTATTTTCTACCCCAAGTATGTACTCCTTCTACATGAAATAAAGGTACTTCTTTGCACGTTAATACTTTGTGAGAGTAATTATCAAAACCTTCATGGCAGGCAATAAAGAGTGTAAGAACATGATAAAGCGAAGTGGATGATATGTTTTTGATTGATAATGTACGGCGTGCACTTTAATGTATATTTGCCATCAATATCGGTTTTTTTTTCTCTGTATTGCTTTTTCCCCATAATTTTGGAACGGAAGGCATTTTCTAATATCTGGAATTTTGTTGGAGAGAAAGAAAGAATTACTAGCCACTCATTAGAGAGATAAGTTGCAGTTTGTCAGAAGCCGTGAACTCTTTTCTGACCTATTCGGTTGCTGGGTGTAGGACAAATGAATTTGAGGGGAATCACCAAAACCTTGCGGTAACGAGTTTTTGCAATCTATGGAGATAACAGATTACAGATAATAACAAGTAGTGTATGATTTATTTGGTACAGTCGTACGTGATAAAAGAAAATGTAACTTGCATTATAACTCAGCGTTTTATTTATATTTTACGACCAACATGTACATGCTGCCTTTATATCTCCGGTATAGCTTTAAGAGCTGATTATCATTATGAAAGGCGATGTAACATGCTGTTCTTTTCATGCGAGTCTATTCATTGTGTACTCTCACTCCCTTCACAAGGGTCCAAATCTTAATAGCACAGGTGGACGATGTGACAACACTTTCAGTGGAGGCATATTTTGACGCAGGGTGGCCTATGGAAAAAGAATATGTATCATTACACTTTCGCTTGTACATTATTTGATTGCAATCAGTTCGTTGTATTTTCTGTGTTTTTTGCTTAAACCAGAGCATGTCGCTCGTTTTCCCCTGGTCAACACATTATGCATTTATTTCATGCAATTAAAAAAAAAAAAACTGAACAACGTTAAATACAACTAGGCTCTCATGTTCCCATCGAGCACTAATATTCATAATCATACTGATATCAATGAATGTTTACCCTCGTAACACTTTGCGCTGATCGTAAATTCCACTGGGTAGGTATATAGGTCGTATAGTTAGCTTCGTCTGATGGGCAAGTGACAAAATGGGAGAATATGGGCGGCGCCATCGCCGAATCGTGAGGGGAAATGATTCCTTAGCCATCACATCCTGCACATCAAAGGATGGGTAACTGATTGGCTCACTTCAAATAATATTCTCCACCCACAAGGTGCTTGAAGAATCCAATTGTCCCTACTGCGGACGCATATTTCGTCACAAGACACTTCGGTCTCTAGTGTTTCGCCCGTACAGTTTAGATGTAAATCTGCAGTGGATAAAGAGAGGTAGATAAAGTCCATCGTTATTTAGTGATAAATCATGAATTGAAGAAGAACAAAATTGAAAACAATCAGTAGTACACGTAATGCTTAACTTTACATGTTTGTCAATGAATGTTCAGATATCTCATCTATATTTCTTCTATTTGAAATTGCATGTCTGCAGGACCAGCTGGGTTTAAGGGATTTATGAAGGTATAAGCTTTTCACCGAGAAAACAAAGGGGGAAAAATATCATTTTGTAGTACGAGAGCCAATAAATGAGTAAGAAATGGCGAAAGTCATAGTGCAAGGAAATCGGTTTTAAACGTCCCTACTAAATCATTTAAGTGCATAATGAATCTATTGATATCTGTATTAAAGTTTTGACCCTTTGACAAATATACACGACAAAACAACACGAAGAAGCGTAACAGACAAAACAAGCTAGAAATATCAAATCGCCAAAAAAAAAATACACAAAAAATACACAACAGAGAGAGAAAAAAGAAGAAGAAGAAAGAACAATATGAAATAGGACTCTCCGAATGTTCCATTTCCAGGTATTGGGGGAAAAAGTCTTTGCACTCCCAAATACCTTCCCCTCAATTACAAATGTCACGCTGCCCCCACAAACAATATTTCTAAGATAATAATGTATACGCACATGTATCTCTTGACAAAGTGAACGACGAATTACACAACAAAACTACAGAAATCCATGCTAGATGGGTCATTCTTTTGTCTGTTGCGATATTCAAAGCCATTCTTTTGTCAAAGTAGGAACAGCAAGCTTCCCGTCAAATCTGATGATTGGGCCCGTCTCTGTTATCCCTGCTCGTGACTCTTCCGTATAATACTTTTGCCCCCAATATTACAGAATTACGCCTTGGCCTGCGAGGAGTGCGGAGTGATCAGATGTGATTCTATAACAAGAAACAATAACCACATTATAATCGACACAAAGGGCCGAAGTGCGCATGTTAAAACTGCGCAGGTATAACGTCGTTTGTGTGTCAAAGTGCAGTTTAACAAAACAATTTGCATTTCGTTATTCATGCAGCCTATACCCAGACAGAAGAGGAAGGAACGGAGGCCGCTTTTTATAAATCTTATGCATTTGCTCAATATTTATAGAAGAAAACGCTTGTAGAATTCCCCCATCTTATTTTCTCTTTCAAACGGAAGGACGACTCATTTATCCTTACTTTCATATCCTTGTTTGGATACGCCTTTAGAAAAAAAAGAATACTTTGAGACAGAACATGATGGACAAAAAATTCCATTGTGTATGTGTTGTATGTGTTGTTGAGTGACCTCATTTCTCTTCCATAACTTTCAGTTTTGATTTATTGAGAATCAAGCCACATCAATTCACTGCATGACAGAATTTGTGTGATGTTCTGATGTTTTGATTTATTTCCTCTTTCAAAGAATGTGCAAAAGACAGTGCAATCGCATATATAATATAGCGACGAGAAGATAATAAAAAAACAATAAACACCACCTCCACACTCAAATGACAATAATACTACCCAATTCAAAAGCAGTTTGTAATCCTACTAAATATGAACATACATTGATATCATATTATTTCATATTGACATTTGGATTTTTTTTATTGTTGATAGTATGTATGATAGTATTATACGTATGCCTGGGACTCTCGTTCCCTTTTTTTTCAGTCACATTTTTAATAATGCTATCCAGATCTCATGAACATTGCCCTTAACACATTAATTCAAATCTGATAATAAATGTGTTCAGGGGGAGAGAGAGCTGCCGCTATTGATGAAAATGATAAGACAGTTCGCATTTCATGAATGCATCAAAGCGCATCAATGCGCTTTCCAAGTGACATAATCAACTGAGCTATCACAATCATGTTATAAAGCATGAATTTGGCAGACGTTAGCGTAGATACATGCACTTACATAATATACTGTATTCAGCATATCCCTTTGTGGTTGCATTAAAAAAAAAAAAAACTATTCCTCTACTGTATTTCAGCTACATGTGACACGCAAAGATTACTATGCTGATATTGGTGTCGTCTGAAGGATATTGTGATAATGCTTTCTAGTATTGTTTAGACGGAATATCAGCAGCAATTTCCGCAATCTGGGAAAGCTTCTCTTCGGTTGAGAGAATTGATATTCCATTTGGAGGTATTTCGTAAACTGTGCAAGTGCTTAAAGGTGCAAAAAAGTGCAATTTTGAAGAGGTTAAACATTATCATTTTTATATTATTTGACAATTCAGTGATTGATAGTTTTGTGACGTGACTCCGCATTGAAAAAAAGCCAGACATGGATTTTAGGTGAGGGCAGAATCTGAACGAGCAGACGCTAAGCTTAAAATGATGTATAAATCAATTCGATAGACTCTCCTAAAGCGGGGTTCCCACTATCACGATTGGCGCCACGATTGAAATCGTGGTCTTAATCGTGAAGGAATCGTGGTGATCGTATCAAATCTTATCAGATATTGACGTCAGTCGTGGCAATCGCATTAATCGTAGAAAAAATTTGGACGGTTCAAAAATTTTCTACGATTAACACGATTAATTGTTGATCGTGATCATCGCATCAGGTTGTCTTGGATCGTATCAAAACGCAGCAAATCTCATCTAATCGCACTTCTTAATCGTGTTGATCGGGATCGACTTCTTCACTTCCCTCCTACTTATATACATATATTTATTCTTCTTTTTTATATTTGCCCTTATTTTGCTCCAAGATCGTACATATTTTGTATTAGATATTTTTATACATATCATTATTATCACTATACATTGTTTTACCATAACACAGACGCACAAAAACGGAGTTCCCCGTAATCAATTTGGGGTAATTTTTTAACCAAAAAAAAAAGCAAAACTAAAATGACTGTGGTATGTCTACACGTATTGACTAAGGTCAGTATAAAAATGAGAATGATTTCCTGAATCGTGCATGAGTGAGCACACATCAAAGGCAAATTTGATTACTTTTTAGAACTATACTACAGTAATTGTTGTTGTTGTGTTGTTTGTTAGTTTGTTTGTTTGTTTGGTTGGTTGTTTGTTTGTTTTTGTTTTTTTTTGGGGGGGGGGGGGTAAGGAATGGTTTGTTGTGTATATAATTATCAATCGCTGTTGTTGTTTAATCATCCATCATTTGACCCCTTCACATTTATTGTAACAATTTTCATGTTTTGTTTTTTGTGGTTTGGTTTTTAGAGGAAAATAGCTGTGTCTACTCTTATTAAAATGCAAAATCCATTTAGTTAAGGATTGTTGTCAGATGATGCAGCCAAGATCTAGCAGCCCATGTCAAGTGAGCATAAGAAAGAGTAGTTGTGTCTTCATTGAGTAAGCATGTACACTTTAAAGATGGAACAAAACCTGCAAAACTGTACTTTTGATATTGAATAGGGGAGGGCTGGCACAATGAATCCGAAAATAGCACCATTGAAACATTCACGGGAAGCAGAATGTTTCTCATACCCCACGAAAACTTTTGTGACTTTTGAAAAGTGACCATTGTCACTCATACATGACTATAAAGATCACTGTCATTTTTCACATAGAGGTTAGTTGATAAGACGTGTAACAATACCCCTGCGAAATAATTTTGCTTCAAACTTATTTTGTGTTAAAAAGTGACATTAGGGGAGTTACTTTTCTGTTGTGTGTATATCGGTTTTGTTAAACACTGTTGAAAAAAAAAACTATTTATCAAGCTAAACCCACCAAACTTTCAATACCCCATGAGATAACGACATTTTGAAATAGAAAGGCATATATACGTACTATGCAAATATGAAATCAAACACATAAACAATACTAAGTTCGGTCAAGTTTCTTATACTGAGCCTATAACACATAATAATGTCAGCATTCAAAAAGATCCAAACATCTTTTTAAGCTTCCATTTCATCATATTTTCTTCATGTGTTTCAAAGGAAGGCAAAAACGTTTGTCTTTATCTTTTTTTTGGGGGGGGGGGGGAAGAGGGGGCAATGATATGATCTTGCGTATGCAGTTTGTTTGTTGTTGTTGTTGTTGTTTTGAGGGGAGGGGGTGCTGAGGCCGAGCATGTCGATTCAATAATCTTTAGGTTGAATTAGAAAAGGGAATTTCTGACGTTGTGGCTGGCCTAGGCGCTGCTTTCTCTCTGATGATAACGTAATCGTCATTCGCAATATTGCAAAGGTCACGTTGTCGTCATCCTCAGTCAACCCTTGCCATCATCAATGGTTGTGCATAAATAGGCCTAATCACTCTTCAGAAGTTAGAGAAATAATGAAAGACATTGTCAGTCGGACTATAATATTCCCATTCGGGTCCAATCGCACCTTAAATCGAGTCGCTTTTGATCCCGATCGTGAAATATATCGTATCTTATCTCAACAGCCCGCATTGCTTCGCGGTATTCGTACTGGAATGTATCAGAACACAGCTGCACGCACCAGATCGGGGATCTCGATCGTAATGATCGTGTTAGATCGAAACCAATCGTAGACTCAATCGGGACAATCCTATTGGGTCATATTTGAATCGGAGACCACATCGTGACAGATCGTATTGCTTGAAATAGACCAATCGTGACCATATCGCATCCCAGCGAACCAACACGTATTGACTCACATAACCTCGTATCCAAACGTGAAATTTCAGACGAGTTGAACAAATTTTCCACGATCAGTTACGAATGTCCAATCGTGGCGTTCGCAATGGATCGCACGACAGTGGGAACCCCGCTTTACCTATCTAAATACTGGACAGAACGCACACGCTCTGGAAAAGAGGCTCTGAAGTACACGATCTTAATCTGACCGTGCTAGCTGTGTGAAGAACGGGATAAAAACAGAATGTAAACCACCGGAGCAACAACAATGAAGAGATTATCAGACTATTAGAAAATAAGCTTAAATTGAGCATGCCCTACCAACACATTTTGTCTATGATTGATGCCAACTTTCAAAGCATGAGTATTATTATTTCAAAAGTTATTGGGTTTGAAAATGAAGAGTTTGCAAAGGATTTCCAAGAAATGAAAAGGCGCCACTAAAACATGCCTGATCACACTACTCTACAAAAAAGCATTGTAGAAATATGTTGAAAACACACTTTCCAGTTGATTTTATGATCCCAAACTAAACAATTATGTCGAAGAAAAATATAAAGAAATATAAAAGAAAATATGAAAACCACAATATTGACTTGGTTGACCCGTTTCACCTTTTTTGAGTCCTCATGTAAGATCAAGGGGTGCTACTTTTTGTTAGATTTGTGATGCACACAAACACACACAAACACACACACACACACACACACAAACACACACACATACAGTGTATTATGTTACCCTCCGCATAATTTATGTATATGTAAGCTATGACAAAACTGGTTCTGTCATACACACAATTTTGAAAGTAATTTTACGTACATCATTCATTACTCTCTTTCCCCCTATTTTTCCACAAACTTTCTTTACCTTCTTCCTTTCTCTCTCTCTCTCTCCAGACTTATCTTTCCTTTGCTATGTTTTTCATCCTCAAGTCTCATTTATATAGGTACTAATTTTTTATGAGATTTTCAACGTGCTTTGATGTAATTCTTAACTGTATGTATTTTGTTTTACAGTGTGTGATATATTATGCTTTACAATTCTGCCATGCTGTTATGAATTTCACTTTTTATTTCATTTCTATGTCAATTATTATGTCGGCTCACAACGTAGTCTTCGGACTCTTTCATGAGTAACAATAAAAGCCAAATTGAATGAGTGAATGAATTGTCATATCGGTTTTGACAAGAGATGAGCGAAAGTGATCTACAATATTTGCCTACAGATATGCACCTCGCTCATTGTGCGGTGTTGTACGATGATTATTGCGTGAGCCATGAGGGCGGATAAGATATTTGTTTGATTCAGTGATAGCTACTAAGCTTGTTTGATTCAGTAATAACTACTAAGCTGTTCCAGCCTATGATAGATTATTTCTCTGAACTTGAATTTCAATTTGAATAACATCAGTACCAGCTAATGAGCATTCGAATCGGGTGGTTGATAAAGGTATGATAAAGGTATGATATCGTGGCACAAAAGCTTTCGCGTAAAGTTATGAAAACCAAGATGCACAAAGGAGCAGAAATGCCTTTGAAAGAAAAATTTTCTCACACTTATATCAAAGATAAATCTACTGGACCATAATCTGGATTTTCTCGATTGCGTGTACTAGCGTTTGACGTGATGGATCATGTATCTAAAGGAAACCAAAACCAAAATATAAGTGAGAATTGAGTGAAATAAGCAACATTAGTAGAACACATGAATGAGAGTTTGAGGAAATTGGATAATTGATTCAAAAGTTGAAGATGTCGGTGCCGGCATAGCTGGATAACAAGGCTTCTAGAGTTTATGACGTCATTATGGACAATAAAAAAATTATACAGACAATGAATAAAAAGGGGCATTCCATTACTCACGAAAAGTACACATTTCATCGACTTGGTCCTTACATATGGTCAGGAAAATATATCGTTTTCACCCTGCGTTGGAGACTTGGGTCAAGTGCTCTTTTATTATACTGTAAAATCAAAAGTGTGTTGATTTTTCTTTACGTCTTCTTTGTTGTCGATAATGAATACATGGACTGTAGTAATGGTCTATACCCAGCGACGACGACACTGAAACTTTAAGAATTCACAACTGTTGAAATGATTGTCCCATCTCCCTCAAACTTTCTTTGATGTGTTCTGCTTTCACTCAGTCCACATTGTACTTGGCTTTCGGTTTCCTTGAAGGATAAGGTTAGTATTTCAGTGTTGAAGTTTATCGTATCAAAAACAATAACAACAACAATAACGCTGATAATACTGTTTTCAGAGGCGACAATGATTTGTCTTAAACTACTTCCTCCAAGTTTACTTGTTGATGACATGTGCAAACGTAATAACGTTTATATTCATAAATACCGTCAATGGGAGGAAAGAGTTCGTACGGTAATTATGTGTTTAATACAGACCATTTTACCCTCTCAATTTTCATATCTGGAGCCGAGTGAGAACACTCAAATGTGATAAATTGTACATCAATGGAAAAGTGCTCGAACTGTGGGATTGTGTTGCCGTACTAGCGCCCTCTAGAGAAATAAATGACATCTACTCAAGTTTGTGTTTGATTTTCTGAAATATAAACCTTGAACTTCACATGAATGTTCATAAAAGCAATTCAGTTATACAACACCATTAATACGCAACTAAGTTGTTGTGTTCATGTTTTTCATCTGTTCCATCCTAGATAATCAGGTATCCTGTGTTTACAACGTGCTGCTTAAGTCCTTGAATTTGTCTTAACCCTAAGTGATCACTTACTAAATCGCTCATTTAGCTTGAAGCCACTTTCATAGTTAAATTAATACACTACATAACATCAGTCTTTAAACCGATTTTCGGTTTTGTTCATAAACAGGAAACAAATTCATTACTTTAAAGCGAATATTCATACAACATCAGGTACTGTACAGAGAACAAACAAACAAAGTGAGGGAAAACCAAACATGGGATGGAAGGGAGAGGTATAGAGTAGAAGACAGTAATACATGTTTGAAGTCATTCCAAGAAAATGAAAATGTGATGCTAATCCGGACAAACGTTAACATTAAAAAAACCACCAATATACTTTAATCTAGCCTGTTAAGTAGGAACAAAAATAATATCTTTGATTAAATCATTATTATTTAAATCATACTTCTTTCCATTACACAGATTACAATAACAAATATTTTCTTAAGCGAATGCAGCATAATACTGTTGCTGTTTGAACCCAGCAAATGTCTGCCAAATCTAACATGCTATAACAATAACAAGAAAAGTAGAAATTGAATCAGAAATCAGAGTTAAATCAGAATTAAATCAGAAAGTGGAGAGTCGTATTCATAATAATAGTATAAGTATCACCATAACATATTCAAGAACACACCGTTCATATTACCAAATATTAATTTGTCTAGTAATATCTGTTCTATGCGAATTTAGAAGAAATGTACAATTGACTGCTTTCGATATTGTGTGTAGTACAATGTATCTGCAAAAATCATGACCTTGTCGAATAGCAGAGTCATACAGTAGCCATACAGTGCGAGACATTTGCATCGACAAGCATGTTTGGATGTTGAGATTCCATAGTCTAGAGTTAAAGAAAAACACATCAGCCACTGAAAGCAATTGTCCCTTCGTAGGTTATTGGCTTTTCCTACCCGAGATCACAAAATGGACACACAAAAAAATGCCTTGTAGGAAAAAGAATCTATTTTTTCTTTCAACAATAAGAGTTTCAAATTAGGAAGATTTATATCTTTTGCATCACATACTAGAATTCCATTAATCAGTCAGTAGTTATGACCTACATAAGAAGACAACCTATTAGGGCTGTTAACAAAATTACACATTGTTGTACCGACAGATACAAATCAATGTTGTAAAAAGAGGAAGACACTGTATCGCGTAATTCGCAGCTCATTTATTAGTGTTCATTAACTCTTTTATGATTTGTTCCACAATCCTCTCGTATAATCATTCTCGGTTGATCTGATATTGTGAGCGATAGCAGAGTTTCAAGGAAATATGTAGAGCTCACAATTCCATAATGAGCTTCAACAATTGAAACGAAACACCCTTTGTCATATTTGTCGATTTACCGAGCGACAAACTGAGAGAGAATACTAGTGAGAAGGTGGCACGACGACAGCGTCATTGGAAAGCTATCTCTTTTTGATTATTTGTTTTTTTGTGTGAAGTCATGAATGTGAAGGAAATTCAGTACGGAAAGAAACAGTTTTTTATGTTTGTTAACGTTTTTGTTCTGCCAATGTGTTCTTGCGTGTGTATCCACTTTGCACAAGGAATTTCAACATTATGTTGGAGATGATTCCACCCGAGGCAAACGGTTATTGTTTTTAAGTTTAATCATTTTGATTCATCCCTGTAATTACTCCGCTTGATTCCCATCAGATTAATGAGGTCTTGATATCTAAAGTGATTTCTCATGGCATGGAAGGTACATGTACCACCCGCTTATCATTCTATTGTTTACTGTATTCCAATTCTAATTTCAATTTCAATCTATTTTTTTTCACATTTCTCAATGAAAATACATCAAACATAACAAAGCAAAATGATACATGATATCCAGCTAGGATGCACACTAGACTATTGCAAACATATAGAACATGACGGTCAATCTATGAAAGTTGAATCTCAATATAAACGCTGACGATGGAACCTACTGCAAAGCAAGCTTATTAAGCGTAGTTCCCAGTATTGAAACAGAGTGTAAAGATCAAAATAAGGAGCACTAATACAACATAGGACGAGAGTACACACACAAAAAACAACTGTGAATACAGCCAGTTCTTTTTAAATAAAAGTAGGAAAACGAATAAACCACACGCTGCAGAAGTATTATCAGTTGTTATCATGGCAATGTTGACAGTAAAGTTTTATAGTGTAAATTTAACAATTAGAAAACTATACAGTTTGTTCCTCAGAAGAGACGCGAAAGTAGTTGGGTAAAGCAAAACATAACGCTAACAGTTCAATAATGATCTACCAGCCAGTTGCAATAAAATGAGGACAACAATACCAGCTGTTACCGCTGGTACCGTTGATACTTACAGTGCAATAGATGCATAGGACATGGTAAAATAAAGAAAAAATGAATAAATGTGAATCTTCAGAGAAGCTAGAACGTTGCTTCCTTATACATAAGCAAAATGTAGGTCAGGCCTTCAGGCGTCTAGTTTTCGTGTCATATACGTGGGTCGACATACGTGTACTCTGGGCAAGAGTGCGGTTCTTGGTGGGTCTCGGACTGGTCTGGAGTAATTTTTACCAGCATTTGCTCCGAGAATGAGATAGCCATGTTCATCTTCCTCCAGCTTTTCGCTCGGTTTGCCCGAGTAGATAGATGTAGAGTACAATCGATCGTTCAGGCTCGTCGGAAGAGGGGTAAGCTTTTCACTTTTACTGGCATGCCTGTATTCGTGGCATGGCTGCGGTCCTTGGATTTTCTCTGATTGGTCTGGAGTAATCTCTTTGGCAATTGCTTCGAGAACGAGGTAACCATGTTCATCCATTTTTTCGCTTGATTTGCCTGAGTAGATAGCTGTAGAATATAATGGATCGTTCGGTCTCATTCTATTGACACGTTTTTCATTTCTGGCATTATGCTTGTAATCGGGACGTGAACATGGTACCTGGAGGGTTTTAGATTGGTAGGGAGAGATTTCACCGGTATTTGCTTCGATAACAAGGTAATCATCTTCATCTACCTCAGGCTTTTCCCTTGATTTGGCTGAGTAGATGGCTGTAGAATATAATGGATCAGCCGTGATCATTTCATTTCTTTTGGTATGTTTGTAATCAACTTGTGTCTTCCATCGTGACTGTTCTTGAATTGTCTCGGATTGGCGGTTTGGAGCAATTTGACTGGGATTTTCTGAGAGAAAGAGATTTTCATCCACCTCGGATATCTCTCTTGGTTGGCTTGGGTAGACGAATGCAGAACCAGCACTGTCTCTCTTGCCGTTCATTTTCTCTGCATGATTGTGGTTCTGTGAAGATACATACAACATGCAGGATAATGTGAGCAAGTTGATGCAGCTATAACATGATCACTCGATTTACCTGGCCATCTCTCTAGAGACTCGCGAAAACTACATTAGGAATACTTAATCTGCTTTGTGTGTTTTGTCAACAATGACACCAATATCCAGATTTTATGGAGAAGTTACATTTGATAACGACTTCTAGAACTACACAATTGACACCATCAGGATCGTTAAAGTGATGATACAAATGCTGAAAAGGTCTGAATGTGTCAATTCTAATTCGTGTATGAGCTATGGAACGCTTACTGGATGCTTTTTTTTAATTACTTGCCAATGACGAAAAACATGGATCCCATACCTCCGGCCGTGTATCAAGTAACTACTGAGCGCACGGTAAATTTACTGGATACATGATTTGCGAGGCAATAGGCTATTCTTACTGGGTGCGAGAGCTTATACATATGTGACCCTGCACCTCAAAACAAACAAAAAGTCGCCAGACATGAATTTTTAGTTAAGACCATATTCTGAAAGAACAGACTTTAAGCTTTAAAATGATGTATAACTCAAATCAAATGGACTCTCCTAACCTATCTAAATATTGGAAAGAAAGCACAAGCTCGGGAAACGTGTGAACTGAGAAAAGAGGCTCTGAAGTACAGTGTCTGTTCAAGCGCTTAATCTTTACCAAACCGCGCTGGCTGTGCGATGAATGGGACAAAAAACAGGAAGTAAACCATCAGAGTAACAACAACGAAGGGATTATCAGATTAAACTGAAATTAAGCATGCCTCATTAACATATTCTGTCCATAATTGATGTCAACTTTCAAAGCAGTAGCACTATTCTTTCAAAAGTTATTAGAGTTGAAAGTGAAGAGTGTGGACAAGGTTTTTCAGAAATGAAAAAGGGATTCTAAAGACACACCTAATCACACTATTCTACCAAAAAAATGTTCGAGATAAACTGCTAAAAAACACACTTTCCTGCCCGTTTTATGATACCAAATTTTAGCATAATGTAAAAGAAGACCCGCTCTTACAGAAAATATGAAAAAGTCAAGTTCGGCTAGGTTGACCCATTTCACTTATTTTCAGTCGTCACGCAAAATCAGTGTGTGCGACTTTATGTTCGTTTTGAGGTGCACTGTCACATATAGCGAAATGTTGCAGTGAGATGATACTCCTGCTTTACAGAGATGCTCTTCTCAGATTGAGAATAACATGTCAATGCGCTAAGTTTCGTTTTACTTAGGTAGTTTCAGAAGAATCAATTTTTCGTTTATTTTTCTTAATGTTTTTATAATAGTAGTAAAACATTTATTTCGCACAATACCCTTTCCGTTTCAAAATGTAATGTTCCCAAATATTAGTAGTGAACCTATCTTTTTAGTGTTCATTATACTTTTTAGAAGTCCTTGTAAACATTCGAGATAGTTTTTAAATTTTATCACTGATATATTTCTAACGCAATCCCCAATTCCATGCTATGAGTGACAAGGGATAAATAATTGTCATTATCATTGTTATTGTTATTGCCATTGCTAATAGGAACATGTTAATAGTATAGGTATCATCACGAGGCAACCTTTGGCCAGGAAAAAACAAAACAAAACGAAACAAAGCAGAGCTCTCGACCAAAGAGTTCCCAGGATTTTCGCTACCCGTTCTACAATCATCGCATTATGAAGATGAATCGATCATCAATGGAAACGTAGTCACTGTAGAATAGCATGCTTAAGAAATCTGTATGAGAATGCCCTTTTGAGTATTTTCTCTGATATTTACGAAAATGTATTATGCATATCAATATTCCACAAAATCCATATATTCATATGCACACTTTCATTTCCGCACGCACACACACACACACACACACACAGTAAAAATATGGGATACTTACTGAGCAAGTGACGTTGCTCTGTAACGAATATGCACAAAGGGAGACTTGTTCCAAGTTTGGTGCCTGTGAAGTTCCCATGTCTACCTCCGCAGCGTCCTGGTAGATGTGATACGGATCCTCTTGATGAGCAGTGACTTCTCTGCAAGTGTTGTAATAGTGGCTCGAGAAAGGGTGACCCTCTGCTCCAGCGTCAGTACACATTGTACTAGTTTTGCTCAATACAACATGATCCGTCGAGCTCACACTTTGGTTTGTAGTATCTACAGGATGCACCTGCAGTTGTCTATTGTTTGGCTGATTTTAAGTCTGTGATGATCTACGTCTGTAAAGGCAATTATAAGAGACATACACGTTCTTGAAAGAAAAAAAAGCAGAACATAAACAATCAACAATACATTTTCAAGATGGGTTGAAAACATTACTTTCCAATATCAAAAACATTGTGGAACATATTAATATTCAACTTATTTTGATTTCTTCCGAAGAAAAGACATAACATGTCTAGTAAAATATTGTTTGAATATCAAAATCCATTTGTACCCTTTGACATATGAAAATTGTGTTTTCGAGGGCTCCATACACATGCATTTTTTTTTGTTACTCAAAGTTTCAAGCATTAATTACATGACTTTAGACATTGTTATGAAGAATAGTAAAATAAAATTGTATGACAGAACAATCGCGCTGATATCGAACAACTACAAATTGTTAATATAATTAGGGAAAAGACAAGAGTGTCTGCGGGTGGCAATGTAGATTACCTTCCCACACACACACACACACACACACACACACACACACGTGTACATGATATCAGGTTACGTAAACACTCACCTTTTCTTGTGATGCCTCCACAATACCATTAACAGAATGGCAACAAGTATGGGAACAACACACATAAGAACTGCCATTGCAAAGATGTCAACATCTTTCTCAGGAACTTCAGAAGCTAAAATGAAATTCGATACAATAAATCTTTGTCATCCTTTGTAAAAAATACAAAAGTACATTGCATTGGAAAACGAAATATTTCGTTGTTCTTGACATAATCCCGTAATGAGTGCACATCATCGTATCATCAACAAAAATAATCCTGAAATGATAGCCCACAAATGCAATGTAATAAAAACACTACATTGCAAGGATGTGCAAAGGATAGGGCACCACCAAGTACGCAATTTTGAGAAATTGCTATTACCTGACTTGAAATTACTCCATTTTAAATCACTATATATTTTGTCGTCTCTGATGTATTAATTGCAAATTGACCAGGTTGACGCGATGATACAGGTTCCCATGCAGAAAACCTTTGTTTCATTTTAGATCAGTACGCATGGAATCTTTGCGTGTGTGTGTGTGTGTGTGTGTG
This sequence comes from Diadema antillarum, assembly GCF_040938485.1. NCBI lineage: Eukaryota > Metazoa > Echinodermata > Echinoidea > Diadematoida > Diadematidae > Diadema > Diadema antillarum. Next base: position 2,743,521 of record NW_027271040.1, on the reverse strand, counting down.
TATAAAGATAGATCTGCTTACAATAATGATCATGATTTAATATCGCAAGCAGCAAAACATGTTTGCAATTACCATTTGACATACAAGGTGGAATTGAAAATCTGAGAAAAAAAACCATAAATGGCATCAGTGAAATCATTTCTACTTCATTATTGGATATAATATGTAATCAATATGTGTATAGTTAGATGATACCGAATGATAAGGATATGCAACTCACTTCTAGTCGTTTCGCTTGTATCTCGTAGGATTACATCTTCAGTTCAATTTCAATTTCAATTTCAATTTCAATTTATTTTCATATTTCTCGATGAAAAATTACATCAAATATAACAAAATTAAATGAAATACATGACATACATAGAATATTGCAAATATGTAAACATAATAGTGGTCGATCTGTTCAGTTTGGAATCTGTGAATGAATGCTAAAGAAATATGAAGGAACCTACTTAAAAAGCGAGCTTGTTGAGCGTAGGTCCCGGTTAAAAACGAGTTTAAGATTGAGAAGGGGAGCACGGGTACAACAATGACCGGAACATAAGAGAAAAACAAAAAAATAAAAAAGTACAAATATACAGTTATATAACAAATTCTTCTCTAGTGCAGGTTAGGGATCGGAAAAGCCACATGCTGTATATAGGCGGATGAACCATTATCGTTCTGGCAATACAATATGACTTAATATAGTTATAATAACAATGATATCGTTCAGACAGTATTAGAAATGTGTACATTGCGTGTATTAAGAAGGGAACACATGCACCTGCAAATCCATTAAAAAAGACATCGAACAACCAGTTGCAGTGCAGTGAGAATGTGAAATACCAGCTGTTTCCTCGTCCCAGCTATCTTTAAAGAAGGAAAAATATACATAAACACAGTGATAGAATTTAAGGGCGCAAACAGCTGGGCTCTTAAAGTCTGGTTTTACATGACAACAACCCTGGAGTACAGTATAACGGGATAGTCCTGGACAGCACAAAACAGAATTTCAATGAGCTGATGTAGCGTAATTATTCAATAAATACTGTCTTAATTTGCATTTGAAGGATGATAGTGATAAACAACCTTTGAGTTCAGGGGGGAGGTCATTCCAGTATTTCGGTCCCGCATACATAATTGTTTTCATCGCGAAAATTGTGCGAGTACGTGGAAGGTGATAAGCGTCCCGTTGGCGGGTGGGATAATTGTGAACTGAGTAGTTTCTTTTGAACATGTGAAGAAAAACATCAGGAAGATCATTCGTTGAGTACTTATACATGAAAATACCTAGATTGTAATCAAACAAATCAATCAATTTCAGAATTTTATTCTTGTGAAAATTCATTTGTATGAGATAAATATCCGGCGTTATTGATAATTCTGATGGCGCGTTTTTGAAGAAGGAATAGCGAATCAAGTAAAAATTTGGACGAATTACCCCATGCTAGAATTCCATAGTTGAGGTAAGGGGAAATCATTGTTGAATATATAATTTGTAATATATGTATGGGGAAATTATATTTCAGCTTGTTTAAAATTCCAATGTTTCTGGACAAAATTTTACTTAAATAGTTAATATGGGTTTTCCAGGATAGATCACTATCAATGTAAAGTCCCAGAAACTTAATACTATCTGCCTGGTTTAAATTGATACCATTGATCTTAACATAATCAGAAACAGAGTTCAGAGAATTGCTGAAAAGCATATAATGCGTCTTATCAATATTTAGTGACAACTTATTTGCGTGGATCCAGGACTGAACAAGTTTCAGTTCATTGTTTAACATATGTGACTGTGCACCTCAAAACGAACATAAAGTCGCACACACTGATTTTGCGTGAGGACTGAAAATAAGTGAAATGGGTCAACCTAGCCGAACTTGACTTTTTCATATTTTCTGAAAGAACGGGTCTTCTTTTATATCATGCTAAATTTTGATATCATAAAATGGGCAGGAAAGTGTGTTTTTTAGCAGTTTATCTCGAACATTTTTGGTAGAACAGTGTGATTAGGTGTGTCTTTAGAATCTCTTTTTCATTTCTGAAAAACCTTGTCCACACTCTTCACTTTCAACTCTACTAACTTTTGAAAGGATAGTGCTACTGCTTTGAAAGTTGGCATTAATTATGGACAGAATGTGTTAATGAGGCATGCTTAATTTCAGTCTAATCTGATAATCCCTTCATTGTTGTTACTCTGGTGGTTTACTTCCTGTTTTTTGTCCCATTCATCGCACAGCCAGCACGGTTTGGTAAAGATTAAGTGCTTGAATTGACACTGTACTTTAGAGCCTCTTTTCTCAGTTCACACTTTTCCTGAGTTTGTGCTTTCTTTCCAATATTTACATAGGTTGAGGGAGTCCATTTGATATGAGTTATACATCATTTTAAAGCTTAAAGTCTGCTCTTTCAGAATATGGTCTTAACTAAAAATTCATGTCTGGCGACTTTTTGTTTGTTTTGAGGTGCAGGGTCACATATGTATAAGCGTGTTTGAGTTACGATGTGAAAGAAATAAATTTGTGTCGTCAGCAAAGCATATGAAAGAAAGAATCTGGGACGAATTTTGGAGGTCGTTTATGTACAGGATAAATAATAACGGGCCAAGTAGGGAACCCTGAGGGACACCACAAGAAGTTGTTTTCAAAAGAGACTCATATCCATTTACATAAACATATTGCTTTCTATTAGTAAGGTAGTCTTTAAACCAATCTTGAGCTGTCCCACGAATGCCGTAATGGCTTAACTTATAAAGCAAAATATCATGGTCTATCGTATCAAACGCTTTCGAGAAGTCGAGAAAAACACCTATAGTATGGGAAGCGTCGTCTAAAGCATGTGCTACTTTATCAATGAAAGCTAACAAAGCGTGGGTTGTGCTATGCTGTTTTCTGAAACCAAACTGAAAATTCGAAAGAATATTGCAGTTGATAAGGAATCTAAGAGTTCGTTTGTGAACAAGCTTTTCTAAGATTTTTGAAATTGAAGTTAAAAGAGATATTGGACGATAATTGCTAACCGATTCTTCAGCACCCTTTTTGAATATGGGAACGACTCTAGCAATTTTCATCTTTTCAGGGACCTTTCCAGTCGACAAAGATTGATTAAAAATATAAGTAAGGGGAGTAATTATTTCAGTTATTATGTTTTTTAACAGAAAAACTGAAATTCCGTCATCACCTGTACTTTTCTTATTATTTAGTTTGCGAACAATTTCTTTAATTTCTTCCTCAACAATGGGAACAAAAAACAAAGTGTGTGCATTCCTATCCCTTAGAAACGAATGAAAAGGTGTCCCGGAGCGAGGTATTTTCTTGGCAAGATCTGGCCCAAGGTTAACGAAGAAGTCATTGAATGCATCTGCCATCTCCTCTGGATTGTCTATCAGGCGACCCTCTTTCAGAATACGATTTGGAGAATTCGCCTTAGTGCTGGATTTTAAAGCTGTATTAATCACCTTCCACGTACTCTGTATATCAGATTTGCATCTATCGAACTGTCGGTAAAAATACTGTTGCTTAGCTAAGCGTAACGTAGAGGTCAGGGTATTTCGATAACAAACATAACGAGATTTAGTTGAAACATTTGGGGATTTACGGTATCTACAAAATAATCTGTTTTTCTTATTAATAGACCTAAGAAGAGATTTCGTGATCCAAGGCTGTCTTGGTATTCTTTTATAATTAGATTTAGAGCGTTTTAACAAAGGTATATGATTATCACAAGTTTCTATCAAAATTTTCATAAAAACCTCAAAGGATGAGTTTACATTTCCTGCGTTGTAGACAGGAGACCAGTCAACGGACCCAAATCCCTCCCTGAGCCTATTTAGATTGCGTTCAGACATGTCACGAATACCATGGTTAGATGTTGGAGTTTTTCTTGCTGTAAACTGAGGTACAAGGGTATAAATCGGGAAGTGATCAGAAATGTCAGAGACTACAATGCCAGATGTGACATCAAGAGATAAATTATTAACAAATATATTATCGATAAGAGTTGAAGTGACATCGGAAATTCGAGTAGGTTTTCTTATAAAAGGAATGAAGGATTTGGACAACATAAGGTTGAGGAAATCTTGACAGACTGTAGTATCATTATAACTAAGGAGATTTATATTAAAGTCTCCCATGATAATGCATGTCTTGTTATCAAAATATTTATCAGAGAGGAGATCATGAAGCAACCCAATAAACTCAGTAGGGTTAGAATGCGGGGGTCTATAAATTTCCCCCAGTATGATGGGTTGGTTTGCCATCTCGTGTTTATGAAAAGACCAAAGTATAAAGACAAATTTACAGACAACCACGATTATAACATCACGGTATTTAAACCCACAAGACCTCGTCACCTAATGATTATATTTCATTTTATTTCCACACACAAATACTACAAAAATATTGCAAAGTAACATCGGTAATTTTAAACAAGATTTGTAAAAAAAACAAACAAACTTAAATATCATCAAGCTAATACAAATACCATACAAACAATAGCATAGCAAAAGTACAAAACATACACACCTATGGAGTAAATAAGAAAATTGATTTTCATACATAGTGGTATTACTTGTGCGCATGCTGATCAAGAGATAATTTAAACAGGATGCTATGCCCATGGAAAAGACTTTTACCAGTTACTGTATGACTGAGTTTATATTTCCACAAGGACGAATTATTTACCAATAGCCGGAATACTTGTCAAATTTAAATGAATAGTTCAAATTCAAAATGACATTATGATTTTACTTTAACTGTTCATATCGGACTTTATAACTGCTATAACATAATCTATCTGTTAAATCTAGAAGGCTCATCTGTGCACTTGTGTACATTTGATGTAACTTGTCCATGAACATGTCAAAATGTCCACAAAAAAAAAGGAAGAAATGAAATTTCGTTGGAATATCATTCATTGAATGACAGTGAGATATACTTTTTTAGTTACCAAGCTATCTGCATGACTAACAGTGTTTATAAAATGGGTTCAAGAATGTAGCCAATTGGAAGCGCTGAAATGAGTCACGTGTGCGTGCATTATTTTCTTCAGGTATGCACTAAGAAGAGTCTCTCTTCCACCTCCCTGGCCTGACGTACGTCACAATGTTTTACACTAGCAGTGCGCACTCAATCAGTTGTTACAAGTGCGTCACGCGCTACTATACGCGCTGTCAATCCTGTAAACAACTTCTAGTTCGGGCCGCGGGCTGCCACAACAGCCGGCGGCCTTTCTTGTGCATAACAGTACGTGGCGTACGTATACTCTTATACGTACGTACAGTACTTATGTGCGGGATTTCCGAGTGCGACGTGCGTAAATGTTTGGGACGAACATCTTCGGACATCTTGACTTTTGAGCGAGTGCTACATGTAGCTGACTGGTATTGACCCACAAAGGTACGTGAATAATGCTGTTAGTTTTCGACCCATTTTATAAAACAAATGATGCACAGGATTATTTCGTGGCGTTAGTGAAGGTGCGGCGCGCTCGAGAGTATTGACAATGGTGCGACATGCACGAGGCGCACTTCACTAACACACTCTATCCTGTGCATCATAGTATAACATTACAATAATTTTCGCAACAGAAGAAAGAAAATGGTAAGTTTGGCAGTTTTTTCGTTCCTTTTTTTTAACCACGTCTTTAAGCAGTGAATAGAAACGGAGCCTTCAGCCGTAAGCAAATAGAAAAACAAAGGGAAAAAGTGATTACAGTAATCATAAACTGAACAATGAGAGGGGTACAAAAGAGTGGTGCACAACTGTAAAGTGGCTGACAAGTCATCTTACTTAGAAACGAAGTGGAGGTGATCTCGGGCAATGTCGTTAATTCATCAGTAAGCAGTCTCTCGCCTGTTTCATTGGAGAAAACCAGGGGCATTGCGGGTAATAAATAATATTTGTTAATGACCGAGGTACATACAATCAATCTTTGCTTACGCATATTCGTAGCCAACAAAATGTTGTAATAGTTTACTAAAATACACATTTAGAGAACACATTGTAATAATCATCAGTAGTTTTTACAACTGTTGGATTTAAGTTTCTCATGGTGTTGATGTGATTTGCTAAAGTGGTAGGGTAGTGGTAGGGTTAACAGCAATTTTAAGTCAGATAAAAAACATAACAACAAGCAAACATGACATCGAATGCCAACAGATATCGAAACATACATCATAAAACAACTACAGTAACTCTAACAGCACCTAGCTTGTAAACATTTTGAATGCTACTCATTGGAGATGTAGCCTGCATTCTGTGTAGTCGTTGTTGTGTTGATTGTCCCACCTACGCATTAAACATAGACAGGATGTAAGACTTGATTTAGTTTCAAAGTAGCGCGGTAAATCCTCTGGCACAATTAGGAGATATGAAACGCTGTAACTAGCATTGCAAGATTCGGTAAGCTTTTAAAACTGTCGATAGCGTTTGCAGTACAAAATTCTTCCTCGGCTAATTGACATTTAGACAACGGTATGTAAAACACTTCCCTCCCCATCGGTGCATCCTATAGCTTTAATAGGAGAAAAAAAAAAACCGTGAACACTTTTCTTGTATGATATCTCCAAAAATATGAACACATAGAAATTATCATCACTGTCTCACTTTTACTCTTGATTTTCAGGTAAACAGCGAGAGTGGTCGGAATTTTAGTTATGCACTGGTTACGGCTGCTTTCAGTGTTTTTTTTTTTATATTTAAGTCACATGATTTCCTATCTTATGTTAAGTTACAATGATTCATCCTCAAATTCTTCTCTACTACTCTGTCCGTTGTATCCAAATAAAACTTTGACCTTTCACATGATACAAGTCGTATATCAACTACGAACCTTTTGTCAGATTTTCGAATTCCCAGCAGAATGGGATTGGCACGTTCCAGATAGGAAAGTAAGTCGACCGTCCGGGTAGTCCTACACACTGCAGTGTCGCACTGCCATTGATGATGTAACCTTCATCACAGATGAGAGTTATCTTAGACCCAAAGCTTGTCACATTAGAGTCCCAATGACCATTTGACACATGACCGGGGTAAACACAAAACCCCAAAGGAACTGTCAATAAAAAGAAAAGAAATAATGGAGCAATATGAATAAAGAAAAATATATATATATATACTTATATATATATGCATATATTTGAATATATACGTATATTTATATATACATGTATGTGTATATAAAATAAATAATACATATATGCATATTTTTGTATACATACGTATATTCGTAATTATATGTGTATATACAATAATGTATATATATATATATATATATATATATACGTTTATGGCTAAGTAAATCGTCTTTTCACTCGATTCACTCGAACACATGTCGAAAGTTGAATGTCGTCTGAGAGTGAATGAACACCCTTTTACAAATATGAGGAGGAGAGGAAAAAGATGGTGGCAACTCAACAACTTTTCACACATATCATCAGTGACAACAAACAGATCACCACTTTACCAAACTTTCTTGGAGTAACAGCAACTGAACTTTATTCTTCCCCTCGAGCGAATTGTTGAGCACAATAGTCAGTCCACAGAGTCTCCAATCTTCCTCTGCCCTACGTGGGCTGACCACATTACACTAATTTTCATAACTACATATTCATAGCAATATGCTCAACTCTACAAATTAAATGTTTGCAATATCGCAACTGCTGATTTGTAATTAAAAAAAAAAAAAAAAACATGTCGCAGAAAAGAAACTATTGGACTCGAGCCTGTGATCTACTGCTTTCCGAGCAGAGACGCTGCCACCAGGCTATCCCAGCGACCAAAATACCCAAGCTCCGGAAAGCAGTAGATGACAGGTTCGAGTTCCGTGGTTCCTTTGTTCCGACATGTTTGTTAATTACAGATCAGCAGTTCCGATCTTACAAAATTTTATTTGTAGAGGTAGACAAATTTGAAGAAAATGCACACCTCACTCTTCATCCATCTGATTGATATTCATCTTGCTTTAATGTCTTGTGCGCCTTGGACTGTTTAACCAGGGAGGTGAGACAAAACGTAGCAATGTCGGAATTTAGGAGCTTGGGTATTTGTTCTAATTTCATCATAACCGACGTCAAAAGCTATCAGGCCAAGCCTTGTTACAGGAAAAACAACAACAACAACAAACAAACAACCAAGCAAACGTGCTCCGTGCAATTTGGGCACATTTCTGCTCTTAATTGCTTGATACAATGTTAGTTCATCATAATGGCACAACAGAGCTTGTATAATTGCATCAGTAGGCTTACCCATGCATTTGAGTCTCACAGCCTCATGCGAAGAACAGTCAGCGGCGTTCGGCGGAAGACAATCCTTGAAACGTCGATACCTGCCATCTATGCATGGATGTTGTGAAACTTATTTATAAATCGTAAAGACATTGATGAACTCTTACAAAGTGAAGTAAAACAAAATGAAACTTTCTGAAAGTATGCCCCGAAAGCAAATAATATAGACATAATGAATATATTCTTATTCTAATTTCATCAAGTCCTTCTGGAGGTTTAGGAAAAGTTAAAAGTAGGCCTACATGAATATTCGTGACAGTCATATATTTCATAAAAGATTTCTCATTATCTCTCTCTCTCTCACACACACACACACACATACACACACACACACACACACACAAATTAAAATAGAAACCTGAAGTTGGGTTTCAACCAAAACTATACAACCCCTTTAAACTTTGCTTGAAAATGCAGACTTACCGTCTGAAAATCTGAAATAGCATAGCCTTATTTATTTTCGAAATCTGTATAATTTATGAAGAATCTCTCCTTTGTGTATTATTTGGTTTACTAATACGCAATACTGTAGTCACCATCACGACATGATAACTGCCCCGTCCTGCTCCTTGTTGCAGTACTTGGCATTGTTTGATTCGAATACCCCTCAGCCGCTGGGAAGCCGAGCTCTGCACATGCCAGTTCGGCAGCATCGTCGTTAAATCCATCATAGCAAACATATCTGTCTGGTTTGAAGACGACCAAGCCTTCAAGGGGAGATGGTCCGTCAACCAGCATCACTTTGGGTGTTTCTTTAGAGCGAATGGTAAAGACATGAACATTTTTGGAACCTTGATAATGAAACTCTGGATTCACTGCTACATCTAGTCAGATGAATGAAATTAAAGTACTGTTAAGACTGAGTAAGACTTTAGAAGGGTCGCAGTTTCGAAATGGAAACGTTTACCGTTGACAGTGTGTTTATTTTATACCCAAAGTATGTACTTCTCCTACATTAAAAATTAAAGGCACTTGTTTTCACGTTTGGGATTGCACTCCACAAAATGTTTATGGCAATGAAAATAACAACATGTCAAAAGAGTAGTTGGTGCACTCTATCATGATTAGCCATCAATATATTTTCATATTAATTTTTATTTTGTGTTGCTTTCATAACAGAAATTCCGAGTGGAAGGCATATTCCATGTTTGAAACATGTCTGAGAAGAAGAAGACATGATACCAATGACTCGTAAAGACAAAATACAGATGGAGATAAGGCATGAATTCTTTTCGACGCATTGTTCGGGTGCTGGGTACATAACTATCAATCTTTTGGAGAAATCATTACATCCTCACTGTTTCAAGCAATTAAAACCTACGGAGACAAACAGATTAAAGTAGTGTACGACGTATTTGGTATATCAGTGTATTATAGAGAAGTGATAAAAAAATATATAATTTGCATGATAACTTTGCATTTTGACTTCATTTTACGCCCATATGTGACCCTGCATCACAGAACTAACAAAAAGAGCAGATTCTTGAAGAACAGATGTATAATTTAATTCCGATATTTAGATTATTCGAAAGAAAGCACACACTGTGGCACAATGTTTACTGAGAAAAGAGGCTCTAAAGTATAGGAGCTATTCAAGCGCTTAATCTAACCGTGCTGTGAGCAATGAATGTGACCAAAAAAATATATATAAAAAACTCCATAGCACAACCATGGAGGGATTATCAGATTAACTTGAAATTCTTCATGCGTTTCAAACACATCCTACCCATGACTGATGCCAACTCTCAAAGCAGTAGCATCATTCTTTTAAAAGTTATTAGGGTTAAAAGTGAAGAGTGCGTAAAAGGTTTTTAAGAAATTAAAACAGCACTCTAAGACATACTGAATCACACTATTCTATAAAAAAAAGGTGTTTTAGAAAAGTTGCTAAAAACACAAATTCCCGTTCATTTTATAACCTTAAGCTTTACCGTTATGTACAAGCAGACTTGCTCTTTCAGAAAATTTGAAAAAAAAAAGTCCAGATTAACGAGGTTGACCCGTTCCACCTATTTTGAGTCCTCACACGAAATCAATGCGAAGGACTTTTTGTTAGTTTTATGATGCACGATTATGTTTATTGCCTTACCTCCGGTAAAAGCTGGAAGTTAATTATTATCATGTACTGTCGATGTATAGGGCCTTGGTTTATTAAGGCGACGTAACATGCTGTTCTTTTCGCGAGATACGGAATTGGATTTATTTTCAAGTTCTTAGCCTTCCTCGTACGCTCACTCATTCCCTCTAGAGTCCAAATGTTAATAGGTGCAAATCTTAATAGCATAGGTGGACAATGTGAAAGAACTTTTTTTATGAGAGAAAAAGCATATTTGAAGAGCTTATTTGCAAAAGGGGCTAGATCCATTTTTGATGAAAATTGAGTTATTAGCATCACTGCACAGAATTCCATTTGAGTTAGTTACAGTGAAAATTTCAACTCCAGACAACCGTCTGAACAAACCGTCTGAACATAAATGATCGTAAAATTAGATTTTCCATACACGTGTGTACAAATTCTCACAAACAAACCAATTTTTCTCCAAAGTACTAAACGTGGATCTAGCCCCTTTTGAAAATAAACTCTTCAGTTTGACATGGCGGGGGGGGGGGGGGGGGAATAAACACGTGCCATTCCCCTTACGCTTGTGCGTTATTGGAATGCAATCAGTTGTATTTTCGGTTTTTAAACCAAAGTATGGCATTGGTTTTCCTCTAGTCAACCCCTTATACATTTCTGTCACGTAATTAAAATAAAGAAACACTGAACAATGTGAAATACAAGTAGGCCTATGTCAGAATCAAGCACTAATACAGATATGAATGCTTACCCTCGTTACACTTCCCGCTGATCTTAAAATTCACTGGGGAGGTATATATACCGTATTGTTAGCTTCGTCTGATGGGAAAGTGATAACATGGGAGGTGACGGGGGAAAGCGCTGAATCACAGTGTTAAATGACGTGTTAGCTATCTCATCCTGCACGTTGAATTCCAACCCTCTGATAGTGCTTGACCTCACTTGAAATGAAATTCTCCACCCGCAAGGTGCTTGTAGAATCCAGCTGTCCCCATTGCGGGCGCAATCTCTGTCACACGACTCCTCGCTCTCTTGTGGTTCCCCCGAACAGTTTAGAGATAAATCTGCAGTGGATAAAGAAGGGGAGATAAAGTGCATCGTTATTCAGTGATAAATCATGAATTGAAGAAGAACGAAATTGAAAAAAAAAAAATAGTACTTCACGTGACGCTTAACTTTTTTTTTGTTTGGGGGGGGGGGGGGCAGAAATCTTCAGATATCATTTCACCTATTTTTTCTTTGTTTTGAATTGATTTGTATCCAGGAAAAGTTGCCAGGTGGGTTTTACTTTCCATTTTAATAGAAACCACAGAAAAAAAAAAGTATTTTATTTTTGTCATGTGAGGCAACAAATGATTGGGAAATCGCGATAGTCATAGTGGAAATAAGTTTTAAAAACCCTTACTAGAGTACATTATGAATGTACTGATAGATCAAGTTTCGAGCGCTTTCGGCAATATGCATGAAAGAGCAACACCATCAAGCCGTATCCGGGCAATTACCCCCATAGGGCAATCCCCCCCCCCCCCCCCCGGCTAAGTACTGGTTAGTGGTAAGATTAGAGCAAAGATTAAAAAAAAAGGTTAGAGTTAGGTTAAGGGTTGAGAATTTAGGTTAGGGTTAGGATTAGGTTCAGGATTAGGATTAGGATTAGGGCCAGGGGAAGGGTCCGGGGGTAATTGCCCAGGGAGCAATAGCCCTAGACCCCCATCAAGCATAATAACAGAGGAAACAAACTACGAAAATCAAATCGCCAACAAGCAATAGATGAAAAAAAAAGAGAACAGCATAAATTTGGAAGGTACACTTCAGCGTTATTGAAAAAGTCTTTGTGCTCACCAATCCCTTCCCCTGAATTACAATACCGAGCTTTATATTTGCGAAGCAGAACACTTTTTTTTTGGGGGGGGGGGGTGGTTTTTTTCCTAATTAGTGTCATCTTAGCCTTCGCGTCGCAGATCTAAATTCTAATGCCACGCGCCCCGACTAACAATAAAGATAAAATGTGACCGTGCACCTCAAAACGAACATAAAGTCGCACACACTGATTTTGCGTGAGGACTGAGAATAAGTGAAATGGGTCAACCTAGCCAAACTTGACTTTTTCATATTTTCTGAAAGAGCGGGTCTTCTTTTACATTATGCTAAAATTTGGTATCATAAAACGGGCAGGAAAGTGTGTTTTTTAGCAGTTTATCTCGACATTTTTGGTAGAATAGTGTGATTAGGTGTGTCTTTAGAATCCCTTTTTCATTTCTGAAAAACCTTGTCCATACTCTTCACTTTCAACTCTAGTAACTTTTGAAAGGATAGGGCTACTGCTTTGAAAGTTGGCATTAATTATGGACAGAATGTGTTAATGAGGCATGCTTAATTTCAGTTTAATCTGATAATCCCTTCATTGTTGTTACTCTGGTGGTTTACTTCCTGTCTTTTGTCCCATTCATTGCACAGCCAGTACGGCTTGGTAAAGATTAAGCGCTTGAATAGACATTGTACTTCAGAGCCTCTTTTCTCACTTCACACTTTTCCTGAGTTTGTGCTTTCTTTCCAATATTTAGGTATGTTAGGAGAGTCCATTTGATTTGAGTTATACATCATTTTAAAGCTTAAAGTCTGCTCTTTCAGAATATGGTCTTAACTAAAAATTCATGTCTGGCGAATTTTTGTTTGTTTTGAGGTGCAGTGTCACAAATGATATGCATACGTACATGTATCTCTTGACAAAGTGAGCGACGGGTAACAGCAAAAACAAACAACAGAAAACCACGCTATGTAGGCCATCCTTTAACCTGCTGAGATAGTCAAAGTCATTACTTTGTCAACGTATCAACTGCGAGCTTCCCGTCGATCTGCTGATTGTTACCGTACCACGTCTCTGTGCCGGTTATTCCTACCTGTGGCTCTGCTGTTATACCTATTTTCAATAAAGTTTTAGCCCCAGGTCTTCGAGGAATACGGAGTGATCGAACCTAATTCTATAACAAGAAACAAATACCACGATGATTATAATCGACACAAACATGACAAAGGGCCAAAGTGCGCGTGGTAAAACTGCGCAGGTACCCTCGTTTAAGTGTCAAAGTACATAAGTTCGTCAAGACGATTTGCATTTCGATATCCATGTAGCCTTTTCCGAGGCAGTATTGTATAGAGGAAGATAGAGGGACCATTTTTTAATGAATGATATGCATTAGTTCAATACTAATAGACGATATGCCCGTGGAGTCCCTCCCTCATTTCTCTCTCTCTCCCTCTCCTTCTCCCTCTCTCTCTCTCTCTCTCTCTCTCTGTCAAACACAAAGGCGGCTTATTCATTTTCACTTTCATACCCGTGTTTGGTTACGGCTTTAGAAAAAAATACGTTCAGAGAGAACAATTATGTATAAACAAAGAATTCCATTGTTTATGTGTTGTATTAATTACCTCATTATCCTCTTCCATAACTTTCAATTTCGAAGTATTGAAAATCAAGCCACTTCAACCAAGTGCATGGTGAGATTTGTGTGATATAATGTTGTCTTAATTCATTTCCTCTTTCAAGGAATAGGCAATGCAATCGAAGAAATGTAACGACAAGAAAATAAAACTATAATATCTCCACCTCTACATCTGACAATACTCAATTCAAAAACAGTATGTGATCTTATCAGATGTGAATAGGCATTGAGTCATTAAATTTCATATTGATACTTGAATCTTTTATTGATTTGTATTTGTATTATTTTATTAACTTCCGTATTGAAGCGCTAAGAAAAAAAAGGCAGAGTGAAAAAAAAAAATCTTAAGACATGGCACATACAGAGACAGTGCATAAAAGAGATCAGGTATACATGGATACGGAGGGATTGCCAATTAAGCTGTGACAAGAAGGAAACCGCTGTTCTTACAAGGGGTCCCGAGAATATTGATGGAATATTGATGAATAATCGACTAATTCAATAAAATACACGTATAAAATGACCCTTAAAAAATGAGTACGAAATACCTAAAATGGGCAATTATAGAACATCAGAACATTTTATCATTTACTTCTGAAAGATAATACACTATCAGACAACTTTAACTCAGAAGGAAGACATTTAAATTGGAAAGAACCTCTATAAAGAAAACGTTCTTTTGCAATGATCTGTATTGGGTGTTGGTAAAAATAATTTTCCGTGGGACCTAAGCGAACAATAATGTTGGTTGTATTTTAACAAACCTTGTAGATAAGGAGGGGCCAATTCATTCATTGCTTAATGGCCCTGTCACACCTTTCCGTGTAACCTGCGCGGACTTGTTGCGAGTAGGGATTTTCTAGCACGTAGGAAAAATTTCTGCTGGCGGACAATGATGTTGGCGAGTTCCGTACTTGCGTTTTACTGCTAGACGCGTGCTACTTACCTGCCACTTGCGTGTATTCCGTGTGACCTGCGTGAGAGTTTTGAGACCGATCCGTTTTCAGTTACGAGCGACTTACGGGGACTGCAAAGTACCTGCGTGGGAGTTGCCTGCGAGGTGTGCCGCTAAGTGCCTCCTACTGGTGTTCTGCATGCTCCTCTGCGGGCAAACACCTGCGACTCACCCGGAACGAGTTTTGAGCATGCTCAAGGCCTTGTCACGCCGTATCTGGGGAAGCCTTGCGGATTGACTTGCGGGGAAAAAATGCTACCCGGACCTCCCAGCAGTTGGCCCGCACCTGACATTACCTAGCGCGTATCTCGCCAGTAGTTGTCTGGAGGTGTGCACGCAAGTCCGATTTACAAGCAGCAAGTAGGACGCAAGTAGGAGGCCCGAAGCTGCCGCAAGTCACAGACAGTTGACCCGTTTAAAGTAAGTAATATGCCCGCGCTCGACAACACTTTTTCAGGGGTTGTACTTTCCTTTCTTTATTTATATAAGTTAGAAAAGTCAATTTATATCGAGTCATATACCAATTTAAAGCTTAAAATCTGCTTTTTGAGATTCTGCCCTTAGCTAAAAATCCATATCTGACGCCTTTTGGTTGGTTTTGTGATCCAGGGTCACAAGCATTTTATACAAAAATACTGGCATATACTGTCTTCAGCAGTCACTTTTTTTATTTTTCCACAAGATTAACGTTTGTAGAAATCCTTCGCATTGAAATGAATTGACCACTCACGGTCGTTGTAGAGACGACGAAACATTTATCGGATATTTTTGTTTTAAAACAAATGCAAATTCACAGTATATCATAATTCAAAGTATGATGACCTGTTCGTGAACAAGTAACTCAATATGTGACCGTGCACCTCAAAACGAACATAAAGTCGCACACACTGATTTTGCGTGAGGACTGAAAATAAGTGAAATGGGTCAACCTAGCCGAACTTGACTTTTTCATATTTTCTGAAAGAGCGGGTCTTCTTTTATATTGTGCTAAAATTTGGTACCATAAAACAGACAGGAAAGTGTGTTTTTTAGCAGTTTATCTCTAACATTTTTGGTAGAATAGTGTGATTAGGAGTGTCGTTAGAATCCCTTTTTCATTTCTGAAAAACCTTGTCCACAATCTTCACTTTCAACTCTAATAACTTTTGACAGGATAATGCTACTGCTTTGAAAGTTAGCATTGATTATGGACGGAATGTGTTAATGAGGCATGCTTAATTTCAGTTTAATTTGATAATCCCTTCATTGTTGTTACTCTGGTGGTTTACTTCCTGTTTTTTGTCCCATTCATCACACAGCCAGCACGGTTTGGTAAAGATTAAGCGCTTGAATAGATACTGTACTTCAGAGCCTCTTTTCTCAGTTCACACTTTTCCTGTGTTTTTGCTTTCTTTCCAATATTTAGATAGGTTAGGAGAGTCCATTTGATTTGAGTTATACATCATTTTAAAGTTTAAAGTCTGCTCTTTCAGAATATGGTCTTAACTAAACATTCATGTCTGGCGACTTTTTGTTTGTTTTGAGGTGCAGGGTCACATGTACAGTTGTGAAGCTAAAGTGCGGAGGTAGGCTTGGTTAGCAAATACAATGTAATCGATCTCATTAAATATTGCTGTACATGGTGCATTCAATGGTATTGTGCTGTGGCAAATTTTTTTCGTCCTGAACCAATGTTCAAAATAGATACATCAAATCTGTTAGCATTTGACCTGGGTGATAACACTAAATAAAGAGCCTTCTTCTTGAGCAAAATACATTTAAGTCATAGAAACGTTCAAATTCAATCCATTATTGTGAATGGTCTGTTGTTTTCTTTTATACGTTTCTTGCAGTCTCCACACAATTTGCTGGCACCTAAACAGCGCCTGATTTTATTTATCTATTATTTGTTTTTGTTTTTTTTACTGTCAGCCAGTAGTGTTTCTCGGTGTTTAAATTCGTTGCAACGTATTAATAACCAGTTGGGAAATCCTTTTCTACTCTTTTGATGCGCATTGCGTCCAAATTTTATTTTGATTTATAAGACATTACACGAAACGATCTCATGAGAAGTGTATGATCTAATTCGCTGGAATTCTGTGGTTTGATGACAACAAAATGTAGAGAAAGACGTAAGTCATGGTTGTTGTTAACTATCTCTTTTGTTTTTGAGATGGCTCACCCAACCTGACTTCAAACAAATCTAGCGAACCAACATGGAAACAGAAAGACGTTTTCAACTTCTCATCACGGTACGTAAAATTGTCACTCAGAAAATTTCAGAAAGAATAATGTGCTCTGTTCATGAAAATAATAATACTTCTCAGTCTTCTTCAGTAATTTCCGACAAAATGTGTATTCCTCGTGTGTATATATAACTCGAGCTTCCGGGCAGCTGCGCATTGCAGGGTACTCGCACCGCTCCGTCCGTGTAACAACAACAAACACAGCGCAACCGGCGAAGCGGTGAGTGGTTCATCTGTCCGTCACGGAATCTGTGATCTGACTTCCTTCTCTGAGGCCCAGGGAATAGGATCGAGCGACATCTTTTCACTTTCAATAATATTTTTGGCCTTTTCTCTTAGTTTTACTAAACAAAAAAAATCAAACAAACAAACAAACAAGCGAAGGGCTGTAAGTTGTTTATCAATATTACATCACATGATTAAAAAAGAAAGCAACTGTGTTTGAATGTTGCTTGTTAAGGCAATCGTAACACGCTACTTCGTCGACATTAACCTGTTCATTAATTCATTTTTTTTTTAATACTAAGAACTAAAATTGTTTTATGTGAACGTCAAAAAATAAATATTTATACATGCAAGATTCAATTCAATTCAATTCATTTATTTTCATTCTTTTTTTTCAGCAAAACATAACACAGAATAAATCAGGAACTATATATATATTTTTTTAAATATTCGCTTGTTTTGCAAAAATATATTTCATAGGACGAACTGTCTTTAGTACCAAATCGTTGATTACTCAATATAAATGTTCAAAAACGTGTAAACCATTTTTTAAATTATTTTTATCACATGTATGAAAATGTGTGGTAATACAGTTGATCTTGACAAGTGATAAGCGATCTGCAATATTTACCTATATCTATGTATAATACAATTCGGCGAGGAATTATTATATAGTTGACACTCATTTGATTTGATTTGAATTGTGAGGTTGTGCACGAGGATTATGTCCCGTCAGCCACCGAGACAAATGCGATATATTATATGTTCCAACATGATATTCTGGAGCTTCTTGAATAATGAGTCTTTAATTACTCCAGCCTACGTTGGATCATTTTCTTTAATGAATTCTTAACATAAATCACATCATCACCAGCGAAACAGCTTTGGGTGGTTGCTAGAGAATGGAGTTTGGTATATCGCGGCACGTAAGAAGCTCTCGCTCAAGCTATGAAATCCAAGTAGGACAAAAGCGGAAATGACTTTGCAAGTTGAAATATGTCGCATTCTTCTAATAAATATAATTTGTTTATGGTTTGTATTTAACTCCTTCCTGCTGCCCTGAAATATTTTTTCGCCAAATTTCATATATAATTTACATGCCCCTGTTGAACCCACATATGTAAAAACGCCCACTAATGTAAATACGCCCACAAATGTAAAAATACATCGCCCACAAATGTAGAAAACATTGCCCACAAATGAGGAAATTTCAACCACAAATGTAAAAACGAACAGCGCCCACAAATGTAAAAAACGCTCACTAATGTAGTAAAAAAAAATCATACATCAACCACAAACGTAGAAAATTTCTACATTTGTGGTTGACGTATTTCTACATTTGTGGGCGTTTATGATTTTTTTTTTTTCATTTTGGGGGTCCTGAACACAGGGGCTGATCCAGGAATTCTGTAAGTGAGGGCCTGACTGGGGGGGGGGGGTGGGCTTTGCAAATTTTAAGGCCCTGTCACACCTTTCCGGGCAAGCTACGCGGGCTTGTTGCGACCTTGTTGCGTGTATTCCGTGTGACCTGCGTGAGAGCTTTACAGCTGCAAAGTACCTGCATGGGAGTTGCCTGCTACTGAGGTGCTGCCGCCGTAATTAAGGGCCTCCTACTGGTGTTCTGCGGGTGATTCGCATGGGGTATGCCGGCAGAAGGTACACGCAGAACACCACCAGCGGCAGCACCTCGCAAGCAACTCCCACGCAGGTATCGCTGCTGTAACGCAAGTACCTGGGGGTGTTTCACAGAGCTGTTCTTACAGTTAAGAAGGACTTAAGAACGACTGGTGATCACTTCTTATGTGCTATAGATCTAGATCTACTTATCATAATCTCATAATTTAGCACAAGAACTGATCACCAGTCGTTCTAAAGTCTTTCTTAACTGTAAGAACAGCTTTGTGAAACACCCCCATTCCTCGTATGTCGCTCGTAAACTGAAAACGGGTCGGTTTCGAAGCTTCTCACCCAGGTCACACAGAATACACGCAAGTAGCACGCATCTATGTAGCAGGTAAGACGCAAGTACAGTGTAGGACCTACGGAACTCGCCAACATCCTTGTCCGCCCGCAGGAAATTGACCTGCGTGCTGGAAAATCCCTACTGTACTCGCAACAAGCCCACGTAGCTTGCCCGGAAAGGTGTGACACGCAGCACACCGCAACACATCTACAGACATGCATACAGACACACATCTCCCCACCGTACCCACACACGCATAGTCGAGCACATTATTTTACAAGCACAGTGCTAGTTAGATAAGAAGTAGGTCTATCAACGTATTAATTTTGACGTTTTTACATTTGTGGGAGACGTTTTGGAATCATTTCTACATTAGCGGGCGTTTTTTACATTGTGGGCGATGTCAAATTTCTACAATTGTGGGCGATTTTCTACATTTGTAGGCGATTTTCTACATTTGCAGGCGATGTATTTCTACATTTGTGGGCGTTTTTACGTTTGTGAACGTTTTTACATTTGTGGGTTCAAAAGCCCCCCCCCCCCCAAAAAAAAAAAAACAACAACAACAACAATCAAACAAACAAAACAAAACCAAAAAAAAAACAAAAAAAAAAAGAACATCGTGAGGGCAGGACATCATTGCATTCTTTCATTAAAATATTCATAAGGACTGCATGGTCAAGAAATGTTTCCAGAAAAAAAAAAGTGAAATTTCAAAATGTCATATCTTCCTTATTTTCTTACCCGATTTTTGTCATTTTTTTTATCAACCTGTAAGGAATATTTTTCTCTTTCAGTTGAAGTTTATTTATTTTTTGGGTGGATTTCTTTTATGATGCAGAGCTTCAGTTTCAGTTATTGCTGTGGTTCTCTATGCCATTCCAGAATATATTCTGTAGTGTCTTAAAATGATAACACTTTTTTTTTGTTGTTGTTTTGTTTTTGTTCTTTTTTTTTGTTTTTGTTTTTAAAGCTTAGATCCTGCTCTTTCAGAATCCGCCATTAACTAAAAATCCATGTCTGGCGACTTTTTGTTGGTTTTGTGGTGCAGGGTCACATATATACTGCAGCGTGGACGTCGAAATGCCTCAAGATGCATTTAGATGCACTTGAATCAACAGATCGAGCCGTTGAAACGCCGAAGAACGACAACGAATGTTGCACAAATACCGGCTGTTCTGTACACATTTGTAGGTGGGGAAGGTGGGGGAATGTTTCTAATATTTCACAAAATTCTCATACTCATATGCACACTTTCACTTACACACACACACACACACACACACACTTATCAAAAATAATGATAAATGATGCTAATAGCGTGATCGTTGGCTTGTCTAACCAGTCTCAGGAGACGTGCAATCTTTTATTTCTGGAAACGTCTTGCACTATCATTTCTAGCTTGCAAAGGAATCATACATATATTTAGTGTAGCAGTATATGAAGAGTTTGTTCGCAAAAACTGATAAGTCCATTTTTGAAGATTTTGAAGTACGGTCTCTGTCCTAAAGTACAAAATAATACCTTTTAAATGATATATTGGTCAATACATATACAGGTACATTTTTGAAGGCAAAAATTTTCTTATTATTCTCTATATTTTTCTTGACCTTTAATCGCAAATATCTCAATTTGGCAAATATGGACTTATCGGTTTTTGCAAACAAACTCTTCATATATTGAGTGCATACGGTATGTGCATGAACACGTATAAGCATCTGCCTATTTGGTGGTGGATGTACGTATACCGGGTGTCCCCCAAAAAAGCGGAACGGTGGATTTTCAGTACCTTGCGTTCTAAAAGTGATATATTTTTTGACATCATTAGAAAGAGCATCTTCCGCAGAAGACCATGATACCAAAATCACTGTGTTTGTTCAGGTATTTTATATTCTACGCCAATTTCTGTAAATGCAGTCATTTTCAATTTTTTTGCGGCTTATGAGATAATAATTTGGGTGCGACACGCGTTCCATACGGTGAATTGTGTAAGTTCGTTGATCCATGTCAACAAAAGATACAGCTTTCATATCGGGAGCGCGCGCACACACACGCACACACACACACACACTGTTTTTTCCTGGCCCGTGCCCAGTGTGAAAACTGTATCTTTTGTTGACATGGATCACCGAGCTTACACAATATTCACCGTATGGATCGCGTGTCGCACTCAAATTATTATCTCATAAGTCGCCAAAATCCGGCGAAATTTGACAATGACTGCATTTTCAGAAATTGGCGTGAATAAAAAGTACTGCACCAAATGTAATGATTTGGTATAACAGTCTTCTGCGGAAGATTCTCTTTCTGATGATGTCAAAAGATATATAACTTTTAGACCGCAAGGTACTGAAAATCCACCGTTCCGCTTTTTTTTGGGACACCCGGTATATGCTGTTCCAAAATTTATTCAGTACTATAATGTGCCTTTATGATGCTTGCCTCCCAACAATAATGTACACCATGCATGCCATGTAAACATAAGGCTGTAGATAATTACTATTCACACATGTGTGATATAACATTGTCGTTACGTTATGTATACCTTTATTCACACATCTAGGCAAAATTTAGATACAGTTATGCAGTATTCACAGTATCAGAAACTAATCACATGCACCCTCTGTTATCCATTCATCTGTTATGTCCAGTATCGATTACGGAAATCCATAATCATTTAAGGCTTCATCTAATACCAACTTGCCAACTACAACATGCTCAAAATCTACCGCTAGGGTCCTCAGTCCTTTTGCCAACACTACCTCAATTGGCTTCAGTGGCTATCGGTGTACAAAGAAATAACTTTTAAAAGCCTATTTCACACATTGAAAGCTGTATATTCTTGTCCCAGAATACGTTCCTAACAGAAATCTGTGCTCTTCAAATAGTGAACAATTACCTAAAAAACTACCTCAGCTCTTGAAGAAAACGCATTACAAATGATGTACATATTTTTACTATTATCGTTGTTGTTATCATTAATAATGTTCTTCTTCTTCTCATTTTTATCATTATTACTATTGTCATCATCATCAGCAGCACTACGAATGACATGTCATAAATAGTATTAATGCTATATCGGTCTCCAAACCGTAGGCCTTATATATATCTAATGCACCCATTTTTTTTTACTGTTTTTCTTTTAGAGGTCATCAGACTTTTAGTATTAGAAAACACATGCGTACCAGCATTATTGTGAATGGAGTACGTGATTAGATAAATGCATATAAAGTTGCAGTGTATATACTATATCAATTCGTTGTATTGAAAGTAAGTGAAGTACATGCTCATTGAGGGCACTTTCACCATCTTCTACTTGAAATTTAAAAATATAGTAAAACAGAGAGTAAAGGCTATAGACGTTACAGTGTATTCGTATTCGGGAACAATACTTGACACTTGAAATATGCATTATATAAACATTTTAAAACGTTCACAGGGATAGCAGAAAAAGCGAACCAGACCCTGTCGCGTACGATAGCATTATCAATAACAACTACGAAAATGATTTTTTTTTTCTTCTCTGATCGACTGCTGCATCAAAATGATTGAATGGGACATCAATTTGTGTGTACACAAAATCTGCAAACCGCATGGACGCTTTCGACAATCTCGAAAAATATTCCGTATGATTCAGATTTTCGGATCAGGTACAATCTTTAACTGCTTGCAATGAATGGCGATGGCGAGTAATAGAGTCGTGATTCGCTGTATCGTCTTTGTTCTAAAACCTCCCTCTGATCTACCTGGCAAAATTAATGTTCAAAATAAAAGAAGACACAGTTTGGAAAATAATTTTCGAACATCCCACTCAAAGACGTAGCACAGTTTTCATGAGAAATGGCATAATGCTGTCATAAATTCCATTTGGTGAAAGTAGTTGGATACATCAATATATACGTGAACGTTTATCATGTTCCCAGCATCAAAAAACAAAACAAAACAAAACAAAAAGTAGAGTTGACAAGTAAGATTTAATCACTAGTAGGTAAGTCAGATTCATGAATAGAGGATTATATCAGCCTCAAAACGAGTGAACCCACCAAATTTTGATATCCCACTGAACTAAAATAAGACATAGTAATAACATGGTCGTTTAAACTTGTACTATTAAAAGAAAACATAAGGCTCGACTGGAACGCATTTGTATTTTTCTCTTCACCGTGTAAATGTAAAGGAGAATGTGGTAAAGACCACAACGAAGAAATCTTCAGACAACACGAAAACTTGGTATTGTCACAAGGCGCACTTTATCCTTGAAAATCTCAAATTGGCAATGCCCTACTTGCTTTCCTTTATCTTGTAAGTTTTAACGTTTCCATGTGCCAAACTAAAGAACAAAGCCCCCCCCCCCCCAACAAAAAAAAAATGAGATAAAAAAAAATCGTGGGTATATTAATAAAAACACTAAATCCACACGGGTTTGTTCTCCCAAATTTCATATTTACATATTGAAAAAGTGTATTATGGAAATTATCATCGTCAACATTAAAATAATTATGCTCTAAATGCCCATCATTAAATGCATAAGATATGTTTTTAACGAACATTAGGATACTGACCCGTTAGACGCTTCTGCTGGTGTTGTGACTGTATAAATAGGTGGTTAGTACAACATATTCAAAGATTCATCTATGTATTCATAACGTTCATATACAGCTTCTCATGTGATGTCTCGTTACTGTCACTGTGGCCTCCTTTTGTTTTGTCCACCCTAGCGTACAGTTCATCGCAAATTGCTGGTTTTGCTGCCGAATATGCCTCCACTGTTTTGTTGACTGTTGCATATAGTTCTTCGCATGTTGCTGGTTTTGGTGCCGAATATGCCCCAAATGTTTTGTTGACTGTTGCATATAGTTCTTCGCATATTGCTGGTTTTGCTGCCGAATATGCTCCAACTGTTTTGTTGACCGTTGCATATAGTTCTTCGCATGTTGCTGGTTTTGCTGCCGAATATACCTCAACTGTTTTGTTCACCTTTGCATGTAGTTCTTCGCAGGTTGCTGGTTTTGCTGCCGAATATGTCCCAACTGTTTTGTTCACCGTTGCATACAATTCTTCACATGGTCTGGTATTTGAAACATAACCCATGAAATTCTCGGAGTCATTGCAGTCGCTCAAGATGTCATTTTTCTTTTCAGGATGCTTGTCATGGGTGGAACCTTTATCAGGAGTCAGCAAGCAGTATTCCTCTGAGTCGAAAGCGTTCATGAACTGTGGTCTGTTGAACGTTTCGATACTATTAGCTTCGTCAGGATGTAGTTGATAATAGAAGGTCTCTTCACAATTCATGGTTGGTATGGAATCCACGCAGGAATACGAAATGTCATCATTTCTGTCGGAGTGAACTTCACTGTGAGAAGCTGGACCAGAAGCTGGGAGACCTGTAGGGGAACATTGCAGTCTCTTATCTATAAAGACACGATTGCAGTGATCGTACTCACTGTCTCTGTTGATATCAATCTTTTGGGTATACCGTTTGCCGAAATCTAAGGAATTATAACACCTTTCATCAATCAAGTGGGCCTCATCAAGGGATCTAGAGCCCCTTTTCGTCAAGCAATCTTTTCTATAGACGTCTACATCCTGGTATTCACAGTCATCATAGCCACTCACCGTTCCGTCAAATGATGTGTCCTGTAGACCACGGTTCTCATGGTCATACGGAAAACTTATAGAGGGGAGTACAGAGCAAGTGACGTTGCTCTGTAATGGAGCTGTGCAAGGGGAAACTTGTTCTAAGTTTGATGCGTGGGAAGGTCCACTGTCTACCTCTGCAGCATCCTGGTAGATGTGATACGGGTTCTCTCGACGAGTCATGACGCCACTTTCATGGTGGTTGGTGAAAGGATTTCCCTCTGCTACAGCGTCGGTACTAGTATTCCTCAATACAACATGATCCGTCGAGCTCAAAACTTGGTTTGAATTGTCTACAGGATGCATCTGCAGCTGTCTGTTGTGTGCCTGATTTGGAATTTGTGAGGATCTACGTCTGTAACGGCAATGATAAGAAAGATACAATTGTTTGAAAAAAAAAGAAACAAAATACATCCTGCCATAAACAACTAATAATAACACTCTATTCATGACATGGGATGGAAACATACATCGCAGCATCATAAATAGTGTCTGCAACATAATTTTAATTAATGGTGTTCGGGTTGTTACACGGAAAATAAATTTAATAGTTTGTCTGCATATTGATATCCATTCACACACTTTTAAAATGTACTATGTTTTCCAGGGCTGCCTACCCTTCATTTTGTGTAGTTTCAAGCATTTGATAATGTTGAAAATAATACTACAATGGCACAAACATAAAAATACTACAGTTGACACTTTAGAGGGAAAGAAAACAAAGTGTCTCTGGGTGACAATATTACCTTTATGCAGCAATGCCCAAACACACACCTCCGATCGTCTCACACACATTCACACGAGCACACACACGAACACACGATGCTTGCTTATGCAAAGGCTCTTGACTCACCATCACAAATATACATTTGTGCAACATATTAACTTCTTTTAGATTGTTCTACGGAAGATATATCCATTCACATAGTTTGGGAATATGGTAACATTTTCCCCGGCTACATACACATGCATAACTTATTCTGCTACTACTCAAAATTTCAAACATTAAATACATTGCACTACCAAGTTGAAAGCGACAGGACAATGGTGTAAATATCACACAACTATAATGGATACATTAGAGGGAAGAACATGAATTGATGGCAATATAGTTTTACATATCTTCCCGCATCAACCCCAAAACATCCCCTCCCAAAATTCATACAGACATACACACTCGCACCCACATGTACACAGGATACAGGATGATGCAAACGCTTACCTTTTGCTGTGAAACTTGCACAATGTCATGTACAGAATGCCAAGCAGTATGGGAACAACACACAGAAGAGTCCCCATTGTAATTATGACATCATCTCTCTCAGTCGAGTCAGGAACTTCAGAAACTGGAATAGGATCCATAACATTAAATCTTTGTCAACATTGGTAAAAAAGAAAAGTATTATTGCATAGGAAAATGAGATGAGTGTATTCTCATGAAAGCAATAATGAAATGATATCCCGCAACTGCAATAATAATATTAAAAAAAAAGAATAAAAACGAATATTACATTTCATATGAAAAGGAAGGGTCAACACAAGGTGTGCAATTTTGAGAAGTAAGATAGGAATCTTTAATAATTTCTTTGAAATCACTCTAGTTGGTACTTGTCTATGATGTTTTAAGCTGCCAATCGTTCAGGTTGACGAGGTAATACACGTTCCCATTCAAAAATCTTTGTTTCGTCTCATGTCAAAATCTCATCCATGAAAACCATTTTAAGAAATGTTTCCCAAGTAGTTTACAGTATCACTCTTAGCGTAAAAGTATCTTTTTGTATCCATTCATCGAAAACACGAAAACACATAAGTGCCCATCTTTGTTTACCTTTAACAATAGCTCGAATGTATCACGAGTCATAACTTGCTGTACTGTTTTACGATGACACTATAACCAATTACATTCCGAATTCATAATTACCTTTTTTCTCTTCATAACAGACAAGCAGATTAACATTATTTAATGTCAACAAGGCACACGCAATAAATCAGGTTTGTGCCCATGTGTGAGGACCGTGACTGAAAACGTGAAACACCGTGTTTGAAACAATATATGTTATTATGATTATGAATATTATACTATGAATTGCTTCGTCGTCAATCTAAAAAAAAAATAAATAAATAAACGCCTTTCAGTATAATCTTTTTTGCTAAATTATTGAATATAAATATAACGAATATGTGTATATACATTAGATGGTAATAAAATGATAGAGATATGCAACTCACTTCTAGTCGTTACGTGCGTGTCTCGTATGATTGCGTCGTCAGTTGACTTTCCATCTCCTGTTCATGAAAAGAGGAAAAATAGTAATATAAGTTTAGTACAGACAGCCACAATGATTAAGTCCCTCTCGGAAATTAGTCCACTTGTGCTTTATGACATCATCACATGTTGTACGCTGAAGTAACGTCAATGAAGTAAATAATTATTTTCTTACCTCTTGGTGTTGTGTTGATTTATGCGCATACTGATGAGGAGATGTTTATTAAGAGGATACCATGCCGATCACAGAGATTTTCAAGTTGTAGTACGATTGAATTTAGATTTTCATTACACGGGTACTTGTTTTTCCCAAATAGCAGTCAATATCTGTCAAATTTATATGGGTATTTGAAATTAAAGTTGACATTTTATGACTTGCTTTCACGTTTTATAAGTTGGAATTTTAGAAATGCTGTTACATATATGAGTATATGAATAAAAGAACGACCCAAGTCCATGGAAGACCATTTCGAGTAAACTTAAAAAAACTTCATATATTTTTTATTTGTCCAATAATATTCTATTTAACTGTGATGGGAAGGCAACATTGCTTATACAAATTAGAACATACATTATTATGACAATTAACATTTACATTAATTGTGGAGAGGCCATTTTGTGTGATGGACTTGGGTCGTTCTTTGATTCATATACATGATATTCTGCTATAGAGATGTGAGAAGGACGAGAGAGGGCGCTATAATATGAATGTAAGAATGACCCAAGTCCTTCATTCTTACATTCATATAAGATTTAACTCATTTATTTCAGGCACTTCCGGGTGCAATTAGGATTTATCATTTATACACAAGATGAGTCCATGCATAAGCTACAATTTCCCCTGTCAAACTGAATTTGGCCAAAAATTGGACTTGGGTCGTTCTTATATTCAGGTCTTCATATATTTGTCAAATTTAGTGGGTGTCCTTTGTCTTGTAAGGGTGCTTAAGGGCAAAAGAAACAAGACAAACTGAAAGCAAGTTGCACTGGAATGTTACTCAGTAAATGACAATACAATATGTAGTTTCAAATCACAAACCTGTGGGCATGAAGAACATTACAATGATTTGTGAATGGGTAGTATGAAAGGTTTATACTTTTAGTCTTCTTATCTTTTTGATAGACAAGTCTTTACATTAAAAAAACAGTAATCAATAATAAAAAGATTTAAATTGTAGGTCTGTAGCAGGGGAAAAGACTCTTGTGATTGAAGTAATCATTAAGGGAACAATATCTAGAGTGTTAGGAAGGAAAAAGTAGACAAATCTTCATTTTGTTTATTTTAGTGGATGATGTATACTGGCTATGCTATTATTCTCACTTATTAACGACGTGGCGGTGATCTCGGGCAATGTCGTCAATTCTTGGGTAGGTAGTTTCTCGCCTGTTTTATAGGAGAAACACAGGAGCATTATGGGTAAATAAAACTAATGACATAGATCCAGACAGACTGAGTCAAACTTGGCTCAATATAATATATTCGAAGGCACCAACATGTTTCAATGCTTTACTCAATGAGGAATTAAGGGATAGCTATTGCCTTCTTTGAAAAAAAAATATGCGTTAACATGGGATCAGTGAAGCATTGAATCGACAAGCGCAAGAGGGTCTTGTACCACAAGATTCAATATGTTAGCAAGAAAATACAACTTAAAAAAACACCAGGTATGCTTACATTCTCCAAATGACCCGTTTTCTATGCATATCCGAAGTTATGCAAACATTCTTGCATCTTATATGCATATTGATAGAAGAGGAACCCCAAATATATTAAAAAAATAAATGACAGCCATAAGTATTTTTGTATTTTTTCAGGGGGGGGGGGGTCTTTATCTCTAAAACACATATAAAGATATCAAAACTTAAAAAAAAAAGTTCAATGTTTTTTATTGGTACTCGTGTGTTAAATGTCTAATTAGCTTAGAATATTGAGACATAGTAGAAGTTAACAATTGCAAAGCAGTGAGAAGAATAGGAAATAATAACCAGTTTTGTGACGCAATCAAACCGCCCCTTTGCAATTTTTGAGGAATTTTGATTTGATATTATGGAAATATTCCTGGACCAATCCTGAATGAAACAAATCAGCTTGTTACCAAAACAGTACAAGGTTAAAACAAAGCTTTTGGCCTAACATGCCGACAGATACGAAACACACATCACCAAACAACAACAGCAACTCTATACCACCAACTAACTTGTGAACATTTTGAATATACTCACTGGAGATGAAATCTGTATTCTGAGTAGGCGTTGTGTTGATGGTTTCACCTAGACATTAGAATGAATGTTTAAGACTTGATTAAATTTCCAAAGTAGAGCGGGAACCTTCTGTCGTACTTTAGAGATATGAAACACTGTCACTAGCATTACTTGATTTTGTCCGCCTTTTAGAACTGTCTATGGAGTATGTAGCAGGCCTGCCAACATTTTCCCATCATTAAACGAAGATCATTCAGGGGATACTTTTGTAATTAATGAATCTCAATGGGCAAATGAATCAGTGAGACTTTTGATATGTTCTTATCTAGACATGAGGATATATTGACGTTTTCAGGAAGCCTCCTGCAGAATCAGCGAGACTTGGCAGCTCTGATGTAGTATGGCAATCTTTCAGAGCTACATTGTAATTAACAATCAAATAACGAAGCATTAGATACTTATCCTCTTTTTGGTGAATCATAACTTGATATGAGAACAACAGTTTTCTTACATAAAGGGACAGAATCATGAACAGATCTAAAACATCATTGCTGTTCACTTACACTTTTGACTTTATGCCAAATTGCAACATTGTTCGGAATGTTATACGGCTGATTCCTCAGACATTAGATTTTTCGTGAAAATTTGAGTGAACCCATGAATGCATATTTCATGTCCGGTAACGAGGTATCATCCTCAATCCCGCTCTTACGCTCAGTGTTATACAGTGTTATATTCAATGTAGCCAAATGGATTTTTCACCTTTGACAAAGTACAAGCTGAAAATCAACAACATACCTGTTGTCGCATTTTCGAATTTCCAGCAGAATGGGATTGACACGTTCCAGGTGGGAAAGTAAGTCGATCGTCCGGGTAGTCCTATACACTGCAGTGTCGCACTACCATTGATGCTGTAGCCTTCATCACAGGTGAGAGTTATCTTAAACCCAAAGCTTGTCATATTAGAGTCCCAGTGACCGTTGGGTACATGACCAGGGTTTTCACAATTCCCCACCGAAACTGTCGTGTTGACGAAAACAAGCAATGCAGTTATCATGGTTATAAGTTGGATGTCATTTCTATCTGCTCAACTCTATCTGCATGCAAACATGTGTAGGATTTTGTGAAATATCACGAATTCTTTTTTTTTAATGGTGTACACTACAATAAAGCAATATTCAAATCATTAATGTAGATATTTTCGGATCCCTCTTATTATGATTTCGTTTTGCTTCAAAACACATACATCTGCGACCAAAGCAAAGAAGATCAAAAGCTTGGCAAATGCAGAGAAGCGACGTCACTAAATACACCGACCATAATTATTTCATTCGCTCACTTGCATGCTACTTGCATGCAAATACATGTCACAAAACAAACAAAATTTACTAATCAGTAACTGATTCATCCTTTCGCCTATTACATGTAGTACGCAGTTCCTTACACCTATACGATTCATACAAAGGAAAAGGAAAAGAAATAATTGTATTGCTTATTTTTTCTCTCGACTTTTGTCATACTATTATCTTAATTTGTTATATATTCATTATTGAATGCTTATAATTCATATATGGTCTGTAGGCATTTCGTACTTACCGTTGGATAAATAATGGACTTGTTGGTCGGATTCATGCGCTGCCTGTCTGGGACATGTCCATATTTGAATATTACTTCCTTCGGACTCTATTTCCCCGTACGGTTCTGACGGAAAACATTTTGTGTAAATCTATTAAGTACAACAGCAGTGTCATATTCTTGGGTTTGCAGAAACAGATTAACACACAAATCTTATTACAATGTAGGTCAGATTCAAAGAAAGACAAAGCCTGAAATGTCCGTTCGTCGGCCACTTAGCATCTGCTAAATCCAGATTTCCTTATAAATGCAAAGCAAGATATGGTAAACTGGGAAAAATTACCAATTATACTCTGGTCATGATTATCGCGGCAAGCCTTGTTACATAAATTATGACACACTTAATTCTGATAAGACTGCCCATCACAATTGATTAAACGCACTTTAACACACCACCAATAACTCAGGGCAGAATTTGAAGTAGTATGTTGTTCTTTCATACTCTTAACTTATGGATTTCATGTTTACAGAATAAAGATATGGTCAGCATATGCCCTTCGTCCATGCCGTCTGTATTATCAATGTATTATTATCGAATATATTGCCGTCAAATAGTATTTAGTTGGATGTCGATCATAACAAAAACAAAAACGAACAAACAAACACACATGTCCCTTGCAATTTGGCAACATTCCTAGTCTTTATTGCTTAAAGTATTATTTCAGCACATTGATATAGCAAATTTCAACGTGCAATTACATTAATAGGCTTACCTTGGCATTTGAGTTTAACGGCCGCATTCGAGGAACAGTCATCGGGTGTCAGTGAACAATCCTTCAAACGTTGAAACCTGCCTGGAACTATGCATTGATAAATATATGTAATAGTAGAACTCATTTATAAACCTTTAAAGTCATCGAGAAACTCATACAAAGTGAGGTTACAAAAACATATCATTCTGAAAGTAAAATCTGAAAATATCTGAATTGAATTGAATTGGTTCGAACTGAAAAACACATAATCGTTATAAAGATATGCTTTAACAGCATCAAGTCCATCTTGAGGTTGAAGAAAAAGGCAAATCTTAACACCATGAATATTTGTGACGGACATTTTTACTAACAAATTTTTAACTATGTTCTGTAAATGCAGATTTACCGTGTGACAGTCTGTAAAAGCATAGCTTTGTTTATTTTTGAAGTCGATGGGGGTGATTTCAAAAGCATTTCTCTTATGTGTACTTTTTATTTTACAAACAAGCAATTCTGTAATCACCATCAAGACATGATAACCGTCTAGTATTCTTCCGTGTTACTGTTCTTGGCAATGTTTCCGCCGAATACCCCTCAGCCGCTTGGAAGCCGAGCTCTCCACAGACCAGTTCGGCAGCTTTGGCGTTGAACCCTTCAAAGCAGACATATCTGTCGGTTTCAAAGACGACCATTCCTTCAAGGGGAGAGGGTCCGTCAACAAGGGTCACATTAGGTGTTTCTTTAAAGAAAATGATAGATACATAGACATTTTTGAAATGGTAACATTCTGGCTTGACGTCTAGATCGAAGCATATCAATGAAATTATAGCACGATTAAAACCAAGCAGGACTTTGGGAGGGTTGCTGTTTCGAAATAAGAAGGTTTACCGTTGGTAGTGGGTTTTTTTTTTCTACCTAAAGATGTACTCCCATATGAAATATTAAAGACTCCTGTTTTCACGTTTTAAATTTCAATTCTTAAAATCTTAATGGGGGCAATAAAGGCTGGAATAAGATGCTAAAGAAAAATAGTGAATGATGTGCTCATATCTAATTTTGTAAAAAGCCCCGCGTTCGCCTCTCGATATTTTGGCTAAGATCATGTGTAGTATCATTGTAATTAGTGTGAAATCAATATATTCCCACATAGTTTTTTTGTTTTGCGTTGCTTTAGCTACACAATTTCCAAAAGGAAAGCATTTTTCAATTTTTGAATTATGGTTGAATTAATAGGGGAAATCATCAAATCCAGGCAGTAACAAGTTATCACAATCTATGGAGATAATGAGATTGAAGAAGTGAGCCATTCATTTTGTAAGAGGCGTGATGGAGACATTTAATTTGCTTTGTAACTACGCATTTTACTTTTATTTTACGACCGACATGTCCGTAGTGCATTATCTTCGGCAAAGCAGTAAGAGCTCATTCATATCAGGTGGTATAGGGACTTGATGAAAGTTGACGTACTATGTTTTTTGTTTTGTGTTTTGTGAGATGCGGAATTAGACAAATTTTCAAAATCGAAATCTATACGTTGTATGCTCACTCACTAAAAATATGAATAGCAAAGGTAATCGCTTTGAGTTTTTTTTAATAATGGAGACATATTTTGACGTAAGAGGAGATTATCGTAAAGGACAAAAGTGCAATTCCACCATCGCTTGTACGTTACTGGATTGCAATCAGCTAGTAGTAAGTTGTATTTTCTATTTTCAATCCAGAACATGTCGACCGTTTCCCCTGTAGTCAACCTATTTATGCACCTTTTTTTCACGTGATAGAAATAAAACAAACTGAATAATGTGCCCACTTCAATATCTATACTTGTAATCATAATCATAAGGATATCAATGATTACTTACCCTCGTTACACTTTGCCCTGATGTTGAATTTCACTGGGTATGTATATATAACGTATAGTGAGCTTCGTCTGATGAGCAAGTGATAACATGGGAGAAGACGGTACTTCACGCGGAATAACGAT
The DNA here is from genome assembly GCF_040938485.1 of Diadema antillarum. NCBI lineage: Eukaryota > Metazoa > Echinodermata > Echinoidea > Diadematoida > Diadematidae > Diadema > Diadema antillarum. The sequence continues at coordinate 2,709,951 of NW_027271040.1, read as the reverse complement.
GATAGATGACTTGTTAGCTATCTCATCCTGCACATTTAACCCTAAACCTAGGTTATTGATTGACTTCACTTCAAGTGAAATTCTCGACCCGCAAGATGCTTGAAGAATCCAGCTGTCCCCTCTGAGGACGCAATATCTGTCACACGACAGATCGCGCTCTAACGGTTCCCCCGAACAATTTAGAGATAGATCTGCAGTGGATGAAGAGGGGAGATAAAGTGAATCTTAATTCAGTGATGAATTATTAATTGAAGAAGAACAAAATGTTAGCAGGCAACATCACCGACACTCTTCACACTTTTGTACTTTTTTTTTTTTGTCGGAGGAATGTTCACATGTCATCTCACTTATTCTTACTCGATTTGAAATACCCTTTTTCAAGAAGAGAAACCAGTTTGGTTTTGAAGGTGCATTTGGAGGTGTTTGCTTTCTATTTATAAAGCATTTTTTTTTCTAATTGTGTGCGGTATTCAATCAAACAGTCAAACTAAATAACATGGATGCATACTAAATTCATGAGTCTAAAGCTATCAATTATGGCTTCTGAGTCTTTGCAATCATAGGCACACAATTACCTTGAAAAAGGCATGATACTTCAATGACATAATATGTCATGTCATGTAGCATGTGCTACGATGTTGTATTATAAGATGGTAGCACAGGCAAAACTATTTTCGTTGGCATTAACGATTAAATATAGTCGTGACAACGAAATTGCTAGCAGCTACAATTACAAGCACACAATCATTTTTTTTTTTTTGCCAATGAACATGACAAAACAAAACGAACATGCGCATCAGCACAGAAAACAAGCTAGAAATTTCCAATTTCTAACAAAGAAAGCAGGACAAAATAACAATAATTATAATGATAGTACTTTCAAAAAGGGTTAGGGAGATAAGTCTTTTTTCTCACAGATCCCCTCCTTTCAATTACACTGCAACCCGTCTAAACAAAGAAAAAAAAATGTACGTACATGTAGGCCTTGACACAGTTAGTGAAGGGAAAAAGCACAGGAAAACGACAGAAAACCACGCTAGGTAGAACATTCTTCCGTCCTTTGCAATATTCAAGGCCATCATTTTGTCGAGGTAAACTTCCTGTAAAATCTGATGATTTGTCCCGTCTCTATGTCGGTTATCCCTCCCCTTGACTCTTCTGTAATACTTTTGCTCAATAAAGATTTACGTTCAGGTCTGCACGGAGTGCGGAGTAATCGAACTTTATTCTATTACAAGAAACACTTTCAACAATGATTATGATCGGCACGAAGGACCGAAGTGCGCGTATTAAGAATTGAGCAGGTACTCGTGTGTACAGTTTGTTGAAGCAATTTCGCTCCGATATTCACGCAGCCTATTTCCAGACAATGGAGGAAGGTACACTGACCACTTCAATGGATTTCATGCATTGGTTCATTATAAATATGATTTGCACATGCCCCCCTCCCCCACCCTCCTCTCTCTATCTCCTTAACAGAAAGACGACTCCTTAATCCTTACATTCACATCCGTGTTTGGTTACGGTTTGAGGAAAAAAAACGACTCCCAGGCGTAATTAACATGGACAAACAAAAAATTTCATTGTTTCTGTGTTCTATGATTTAGCTCATTATCCTCTTCCAGAACTTTCGGTTTCGAAGTATCAAGAATCAAGCCACTTCAACCCACTGCATGGTGGGATTTGTGTGATATAATCGTGCTATTTCATGTTAATGCTGTAATCACAGAAATGTAGCCACGAGAAAAGAAGAAGATATATCACTCTCTGCATTGTGATGAATACTCAACTGTAATTGATTTGAATGTGATATTACATGCATTTCAGTAAATCTACGATTGCTTTTTCATCTTTAACTGAATAAAGATTATTAAAAACCCGACATCCACTACACAAATTATGAGAACATGAAAGTAAATTTATGTCTGGATGGGCTCACTTAGTATAATAGGAACAAGTAGAACCAAGTTAACACGGGCGTGTTATATCATTAAGAAAAATGAAGCTTCCTGAAGATGTTGAAAATATGTAAAAGAGTTTCAAATTTAAGATTTTCTGTTGATTGAGCAAGTGTAAACACATAGCCAGGACAGAAACTATGTTTTATGACTAGTAATAGGTCAATAGTCTATAATTATTATGTAGTAGTCACTTTAGTTTACGTATTTTTTGTGAGAGAGGCAGAAATGTAAGAAAAACAGGTTTAGGTCAGAGACGTTCTCTGAACAAATAGGATCTGCTCTCAAACCAATACCAATGACCCATCATGGCGAATTGGTGCCTATGTTTGTAGCACATAGGTTCCTCAATCCAAATATAGTGCCAATATCTTGTAAAAATCAAACCCATTAAGTACTGATAAGCAAAGATATTTACGTCAGAGACGTTTCACTGAACGTTTTACACATTTTCAACTACTACGATAAGGAGTAGATCTTTCATTATTCCACAGTATATGGCCCTCGTATACGTACATCGTTCTAGGTAATTTACGCAATCTAAAAACAATGTTGATTATATAATTTTGATCAGAGACGTTCATTTGTGCGCACATTGTTCTTACAGTGCATTATAAATCTATTATATTATCATTTTAACTCTCTTTTTTTTCTTACTGCAAGATGGGAAGACCGGATGGATGTTAAACGCTCCGAATATTAGAATTTCGTCCTGCTCAGGATCTTTAGGCTCAGTCATGTTCATGGAGCCTACAAGTTCCAGACAACGGCCGTGGTACTGGCAAGACCGGACGGACATCTTGGAGGTGCCATCTGTTTACAAAATAATGACTATCCCAAACCCTGTTTCAGGTAGCAAGCGACGCAGTTGGTACCACGCACTGATCGAGGACATGGAATACCAAGTGGAGGGGAAATACAATTCAGTGTTATAATGCGGACTCTGTTTTTAATGCTCATCACTACGTTTGCTTTTGAGCCTGTAAAATCTGAGGCTTACACGCTAAGAAATAAATGTTCAAATTTGCACCTAATTTGTAACAATAGCAGCACACCTGCGGTGCATACTTGCACCCCTAATTGTGCTTAATTGCACCCTTAATTAACTGCCTTTTTGAAGATTTGATAATTTCTGCAAACAAGTTCTCGTAAAATTGATAAGAATATGCAAATGAGTGAGCTACCCATGTCATAACCTCACAATTTTCCATTGATCGTGTAAAAAAGAATAACGACAATTCAATTTTTCTGTCTTTGAAATCTGAAACATGATGCTATTCCTGGTTGATTACCTTCAGAATAGTGATCATTTAGACATACCCGGATTTAAGCCTCGGGCATAATCATGTTTGAATGAAAAACTGAAAATTTCAAAATGTTTATGTGCAAACATTATGGCAAGTTGTGAGGGAACGACAAGCTCAATTTGCCATTTGCATATTCATAATGACCGTTCAAAAATTGTTTCCTGAAAAATTAGCGAAACTTCAAAACGTCAGAACTTCCTTATTTTTCTTGAGCCCGTAAGATTTTATTCTTTCTTATCAGCGGCTAGCTCATATTTGGGCTGAATTTCCCCTGTAATGACTCTTTTTCTCTTAGAAGTAAGGTGAGATATTCTAGTGGTATTATTTTTGAGGTTTGTAAGCCAAATACATGAGAAAAGAATAAATACTAACATCTGTGATGAAACAAGAAAACGTCTATTAAGAATGTCCCTTTACTTAGTTTCCTCTACAACACTACTTATGTATCGCCTTCGAGTAGAAAGAAGGATTGATAATCCCCTACCGATGTGACAGGTAAAATGTGATATTGTAATGTTATCATTGTCAACCTCTTGATAGAGGTTTTCAGTTCATTTTTGGTCAAACGTTTGCTGTACCACACCGTTGATATTCTTTTGAGTTTGGCGTTTACAATTTATATCTGCCATAGTATACAAAAAAGCACAGCGGAATTTGATGCTTCTAGGATGAGTATAGGTTAATTACAGCTTTCTGAGACGACATCATAACAGTGGCCCAGGTACGGTCCCTAATGAAAATCCGAACTGGCCTGGCATACACATACAATCATATTTGAGATATAGTGGTCAAATTAAAATAGTATTAGTAAATTCGTGTTTACCTTTGTTATAGATTTGGACTACATTTGAAAGAAAACATATACAATATTGATAGCATGTGGGCACACCTTCGTGTACACCGGAAGGTGAAATACAAAGTAGTGGTCATCATAACCAAAAATAATTCTTGACATATATGCCTAGGTAAATGATTTCTCAATGAATGTGGAATGTTGAGTTACGAGCATCTTCTAAAGTAGGGAGTTTGGTGTTTAATTCTAGTGATAACTTACAGCCGAAACGTCCCTGATGAAAAAGCAAATGTCTCTGATATAAACAAATAATTTAGGTAAGGTAGTCAAAATTGCAAGTATTTCATGTAATTTTTATTTGTCTGTCATTCAAAAGTGTTGTAAGATATGAATAATATAACAAGGACAGGTTTGTTGTTGATTTTTGGAGTAGAAATCAAAATTCCTCTCACAATTTGGAGGTTTGTAGTTACAATCGGTTGTTATGAAAAATAATTCAAGTTTAAATTACCACTCTGAATTGTTGGCAAAAGATAAACATGTGTTTGATAAAAGAATAATGTTGTTTGTTCACAAACCTCGTAATTATGGATCAAAGGACATCGTTTTTATTGTCTATGTCTGAGGAACGTCTATGAGTGAAACCTGAACGTCTCTGATCAAAACATGGTTTACTTTCAGCATCTGTAAAGGGCTTTTATGGGGATTTGACCAAACAAAATGCACTAAATTCATTATTAGTATATATTGAACATTAACATTTAAACAAATGAGACCCCTGCTATATGTTTTGTTCAAATGAGATGAAAGTGAAGATAAGAATATAAAAATCTCTGCTTAAATGACAAAAACTCCACTTTTACTTTAACTTCCGTGTGTATTAGCTTTTGTAAACTTCACAGGAGGTAAGCAATATTTTAAGAACAAATTAACACAGTCTTCAAAAGCATGAACAAGATGAAAATAAATTCATTTGAATGTTTTTCTACCCTTCATTTGAATTTTCACTAGAACAATGTTTATTTTAGTCAGAGACGTTTGCCAATATGTCACAATTCTATCTAACCTTGAATAAAAACAACACCCTTGGAGATATCCCAGTATAATCGGGTTTGCAAGAAAGGTGATATCAATGACATTTAACTGAGATACATTTATATAATTGAGTCACGTTTTTTAAGTTTGACCCCTGATTTGCCCAATTGTACATCGTTCAACGTTTTCACCCATATACATATATGTAATATGTATATATATATATAATATATATATATTACATAACTTCACCATCGTTGAAGTCATGAATGCCAATCTAAAAATGAATGTTTTTTTTTTTCAGGGTGAGAGAGAGCTGCTGCTACTGATGAAGAAAACCACATATATTTGTGACCGGCGACAACGGTTTCAGGCAAAAGTCGGGAATTTTGAAAATTCATTTTTTCACTGAATCTCATTGCCCATTTCCTAAGCTTTGCATTGATATAAAACACTTGTATTCTTCGGCACCATAAGTGGGCATAGAAAGAGAAATAAAATGCACTTTTTAAGTTGATAGCCTGACAAAATTGCGAGAAAACAGGCTTTGAAGATTCACCTCTTTCTCAAAGACAATGTCCGGGCGGCGATGCGAGGGGAGAATCACCCATCCGTACGATGGTGCCAATCGATGTTAAGCTCCGCCTCTAGCAACCACATCGCCTTCTGATTGGCTCACTGAGAGAGTCAAATTTCCCGGGCACCTTCCTCGGAGCTCAGCGTATGGAGCCGAAAAACAATGCATTTCGCTCGGGTTTGTTTACCATTACGTCTTTCAAGATGGCGAATACGATAATTGCACGTATGGTGTACATGTACAATGTTCATGTGTATGGTGCACGCATTACGCAATGGCATCCACATGCCACTGCCGTGTGCATGTAACAGGAGCGGTGGCAAATTTACAAATCGCGTTTTCATTGTGGTGCCTTTTTAAGGCAGAAAATTGCTAGTGCTGGTGAGGGTCACGCTTCCTGTTTGTCTTGCTTTTACAAGACATGCATATGTTGCTTTGTTCGGTGGTGCTAATTAAATTAAAACAAACAAACAAACAAACAAACAAACACGACTCGTTACTTTGGTGCGATCTTGACGTGTAGTATGTGAATATGATTGGTTACATGTGACGGCTCCTTTCCTCTCATCTACCTTCCATTGAGTCAGTCTACTGTCATAATTTTTACTGCATGTACAAGTAGACAAATTTGAGAATATTTAGTTTTCTTTTCACACGATTATGTCATGCTACATGATTTTTGTTTCACTTCCGTTGTCGAACATTGCGGTAGAATAGTTCGGATAGAAAGCCAAACGAAGAGCACGCACTACAGAGCAAGCGTATAAACCACTATAGCAAGAACAATGGAGCGTGCACGCGTGGACAAAGCATTCCCCAAATGCTGCAACTGGTGTCTCCGAAAGCCGAATTATGTAAATGTATGCGACGCACCAGCCAATTGCATGCGAGACCCTGCGCCGTAGCAACGCTGAGGATATTGGCGCGGCGTTCGAAAGAAGCTCGAAACTGACGGGTGCGATCCAACACAGGGTGCTTAAAATTCCATTTTCGATAGGAAAAACTTAATCTTATGCTATGAAATTTGGTGTAGATGTAGAAAACATATCAAAGATTCGATTTCTGCAAAAAACCTAAATCGACAAAAATAATGGTCAAAATCTTTGTACCCCGCCTAGGAGGGAATTTGCTCTTGCGACTTTTGCCTGAAACCGTTGTCGCGGGTCACATTTTGCAATTTATAACTGTAGGGAACATCGACGCACTTTAAAGGGAGGGTACAGTTTCGGGTTTGATGGGGCTTGAGGTTATCAACGTTTTTAATAATGACTTTGTGAGATAAAGAGAAACCTCTTGTGAAATATGAAAGAGCATATACTTCTAAAAGGAATTTAAAGTATATTTTGATGAAAATGTTGAATAAAATCAGTTCTGAAAAGACCGGACGGACATCTTGGAGGTGCCATCTGTTTACAAAATAATGACTATCCCAAACCCTGTTTCAGGTAGCAAGCGACGCAGTTGGTACCACGCACTGATCGAGGACATGGAATACCAAGTGGAGGGGAAATACAATTCAGTGTTATAATGCGGACTCTGTTTTTAATGCTCATCACTACGTTTGCTTTTGAGCCTGTAAAATCTGAGGCTTACACGCTAAGAAATAAATGTTCAAATTTGCACCTAATTTGTAACAATAGCAGCACACCTGCGGTGCATACTTGCACCCCTAATTGTGCTTAATTGCACCCTTAATTAACTGCCTTTTTGAAGATTTGATAATTTCTGCAAACAAGTTCTCGTAAAATTGATAAGAATATGCAAATGAGTGAGCTACCCATGTCATAACCTCACAATTTTCCATTGATCGTGTAAAAAAGAATAACGACAATTCAATTTTTCTGTCTTTGAAATCTGAAACATGATGCTATTCCTGGTTGATTACCTTCAGAATAGTGATCATTTAGACATACCCGGATTTAAGCCTCGGGCATAATCATGTTTGAATGAAAAACTGAAAATTTCAAAATGTTTATGTGCAAACATTATGGCAAGTTGTGAGGGAACGACAAGCTCAATTTGCCATTTGCATATTCATAATGACCGTTCAAAAATTGTTTCCTGAAAAATTAGCGAAACTTCAAAACGTCAGAACTTCCTTATTTTTCTTGAGCCCGTAAGATTTTATTCTTTCTTATCAGCGGCTAGCTCATATTTGGGCTGAATTTCCCCTGTAATGACTCTTTTTCTCTTAGAAGTAAGGTGAGATATTCTAGTGGTATTATTTTTGAGGTTTGTAAGCCAAATACATGAGAAAAGAATAAATACTAACATCTGTGATGAAACAAGAAAACGTCTATTAAGAATGTCCCTTTACTTAGTTTCCTCTACAACACTACTTATGTATCGCCTTCGAGTAGAAAGAAGGATTGATAATCCCCTACCGATGTGACAGGTAAAATGTGATATTGTAATGTTATCATTGTCAACCTCTTGATAGAGGTTTTCAGTTCATTTTTGGTCAAACGTTTGCTGTACCACACCGTTGATATTCTTTTGAGTTTGGCGTTTACAATTTATATCTGCCATAGTATACAAAAAAGCACAGCGGAATTTGATGCTTCTAGGATGAGTATAGGTTAATTACAGCTTTCTGAGACGACATCATAACAGTGGCCCAGGTACGGTCCCTAATGAAAATCCGAACTGGCCTGGCATACACATACAATCATATTTGAGATATAGTGGTCAAATTAAAATAGTATTAGTAAATTCGTGTTTACCTTTGTTATAGATTTGGACTACATTTGAAAGAAAACATATACAATATTGATAGCATGTGGGCACACCTTCGTGTACACCGGAAGGTGAAATACAAAGTAGTGGTCATCATAACCAAAAATAATTCTTGACATATATGCCTAGGTAAATGATTTCTCAATGAATGTGGAATGTTGAGTTACGAGCATCTTCTAAAGTAGGGAGTTTGGTGTTTAATTCTAGTGATAACTTACAGCCGAAACGTCCCTGATGAAAAAGCAAATGTCTCTGATATAAACAAATAATTTAGGTAAGGTAGTCAAAATTGCAAGTATTTCATGTAATTTTTATTTGTCTGTCATTCAAAAGTGTTGTAAGATATGAATAATATAACAAGGACAGGTTTGTTGTTGATTTTTGGAGTAGAAATCAAAATTCCTCTCACAATTTGGAGGTTTGTAGTTACAATCGGTTGTTATGAAAAATAATTCAAGTTTAAATTACCACTCTGAATTGTTGGCAAAAGATAAACATGTGTTTGATAAAAGAATAATGTTGTTTGTTCACAAACCTCGTAATTATGGATCAAAGGACATCGTTTTTATTGTCTATGTCTGAGGAACGTCTATGAGTGAAACCTGAACGTCTCTGATCAAAACATGGTTTACTTTCAGCATCTGTAAAGGGCTTTTATGGGGATTTGACCAAACAAAATGCACTAAATTCATTATTAGTATATATTGAACATTAACATTTAAACAAATGAGACCCCTGCTATATGTTTTGTTCAAATGAGATGAAAGTGAAGATAAGAATATAAAAATCTCTGCTTAAATGACAAAAACTCCACTTTTACTTTAACTTCCGTGTGTATTAGCTTTTGTAAACTTCACAGGAGGTAAGCAATATTTTAAGAACAAATTAACACAGTCTTCAAAAGCATGAACAAGATGAAAATAAATTCATTTGAATGTTTTTCTACCCTTCATTTGAATTTTCACTAGAACAATGTTTATTTTAGTCAGAGACGTTTGCCAATATGTCACAATTCTATCTAACCTTGAATAAAAACAACACCCTTGGAGATATCCCAGTATAATCGGGTTTGCAAGAAAGGTGATATCAATGACATTTAACTGAGATACATTTATATAATTGAGTCACGTTTTTTAAGTTTGACCCCTGATTTGCCCAATTGTACATCGTTCAACGTTTTCACCCATATACATATATGTAATATGTATATATATATATAATATATATATATTACATAACTTCACCATCGTTGAAGTCATGAATGCCAATCTAAAAATGAATGTTTTTTTTTTTTTCAGGGTGAGAGAGAGCTGCTGCTACTGATGAAGAAAACCACATATATTTTGCAATTTATAACTGTAGGGAACATCGACGCACTTTAAAGGGAGGGTACAGTTTCGGGTTTGATGGGGCTTGAGGTTATCAACGTTTTTAATAATGACTTTGTGAGATAAAGAGAAACCTCTTGTGAAATATGAAAGAGCATATACTTCTAAAAGGAATTTAAAGTATATTTTGATGAAAATGTTGAATAAAATCAGTTCTGAAATGGCTGAGATATCCAAAACGAAGCTACACTAATAGGATTGACTTGTTTTTGGATATCCAAGTCTTTTTTTAAACCGATTTTTCTGAAAGAAAAAATGAATTCCTATTGTCAAGAATGGTGTCATGTTCTGCTTATTCACCTCCGATGTAGCAAGTTCTGAAGCAAATTGTAATTGTAAATTTGTTTTTGAGTTTAATAACGCTTTCATCTTGTAACAAAGTAAGAATTCGTAGGAAAGTCTAAAATATAAGGAGATACCACATTTTTCCCATGAAACTATAACTGAATACGGTTTAGTCTAGAATCAGTTTTCATTCTAACTATTGTTTACATTTTGTATATTCATCAATACTTAACATTGATTATACCTATTCAAATTTTGTAAATAGGTTGTTTCCATCCCTAACCCACTTTTAAGGACTATTCTAAGGCACTAAAACTGGGATTTTGTATCATCTGAAACTGGTAAGTAATAAAGAGTGCAAAAATCGACATGTGCCAGAGTGTATCCGGGCAAATACCCCCAGAGGGCAATTACCCCCCGGCCAAATACTGGTTGGTGATAAGGTTAGAGTAAAGATTAGGGTTAGGGTTAGATTTAGGGTTAGGAGTTTGGGTTAGGGTTAGGGTTAGTGTTAGGTTCAGGATTAGGATTAGGATTAGGATTAGGGCCAGGGGAGGGGTGCGGGGTAATTGCCCAGGAGGTAATTGCCCTAGACCCGTGCAAGACATGTGCACACACCCACGCGCCAGTACATGATGGATACACACGCTAACACTCACACACATCATCTTATGCACATAACACAAACATTAAGATGTTGAAACTGACTAAAAACTGACTAAAAAACAAACTGACTAAGCCCTTTTGAAAGAGAAATTTATTGTGATGTTAATGCACAGAATTGTCATCACGGCATTATGATTGAATTTGAATTCATTCCATATAAAATGGAAATGTTGCGATTTTACATAAATGTTCATAACTTTATGACTTGGTTTAAAATGGTTAACCACAGAAATATTGTAGTTTTGCACTGTCTCAAAACGAAATAATAAGGGGAATAATCAGTGGTTTCTTCTTTCATTCCCCCAAAATGTAGGTTTTCAATAGGCTTATGTTCTTTTCAGTATGATTTATAATAGTAGTCATCACATAAGGACAAATGGGGAAAATTACTCACAAAGAATTGCAGCATTCAATAAGCTATTGTCCTTATGTGTGAACTTGTGCTTCAAGGCTTTCATGACTTTGGAGGCATCATCCGTGCTGAATAGAGCAAACATGTTGTGCCTTCGGGTTACCCCACAACAGTGATCTGTCTTCGGGATAGGAAATGCACGGGGCGTCAAGGTAATGTGAAGGGGTTTTGAGATACTTTCGATGACGGCATTTTAACAAACGCCATATGTCTTTGTAGGCGTATGGTTGTGTGTGTGCGCGTGTGTGAGTGTGACTGCGACTTTGCCTCTGAAAAAAAAACATATGCATTGCATCTCATTCGATGCATCCAATTCATTCTCTCACTTTATACCTTTGCGCAAGTCGATTTTAGTACTCTGAAAAACAATTCCCCGTGCTCATCCAAGCATGGAAATATACCACACAAAATTACACATACATGCCCAGACATTTATTTTCCATTTTCTGTTATTTTTTAATTGTACATGTACAAATATTATCTAAGCTAATATGAACGTAATTCTATGATCGACGGTCATCTGCGATGTTGATCTTTTCTTTTCAAAGTGCAGAATGCTGACATGGGTTGTTGCCATTTCAATGGATGACGCTGTTTGGTACATTTGCATGGCGCATTTCACACTTGCGATAGTGATACTGATGTAAATATCTAATTATAAGTTTATCATTGCAGAAGTTGTCATTGCAGAATTTCTACAAAGCAGTACAAACTCACAAATTACAAAAATCCAAAGACACCATTGGACCATTTCTTAACTTCACTTTAGTTTGAGCAAGTACGATGAAACCATGAAATATTTTTTTTTATTACATACATAATAACCTTTATGTCGTTTGCGGTATTCTAAAACCAACCAATCATATTTCTGCTTACTATAACACGCTATTGACAAAAAATAATGGTGAATCAGACGCCATTTCTGTAACCGTGTCACTGTGTACATAATTTGTACAATGATCTATATTATACGATGTGAGAAATTTATCCCGACCAAGGAGATCGCATGATCTATAGAGTACGTCGGAGCTCATAAAAACAGGCCCAATTGATGGACTGGTCAATATTTCGTGACGTCATGCATGGCCAGCATATTATTTTCAACACTTTTTTTTTCTGTTTTTCTAGGATAATGAAATAGCTCTTGACTTTCCTCTTTCAGAAAATACACGATTCCGTAGTGTCAGAGGTTTCCATACCATAGAAAGTCAATAACTCGAATATTGCCAACTAATAGAAATTAATGTACATTTAAAAAAAAAAAGAAAAACCTTGTTTACGTATATGGATACATCGTTTAGACTGTAATAAGTGAATAATGTCTATATCACTACATAACAATGTATTTCCCTCTTCATTGTTCCACAACAGCAGGTACATTGTGTATACTGGACTCATCAAACATTAATTCCAATGTAGAAATTGTACTTGCCGTCGTTGGATGTCGTCGTTAGATGTCGTTTCACATGTATATTTATATTTCTAGTCTACTATCTTAATTTCATAATTATAGACTCTTAGCTATTTACTCATAAAACCAGAATGATACTTGCACGCATGATACTTGGTGGTTCATCATTCTCTCTCAATGAGGCTGCCCATACTCACGAGCATAATAAAACATAAAATTCTGCCATGGGAACCTGAACACAATTGGTGGCGCTTTATTGAATCACGGAATCATGTATCAAAGTTCAACCGCCTATTAAAAGAGTTTATTAACTCAGTTTTGAAGTGATTTAGGTGACATTGCGTAACGTCATAACTACAATACACCAGCCCCAGCTATTCAGATCAAAATTCGTTTCACAAAAACATTTTACAAAATATTAGTGGTTTTGCAAACGAAAGAACATCCATACCTTAAGAAGACAAGCAACACTGGTAGCTGACATCTACACCATAGAACTGCAATGAAATATTAATATCAATGAAACACTGTAAAACGCAAGTGATGTTCTCGCGTCTGTCTACATAATATTTGTAACATTCATGTACAATTTCTCCTGCGATGTCTGTTTGACGTCCGTGTGTTCTCCCCTTCTTTTGTCCACCTTTGCGTACAACTCCTCGCATGGTGGGGATGCTGACGAAGATGTTTTTGCTGTTTTGTTCACAGTTGCATACAGTTCCTCACAAGGTTTAGGCTCTTTGTAGAAGCAAACTAGGTTTTTGGTATCGTGGTTGTCATCTTCTCTGATACGACTATATTCGTCAGAGTCGAAATCATGAGAGTTCTCACAATTTACTTTAATTTCCAGAAGATCGTCAGAAGGCTCGGATTTTGCTGGAATGAAGCAAGCCATATTGTCGTCTTTACGAGAAGTGGAAGAAGAGGCTGAGAAAACAGGATCTTGTATCGGTGCCACGTCGTACTGAGAGATATGATCGATGGAATCATATTCACTGTCCAAACACGTATTGCCAATTTGAGCAAAGACACGGTCAGGCCGTTCGCCAAAGTTCAGCGAATTATAACAGCTATCATCAAACAAACACGCTTTAGCAGAGGAATTAAAGTCATCTTTCGTCATACCGCCAGTTCTGTTATCAAGGTCTACATCTTGGTAGACACAGTCTTCATAGCTATTCGCTGCCTGTTGCAGCGATGTTTCTTGCAAGCTGTGGTATTCATGCCAAGCCAAATTATTTTCTGCAGTCATCGAAGTCATGCCGGCAGGAGGAGGAACTTCCCTGTCTACCTCCGCAGTGTCCTGGTAGATGTGGTAAGAGTCCTCTTGTTCAAGCGAAGCGTCCCCAAATATGTTTTCCTCATGACTAGGTAATGGAAGAGCCTCTGTGCCAGCGATAATACCCGAAGAGGGAACGATATTCGTCGTTCTTTGATTCCGGATTGAAGTGTTTACAGCATGCATCTGCAGTTGACCGTCACCTGGGTAGTCACTTGCCCGATTTGAAAGTCGAGATGTTCCGCGTCTTCTAGTAATGGGAGAGGGAAATACATAAATGGCAAATATTTTATTGTTACGTCCAGAGTAATCACTGACATCAACGTAATGACGCAAGTATTTGTTGGTAATATAGTGTATTGCAATCAATGAAATTGACTTCTGCACTAAAGTTCATTCATTGGCAGCATGGTTCTCCATTTCTGACTTTTTCTTTGTCATGATTCGGTCACATTTTGTGGATGTATTTCTTCATCTAAAGTATGTTTATAGTTTTATTGTAAACAAATGGCGTCCGTTTAAATCTCATTTGCATATGTAAAAGTTACATTGTACTTTACTTTGTTTCGGCCGGAGATGAAATAAAATGATTTGAATGAAATGAATAAGTTATGCAAGAAATAGTTCAATGAATTTGTATCACCCTCTTCAGTACATAAGTCCGGTTTTATCATCTGTTTTTCGTATTTCGTTAATTGGACATTGAAATACACATTATACATCTATGTATACCTATGTATAATACCGTGCATTAATGTATTGTACAATTATTCGTGACATTGAGAGCCGTTAGGTCGCACATCATTCGGTATTTGTTTATCACACACTTCTAGGCCTTTATATTTATAGTCATTTTGATATCATGTTTACCTAAATGCAAGCATTTAAATTCTGATAGTGTTTGTATCAATTCAGTTTATTTTATGAATGTGCATATGTTTACAATTTTCATGTATATTTTTAAGTAAAATATGAATTTTTAACATTTACATTATTTACACGTGTTTATCAAATAACATCGACCTTCTACATGATTCATGGTCATCCTGCTGGTAAAAACACAGTGTCTTTCAAACACAGTGTGAACAGATTGTGAACATATTGTGAATCATCTAATTTACAGTATTAAGCATGACATTACATTGTGAATGTGCTGTGAAAACCACACCACAGTGTGAAACTATCTTCACTCTGATAAATTCGAGCGTTTTCACACAGTTGACTAGGTGAACACACTTTGAACACACTGTGGAACAATGCCTTCTTTCAGGCAGGATTATAACTATGTATCATGATGTTTACACACAACGTGCACAACATTGTTTTACATTAATTCAAACCATATCATATCATCAATAAAGTAGCGATGTTAACACGTGTCTTCCTCTCAAGAAAAAACAAAACCGATTAAAATGATAACACATTACTTAAAGACAAATAAATAAGACACACCTCTTCTGCTGGTAGCGACAGCATGCCATGGAAACTGTGACAAGGACTAGAAGAGCGACACCCAGTAGGGCTCCAAGGATGTATGTAATAAATTCACTTCCAGGAACTGGAGAATCTGTACGATGATTCATTAGGTTAAAAGATCTCAACAAGTTCATGAATGCTTTTCATATCTTTTCATAACATAAAAGAATTGATATCATACCTTGATGGGATCGACATACTTCAAGATCATTGTTTGTGTATGCGACAAGTGATATTTCATTGCATTAGCAACTGATTCTTTTCACTTCGCTTTACCATTTATTGTATGGAACCATCCAGTGCTCCATCCATTTTCTGGAAAAATATATAAAAGTTGGATAAGGCTGGATCAAGTAGGATAAACTTACCATAATTCAAATAAATCTTCAACTAACGAGGCTCGGCAGTTCGGATATTTAAGATCTTAATGGAAGCGGTTATACTGAAATTTGAATTTGTTTGGAAACTTTATCATTGAAATGTTATACATGTTATGTAACTCTGGATCCACGTCTTTATTGTACTCCAAGTTTCAGACAACCCATATTTTGTGCGAACTAAAATAGTTTTACCGAAGGCAACCATAATGCCTGTTTTGACGTATATTGCAAGATCCACCGTCGGTACCACTTCTTGTAGGCTCTGTGATGCAGCTTATGACATAGCATAGCATTTGTTATTTGCTCACAGTAACCCTTGACAAAACATTATCACTTGCAACAGCAAAGCAGAAGCAAGTAAAGGTACCATTCATTTAATGCTTTAGAATTTATAACTACAAGCAACTTACCTGAAGAAGCGATGGCGGTGTCATGAAAAGTCATGAGCTCTTGCGTAGACTGTCCATTGCCTATTTTTTAAAGTGATGTAAAACAGCAAAATGAGTTCTTCGGTTAGTAAGGTATTATGTGTGGATAAGTGTGTGTGTGTTTGTGTGTGTGTTTGTGGATTAGTTATGTCATACTGAAAATGCTAAATGAAAAGATGTGTATCTTCATTAGATCCAGTCCAACATCAAAATCTTTTAATACTTGAGATATCGATATATTTCTTTTGTCTTAAGCAGCTTGTTAGTATTTTATAATATTTTTGAATGATTATCGTTTTGATGTCTTCCATATGCCAACGTATCTGCTTAGAAATTAATTCAGAGATAATTTTATTAAACAAATATCACTTCAGTGAGAGACAGTGCAGAAAGTTATCCATATACATTTACCATTTTTGTATAATATGATAAGCTTCTTTGAGCGTACATAATACTTATGTAGAGAAGCCATTTAGATAAGCAAACTCACTTAAAGGACAAGTTCACCTTCATAAACATAAGGATTGAGAGAATGCAACAATATTAGTAGAACACATCAGTGAAAGTTTGAGGAAAATTGAACTATCGATGCAAAAGTTATGAATTTTTAAAATTTATGTGGTGGAACCGCTGGATGAGGAGACTACTACAGCTTGTGAGTCATATGCGTACAACAGTACAAAGAAAATGTAAAGGAAATTCAACATATTTTCACTTTTTTTTCGCATAATAAAAGAGCACTTGACTTGCCTCTTTCTAAAGGCAGGGGGAATAATATTACCCATAACATCTGTCGGTATAGAGTCGGGGAAATGTGTACTTTTTTCAAAAGATGAAATTTTGTGAAATTCTCTTTATATTTTCCTTGTAGTGTTGTACGCATGTGACATCTAAGTTATTCACACACTGCAGTAGTCTTCTCACCCAGCGGTTATTGCACAAAAACTTCAAAAATTCATAACTTTTGAACGGATTGTCCGATTTTCCTCAAACTTTCAATGATGTGTTCTACTAATATTGCTACATTCTCTCAATCCTTATGTTTATGAAGGTGAACTTGTCCTTTAAAGAAGACGTCGTCTCTCGTGCCGTCGTATCTTGAACATACCGACCTTCTGCGTACAAGGACATTGTACATTGGCGTCAACAACATAATCTTACTCCATGTATAATTTTCCTTTTAAAAACAACGAGCAGTCATATTATTTTATAGAAAAAAATACCCATGTACTTGACATAGCTATTCGGTGTCAGGTTTATAGTTCATGCTTCAATATTGAAATGAGAAAGTATACCAGGTATACCCTGTAAACGACGGAGGCAATATGTTTCCTGTAAATCAGTTCATTATAAAAACACTTATAAAAGAGAAAAAAAGTGAGAATAAGGATATCGTATATTATGATATTTTTATGATATCACATATTCGGAATTATCTCCTATGAAAACGAAAAATATCACATAGGTTTCTATATTTTGTATCAGTCATGTATATGAAAATATGCATCAAGAAACCTATGAAAAGTAAATATTACCATGCCGTAAGTATATCAAGGTATTAGTATACCTTTCTTTTTCTATTTCCAAAAGTGACACGGCACAAATCAAATTTTAGAAACCTAAGAACATTAAGTGACATTTACCACCATTGTTAAGAAAAGTTAATCTAGGAAAGCATTTTAACTAATTGTGTTCACAGAAGCCATTGACAAAGAGTGCAAAAGAAAGGCAGCGGCAAATAAAGATAATACTCATTGAATGTATTTTATCAATATGGACGTAAAACTCACGTGAATAAGACATGGAGGTCCCACGTACTGTTGTTAGCTCTTGGGTAGCCTCTCCGCTGTCTGGATGTTAAGTAATGAAGAACAACGACATAAGTAGTTCTGTCATCGATAACATAACTAATTAATAGTCCTCCTGTGCAGGCATGTAAATATCTTAGTAACTTCAATCAGTTGAGAAAGAAACCAGAAATACACACACAAAAAGGAGCACCACTATAAAGATACCTGTGGACAACAAATGAATATTGAGTTGTTCTGATTGAAAGATGATAACAAAAAAACAAATGCGTGAGCCCAGCAACATGTCCAATGATGTCGGGCTCGCATTTGTCAATTTTCTGCATAGTTACTACTGTATAGGTTACTGAAATAAAACAACGAAAACAATAATACCATTAAGATCCCAAGAGAAGACATATTAACACGCACATACACACTCACTTACACGCATGCAAAAACAAGGGATGTTGTTGTTTCTAATCAAAGAGCAAGCTGTAATATTGTAATACTTACTGAAAGTGTTGATTGCAGTTTGTGTTGTTGAGGTGGGAAAATTGGTCCTATACCATTTAGTGTCTACAAACAAAGTGCGCACAAATACAAAGAGTAAAATTGGAAATAGCGTATCAAGGTAACGTAAACGAGGAAGAGGTAAAACAAAAATGATTGTAAAATCGGAACAGTCATCATGGTGCCCTGCTGGAATACTCCATAGTTTACGGGTAGAAAAAAAAAAAGAATCATGGACACACTTCTTTTACATAAACCACAAGGAAATATCAGAATAACAAAATCTTCAAATTATCAAATCATTTGAAATAAAGGCTTAAATTTGTACGGTGTGCAACTGCCATTGATTCCTAAGTTGAAGGATGGTCATACGAAAAAACAAAAACAAAAGACGCAAAAGACTTGTTTATTTACATGCACATACACACTCACTTTTCTTTACTAGAGTTCTCCAATCCCTCCACTAGCTGGCTCCCCTACATCATCGTGTCACCTTTAAAATCCTTCTCATTGTCTATAAGATATGTAATAATGTATATTTCCCCATTTTTCTCAAAGACTTGATTTCTTCCGCTCCTCCACTTAAACCCGTTTTCTCCATTCTCCCTCCACTCTGCAAATATCACATGGTCCCGGCACCCGTACCCGTTATGGTGATAGGGCTTTTCTGTCATTTGCAATCTCTTTGGAACCAACTCCCTCTTTATATTCGAAATGTTGAAATTGCAGATAAGTTGAAATCATTGCTTAAAACTTATCACTTAACTCAATTTGCGTTGTTGTTGTTATAGATGTAGATTATAATGCTGTATCTTAATTTAATATTCTCCGTATGTTATGTAATGATAATTCATGGAAGAGGAAATTATTAGATTTGATATTCTAACTCGTTTGAAAATGACATCACTTTTAAACCCGTTAGAACCAAAACCCAAATGCACAATTTGAAATAAAAATTACGTTTGAAAATGTAATTTTGATGATAAGAGACTCGTCCATTTTTGTGGGAATGTCCATACCAAAATAGATTTGAGTAGGAAATAAAGTTTCAGAACGAAATTTATGAGGATCATCGATGCACTCTATAGTTCCACGCGCGACCTGTTAATCTACATACTTATATAATACAGCCAATTTATGAAATGCTTTACAGTACCTCATTTTTTTTTTTTGGTAAGGTTTCTTGGGATTGCACAAGTAAAATATATCAATGCAAATGTACCTCATTTTTTGGAAACAATAGACCTACATATAATGCACTTTCATCCTTCTCATTTTCAAATAAAGAGGGGTTACTTTTAGCTTTGATATTACAGACCATTTGTTTCATTTTCGACGGGTTGGCAAGATCGGACTGACGTGTTCCAAACCGGGTAGTAAGTCGACCATCCGGGTAGCTCCACACATTGGAACGTAGCGTTGCCATTGATGACGTATCCTTCGTCACAGGTGAGAGTTATGATGGACCCATATCTCGTGATATCTGAGTTCCAGTGACCATTCATCACATGTCCGGGATGATTACAAAACCCTACCGAAACTATAACAGATACACACAAAAAAGCAGGATTGCCGGCTATATACGTTGCTTTATTACAGCATCACAATAACTGGTATAGACGATGAATAAATAGTTATTAAAAATATGCGCGAAGTAGTTTTGTCAATGAATAAATTACTGAATTTTTCATTGTACCAGACATTATGATTTATGTTGTTAGTGTCAATATCATAAGCATATGTGCACAAAATATGGTAGCACCCCCCCCCCCCCCCCCCCCCCCACCAGCACCACCACCACTCTCACCACACACACAACATAATTCACCTTGTTGTGCTCTGGAAGACCGGAAAAAGCTAGATTTCGAATGAGAACTTATCCCATTTCTGCATATATTTGAAATTTCAAGGTATAATTGAATGGTACAAAGTTTTTAGCAATATTAGCTAACCCTATTTGTATCAAGTAGATTTATGTATTTCCTACCTACAGTGCAGGAGAACCCTATAATACAGAAGATTGAAAACCGTACATTTGTAGCTGCCAATAAATATTGTTTAATATACAGAGTTCATAGCGTTCAAGGTAGTTGTTATTTCATTGACATTTATTGTTTTTTTTTTAATACAATAACACAATTGAATAAAACCATAATCAAAAGAAATTGCGTTAAAAAGACTTATTAGTGCATGTTTGTAGTTCAAGCGTTAATTTCGTGTGGATTGGTCATCCGAGCTTAATAGAATTAGAATCTCAAAATGAGAATTTGATAGAAAAAAAATACTCGTGATTATCTGTGAGTTAATGATAGGTCATTTCAATTTGATTTTAATTCATATCGACGACGATTTTTATCTTTATCTTGGACCTTACTGTTATATAAATAGTAGACAAAATGACCGGATCCATCCTCTCCCTGGCTGGGGCATGTCCAGTTGTGTGAGTAACTTCTGTCAGAAAGTACATCCGCATACGCTTTGGACCGCGAACATAAACAAGTCCCTCGGTGTATGAGAGCAATCTCATTGTGTCTGGGCCCCCTTCCACAGATAGATATACACTCCTCATCGGAATTAACGTCTAATCCATATTCAGACAAAAGGGCGGGGAATACCTGTTGGCTGCCTTCGTAACATCCGAGAAAACCAGGCTCTGCGTAAAAACAGGATACGATGGTTACGACCTGCGTTATTAACATTATTGATTTCTTTCCCGTCAACGCTTCTTAATGCATGGTGAACCATTCCCCGCACCACGAGCAGGTCGATCCATAACCTTGTTTTTGTATTCTTTTTTTGTGTCATTCCTATAAGAGTTAGTAGTTAACAGAGAAGAGAGAACAGGGAAACAAGAAACTCCAATTACTGCAGACTGCTACTAGACCAATCCAGTATTATTTGCAATTTTGCGATATCTCTATAAAAAAAAATGAACACTACAACCTTCAGCAAGACGTCTGTTTGTTCCATAGACCATGAAGATGAACATGAAAGTTATAAATATTGCATAGATTTCTGTGTGATTTGGTATTTTAAATGAATAATATTGAAAAGTATAACAACAATTATATATTCTGCGGTGCTAACCTCACCTCGGCACTTAAGTCTGACTCCCTTGTTCGAGGAACATTCAGCAGTTGTCATTGGGCAATCGCTTACACGTTGGAACCTGTTGGAATCTGTGCATTAATGGCAGTTAAAGAACTTAAATCTGTTTATCAAATCCTTCGCATGCAACAACAACTTAGTTGTCACATTATTTGGGCAAGAACGCCACACAAAAGCAGAAGCAATTTCATTTTATAATTGGCCATTCGTGATATAAAAGTAATTATCAGAACATACAAAGGAATTTAAAAGAATGCATTGTTCTATCAAAGGGGCTTTAAAATTTGCAAACGCAATTGATATACAGAATCAAGGCTAGCGCATTATTTTGTCTTCTCTTATCTTCTCCTTTTTTTCGGATTATTGTAAATAGAATGGTTATTTCACGTGTTTGTTTTATTCTACATTTCCGATAACAATGTCGATCACTATCTGGACATAAACCGAAAATGCATCGCAATCTGACAGACTTGTTGGCTTTATTATGCAAAATTTTAACTAAACTGTATTCATTTTTACCTCGTTTGTTATAAAATATTGCATTTATGCGTTTTTGTTTTTATTTTTCATTGAATCGACGTGCTTGATAATAAGGCTATACCTTGAGGTGGACATGATATGCGCTGAGTCTTTCTCCGTGATGCTGTACTGGGCAAAATCTGAGCCGAATAATTCTCTGCCGCTGGGAAGCCGAGCTCCCCGCAGACCAAGTCAGCAGCTCTAGCGTTAAATCCATCATAGCAGA
Organism: Diadema antillarum; assembly: GCF_040938485.1. Taxonomy (NCBI): domain Eukaryota; kingdom Metazoa; phylum Echinodermata; class Echinoidea; order Diadematoida; family Diadematidae; genus Diadema; species Diadema antillarum. Next base: position 2,687,667 of record NW_027271040.1, on the reverse strand, counting down.
CATATCCGTCTGATCCGATGACAACTAAACCTTCCAGCGGAGAGGGCCCATCAACAAATCTCACAGAGTGAGTTTCTTGAAAGGGAATAAGGGTAGACATTAATTTTGAAGGATATCTATTCATGAATTTGTAGTCCAAATGATCTAGAGCAGATACAGCTGTATTTGGAATTTTCTGAACAATGATGCTTCAAGAGTTTCTTGCATTTCTTAGCCATATTAGATAGGTAAAAGCCAGTGGTAAAGTCGCAGTTTTGAAAAAAAAATAATATTCATTCATGCAGCCCTAGTTTATTGAAGGGGTCGTCCAAGTAACGATTTCATTTGACAATACGCACACACACAAACACACACACATACACACACTCATTTACAAAACAAAATCTACTTCTAAACTCTTGAACATTTCTGAGAGTTATTGAAGAGAATATAAGTGTAGACATTCAATTTGAAGCACTCAATTAAGCAGCTATTTCTAAATTCATTAATCCACTGATTCCATATCAGGGATTTAGAATTATGAAAATTTGCTGAAAAATGAAATTTGGAGTGTTTGTATTGTTGTTATATTCAGAAAAGCCACTGAAGTTGTAAAAGTCCGTGGTAGGGTCGCAATAAAACAATGTACCATTTTTGACGTTTGATCTTCTACTTCTAATTAATCCCACACTCATTTATTGAAGAAACTGTCTGTAGGTAACGAGTTCATATCAAACACACACACACAGACACACACACACGCGCGCACATACAATACGAAATCTGCCCTTCTGATATACCACACCTTACATGATTAAGGGGGGGGGGGTTAAACCTGTCACCACGCGTTGTTTCTTAGTGAACCGTTTCCAGCATGTTCCTTACCACCAAACAGAGAAAAGATAATGTTGTTTATTTTGATTAATGTTAATTCGTCTCTTATTCAATAAAGATAACAAGTAAGCATGCTAAGGCAGTAATGTTACCATAACCACTTGAAGACTAGGACCAAGTATACTCGAGCAGATGTCTCTGGAAAATACGTGTTTTAACAAAAATCAGCTTGTTCTCTATTGGTTAACACCATAGGAAGCAAGAGATGGAGTAATGTTGAGCTTTCTGATGGCTGGTAATGGTTACAGTAACCGGTATTACTTCTATTGACAGAAATGTTTCAAGACACGACTCTGAATGGTGCACTTTCATTCTAACAGTCAGTATTGTAAGGATGCCAGTACATCAATGTCAGGATATGCAATATCCGATAATCACGTTTCCATTTTTACGTTGAAAGATGAGCATACTCTTATCTTATTAACTCCGCTGTCTTCATGCCACTCTCATTTACATCTCAAACTAATACAATGTTGTGTAGAAAACCTTTTTTTCTCTCTCTCTCTGTTGAAGTTGCATTTTCTATGATTACGACTGTGCATTTCGGCATTTAGTGAGCACTGTATAGAAGTTATGTATTAGTTATAGTTAGCAGTTTTTCATAGGACAAAGAAAACTAAGAATTAACAAAAAAAAAAACATTCCAGTCATCACAGAGCAACCCTTTTTATAATAGATGTGACATGTGACATAAAACACTGAGAAGCAGTGAGATATGGCTTATGTATTAACTTTCACCGTATAAACCCTTGCTTTATACTCCGCGGTCCAAGTTATTATTTTATGAATGGATTGACTCACTTATTGACTGCTTGCTTGCTTGATTATTGGCTCAATTATTGATTGATTGATCGATCGATTGATTTTTGTTCGATTTTTCTGCATTTTTATGGATAGAAATAACACAATTCAATTAAACAAACTTATCGAGTACTGCCTAGACCTAATATTTGACGAAGGAAAGTGATTTATACGAACGAAATCATTCCATGATAATGCAATAAATGAACACGAGCATAATTATGTTCAGCTGTATGTTATTTTATGCATATTAAACTTGAGAAGTACATGTGTCAAGAGACAAATTGAGCAGCTCTGAGTGTATTAAACAGAAGTGCAGAAGACTACTATCAGAAGCCATTGCTTGATGAGGAAGATGGTCTCATTTATAATGTTATTGACTTTATAAACGTTTAATGTAGATATCTAATGCCGTTAATTCTAAGGCAAATATTGAAATTAGGCACATATTGCGTATTAATAAAGTTTCACGTATGCGTATTTACCAAGTAGAAGCGACGATCAGGAAAAAAAAAATAAGATCAGGGAAAAAAATGAAAACCGCAATTTTGTAATACTAGTAAAGCGTACTAATACATCTGTATGAACCACAGCTATCTCATCACATCAACGCAATTGATACTTACCATCATAACATTTCACGGTAATCTTGAAATTTGCAGGGTATCTAGATATATAGTCCTATATACTCTATAGTCAGCTTCATCCGATGGGCCAGTGATAATAACGGCGAAGACGGCAGGTGACTTACGATACGGATGTTAGACGTTTTGTGTGCTATTTCATCTGATACCAGGAATCCAACCCATCTGTTATTGAGAGACTCAATTTTAGTGAGAATTCGCCGTCCAATAGGTGCCTGTATAACCCAACCATAACTGCTGGAGAAGCAGTTTGTATCACACGAGATCATGCGCTCTACAGTCCCTTCCATAGGCCTACAGTTCAGAGTTATATCTGCAGGATATAAAAAAAAAGACGAAGCAGGCAGTGTTGACAAGAACAGGTGCAGTTATCTGGCATAAAAGCTAGCAAAGATTTTCATGGTATGATTGGTTTGTTTGTTGCTCTTTATTTGTGGGCCTGAAAAACTATTTTGTTTCGTCGTATCAAACTGTTCTGTTTGATGGTTCAACAATATTATTAATCGTTTAAGAGTGCAAGCAAAAAACAAGTAAGTCCTAGTTGCATTAACTACTTAATTTCTGTGCTTTGCACAAAATTAAGGATGACTAAGTACGCTCAAATGTGACCCTGCACCTCAAAACAAACAAAAAGTCGCCAGACATGAATTATTAGTTAAGACCATATTCTGAAAGAGCAGACTTTAAGCTTTAAAATGATGTATAACTCAAATCAAATGGACTCTCCTAACCTATCTAAATATTGGAAAGAAAGCACAAACTCAGGAAAAGTGGGAACTGAGAAAAGAGGCTCTGAAGTACAGTGTCTATTCAAGCGCTTAATCTGTACCAAACCGTGCTGGCTGTGCGATGAATGGGACAAAAAACAGGAAATAAACCACCAGAGTAACAACAATGAAGGGATTATCAAATTTAATTGAAATTGAGCATGCCTCATTAACACATTCTGTCCACAATTAATGCCAACTTTCAAAGCAGTAGCACTATCCTTTCAAAAGTTATTAGAGTTGAAAGTAAAGAGTGTGGACAAGGTTTTTCAGAAATGAAAAAGGGATTCTAAAGACACACCTAATCACATTATTTAACCAAAAATGTTCGATATAAACAGCTAAAAAAAAAAACACTTTCCTGCCCGTTTTATGATACCAAATTTTAGCATAATGTAAAAGAAGACTCGCTCTTTTAGAAAATATGGAAAAGTCAAGTTCGGCTAGGTTGACCCATTTCGCTTATTTTCAGTCCTCACGCAAAATCAGTGTGTGCGACTTTATGTTCGTTTTGAGGTGCACGGTCAGAAATGGACCCTGAACTTTTTAGTTCTCTTCTTCAAGCGCAGTTTTCTTTTTTTACCTATTTATTTTCTATCATCTGTTCCGTTCCGGTGATTTTGGAACAGCCGATCTATAGCTAAAAAACATATATCATAATATTATTTTAGAATGCTAACTCGAGTCGATACACTTGACCTTACGATTTTCAGTTGGCACTTTGGTGCACAGTCAAATGTGACACATTTTGAACTAATTACGCTAATCAAGCTAAGTTTGATTGCGATCTATTCCCATCTTTCTTCTTAATACTATATGATTACTTAATATGTGTAATTTACGTATATATTATCATTCACGGGTAACTTCGGTAGCTCAGATACGCTTTATACGCATGATAATCTCCAGTTCCAGTTGAAATAATCATCCCAGCAAATAATTGCAATATGAACCAGTGACAGTGTGTGAAAGAAAATTGAAATAATTATAAGTTTCATGCGCTCTGGTGTGTCTTGCCTGCTCTTGAAAACACATACATGCTACGGATTATGAAATCATGTTTGGCAGTAATAATGCTTGTTAAACATTAACAGTGTTGATAACTGTCATGGTATCGATTATGATGTTAACTCTACTTACCAACTGCATCCGTTGAGAAAGTTGGGAAGATACAGGAGATTACACAAGCAAACAGTAATGCCGTGGCAGCCATTCTTCCTCTGGTATTTAAACTGAACAAATGTCTCTCTATTTGTTTATAAATCGTTTTTGGTGGTATGCAATTTGTATGCAGTGAAGGCATTCGCTGCAGAGGCTTATGGATAAGTGCGGAGTTACCGACGCTCCAACTTCTTCAAAAACTTCTAGCGCTGTTCAAGAAGGAGCAACAATCACATCATAGTGATGGATGGGGGGGGGGGGGGGGGGGGAATCATTATGTAAGCGGAACTTAGTCAAGCTGAGAGCTCATTGAATCAATGTCGAATGAGATATTTTGCTGATTTTGCCAGGCTTCAAACAAGCTACAATAAGCACTTCAGGGTGTCACTCATGTCTCCAATTCGTATAAAAACAATCGCAAAATCTCCGCATGATGTAAAAGCCATGTTGTAACATAGTTTCAAGTCCGTATTAGTATTAGAACAATGGCATGATGTCTCCTTCAGACGGGGTAAGAATGATAACTGATTGTAACACTAATCCTCCTTCTTTTATTACAGGAAGTTGACATCATTCTCCAAAATTTTCAGTTTCGAACACAAGTTGAATAAAAAAGTACACACACACACACACACACACACACACTCACACACACACACTTCATCGTCATAATCTTATATCACCAAAACATTATGATTGAGTAATGATTTAACAAATTCCAATATGATTTTGTAACAAACGTTTAGTCGCCATAGAGTTACTTAATCACTGTATGCTTCGTTTGGCAATTTTGAAGCTTGCATTTTGTTGTATTCTCCCTCTTTTTTCTCCATCAGCGAATTTCATCTTGCGCGTATTGATATCTGTGTATTTTGTCGCATGTCTTATATGTGACCTTTCATTACATAACCAACAAAAAGTCGTCAGACTTGGTATGGTATGGTATGGTATGGTTTATTAGATAAAATTTTCCCGCAACCAAAGGCTGAATTGCAACATTTGCTCACAAAGACATAACACTGCAATACAAATTTGATTAAAAAACAAAGTATTTACAAATTTCAAATTATTCATTCTAATGCTGGAAAGAAAACACACACTCTGGAAAAGTGTGAACTGAGAAAAGAGGATCTGAAGTACAGGGTCTATTCAAGTGCTTAGTATTCACCAAGCCGTGCTTAGCTGTGTGATGAAAGGGACAAAACACATGATGTAAACCAACGGAGCAACAGCAATGAAGAATTTATCAGATTAAGCTTAAATTGAGCATGCTCTATCAGGACATTCTGTGCATGATTAAGATTAACTTTCAAAGCAGTAGCAATATCTCTGCAAAAGTTATTAGACCTGAAAGTGAAGAGTGTGCAAAGGATTTCAAGAAATGAAAAAGGGGCCTCCAAGACATACCTGATCATTCAACTCTCCCCCCCCCCCCCAAAAAAAAGAGTTCCAAAACTGCAGGTAAACATACTATCCCATTCATGTTATGATCCCAAACTACAGAATAATGCAGAAGAAGGATAGCTATTTCAGAAAATATGACAAACTCAAGATTGACTCCGTTGAACCTTTTCACCTTTTTGAGTCCTTACGTAAAATCAAGGGGTGCGACTTTTTTTTATTTCTATACAATACAAGTGACCCTGCATCACAAAACCAACACAAAGTCGCTATATAATTATTATTTGGATTTTATGAAAGATATGAAAGAGCAGACTTTCAGCTTAAAATGTTGAATAACTCCTAACTTATCTGAATATTGGAAAGAAAACACACTCTCTGGAAAAGTGTGAATTGAGAAAAAAGGTTGTGAAGCCCAGGGTCTATTTAATCTTTACCAAGCCGTGCTAGCTGTGCGATGAATGAGACAAAACAGGATGCAAACTACTGGAGTAACGACAATGAAGGGATTATCAGATTAATCCTAAATTTAGCATGCTTTATCAACACATTCGGTCCATGATTAATTCTAACTTTCAAAACAATAGCGTTATCCTTTCCTAAGTTATTAGAGTTGAAAGTGAAGAGTGTGTACAGGGTTTTTTTAAGAATAAAAAAAGCCCGGGACTCTAAAGACATACCTAATGACACTATTCCCAAAAAGTGTTGAAGGTAAACTGCTAAAAAAACACACTTTCCTATTCGTTTGATGATCCCAAATTTTACCATACTTTAGAAGAAGACTTGCTCTTTTAGAAAATATGAAAAAGTCAAGATTGGCTCGGTTGACCCATTTCACCTTTTTTCAGCCCTCATACAAAATCAGTGCATGCAACTTTTTGTTCGTTTTGTGATGCACGGTCAAATATATAGACCGTTCTTGCTTTATAGTTCTCTTTAAAGGTGCTAAAAAAGCTTTAAAATACAACGAGATAATTTGATTTATCATATTCATATCTAAAATGTTTTGAAATCACGCTAAGCCAAATTTGTGGTGAAACTCATCATACATAGATCGGTATACACACATACATACATAGGAATTGAGCGTTTTTAAATGCACAGCGCAGAGCGCACAATCAGGTATAGGACGTTTACACGGACTCTCGACTTTACGAACTCATACCTCCCAGAATATGTATTTTTCCTTAAATGCACCTGGTTTTTATGAAAATGTAGATTTTAAGCTTGCTCTACATACCTCATTTGTAGAGTTTTGTGAAAATTCTACATCGGTACCTTTCGACTTGAAAATTAGGTGTCATTTCTCACTCAAACGCAATCAGCTCTACGACAACACGCAATTTTACATTGACGGCGCGGTGTGCCAACTGTGAGCCTGACGGCAATTTTGGGAGGGTTTTTTTTTTTTACTGTCATACCTGTTGTATTTGTACAATGCACCTGCCTTGTAAGTTGCAGAAAATACTCACGTGTATTCTAATTGAGTTTGGAGGAATTTTGTGAAAACTTCGCCATCGGTACCTTTCAAGGGCGTACCGAGGGGGGGGGGGGGGTGTTTTGGGTGTTCAAACACCCCCCTTTGCCAAAAGGGGGTGTTTGAGGTGTTCAAACACCTCCCTTGGGCAAAAGGGAGGTGTTTGAGCTATTCAACACCCCTCTTCAGCAATGTTTAGATGTTGACAAATGAAACAAAAGCTGTCTTTACCGCTTTTATTTCCGTTTTGAATTCCGCCTTTCCTTTCTTTTGCGTTCATTTTCTCTCTCTCTCTCTCTCTCTCTCTTCCTTGTTTTATCTTAATGTTTGTGTGGATGATGATACATTATGGAGTTACATAATATTATACGCACTAAAGAACTGCGTGTTAATACTACGTTACTGCACCGCGCGCGAAGCTGACGCGCAAACAGTAGACATTCCCGATCCCTGCTTTGCTTTCTGACCGAATCGCGAAGATACATTGCGCATAATGTTCACCGTTTACCGGTACTATACCGTACGCGGTACCGTAAATTGTGTACTGAGTATGATGCATAATATTATGTGTGTACAATGCATGCTGCGCTGCAGCCTATTATAGGCACATTGCATGCTAAGTTAGTAGTATCAACTACCAACAGTGGCGTATCTAGGGTGGGGGGGGGGGGCACGTGAAAAAAAACGAGAAAAAAAAGAAGAAGAAAAAGAAAAAACCCGACGAAGAAAAAGAAGAAGAAGAAGAAGAAGAAGAAGAAGAAAAAAAAAAAAAACCCTCGCCCGGACGGGGGAAAGGAGAAATGGGGGGGGGGGGGGGGAGAGAAAACCAAATCAAACAAGATAAAAACAAAACATGAATTCCATGTTTTGTAACGCTGAAATATAAAAATTTTCGGCTCGCTCGCTGCGCCCACTCGACAAAATTTATCCAAAAAAAAATAAAAAATAAGAAGAACAAAACGTAATGATGACGTGGAAATATAAAAATTTCGGCTCACTCACTCTTAGTAATTTAGAGTATTTTCCAAGTCCTCAGTTTGTTGGCATAAATCGTTATCTATGAAGCCGTCACTATATCTAGATTAGAAATGTAAGATTTAATAACCAGAAAATGACAAGAATTCCATGATTTGGAAGGTAAAATACAAGAACTGTCGGCTCGCTCGCTGCGCTCGCTCGCCAAAATGTATCAAAATTTATCAGATTTTATATCACCCTCAAAAAACCCTGTTAAGTGCTCGAAAAAGCATATCAAGTGGACTTTTCTAAGTCCCTACCGGGATTGGATTGGGGTTGAACACTGTTGGTATATAAATCGTTATCTATATAAGACCGTCACTATATCTTGATTAGAATTTTTATACGAAGATTTAATAACCAAAAATGACAAGAATTCCGTGTTTTGTAAGCTGAAATACAAGAATTTTCGGCTCGCTCGCTGCACTCGCTCGCCAAAATTCTTCAATATCTATTACATTTAAATCACCCTCAAAAGACCCCTTCTAAGTGCTTGAAAAAGCATATCATGTGGACTTTTGTTAAGTCCCTACCGGGATGGGGTTGGACACTGTTGATATAAATCGTTATCTATAAGGCCGTCACTATATATTGATTAGAATTGTAATTCGAAGATTTAATAACCAAAAATGACAAGAATTCCATGTTATGTATAAAGCTGAAATATAAAAATTTTCGGCTCGCTTGCTGCGCTCGCTCGCCAAAATATATCAAAATTTAGGGTTGCCTATTACATTTAAATCACTCTCAAAAGACCCCTCTTAAGTGCTTCAAAAAGCATATCATGAGGACTTTTTAAAGTCCCTACCGGGATGGGGTTGGGGTTGAACCCTTTTTCAGAAATTAGGGGCGCAATTTTCGCGCTTGCCCCGGGCGCCGTTTTCCCTAGATACGCCACTGACTACCAAGTACAGTCAGTATAGTAGCCTACTGGAAGCAGCAAGCTCTGAAAGCTCTGGGAGTAGCAAGTTACTTGCTACTCAATGTAATTAGTAATAGCACATGGACTTGGTAATCTTTAGTAATAGTAGATATGAATTTTTTCAATGACTGAAAGTTAAAACTGAAAGATAATTGAGTGTGAGTCTACAAATTGTGGTTGGATGACTTTATTGCGCCTAAAATTCACTAGATATCTAGGTCTAGGAATAGTGGCGTAACTACGGGGGGCATGGGGGGGGGGGCACCCCCCCCCCCCCCCCCAAATCCGCTGGTAAAAAAAAAAGAAAAAAAAACCTACGAAAATGGTAATTCAAGGGATAGTAAACTGCTTTTGAAATCGACATGAAAGGATGATCAAGAAAAAAAGATATTTTTCTAAGATTTCTTTTAACCATACAATCAAAGAGGTATAACATCGTTCAAAAAGCCCGGAGACGACAAAAGATTGTGATTCAGCGTGATTCCTGGTTGGCATTTTGAATACAAGCAGGATGTGCGCAGTGTACTCAGAATATCGGAATGGCAAAAAGAGTCGCTGCAATGTTGCGCAATGTGATGTTTGATAGGTTGTACACATTTGCTATCAAAGCTTGATCATTGATTTTGCAGTGTTGCTTTACATACTAGTCTATATTAAAATGCCTTGCATTGCCAATAATAAGACTTGACCTTGGCTATTTCCTAACTTTTCCATCTATATGAAACACACACACTCACAAACACAAACAAATTAGGGGATGCTCTATATAAAGTGCAGATTTTGGACATCCTCCCGCTTGGTCACTTCGACGCCCCCTCGCTGGTCATACCTCCCCCAATCATGAACATAAACCGACACCCTTGACTACCAGTGGCGGATCCAGGGGGCGCACCGGGCGCCCCCTCCCTCCAATGCGAAAAAAATATACATGTAGCTACAAACGACAGTTTTTAGACGGTAAAATGTCAAAATTTTCAAGCTCGCTCGCTTCGCTCGCTCGCATTTAACCGTTATATGCCATTCTCCTGATGTTACTGCCAGTAATTGCCAGCAGTTGCGCCCGGTGCGCCCCCCCCCCCCCCGAATTTCCAAAGCGAAAAAATATAGCTACAAACGGCAGTTTTGGGACTGTAAAATGTCAAAATTTTCAAGCTCGCTCGCTTCGCTCGCTCGCATTTAATCGTTATGCAATTCTCCTGATGTTGCTGTCAGTAACTGCCAGCAGTTTCGCCCGGTGCGCCCCCTCCCCTTAATTTCCAAAGCGAAAAAATATAGCTACAAACGGCAGTTTGGGGACTGTAAAATGTCAAAACTTTCAAGCTCGCTCCCTTCGCTCGCTCGCATTTAATCGTTATGCAATTCTCCTGATGTTGCGGTCAGTAATTGCCAGCAGTTTCTTCCGGTGCGCCCCCTCCCCTTAATTTCTAAAGCCAAAAAATATAGCTACAAATGGCAGTTTTGGGACTGTAAAATGTCACAATTTTCAAGCTCGCTCGCTCGCATTTAATCGTTATGCAAATCTCCTGATGTTGCTGTCAGTAACTGCCAGTAGTTGCGCCCGGTGCGCCCCCTCCCCTTAATTTCCAAAGCGAAAAAATATAGCTACAAACGGCAGTTTTGGGACTGTAAAATGTCAAAATTTTCAAGCTCACTCGCTTCGCTCGCTCGCATTTAATCGTTATGCCATTCTCCTGATGTTACTGCCAGCAACTGCCAGCAGTTGCACCCGGTGCAACCCCATTAATTTCCAAAGCAAATATATATATATATGTGACCCTGCACCTCAAAACAAACAGAATGTCGCCAGACATGAATTTTTCTTTAAGACCATATTCTGAAAGAGCAGACTTTAAGCTTTAAAATGATGTATAACTCAAATCAAATGGACTCTCCTAACCTATCTAAATATTGGAAAGAAAGCACAAAATCAGGGAAAGTGTGAACTGAGAAAAGATGCTCTGAAGTACAGTGCCTATTCAAGCGCTTAATCTTTACCAAACCGTGCTGGCTGTGCGATGAATGGGACAAAAAACAGGAAGTAAACCACCAGAGTAACAACAATGAAGGTATTATCAGATTAAAGTGAAATTAAGCATGCCTCATTAACACATTCTGTCCATAATTAATGCCAACTTTCAAAGCAGTAGCACTATTCTTTCAAAAGTTATTAGAGTTGAAAGTGAAGAGTGTGGACAAGATTTTTCAGAAATGAAAAAGGGATTCTAAAGACACACCTAATCACACTATTCTACCAAAAATGTTCGAGATAAACTGCTAAAAAAACACACTTTCCTGCCCGTTTTATGATACCAAATTTTAGCATAATGTAAAAGAAGACCCGCTCTTTCAGAAAATATGAAAAAGTCAAGTTCGGCTAGGTTGACCCATTTCACTTATTTTCAGTCCTCACGCAAAATCAGTGTGTGCGACTTTATGTTTCGTTTTGAGGTGCACAGTCACATATATATATATATATATATATACATATTATATATAGCCACAAACGGCAGTTTGGGGACTGTAAAATGTCAAAATTTTCAAGCTCGCTCGCTCCGCTCGCTCGGATTTAATTGTACAGTTATGCAATTCTGATGTTGCTTCCATGAGATGCCCCCCCCCCAATGTCTTGACCCACGGTACGCCACTGAACACCCCCCTCTAAAAAATCCTGGGTACGCCTATGGTACCTTTTCAATATTCATAAACCATGTCAATTTAGCCCCGAGTGAATAACCCATCAAAATGTTCAAACACTAAAGCAATTGCGTGCTTCTCACTTGAATACGCTACGCTGATTGGCTACATGTCATTGGCCTTAAGAGGTTTCATCGAGTCAACGCGTGATCGTGACTTAGCGCGTATGCAAATTCGTGACGTGACAATAGGTGCGCGCGTCTTTATTACTATTTAGTATATAAATAGTGAATGGTCACGAGTGGAATGGTACGAGATTTCGCACGAGGTGAAAGAAAGAGGCGCTCTATTCAACGAGGCGAAGCCGAGTTGAACAGTGCGCCTGATCTTTCACCGAGTGCGAAATCTCGTTCCATTGCACGAGTAAAGACCATACACTATTTGTTTTATACAACACCTCCAACGTCAACGAATTTGGTACTCACAGATTCTTGAATTAAGCACAGAAATGGTAACCATTTTCCGTGAAAGACGAATGACGAATGAGTAGCCTCACAGTCCCAGTCACCGTGTATGTACATGTTAACGTGTAGGTACTATGCAAAACGAAGTTGTTTACAAAAAATGGTGACAAAAGTACGCGCTTGTAAGCGCGCTTGTAGTTGCAATAGAACATTTTGATCGAACCAAAATTGCACGCTGAGACAGCCAGAGCGTGCAATGGAACCTTTCACTAAATGTCACGTGATGGGCAATCGGATAGCTACATTCTAAATAGGTGTTGTATTGATTACATTTCATTAATACATAGCTCAACGTAGCATTTCATGAATATGTATTATTTTTTAACGCTCAACGCACTGTAATAGGTGGTATGCAAATGACGGATCTACGTCATAGCTCATTATCTGTTTATCACCGTTCGCGTGTAGACTTTTTGTAGTGACATACATACTAAAAGTATCTTCCTCACATACTTTGTTCTATCAGCACTTCCCTTGCTCTCTTCTTCCCTTAATACCCCGCTATCTTTTTATTATTCTGTAGGTAGTTTGTACGTCCATATACGGAGGCGAATATTATCGATAATAACTAATTATCATGGCCCTTGACTTTAATTGAATCTTTAGGGTCTCCATAGCTAGATCAAGATTTCAAAATGGTATACATAATTATGTTCAATACCTTATTAAAATCTGTAGAGAAATGTGACCAACTGAGTGGAAATTACGAAATATTTGATATAAAAAAAGAACAAAAAGTGTATAAAGATGGAACTACCTACTATCAGAAGTTTTAGGTGGCTATAGACTTGTGGATGATTAACAGTCACGCTTCCATGCGAATCGATTTCAGGTGGATTTGCATAAGAAATGCAGCCATGTAGGTCACACACAGGGTGCATAGACCATAACCTAACGACTGACCCTATTAAAAAAGAAAGAAAGGAAAGGAACCACTTTGGGTGGTATTCCCGAATACGATGAGTTTGAGATTCACCGTGATTGATGCAGCTTCAAACTTCGTTGAATATCAATCTACAAAATATAATTTACATAATACCATAATGAGCCTTGTCAAGTCCCTGACTGTAATAAACCTCTTTACGAAACTTGAGTAAAATCCGCTGGCTGGCAATGAAAGCGCAATGACCACGGAGCAAGCGAGGGCGCCACCAACAAAAGCTTTAGACGGCTAGATGTTCAATAGTATACAGATATAATGTAATTCTGAGCACGTGTGACTGGTTTGATTTGGTTTTATTTCCCGTTATAAAAAAAGGCATACAAATGAAATAACTTTACAAATATACAGAGTATACAGAAATGAAATGTCATACACACATGCACAAATACGAGAAAATTAATAGCATTGAAAAGTAAGAGTACGAGTTTACAGATAGAGAACCTAAACAATAATAACAAAAACAGGGTAATAAATGAGATAGAGGAAAACGGCTAGAAAACTCATATTCAGCGACACTACTGTAGAGTCACTGGTCTTCCATGGGGACCAGAAGAAAAAAAAAACACGATAGAAAAGAGGGGGTGGAAAGGGGGAGGGGGTCGTATCGTCGTGTTACAACAATGATAATTTTAAACATTATCTTCTTGTTCGAATTAAAGGTCCTTATACAAATCAAAATAATCATTAATTATGCAAATATCATACATAAAAATCTTTGAATTATTCATGAAAACAAACCACCATTGAGTCTTATTCATTCTAATTATTTAAGAATGATCGCTTAAATATCACAATTGTTGGGCAGTTACGAATACACATATAGGAAGGCTATTATGCAACTTGCGTTTACAACTATTTATTCGAGGTTTTGATAAAGGAAGATTATTACATCGAAAATTATAGGGTTTATTAATATATGCTATATTTTCTTGCAAATAACTGGGTGTTAAATTATTCAAAACTTTAAAGGGAAGGTCCTGTTTTGGTTGATGATGGCACGTCGGGATGAAATTTTTTGGCAAGATAATGACAAACTACTTATGAAATATGAAAGAGCATTGAAATTTATGGGGAATTCAAAGTTTGTTTGACAAAAATTGGTCTAGAAATGGCTGAGAAATGCAAAAATACGTCGTCCGATAAAAGTGTGGGACCCACACTTTCCCCCGTGATACGACCTTACCTCCCTCTACCGTTTGAATTTGACTACATTGGGCTTGGGGCTTTTTCAACCGTTATCTTCCGCACACGCGAGCGATGTGTACCGCACGGCTTGGTCTGGGAGGTTGACCTTTTCACCTCCGTGAATTTGGGAGAGAGACGGCGCGGCGAGGGAATATTGCGTAATCATGGGGGTTCATGGCACATTTGCAGACCTGTATGCACGTCGTGTGTGCGTGGAGTTCTGTGATCGCACTGCGCTATCAGCCGTCGCGTCGTTCCGTTTGTTTACTTGAGGGCACATAGTCTCTTTTCCTCGGTGTGATGCTGCGTATAGAGCTCTACGGATTCCGACTCGAGAGCAACTAAAACAGTTAGGTTTTGCAAGACGAGGTATACATACGTCTCCGACCCAGAAATCTCGGAAAAGAATATAGAATCTTTCGAAATGAGGCGTAGGGGGCAACGAAGGGATCGCGATTATTGAAACTGGACAAGATGCCTTCATCCCGTAGAAATGAACCGACGCTACACCTGGATCTACCGACCCCAGCTCGCGATGTCCTGAGTGAAAAAGTGAGTATACAGGCATTTAGTGTAGAAGTTAGTCAGTCCGACCCATCTTTATCCGTAAGTGCATGATGTGAGAGCTTGAAGTTTATCTCGTGAAGAATATCCTGTGCCTGCTAGAAAAGATGTATGTAGGATGACCCACAAAAGGCTTGATTACTTTATTTTTTCACCTTGATTTTCAAGGTTTTATGCGTGTAAAAAGTTCAGAAAAATAGATTTCTGAATAATGAAATTCGCAAGGGGTAATCGGCCAAACGAGAATGAAGTAGGGTCCCTTAGTGCCGAGTGTTCGTTGATCTGAAAATGAAATAAATTTCCTTATTCTGAAGCGTCCATAGTATTCTCAAGATTATGTGTATCGATCCTAAAACGAAATAAGGCTCGTTATTCCAAAAAGGAGATTCGTTAGTCAAAAATGAAGGAATGTTCGTTATCAATTCTAAAAGTGAATAATATGTGCCCAAAGAGAATGGGGGAAGGGGTGATCATAATTTCTGTCGAGTATAGTTTACATGAGATTTGGAAGGGGATGATCTACACTGTATACTACTAGGTAGTATCAGAAACAGGGGAACACAATGGCGCGGCAGCATTGCACCCTCGTCGTGTCATTTTCTTCTCCCTACCTTTGAGTAGCCCCTATTTATAATAACCGTTTCTACATCATATTACATAGCTCATCCTTTTGATGTAATTAATCTGTCATATCATAATCATAAAAATGAAGTATACAATACCTGCAACATAACGACTAACGCTGGCCGTTTGGCGGAGGTTCAGTGGTCCGATGCATCATGATAATGTGCGTGTGTTTGCGTATCATTTTCATTCAATTTTCTCTGCGTAGTATCCTATATACTTTTTTTATATGTATTTTGATTTGTTTGCTTTTGTTTTCAAAGCTCTTCAATTACTGTTTGTTATTATTAAATTGACTGAGACTCTACATGTATATGCCGTAGAAGACTGTAGGTTGTTCGTTCACTGTGTCAGTTTTGTCCATCTATGTAGATCGTACATATTGTACATAGATCCATCATGATGAATTGCTGTTTGCTTTGATGTGCCCTTTTCTTTGAAGTACTGAATAATTATGAAAGTTATAATAAATGGAAATATGAAATAGATTTTGTAATTTGACAAGCTATAAGATGATTTGCAGGTTGCATAATTCCATTTCCATTTCATAATTTGTTATCACAGTCAGTGAGAACAGCTTGATGTCAGGTTCTAAAACTTTTTAGGATGCTATGATTATGTTCCCCGGATGAATCCCTTCTGAGAAAAAAAAATCTTCAGAAGTATTTTTTTTTCTCAAAAGGGATTCATCCTGGGAACAATGCGTGTATAATTTTTCATAGATTGTCGGTTATGAATGCAACCAATGTCTTTTCCTTTTACACTTTCAGTAGGCTATGGATACTCTACATCTCAAGTGGCACTTTAGTGGTTTCTCGGGACCTCTGAAAATGAAATCAGACCACCAAACTTCTAAACAGTTTATATTTTGACGGTTCCATCGGAGAACTGTGTCGAAAAAAAAATTGTCCTTTCATTGGTAGGCCACGATACATTTCTTTTTTCGGGTCATCAAAATTCGAATTGAACGTTTTTGTAAGGGATCCGAACAGGACACTAAAAATAAATGAATAAATAAAACTCAAGTTTGTCTCGGAATTAACTTGTGAAAACTCAATTGATTCCATTAACAGGGAACGCGGGATATTACGATGAATCATGGTAGTCAATGAGATACGTTGTATGACCCGACGTTACTCTTTCAATATACGTTTACGCGTGAAAAAAGAATGAATCTCTAATTCCACTGTATCAATTTTTTTTAAATAGATCTCAGGAGCAAATCGAGAAAAGACAGGAATGCGCATTGGAAGCCAGTCAACAAAGGTAATGTTATTCTGATAAATATATCAACAAACGTGACCTGTTCTTTTTCGCATTGTGTGTGTGTGTGTGTGTGTGCATGTGTATTTGTGTTTTTGCTTTATTTTGTTTTGTGGTTTTTTTTTAGAATGTGAAAACACGTAAGGCCTATATCGGCCTATATGACGCTTATTTTTATTCCGCGAATTTCTTATTAGTCAGAATGGAAGGCATTGTGTGAATATCATTTTACTCTGGTACATAAACTACGGGATGTGCAATTGAATCGTATATTGGTTGAAGAAAATGTCTACTCATGGAACCATGGTAATGATAAAATTATATATGAAAATGTTTCTGTTTTGTTCTTTATTACACAGGCAGATGTGTTCAACAAAATAACAAAACCAAAACCAAAAGCACTAAAAAAATTGGAGAGGTTCGGACATGCCGATTTTCTATTCCCGGCCACGAAGTATCGCCAGAGACAAGTCGCTTTATCCATCTGTCTTTCTCCTGAAAAGTTTCTTCCTCCACCTCTCCGAAGTTCGGCTGAGCCCCTTCACAGCCTGAACGTTCCTGGCGAAAACCATGCCCAGCCCGAGGCCTGTCATTCCATCTGGCCCGCTGCTACCACTGCCCACCTGTCTAAAGAGTTGATCATTGGGGAACGACGTTGATGGCATCACAGCGAGTATCCACGGTGGTTGTTCAAACTGTGTGAACAGTTCCTTTGGTAATCTACTCTGCTGTGGAATCGGCAGTAGACTATATCATGGTGTACTATTAGGCCGTATTTTTTTTTTTAATACAGTGTACTGTACATTGTTCTAAGTTTTGCACACAACTATATCCCCACAAACACAAGAGCCACTATTAGGGTTCGCGAGTATGCCAAAAAGCGGGATACAAATCTCGAGATTTACATGACCATCGTAATCTCGAGATTTTTGCAAATGTGCGCACAAAATCCCACTAATTTGCGCGATCAGCATCGCGACGGTACCCCCAACAAATCTTGCACTTGATTTCTGAAATAGTGCGCTGATTTGCTCCCGGTGACCGCGTAAACGGCTGACCGAAAATACTGTACTCATCTCCAGATTTTATATTCCATCATTCAAGCGAGCATCACAATAATGGGTAAATGACAACATCACACTACTGTGTGGCAGCTGCGTAAATATTGTCGGTACATGCAAACGCGTGAAGAGGGGGAAAAATCTCGAGATTTGGAGTTCAATCGTCATCCTGGGTCGTCATCCCGCTATGTTGTTATACGTGTGGATCCGGGTAATGGCGCGTAGATATTCTACATACTGGAAAGATAGTAAACACAATATCAAGACATGCATGATCATGAATGCGAACGATCCGGGTGAACAAGCGCATGTTGTTTCATTGTACTGATAGGGTATTATGAAGGAAATTGTACGTATAAGGTCCACGAGTGTCACTTAGTAGCCGCGGTTGTACGTACCATATAGCGGGTTACCAAGCTCCCCGAAACTCGAGTTTTTATTTTGTTTTGTTTTATTTGTTTTCTTTGTTTTTGTTGAAACCGTTAATCGACACTCTGCAAATTAATTGGTTAGTAGAGTATACTATGCGCTCGGAAACTAGAGTTTGTTGGGCTTTTTGTCTGTTTCTTTATTTGTCTGTTTTTATTTTTGCAGCCTTTCTCCCTCACAGAAAAACTAGTAACTCGCTAATTGCCTATCGATAAATCGATAAAACTACAAGCATTGTTCTTGAACCTCACATACATTGTCGAGTGCACGCCGTTGTGGCGTGCGCTATGAATGATGGGATATGAAAGAAAAAAAAAAGTTAAGTGCATTAATTACTTCGCGCAACCACATTGGCCTCATTAGCTGTTATACGAGTTGATAAGAATAATCACAGAAATATTCATTTTCAAAAGTGATTGACACTTCGTCTTGTAATTGTACTTACATTTCCCTTGAAATGTTGGTATGTACGGTCCGATATCACCATCTCCGGTTCTGTCCGAGGTCATAATGTGCAGTAATCGTGGATACTGGTTAGCTCGGTTAGCTTCAAGAGGGATAATTTTAAAGCGAGATGCCGATCCAGAGCACTTGCAAGATAAACTTTATACACTGACGAGAAACTAACTGTAAACAACCGAGGGAACTTGATTAACCACAACTGAAATGCTCTTCCAGGGAATATAAAGCATATGAAAATATGTATGTAGGGTTCACCTTCAAGATCAACTCTTCTTGTTTTGTTCTAATTTATTTATTTTGTAATTCAATTATTTTTAGTGTCTTTTCATTGCACTTCATTGTACTTGAATGATGGTGAATAAAACTAGACCGAGTTTGTAATCCTTGACAAGATCAACCTTGTTTCGTTATGTTCGTCAAGTTCACAGCTTTGTCGCCCTCATGTTTCAGCAAGGAACTGTGAACGGAAAGATCCCCTCCCTCTCTATCCCTCCCTCTCTCTCTCTCTCTCTCTCTCTCTTTCTGACCTTAGTTTCAGGCTTACCGTGTTGTTTTGTTTCAGTTTTTACATCAGAATTGTCGGAAAAAATTTGAATGTAATCCATGGTCGGGGAGGTGTGCTGCCGCACATTTTCAGCCCTCGTCTTACTGCATCCGATTGAAAAATTGCCTTTTATACATCGACGTTTATAAGCATTAGAAATCTGATCAGTGTTTTTGAAGTATCTTTGACAAAATAAATCATGGATGTACATAATCGAGAAGAATTCAAACCTACGACCTCCTGATCTCCGGATTTTCAGGAATATATTGACATCTTATTCCTACTCAAAATTTTGGTACACTGTCTTTTACATCTATGTGTCTGTATATGCCCGAAATGAGTTGGATGTGATGTATACAATTTCTATAAAATGATACATGTATCTATAGTTCACACCAATGTCTCATCTGTATTATGGTTGGCGAATTGTCTCCATGTTGATACTTTATAGTTTTCCCCTCCAAAATAGCCCAAAAGAGTCTTGCTATTTAATTTAAAGAGAATTGCTGCAGTCTGTAGGCCTATCGTTGTATTTTTATACTATGTGAAAATTATTTACCATAATACACGCATTTTTTTAAATATTCCAATGTTATTGTATATAAGATCAACAGATTTATCATTATTTATTATAAGGCTTGTTTCTTATACTACTTACCTTTTCACATCAAACAAGATACATTGTTTAGCAGTCAGAATTGTGATTGAAAAAAAAATTATGTGGTGTGGTTTACATAGGTACATGTATAAAAGTATTTATTATATATACAGATATATATATATATATATATATATATATATATGTATATATATTTATATATATTATATATATATATATATTATATATATATATATATATATATATATATATATAAAGTAAAAGAATTAGTAGAAGAAGAACGCCGTAAAAAAATAAATCATAGATCTTGAAGATCTTAAAAACGGAGCATAGCTCTCAAATACTGAAAGGCAAGGTCACACTCTTCATCAGTTCAAGAGTGTGACCTTGCCTTTCAGTATTTGAGAGCTATGCTCCGTTTTTAAGATCTTCAAGATCTATGATTTTTTTTTTACGGCGTTCTTCTACTAATTCTTGTACTTATTATCATCAAGATGCCGAGCAGACCAATTTTCTTATTACAATTCTGTACATATATATATATATATATATATATATATATAGGCCTGTTATTACTATTTCTATTTCTGTTCAAATGCATGCAAATTGGTTGCTATTTTGCTTTTATGTTTATGTCTCATCAAGCCCTTTAAAAAGGCAAGTGAAACAGCCGAAAGCTTGGGGAATAAAGGCAAGACTGAACATCACTGCAACGTCTATACTGCAAGTTTTCCTTCCGTCACACACACACACACACACACACACACACACATATATATATATATATATATATATATATATACGTAAAACTGTCTCGAAATTACTCAAATTTCCAGTTCTATTCTGAAGAATGGGAAAAGACACGCGAATACAAGCGGTGTTCAAAATTTACAACAAATACACATGTACACACATCTCTGTATGAACACTGTCAAACACTGTTTGTGATATGATGGTCACTGCATGTTATAGATTTTGCTTGTGGAGATAGATTGACAAGAGTTTTTGCTTGACGGCATCGTCTTCCATACGGTTACAGCTCGTTATTCCGAAGGTTCGTTATTCCGAAGGCTCGTTATTCCGAAGGCTCTTCAGTCCGAAGTTTCGTTATTCCGAAGGTTCGTTATTCCGAATTTCATTTTCGGATTAACAAAATCTTCGATAGCGAACCTTCTGAATAACGCTACAAAAATGTTCGGATTAACGAACCCTTTTTCATTTTCAGATTAACCAACCTCTAGGTATAGGGAATTTGTGTGTTTCGGATTAAGGAACCTTCGGAATAACGAACCTTCGGAATAAAGAACCTTCGGAATAACGAACAGCACCCTTCCATGTACAGCCAAGATTTCAACCTGCAGATGAGCCAAGACACCTTGTTTCATACGTGAGTATATAGGTATCATAAAAAGCTGTCATTGATTTGAAATTGTAACACGACATTTCCAGAATAATGTAAACCTAAATATAGAATCATATAAAATGTCTTTCAGGGTGTCTTACTAAAAATTTTTGATTGAAACATTGTTGATTTCTCCGTACCGAAACTTTTATGGATCATCACATCGCCTCCAATGTATACGTTGTTTATAACAAACGCTCAGTAAGATTTGTGTAATATGAACCATGACTCCATTCTGTCAATATATTTCGAGTTTCGCAGTCGAATTTCACTGTGGGGTGTTTGAGAGATGTACATCATGATAACTACTAGGGAGTTGAATTTTCCAGCATGATCCTGTCGAATTTACTTGTATTATAGGTATACATCGGAGCTCTATTGTAGCTCGATCCACTAAACATGGGCAAGTCAGTTTGCATGCTATGCACAGTGAAATCAGTGAAATTTCGGCCACTATAATTATACTGAACAAAACATACAATCCCATCGCTGACAAAAACCTGACAATTGATATTATATATAGCATTCTAACTAGAAGTTTCCATGAAGTATAATACAACATAAATATGTAATCAAGTCACTGCCAGGGGGTCTTACCAAAAACAATTCTGAGTAAAATATTTTTGATTCAATGATTCATCACATCGCGTTCGGTACGTGTTTACTTATTTTGTTTACACGCGCTAAGCAGAATAAAGCAGAATGAACCATTTGTCAAGCAGGTAAGTCATATCATTCATGACGTGATTGACAATACAGACTTTGCCACAATAGTTAAGTAACGGTAAATTAACACAAAATCTATGATCATCGTTTGATGATAAGAAACCAAGTGTTGTCTTTATTATATTCCATGAATACTTCACGTATAAAACGTTGTGATACTATATACGTACGATACCTGCCCGTAATATGGATCATTCACGTAAACAAATCCCCGCTCTTATTTTTTTTTTCGGCAGTTGTAACGGGGAAGTGACTGTATGTGTATCAGACACAGCTATTAAAAAAAGGTGATTTCATTCATGCAAACGTGTATTATTATTATTTTGTCGCATGATTTCGTACATGAATTTCATACAGTTCAGAAGCAGCAGTGAGATTGAAATATTAACATACCTATAGAGATGACCCTTGGTTGCTAAACATACCGATTTGGCAGTCAAAATCAAGGAACCAGCCAATAAATGGTATATATTTTCCTTCTCTAATTCAATTCAATGTATTCATTTCTTTATTTCCATCTTTGAAAAGACATGATTAAGAAAAAACTTTGAATTTCAGAAACTCAAGTCCTACAGGCCTACCGGTAATTGCAGTGTCGTTGATTTTCAATTGACAATTACAAATGCATGTCGCATAACTCACATTATTATCAAACATAACTCTCTAAAAAAAAGATCGAGTGAAAATATTCACTCTCGAAGGAGTGAATACAAAAAAAGAGTGAATTTAGAGTGAAATTGGAGTGAATTTCGAGTGAACATGTTCATTTTCACTCATTTTGGAGTGACCGCAGGGATCACTCGAAGATTTTGGACTTTGCCACAATAGTTCCGTAACAGTAAATTAACACAAAATCTATAATCATCGTTTGATGATAAGAAACCAAGTGTTGTCTTTATCATATTCTATAGATACTTCACGTATACGTTGTGATACCAAGGAGGTACTACGTACGATACCTGCCCGTGATATGGGTCATTCACGTAAACAAAAATCTCAGCCTCGAATTATACGATTGGTAACAAAAGCTATCATTGATTTGAAATTGTAACACGACATTTCCATAAAGAATAATTAATAAACCTAAATAAAATGTCTTTCAGGGGGTCTTACTAAAAATTATTTGATTAAAACATTGTTGATTCCTCCGTACAGAAACTTGTGTATGGTTCTATCACATCGCCTCCAACGTATACATTGTTTATAACAATATAACGCTCAGTAAGACTCAATAGGCGCTTTCACATTAGCCCGATGTTTCGAAATAGCGCGCTATTTTCTGACTTGGGAAATTAAAAAAATATCTCGAGCTTGGATTTTTATCGGGCTGATGTGAAAACGCCTATTGTGAACCATATAACTCCATTCTGTCAATATCGCCGCGGTGGAGCTCTATTGTAGCTCGATCCATGGCATGGGCAAGTCAGTTTGTATGCTATGCACAGTGAAATCAGTGAAATCTCGACCACTATTATACTGAACAAAACATACGATCCCATCGGTGACAAAAACCCGACAATTGATAGTATATATAGCATTCTAAGGGTGCTGTTCGTTATTCCGAAGGTTCGCTATTCCGAAGGTTCGTTATTCCGAAGGGTCGTCAATCCGAAACACGCAAATTCCCTATACCTACAGGTTCGTTAATCCGAAAATGAAAAAGGGTTCGTTCATCCGAAAATTTGTGGCGTTATTCCGAAGGTTCGTTATTCCGAAGATTGGTTAATCCGAAAATGAAATTCGGAACAATGAACCTTCGGAATAACGAATCTTAGGAATAAAGAGCCTTCGGAATAACGACCCTTCGGAATAACGAGCTGTAACCGCATTCTAACTAGAAGTTTCCATGAAGTATATACAACATAAATATGTAATCAAGTCACTGCCAGGGGGTCTTACTTAAAATAATTCTGATTAAAATATTTTTGATTCAAAATGATTCATCACATCGCGTTCGGTACGTGTTTATTTATTTTGTTTACACGCGCTAAGCAGAATAAAGCAGAATGAACCATTTGTCAAGCAGGTAAGTCATATTATTCATGACGCGATTGATAATACAGACTTTGCCACAATAGTTCCGTAACAGTAAATTAACACTAAATCTATAATCATCGTTTGATGATAAGAAACCAAGTATTGTCTCTATTATATTCTATAAATACTTCACGTACAAAACGTTGTGATACCAAGGAAGTACTCCGTGATACCTGCCCGTAATATGGGTCATTCACGTAAACAAATCTCTGCTCGTTAGCTTTTTTTCGGCAGTTGTAACGGGAAGTGACTGTAATTTTGATTAAAAAATGATAATAAATGACCGGACGATAGATTGCCTGAATTTCATCCCAGCAATTTTTTTTTTTTTTTTTTTTGGGGGGGGGGGGCTGTAACTTCACAATTAATTTCTATAAAAATGTAGTGTCTATACTAATGTATCTTGGCTCATTTGGAGGTTGAAATCTTGATGCAAACTTCTTTCGTTTCATGTGTGTCAAGCTGCAGACTGCAATATAGGTGTAGCGTTTCAAATATTGGCGTCGTCTATCTGTTTGGATACTTTCTGAAATGTCTTGACACACACACACAAAAAAAATCGGAAGTTACCGATCGAGTTTTTTTCCTACTTTTGGGAATTGTCAGGGTGGCTAGTCGCGATTATTCAATAGTGCCTCACATGCGCTGATCAAGCCTGTGTCAAGACAGTCATAAACATATCTCTGAGCTGGCGGTTTGAACATCAAAAATTCAATCGAAATCCATCTAGGATCTTTTTTCTGTGTGTGTGTAGTAGCTAGTACACGTGTGTCTAGTCTTCAAACTTTCATGTTCGAATAGATGATAAAATCGTTGATGCCGGTGGTTCTCAAGTACAGACATACGTGAAATATCTACAGTCGGTGCCATAACCATTCAATTACTTTCTTCGGACTCACAAAGTTTAGTACCCAATGGCACAACCTTGGATACATATTATTCAATGGATGGAGCTGTACATTACTAGACATTCGGATCATTTCCATAACCAGGTAGGTAGGGATACTGGTATCGGAGACCCAACACGTTCAATGGGGTTACGATACCGGTGTGTGTTCCACCGTACACCAAATGAAGCAAGTGGCTGGGCATTGGGTATTGTGTGTGTTTCTCTGGTGTGTGTAGGTCTGTACGGCGAGAGTTGGGAGAAGGGGAGAGAGATTCTGCCGAGAGTCCTTGGGGAGCTCGCAGAGTGATAGGAAAGCCTAAAAATAGATGTGTTTCGGTCAAGGGGTCAGGAGGGCCTGTCGCTTGGTGGAATGGAAGGCGTGGAAGGTGGCTGGAGTTTGGCTCGCAAAACGCAGAGACAGTATCGTATTGCAATGGAAACGGCAGGTGGCGCTCTGTATGTAACGGTCATCCTGATAGATGTTGGAAAGATTTTGCCTTCTTGCAGCAAATTACTATGTACTAAATTCGTAATTTTCTCATCTATTTTACCCTGTAATGTGAAACGAACCATCGTGGATGTTGATACTATCCTTCCTCAACACAATTTCATCAAGTATTCTGCAAATACTAGCAAATAACATTCTGATACGCCACATAAACAGGAACAGGACCATCCCTTTAAACGTCGTTATGTGAACGTGAAGAATTTGACGAGATTTCAAAATTTCCAACTGTCATACTTCATGTATGGATGATACGGGAAGATGAGATTGTAGCTTGATTTTTAAGAAGATTCTTCCTGCTCTTTTTTGAAGTTTCTGCATTTGGTCAAGAAGTTTCAAGAAATTTCAATTTCAATTTATTTCATATTTCTCGTATATTAATATTACATCAAAAATAGCAGCACAGATTCTTTTACCTTGCCAATGATTACAAAAAATACATACTTGATAATAACACAATAATTATAATGATGACTGGTTGAAATCGAAATGGGGTTGTACAAAGAGAAGTATGATGGGACCTACATAAAATCAAGCTTGTTTAGTTGTAAGCCGCGGATAATCAGTGTTTATGAAAGAAAAACGGAGAACGGATAGAAGTTCAAAACAGGTGATTGTATGGTACCAAATAAGGGAAGCGGGATATGCTTATTTGATTAAGAAATAAAAGGAAAAAGAAAAGTGAGAAGGAGGCAGAGAAAAGGAGGGAGAGAAGGAAGCGAAATATATTGCGGAGTTGCTAAGGACGAATTCAGAGAGCGTGACGGCAAGGCCCACATTGCAATCTGCAGGGTGTTGACAATTGTGTTTGATCGGAAAATAACATACCACAGTGTTATTACATACATTATTACAAATTTATTCAGTGTCTGCAAGATATGAATTTAATAAAGATTCTTTTAATTTGCGTTTGAAGGAATATAGAGACAAGCAGCTACTTATTTCGGGTGAGAGGTCATTCCAGTATCATTCCTGTATACTTTATAATTTTGTTTGTTTGTGTGTTTGTTTGTTGGTTGGTTGGTTTTGCATTAAATTCATATCCATAACATATTTTTCCATAACTGGAACATTATAACTATTAAGGCTATTACTTATTTTGTGTTAACCAAAACATTTTTTTTTCAACATTCTCAAAGGGATTTGGGTATTTCTGATATTAAGGTCTTTATTAAGGTACTACGCGCGTAACCAAGACACAACTGCTAAAAATGATTTGAAACATTCATATTCTGTCATTCACATTTTTGATGGATAAAATGAAAAAGAATCAACAAATGTGTGCACCAGATCGCCGAGTTCCAGGTTTGAACGCAATATCTTCCTCCTGTGGGAAGGGGATACCCCTCCCATACCCTCCCTCCGATTAGTCATTCTGCTCCCTCTCACATATTTTCAAACTCCAAGTTTTGCCCCCCCCCCCCCCCATGGATCGACGCCCTGCTCATGTAGGGTGGGAGGGTGATATCTCGTTTCCATTAGAATGGAAAATCTACTACATTATTACATACACAGAAATATATATTCACATTACCATTTTATTTACTTCATTTTTTTGTACCTAGGCCCATACTCATCGCTCTCCCTAACCAAACCACAATTTCCTTTCCGTGTAATGATTCCAACATTTAGAATAATGAAGAACAATTGTTCGTTCAGAAAATATGAAAAAAGACTGACTGGATCGACTCATTTCACTTATTTTGAGTTCTCACATTAAATAAGGGCGTGCAACTTTTTTGTCGGTTTTGTGATGGAGTGTTAGTCTATGTACCAAAATTAAAATCGAAATTTTATAGTTGACTGTCAGCAACTTATTCCATTTGACGTCATGGGTCACATATTATTGATGATAAGCTTTAATAGCAAATGTAGAGTAAGAAATTATCATTGAAAACAAGCTTATACTTGTTACTGTCAGAGTTATCATTGTTTTGTCTGCACCTTTCTCGTTCTTCGTAGATACCTTAGGCAAAACAAATTTCATTCGCAACCATGTACTGACATTGAAGAAAAGTGTTCATATTTACATGTGTGATATAAACTATTATGAGCTCTATCTTTGTACAAATTATATACGTGAGTACACTGACATTTGATGTCATCATTGGAATGCGCTCGAACTACAGGATTTGTAGTCATACTAGCACACTTTCCCGACGTCGTTGATATCAAATAACTTATGTTTATGTTGTTCTATTTTCTTAAAATAATGAGAGAACTACACACATGTTCATACACGTATTTCAGTTGCACACCGCAATCACTTGCAACATACGCAATGTGCGAAGTTGTGTTTGTACTATCTATTTGCTCCATGATAAATGTATCCGTCTTATGTGTTTGTAAAGTGCTATACAATCTAGGTCTTTAATTTGTAATTTCATGTGGAATCGTTTACTGACCACTGTGGAAGAATTTTTGAAGGAAAACAAAATTGAATGCCCGGTTCTTTTTAATCATTCATTTCACTTGAAAGCTTTTTGACAGCTGGAATGATACACCGCACAAACATATAGCGTTATGTCTACACATTTTCTATTTATTCAAATACTGGACTAAACCATCATTATATTGATGATTAATGGACAAGCAGGTAAACTAAGAAGAAAGATACGTTGTAACAAAAGAAAACGGAACAGGGGAAGAAAGGGAAGCTATAGGTTATGATAATAAAAATTTATTCCTAAGGAATCCGAAAAAAAAACATTGAATGGTAACTGTTAATCATTTGTACACTATATGCACTATAGATAACCTTTAAATTGAGAAAATGTATTTGTGATTAAAATGTGATTAAAAACTTAAAAAGCATATGTGAATGTGCATTACATAACGAACCAAAGTCGCCAGATATGGATTTGGAATTCATAAGAGTAGATTATGAAAGAGCAGATTTTAGGCTTTGAAATAATATATAACTAATTTCAAATGGACTCTCCTAACTTATCTGAATATTTGTAAGAAAGCAAACACTCTGGAAAAGTGTGTACCGTGAAAAGAGGCATTGAAGTATCAGGTTTGTTCAAGCGCTTTGAAATAACAAGCCGTGCCAGCTCTGCAATGAACGGGGAAAAGAAAAAAAATAAACAAACCATGAAGTATGTCCTAACTACGATGAAGGCAATATCAGATTAAACTTTAATCGAGCATGCTCTATTCACACATTCTATTTCCAATTGCTAACACTGTACCAGCTGTCAACGCATCATCCTTTAAAATGATGAAACAAACATTCAAACATTTGAAAGTTATGAGTGGGCATGGGGTTTGAAAAGACAGACCAAATCACACTATTCTACCAAAACTTGTTTAAGAAAAAACTGCTAAAAACGCAATTTTCAATGTGTCTTATGATCCAAAACTGTAGAGTAATGTAGCAGAAGAATTGCTCTTTAAGAAAATATGAACAACTCAAGATTGACTATAGATTTACCCGTTCCACCTATTTTCTGTCCTCACGTAAAATTAAAGCGTGCGACCTTTTGTTGGTTTTGTGATGCACGGTCACATAACACTTTCCATTATGCAGGTGCATTTTCTTTTAACGGGTGGGGCATTACTTTGTTGATTTTGGAACCCATCACCATTCTGACAGACTTCTGAAGTGGCATAACTATAGTAACAAAACAAAATGATAATTGCGTCATAGAAACGAAGTGGATAAGAGAAGGAAACAGAAGGAATAATGAAAAAAGAGAGAAAATAAAGATAAAAAAGAAACAGAGATTTTGAATTTTTCGGAGGGAAGTCAGGGAGAGGGGGCAACATTTTTTAAATGTATGATATAAATACTAACTATTTTTCTTAAGATATTCAAAATGACACGGTTCATAATATGTGTTTATCAAATAAACGGCAGGTGCATCTGTTCTATATGTAAATTCAGAAGAAATCTAGTATCCGGTTCTAATACAATCAGTGTATAAAACAACATTGAAAGATGTACTGAACTTTTCTGCGCATTACTTTTACTGTTATGATTTCAACATGCACGAAGTTATCATGTTGCTAGAGGCATACGGTACGAAACATTTGCCTCCATAAATGTGTTTGGATGTCGAAATGTTTCCATTTGTTCTTGAAATTTCAACATTCTGAGATGGATTTATTCTAAAAAAAATGATCTTAAAAATATCTCAAAAATCGTTGCTTTTGACGATCAAATTGTGTGTGGCCGTGACCGTTTAAGGGTTTTCTCAATGCATGGAAGGTTCCTTTTATTATATCGTCTGTTTATAATTTATAAGGTTTTAAATATTGATGTATTGTACAGAGAATAAAATTAAAAACACAATTGCAAATCCTCCATGAAGAGAGCATTTCTGTGATATTTACTTCATAACTGATCGAAAGTCTGAGTCACGCCTTGAAACTTCTGGTTTTTGTGTAGTTGTGTTTGGGTCGATATATGTGTACTCTGGGCAAGACTGCGTTTTTTCTATTGTCTCGGATAGGTCTGGAGTAATTTTAGCATTACTAGTATTTGCTTCGAGAACAAGATAATCATGTTCATCCACCTGAGGGTTTTCTCTTGGTTTACTTGAATAGATCAATGTGGAATATAATGGATTATGTGGACTTGTCGCCATCTGCACATCATTTTCATTTATGCCATCATAAAATGCGTCCTTTGGGCGTAATTGAATGGTCTCAGATTGGTCTGCAGTAATTCGATTGGTATCTGCTTCGAGAACGAGATAATTATGTTCATCAACCGCAGGTTTTTTGCTTAGTTTGCCTGAGTAGATAGATGTAGAATATAATGGATCATCTAGGCTGGTCGCAAGAGGGACACGTTTTTCATTACTATCGATATACATGTAGTCGGGAAGAGACTGCGGCTCTGGGATTGTTTCGGAGTGGTCGGAAGTAATTTTACTGGCATTTTCCTCATTTTCTTCGAGAACGAGATAGCCATGTTTATCCATTTCGGGTTCTTTGCTTGGTTTGCCTGGGAAGATAGATGTAGAATACAATGGATCATTCAGGCTCGTCGTAAGAGGGATATGTTTTGCATTTCTACGGACTGACATGTTCTCAGGGTATGACTGCGGTCCCATGAGTGTCTCGGATTGGTCTGGAATAATTTCACCGGCATTTCCGTCGAGAACGAGATATCCATGTTCATCCACTTCCGGCATTTCACTTAGTTTCTCTATGTAGAGAGATGTAGAATATAATTTATCAATCCGGCTCGTCGTAAGAGGGGCACACTTTTCACTTCTACGGCTATACGTATACTTGGGGCAAGACAGCGGCTCTTGGAAGGAATTATGATAGTTGTCATCAAGCAAGTACACTCTACCAGGGGGCTTAAAGTCATCTCTCGTCAATTTCATGTCCACATCATGGTATTCACAATCTTCATAGTCGCTTGTAGTTGTTCCCTGCAAACAGTGGTGTTCATGACTACCCAAAATATTTTCTGCAGTCATCGAGATCATGCCGGCAGGTTGAGGAACTTCCCTGTCTACGTCCGCAGTGTCCTGGTAGATGTGGAACGGGTCCTCTTGATGAGGTGAAGTGTCTCCGAATCTGTTTCCCGAATGGCTGTCGTCCAAAAACTCAGTATCGTTCGTCGTCCTTTGATTCTGAATTGACGTGTTTACAGGATGCATCTGCAGTTGACCGTCATCTGAGTTGCCATTTATCCGATTCGAAAGTTTAGATGTTTGGCGTCTTCTAGTAAACGGAAAGGGATGGGAATTATAATAGACACACACTTGTCACGTCTTCGGTAATTGCATGTATTAGCGTAAGGACTCATGAAGTATTTTGTGGTAATATCGCAATCCATGAATTTGACTTCTGCAGCAAAAGCATGCAAGAAATAATTCTGTGATCCTGTACTAACCCCTTCAGTACACAAGACATGTGTTTTTGCCATTTTTTACATTTCTTAAATTGGTATTTTGAAGAAGCATCACTTTACATGATACATTACATTCCATAGATCTATTTGGCGAAATATAAAACAATATGCAAGTGGTAACAGACAAGGAAATATAACATTGTACATAATACGTAGCATTTCAAAAGCGGGACACATAGAGCCGTATGTACACACATTTTCCACTTGTGTTTGGCGCACCCTCTCTATTAATCAGCAATTATCTTGATACCACGATTACCCAATGTTAGCACCTACAATTTTGCGTATGGATATCACATGACTTCGATAAGCGGATAATATTCGTGTCAGTACAATAAATATACATATATGTGACTGTGCACCTCAAAACAAACAAAAAGTCGCCAGACATGAATTTTTAGTTAAGAACATATTCTGAAAGAACAGACTTTAAGCTTTAAAATGATGTATAACTCAAATCACATGGACTCTCCTAACCTATCTAAATATTGGAAAGAAAGCACAAACTCAGGACAAGTGTGAACTGAGAAAAGAGGCTCTGAAGTACAATGTCTATTCAAGGGCTTAATCTTTACAAAACCGTGCTGGCTGTGCGATGAATTGGACAAAAAACAGGAAGTAAACCACCAGAGTAACGACAATGAAGGGATTATCAGATTAAACTGAAATCAAGCATGCCTCATTAACACATTCTGTCCATAATTAATGCCAACTTTCAAAACAGTAGCACTATCCTTTCAAAAGTTATTAGAGCGGAAAGTGAAGAGTGTGGACAAGGTTTTTCAGAAATGAAAAAGAGATTCTAAAGACACACATAATCACACTATTCTACCAAAAATGTTCGAGATAAACTGCTAAAAAAACACACTTTCCTGCCCGTTTTATGATACCAAATTTTAGCATAATGTAAAAGAAGACCCGCTCTTTCAGAAAATATGAAAAAGTCAAGTTCGGCTAGGTTGACCCATTTCACTTATTTTCAGTCCTCGCGCAAAATCAGTGTGTGCGACTTTATGTTCGTTTTGAGGTGCACGGTCACATATATGTGTTTATCCAATAACACCGACCGTCTTGATACCCATAGCCTATTAAAGTCAGCCCTACTTTGTGATTCATGGTTATCCCTGCTGGAAAGAACACAGTGTCTCACAATGTGAAACATAATGTGAAACGCAGTCTGAACAGATTGTGAACACATTGTGGATCGTCAATTCACAATGTGAAGCATAACATTACTATGTGAACACTCTGTGAAAACTACATCACAGTGTGAAATTATCTAAATGCTGTTAAATTCGAGCGTTTTCACATAAAGGCGGTGAGTTTGCTCAGTCGATGCCTTCGACCCGGAATTGACCCCGAGTCTGGACTGAGCAATGTTGTGTGTGATCATACCGTCCCCTCTAGCAAGAGGCAATACACTCTATCCCTCGGATAGGACATGAAATGGAGGTCCCGTGTGTGAGAGAGTCACAACTCATACATGTTAAAAAAAATCCCGCTTCAGTCAATCATCGTAAAGAGCAGGATGTTTCACGCTGCTCTGGAATTTTATGGACTATCAAGCAGGCGCGCCAGAAGCAGTTTTGGATTGGGGGGGGGGGGGGGGGGGAGGGATATTGGAGGGGCTCACGATAGACCATACATGTATATGTATATATACAATGGCGTACCGTGGGTCGAGACATGGGGGGGGGGGGCACCTTGTTGAAGAGTAATTTTGAGGGGTGTATGCTTGTGCGTGCGCTGTCAGTCTGCAAACTTAATGGGACTACAATACATTACGGAATGTGATACATTCAACAACGCAGTCATTGAGCAACATTGTAAGTTTTCCTTACACGGATTATGGAATGACGGTGTGAAACGACAAACACTGTCAGCAACATCAGGAGAATTGCATAACAATAAAATGCGAACGAGCTTGAAAATTTTGACATTTTACAGTCCCCAAACTGCCGTTTGTAGCTATATCTTTCGCTTTGGAAATGAAGGGGGCGCACCGGGCGTAACTGCAGCTGGCAGTTACTGGCAGCAACTTTAGGAAAATGGCATAACGATTCAATGCGAGCGAGCAAAGCGAGTGAGCTTGAAATTTTGACATTCTACAGTCCAAAAACTGCTGTTTGTAGCTATGTTTTTCGCTTTGGAAATTAAGGGGGAGGCGCACCGGCTCAACTGCTGGCAATTACTGGCAGCAATATCAGGAGAATTTAAATGCGAGCGAGCGGAGCAGGCGAGCTTGAAAATTGTGACATTTTACAGTCCCCAAACTGCCGTTTGTAGCTATATTTTTTTTTTCGCTTTGGGGGGCGGCCCAGGCGCAACTGCTGGCAATTACTTGCAGTAACATTCTCTTTTACAATGGCATAACGATTAAATGCGAGCGAGCTTGAAAATTTTGACATTTTACAGTATAAAAACTGCCGTTTGTAGTCATACTTTTTTTTTTTCGCTTTGGAAATTAAGGGGGGGGGGAGCACCGGGTGCAACTGCTGGCAATTACTGGCAGCAACATCAGGACAATGGCATAGCGATTAAATATGAGCGAGCGGAGCGAGCGAGCTTGAAAATTTTGACATTTTACAGTCCCAAACCTGCCGTTTGTAGCTGTATTTTTTCGCTTTGGAAATTGAGAAGGGGGGGGGGGGCGGTGTGGGCGGGGGTTAAAACTATTTTCGGGGAGCTACCTACGTCAGGTGTCACGTTAGTAACAACTAGCGGTGGAAGAGGGACGTATGGAAGATTTTTTTTTTCCCCGGGGGGGGGGGGGGGGGGGGCACACGTATAAAAAGTACAAAACAGAATACAGAAGAATTTTTGAAAAGTTGCTTCAAAAGGAGAGTTGGCATGGGCCAGCTGTGCCCGCCTCTAAATCCGCCAGTGCTTAAAGCTAACATTTTGATATTTACACGATTTTCCATAGCCAAAGGCCTCTAAAAACTAAAACGGTTACCGTTGAATGCGGTTGAGATAATCTGCTCACACGCAACGAAAAATGAATGTCTAAACATCTAGATGAGAGTTAGAATTACTAGTCTTAGCTAATACATTTCCCTATTTGTATTATATATGTGACCCTGCACCTCAAAACAAACAAAAAGTCGCCTGACATGAATTTTTAGTTAAGACCATATTCTGAAAGAGCAGACTTTAAGCTTTAAAATGATGTATAACTCAAATAAAATGGACTCTCCTAACCTATCTTAATATTGGAAAGAAAGCACAAACCCAGGAAAAGTGTGAACTGAGAAAAGAGGCTCTGAAGTACAGTGTCTATTCAAGCGCTTAATCTTTACCAAACCGTGCTGGCTGTGCAATGAATGGGACAAAAAACAGGAAGTAAACCACCAGAGTAACAACAATGAAGGGATTATAAGATTGAATTGAAATTAAGCATGCCTCATTAACACATTCTGTCCATAATTAATGCCAACTTTCAAAGCAGTAGAACTATCTTTTCAAAAGTTATTAGAGTTGAAAGTGAAGAGTGTGGACAAGGTTTTCAGAAATGAAAAAGAGATTCTAAAGACACACCTAATCACACTATTCTACCAAAAATGTTCGAGATTAATTGCTAAAAACCACACTTTCCTGTTCGTTTTATGATACCAAATTTTAGCATAATGTAAAAGAAGACCCTCTCTTTCAGAAAATATGAAAAAGTCAAGTTCGGCTAGGTTGACCCATTTCACTTATTTTCAGTCCTCACGCAAAATCAGTGTGTGCGACTTTATGTTCGTTTTGAGGTGCACGGTCACATATATATATATATATATATATAATATATATATATATATATATATATATGTGACCGTGCACCTCAAAATATATTATATATATATATATCATTTTATTTATTTTCATCTATTTATTCATCTATTTATTTTTATTTATTTTTTGTTTGGGGGGGCTTTTTGGGGGGCAAAAATGCGTTTTGCCCCCCCCCCCCCACTTCCGGCGCCTATGCTATCAAGCCATCTTCTCATATGGAAAATTAACAAACAAACAAGAACACATTTTGAACACATTGAGGAACAATGCGTTCTTTCCAGCATGATTATGTATTTTAATGTTTACCCACAATATGCACATCATTGTCTGTCATTGATTCAAACCATATCACATCATCAATGATAAAACCATATAAACACATGTGTTCCTCTTAAAAACAGCGATAATAATGATAGTGCTTTAACAAAAAAAAAACAACAACAAAAAACAAAAACAAAAACAAGACACACCTCTTTTGCCGGTGGTAACACCATGCCGTGGAAACTATGACATGGACTAGGAGAGCGACACCCAGTAGGGCTCCAAGGATGAATGTAATAAATTCACTTCCAGGAACTGGAGAATCTGTAAGATGATTCATTGGGTTAGACAATCGCTATCACAATAGTTTAGTACTGTTTTTCATATCATTCTATAACACGAATGAATTGATCACATTACTTGATGTGATTGACATACTTCAGAGTCATTGTTAGTGTAAGTGCTATTTTACTGCATTAGCAACTGATTCGTTTCACTTCGCTTAAATATCTATTCCTCGTTTTTGCTTTGTTTTTGTTTTGTTTTTGTTTCTGATTTTTTTTTGGGGGGAGGGGGCAAGCTGTACTGTATGGTAAGATCAGGTGTATCGTGTGAATATAAGGTTGTTTGCATATGTTTTGAAGTCTACAGCTGATTGTATTAAAAAAAAGGATATCATGCACATTTACACAGGCTCATAATTATTCTTAAATCTTTTTTCTAAAAAAAAATAGTAAACTTTGTCACGGCATTCTTTGCATTGCTTTGGAGTAGGATAAAGTTGGATAATTTTGGATAAAGAAGAAAAAAGTTAAGTTAAACTTTAATCAACTCTGCGATTAACGCAGCTCAGTAGTTTGGATATTCAAAATCTGAATGGAAGCGGATAGATTGACATTTGACATTTGAATTTGTTTGGAAACTGTATCATCGAAATGTTATACATGTTATGTAACTCTGGATCCACTGCTTTATTGTACTCCAAGTTTCAGACATCCCATATTTTGTGCGAACTAAAATAGTTCGACCGAAGGCAACCACAATGCCTATCTTGACGTATATTGCAAAATCCACCGTTACACTTCTTGTAGCCTTTGTGATGCAGTTTATGACGTAGCATAGCATTCATTATGTGCTCACAGTAACCCTTGACAAAACATTATCACTTGCAACAGCAAAGCAGAAGCAAGTAAAGGTACCATTCATTTAACACTTAAAAATTTATAACTACAAGCAACTTACCTGAAGAAGCGATGGCGGTGTCATGAAAAGTCATGAGCTCTTGTGTAGACTGTCCATTGCCTATTTTTTAAAGTGATGTAGAACAGCAAAATGAGTAGTTCTTCGGTTAATAAGGTATTATGTGTGGATAAGTGTGTGTGTGTTTGTGGATTAGTTATGTCATACTGAAAATGCTAAATGAAAAGATGTGTATCTTCATTAGATCCAGTACAACATCAAAATCTTTTGATACTTGAGATACCGATATATTTCTTTTGTCTTAAGCAGCTTGTTAGTATTTTATAATATTTTTGAATGATTATCGTTTTGATATCTTTCATATTTTTTTAAAAAATAACTGGTATATTTTTTAAAAATAACTGGTACTGATGCAGTGCTTATATACTCACCTTTTTGTCCTCAATCACTTTTGGGTGATTGAAAAGTGATTTTGTAATAGAAAGAGTATTTTTTTTTCTATGTCATGGAGTGATTAAGTAGAAAAATCACAATTTTACCGTATTTGTTGGAAAAAAAAAACTTTTTGATCTTCATGCCATGGCATGATTGCTTATTTTTTTTTTATCTCTCCCATTCTTATTGCATTGATAGGAACTGAATAGTTTTTTGGGGTTTTTTGGGATAAATTAGCCTGTCTGTAATTTTAAGATATAATAAAACAGTCACGTTTAATATGAACGTATTCATATTTTGTAAGTATCATTACTAACGGTGAAAACGGTGACCTACAAACGATTATCTATAATTCAAATAAGCCAAATTTTTATTAATTTCCGATTCTTTTTCGTTAAAAAGAAATAATAACCAGAGTTAAATACGGATGCTCGGACATTTGATATAAATTGTGTAATTTGTTTTATGGAGTTTTGATATTGCATCCAATCCGTTGTACAAGCTCAAGCTGGTTATACACTAGCTGCTTGGCATTCAAATAATCTCCTGACACCATCCTATCATGGCAACATTTACTGAATAGAATGGAGTTACTGCATGGATATCTGACACATGACAGGTGTACGTAAATTTTTCAGTCATATTAAAGGAACATTCACTATGATTGTTGTTATAGTTTTTCTATGATGTAAATTCATAATACATTCTAGATAATGTACATGATTTTTTTTCGGAGGGCTTCTGCAAGCGCTATGTATTATAACATACGCTTGTAATTAGCTGATTTGTGTTTTTTTTTTCATTGAGTCATTACAGTCGAAATGCAAGCAACCATAATCGCCTCCTACAATGTATTTGGCCATCCAGGACCGACTATACAGTCTCTCAATCTGTTCGCCCCCATCAGTATTTTTTTTTTTTTGCATAATTTTGCTAGGTTGTTCTCATGTATCCATTGAGATCATCGCAAAAAGAAAAAGAAGCTATTTCCCACTTGTTACAACATGCTGTGTTTTTCACTATCCTTTTTTATTTACAGCTGCATGACGGCAGGTGCTCGTTATTGAGTCAATAGCCCTGTTGTTTTGATCCTTGGTATATATTCCATCATAGCTAAAACGAAACGGTTGTTTAAAAGAGATGGATCAAACAGGTCACAAATTTTATAACTGTTGTTGTTGACCATCACTCAAATAACAAGCGATACACCTTTACAAAGTTTTCACGGTGACTTCATTTTTTTCTTTCTCTCAATGGAAAAAAAAAAATATATTAAGTTTTATGAGCTATAAATACATTTCTTTAGAAGAGCTGTTTTTATATAAACTGTTCCTCTTTCTCATTTATAGATGCAATAACGGCTGTAAATTTGAATGTACATTTTGTTGCACCCATACAACGTCTATCTGTTTGATGTAAGTTGTATGTATAGCAGTGTCCTATTTGACTTGAAGTTATAAATAGGAATACTCATCTTCTACTACACCATTATACGGAATAGTTCTTTAGTTGACTCATAAAACTGATGTGCATGTGCAAAGCAAGTCACATAATACACGTTTATGACTAGGTCATCTACGTGTACATTACGAATGTCATTTACGAATATTTCTCGCTTTTTTTTCTCAATGACATGTCTACTTTCATTTATGCAGAAACATTAACCATCAATCATTTTCTTTTTCCCCGCAACTCGAATATATAATGTTTCTTTTCCATACACGAGCGCATCTATATTTATAGTTATGATAGACATGATCCACGTTTTAGTGAACTATTGTACAAAGCGACTTACTGCCGATTTTCTCAATTCAATTCAATTCAAAGTTTATTTCATTTTCCGACATAACATATGTTTCACTTCTTTTGATAACAGAGAACAAGGTAAATAGAACATAGTGAAATGAAAAGACTGTACAATAATTGAGGACCTTTAGTAATCATACATTGTATAGTAAAAAAGAAACAGAAGTGATCGAAATGAAGTACATGTATACCGTGCGAAAAATGGAGGGACCCACTAAAAAGACAGAGCTTGTAGTGTGTGGGCCCCTCTGGAGAAGAACATTGATGGAATCGAATCATCGTAGATACAAAAGATAACAAAGTGGAAGAAGTCTGGATACAAAAGATAATAAAGTGGAAGAAGTCTGGAAGCCCACTAAAAATTAGATTACCATATATACACTTTCATAGACGCGAACAAACATGAAACAGGACTAGACAACGAGACAACTACTGAAAAAAAAAGGTTGTACAAGACAAACGGAATGGACAAGACTGACAAACTGAAGACAAAATAGCAGACAAAAATGCACAACAGAAACAGAAACAGAACAACAGAAACAGCGATCTTCGGCAGAAGCATGCCAAGAGAATAAGAGGATAGTTGTAGGGGAAAAGTAATATTTTAACGCCTGAAATAAGACAAGAAAATAGAAAATAGAGGGACGTATGAACAGGAGTCACATACGGAAAGTCAACTTCAAGACGCTATGGGCAAAATGGCATAGGTGACAACATTGCGAGCATCCAGGAAAAAGATACCATTAATTCTTTGAAGAGGGGACAAAGTGAGCAGGTAAGTGTAACTGAGAAAAAAGGCCAAATGGTTAATTCGGTATTGTAGAGTCGTACGATTGCAATAAAAAAGACTTCAGTCTCCTCTTGAAAGAACATATGGATGGAGCGTTTTTTATGTCTTGATTCAAAGAATTCCAATAATTTGGGCCTACATAAATAAGTGTGTTTTTAGCAAAAATCGTTCTTAAAAGAGGTAAGTGAAATTCATTGGAACGCCTAGTATGATATTCATGAAATGATTGATTTTTTAGGAATATAGAGTCAAAAATAGACGGAAGCAAGTTATTACAATACTTGTACATAAATTGCCCTAAATTAAACAAAAACAAATCTGCAATTTTTAAGAGCTTGTTGGAGTCAAACAACATATTTGTATGAGAACGTACAGGGGAATAACAGATAACACGTAGAGCTTTCTTTTGTAAGAGGAACACTCTCTCTAATAAATTCTGATGCGTGTTGCCCCAAACTAATATTCCATAATTAAGATGAGGCAATATTAACGACGAATATAGCATAAGTAATGATTTTTGTGGAATATGAAATTTCAATCTATTTACAATGCCTATATTACGTGAAATTATATTGCAGACATTATCAACATGTGATTTCCAGGAAAGTTTTTCATCCACAATGACACCCAAAAATTTGATATGTGAGACTCTTTGTAGATGAGAGTCATCTAATACTATATTTGTACTTAAACTATCAACAATATTACTAAAAAGCATATATTTTGTTTTTTGAGCATTGAGTGATAGCCTATTGGCCCTGACCCAATTTGTCACTTTTTTCAATTCAATGTTAATTTTATGAACGAGAAAATCAATATCATTATGGGCAAAAAATACATTAGTGTCATCTGCAAAATGAATAAAAGAGAGGTCGTCGGATACGCGACAAAAATCATTGATATAAATAATAAACAATAACGGCCCTAAGAGACTTCCCTGTGGGACACCACATTTAACTTCTCTGACAACGGAATCATCGTTTTTAATTGTAACGAATTGTTTTCTATCAACTAAATAACTCTTGAACCACTCCAAGGCCTTCCCACGTATTCCATAATGCGATAACTTATAAAGTAAAATATCGTGATTGATAGTGTCGAAGGCCTTGGAGAAGTCCAAGAAAATACTAACTAAATGAGAATGGTTATCGATTGCGTGAACAACTCTATCAACAAAATGCAAAAGAGCATGCGTAGTACTATGTTTCTCACGAAAACCAAACTGAAAATTCGTAAAAACGTCGTGTACCTTCAAAAAATTGATCATTCTCTTGTAAATAAGTTTTTCTAAAACCTTAGACAATGACGATAATAATGAAATTGGGCGATAATTGCTGACTTCGAACTTATCGCCTGCCTTAAATATTGGGATTACTTTAGCTAATTTCATTTTATCAGGGAATACACCATTAAAAATTGACAGATTAAATATATGAGCAAGTGGATCAGCAATCGAGGAAATAACACCCTTAAGTATGAAATTATCTATCTCATCATAACCAGAACTTCGTTTATTTTCAAAAGAAGAAGTTATATCAATAATTTCAAATCTGTTAGTTGGTATAAAAAATATGGAAACAGAATTACGCTGACCTAAAAATTCAGTAAAATGAGAATCTGTTGCAGGAATGTTTTGAGCATAATTTTCGCCTATTTTTGAAAAATAAGAATTAAAAATATTTGCAATATGAAGAGGATCATTAATCAATTCATCATTCAATTTAATTTTATCAATGTCAGAGTGTTTACTCGGAACATTCATGGCCTGTTTTAGGACTTTCCAAGTATTTTTCATATCAAACTTATATTTCGATAATTGCTTAAAGTAATATCTTTTCTTTTCAGAACGTAAAATCATTGTCAAAGTATTTTTATATGATGTATATCTATTCTTCGATCGCTCAGTTTTTTCCAATTTGTACTTGTAATACAAACGATTTTTCCTATTAATTGAGCGAAGAATTGATCTGGAAATCCAAGGTAATCTAGGTGTCTTTTTATACTCTGTTCTATTTCTTTGTTTTGGGATTACATCATCTAAATGATGATTAAAAGTTTCCATAAAATTACAAAAGGATATATTAACATCATCGCTGCCAAATACTCCTGACCAGTCAGCATTCTCCAGGGCCACATCAAAACTAGCTAACTTTTCAGGTGAAACTCTACGTCTAAACAAAAGAGGTGAAATAGGTTTAATATTAGCTGGTGTTTTAAGAGTAAAACAAGTCATTATTGGAAAATGATCAGTCATATCTGAAAGGATTATAAAAGAGTCAGGGAGGGGTAGAATATTACAAAATAAGTTGTCAATGAGGGTGGCCGAGCGATCTGTAACACGTGTGGGTTTAGAAATAAGAGGAAGAAAGGACGAGGACAGAAGTGTGTGAAGAAAATCACTAGAGATATTATCATGCTCAGACTTCAGCAAATCAATGTTGAAATCACCGAGTAAAAAGCAATCCTTATTTCGGAAAACGTGTGAATTATCAAGATCTGAAAAATAAGTTAAAAAATCATTGGCGTTTGAATTAGGAGGTCTGTATATAATGCCTACCATAAGATTTCTACATCCTGGGATAAGAATTTCTATAAACAAAGATTCAACAACATTGTCCATTCTAGAAATATCTTCATGAACAATAGTATCAAAGGAACGTGATATGTACAATGCAACGCCCCCTCCATTCTTATCAAGCCTATTGTTAACAAACAAATTATAACCCTCAATTGCGAAATAATTTTCTGTATTGGAAGCTAACCATGTCTCACTTAATCCGATAACGGATAGCGACTGGCTTTCATCAGATTCTAATAGAAATTTTAAATCATCAAAATGTTTATTCAAACTCCTTATATTTAAATGTAACAAAGAAAACGTGTCCTCAGAAAAATTATGAATCATATCTTTGCATTGATTCACTGTAATATAATTGCACAACATATTTTGAGTGAAATCATTACTAAGATCATGAGGCAATTCATTTGCAGCTGTATTCAGGCTATCGGTAACAAAATCATCGTAAGGGGTGGTTCGTGTACTGGTTAACCCACTAACTGGGTCAGAATCTAAGCTTGTGTTCCTAAACAATTCAAAAAAAATCATCGTTCGATACGGAATGAAATGGAGCATTCAGAAAATTAGCCATACTTAAAAATACGAGACGAATTTTTAAAAGTCTGCGTTATTAACAAAACTAGGATGTCGTGAATAAGTGGACGATACGATTCTCCGTAACTTTGTTTTCTCAAAGTTTTTCATGGTGTTCAGTAAAGCTGGATAAATAGGCCACAGAAATGTCCGTCCTCAATTATGATATTTGTATCACACGATATTTACAGAATGCCCTCGGAAATTTGCACTTTGTTCATTCTTAATTTCCTTTTCATTTAAGTAGTATTTTTACTTATACGATCATTACTGGTCCCTGTCATTGATGACTATCTACTTACCTTGGCAAAGCAATCAGCTCTTTAATCAGTGATTATGAACCCTACCCCATAGTTTTTGTCTGCCGTGGTTGCCCCTCGTGACACTGCAACGACGGGGTCCCTCTGGAATGTACATACGGTTCCTTTGTTTGTTAGAATTTTGTTCGAGAATGCGGGCATGTGAGTTCGATTTGCAAATTCTTGTTTCGTGTAAGCCTCTGCTTATAAACTTTTCTAACTTTTTTAACTTTTCATAACGTTTTTACAAATTCTCAACTTGGGTTTCGTCAAAAACACAGTATACCATTCACGCCCGCAAACAATACGTATCTCTGAACGAGAACGTTTCAAGTCTCGAATTCATTAAGTGTGGCGTCCCACAAGGTAGCTTATTAGGTCCTTTACTTTTTATCATTTATATCAATGATTTTTGCAGATCATCCGACGTGTTGTCATTTATACTTTTTGCTGATGATTCAAATGTTTTCTTTTCACATCAAAATCCAGATGAACTCGTGCACATTGTTAATTCCGAATTAAAAAAGTGACCCAATGGATAAGAGCTAACAAATTATCTCTTAATCTTTTGAAAACTAAGTATATGTTATTTAGTAACTCTATAGAAGTTTTACGTTAAGAGATTATTTTTGATGACATTCAAATAGAACGTGTATCTCATATAAAATTCCTGGGGATTACAGTAGACGATAAATTTTCATGGAGGCCACATATTATTAACATAAGTACAATAATATCACGTAATATTGGAATCATTAATAGACTTAAGTTTCATATTCCATTGTCTTCTTTGCTGACGTTATATTTCTCTTTAATTTTACCTTATCTTAACTACGGTCTTTTAGCATGGGGTAACGCTCATCAAACTTTACTAGATAGATTACTGGTTTTACAAAAAAAGGCACTTCGTGTTATTTGTGGTGTCCCGCCACGTTCCCATACAGATCCATTATTCACTAAA
This sequence comes from Diadema antillarum, assembly GCF_040938485.1. Lineage (NCBI taxonomy): Eukaryota > Metazoa > Echinodermata > Echinoidea > Diadematoida > Diadematidae > Diadema > Diadema antillarum. Next base: position 2,643,641 of record NW_027271040.1, on the reverse strand, counting down.
TATAAGATTTTAAAAATCAAAGATTTGTATTTTTTTCAACTTGGACAGTTTATGTTTAATTTCAACACAAATGCACTTCCCTGTATATTCAATTCAGTGTTTGCAAGGAATCATTTTTTTCCATAATTATCCCACCAGACAATCTTCTGAGTTTCATCTACCTCTTCTGAGAATATTATTGGCTCAGAATACATTTATATACACAGGCCCTAGATTCTGGAATTCATTAAGCAGCGAAATAAAAAATTCTCCTTCTTTGTATTCCTTTAAGCGTAAGTTCAAATCCTTTCTGTTAAACCCTCTCTGATGTTCGTTTTTATTAATCAAGTTCCAACAACCACAGGGTTTATCATCCAACCATCAATCAATTGATTTCTGAATTCATTAATTTATGAAATAGCCATTATAATTTCTACACAGCTGTATGCAACCACCGGCTGTTTAAAGAATTTCTTCAATTCCCTCTTCAATTCTCTCTTTCGTTTCTTTGATCAGCGTGTAGGCATTCTCTTTCTTCCTTCCTTCCTTCCTTTCATTTTCCACCTTTCTGTCTAGTCGTGTCATGTTATTGTGTGTCTCCCGTTTGTTTCCGTCTTGTGTAAATCATACTTATGTCCAGCATATACAAATAAGTATTTAGTTAGAGTTTCTTGAGTGGTTCACAATCTACAAGCTTGCTTTTTAGTGGACCTCTCAGTTCTCCTTTTTTTTTTCAACTGAAACAAAGTCTTGTATTATTTTGCGTATACAATGTGTTACTTTATTATTGTATCATTTGATATCATTTGTAAGTTGTGTGTATACGATTGTGATAATAACCTAATTCATACTGTGTTGTGTTTTGTTGGAAAAAGGAGAATGAAATAAAATGAAATGAAATGAAAATGAAATATGCTAACGTATCTGCTTAAAAACTAATTCAGAGATAATTTTATTAAACAAATAGCACTTCAGTGAAGGACAGTGCAGAAAGTTATCCATATACATTTACCATTTTTGTGTGATATAATAAGCTTCTTTGAGCGTATATATGTAGAGAAGCCATTTGGATAAGCAAACTCACTTAAAGAAGACGTCGTCTCTCGTGCCGTCGTATCTTGAACATACCGACCTTTGTCTGCGTACAAGGACATTGTAAATTGGCGTAAACAACATAATCTTACTCCATGTATGATTTGCCTTTTAAAAACAACGAGCAGTCATATCATTTTATAGAAAAAAATACCCATGTACTTGACATAGCTATTGAGTGTCAGGTTTATAGTTCATGCTTCAATATTGAAATGAGAAAGTATACTAGGTGTACCCTGTAAACGACGGAGACGGTATGTTTCCTGTAATCAGTTCATTATAAAAACACTTATAAAAGAGCAAAAAAAAAAATGAAAATAAGGATATCGTATATTATGATATTTCTATGATATCACATTTTCGGAATAATCTCCTATGAAACGGAAAATATTACATAGGTTTCTATATTTTGTATCAGTCAAGTATATGAAAATATGCATCAAGAAACCTATGAAAAGTGAATAGTTTACCATGCCATAAGTATATCAAGGTATTAGTTTACCTTTTTTTCTATTTCCAAAAGTGACACGGCACAAATCAAATCTTAGAAACCTAAGAACATTAAATTACATTTACCACCATTGTTAAGAAAAGTTCATCTAGGAAAGCATTTTAACTAATTGTGTTCACAGAAGCCATTGACAAAGAGTGCAAAAGAAAGGCAGCGGCAAATAAAGATAATACTCATTGAACGTTTTACACTTTATCTATATGGACGTAAAACTCACGTGAATAAGACATGGAGGTCCCACGTTCTGTTGTTTGCTCTTGGGTAGACCCTCCGCTGTCTGGATGTTAAGTAATGAAGAACAACGACATAAGTAGTTCTGTCATCGATAGCATAACTAGCCAATAGTCCTCCTGTGCAGGCATGTAAATATCTTAGTAACTTAAATTAGTTGAGAAAGAAACCAGAAATACACACAAAAAAGGAGCACCACTATATTAAAGACACATGTGGACAACAAAGTCAATGATTATAGCGTTGTTCTGATTGAAAGATGATAAAAAAAAACAAATGCGTGAGCCCAGCAACATGTCTAATGGTGTCGGGCTCGCATTTGTCAATTTTCTGCATAGTTACTACTGTATAGGTTACTGAAATAAAACAACGAAAACCAAAATACCTTTAAGATCCCAAGAGAAGACATTATTAACACGCACATATACACTCACACGCATGCGAAGACAAGGGATGTTGTTGTTTCTAATCAAAGAGCAAGCTGTAATATTGTAATACTTACTGAAAGTGTTGATTGCAGTTTGTGTTGTTGAGGTGGAAAAATTGGTACTATACCATTCAGTGTCTACAAACAAAGTGCGCACAAACACAAAGCGTAAAACTGGAATTAGAAAAAAGAAAAGAAAAATGAATCATGGGCACACTTATTTTACACAAGCCACGAGGACATATCAGAATAATAAAATCTGCAAATTATCAAATCATTTGAAATAAAGGCTTAAAGTTGTACGGTGTGCAACTGCCATTAATTCCTAAGTTGCAGGAAGGTCATAAGAAAAAACAAAAACAAACAAGACGCAAAAGATTTACTTACAAGCACATACACACTAGTTTTTCTTTATTACAGTTCTCTCCAATCCCTCCACTGGCTCCCCTACACCATCGTATCACCTTTAAAATCCTTCTCATTGTTTATAAGATATGTAATAATGTATATTGCCCCATCTTTCTCAAAGACTTGATTTCTTCCGCTCCTCAACTTCAACCCGTTTTCTCCATTGTCCCTCCACTCTGCAAATATCACATGATCCCGGCAGCCGTACCCGTTATGGTGATAGCGGGGCTTTTCTGCCATTCGCAGTCTCTTTGGAACAAACTCCCTCTTTATGTTCGAAATGTTGAAATTGCAGATAAGTTTAAATCATTGCTTAAAACTTATCACTTAACTCAATTTGCGTTGTTGTTGTTGTTATAGATGTAGATTATAATGCTGTATTCTAATTCAATATTTTCCGTATGTTGTGTAATGATAATTCATGGAAGAGGAAATCATCAGATTTGATATTCTAACTCGTTTGAAAATGGCATCACTTTTAAACCCGTTAGAAGCAAAACCCAAATGCACAATTTAAAATAGAAATTTCATTTGATGATAAGAGACTCGTCCATTTTTGTGGAAATGTCCATACCAAAATAGATTTGAGTAGGAAATAAAGTTTCAGAACGAAATTTATGAGGATCATTGATGCACACTATAGTTCCACGCGCGGCCTGTTAATCTACATACTTATATAACACAGCCAATTTATGAAATGCTTTACAGTACCTCATTTTTTTTGGGGGGGGGGGTGGTAAGGTTTCTTGGAATCAAAATATATCAATACAAATGTACCTCATTTTGTGAAATTAATAGACCTATATATAATGCACTTTCATCCTTCGCATTTTCAAATAAAGAGGGGTTGTTGCGACACGGATTGTCGCCCCTACACGGATTGTCGCCTCCTGCTCGGGGCGACAATCCGTGACGGGCGTTGGCGGCACGGATTGTCGCCCGCCCTCGAAGCACATTTTGCTGGGTAATATCGTTCTGGACATAATCATTGAAATACTAACACATAACTTACATGGCTACATCCATGCAAACATGCCATGTAAAAAGTCATGGTGAGGTTTCAAGGAAGTGTGTACGTGCGCGTGCACATGATAATTTAGTGTCCGTTTGTGCGTGTGCGTGTGCGTGTGCGTGTGTGTGTGTGTGTGTGTGTGTGTGTGTGTGTGTGATGGAAGAATGTGTTTATTATGTCAGTTTTTTGCGTGCGTGTTTCTGGGGAGGGATACCTAGTAAGCTGTTGCTGGCATAAACATTGATATTGATTTTATCAGCAGCTTTGAATTTGATGAGTTTGTTTGGCAGATTTGTATAATGAATTCGGAGTGGAGCTTGCGTGCGGGCGGATGCTGCTTTTCTGCATACGGTCCATTATGTCTTATTTATCAACATTGGGAAATCGTTTCATCAGGAAGGATGTGGTGTCGGTTCGGGTGTGCGTCGGTATGTGGGAAGGGGGTTACATTTCGTTATTGCAAAAGTTTGTTATTCTGAAGGCTCATTCGTCCGAAGGCTCATTCGTCCGAAGGGTCATTATTCCGAAGGTTCGTTATTCCGAATTTCATTTTTGGATCAACGAACCACTAGGTATAGGGAATTGTGTGTTTCGGATAAATGAAGCCTCGGAAAAAACGAAACTTCGGAATACGAACCTTCGTGTGTGTGTGTGTGTGTGTGTGTGTGTGTGTGTGTATGTATGTATTTGGGTCGGTGAATGTGGGTGTGGGATGATTTAGGTTTTGTTTAATCAGGGGTTGGTGGGTTGGGGATTGGATTTGAAGAAGGATAGTTATAAATTGTATGACGGATGGTGGTAGGATTTAATATTTAGGATAGATGTAGGCCCTAGATTTGTTTCGGTTTGGGAGGGGAGGGGGTGGTGGGGTTTTTTATGACTGATTTCATTCTAGATTTGTGTAATATATTTGTGTGTTTTTTATGTATATGCCCTTGTAAGTAAGAAGGTGTTACATGATCCAAACCAATATATTCAAGGAATATGTGACTCTGCACCTCAAAACAAACAAAAAGTCGCCAGACATGAATTTTTAGTTAAGACCATATTCTGAAAGAGCGGATTTTAAGCTTTAAAATGATGCATAGCTCAAATCAAATGGACTCTCCTAACCTATCTAAACACTGGGAAGAAAGCACAAACTCAGGAAAAGTGTGAACTGAGAAAAGAGGCTCTGAAGGACAGTGTCTATTCAAGCGCTTAATATTTACCAAACCGTGCTGGCTGTGCGATGAATGGGACAAAAAACAGGAAGTAAACCACCAGAGTAAGAACAACGAAGGGATTATCAAATTAAACTGAAATTAAGCATGCCTCATTAACACATTCTCTTCACAATTAATGCCAACTTTCAAGGCAGTAGCACTATCCTTTTAAAAGTTATTAGAATTGAAAGTGAAGAATGTGGAGAAGGTTTTTCAGAAATGAAAAAGGGATTCTATAGACACACCCAATCACACTATTCTACCAAAAATGTTCGAGATAATCTGCTAAAAAACACATTTTCCTGCCCGTTTTATGATACCAAATTTTAGCATAATGTTAAAGAAGACCCGCTCTTTCAGAAAATATGAAAAAGTCAAGTTCGACTAGGTTGACCCATTTCACTTTAATATTTTCAGTCCTCATGCAAAATCAGTGTGTGCGACTTTATGTTCGTTTTGAGGTGCACGGTCACATATAGGTTTGGTAGGGCCCTATACATGTCAAAACTTTCTCGTGAAGAAATTATTAGTAGGGTGGTCTATAATCGAGTTATCTATGTTGAAGTGAGATTATTTGTGGTATAAATTGACAAATGGATTTGCTTTTGTTTCGAATTGCCATTTGTAACTTTTTTTGTTCATGTTGCACCCAGAATGGGTCGATTTATGAATGATTTGAATGAAATCAATAAATATCAAGGAAAAAAGTGTTGAGTTGGTTTGTTTGCATTATGAGGTTTGTTTGAGTGTTTGTTGGTGTTTGTTTGTATTACGTATGTATTAGCGGTGTGCAATGGCAGTTCGTTTGTGCTAAAATCAAGTAACGATTGACAATTTTTTTTACGTAAGCATACAGGCACACGTATACACACAGACAAACAAACCACTACCACTATGTAACCACCACACATGCACAGTTTCTACATATTGTATTATTATACTCCAAACACACACACAAACACACACACACACACACACACACACACACACACACACACACACACTCATACGCATAACTTACCAGTCATACCCATCCCACCAAAGCTTAACAGCGGAGGAACCACCCCGAGCCCGGGGCGACAATCCGTGCCGCCAGCGATCGTCACGGATTGTCGCCCCGAGCAGGAGGCGACAATCCGTGTAGGGGCGACAATCCGTGTCGCAACAACCCCTCTTTATTTGAAAATGCGAAGGATGAAAGTGTCGCAACAGGGGTTACTTTTAGCTTTAATATTACAGACCATTTGTTTCATTTTCGACGGGTTGGCAAGACCGGACTGACGTGTTCCAAACCGGGTGGTAGGTCGACCATCCGGGTAGCTCCACACACTGGAACGTAGCGCTGCCATTGATGGCGTATCCTTTGTCACAGGTGAGAGTTATGTTGGAGCCATATCTCGTGATATTTGAGTTCCAGTGACCATTCATCACATGTCCGGGGAGATTACAAAACCCTACCGAAACTATAACAAGAAGAAAAAAAAACAGGATTGCCTGTTGAAATATGCGCAGATTAAAATCAAAAGACGGCATGGAAGAACACAAGGATTATTTTGATCTGTTCACCGCTTGGTATCGATGAGAGAGAGGACGATTAATGTATCTTTTTTTTTTTGTTTAAAACAAAATCTTACACAAAAGGGTTAATACAACTCATAACCCATTTGGATCATACTGAGCAGTTGTATACCATGCTTTATTACAGCATCACAATAATTGGTATAGACGATGAATTGTTTTATGATGCACAAAGTAGTTATGTCAAGTAATAAATTCCTGAATTTTTCATTGTACCAGTCATTACCATTTATGTGGTTAGTGTCAATGTCATGAGGATATGGGAACAAAATATAATAACACCCCTACAAGCATCTCCACCACTTCCACCACACACACTCATAATTCACCGGATTGTGCTCTGGAAGACTGGAGTAAGCTAGATTTCGAATAAGAACTTACCCCATTTCTGCATGAATTCAAAATGTGAAAGTATAATTGAATGGCACAAAGTTTGTTTATCTTTTAACATTTATCTTTTTATATAAGCTACCCTATTTGTATCACGTAGATTTATGTATTTCCTATATCTACAGTGCATGAGAACCCTATAATACAGCAATTTGAAAACCGTACATTTGTAGCTGCCGATTAATATTGTTTAATCTTTTCACCGCCTGGTATCGATGAGAGAGGACGATTGATGTATTCTTCTTTTTTTTTTTTTTAAACAAAATTTCAACACAAAAGGGTCAATACAACTCATAACCCATTTGGATCATACTGAGCCGGTGTATACGTTGCTTTATTACAGCATCACAATAATTGGTATGGACAATAAATTGCACAAAGAAGTTATGTCAACTAATAAATTACTGAATTTTTTCACTGTACCAGTCATTATATTTTTTTTTATGTTGTTAGTGTCAATATCATAAGGATATGTTAACAAAATATAATAACACCCCCACAAGCATCTCCACCACTTCCACCACACACACCCATAATTCACCTGATTGTGCTCTGGAAGACCGGAAGAAGCTAGATTTCGAATAAGAACTTACCCCATATCTGCATGAATTCAAAATGTGAAAGTATAATTGAATGGTACAAAGTTTTTTTTAAATCTTTTATCATTTATCTTTTTGTATAAGGTTACCCTATTTGTATTTCCTATACATACAGTGCACGAGGACCGTATGATACAGCAATTTGAAAACCGTACGTTTGTAGCTGCCGATTAATATATTGTTTAATATACAGAGTTCATAGTGTTCAGGGTAGTTGTAATTTCATTGTCATTTATTGTTTTTTTTTTAATACAATAAAGGGAAAACTAGTGCAATTGAACAAAACCATAATCAAAAGAAACTGCCTTAAAAAGACTTTGAGTGCATGTTTGTAGTTCCAGTGTAATTTTTCCCAGAGCTTAATAGAATTAGAATCTCAAAATGAGGATTTGATAGAAAAATAATATTCCTGATTATCTGTGAGTTAATGATAGGTCATTTAAATTAGATTTTAATTCATATCGACGACGATTTTTTTTCCTTAATTTAGGAACTTACTATTGTATAAATAGTAGACAAAATGACCGGATCCAACCTCCCCCTGGCTGGGACATGTCCAGTTGTGTGAGTAACTTCTGTCAGAAAGTACGTCCGCATACGACTTGGACCGCGAACATACACAAGTCCCTCGGTGTATGAGAGCAATCTCATTGTGTCTGAGCCCCCTTCTACAGATAGATATACACTCCTCATCGGAATGCACGTCGAATCCCAGTTCAAACAGCAGGGGGAATGCCTGTTGGTTGCCTTCGTAGCATCCAAGAAATCCAGGCTCTGCGGGAAAAGAGCATGAAAAGGCTACGATGGTTACGACCTTTAACATTATTGATTTCTTTCTCGCCAACTCCTGTTAATACATGAGTTTAACCATTCCCTGCACCCCAGAAGGTTGACCTATAAACATGTTTGTTTGTTTGTTTGTTTTTCTGTGCCATTCCAATTAGACTTAAACAGTTAACAGAGCAGAGATGACAGGGACACAAGAAACTCCAATTACTGGAGGCTGCTCCTAGACCAATACAATGTTATTTGCAACTCTGCCATAAATCTATGAAGAATGAATACTACAGTCTACCGACTGAAAGATGTCTGTTTGTTTCTCGGACGTGAAGATTAACGTGAAATAGATTTGAGTAAAGTTATAAATATTGCATTATTTTTTGTGCGTTATCTGGCATTTTGAATAAAAAGAAATATTGATAAGTATGACTATACATGAAGAGTTTGCTCGCAAAAACCAATAAGTCCGTTTTTGCAGATTTTGAAGTACGGTCTCTGTCATAAAGTACAAAATAATCCCTTTTAAATGATATATTGGTCACTACATATAAAGTTACATTTTTGAAGTTATGGTCAAAAGAAGCAAAAAATTTCTTATTATTCTCTTTATTTTTCTTGACCTTGAATAGCAAATATCTCCATTTGGCAAATATGGATTTATCGGTTTTTGCGAACAAACTCTTCACATATACATATGTACTGTAATATGTACTAAATATATATATACATATATTTCACGATGCAATGATTGTGACTGCGGTGTTAACCTCACCTCGACACTTAAGTCTGACTCCCTTGTTCGAGGAACATTCGGTGGTTGCCATGGAGCAATCGCTTAAACGATGAAACCTGTTGGAAGCTGTGCATTAATGGCAGTTAAAGCTCTTTAAATGTATTTATTCGCTTGCAACAATAACTAAGTTGACACATTATATGGGCAAAGAACGCCATAAAAAAGCTGGAGCAATTTGCTTTTGGAATCGAAAAAGTGTGGTATAAAAGTACACTTAACGGAAGCTAGGAAACAAAAAATGCATCGTTCTATCAAAGGGGCTTTACAATTTGCAAACGTTATTGACATTCCACCACGATGTTAAATTACATGACTCGTGTCCATAAATGATATGTATACATGTATATAAACATCATATATATCATCTGTCTATATGAAAATGAATCTACACAGATTTTTCTTTTCAATAGCATTTGCAATAGTAAAACAACGAAACTGCACATGTGCACTTGCACCCTAACTCACCTTTGCACACTGATGCATTTTGTAGCTACCCTATTCGGTTACACAATTTAATGTGTATTTCATGATTTGTAAAGAAGTATAACGCCATATGCTTTTCCAGAGGCCGCCATCAAACTCAAGCTTCAGCCTAAGATGATTTTGTGTGTATTGATTATGTATCATGTATGTATTCAATTCAATTCAATTCAAACTTTATTTTCACTTTTTCTTTCCAACAGAATGTACAAGAAACAATATTATGAGTTTGACATGGGAGTAACAAAGTATACATAACCAGACAGGATTAACAACATGTTCATGTTCATGTCTACATGATCAGTATAAAAAAGATATTCTATATACACTCTGCGAAAAAAAAAAAGTGGAGGTACCCACTCAAAAGACTAGGCTTGTATCATGTGGGTACCTCTGAGGGAAAGGGGGAAATAAGGGGGTGAAAAGCTTACAACTACAAAGAGTGCGGGAAACTGGGAAAGTCGGGAATAGAGAGAGTAAAAAAAGCAAAAGTGTGAAAAGAGGGAACAAAAACAGGGAAAAGAAGGAGAGAGAGAGAGAGGGAGAGAAAGAAAAGCCTAAATAATTTTGATGCAATCACCAAGGGCGAAAGCCAACAGAGACAATTAGCCAAGCGTCTTCGAAAGTGATACATTGTCGAGCTGCTTTCCAGCGGATTATGTATGCATTATGTATTATGTATTATGTATTATGTATGCATTCTGTATGTATTAATTTGATTGAATAATCAATGATTTTCCAATTGTTTTTGTATGATTATAATTCATCTATACAATATTTCATTATTGGTACATAATATAAAATGATCAATTTATCATTTTTTTTTTTTGGTGTTGGATATAATGTCAAAAGTATTGGAAAAATTCTTTGTCATGTTGTATATGTGACCGTGCACCTCAAAACGAACATAAAGTCGCACACACTGATTTTGCATGAGGACTGAAAAATAAGTGAAATGGGTCAACCTAGCCGAACTTGACTTTTTCATATTTTCTGAAAGAGCGGGTCTTCTTTTACATTATGCTAAAATTTGGTATCATAAAATGGGCAGGAAAGTGTGTGTTTTTAGCATTTTTTGGTAGAATATTGTGATTAGGTGTGTCTTTAGAATCCCTTTTTCATTTCTGAAAAAAACCTTGTCCACACTCTTCACTTTCAACTCTTAATAACTTTTGAAAGGATGCTACTGCTTTGTAAGTTGGCATTAATTATGGACAGAATGTGTTTATGAGGCCTGCCTAATTTCAGTTTAATCTGATAATCCTTTCATTGCTGTTACTCTGGTGGTTTACTTCCTGTTTTTTGTCCCATTTATCGCACAGCCAGCACGGTTTGGTAAAGATTAAGCGCTTGAATAGACACTGTACTTTAGAGCCTCTTTTCTCAGTTCACACTTTTCCTGAGTTTGTGCTTTCTTTCCAATATCTAGATAGGTTAGAAGAGTCCATTTAATTTGAGTTATACATCATTTTAAAGCTTAAAGTCTGCTCTTTCAGAATATGGTCTTAACTAAAAATTCATGTCTGGCGACTTTTTGTTTGTTTTGAGGTGCAGGGTCACATATACTTTGTGAAAAATGCAGAAATAATTCAAATCAAAATCAAATATACGGTATCAAAGTTAGCACATTATTTTGTCTTTTTCGCTCTACTCCCTTTTTTTCGGATTATTGTAAATAGAATGGTAATTTGTTTTTTATTCTGCATTTCCGAAAACAATGTCGATCACTATCTGGATATATGGTAACCGAAAATACATGGCAATCTGGCAGACTTATTGGTTTTAACTTGTTATGCAAAATCTTATCTAATGATTGCAACTTTATTCATGTTCTCCACCTCGTTTGTTATAAAATATTGCAAGTATGCGTTTTTGGTTTTGTTTTTACATTAAATCGACGTGATTGATAATTGAGCTACACACCTTGAGGTGGACATGATACGCGCTGAGTCTCTCTCCGTGTTGCTGTACTGGGCAAAGTCTGAGCCGAATATTTCTCTGCCGCTGGGAAGCCAAGCTCCCAGCAGACTAAGTCAGCAGCTCTAGCGTTAAATCCATCGTTGCAGACATATCCGTCTGATCCGAGGACAACTAAACCTTCCAGCGGAGAGGGCCCATCAAGTTTTACAGAGGGTGTTTCTTGAAAGGGAATAATGGTGAACGGGTAGACATTAACTTTGACGGATATCTATTGACACATTTGTGGCCCAAGTGTTGTAAAACAGAGATTCGGAACTTTCTGAACAATGATTCTTCAAGAGTTTCTTGCATTTCTTAGCCATAACTGGACTGACAAAAGCCAGTCAAACCAGTGGTAGAGTCGCAGTTTTGAAAAAAGAAAAAGAAAAAAAAAGATTTTCTAACATTCATTCATACAGCCCTGATTTATTGACGGGATTGTCCACGTAACGATTTCGTAGGAAAATACATTTTACGCACACACACATGCACACTCATATACAAAACAAAATCTACTCCCAAATTCTTGCACAATTTTCTTCATGGAAGTTAATATATGAAGAATATATTAGTGTAGACATTCAATTCAAAGCGCTCCATTAAGCAGCTATTTCTAAATCTATTTATCCATTGATTTTATATCAGGGATTTAGAATTGTGAAAATTTGCTGAACAATGGATTTTGAAGAGTAATTGTATTGTTGTGACATTCAGAAAAGCCACTGAAGTGGTAAAAGTCGGCGGTAGGGTCGCAATAAGACCATGTACCATTTTTGACGTTTGATCTTCTACTACCAATTAATCCAACACTCATTTATTGAAGAAACTGTCTGTTGGCAACGAGGTCATAATTAACACACAAACACACACACGCACGCACGCACATACAATACGAAATCTGCCCTTCTGAAATACCACTAAACAGAGCAAAGATAATGTTGTTTATTTTGATTACTGTCAATTCGTCTCTCATTCAACGAAGATAACACGTAAGCATGCTGAGGCAGTAATGTTATCATAACCACCTGAAGACTAGGCCCAAGTATACTGGAACAGATGTCTCTGGAAAATACGTGTTTTAACAAAATCAGCTTGTTCTCAACGGGTTAAAGGGATCGTATAGTTTTGGTTGAGACCTAATTTCAGGTTTCTAACATTTTTTTGTCGAGATTATGAGAAACCTCTTATAAAATATGAAAGAGCATGTAATTCTGTGAGGAATTCAACGGTAATTTGATGAAAATTGGTTTTGAAATGGCTGAGATATCCAAAAAAAGAGCGATTCTAATAAAGTGTGGGACCCACACTTTATCATGATCGCTTTGTTTTACTTTGTTTTTGGATGTTTCAGTCATTCCAAACCCGATTTTCATCAAATAAACTTTGAATTCCTCTTAAAATAGTATGCTCTGTGCTATATATTAAGTGTTTTCTTGGTATCTCGTTAAAAGTTAAAAGCCCAAATCACATCTCCACCAATACTGTACCATCCCTTTAATACCATAGATAGCAAGAGATGGAGTAATGTTCAGCCTCCTAATGGCTGGTATTGATTACAGTAACCGGTATAACCGCTATTGACAGAAATGTTTCAAGACCCGACTCTGAATGGTCCACTTTTATTCTAACAATCAATATTGTAAGGAAAATACTCAATGTCAGGATATATGCTATCCCATAATTAAGTTCCATTTTTACGGAAGGATGCGCATACTCCTATCTTATTATCTCCATTGTCTTCATACAACTCAAACTAGGACAATGTTGTGTAGAAAACATGTCTTTTCTCTGTTGAAGTTGCATTTTCTATGATTACGACTGTGCGATTTCGGCATTTAGTGAGCACTGTATAGTACTTATGTATCAGTTATATGTAACATTTTTTCACATGACAAAGAACACCAAAAACATCATTCCAATAATCACAGAGCAACTTGTATTACATTAAAGATGTGACATTAAACACTCAGAAGCAGTGAGATATGATTTATGTATCAACTTTCACCGTATAAACCCTTGCTTTATACTCCGCGGTCCAAGTTATTATTTGATGAATGGATTGACTGATTGATTGTTTGATTGCTTGATTGATTGATTTAAAATGAAAACAAAAAGTAATTTAAATGAACAGAAATATTCCATGATAATGCGATAAATGAATACGAGCATATGTTAAGATATAATTATGTTATTTTATTCATATCTAAACTTGAGAAGTATGCATGTGCCTGCCGTTCAAAAGAGAAATTAAGCAGCTCTCAGTATATTAAACGCAAGTGCAGGAGACCACTATCAGAAGCCATTTCTTGATGAGGAAGAGGGTCTCATTTATAATGGTATTCACTTTATAAACCTTGTTGAATGTAGATATCTAATGCCGTTAATTCTACGGCAAATATTGACATTAGGCACATGCGGCGTAATTAGTAGTTTAACCTATGCGTATTTACCGTATAGAAGCGACGGTCGGGAACAAAAAAAAAATACGATCAGGGAACAAAATGAAACCAGCAATTTTGTAATAAAGCGTACTAATACATCTGTATGAACCACGACTATCTATAATCACATTGACGCAATTGATACTTACCATCATAACACTTCACGGTCATCTTGAAATTTGCAGGGTATATAGATATATAGTCCTATATACTGTATAGTCAGCTTCGTCTGATGGGCCAGTGATAACAAGGGCGAAGACTTCAAGTAACTTACGATACGGATGTTAGACGTCTTGTGTGCTATTTCATCTGACACCTGCAATCCAACCTGTCTGTTATTGAGAGACTCAATTTTAGTGAGAATTCGCCTTCCAGTAGGTGCCTGTATAACCCAACTATAACTGCTGGAGACGCAGTTTGTACGATCACACGAGATCATACGCTCTACAGACCCTTCCGTACAGTTCAGAGTTATATCTGCAGGACATAAAAAAAAGACGAAACAGGCAGTGTTGACAGGGACAGGTGCATTTATATGGCATACATGATTTCAAAAACTAGCTAAGATTTTTATGGTAGTTTCTTTTTCCATTTGTGGGCCTGGAAACAGCATTTTGTTTCGTCATATCAAACTGTTCTATTATATTCAATGGTTTAAGCGTGCAAGTAAGTACCCAAGTAAGTCTCGGTTGCATTAAATACTTAATCTCTGTGCTTTGCACAAAATCAAGGATGATTAACCTGTTTATTTTTTATCATCTGTTCCGTTCCGGTGATTTTTGAACAGCCAATCTATAGCTAAAGACATATATAATATTTTAGAATGTTACCTCGAGTCGATACATTTGACTTAACGATTTTCAGTTGAATTTGGTGCATAGTCATATGTGACACATTTTGAACTGATTACGCTAATCAAGCTACGTTTGATTACAATCTATTCGAATCATTCTTCGTATTAATGTGTGATTAGTTATGTGTAATTTACGTATATCATTCACGGGTAACTTTGGTAGCTCAGATGCATTGTAATACGTATGATAATCTCCAGTTCCAGTTGAAATAACCATCCGAACAGCATATTGCAAAATGAACAAATGACAGTGTGCGAAAGAAAATTGAAATATGAGTTTCATGCGCTCTGGTGTGTCTTACCTGATCTTGTAGACATAATGCATGCTACGGATTATGGAATATAGAACGTGGTAGTGATTGAAATCGTGTTTAGTAGTAATTATGCTCGTTAAACAATAACAATGTTGATAACTGTCATGGTATTAATTATGATGTTAACGCTACTTACCAACTGCATCCGTTGAGAAAGCTGGGAAGATACAGGAGATTACACATGCAAACAGTAATGCAATGGCAGCCATTCTGCCTTCGGTATTTAAACTGAACAAATTACTCTCTATATGTTTATTTATAAATCGTTTTTGGTATTATACAATTTGTATGCAGTGACGGCATTCGCTGCTGAGGCTTGTGGATAAGTGCGGAGTTACCGACGCTCCAACTTCTTCAAAAACTTCTAGCGCTGTTGAAGAAGGAACAACGATCACATCATAGTGATGGATGGGGGGGGGGGGGAGGGACTCATTATGTAAGCGGAACTTAGTCAAGCTGAGAGCTTATTGAATCAATGTTGGATGAGATATTTTGCTGATTTTGCCAGGCTTCAAACAAGCTACATTAAGCACTTTAGGGTGTCACTCATGTCTCCAATTCGTATGAAAACAATCGCAAAATCTTCGTATGATATTAAAGCCATATTGTTACATAGTTTCAAATCCGCGTTAGTATTAGAACAATGGTATGATGTCTCCTTCAGACGGGATAGGAAAAATAACTGATTGTAACACTAATCCTCCTTCTTTTATTACAGGAATCAGATACCAGTCTCCAAAATCTTCAGTTTCGAACCCAAGTCGAAAGGAAAAGTACACAGACACAGACACACCCGCAAACACTTCATCGTCATAATCTTATATCAGCAAACGTTAAGCATGAGTCATGACTAAACAAATTCAAATATGCAACAACAGTTTACCCGCCATATAGTAGACGGCGAGTTGTCACAATATTGGGGTGTTCTTAAAATTTTCTGTAGATTTTGATTTTTTGTGCTATTTTCCCTATTTTGGGGGTGCTGAACATGAATCCACTTGTTGCCATTTTTCTAACCGACGTCTTCACCCGTTGCCATGGCAACGCATTATTTTCCTTAAAAGAACATGTATTCTTCAGTAAAGATTATAAAAACATGATGTAAACACCAAAATATGTCATTATAAATCCTTTTTAATTAGACTTGAGAAAGAATACAATTTTCATGATGTCATGGTTACTTTATAGCAATGATGGTAACCATGGCAACAACTATTTATAAAGAAAAATCATATTTTTCATGAAAAGGCAAGAAAACATGACAAGATTGAGTGGAATATTCATCATAAATTACTATCTTGATTATCAGCTTATTTTTCCACCATGTTAATTTCACATCATTTTCGTTGCTATAGCAACAACATGACAAAAGCTGCCTTTTAAAGAAAAATTAAGCATTGCGATTGAAAGAAAAGCAAGAATACGTCCATAGATGATAAATTTCTGTACAGTGAGATTTTTTTGAGCTATTTCCTTTATTTTGTCGGTGCCAAACACGAATCGACCTGTTGCCATATTTCTAAATGACATCTGTAGCCGTTGCCATGGCAACAAAGTATTTTCTTTGAAATAACATGTATTCTTCATTAAACATCACAAATGCATGCTAAAAACACCAAAATAAGTCAATATAAACGTATCACGCTTCAATCAAATTAAAAATCACAATTTCCGACTGTCACAGCAACCTCATAGCAATAACGGTTGCCATGGTAACAGCTATTTCTTAAAAGAAAATGATTTTTTCATCAAAAAGCATGAAAAGATGGAAAGTTTGAGTAGCATACTCATTACAAATTGCTATGATAATCATCAGCTTTTTTCACTACGTTCATGCCACATTATTATCGTTGCTATGGCAACAACTTTTTTTCCCTAGAAAGGAGAAGTATCCCGTTAAAAGAAAAACTAGATAAATAAATGATCAATTTTTGTTTATTATATTATATTATATAATTTGTTATCATTACCTTTAAAAGAACGTATATTCTTTTTCAAAAACATCATAAAACATGCAGTAAACACCGAAATAAATCAATCTAAACATCTCTTTAATCAAATCAAAATTGACAATTCGCATAACGCCATGGTTAACTCATAGCAAAGATGGTTGCCATGGTAACAACTATTTTAAAGAAAGTTGTGATACTTTCGTGAAAAAGCAAGAAAATGTGACAAGATCGGGTGGAATATTGATTACTAACTACTATCATGACTATCACCTCTTTCCCATTATGTTCATTTCACTTCCTTTTCGTTGCTATAGCAACAGCATGACAAAAACTGCCTTTTAAAGAAAAAATAGGTATTTCAATTAACAGGAAAGTAAGAATGAAGTAAATCCGTAGATAATACATTTCTGTACGAGTTCGATTTTTTTGTGTTCTTTCCCTTATTTTGGGAGTGCCGTACGCGAATCCACCTGTTGCCATATTTCTAATTGACATCTTTAGCCGTTGCCATGGCAACAAATTATTTTCTTTAAAAGAACATGTATTCCTCATTAAACATTATAAAAACTTACTGTAATTTCCAACAGATGTCAATATTAACATATTTCTCTAATTGAATTAATATCACAATTTCCGAATATCACAGCTACCTCATAGTGATGACGGTCACCATGGTAACAGCTATTTTTTTAAAGAAAATAATGTGTTTTTTTATCAAAAAGCATGAAATTATGAAAAGATTGATTGAAAAAGTTATTTCATTACCAGTTAGGGTCTAACTATGATTGTCAGCTTTTTTTTTTTACTATGCTAATCTCACATTATTATCGTTGCTATAGCAGAAACATGAGGAAAACTTTCTTTCATAGAAAGAAGAACTGTTTCATTTAAAAGGAAAGAAAGAATGAAATAAACAAGTGATCAATTTCAGAAAAGTTTAAATCTTTTGTGTTTTTTCATCTCTTTTGGGGATGGTGAACAGGAATGCACCTGTACGTGGTCATTTTTTAAAATGATGTCTTCAGCCGTTGCCATGGCAACAAATTATTTTCTTTAAAAGAACATGTGTTCTTCTTTAGACATTATGAAAACATGCTGTTAACATCAAAATGTGTCAAGATAAACATGTCTCTTTAATTTAGTAAAACATCACGATTTTTCAATTTCATGGTTGCCTCATAGCAATGACAGTTGTCATGGTAATAACAATTTATTATGAAAAACCTAAAAAATGACAAGATTGAGTAATATATTTATAACAAATTACTGTCAGTTTTTTTTTCACTATAGTCACCCCACTTCGTTCTTCATGCTATAGAATTAACATGAGAAAACTGCTTTTTAAAGAAAAAATTAACGTTACTCATGCAGATAAGGAAGGAAAGAATACACTAAACAAAAAATAAATAAGTTTAGTCAGCTTCCTGAATTTCTGATCACATTGCACCTTTAAAACCTTAAATATCCGAAATAATGGTTAATATTTAACATGGTTGCCATGGAAATGCATCAATTTTTGTAGAAAAAAATCTTCAAGAAAAAATGTGAAATTATGGCCTAACTTTTGAAGTAATACAAATGAGCAAGACTACTAGCCATATATAATTCTGTTCACATCATTTTTGTTCCTATGTCGCAACAACATGTTAAGAAATAGATTTTTTAAACTATAGATATACCCAGGAAACATAAAATACAAATAATAAGCAACACAAATGTCTAAAAATCTCCCCAAAAGTTCCAATTTTCTCGTCATGATGTACTCTGTTTCAGCATTAAGGTACGTCTTCAAGACAATTGATAACCTTAAATGACTATGATACCTCCTCGAAAGTAATTTCCAACAGATTGCTATAGAACTTTAATCCTTAACAAACAATTTTTTTTTCTCATGTTATTGCTATGGCAACAGAAATGATGTGGAATTAACGTTGTGAAGACAAAAGCTGATAGAAATTTGTAATGAATATGGTACTCAGTCTCGTCATTTTTTTCAATTTTTTCATTAAAACATTAGTATTTGTGACCCGCTACAACAAAATGATCCTAAAGTCGGGCGAGGTCGATTATTTGAAAATTGCATGACAAAATTTCCTTATCTTTCTGCTTTAAATTGATATATAACTCATGTTATGAAAAAAATCGGCTGCGGAGATATCGATGTTTAAAAGAGAGCATGTCGAGACGTCTGGGAAATCACTGTTTCGAAAAAAGCGCCCTGAAAGTTTTCCTTGCGACGCAATCGCGATCAAGGGACACGCAAGTTAGTTTTCAACTACGGACAATAGAAGGTAAACCCTAGCAACCCCCGAAATGCTCATTCAAGCACAGCGTCGGCCGTCTCCTCACCGACCAATCAGTGACCAGGATGCCAGGAGAAGCGGCTGGGCATAGCGCACCCCGCCCGCACGATCCAGTCGACTTGGCAGTGTGCGAGCTTCACGCTTCGGTTAGCGGCAAGCAGCAAACTGACCAATGAGATCACTCCGGTCGTTGTTAGGGGCGGAGCCTATCTGTGGCGCTCAATCCAAATTTTCGAACCAGTTTCTGCTTCATTGAATCGCCAAAAACATGGCCCAGAAAAACGCTATTTTTTGGTCTTTCCTTTCATCATTTTGCTTCAAAATTTCGACAGATGATAGAAGACATGTCAGACTCCAATAATATGTCAAAATCAGAAAATCGTAAGTTTTGACCAGTTATGATGCTCTGACTTCAAACTCGATTTTCACGGCTTCGACCGTGCGCGACTTTAGGACCTTTTTGTTGTAGCGGGTCACATTTTCTTTTTAAGAATTGTTACTATGGCAACTGTCATTGCTATGAGGTATCAATGTAATTAAAAAAAGGATTGTTTTTATTAATTGAGGATAATGTATATGTGACACTGCACCTCAAAACAAACAAAAAGTCGCCAGACCATATTCTGAAAGGGCAGACTTCAGGCGGAGCTTAGGAACTTGGACATATACAAAATCAGGGCAGCAAAATTGGATTTTCTCTCTTACAGGTGCTTTTTACAAACAACTGGTGAAAGATTATCAAAGAATTAACACATCTTAGCCCTCTCAGAGCTCAAATTCGTGGATTTCACAGCCCCTTTAAGCTTTAAAATGATGTATAACTCAAATCAAATGGACTCTCCTAACCTATCTAAATATTGGAAAGAAAGCACAAACTCAGGAAAAGTGTGAACTGAGAAAACAGGCTCTAAAGTACAGTGTCTATTCAAGCGCTTAATCTTTACCAAACCGTGCTGGCTGTGCGATGAATGGGACAAAAAACAGGAAGTAAACCACCAGAGTAACAACAATGAAGGGATAATCAAATTAAACTGAAATTAAGCATGCCTCATTAACACATTCTGTCCATGATTAATGCCAACTTTCAAAGCAGTAGCATTATCCTTTCAAAAGTTATTAGAGTTGAAAGTGAAGAGTGTGGACAAGGTTTTTCAGAAATGAAAAAGGGATTCTCAAGACACACCTAATCACACTATTCTACCAAAAATGTTCGAGATAAACTTCTAAAAAAAAAAACACACTTTCCTGCCCGTTTTATGATACCAAATTTTAGCATAATGTAAAAGGAGACCCGCTCTTACAGAAAGTATGAAAAAGTCAAGTTCGGCTAGGTTGACCCATTTCACTTATTTTCAGTCCTCACGCTAAATCGGTGTGTGCGACTTTATGTTCGTTTTGAGGTGCACGGTCAGATATAATAACATATTTTGGCCTTAACAACATGTTTTTATGATGTTAATGAAAAACACATGTTCTTTTAAAGAAAATAATTTGTTGCCATGGTAACGGCTGAAGACATCATTTAGAAAAGTGGCCATGGGTGGATTCCTTTTCAGCATTCCCAAAAGAGTAAAAAAAAAAAAGGGCTGAAAAATTAAACTCTACAAAAATTGATTATTTATCTATCTGGTTTTTCCTTTACTGGGGTACTTCTCCTTTCTAGGGAAAAAAAAGTTGTTGCCATAGCAACGATAATAATGTGGCGTGAACGTAGTGAAAAAAGCTGATAATTATCATAACAATTTGTAATGAGTATGCTACTCAAACTTTTCATCTTTTCATGCTTTTTGATGAAAAAAAATCATTTTCTTTTAAAAATTAGCTGTTACCATGGCAACCGTTATTGCTATGAGGTTGCTGTGACAGTCGGAAATTGTGAGTTTTAATTTGATTGAAGCGTGATATGTTTATATTGACTTATTTTGGTGTTTTTAGCATGCTTTGGTGATGTTTAATGAAGAATACACGTTATTTCAAAGAAAATAATTTGTTGCCATGGCAACGGCTAAAGATGTCATTTAGAAATATGGCAATAGTTCGATTCGTGTTTGGCACCGACAAAATAAAGGAAATAGCTCAAAAAAATCTCACTGTACAGAAATTTATCATCTATGGACGTATTGCTTTTCTTTCAATCGCAATGCTTATTTTTCTTTAAAAGGCAGCTTTTGTCATGTTGTTGCTATAGCAACGAAAATGATGTGAAATTAACATAGTGGAAAAATAAGCTGATAATCTAGATTGTAATTTATGATTAATGTTCCACTCAATCTTGTCATGTTTTCTTGCCTTTTCATGAAAAATATGATTTTTTCTCTATGAATAGTTGTTGCCATGGTAACCGTCATTGCCATATGGTAACCATGACATCATGAAAATTGTATTCTTTCTCAAGTCTGATTAAAAAGGATTTATAATGACATATTTTGGTGTTTACATCATGTTTTTATGATTTTTATTGAAGAATACATGTTCGTTTAAGGAAAATAATGTGTTGCCATGGCAACGGGTGAAGACGTCGGTTAGAAAAATGGCAACAAGTGGATTCGTGTTCAGCACCCCCAAAATAGGGGAAATAGCACAAAAAATCAAAATCTACAGAAAATTTTAAGAACATTACAACTCGCCGTCTACTAATAGTGCTACTTGCTCATTGTGTGCTTCCTTCTGCAATTTTGCATCTTGTATTTTGTTTCATTCTCTCTTATTCTCCATCAGCAAATTTCATCTTGCTCGTATTGATATATGTGTATTGTGTCGCATGGCTTACAATGATGAAGTGTATTTCGAACTACTTACTTTCCCGTTATGGAATCACTTTGCAGGACACAGCTTCTGCTATTATTCTAATAGCTGTTAAAAAGTTTGCACTAGCAGATTTTAATGTAGGCGACGACTGCAAACTATTGTCATATCAAAATAATGAATTGTATAGATTTGATAATGAATTATACATACATTTTAAATAGAAAATAAACCACAAATATAATATCTACGCGAATTGTGTGAATAACTGCAGCCATATTACTTAAACACTGTGGAAATTGAGGAAAATGGGAACATCGTTAAAAAAATGTATATTTTTTTCAAATTTTAACATTGCTGGATGAGAAGGTAGCAACGGTTTGTAACTTCACTGCAGGACAACAAACATCCATGTCTTTCATTGGTTTGATAAAAAGTATAAGTTTCCTCGACATGTTAGTGACATAAATTATGTCTAGGGTGATATTCTACCCATTCTAAAAGTGGTAAACCAAGTGTTCTCACATTATGCTGGATAATAAAAACACGCCAAACTATCTTTACATTGTTGTGATATACTGTCGCTTCACGAACTGAGGTTGTAGAAAAGCAAAAGAAACGCTGGTAGCTATGTAGTAGGCTCCTATACTACAGCACAAATAAAAAAGTAATTCAGTCAATAAAGAAATAGACTTACATTGAAAGAGAAAATTGTTATGACAAAAACAAAACGAGTATATAAACGTTTTACATTATCATGTTTACGTTCTACAAATCATTTTTTTTTTTATTTACCCGAATTCTGTGAAAATTCGGCCTATTTCTTTACTTCATGAACTACTAGTATATGGGATCATAGAATCATTGCATTGTTTCAGTCTTAAGCATGTTAGAATGAAAACGCCGGTACCTGTATGAATATAAGAAATTATTTGTACCCCATCCCTTCGCGAGAATGATAAATCCAAAACAAACAAAACTGAAAGGAAACCTTCATTAACATTGGCCGTGGCCTCTTATGTAATCATAATACCTCTTTAAGATACCGCAAATATTTCCCTTCCCTTTTCTTCCTTTCCCTTTATCTCTGTGTGTCTTTCTTACTGTATATTATATATATATATATATATATATATATATATCAAGTCGTTCTTGTTGAGATAGTTAGAGTTATCAAAGCCGCCTAAAAAAATCAAGAAATACAACGAAATACCATAATTTATTATCTTAATATCTTAAAAAAATGTTTCCAAATCACGCTAAGCGAATTTTGTAATTAGACTCTTCATGTTATTATTATTATATATATATATGTATATATATATATATATATATATATATATATATATATACAATTGAGTATATGAATATAAGAACGACCCAAGTCCATAGAAGACCATTTCGAGTAAACTAAAAAAAACTTCGTATCTTTTTTATTTGTCCAATAATATTCTATTTAACTGTGATGGGAAGGCAACATTGTATATACAAATTAGAACATATATTATTATGACAATTAACATTTACATTAATTGTGGAGAGGCCATTCTGTGTGGTGGACTTGGGTCGTTCTTTGATTCATATGGACTTGGGTCGTTCTTTGATTCATATACATGCTATTCTGCTATAGAGATGAGAGAAGGATGAGAGAGAGGCTATTATATGAATGTAAGAATGACCCAAGTCCTTCATTCTTACATTCATATAAGATTTAACTCATTCATTTCAGGGACTTCCGGGGGTAATTAGGATTTATCATTTATACACAAGATGAGTCCATGCATAAGCTACAATTTCCCATGTCAAACTGAATTTGGTCAAAAATTGGACTTGGGTCGTTCTTCTATTCAGGTCTTCAATTGTATATATATATATATATATATATATGTATATATAATATATATATATATATATATATATATATATATATTATACTAAAAGTGTCTTCCTTTACACACTTCATTCTTTCACTTGCTCTTCTCTTGCTCACTTCTTCCCTTACCCAACTATGTTTTTATCATACTGTAGATACGTCCCTACGGAGGCTAATTATCATGACCCTTGACTTTAACTGGGTCTCCATAGGTAGATCAAGATTTCACAATGGTACACATATGTTCAACACTTGACCTAAATCTGTAAATTGAGTGGAAACTACAAAATCCTAGATATAAAAAAAAGAAAATGTGTATAAAGCCGGAACTGCCTATTATCAGACGTTTTAGGTGGCTATAGACCTTTGATTTCAGGTGGATTTGCATTAGAAGTAGCCCTAGGTCACACAAGGTATATAGACCTTAATCGAAAGACTGACCCTATAAACAGATAGAAAAATAAAGAAAAAGGACCACTAAGGGTGGCATTGCCGACAAGAATGAGTTTTAGGTTCACCGTCATCGATGCAGCTCCACATGAGCTTCGAAGGAATTCAACCTACAAAATAACGTTATACTCTGCATAATAACACAACGTGCATGGTTAAGTCCCTGATTATGATAAAACTCTTACGAAAGTACACAAATCGCACGGGCTTTAGCAACTGCTGATATACGGTCTTCTGTAAACCGAAAAAGTAAATGGGACAACACACTGCCTTCTGAAGTCGATCAACACACTTAGATGATAATATGACGTCCAATAAACAGTTACCTCATAAAACCTTCAAATATGAGATACCTTTCTCTATATTCTACATCAAATATTTTTGATGACTTATTTAGATTCGTTTTGAATCTGCTTTCTTTCCCAACTCGCAAGTGATACCCAAGTTGACTACTTTTTGCTTTCAACTAATATATTTTATTTCCGCGTACATTTTAGTCGCTGTGTTGATAAAAGAAGTGAAATCAAATTCATGTCGTATATTTTACATACATGGCAACTACATTTAAACCGCTTAAGTGTCTGATAGTGCAATAAATTCAATGTACAGTGTTAACAACTATAGTTAATATGCTTTTTTTTCTATATCAACCTATGCGTTAAATTGGCAAAGGCTGACATAAAGAGGGGTATTCATAAAAGTACATATCCTTCAGTTAGTGGTAACAAATATTTCTTTACAATTTATATTCCCGTTCAGCAAGAACAGTACAGTATTTCCTTTTTTTTTCGCTACAGGTATGAAAAAAAAATGTGTGTGATGTAAAAGGAAATTTCTTTAGGAACGGTTTTACAGTGGGATCATTGTGTATTTAACAATATTTTACCAAGAGTGCTGAACTTACTAATCGTAGTGTCTGAAATTAACCTGACTCATTGATGATAACAGTTTCCTTGTAGGACACATAAAAGAGAGATTGAAAAAGAAACGCAAATTCAACTACAACACTGTGTTTTGATTTTAAGCGGCGAGAATATCGAGTTTCACTGGCTATTAAAAAAATAAAATCAACTCCATTTTTATAGCGATGTCAAATCTCGCTCTACAACAAATCGTTTGGATAACTGAATACCTGAATATAAGTTTAGAACGGCCGAAGTCCAAAGTATAACGCTATCATCCTTGAAGACCCTTTGCCCCTCCCCCCCCAAAGGCAAATATACATGTAGATATTCATTCAAATGACCACTTTGCATTAAATTGTATATATTCGTAACATTTTCATAAGTGGGAAATCGGAAATAGTTCACTTTCATGATAATATATTTTATTTTTTACGTTTTCTCAAATTCTCAAATGAAATAGCCCGCGGTACTTTTGAAATTCAGGTCGTTATAGGATTACTACATAACGAAGAAACTATACCACTGAAAATGATTTGAAACATACATATTTTTCCGTGCCTGTTCGTTTGCCTTTTTCCTTATTTTTTCTTATTCATGTTCGAGTTGCGTTTTTCTACAATATCACAAGAATATACGTCCTAAGGTGAATTACTTAATGAGTAACCACCTTTCACATTTCTTACGTGTTCATGTGCATAATTATATACATATTTGATAAACACTAACATTATTTTTACCCACAAACGTCATAGTATACTGGAATCATGAATTACTCACATTGTAATATCAAAATCTTTTAATTTTGTCGATGATCGCCAATTCAAATCTATGATATATCACTTATCAAGTATACTCGTTACTATTCCTCATTAGATTTAGATTCAAGAATAGCTTTCAGTACGCATGATTCTTTGAAGCTTCTCATTCTTTCTAACAGGAAGTTCATTTTCTTTAATATATTAGCCATTAAATTAAAGTATGTATGGACTTTGACGCAATTAGAGTTGCATTATTGAAACATCACATTATGACTCCTTAATCCAATGGTTAGGCGAAAACTGTTGTCAACTCAGTTTTATATTCATCCACGTGACATTACGATATCAGTTGCAACATGACATCCAGTGTTATGATATGCACAGAAAAAAGATAATGTATAATGCATGATTATATATATATATATATATATATATATATATATATATGAAGAGTTTGTTTGCAAAAACCGATAAGTCCATTTTTGAAGATTTTGAAGTATGGTCTCTGACATTATTATTCTCTTTATTTTTCTTGACATTTAATCGCAAATATCTCCAGTTGGCAAATATGGACTTATCGGTTTTTGCGAACAAACTCTTCATATAATGTTTAAATTTAAATTTCAACTTCACTTTATTTTCGTATTTCTCAATGGAAAATATATAGAATAAAAAAAATTATAATAATACAAAATGTCCACCTTGGAGATATACAAAAAGACATTCAAACATAGTACATAGCGGTCGATGTGTCATTTTCAATCAAAATAAAAGAATGCTAAAGAGAAATACGATGGAACCTACTAAAAAGCGAAGCTTGTTGAGTGTAGGTCCCAACAAATGATTTTCATATATACATTGCAGATCGACATTCCAAAAAATTTCAGAGTTATTCGGGAACTATACTTACATTCAAAAGGACTGCAATACTAGCACTAAGCATTCGCATCTTTGAATTGTAATGAAATGATAATGTCAGTAAAACATTTACAAACAAATGTGTCTCTACATGTTTGTAACATTTATGTACAGTTCCTCCTGTGATGCCTGCGTGCAGTCAGTCTGGTCTCCTCTTCTTTTGTCCACCTTTGCGTACAACTCTTCGCATGGTGGGGGTGCTGCCGATGATGTTTTTGCTGCTTTGTTCACAGTTGCATACAGTTCCTCACAATGTGGAGGTCCTGGTGTGAGGGAAACCGAGTTGTCGATGTCATGGCTATTATCTCTTCTGATAAGACTGTATTCGCTTGGGTCGAGACCGTGAGATTTGTCACAATCTATATTGTTGTAAAGGAGGTCTTCAGAATTCAGGTTCCTTGCTGAAATCAAACCGGAACAGGACATAGTATCATCTCTTCCTGAAATCAACTCAGAAGCCGAAGGAACCGGGCCATGGATGTGTTCCAAATCGTCATGAGAGACATGATTGATGCAATCGTATTCACTGTCAAAGCACGAATTGCCAGAATGAGCAAAGACGAGGTCAGGCCGTTCGCCAAAGTTCAGGGAATTATAACAGCTATCATCAAACAAGCATGCTGTACCAGTGATGGACTGAAAGTCATCTTTCGTCATACTGTCAGTTCTATTATCAAGGTCTACATGCTGGTATTCACAGTTTTCATAACTGTTTGCTGCCTGTTGCAGCGATGTTTCTTGCAAGCTGTGGTATTCATGGCAAGCCAAATTATTTTCTGCAGTCAGCGAAATCGTGCCGGCAGGTTGAGGAACTTCCCTGTCTACCTCCGCAGTATCCTGGTAGATGTGGTACGGGTCCCCTTGATGAGGTGAAGCGTCTCCGAATCTGTTTCCCGCATGGCTAGGTAATGGACGACCCGCTGCGCCGGCGCCGTTATTACTCGAAGGGTCAACATTATTCGTCGCCCTCTGATTCTGAATTGAAGTGTTTACAGGATGCATCTGCAGGTGACCGTCATCTGAGTTGCCAGTTACCCGATTCGAAAGGCGAGTTGTCCCGCGTCTTCTAGTAAACGGAAAGGGAGGAGAATTGTATACTTGACACACGATTGTCACGTCCTAGGTATTTTAGCGTAAGGATGAATTAAAACAATTTTTTTTTTGCTACTATCGCAATCCTTAAATTTGACATCTGCAGCAAAAGCATGCAAGAAATAATGCCACGACCCTCCAATGTCCTCTCTTGTGCAAATTTATGTTTTTTGCCAATTTTTTTCCTTAAATGGTATAAGTAATACGCACTACGTAACGTATCTATACACACGTAGGACGATATACATTATCATTAAACATTACATAAACGGGACAGAGAGAACCGGTCGGACACGCATCTTTTGACAGATTAACAATTATTTTGATACCATGTTTACCCAATGTTAGCATTTAAGATTTTGCGTATGAATTTGACATGACTTCGACAAGACGATGATGTTCGTGTCAGTTTGGGGTTTTTTTTAATATCAATAATTATATTCGGAATTTTTAATGTATTTCCTTGGAAAATATGAATTATAATGTACACATGCATACATCCGCTTATCCAATAGCATCGACCTTCTTAATACCCGTAACACATGAAAATCAGCCGTACTTTGTGATTCATGGTTTCTATACATACATCTATACAATAATTATTTACACACAATGTGCACATCATTGCATATTAGGTCCTATATAACTTTATCAATAATGTAACGATGTTAACACGTGTCTTGCTCTTACAAAGGTAATAATGATAGCTTATAAACAGATAAAACGGGACACACCTCTTCTGCTGGTGGTGACACCATGCCACGAAAACTGTGACAAGGACTAGGAGAGCGGCACCAAGTAGTGCTCCAAGGATGAATGTAATAAATTTCCTTTCAGGAACTCGAGGATCTGTAAGATGATTCATTAGGTTGGACGATCTTTACATCGACAAGTAATGTTTCCAATATTTTTTTCATATAAGCACCGAAGAATCGATGTATATTATACATAGATTGATATGATATAATGTAGCAAAACATTTGACAGTTGCCCTCAAATTTAAAATGGACAGAGCAGGACAGAGCAATGGGGAGTGCAGGACAAAAAAAAAATTGAAGAGGCAAATAAAGATATCATTCATTGATTGCGTTAGATTTACACTGAGAGGCAACTCACTTGAAGAAGACATAGTGGTCTCATGAAATGCCGTTGGCTCTCGGGTAGACTGTCTGTTGTCTGTAAAGTGATAAAGAACAACGACACAAGTGTTTTTACAATGTGTGTGTGTGAGTGTGTGTGTGTGTGCGTATGTGTTGTAATAATTGAACTGTACACATCTTACGCTGAATCAAAAATAAACGTACATGATAAGATTACGCATTTGTCTTCTCTGGCTCAAGTCGAATCGTCAAATTCTTTGAAGACATGAAATCTCTCTTTATTTTAGCATTTTTAAAAAATGATAATCACTTCCTATTCCTTCGAAAACCAGACAGTGTATAAACTAATTCAAAGACAATCTATAAAACCTTTCTTGGTAAATGATGTATCAATTGGTATTACAATCATTTTCGATAAGCAAACTTACTTGATGAAGACACTGTTTCTGGTGTTGTCAAATCTCGAACATACTGTCCTTTCCCTGCGCACATCAAAATTGTAAATCAGCATCATCACATAATAATCACGTAATCATCACATAATAATCACATTATGATATATTAAAAGTTGATGTAGCTCTATGTATAAATAACCTTAATCAGCAACATGTATTCATTCCATTTTATTGATAAAGTCATGCACTTTACTTTTACATTACTATACCGGTGCTATGATCATGCTCACTGAAATGATAAATCTACGTAGTATATGTGAACCTGCACCACAAAACCAACAAAAAGTCGCCAGAAATGATTTTTCAGTTAAGGGCAGATTCTGAAAGGGCAGACTCCTAGCTTTAAAATGATGTATAACTCAATTCAAATTGACTCCTCTAACCTATATCTAAATATTGGAAAGAAAGCACACACTCTGGAAACGTGTAAACTGAGAAAAGAGGCTCTAAAGTACAGGGTCTATCTATTCAAGCGTTTAATCTTTACCAAGCCGTCCTAGCTGTGCGATATGACAGGGACAAAACACAGGCCGGATGTCAACCACCGGAGCAACAACAATGAAGGGATTATCAGATTAAGCTGAGATTAAGCATGTTCTATTGACACATTCTCTCCATGATAACTGCTAACTTTCAAACCGGTACCATTATTCTTTCACAAGTTATTAGACTTACAGATGAAGAGTGTGCAAATGATTTCAAGAAATGAAAAGGGTCCTCTAAGACATACCTGATCACTCTACTTTCCCCCAAAAAAATGGTTGTAGAAAAACTGGTGAAACACACTTTCCCATTTACGTTATTATCCCAAACTAAAGAATAATGTAAAAGAAGGATAGCTCTTCTAAAAAAAATATGAAAAACTGAAGATTGACTCGGTTGACCCATTTCACCTTTTTTTTTAGTCCTCACGTGAAATCAAGGAGTGCGACTTTGTGTTTGTTTTGTGATGCATGGTCGCATATGTGACACTGCACCTCAAAACAAACAAAAAGTCGCCAGACATGAATTTTTAGTTAAGACCATATTCTGAAAGAGCAGACCTTAAGCTTTAAAATGATGTATAACTCAAATCAAATGGACCCTCCTAACCTATCTAAATGTTTGGTAGAAAGCACAAACTCAGGAAAAGTGTGAACTGAGAAAAGAGGCTCTAAAGTACAGTGTCTATTCAAGCGCTTAATCTTTACCAAACCGTGCTGGCTGTGCGATGAATGGGACAAAAAAAAACAGGAAGTAAACCACCAGAGTAACAACAATGAAGGGATTATCAAATTAAACTGAAATTAAGCATGCCACATAAACACATTTTGTCCATAATTAATGCCAACTTTCAATGCAGTAGCACTATCCTTTCAAAAGTTATTAGAGTTGAAAGTGAAGGGTGTGGACAAGGTTTTTCAGAAATGAAAAAAGGGATTCTAAAGACACACCTAATTACACTATTCTACCAAAATGTTCTTGATAAACTGCTAAAAAAACATTTTCCTGCCCGTTTTGTGATAACAAATTTTAGCATAATGTAAAAGAAGACCCGCTCTTTCAGAAAATATGAAAAAGTCAAGTTCGGCTAGGTTGACCCATTTCACTTATTTTCAGTCCTCACGGAAAACCAGTGTGTGCGACTTTATGTTCGTTTTGAGGTGCACGGTCACATATGATACTGTGAATCACGGAAACATAAGAAAAGGTAAAGAGTAAGTTTTCTAACTTGACGTATTGAGTATTATGTTGTATAATTTTGTGTCATGTTGTATTGCAACATGATATTTGCTATATTGATATATTACTGAAAGTAAAGTACGTAATTTAAGTGTGCCTTTTTATTTATCTTTCTTTTACTTTCATGTGACACTTCCAATGTGGTACTTCTGCAGTCTGAATTTTAGGAAAGTAAAGAAACCAAAATCTTAACTTCTTTATCTCATATTTTAGAGGCGTATAAAGTTTATGTAGTAGAACAATTTGGATTTGTGCACAAATGAAACACAATAGAATTGATGAGAAGCAAAGGCGTGTTTGCGTGTTTATACCTTCTGGATTAATACCAGTTGGGAGCAGGCGCGGTTGCTGGGGGAATGTGCTGATGATGGTGGGCCCCCTTGTTGTGCGGGGTAGTGAGCACAAAGAGTTTCTTTGTCTTGTTTGTTTTTCTTACAATTAATCATAATATTACCCGTTTGTCCCACCCCCTACATTTGTTTTTGGTATGTCTGATTCCCTTCTTTTGGATGTTCTTTTCCTCGTTTCTCGTTTTAACCTGATTTTCGATATAACCTATGATATAACGATGTATAACTTCAACATTGTAACCGTGTTAATGAGATCAGTCTCGAAAGGCCGATGGCCTTCTGCTGACTTCCACCACCATTACTTAAATTGTTATTTCAATCTCCATCACACACCTTTTAAGTATGACTATGTATACTTACTTGAAATGATATCGGTTTGTATATGAATATTTTGATAGATTGTATCGCTGTATGTTTTTAATTGGATTTGTGGAAATAGTCTTGAAATGAATTGACTTGAACTAACATTGAAAAAAAAAGTGTCGTTAGCTCTTGGGGAGCCTGTTCTTTGCCTATGGAGTGATACAGATAAACGACACTAATCTTACCTTGACAATAAGATTACAAATAATATATCCTATGCTCTAGGCAATTCATCGTTTAAATAACTGAAATTAGTAACAGAAAGAAACAAGAAGAACGAGAAATCATCTATGGACAACAAAGTTTATATTTTGGCTTTTTAATCTTCATTGAAAGAAAGTAAAAAAAAAAGAAAGAAAATGAGTGAGCTCAGCAACATGTCTGGTTATAAACCTTTTTCTTTTCCATTCACTAGTATAGTTACCGGCATAGGTATTGCAATGAAAAAAAACTGAAACAAATAATACCATCCAAATCACACACACAAAAAAAATTACGTTTGCACACAATTACGAATGATTTTTTTTTTCTTCAATCAAACAGCAGGCTTTCATCATGTAATACTCACCCGAGGTGTTCATTGCATTTTGTGTTGTCGAGGTGATAATATTGACACTATGCAATTCAGTATCTAAAAAAAGTGCACACAAAAACAAAGGGTAAAACTAGAATAAGTGTAACATGGGTAAAAGGAGTGGAAGTGAAAACAAAATTCATGGAAAAAAAGTACTGTCATAAATTATATTCATTATGTACCTTTTCTGGAATACTCAAAAGTTTAGGGACAGAAAATGTATGTTGAGCACTCTTCAAGTACATATATGTAAACTCTCTAAGGCTACAAAAGAATAACAGAATTTGCAATTTCGTACACGAATATTTTATATAATTGTACAGACTTTGTGATTATTATTGCATTTAAGTCGCACGATGGTCAACTGTCATGGGTTGCTACTTGAATAATTATAAGAAACAACAAAACATGACACCAAAAAAAAAAATAGATTTGTGTATTTTCAGTTGGTTTTTTTTTTTTTTGTTAGGCTCGATCATATGATACTTATTCCTTAAAAAAAAACCCTCTTATTTTTGATATGCTAACGCGTTCAGACACGATGTCTCTAACCCATTAGACCCAAACTCATATCCACATTTTTTAGAAGTTTACGTTGTAGAAATCACTACCTTGTTGTATATGAAAATGTCATTGATTGTGTTGTATATTTGTTGTCGGAAATGAAATAAAATGAAATGACATGAATATAAGTCACTGTGCGCAAACATCACACATGAAAGTTTGATTCTTACTTCAACTATTAATCTTTTAAAATGTAGAAAGGCAATGAAGTAACAGACCATTTGTTCCACTTTCGACCGGTCGGCAAGACAGAACTGACGTGTTCCAAACCGGGAAGTACGTCGACCATCTGGGTAGTTCCACACACTGCAACGTACCGTTGCCATTGATAGTGTACCCTTTGGCACAAGTAAGAGTTATCTTCGACCCATACCTCGTGATATTTGAGTCCCACTGACCATTCATCACATGTCCGGGGAGATTACAGAACCCTACCGAAACTATTAAAAGAAGAGGAAAAGATGAATGCCTTGTAAAGTATGTATCAATGTAGATATCAAAAGAAAGCACAAAGAAACGCAACGATTTGGATTTTAAACCCCATTGTGTCGATGAATAATGCTGAATGTACATTTATATCAGAAATTTGCACCGAAGGTCCAGTATACAACGCATTGCCAAATTGCATCATTTTCAGCCGTGTTTGCGTTTCTTTACACAACTGGACAATAGCTGGCATGGAAGCGGGACAAATACTGAATATTTTCATGTACTGAACATTTTCATGGATGGTATCAGTCATTATCAGTGTCAAGAATTGCAAGCATAATTATGTGAAATGATTTAATGATCTTTAGTAAACATGAAACCATGCAGCAAGCACAGCCACACAAATACATTTTATTAAATCGACTGCTTATTTACATTTTTTTTTTAAAATGTTGAAGAACTTACCCTAATTTTGTATAAATTCGAGGTTTGAAAGCACAGTTCAGTGATATCGTGTGATATCAACAGGCCCTACTTTTTTTAGCAAGTGCATTTATGTATTTCATTTCCTGCAGAGAAATGTGAAGACCGGAGATTAAAACATTTTTGCAGTGTCCGTACTAGTATTGTCTTACTGGTTGTCATCGAGTTTTAAAAGTCTTTTTTTTTCCAATACGACATGAAAGGGTAAACCATAGTGCGTTTGAATAAGATCATAACCCGAAAGCATTTATCTTAAAAAAGTCTTAATTCTGCATGTTTGTATCGTTTATTTCTTGTACGTTGCAAACATCCGTGAAGATTAATGGGTTATCATTTCAGAACTGGAAACAGAATCGCTAATGATAGTTTGGAAAAATAATTTTCATGACCATTTGTGAGTTTATATTGGGTCATTTATGTATGGCATTTGTTCACATCGACAACGATTTTTTTTTCTTGATATTGAAACTTACTGTTATATAAATAGTAGACAAAATGGCCGGGTTCAAGCTCTTCCTGGATGGGACATGTCCAGTTGTGTGAGTAACTTCTGTCAGAAAGTACGTCGGTAGTCGCTTCGTACTGGGAACATACACACATTTCTTGGTGCATGATGGCAATCTCGTTATGTCCTGATTCCCTTCTACAGATAGATAAACACTCTTCATCGGAATGAACGTTTAATCCATGTTCAGACAACAGGGGAAATGCTTGTTGGTTGCCTTCGTAGCATCCGAGAAAACCAGGCTCTGCGTGAAAACAGAATTATGGTTATTCTACCCTGCGTACCTTCAACATAATTTATTGCTTTCACATAAAGTTGAGTCTAGCATTGCCCCCATTCCAGGTATATCCGCAGATATTTTTAGCGCCTTTCCGATTAAACTTTTATGACTTTACACCAAATGAGACAAGAAATTTCAGTACCAAACTACTGGTTTATGACGGCAATATTATATACCAACTGTATATCATTTATAGAATCTGCAACTTTTTTTTTTTAGAATGTACATGTCTAAGACATCAGACAAAGCAATAAAATACCAGTAAAACAAAAACTACATAAGAAGGAGATATATCAGGTTTTATCATGGATTATCCATCCCATGGGCATTCATTTCTGGCATTCAACTTTTTTCATTGTTGTTAAATTTGTTTTTTTTTAAGGACGTTTTTCAGTACTTGGACACGAAATTATCATTTATTATTTGTGATAGATTCATCTTTGGTCATTCATTGCGTATGATTGAATACCCTTTGGCTCTTTATACTTGACACTCATTTAAAAAAAAAAAATCTATTCAGAAGAAAATTATAATGTTTCAACACAAATACTGTCCCGTCACACTTTCAGGTGCAACGGAATGCACATAATGGTAGTTGCGATGGGACGGAATTTATAATCCACAATGGGCTGCAAAAAGGGTGTTGACTTTTAAGACTTGGAACAGAATAAAATGATATCAAGTAAGACCGTATGGCACATCTGTAAAAAGATTTATATTGTAAGTGGTCAAGGGGTACTTATGGATCTTTCATCTTCCCTTCAGTTCTTTCATTTGTATCTCTATACCCTAACCTTTAATTCCAATTTGGCAACAATATCAATACTTTACTATGATGTTATGGATCTTGGTTTTGTTACGATAATAGTGTATGAAACTGCTTTGAACAATATTGTCTGCTAATAGAATAATGAGTGCTTGATTAATCTAATTTAGGTTTTAACGGTCAATGTCATACTTTTGTCATTCAAGTTCCTATTCCGAGCATTCAATTTCACACGTTCCGCGCTTGCAGCATTGAATCAGCAATAAAATTCAAAATCCGGTCATTCGAATTCACTATCAGATCATTCAAATTCATTGTCGGAACATTCAAATTCACTATCGGAGCATTTAAATTTAAGAGAGGAGCACGCATTTCGGCAATGAGCATTCAAATTCATGTCAAGCTGGCGACGGAATCTTGTCGGTTATTCTAATTCGTGAATAGGCAACTATGTTCCAACTCAAAGGAGTCCTGAATTTAATTAGTGTGGGGCCTTGTATGTGTGTCTTCTCCATTTAGCTTTGAATATATTGGGATCTAAAGAGGAAGGTTATTTACTTTGCAGTATAGAGGTCCACCTGTTCACTGAAAATTTTTAACTCGGGTTTCACGAAAAGGAATATACAGGTCACAACTCATGCACATAAAAGATCCCACTTCATTTCATTAATCGCAAAGAGCAGGGTGTTTAACCCAGTGGTCCCACCGTACATCCAACTGGACCCCATGGAAGACCAGCTATTGCAGCTGAATATGAACTACCCAGCCATCATTTTAGATGGAAAATGATGAAACAATCAGGCAAGCAAACAAATAACAACCAAACACACATTTTACACTGTTTAGGCCTACAGACGAACATAATACGGAAAGTTGGTTGACACCTTCGGAACCCCCCCCCCCCCCCCCAAAAAAAAAAATACATTGAACCTGATATATAACATTATTCGTCTTCTTTTTTATTATTTTTTGCTATCTTATTGGTTTACTTTTGCGGGACTACGTGAGATCTCGATGTGTCAATTTGTCTTTAAATTGATGCATAATCAGTACGTAACTTGTAGTGTTATCAGCATGCGCAGTATCATCAAGGAATATGGTCATGTTGTCGTTGAGTTGTTTGGATGCACTGCTGATTGAACCTTACAATTTAACATTTATTGAGATGAATAACAAAGAATATATGAACAGAGAACCATGTAGAACCTTTA
This sequence comes from Diadema antillarum, assembly GCF_040938485.1. NCBI lineage: Eukaryota > Metazoa > Echinodermata > Echinoidea > Diadematoida > Diadematidae > Diadema > Diadema antillarum. The sequence continues at coordinate 2,606,791 of NW_027271040.1, read as the reverse complement.
AACAATCATAATTACACTATATACAAGCCTTTTTTTTGGGGGGGGGGGGGGGATTGTGTATGCCCTTTCTCCTTTCTTTAAGAAAAAAGAAAAGTGTACTCCATTTTCCTCGTTAAAATGATTGCACGAAGTAGGAACTTGATCGTCTGAAAATGGAATTGAACCCTCCAAACAAATTTACCGGGACTACCACATAACTATTGCAGGAATTTCAATGCACGAGTAGGAAATGCAATGCTTGCATTTGGAAATTGAACGCCCAAAACGTGAATTTGATTTGACTGAAACAAAATAGAACTCCGCTTAAAATGAAATTGATCGCTCGGATTCTGAATTTGAATGCCCGAATATTTTTGCGTGCGTGCGCTGTGTGAATTTGAATGCACATTAAATGAATTTGAATGACAAAAGTATGAAATTGAACGGGAAACCTATATTAAAAGGCATTAAATAAAATTTGATACTTTGACATAATTTTTCTTTGAATCTTTTGTTTTTTTCATTCCGTCCTGCAAGGGCGCACGCACCACCCTTTCACATAATTTAGTAGTAGCATAATCATAAGCCATATTTGAGACACCACATCAGAACAGTCTTCCACCTAATGCACGGCGTCTAGACTTCGCGAGAAGACAGTACGCCCTAAAGGGTATCGCGTAGTCGATGCATACACATTTACGTGTAATTTTGGGCGGAGAAAATAACTTTTGACTAGTCGACCAATCACTTCATTTTGCTGTTATTCTTAAAATTCATGGGAAGGGATATAAAACAAACATACCAATCCTTCGGTGACTTCAATGCCACTATTTTCTGAGGAGCGTCCACTATTTCTTCGGGGATGCGCCCCTCAGAAAATAATACTATTAAAGTCACCTAATGCACATAGTTTCGACCAGAAGCTCTCAGGCCTGGTATATTGACATTTTATAAGTTATATCTTATGCAGCTCCAAATATGACACTCCAGTGTTAGCCTCACCTCGACATTTAAGTTGGACAGCGTTGTTTGAGGAACAGTCAGTGGTTGCCAGTGGGCAATCTTTTAAACGTTGAAACCTGAAAGAATCTATGCAGTAAGATCCCGCAATAAAGTTAGAAGTTGAGAAGCCGTTTTACTTCTTTATCAAACCCTTATTATCAAACTCAACGATAGCTTTGTCATAACTTTATGGTAATATACAAGTTTTACACTATAAATCATTGTAGGAGAAAACTATTGAAATCGTGGCAATGTGTTTTTCGGAAATTTGATTTTGAGACAAGTTAACTATCATTGATATAAATAAAGTGCATTAATCTACCAAAGTTGAAAAAATTGTAAATGTAATTAATGTGCATTGACAACCTGGCCTCTAGAAATACTATTTGTCTTTTTCCTTCTATCTTCCCTTTTTTCAGATTATAATTTGTGACCGTGCACCTCAAAACGAACATAAAGTCGCACATACTGATTTTGCGTGAGGACTGAAAATAAGTCAAATGGGTCAACCTAGCCGAACTTGACTTTTTCATATTTTCTGAAAGAGCGGGTCTTCTTTTACATTATGCTAAAATTTGGTATCATAAAACGGGCAGGGAAGTGTGTTTTTTAGCAGTTCATCTCCAACATTTTTAGTAGAATAGTGTGATTAGGTGTGTCTTGAGAATCCCTTTTTCATTTCTGAAAAACCTTGTCCACACTCTTCACTTTCAACTCTAATAGCTTTTGAAAGAATAGCGCTACCGCTTTGAAAGTTGGCATTAATTATGGACAAAATGTGTTTATGTGGCATGCTTAATTTCAGTTTAATTTGATAATCCCTTCATTGTTGTTACTCTGGTGGTTTACTTCCTGTTTTTTGTCCCATTCATCGCACAGCCAGCACGGTTTGGTAAAGATTAAGCGCTTGAATAGACACTGTACACCAGAGCCTCTTTTCTCAGTTCACACTTTTCCTGAGTTTGTGCTTTCTTTCCAATATTTAGATAGGTTAGGAGAGTCCATTTGATTTGAGTTATACATCATTTTAAAGCTTAAAGTCTGGTCTTTCAGAATATGGTCTTAACTAAAAATTCATGTCTGGCGACTTTTTGTTTGTTTTGAGGTGCAGAGTCACATTTGATCATGTAATGTACTTTCACGTTATCGTTTTATGCTACGTTCACAACATCAAAGTTCGAGCCTGGGTATGATAACCGAAAATTCCTTTCCAGCGTTCCTTTACCCGGCCGTACCTTGCAAACTTTTTCGTTGTTTTGCTAGTTTGTGTTTTTTACACGAAATATTAATAGATAACTCCATCTCTAATCTTTTTGTTTCTCTTCGTTTGTTTAAAAAATCGCACACATTGTATTTCATAAATGAACGCAAATTATTCAGTCTTGGTTTCATTTTTTCTTTCGACGTACGTTACAATGCAGCTATACCTTGAGGTGGACATGATAGGTGTTGAAACTTTCTCCTTGTTGCTGTACCGGGCAACTTCTGAGCCGAATACTTCTCTGCCGCTGGGAAGCCAAGCTCCCCGCAGACCAAGTCAGCAACTTTAGCGTTAAACCCACTGTAGCAGACATACCCGTCTGATCCGAGCACAACCAAACCTTCCAGCGGAGAGGGACCGTCAACAAGTCTCACAGAGGGTGTTTCTTGAAAGTGAAAAATAATGTACATATACGTGTCGTGTATGGTGTATCCATTAGGTTTCAAACGCTCCATGTATTTCCACTTATTATATTCATGAATTTTTATGTAGAGCAGAGATTTGGAAGTACAGTGTACATACGTTCCTTTTTGAAAAATGGAATTTTAGGAGTTTCCGTTATTGTTGTTACATCTAGAAAATCACTGAACTATTGAAGTCAGTAAAAAAGTCGAATTCTGAAATAAGATATTGACCGCCTTCAACACTATCATTGCTCTTTTTAGAATTTCACCCTCAATCCAAACCTCATTTTATTTTCTGAAGATCATCTAAAAACGACTTCATGTAAGAAACATTAGAGAACGCACAAAATAAAAATAATGATTCTGACATATATATATATATATATATATATATATAATTATAGTTATATCATTCCGTTATTATTTCATTCTCCAGAGAGCGCAATTGAGAAGCTGAACCTCAATAACTTGGTTCCCTACGTTTTTTCATAGGGGAGAGTTGGATTGGGGCTTTCAGTACGCGTTACTTTTGTACATCGCACGAGATCGCCACAAGTCAGCCCTATCTCATTGCGTACGCGATCTTTTTTATGAGGTTGCTGTGATAACTTTATACCACTATGCAAATAGTAGGGGATAGACCACATAGTCTATCGTTTCATACTGTGACATCTCTGTGGAGGCACTATACCCATAGACTGCAATATGTGACACACTGTGGCTTTTACATGGTAACTGCATGTCACCATGGTTACGATAACTATGATAATTATGATAACCACATAGTCTGAAATTTCATACTATGACATCTCTATGGACATACCATGCCCACATACTGCAACACATGACACTGTGATCATTATGTGGTAACTGTATGACTATGTGACTTGTACGTGGTGAACCACATAGTTTGTAATTTCACAGTGTAACAACAATGTGAACACACTATATTCACACATATATTATAACAGATAGTAAACTATGTGAACACAGTGTGGTAACACTGTATTTGTTCCATAAGTTCTCTGCACATGCAAAATGCAATGTTGTGTAGATGAATCTCTCTATTCTCACTTTTACTTATAGAGAGTTTGATTAGCTTTAGGCATTTATCACCCACAGTATAATTGTTTTCATTGCACAAAGCAAAGAAACAATCATACGGAAAAAAAAAATCATTCATCCTAGTGATGTTAGAGCAATCGTCATTAAACATTATGAAATGAAAAAAAATTGAAGCAAAAATGAATTAGACCGTATGCATTAAGTTTCAAAGTATATTTTCTTCCTTCCAGAGTTCGCGTTATTATTTGCAGCGGTAATCGCTTTAGAAGTCTACGCCGTTTGGAAAACAGGTGGTATAAGGCACAGGTAACTTGCTATTCATCTCTGCGTTTTCCGAAAATAAAGATAAAAAAGATGACGAAGAACAGGAGAGAAGACCAGGGAACAAAATGAAATCAACACTTTGTAACAAAATAGTCTTTATAGCCTGATAAACCACAGACATATTTAATCATAGCAAAGCGTGTGTATGATACTTACCGTCATAACACTTTACGTTCAACTTGAAATTTGCAGGGTATATATACAAACCGTGACAGCTTCGTCTGATGGGTCAATGATAAAAAGGGTGAAGACTGCACGAAATTTAAGATAACGATGTTAGACGTCTTGTTAGCTATTTTATCTGATACTTGGAATCTCATCACCCTGTTATTAAGAGACTCGATCTCAATGAGAATTCTCCGTCCCGTGGGTGCCTGCACGACCCAACCATCATTGCTTGAGACGCAGTTTTCCTTACAGGAGAGGAAGCGTTCTACAGTCCCTTCCGTACAATTCAGAGTTAAATCTGTGAGATATAAATTAGACCAAATAAGGACAGTTGCAGTTATGTGGTCTATATGATTTCAACATGTTTTGACCTACGTTTGGAGTAGGTCTTTAATTTGTTTCAGTAGGCCTAAAGATAACATTTGCTTCGTCACGTCAACCTACTCGTTATGACAGTTAAAAGCTTGACATTTTGTCGTTAATGAGTGCATCAAGGCTCAGGTTAATCGAGTTAATAATTCATAGTCCTTCAGAGCGGATTTTGTCATATACTATCTAATCCTCTTTGTGCTTTACACATAGTAAAAGATATGGCTCTGTTCACGCTGGAGAACCCCTATCTTATAGGAGCTCCCTTTTTTAAAGGGCTGTTTTTTAGTTGTTTATTTTCTTTGAAATAGGAACATCTAATGTCGATAAATGTGTCATTGCATTTATAGTGTAGAAAATTTTCGAATGTTTTCTCGACATAATAATCTTCTTACCTGACAATGTTTTATTGGGTATTGTGGAACATAGTCAAGTGTGACACATTTTGAACTGATTAAGGTACTCAAGTTAGATTGATAATCAAAAAATTATCAGACGCAATGTATTACATAATATGTATACTATATCGTATCATATCATGATCATATCATATCATAATATCCAGTTAACAGTTGAAATAAACTTCTAAACAGTTAATTATAACAGGGAAATGGTTACAGTATCGATAGGAAATTGAAATTACTAGTTCACCTAAGTGTCTAAACGAATTATAAAGGATACAACATGAGAGCAACTGACATCCCTCAACGTTGGTTTTAGTGGTCATCACAGCATAAACGATTTTGAAACGAATTGCTATACCGATAATAATGTTAATGCTACTTACAGGCTGCATCCGTCGAGAACATTTGGAACATGTAACACAGGATCACACCAGCAAATGATAATACTATGGCAGTCATTCTGCTTTCGATATTCAAACTTTACTAGGATCTTAACTTTTTTGAACCCGATTTTGACGTTATAAAATTTATATCCATTGAAGGCATTCACTGCAGAGGCCCCATGGATAAACGCGAAATATTCGAGACTCCAAATTCAGATTTCTAGGGCTGTAGAAGAATGAGCAAACATCACACAAAGTAACGATGAGGGAGAGGAAGGCTCACTATGTCAACCTAACTTTGTCAATCTGAGAAATCGTTAAATCAATGCCATACAGGAGACACTTCAATAATTATCCCAGGGTTCAAATAAGCCACAATAACCACTTCAGAGTGTCACTCATGTGTCCGATATGTATGAAAAACATGGCAATTTCTCTCGCCATGTTTTATCTTTAGTTTCATATCCGTATTGGATAATTGCATTAGAACAATGATATGATATCTCCTTTAGATACGATACAAATAATAAATGATTGTAACACTTATCCTCCCTCTTTCCATAACAGGAAAATGATGTCATTCTCAGACTTTTCGGTTTCGTACACTATAGATGAAAAACGTGAAAAAACAGACGGCGCAAGCAAACACTTCATCGTCATGATTTCATATCAGCAAACGTTAAGCTTGAGTGATGATTTATCAAATTAGAATTTGCAACGAATATCTACCCGCCATGGTGCTACTTGGTAATTCTATGCCTTTTTCCATTATCTATCTTTCACTCGGTTTTAATTTACTCCTTTTTTACCTTCACCAGCAAATTCTTTCTAATGTGAATTGATCTTGGTATATTGTGCCCCATGCCTCATATACTATCTAATGATTAAGTTCATGTCAAACCATCCAAACATTCGTTGCCGAATTCTCCGTCGTAAAATCAGTTAGCTGGACACAGCTTCTGCCATTATTCTAATAACCTTTTAAGAAGGTTTGCACCGGCAGATTAGCACGTGCAAGAGACGTCTGCAAACTGTCATGTCATATCAAAATTACATACACTGTACTTACATTTTTAAGGGGAATAAGCCCCAACTACTTGTGTGAATTTATACAGAAATATTAGTTAAACACTGTAAAGTTCGAGGAAAATCGGACTATCCGTATAAGAGTTGTGATTTTTTACAGTTTCGGTGTCATTATGGTTAGATGGGAAGACCACAGCAGTTCGTGACGTCGCTGCGGGACAACAATGAATTATGGAAATTATGAAGAATTAAGTCCAACGTATTTCCATCGTTTGAGAAATTATGTTTCCTCGTCTTGTCAGTGATATAACTATGTTAAGGGTGAACATTTTTCCATGCTTTAAGAAAGCGGTGAGTCTGGTGCACTTTCGTTATGCTAGCAAAATGAAGGAAAAAAATCCTGTATTGTCTTTATTATGTGACCGTGCATCACAAAACGAACAAAAAGTCGCACACACTGATTTTGCGTGAGGACTGAAAATATGTGAAATGCGTCAACCCAGCCAATCTTGACTTGTTCATATTTTCTGAAATAGCAAGTCTTCTTTTACATTATGCTAAAATTTGGGGTCATAAAACGATACAAAATATGTTTTTTAGCAGTTTATCTCGAACATTTTTGGTAGAATAGTGGGCTTAGGTGTGTCTTTAGAGTCGCCTTTTCATTTCTGAAAAACCCTGTACCCACTCTCCACTTTCAACTCTAATAACTTTTAAAAGGATGATGCTACAGCTTTGAAAGTTGGCATTGATTATAGACAGAATGTGTTAAAGAGGCATATTTAATTTCAGTTTAATCTGATAATCCCTTCATTGTTGTTACTCGGGTGGTTTACTTCCTGTTTTAAGTCCCATTCATCGCACAGCCAGCACGGTTTGGTATAGATTAAGCGCTTGAATAGACATTGTACTTCAGAGCCGCTTTTCTCAGTTCACACTTTTCCTGAGTTTGTGCATTCTTTCCAATATTTAGATTAGGAGAGACCATTTGATTTGAGTTATACATCGTTTTTAAGCTTAAAGTCTGCTATTTCAGAATATGGTCTTTACTAAAAATTCATGTCTGGCGACTTTCTGTTTGTTTTGGGGTACAGGATCATGTTTCTTTACCTTTTTTTGTCATACTGTGACGTCAGGAACTGTTCTAGAAGAAAAAGAAACGTTGAACTCTATGTGTCATACTGTAACAAAAATAAAAACCATGATCAATGCAGCTCCACACGATCTATAAACGTGCATGGTAAACTCTCTGCCCTTATGATAAACCTATGAAACTTGAGCAGAATCCGCTGGCTGATATGAAGAGCACAGAACATGGAACAGGCGAGGGCGCTACCACCAAAAGTTTTTGGGCGGTTAAACGTTCTACATACATGTATAAACACACTTCTGAGTAGGTGTGTCTGCTTTGGATTCACACGTAACCTTCCTGCTTGCATGTCATCATTGGCATTTTATCTTTGTTTTCTCATGTTAACTCGCCAGCATTCATACCCGCTCAGTAACAACTACTGACAAACGGTGTACTAAAGGCGAAGAAACAAATGGGAAAATATACTGGACTATTTGAAAGTGATCAAGATCAACACACATTAGATGATTAATGTCCAACAGACTATCACCTCATCAAGGGCGCCGGAAGCCGGGGGGGGGGGGGAGGGCACTCGCCCCCCCCCCCCAATAATAATCATAATACATTATTGATATACATTATGATATCCATACACTGATATTTACTTGTGAGTAAATTTAGTGTATATAGATGGTAGCCTTGCGTCCTCAAGTGTGCCATCTGAAAAAAAAAAAATGAAATGAGGTTCGTCATTCCGAATGTAATTTGTAAATAACAATGAGAAAGGTTCACTACTCCGAAGGTTCGTTGTTCCGAAGGTTTTTTTTTTTTTTTTTTTTTTTTTTTTAGATCCGAAAATGAAATGAGGTTTCTTATTCCGAAGAAGGTTTGTTCATCACAAAAAAAAAGAAGAGAAATGTTAATTATTTCGAAAGTTCGGTTACCTTATGCCTTAAGACGATTATAAGGTTTGTAATTCCTAAGTTTTGTTCGTGGACTCACCTTTTTCACTTTTGGATTAACTTTTTTTAATGTTTCGATTAACGAACATTTGGAATTCCTATCATTTTCGGACTAACGAACCGTCGTAACAACAACCATATAAATTTCATTGTGGGATTAACAAACCTTATTAAAGGACAAGTTCATCTTCATAAACATAAGGATTGAGATAATGTAGCAATATTAGTAGAACACATCATTGAAAGTTTGAGGAAAATCAGACAATCCGTTCAAAAGTTATGAATTTTTGAAGTTTTTGTGCAGTAACCGCTGGATGAGAAGACTACTGCAGTGTATGAATAACTCAGATGTCACATGCGTACAACAATATAAGGAAAATATAAAGAGAATTTCGCAAAATTCCATCTTTTGAAAAAAGTACTCATTCCCCTGACTCGTTACCGACAAATGTTATAGGAAGTATTATTCCCCCTGCCTTTAGAAAGAGGCAAGTCAAATGCTCTTTTATTATGCGAAAAAAGTGAAAATATGTTGAATTTTCTTTTACATTTTCTTTATACTGTTGTACGCATATGACTCACAAGCTGTAGTAGTCTCCTCATCCAGCGGTTCCAACACAAAAATTTGAAAAATTCATAACTTTTGCATCGATTGTCCAATTTTCCTCAAACTTTCACTGATGTGTTCTACTAACATTGTTGCATTCTCTCAATCCTTATGTTTATGAAGGTGAACTTGTCCTTTAATAACGAACCTGTTGCGACACGGATTGTCACCCCTACACGGATTATCGCCCCCGTCATGGATTGTCGTCTGGCGACAATTCATGACGCTTGTGCAGTTCCTAATTTTTGAACTCGATGGCGACCATCCATGATGGCAAAAAAATTGTTGCGACGGGGATTGTCGCCCCTTCAAGGATTGTCGCCCCGGGCTCGGGGTGGTTCCTCCGGTGTTAAGCGTTGGTGGGATGGGTATGACTGGTAAGTTATGCGTATGTGTGTGTGTGTGTGTGTGTGTGTGTGTGTGTGTGTGTGTGTGTACTTGTGAGCTTGTGTGGTGGTTGTATAGTGGTAGTGGTTTGTTTGTCTGTGTGTATACGTGTGCCTGTATGTGTACATGTGTATGTGGTATATAGTGGCGTATGTGTATATCAAAGGGTACGTGATGGTGCGTGTTTGTAGGCGCAGGTTTGTGCCTGAATGAGTATCTGAGGGGTTGGTGTTCGTGGGCTACGTAGGCCCTACGTATGTGTGTTGTGTGTGAGCGTTCGTGTGTCTACGTAAGGCCCCAGTCACATAATGCTCTGCGTCCGGCGTTACATGCAAATAACTCATTTTTTTTTTCTGCGGACACCCGCGGATCCCTTGCTGTCACCAGAGCATTTTTACAAAACATGCGGGAGAAATATGCGGGCGATACGGAGAGATATACGACCAAATGCGAATAATTGCGTCCACTTGCGGATATTCTTACGAATTGGCACGTAATTTTGTTCTTTCAACTTACATAAACCTCTGAATAGTTCGGAACACTTGCGGAGAGTTGCGACTATTTACGGAGAGTTGCGGATATTTTCGGATAGTTACAGATTGTTATAAATAATAATGTACAATATGACGATCCCTGAAAAGTCAGTGTATTATGACAGCAAATTTATCACACATTCGACTGTCTTACATTGTACACTGGGGAAAACTGAAATTGAATTTACGTACAAGTTGTGAAAAGTTTTCGCATTTCTTTGATTTGCTTTACAGTAATAAAAAGATATATGAAATTTTGAACTTGAAGTTTGAATTTTATTTGTGCAGCTCAAATATGGATAAACATCATAAATGTTAAGACTACATAATATAATTATACCACACATAAAATACAATCTAAGTTTTTGATCGATAAGTTAACAGTGTAAGAAAATCTTACTTACACTCATGGAACAGACAAACCGTGGTTACGCTGTCATTGTGCAGCGATATTCATGACTTTCTGGGTTATGTTAAGGAGATTGTTATAATAAAGCAATGCCTATTACATTTCCAGAAAAAAAAACCAAAACATTAGGACATTCGGATACCCGTCCCACACCCAAATACAATATTTAAAAAATGTAATATCCATGGAGCGTATAGTGGGTAAGACTATAGGGAAATACTAAATTCGTTCTCATTTTATATAGTGTATCGCTGTCCCACACCTTCCCGGCCAGAAAAGTGAAAAAAATGCTGTCACCTCATCCCCAACCCAAAAATTGCCGTCCGAGTTTCGAAAAATATACATTCAAATAGTACAAGGAAAAAATGTTCAGCACCAATGGTCAAGCGATGTCATGAGTATATAGGTGCCACCTAAAATGACCATTTGTGGGAGAAATTTCGTAGCTTGACTTTGCGGTTCTGCCTCTCCACCGCTCCGAGTGTGTTGTAGCATTCCTTCAGGTAAATAGGCTGCAGCTTGGCAACACGAGTTGTGGGGCTTCCCACGCGTCTCTGTGTTCCCATGCGAGTGGAGAACAGAAAACATCGAAGGACGTAATCGTCTACAGCATCCCCTGTACAATTTCCTGTACCTAGAGGTTCGTTGATCCAAAAATGAAATTCCGAATAAAGAACCTTCGAATAAAGAACCTCGGACTAAAGAGCCTTCAGAATAACGAACTTTTGCAATAACGAAATGTAACCCCGTCCCTACATACACACAAACACACCCGAACCGATACCACATTCCTTCCTGATGAAACGACTTCCCAATGTTGATAAATAATATAATAATAATAATAATAATTGTTTTGGATATAAACTCCAAATTTTATTGTCCAAGAATGGAAATTCTTTTTGCCAAATTGATCGTGGGCCCGGCAGCCACTGAGCAGCGCCAGATCGACGTTACTCTAACCTTTTCAACTGTTGAACGGCAAACAAGGTAGCAGCAACTCCCATCTTTTAACGTCTTTTCGTATGACGCGGCCGGGGTTTGAACCCACGACCTCCCGATTGTGAGGGCAGCCGCTCTACTCACTGAGCCAACACATCGGTGTTAAGACAAAATCATGGGCGTACATAATCGAGCAGGATTCGAACCTACGACCTCCTGATCACCGGACAGGCGTCATCTCCACTAGACCACCGAGCTTTCGCCCGAAAGCAAGTGTTGGTTCTAATCCTTATAGCATGCAGCGGGTACTGCTTTGTTATTCAAATTCATGAATTTCCTCCGTCGAGATGTTTTCATTGCAACTGATTGACAAATTGCCCTACATCGACGTAAAATAAGCACTGAATTGATCAGTGTTTTTAGTTGTAGCCATGATAAAAAATCATGGGCGTACATACTCGAGCAGGATTCGAACCTGAAGAACGGAAGAAATTCATGAATTTGAATAACAAAGCAGTACCCGCTGCATGCTATAAGGATTAGAACCAACACTTGCTTTCGGGCGAAAGCTCGGTGGTCTAGTGGAGATGACGCCTGTCCGGTGATTAGGAGGTCGTAGGTTCGAATACTGCACTGCATACTAGTCGATCCACAAAAAACAACAAGTGAAATCAAATTAACATGTTTATTCGCACATGCATGCCAAAGAATTTCAAAACATGCAAGTGTTGTTCTTCTTGTTGTTTTTATTTCCGTCTTCAGATAAAAATGTACACAAGTTGCATATACATTGCATAGGCTATACATAACAGCATTAATAAAATGGGGATTGCCCGTTTAATGTACCATACCTGCAAAATATGATTGCTCTTCATTCAGGGTCTCATGGAGTACCTGAATGTACAATTATACATTTACGGCGTTGTCAACTGTATATTTTCTTTCTTTTTCTCTCTTTTCTTTACTTACATTAAAATTTACAACTGATTGACAAAAAAAAATTGCCCTACATCGACGTAAATAAGCTCTGAATTGATTAGTGTTTCAGTAGTAGTCATGACAAAAGAAATCATACATCAATCGTATATACTCGAGCAGGATTTGAACTAACAATCTTCTGATCTCCATACAGATGTCATTTCCACTATAGTCCACCGACCTTCCGCCAGACAGCACATGTTCGTTCTATGCAGTTGGTACTGCGTAACTCAACTTCAACTTCACGAAATTATTCCGTCGAGATGATTTCATTGCAATTGATTGACAAATTGCCCTCCATCGACGTAAATTTACTTGGAATATATTTCTTCCCGCAACTAGGAATACCAAACAATAATCTTTACGAATTTCGTTGTGTTTCATGTCAACCAAGAACAGTAGTCAATTCGTCACTTCAAGACTAAAAACACTATTGTGTGATGTGAAAGTGGGATCTCTCTGACAATGGCTTTGTAGTGCGATTACAGTATATTTTGTGATATTTTACTAAGGTTGTTGTATCTATTTCTGTAAATGCCTGAAGTTACAATGATTTATGTACAATATCGATATTATAATTCGTACTAACATAAAGAAGAGAAAAAGAAGTGCAATATTTGAAGTACATGCATAGCATATCTTCTATAACTTTATGCATTCGTAACAGCGTATTACACAGTGTACACGTTTGTAGCCAACTCCATTTTTTAGTTATATCAAATCTCACACAACCACAACTCATTTTGGTGATTGAGTACCTGAATATGTGAACGGTTAAGTCCAAAATTTGGCCATCATCTTTGGAAACTCTTTTGGAAGAAATGCCAGTAATAGGGATAAAGTGACCGTTTTGCGATGAGTTAGTACACATAACAATCCGGTACCTGGAAAGTTGAATATATAAATATATATATGTATATATATATATATATATATATATATATATATATATATATATAGGTAAATGTGTTTCCAATTTTTTTTTTCTCCTGGACTTCGGCATTTCGTATATTCAGGTTGTTATAGTGCTACTATTCTACATTACCGCTAAAATCATTTGAAACTAACTTTGTTTTCCGTGCCTATTCGGATTTTTTTTCATTCTTTTCTTATTTATGTGTGCGTTGCATCATTCTAAAATATCACAAGGATATGATTTCCCGTCTTAACACTTATAAAAAGGTGAATAACTCAATTACTGACTAACTACCTAACATATTTCTTACATGTTCATATACATATATACATGTTTAATGCTTTCCCAAATAATCCCGTTTTCACTTACTGACAATGTTATTTTTGAGTCGTCATTGCTTCCACACTGGATGTTTTGTATAGACTACTTTAATCATAAATCATATTTGTGACAATGCACCTCAAAACGAATATAAAGTCGCACACACTGATTTTGCGTGAGGACTGAAAATAAGTGAAATGTGTCAAGCCGAACTTGGCTTTTTCATATTTTCTAAAAAGCGGGTCTTCTTTTACATTATGCTAAAATTTGGTGTCATAAAACTGGCAGGAAAGTGTGTTTTTTAGCAGTTTATCTCGAACATTTTTGGTAGAATAGTGTGATTCGGTGTGTCTTTAGAATCCCTTTTTCATTTCTGAAAAACCTTGTCCATACTATTCACTTTCAACTCTAATAACTTTTGAAAGGATAGTGCTACTGCTTTGAAAGTTGGCATTAATTATAGACAGAATGTGTTAATGAGGCATGCTTAATTTCAATTTGATTTGATAATCTCTTCATTTGCAACTGATTGACAAATTGCCCTACATCGACGTAAATAAGCACTGAATTGATCAGTGTTTTAGTAGTAGCCATGATAAAAAAAATCATGGGCGTACATACTCGAGCAGGATTCGAACCTACGACCTCCTGATCACCGGACAGGCGTCATCTCCACTAGACCACCGAGCTTTCGCCCGACAGCAAGTGTTGGTTCTAATCCTTATAGCATGCAGCGGGTACTGCTTTGTTATTCAAATTCAACAAATTCTTCCGTCGAGATGTTTTCATTGCAACTGATTGACAAATTGCCCTACATCGACGTAAATAAGCACTGAATTGATCAGTGTTTTAGTAGTAGCCATGATAAAAAAATCATGGGCGTACATACTCGAGCAGGATTCGAACCTACGACCTCCTGATCACCGGACAGGCGTCATCTCCACTAGACCACCGAGCTTTCGCCCGACAGCAAGTGTTGGTTCTAATCCTTATAGCATGCAGCGGGTACTGCTTTGTTATTCAAATTCAACAAATTCTTCCGTCGAGATGTTTTCATTGCAACTGATTGACAAATTGCCCTACATCGACGTAAATAAGCACTGAATTGATCAGTGTTTTAGTAGTAGCCATGATAAAAAAATCATGGGCGTACATACGCACATACACGCTCGAGTATGTACGCCCATGATTTTTTTATCATGGCTACTACTAAAACACTGATCAATTCAGTGCTTATTTACGTCGATGTAGGGCAATTTGTCAATCAGTTGCAATGAAAACATCTCGACGGAAGAATTTGTTGAATTTGAACAACAAAGCAGTACCCGCTGCATGCTATAAGGATTAGAACCAACACTTGCTGTCGGGCGAAAGCTCGGTGGTCTAGTGGAGATGACGCCTGTCCGGTGATCAGGAGGTCGTAGGTTCGAATCCTGCTCGAGTATGTACGCCCATGATTTTTTTTTTATCATGGCTACTACTAAAACACTGATCAATTCAGTGCTTATTTACGTCGATGTAGGGCAATTTGTCAATCAGTTGCAATGAAAACATCTCGACGGAAGAATTTGTTGAATTTGAATAACAAAGCAGTACCCGCTGCATGCTATAAGGATTAGAACCAACACTTGCTGTCGGGCGAAAGCTCGGTGGTCTAGTGGAGATGACGCCTGTCCGGTGATCAGGAGGTCGTAGGTTCGAATCCTGCTCGAGTATGTACGCCCATGATTTTTTTATCATGGCTACTACTAAAACACTGATCAATTCAGTGCTTATTTACGTCGATGTAGGGCAATTTGTCAATCAGTTGCAATGAAAACATCTCGACGGAAGAATTTGTTGAATTTGAATAATCTCTTCATTGTTGTTATTCTGGTGGTTTACTTCCTGTTTTTTGTCCCATTCATCGCACAGCCAGCACGGTTTGGTAAAGATTAAGCGCTTGAATAGACACCGTACTTCAGAGCCTCTTTTCTCAGTTTACACTTTTCCTGAGTTTGTGCTTTCTTTCCAATATTTAGATAGGTTAGGAGAGTCCATTTGATTTGAGTTATACATCATTTTAAATCTTAAAATATGTTCTTTTAGAATAATTATGGTCTTACCTGAAAATTCATGTCTGGCGACTTTTTGTTTGTTTTGAGGTGCAGGGTCACATTTTGTAATATCAATATCGATCAAATAGACTCATAGCTACATAGTCATCCATCAAACTTGGAATAAAGAATAGCCTAGCTTTCAGCACGCATGATTCTTGGTAGCTTCTCCTTTTTTTTAAAAAAAAGGATCATACTCTTGACTAAATATCAAATTCAATATTATAGACTTTAAAGGGAGGGTACAGTATTGGTGGAGATGAGAATTGAGCTTTTAACTTTTTGCAAGATACCAAGAAAACACTTATGATACAGTACAGAGCATACCATTTTAAGAGGAATTCAAAGTTTATTTGATGAAAATCGGGTTTGGAATGACTAAAACATCCAAAAACAAAGTAAAACAAAGCGATCGTAATAAAGTGTGGGTCCCACACTTTATTAGAATCGCTCTTTTTTTGGATATCTCAGCCATTTCAAGACTAATTTTCATCAAATAAACGTTGAATTCCTCATAGAATTACACGCTCTTTCATATTTCATAAGAGGTTTCTCATTATCTCACCAAAAAATGTTAGAAACCTAAAATTAGGTCTCAACCAAAACTGTACGATCCCTTTAACCCAATTTGTGTTGCATAATTGAAGCATCGCATCAATAATCCAAGGGCCACGTGCTTGCTGTTTGCTCGGTTTTATAATTATTGAACGATGTGACATTATGACAATGACTGCAACATGTCATTCCAGGGTATCATATCCCCCCCCCCCCGAAAAAAAAAATCAAATAAATAAAGACAAACATTTCAGAAAATTGCAGTGGTACAATATCATACGCAATAAATTCTACGGTGGCAAGAACTGTAACATTTTCGGTAAACATTCGCATCATTAAATAATGACGAATTGACATAATGTCAGAAACATTGACTAACAAAAGTGTTGTTCCCCCTACTACATGTTATTAACATTCATGTACAGTTGCTCTTGCGATGGCTGCGTGACTTCAGCGTGGTTCCCTCTTGTTTTATCCACCTTTGCATACAACTCTTCTATTGAGGAAGGTGTCTTTGCTGCTTTGTCCACAGTTGCATACAACTCCTCGGTTGATGAAGGTGTCTTTGCTGCTTTGTCCACAGTTGCATACAACTCCTCGGTTGATGAAGGTGTCTTTGCTGCTTTGTCCACAGTTGCATACAGTTGTTCACAAGGCTTAGGCTCTGGCTTCAAGGAAACAAGGTTTTCTTCACCGTGGGTTTCATCTTTTCTGATAAGACTACAAATCGAATCGACATCGTGAGATTTCTCACAATCTGCTTTCTTGAAAAGGTCTTCAGAAGGCGCGTTTTTTGCTGAACTCAAACTAGAACAAGACATACTATCAGCTCTTCCAGAAGTCGACCCAGTGGTAGAAGGTAACGGGTCATGAATCTGTTTGTCGTCGCCATGAGTGGCATGCTTGATGCAACCGTATTCACTGTCCATGCATACATTGCTCGCCTGAGCGAAAACGCGGTCAGACCGTTCGCCAAAGTCCAGGGAATTATAACAGCTATCATCAAACAAGCACGCTCTAGCAGTGGACTTGAAGTCATCTTTCGTCATACTGTCCTTTCTATTATCAAGGTCTACATCCTGGTAATCACAATCTTCATACAAGCTCGCCGGTTGATCTAGTGATGTTTCCTGCAAGCACTGGTATCCATGGTAACCCGAGGAATTCACTGCGGTTGTGGCCCTGCCCATGTTACTGCCTACACTTGTAGAAGAGGAGCTGGGATCCACTCCGCCAAATCTTGAAGGACCATTGCGTACCTCGTCAGTGTCCTGGTAGATATGATACGGGTCTTCTTGATGATCTGTGACGTTACCAAATCCGTTTCCAGAACGGCTGGGGATAGGTTGACCCATCGTGTCAGCGTCAATGCTGGAATAGTCCAATAAATCAACATCATTGGTCATGTTTGCATCGTGGGACACAGTGCCTACAGGATATATCTGTAATTGACCGTCTTCCGAGTAGTTATTTGCCTGATTAGGCAGTCGCGATGTCCTGCGTTGTCTGCGGAAATGAAATGAAAGATAACAGACACAAATTTGATAGTTTATTGAGAGTCTTATCCTCGTAGTTTATAGTGAATGACAGACGTACTTCTTGTAAAGGCAAATGCAAAAACAAAACAAAACAAAACAAAAACAAAACAAAAACCAAATGCACCTGCATTGCCGTAGTTTTGGATAACTAAGTCTGTTTTTTTTTTTTAATGTTCATCATTTCTAAAACTATTTTCGAATTGAGGGAGACCTTCTTTTTCCTGAAGTACACAAACATTCAAGGTTTATCTACATACAAACAGACATTATGCCTTAGACATACAAGATAATGTAGAGACCAATAACCATGGCGTGATATATCATGTAGACATTGACTTTACTTTAATGGACAGAAACTAAAGTAGGCCTATCATTGCAACGTAACTGCTCCGCCAACAGGCCGATAAAGGAAATGGCCTAGTCGTTCACCAGCAATCACCAACTACATCACTGCCACTGCAGCCCCTTAGCGAACATGTAGCTATACCTGTGTGCTAAAAGCACAAAGACTCCAATCATGAAATTATTTCTTCCCTTTGATCCTGGAAAAAATGTTACTTCTATCTGAGGATAAATGGGACATTATTGACATATTTCTTCATTAATTATTTTGAACATCATCCGAGTCATATTCTATAAACATTATAAGCATTTCAAAAGCGTCTACATTTCTCCTATAAAACGAAGATGACAAAAAAGTACAATACTGAATAATAGAAGAAGGCACACTATTTTAAAAGAAGACACACCTCTTCTTCCGGCGGTTACGCCAAAGCAAGGACAGTACGGCGAGGACTATGAGAACCACACCCACAAAGAAGCCAAGAGCGTATGCTATCAATTTCATCCCAGGCCCTCCAGAATCTGGAACGTGATTGGATGGACAATTGTTATGTTGACATTTCTGAAAATGATGCAATCACATTTAAGTTGTTTCTTCTTTTCTTATTTAGAATCAAGAAAGAGGTTACAGTGAACGTGCCTACAATAATTAAGCTTCATTTTTACAACTCATTTTTACTATAATCTAGCAATTATTTTCAGTTACCTTAATTCTAACACTTCAAAATAAAAAAAATGCACTTTTCTGTAGGGAAGATGGAATGGATGCCAAGGCAGGACACATTTAGTGTATTTAAATCTGTCATTGAATGTAGATAACGAAATAAGAGAGAGAGAGAAAGAGAGAATGAACACATTTCAAACTTTAAAATGATGGTGATGGTTAATGATTAATACTTAACAAGAAATGTATATAGGTTATGGTATTCATTTATTATGACCTCTTTCTTGGACATATGACTATCAATCTATTATTGAATATTGTATAATCTTTTATTAAATTATTAAGATTTTTAAAGCTCCATTGTAGAGACATTCATTATGAGTTCCCTTGTGAAGACATTTATCATCATAACAATTAATATCTTATAACACTGTTTGATTTGTTTAAGATCTAGTACGGCTGATTTTATACATACATTGTATGTGTTAGTATTGTCTCGGGAAAATTATTTTCTTAATAAATGGTCCCATTTTCTCTTTTTTGTTTTCTCCTAAACAACAGCAACAACAGAGAGGATATTCATGAATGATTCAGTAGATTTAGTAGAGAATGATAACCTCATTATATTAATGAACTCAAATTACTAGCCCAACTTAGCAGTTTGAATCGAAGCGCCTTGAAGCGCCTTGTTTAAAGAATATTCTTTATGGTCCCATTTTTTTGTCTTTTTTCTTTCTAAAAGAACAACAACAATAGAAAGGCTATGTATAAATAATTAAATAGATTTTGTAGAGAATGATAACATCATTAAGTAATGAATTCACATTGCTAACCCAGCTTAGCAGTTTGCCTGTGTCCAAAATTAAATCGAAGCGCCTTGCTCGAAAATACAAGGTACTAATTATGATGAATAAATTGGCTGGAATCTGATTCGATTTTGATGACAGTGAATGAAGCCCAAATGGCATCATAGATGTTTATGTATATGAATAGCTCTCTTTATTCATTTATATTCTGCGCCCACAATCACCAATACTCTGAGTGAGATATATGAAAACCCAGTACCTCACAATGACGAGTGTTTATCAGATACTGCCAGAAATCTGAACCTTGATTCCTAAAAAAAGCCCTGGCGAAATTTCAAAGACTTTGAATATTTTGAAAATAGAAAAATACAATGCTTTGTTCAGCTACTTAGTATCGTATTTTGAATAGATGTGCTATCATAAGTTTTTGCTGATCTTTCGCATCCCTTTCACATTTCAATCTTTAATTTTTGTCAGTGAGAACAAGCGAAGAGGAATATGCACGCAGGTGCTCCAAATGTAGTGTATGTTCTATACACGAGAAAAATCTTGCACATAGTTTATGTATACTGTGTGTAATGTATATATGATATCAATGGCGAGTTTCTTTCCAAAAGGTGTTAACTCTAATTTTGACGGTAAGAAAACAACCTAGATTTTCAATTCACATGCTTCAAAGTCTGTTCATGCAATAACTTTATTTCCCATAAAAGTATCCCATAATAAGATAAAGAAAATGGGCCTTGGAATAATTTCGCGTCCACACTGACTTGAACAAAACATTTAGCGCTGCAATGTAAAACACATAAATGTTTCTCATCTTACGGTTACGGGTCTAGGGCAATTACCCCCTGGGCAATTACCCCTGACCCTTTCCCTGGCCCTAGTCCTAATCCTGATCCTGAACCTAATCCTAACCCTAATCCAAACTCCTAACCCTAAACCTAAACCTAACCCTAACCCTAATCTTAACTCTAACCTTACCACTAACCAATATTTAACCGGAGGTTGCCCTCTGGGGGTAATTGCCCGGATACGTGATGTTACTGCCAGTATTGAACAGCTGAAACGAGTAAATTTCTATTCAAATGACCAGAGTGATGACAATGAATTTAGTGCTTTTGTTTTGTTTTATTTTTGTTTTTGTTGTTGTTGTTGTTTTTTGTTTTTTGTTTTTTGTTTGTTTTTTGTTTTTTTTGTTTTGTTTTTTTTGTTTTGTTTTGTTTTGTTTTGTTTTGTTTTTTTTTTTGGGGGGAGGGGGAGTGGAGGAACTCTTATCCCATTAGTAACTATACAACCCAAAACAGCCCGTCAGATTACTCCTTAAAACGCCCGAAACTTTCCGTCCGCTATTTTATGGTTGTTGTTGGGTTTTTTTTTTTTTTTTGCTTCACTATTTTGTTGTTGTTGTTTTGTTGTTTGTTTTGTTTTTTGCTTCACAATTTTGCTTCACTATTTTGATAGATGGTGAAGGTGCTTCATAACAGCAAATTAATCGCATGTCTCATTGGTACGATATTTCGCTCAAGACAAAAAAGTACTTATGGTTCGATCTTCATTGGCATCAACAGCATAATCACTTGGGGAATTATGCGAGGTTTTTTTTCCCCTCCCTTTTGGCAAGGTACCAAACAGAACCCCTTAAACGAGGGGATTCTTTGGTTTTGCAAATGTAATCTAACGGTCCATTATAAAACACTGATTGATGAAAGGGTTATTTGCAAAACCTTTTCTCCATCTTTTTCTTACATCTTTATTGGTCTGACATCGACCCCCCCCCCCCCTCCCCTCGGTGAGTACGTGGGACAATGTATTTCTTCCCGTCATAGTCCCTTATCGTTTGGGCTTTGGATATGTTTGGTAGGTTTTTTTTTTTGGTTTTTTTTTTTTTGTGGTACGGTACGGGATATACACATCTGTACAGTTTTTCTTTTCTCTGTCTCTGTTTCGACTTTAAGATCATACCATAACCCCACATCGTTTGGGTTTGTTTTATACATAAGGCGTTTCCGAAATGAAGGTGATTTTTTCCTCTTTCATGTTTTGTCTAATAGTGTTTTTAGATATGAGATTGCATCATTTAATGAATAGGAGATAATACAACAACGGATTGTGCAGATACGTCACTGCAAAACGAGAATGATTTCAACAATACCTTTCCTTTCGTGTGTGTCCAAAGGTTGGTCCGCGTTTTTCTCTTAGCGCAATTTCAGTATCAGGCACGAAAGTTATCAAAGATTTGGATCGGGAGTGGCTAACTTTCTTTGTACAGTGAGTGTGCGGGGATGTTAATCAATGCATATCTACGATCTAATCCTCTTTTTAAGTTTACGTATTTGGGTATTACCTTTGTAGGATTATTATATTAAAAAAAATCATGTGTATTATACAATGTCCAGATAAACAAACAGATGAGCAGCCATTGAAAGATAGCTGTATGATCACCCGAGTAACCAGAATTTCCGTCAGAGAGAAATTTTCTCTTCCCCTGTTTTTTTTTTCTTTTCTCCCACGGCTTGTTACGCTACACTGTCATTTGTTGTTGTTGTTGTTGTTGTTTTTTTAAGAACTCGGGTACATAAAATCAAGTTGTGCTAATGCATGCTTGCATGCCAATGAATGAGTCACAAATGCTTCCTACTCTCCCCCTCCCTTGATAGAGACGTCCATTAAGGCCTACCCAGGTGGTATTCAGCTCCAAACATAATATTTGACTTGGACGAATTGATTATCAGCTGAACGCTTAGTTTAGTTTGGGTCAAACGACCATGCATACTATGTAACAATATTTCAATGGACTATACAATGTCCAGGTAGGCATATATACTTGACATCAGCTCAAAAATGATATGTGAATGCTACTTTATCACCGATTTTTCATCTGAGTAACCACAGCTGTCTTTAGAGACACTCCCTCTCCCAACTGCAGCCTTTATACATCACACAATATTTTGCCTCTTTAGGTGATAATTTTGTTCGAAATATTGTTTACTGGAACTCGCTGTATTTTTTGCTGGTTTGTTTTTGTCCTAGTAATGCTACTGTCCTCTTGTTTGATTGCATATTTTGGTTTGTCTGTATGCTAGTGATAAATAAGAGGTTAAAAGATGTAATTTGCTGCTTGGAAGCACGAATACGCAACTGAGCGCTAAGGCCCCCATCTCACTGGGGAGGCGACCATGGCGACCATGGCGATCTGTGACGATTTAACAAATCGTGGCGCGATCGCCGTCCGTCTCCATTTTTGGCCTCCGAGGCGATTACACTACGGTTTCTCCACGCTCAACCTGCGATGCAGGCGATAGCGCCACGATGATAATACGACTCTGCCACGTTGTTGCCGCGTTTCCAGGCCGACAAGATGCGCTGCTTCTGCAATCGAACCGACTGTGTTGCGATATTTGTACGCTTTTTAAGACATCGCTACAACAGTGATACGATCAGAGTGACAGTGATAGGTTTACGCCCGGCTCATGCGACAATCTCAAGCGATCGGGGCATAAATTGTGTTTCCTGATTGAATTTCTTCAGGCAGATGTCAATGTCAAATTAACATGGATATGCAGATTATGGTTCTACCCTTACATCTTAGCATTCTAGAACACACCAGTTAGAACCTGACGTGAAATTGCACTATTAGTTCAGTCATCCATTCAATTAAAAGGGTAAAACGTGCATGATATTAAAGAACCGGCTTACGAGCAAACTACAAATCGTATCCTACAATGAGATAATTTTATGAAGATGATTATATTTGAAAAGATTACAACTTGGATACTTACTTTCATTGTCTTGCAATGGTATATGACAAACAAGCAATTTAATAAAAAAAGAAGATTCGTACCGAGTGTACATGGAAAATGAATTGTATACGTTTTTCTCCATGTCCACCTTCCTGGTCTGTGTATCACTCTCTATCGTTCAGGGTTGGCTCCTGTTACGTAATACTGTACAAGTGGTAATTTTCATGAGCGATGGGAGCCGCTTTTGATGCGCTTGAGTTACGCTTTGCGCAATGCTACCCCGTCAAAGCTACGAATGTGGCGCTTTTAATCCGCTCGTGAGGCGATGGTGATACGCTCTAAAACCACGGCGATCGGTGGCGACCTTGCTACGGAAGTTTTGGACTTCTTCAAGGCCTTCGATACAATTAATCATAACATTTTACTCCACAAGTTATCGCACTATGGAATACGCGGGAAGGCCTTGGAGTGGTTCAAGAGTTATTAAGCTAACAGAAAACAGTTTGTTTCAGTTGAAGATAATAATTCAGTTTGTGAGAGATGTTAAGTGTGGCGTTCCACAGGGAAGTCTTTTAGGGCCGCTGTTATTCATAATATATATCAATGATTTTTCCTCTGTTTCACAGTTACTTTCTTTTATGCACTTTGCTGATGATACCAGTGTTTTTCTTGCCCATAACGATATCGATGTTCTTGTTCAACAAGTTAATACGGAATTGAAAAAAAAGGGACCAACTGGGTCAGAGCCAAAAAGTTATCATTGAATGTTCCAAAAAAAAATATGCTTTTCAGCAATACTGTTGATTCATTGAATTCAGAAATAGTTTTGAATGATTGTAATTTAGAAAGTGTGTCATATTGTACATTTCTTGGTATTTTTGTAGATGATAAACTTTCTTGGAAAATACATATTGATCATATCTGCAAAATTATTTCTCGCAATATAGGTGTTATGAACAGACTGAAATTTTATATTCCTGAAAAGGCCTTACGAGCGTTATACTCCTCTGTGATACTCCCTTACCTTAACTCTTTATGTGCCACGTTCGCACGTCCGACTCAGTCGACGGCGTGCCAAATTCGCATATTCTGCTCAACAAACAAAGCCGCCAAAACCGATCGATAAATCGCTAATCCCACGGTAATCCTCCTCGCACTTTTGTTCCTCTCACATACGGCTTGCATTCTATGTGGTGATTGACTATCAAGAGCGGTGTTCCCAATTAGATTTGCGTGTATATTCTAAGTTTCTGTCACTATTTTATGTGTAAAAGTCATGCCTTTACAGTAATGTAGCAACTGGTAATTCAAAAGAAAAATTGACAATATGATTGTCATACATGGTATATGGAAGCAAAGTTTGGCATTCCTCTTTAACTTTGCTCACTATTATGTCCAGCTTAACATAAATTTGTAAAAGTTATACAAATTGAAAAAAAAAAGATGAATTCTTTCTCAAAACATGACTACCTTCGTGTCTCAGAATAACGTGGCACACAGGGGGTTTCCACCATGGCACATAAAGAGTTAATTATAGAATTTTAGCTTGGGGCAATACTCATCAGACGCTGCTGAATAGAGTGTCATTACTGCAAAAGAAAGCCCTCCGTATCATTTCCAATTTTCCCGCACGTTCACGTACAAATACATTGTTTGACTGTTATAAGCTATTAAAAATCAACGAATTATTTTATTTAACTTGGGTCAATTTATGTATATGTATTTTAACAGTTTACTCCCACCTATCTTTGGTTGTATGTTCAAAAAAAAATCGTTCAATAATTACCCCACCCGACGCTCTAACGAGTTTTCATTTACCACTTCTTCGAACGATTCCAGCAAAGAATACACTTATTTACACTGGACCAAATTATTGGAATTCCCTGAATCATGATTCAAAATCTGCTCCTTCTTTATATACTCATTTAAAAGGAGATTAAAGTGTTTTCTTTTACAATCCTAACAACTCCCAGAATCAGATTAGTTTATAGGCTTACTTTGTTACCAGTCCGCAATATCTGCATTGCCGTTCTCTTTATTATTGTTCCTATTGCCTAAGCCTTGACTATAAGATCTTCTGTAACCTATACTTCGCAGTTGAAGGGTTTGTTCTATATTCTTTTTTCTTCTTCTTTTTCTTCCTAAAACCTCCCAGGATCGTTGTCTTTTTTGTCTTTTTTGCATATTCCTGTCTATTCTGTTACCTCTTTATCACGCTATCGTCTTGTTTCCTCTTGTGTCGTCTAGTCATTTTTTTTCCTGCAAGTAGTCTTGTTGCTGTTCCAGTCCTGATTTATGCTTATTACTCTGCTTGTTGTTTTATGTATAACTGTTTGTCCGTCTGTGTCTTAGTGGGCGGCCAAACTTTTTTTTTGTGACAAAGTTTTTGTGTCGATTTGTTGTTTTCAATTCAATTTTCTGCATCGGTCTTTTAATACAAGAGGAGCCTACACTCTACAAACTCTGTCTTTTTAGTGGGTCCCTCCGTTTTTTCACACAGTGCATATAATGAAAACGATTTCACTTTCGTTACCTCAGCAACTATTGCAATGTATCGGTACTCTTAGTTTTGTTTCTTTTATTGTTGTTTTCTCTGTACAATTGTTTGCATTATTTCTGTCACTCAAGAAAGTGAGGTTTATATTTGTATATTGTGGAAAAAACTAATAAATTTGAACTTGAATTTGAACTTGAACTTCATCGTTGTCATATAGATTTATACTTACGTATCTTGAAAGATGTCAAAGGTCAGCAAAAGTATGTCAAAATTATTTCTGTGACACATACATCTCTTGGTAAAGTCTTAAAATAGGCTTTGAAAAAAAAGGCTTATAATGGACAGAAATAAACATGCAGTGATCTATTTTACATAATGGAGGAACATTGCTGTACCTTCTAGGGAACAATCGGAGATGTTGTACGAAATCTGCAGTTGCTTAACGGTTATAGATAATACATAATTTTTTATGTGCTTCTATGTGCATATACACCTATCTACCATACTATTCCATTCATAAGGAAGATGAAACTCACTCAAAGGAGACGTTGATTCCCTTGTCGTCAAATCTTGAGTCGACCCTCTCTTGCCTGGGTACAGAGAAATGTGAATCAGCCTCAACTAAGACAGGTACTTATATTATATTAAAAAAAAACTACTCATGTAGCTTTTTTTTTTTGATATATGTCCTGTGTCAGGTTATTGTTCATTGGAATCAACATAATACGATTCGTGTGGTGTGTAAAGCAAATGATGGAGACGTTGAGTCTTCCAGTTTTAGTAATTTTATTGTTAAGATCCCCCAAAACTCACTGCCACACGTATATACAACATGTTTACATCCACGTGCAAGTGTCTGTGTGAATGAATATTGCGTTGCTATACGCACGTCTATGCATAGAATAATTGTCAGTACAATCAAACTCACTTAAAGAAGACGTTGGCTCTCCTGTCGTCAAATCTTGTGTGGACTGCCTTCTGCCTGTTTACATACAAATTGTAAATCATCACCATGGAGTTGCATAATATGTTGAAGTCAGATAATAAATATTTGACTCAACATTTAGAATCACGAAGTATATTTTTACCCTTTCCCACATCAAAAAGGTACTCCTACAGTATTTATTTTTCTCAATAGTTGTTAGGTGTCAGAATTTATTTTTTCAAGCTTACAAAAATGATATTTTTCATATTATGTTGTGTCAGGCAATGAGAGAATAACACTACACTTTGGCAAAAAAAAAATAGACACACATGAATGCGAAAAGATACAGAAGAAATAAATCATATGGAACATCTTTTCTCACAGTGGGCACAATTAATCAAATCGTCACATGTACACCAAATTCAAGACTTATCCATCAGAACTTTACCGTAATATCTGTTTATTGCTTGCACACTAAAAAGTAATCACTTACTCTAGAACTACATTTGAATTTTCTAAGGTTTAAAATGAGCAGTGTTTCATTGAGGACACCGATACGTGTGTAGTATACTAAGTCGATTTCAATCCACGGAGAGTATCAGTGTCCGCGTGTATGTTGCTAAATGTTGTTTCCACCCATGAATTTCTATGTGTTTGTATGTGAAATGTTTTAATTTTGTAATTTTTGAACAAACTTCTTGTCTTCACTCTGTTTTCGGCATAACTACTTTAATACCAGTGCGACATGTGCACTTGTATATTAAATCGCAAAATGAACTCCTGAGAACATTGAACATGGAAATAAAGGGATAACACTTCTGTACGTGTACACTGCCGAAAGAAACAACAACTAAATAGTAACTAAAGTGTTGTTAACAAGGCAATATATTTTCTGTTGCGACACGGATTGTCGCCCCTACACGGATTGTCGCCTCCTGCTCGGGGTGACAATCCGTGACGGGCGTTGGCGGCACGGATTGTCGCCCCCTACACGGATTGTCGCCCGCCCTCGAAGCACATTTTGCTGGGTAATATCATTCTGGACATAATCATTGAAATACTAACACATAACTTACATGGCTACATCTATGCAAACATGCCATGTAAAAAGTCATGGTGAGGTTTCAAGAAAGTGTGTGGTGTGCGCGTGCACATGATAATTTAGTGTCCGTTTGTGCGTGTGCGTGTGTGTGTGTGTGTGTGTGTGTGTGTGTGTGATGGAAGAATGTGTTTATTATGTCAGTTTTTTGCGTATGTGTTTTTTAGCTGCGCGTGGGGAGGGATACCTAGTAAGCTGTTGCTGGCATAAACATTGATATTGATTTTATCAGCAGCTTTGAATTTGATGAGTTTGTTTGGCAGATTTGTATATGAATTCGGAGTGGAGCTTGCGTGCGGGCGGATGCTGCTTTTCTGCATACGGTCCATTATGTCTTATTTATCAACATTGGGAAATCGTTTCATCAGGAAGGATGTGGTATCGGTTCGGGTGTGCGTCGGTATGTGGGAAGGGAGTTACATTTCGTTATTGCAAAAGTTTGTTATTCTGAAGGCTCATTCGTCCGAAGGCTCATTCGTCCGAAGGGTCATTATTCCGAAGGTGAATGTGGGTATGGGATGATTTAGGTTTTGTTTAATCAGGGGTTGGTGGGTTGGGGATTGGATTTTAAGAAGGATAGTTATAAATGGTATGACAGATCTTGGTAGGATTTAATATTTAGGATAGATGTAGGCCCTAGATTTATTTCGGTTTGGGAGGGGAGGGGGTGGTGGGGTCTTTTATGACTGATTTCATTCTAGATTTGTGTAATATATTTGTGTGTTTTTTTTATGTATATGCCCTTGTAAGTAAGAAGGTGTTACATGATCCAAACCAATATATTCAAGAAATATAGGTTTGGTTGGGCCCTATACATGTCAAAACTTTCTCGTGAAGAAATTATTAGTAGGGTTGGTCTATAATCGAGTTATCTATGTTGAAGTGAGATTATTTGTGGTATAAATTGACAAATGGATTTGCTTTTGTTTCGAATTGCCATTTGTAACTTTTTTTGTTCATGTTGCACCCAGAATGGGTCGATTTATGAATGATTTGAATGAAATCAATGAATATCAAGGAAAAAAGTGTTGAGTCGGTTTGTTTGCATTATGAGGTTTGTTTGAGTGTTTGTCGGTGTTTGTTTGTATTACGTATGTATTAGCGGTGTGCAATGGCAGTTCGTTTGTGCTAAAATCAAGTAACGATTGACAATTTTTTTACGGCGTGTGGAAATTATTCGCTCATGCATAAAGCATGCCAAACCTATTCTGGGACAAAGAATAGTGGTATGGACGTTCTAGTTTATAAGACTGATGGAAGAAAATGACTGCAGGGAAAAATGAAGAAAGACAAATAACATTTGGGGAGGGTACCTCCCTCGTATGTATTTTCTCTCGGTCTCTCTCTCGCCTAGCCCGCCTCACCGCTGATATTTGGTTGACACACCCATACTATTTTTAGATCAACGCTGGTGTGAATTCTTTAAACACGTGCTCATACACTCTGAAGGCGTTTGTATTGCCACAGTAGCGCCACTATATTCCACATACACACGTAAGCATACAGGCACACGTATACACACACAGACAAACAAACCACTACCACTATGTAACCACCACACATGCACAATTTCTACATATTATTGTATTATTATACTCCAAACACACACACACACACACACAACAAATCATACACATCACATATCATGCAGCTCACAATACACACACACACACACACACACACACACACACATACGCATAACTTACCAGTCATACCCATCCCACCAAAGCTTAACACCGGAGGAACCACCCCGAGCCCGGGGCGACAATCCGTGACGGGGCGATAATCCGTGTCGCAACAAATTTTTTGCCAACACGGATTGTCGCCATCGAGGTCAAAAACTGGGAACTGCACAAGCGTCACGGATTGTCGCCAGGCGACAATCCGTGACGGGGGCGACAATCCGTGCCGCCAGCGCCCGTCACGGATTGTCGCCCCGAGCAGGAGGCGACAATCCGTGTAGGGGCGACAATCCGTGTCGCAACATTTTCCGCTACGCTTGAATAATATGTCTTGCACAATTTGACATCACTATGTGTACCCGATGTCTTTTGAATCTCGAACAACCTGGAGAAACAGTTTCATCCACAACATCTTCAACAGACTGACCGACATGTTGATAGATCCCTTTTGTTTATAAATATTGACAAAAACAGAAACAGTATTTGATGTACATGTAACTCACTTGAAGCAAACATGGTGCTTGTCTCATGGAATGTTGATACCTCTTGCGTAGACAGTCTCTCTCCTGTTTAGGAGTGATAATAAAGATTAGTTACACCGCCAGTGAACATACGTAATAATGACCACTAACATTTCTTTCCTGTTACGTAGTCATGCAAGATCTAAAAAGTGAATGGTATATTATGGAAAATAACAAGTACACTGTAGTTCTTGGGAACATTTTTCAATAGCCTTTTCGATAGCCTTTTTTTTAATTCTTGCAAAATCTGAATAAAATGCTTATATTATGTACGTTTGTGGTACATTTATATAGATACATCCATTCGTGTATACAGTATGTGTGCATGCACATGTGTGTGCGTGTGTGTGTGTTTCTGTGTGTCCCTATTAGTTTCTTTGTGTGTGTCCGGTTACATTTTGGGTTCACATTATTTGTCCCTTCCAGTACATGTAAATTCACTATAGTACCAACAAACGTAAAATCAGTGTCCAGAAATAGTAAAATGGAATTAAAAAAGAAAAAAAAATCGATTAAAAAAAGGGAAATTAGAAACAAACACGCGCACACTCAAGTACAAACAAGGAAAACAATAATTTTTGTTCGAAAGAAAATGTTGACGCTAGAAATACTCACTAAAGGTATTTACTGCAGTCTGCGCTGTCGATGAGCTTGTACTAACTGTGTACACCCCAGTGTCTAAAAAAAATAGCAAATACAAAGGAAGACATGCAAATCTGTAGCAAGGTATGATAGGCAGCTAACCAGTTTGATACTCACACTGGCTCATTAA
This sequence comes from Diadema antillarum, assembly GCF_040938485.1. Taxonomy (NCBI): domain Eukaryota; kingdom Metazoa; phylum Echinodermata; class Echinoidea; order Diadematoida; family Diadematidae; genus Diadema; species Diadema antillarum. The sequence goes on along the minus strand of NW_027271040.1, from coordinate 2,576,042 downwards.
TCTCGACGACTAAGAATAAAAAAGTTTATTCAGCATCTGCTTAGCTACAATACTTCTGGTTTACAGTTTAGGAGTAAAAAATGAAGTATAAGTACTCGCCATTCACGCAAAGCGGCTCAAAACCGAATACAAATATGTAGATTATTAAAATGATGATAAGCAATATAGATCAATATCATATTACTAGAGTATTCAGGTACACGATGTCATCTGATTGTCAGAGAAATCGTAGCATCATTGGCTAGCATGCATGAAAAAAATTAGAACATTGAGTCGCAAGATAAAGATTTTCATTCCTTGTTATATTCTGCTTTGATTTCAAAGTTTGCGAGTTGATAACTAAAAAGAGCATTCTCATGCGATTACTCCTCAAGAGTCTAGATTCTACTCACACCCAACTTTATATTTCTGAAGAATCGCTTTTGAAAAATAATGAAATTTGAAATTTAGAATGTAGTCCTACCGATGTCAACTATCTTTTATTTTAAATACGCTTTGCCAAATAAAAAAAAAACAACTAGAAATAGAAAATCTTTATAACAAGGAACCATGAAACCATCCTCATCCTGACCATTTTCATATTTATTGAGCACATAACACCAATGATATCGCAAAGTATCAATGCTAACACCGATCATGTTGATATTGATCCATGCTATAGTTCCTGTCTCTTGCTGTTTATGGTTTCCATGAACATTTTTTTTTAATAATTATTGATTGGGCTCATTATTCCTGTCATTAGATCAGTAGTACAAATACTCCATTTGCATTCAATTTTGTAAAAACTTTACACTAAAAAACAAACAAACAAACAAAACACACACACGCATAGGGCAGAGGTTACTCTTTTATCTACTACCGACCGTTTGTTTCATTTGCCACAGCTTGGCAAGACGGGAATGGTGGATTCCATTGTGGGAAGTAAGTCGACCAACTGGGCAGTTCCTTACACTGCAACGTTGCGGAGTCATTGATGACGTAACCTTCACCGCAGGTGAGAGTTATGTTGGACCCATATTTCGTGCTATTTGTGATCCATTGACCATTTGTCACAGGACTAGGGTAATTACAATACCCGACAGATACTTGAAATCATAGAGAAAAGAAGAAAAACCAGTCAAAGTAATTATATAAATAGGACCTACAATAATAAAAAAAAAGGTTGTGCACATTATGAAAGAACTAATATCGTCTATTAAAGACCTGTTTACATTGCCTAAAGACTAACAAAACTCCAGGTTTTGTTGCCACTTTGGGGGTATTGTAGATTTTTTTTCCCATACTTCTGCGAGGCGCACGTTGAAAATGAGCTTATAACAATATCGGCAGTCATCTTTAAAGCTGTAAGGCGAAGCGGATAACATTTTAATACAGTGAGTAAACTTGTATTTTGATACATTAAGCATAATCCGACAATCCCAGTGTTTATCATCGAGTTTGTTGTATTTCCATTCAACACGGGATAGGTAATCTTGTGCCTTTTCTGTATGTTTTCATTACTTTGTTGGTGGGAACCTTCCATTCTATATCGAGGGTTATTTTATAGTTTAAAATATGATCAGCTTTTAGATTGCGATTATGATAATTCATCCGGGGATATTTTCTTGCGATTTTGCAGGCTCACTTTGGTCTATTATGCTTTCTGTTCTTATCATTGCATGAATTGATATTGCGGGTTTCTTTATCCTTTATTCTCATACTCACTGTTGAATGAATAATGAACGCGTTCTTCGGATATAGGTTGTGCCTGGCTGGGACATGTCCAGTTGTTCGAAAAACTTCCATCAGAAATCAAATCGGCATATGATTCTGATTGCACACAAACACAAGACCCACGATGTATAACAGCAACACCATTGTTTCTCGGTTCTCTTCTGCAGGTAGATATACATTCCTCATCGGATTTAGATTCAGACGCATAGTTGAGCAGAATCGAAAGGGCTTTATGGTCACCTTGATAGCATCCGAGAAATCCAGGCTCTAAGAACAGACAAAATGTGAAAACGGAGACGGTTACCTGGATAACATATTTGTACTTGTTTGTTTGTTTCTTTGTCTTTCTGCTATCAGAATTTGTATTAGACAGATCACAAGTACATGTATATTGTCTTATATTCTGAAGATTCGTTTTACCGAGGAATCCTTATTCCGGTGCATCGTTAATGATAATAATTAAAAAAAAAAACATTGCAAAAGTTCACGGATCCGAAAGAAAAATAAATCTCATAATAACGAAGGTTCTTTAGTAGGCACCTTTTTCTTCTTCTTTTTTTCATTTCGGATGAAATACAAGGCTTCGGAATAATGAGCATCACCCTTCATCCAGGTCACCCCCTGTTCCGTAAATTGCACCCAACAAAAAAGAGAGATCCTTTAATAGCAAATAATACAAAATAAGATGAGTCGGTCTTTAGACATTAGTTTCGTAGAAAACATGAAATAGCCTATACCTGGCAATATGCCTGGTTATGCTGCTACTACGATGTGCTTTTTTCAAACTCCTAAAATTATTCAATTATATTGTGTAAACAATTTCCTGCATATCATCTACAATATTTCAATGCGGGGGTTGTTACTGGTTAATGAACACCGTAAATATCATGTAAATACGTATAAGACATGCACTATATGCTTGGCCATTGACAAAAAAAAAGCGTGATGGTTTCACTGGGAGATCAATATAGATGGAACGTGTTGAATTTGATAATTTTGCACAAGACGCTTGAGGTACCCTTTATACCCTGTTTTCTCCTTTTTCCATGAAAATGCACCTCCTCTGTTTATCAAATCATCATTTTTCTAAATAGGTTAAGATGGTTCAATTCGCACGATATAATATATTATAACTGTCTCATTTTAAAGCTTAGATTTTTCATTTTTATACTACAATGTAGAAAAGCGAAAATTCATCCGGGCCTCTTTTTTGTGCGTTATGCATACTATCTATATTAAAATGTAATAGCAAATTCCTCCCTCATCACGAACCACCCTATGTTGCAACCCCTTTTGTTTTTCACTTTCTTTTTCATCGTCAATTTTGGTTTCGAGTTATCACTGATCGGAACAGCGAATTGGATTCATCGTTGTTGCTGCTAAACTTCCTATAGCGTTGATTGAAGGCTCACCTCGGCATTTCACTCTTACAGCCAGGTTGGAGGAACACTCAGCCGTTGGGCAATCCCGTAAACGCTGAAACCTGTATGAATCTGTGCATTGATGACGTAGATTTTTTTTTTCAACTGATCAACTATCCGCTCGAGTCAGAAATCATGAAGCAAAAACTTCGACACAATGATATGTGAAAAAAAAAAACATTTTGTAGAAATGATAAATATTATTTCAAGATTCTTAAAACCGACAAAAAAAAGTTATTGAAACATCATTCATACAAGATACAATGATTTATCTGTCCATTGCCAATATTTATGAAATCTATACATGTGCAAAATGATTACCTTTACATGGGCGTCACCAGGGGGGGTGCGTTGGGTGCGAACGCACCCCCCTTCAGATCCTTAAAAAAAAAAAAAAAAAAAAAAAAACAGTCTGCGAGCGACCTCAACGCCGGACGCTAAATAATTGTTCTTTTCTATTTTTTTTTCTTCATATTTTGCATTAGGGACACACACACACACACACACACACACACACAAGAAAATCGTCGGCAAAAACAATTCGCACCCCTGGTTCTGGCAGCACTGATTTTATACATATCTATTAGTATTCTACAGTGTTTACTATTTATCGATGTACTGTACATCCGTACGATACGGACCACTTATACACGTTTGCATGTACGTGTGCTACTTACAAGTATGTAGGGTCTGTACGTTACTTCTGACCAATCCATATTGCCAGCCCAAGAGTGAGCCTTAGCCTCATTAAAAAAAAAAGAAAAAAATGGAGGGGCAAGCATATTTTAGTTTTGCCCCCCCCCCCCACAATTAATAATTCCCGAAATGAGAAGATTTTCTTGCTTTTGAAAGAAAACAAAAATGTTGCCCCCATAAAAATATTGGAAGGCAAGCGCACCATTTGCCCCACCCCACATAATCATAATTCCCGCGATGAAAAGATTTTCTTGCTTTTTTGTTAGAATCAAGAAATCTGTCCAATTATTTCACCCAAAAGCAGTGGCGTAACTACGGAGGGGGGGGGGGGGTGCGCCCCCTCCCAATCCGCTGGTAAAAAAAAAAAAAATAAAAAAAATTACCGAAATAGTAGTTCAAGTGTTAGTAAACTGCTTTTGAATGAAAGGGTGATCCAGAAATAAGATATTTTTCTAGGATTTCTTTTAACCATAATTAAATAGGTATATAGTGTGATACATTGTTCAAAAAGCCCGGACCCGACAAAAGATTACGATTCCTGGTTGGCATTCTGCATATAAGCAGGATGTGCGCAGTGTACTCAGTACATCCGAACGAAGAGTCGCTACAATGTTGCGCAATGTGATGTAGAATGTACACCTTTGTACCTTACGCTTCGTTTTATCAAAGCTAGATCATTGCATTTTGCAGTGTTGCTTTACATACTAGTCTATATAAAAATGTCTTGCATTGCCAATAAAAAGACTTGACCTGGGCTAATTCCTAACTTTTCCATGTATATAATACACACACACAAACAAACACGCACAATTAGTTAAGGGGATGCTCTAAAGTCCAGATTTTGGACATCCTTTCCCCGCTTGGTCACTTCGACGCCACCTCGCTGGTCATACCTCCCCCAGTCATGAACATAAACCCACACCCTGCTATGGACTACCAGTGGCGGATCCAGGGGGAGGGGCGCACCGGGCGTCCCCCCCCCCCCTTTAATTTCCAAAGCGAAAAAAAAAGATAAAATAGTTGCAAACGGCAGTTTTTGGACAGTAAAATGTCAAAATGTTCAAGCTCCCTCGCTCCTCTCGCTCGCATTTAGTCGTAATGCCATTCTCCGAAGTTGCTGCCAGTAATTGCCGGCAGTTGCGCCTGGTGCGCCCCCCCCCCCTTAATTTCCAAAGCGAACAAATATAGCTATACAAACGGCAGTTTGGGGACTGTAAAAGATGATGTCAAAATTTTCAAGCTCGCTCGCTCCGTTCGCTCGCATTTAATCTTTATGCCATTCTTCTGATGTTGCTGCCAGTAATTGCCTGCAGTTGCGCCCGGTGCGCCCCCGCGAAAAAATATGGCTAAGAACGGCAGTTTTTGGACTGTAAAATGTAAAATTTTCAAGCTCGCTCTCTTCGCTCGCTCGCATTAGTTGTTATGCAATACACCTGATGTTGCTGCCAGTAATTGCAGCAGTTCCGCCAGGTGCCCCTCCCCCTTAATTTCCAGAGCGAAAAAATATGGCTAAGAACGGCAGTTTTTGGACTGTAAAATGTAAAATTTTCAAGCTCGCTCGTTCCGCTCGCTCGAATGTAATCATTATGCTCTCCTGATATTGCTGCCAGCAGTTGCGCCCGATGCGCCCCCTTAGATTCTAAAGCGTAGAAATATAGCTATACAAACGGCAGTTTGTTTGTTTTTTACTGTAAAATGTCAAAATTTTCAAGCTCGCTCGCTCGCTCGATCGCATTTAATTGTTGTGCAATTCTCCTGATGTTGCTGCCAGTAATTGCCGGCAGTTGCGCCCGGTGCGCCCCCCCCCCCCCCCCTCCTTTACTTCCAAAGCGAAAAATATGGCTCCAAATGGCAGTTTTTGGACTGTTATAATGTCAAAATTTTCAAGCTCGCTCTCTTCGCTCGCTCGCATTTAATTGTTATGCCATTCACCTGATATTGCTGCCAGTGACTGCCGGCAGTTGCGCCCGGTGTGCCCGGTGCGCCCCCCCCCCCCCCTCCTTTACTTCCAAAGCGAAAAAATGTGGCTCCAAATGGCAGTTTTTGGACTGTAAAATGTCAAAATTTTTCAAGCTCGCTCTCTTCGCTCGCTCGCATTTAATTGTTATGCCATTCACCTGATGTTGCTGCTAGTAATTGCCGGCAGTTGCGCCCGGTGCGCCCCCCTTCCTTTATTTCCAAAGCGAAAAAATATGGCTCCAAATGGCAGTTTTTGGACTGTAAAATGTCACAGTTTTCAAGCTCGCTCTCTTCGCTCGATCGCATTTAATTGTTATGCCATTCACCTGATGTTGCTGCCAGTAATTGCCAGCAGTTGCGCCCGGTGTGCCCCCCTTAATTTCCAAAGCAAAAAGATATGGCTACAAATGGCAGTTTTGGGACTGTAAAATGTCAAAATTTTCAAGCTCGCTCGCTCGTTCGCTCGCATTTAATTGTTATGCAATTCTCCTGATGTTTCTGCTAGTAATTACCGGCAGTTGCGCCCGTTGCGCCCCCCACCCCTCCTTTATTTCCAAAGCGAAAAAATATGGCTCCAAATGGCAGTTTTTGGACTGTAAAATGTCAAAGTTTTCAAGCTCGCTCTCTTCGCTCGCTCGCATTTAATTGCTATGCCATTCACCTGATGTTGCTGCCAGTAATTGCAAGCAGTTGCGCCCGGTGTGCCCCCCTTAATTTCCAAAGCAAATAAATATGGCTACAAATGGCAGTTTTTGGACTGTAAAATGTCAAAAATTTCAAGCTCGCTCGCTCGCTCGCTCGCATTTAATTGTTATGCAATTCTCCTGATGTTACTACCAGTAATTACCGGCAGTTGCGCCCGTTGCGCCCCCACCCCTCCTTTATTTCCGAAGCGAAAAAGTATGGCTCCAAATGGCAGTTTTTGGACTGTAAAATGTCAAATTTTTCAAGCTCGCTCTCTTCGCTCGCTCGCATTTAATTATTATGCCATTCACCTGATGTTGCTGCCAGTAATTGCCAGCAGTTGCGCCCGGTGCGCCCCCCCTTTATTTACAAAGCAATAAAATATGGCTATAAAACGGCAGTTTTGGGACTGTAAAATGTCAAAATTTTCAAGCTCGCTCGCTCCCCTCGCTCGCATGTAGTCGTTATGCCATTCTCCTGATATCGCTGCCAGTAATTTGTCGTTTCACACCGTCATTCCATAATCCATTTATAGGGGGTACAACCCCCTCCGGCACTTCCACACCCTCCCCCCACCCTTGCTCGCTCCCTCGCATACTACCCCCCCCCCCCCCCCCCCCAAGATGAAATCCTAGCTACGCCGGTGCCCCTTCCCCGCTTGGTTTCCCTCAAAAAAACAGTAAAAGTCTAGGGATTGAGAGCTTCCTATATTCCAAATGTCTGTCCAAAAAATCTCGTAAACATTGAGTCTCAAAACGCACCCCCCTTGAAAAAAAGCTGGTGACGCCCCTGCCTTTAGGACCTTAACTTCCTTCTATTCCCTTCATCATTTCGGAATCTTAGATTTAGAAAATTACGTAAATCATGCAGGCCTAATCATATCTCTTCGGTTTTGTTTTGTTTTTCCTCCATTTGATACGAAATAAAACATCCCACATAATTAACATGTCCTTGCCCTTGGGTAAATGTAACTGTAAAATCGATGTTCTATGCTGCTGTACTAGCAAGATCTGAAGGATTTTCTTCATTTGGGGGCTTTTGTCACACCAGGTCTCGAATGGTCATTTGAAACTGTCAGTTTATTTGTATTGACCTTGTTCTACAATTTATGTCGTCAATCATTGATTCGGCTATTCTGTTGTTGTTTTTTATTAGGCTTGTTGGTTTCTGGTTTCTTTTAAATTGACCTGATTGATAATACGTAATGATGGTATATTATGTTAATTCAAATAGACACATAACAGAGCACTTACCTTGAGATGAACATGACACGCGTTTAGTTGTGGTTCGTGTTGCCAAACTTGGCGTAGGCTCAGGCGAATACTCCTCTGCCGCGGGGAAGCCTAGTTCTCCACAGACCAATTCGGCAGCTTTTGCGGTAAATCCGTCATCACAGACATAGTTGCCTGACTCCAGGATCACTAAGCCCTCGAGAGGAGAGGCCCCGTTAACCAGTTGGACAGAGGGCATTTCTTGGAAGTGAATATTACATAAATGTTTATATGCATTGATGTGGAACACTCATCGTACTTTCATATGCAGTAAATTTTTAGCATTTGTTCCTAAATGGTGTTGAAAAGAGAATCGGAACTTATGCATTTTTTCTTAACAACGAAATCAGTTTCCTCGCATTGCTATGCTAAACGCGATAATCCACCTAGTTTTCAGATGCACTCTAAGAAATAAGACAAAAGTAAATATGTGACCCTGCACCTCAAAACAAACAAAAAGTCGCCAGACATGAATTTTTAGTTAAGGCCATATTCTGAAAGAGCAGACTTGAAGCTTTAAAATGATGTATAACTCAAATCAAATGGACTCTCCTAACCTATCTAAATATTGGAAAGAAAACACAAACTCAGGAAAAGTGTGAACTGAGAAAAGAGGCTCTGAAGTACAGTGTCTATTCAAGCGCTTAATCTTTACCAAACCGTGCTGGCTGTGCGATGAATGGGACAAAAAAACAGGAAGTAAACCACCAGAGTAACAACAATGAAGGGATTATCAGATTAAACTGAAATTAAGCATGCCTCATAAACACATTCTGTCCATAAGTAATGCCAACTTTCAAAGCAGTAGCACTATTCCTTCAAAAGTTATTAGAGTTGAAAGTGAAGAGTGTGGACAAGGTTTTTCAGAAATGAAAAAGGGATTCTAAAGACACACCTAAACGCACTATTCTACCAAACATGTTCGAGATAAACTGCTAAAAAAACACACTTTCCTGCCCGTTTTATGATAACAAATTTCAGCATAATGTAAAAGAAGACCCGCTCTTTCAGAAAATACGAAAAAGTCAAGTTCGGCTATAGGTTGACCCATTTCACTTATTTTCAGTCCTCACGCAAACTCAGTGTGTGCGACTTTATGTTCGTTTTGAGGTGCACGGTCACATAATATACTTCAGTCGATTTCCAACTGAACAAATAACTTTGTCAACCTCCCATCAAAATTAACAATTTCATATAGCCAAAATAACACCAAAGCATCACACCAAAATTATTGCGTCATATTGACATTTGACGTATTTAATGATCAATGATGCCCCTGACATATACCCGTCACCGTCACCCTTTGAAATACATCATCATTCTCCAGTAATTTTGGTAATTATATCGCCTTGGATTTCCCAGTGGACGAGGATGTCATAATTCAGGAACATATCTCATGATGGTGGTGGAAGTGTGAAAAGTGGTATTTTCCTTATAAAAACCATCGAGAGGAAAGTGAATTTATCTAACCAATCTTTATCTCTTTGTCTCTTATTTCTCCTTTTTTAAGAAAAGGAATAATGTTCGCATTCCAAATTTTCCAATATTATGTCTCGGGTGATTTCGCTTTGATTTAATTTGAGGAAAGAAAAGCAAATATAGCAAAGGCATTCTGAAGGTCAAAATGATAGCACCACCGTCATCGCGATGTCATAAGATTCACAAAAAACAAAACAAAACAAAACAAAAGGTTAACCCTACTGGACTCACTCAGAACAGGCTGAACAGTGTAAATGTATTGTATTACTGAGTTCGGTGATGCTGTTTGTAAGTATACTCATATACATGAAATGTAAGGAAGCATGATAATTGATAAGAATCATCTTAACTACAAGATCACAATCAACATATTTTACATATTATGCCGAAGAAGCTTGACTGCTTTCACGTTGGTCTTTATAAGTGCTACGCGATAAAGAAAAAGATGGTAGTCACTTTGTCGCATTGTCACTTTTAATGTACCGACTCTCATTTCTGTCCAATGACTGGTGTTCTTTGCCCGAAGTGGGGAAAAAAAACTCCAAAATTCTAATTTCCCAAGTATGAAGGCATATGATTAAAAAAAAACATTAAAAAAACAGTCACCTCATAAAATGTACCTGCGAAATAGGAAGACAACATGTCTGAAAGCATGTTGTATAGAAAGCGATCAAATACTTACCATCGTAACACTTCACGGTCATCTTGAAATTCACAGGGTATATATATATACCGTATAGTTAGCTTCGTCTTATGGCTCAGCGATAAAACGGACGAAGACGAGGAACCGCTTAAAACAAGAGTGCTGAACGTTTTGTTTGCTACTTCATCCAATATTTGGAATCCCAACACTCTGTTATTGAGAGACTCAATTTCAGTGAGAATTCGCCTTCCGGTAGGTGCATGTACAACCCAACCATCGCCGTTGGTGACGCAGTCTTTATCACACCACAAATCACGCTCTTCAGGTCGTTCCATACAGGTCAGAGATAGATCTGTAAGATAACACGAGGACGGAGTGCGCCTTATGTTACATTGCATTAAAACAATAGTCTCATAAATTCATTTTACAGTCGGTTGGAGAGTGGAATAACTTCATTCAGTAATTTGTGTGTTCCCTGACAGTTCTGGATGAACATATTTTCCTGTATTCTTTGCTTTTGCGTTTTCCTTTTCCATTCTAGAGGGTTGTGAAGGTAAACTTTTCATAAAGGTATAGACAGCCAGTCAATTAACCGGCCAGATTTTAGGTGAATCACATAAACATTCATTATCAAAACCACTTTGAGGTTTGATTTTACACAAAGTAAATGAAGACGCAATGCACATTGATGAACGCGTGAATTATTTGGAGTTCCTTTTCGGAAAGCAAACGTTTTATGTTGCTTTGCCTCTATAATCATGATATACTTTTGTCAGTTTTGAGATATACAGTCATATATTATGACGCATATTCTACTAAGTAAGCTACAGTAAACGGGGCGACAATTTAAGTCTTAGAAATCCCTGCTTTTTTTTTCGAAAATCAACACTTCAAAAAGTCCGGTGTTAAATATGAAACACCGAGCTGATGTTGAATTTTCGGTGCTCATTTATGGTGCTAGATTAACACCTCCGGGTGTCATTTCAAAATACAAAATTGGTTTTTTTTGAAGAGTTTCTTAGCAACTGCACTTCTTGTTGATTTTTGAACTTCAACAAGACGATCAAGAATTTTCCGATAAAGTACTTAATTTTTGAAGAAAATGTATAAACACATTTACACCACAGTAACATCAGGTGGTGTGGTCTTGTATTGAAGTTGGACGGGTGTTATACCATTGACATTAACACCAGCAATATCAAATCAACACCATGCGGTGTCATTATTGAATCAACACCAGCACAGTGTCAAAAATATCACCAGATATTAACACCACGAATTGCCAGGTGAACACTTTTCAACACCATCACAATACATTTTCTACACCTGTGGGTGTGGTCCTCTATCAACACTTGATAGGTGTTAGATGTAACACCCATGGTGTTAGATCTAACACCGATTTTTTACAGTGAAGAAGTTATGTCAGAAATGGGTGTGCAGATTTCGTATCACGAAAGCATTAGGTAACCATTGTTATCATAATCAATATCAAGAAATCTTCCTAACAGGTGTAAGTAGAGTTTACAAATATAACACTTATTGCCACTAAGGACGTGCAACGATTTATGCACATCAGAACATGATAATGATAGTACTTGTAACGACCGTAATAATGATGTTGAGAAGTAAAGTATACTGGGTGGATAATGATAAGAAAGAAAAAAAAAAACAATACGTACAATTTTCAGTTGCCAAAGCGAGAGATGGATAGCTATAGATGAAACCAGCAAATAGCAATGCTAGGGCCGCCATTTTCCATTCGGCTTTCGAAACTGCACCAGTCATCAACCAACTGTTTAGAAACCAAGTCCCAGCAATATGCAAGATATCTCTGAAAGCAAGAAGCCAGACACAAGTTCTTCCAATAAAAAGCATACGCCGAGTCCTGTCTTTTGTACGGATTGATAAAAGCTGTATGAACCACCTCTTGAGCTGTTAAAGAATGGACGATCACATGGATCATATGGGGGGGGGGGGGGGGAGGGGGAGGAGGGGATGTGTGACTCATTGCTTGTGCTTTCGTATATACTATACAGAAATTTCTTCGAAGCAGTTTTGCATAAAGGCCCACTTAGGGCTGTCAGTCATTCCTTGAATGCGTGTGAAAGACATCGCAATTTCTCAACAAACATTCGACTATTTCAATTCTAGTTTCATATCCGTGTACAAAAATTGGCTTTAGGAACAATGGCAGGGTCGTTCTTAAGGTGCCCCTAGAGTAGCCACTTATCCTCCATATTTTCATTACAGTAAACTGATATCGTTTTCGGTTTGCCGTAGTAGTTGGATGAGAATCACTTCATTGCTGCGATATTGATGAAAATCAGTACATCTTTTTCTTTTGAGTAGTGATTAATGATGATCCAAACTCTGCCTTACCAGGCTGATGCTTACACTTTGCCTTTGATAATTGAGGTTGGCATTAGGCATTACATCTACGACTAATTGTTATGTCAACGCAGCACAATTATTGATATAATGTTCAAGTATGAAAGTCTGTAAAAATGTTTTGTTCGGACATCTTATGTTATTTTCCTGTCCAGTTTTCGGTAACTGTTACCTTCTGTTGTAAATGTATTATTGATCAACTTTACAAAAGTCAACACCCCTTTAATGTATTTTGCCATTTTAGTGAATGAGGCTGTGTATTACACTTATATGTTACACTTTCCCTTTCTTTAGGACACATTGACATTGCATACTTCTGAGAAAGCTACTGATGTCATAGAGTGTGTGTTTATTTGTAATTGCAGAATTGTATAACTAATTCTAAACTTGTTAGATAAACACTCACTTGAATATCACCACTTTTTTGAAGAGTTTCCTAGTAACTAAACTTCTTGTTGATTTTTGAACTTCAACAAGACGATCAAGAATTTTCTGATGAAGTACTTGATTTTTGAAAAAATGTGTAAACACATTTACACCACAGTAACACTAGCTGGTGTGGTCTCGTATTGAAGTTGGACGGGTGTTATACCATTGACATTAACACCAGCAATATCAAGTCAACACCATGCGGTGTCATTATTGAATTAACACCAGCACAGTGTCAAAAATATCACCAGATACAGTGTCAAATTAACACCACGAATTGGCAGGTGAGTGTGTGTTTATTTGTAATTGTAGAATTGCATAACTAAGTCTAAACTTGTTAGATAAACACTCACTTGAATGTCACCACTTTGGTCTCTGGATAACTAAAGTATGATGAAACTGATCAACTGTCATTTATGTTGATAAAATCTATAGTCAGGTGGTAGTTTTTTGTTTGTTTTTTTTTTTACTTTGTCTCCCACTACAAATTAGATTTGTTACGATCGCCACTGCTGATTTTAGATTAACAAACATTTCGGAAAAAAGGAACAGGTGGGACTTGAACCTGTCATACACTGCTTTCCGGGCAGCGGCACTACCACCAGACTGTCCCTGGTTGCCGGCAGTGACACGATGAACATGGACAAAACACAAAAGCTCCGAAATTCCGACATTATTATGTTAAGTAGTCCAAGGTGGACAAGGCATATCAAATGAAAACACACACACACACACATACACACACACACACACACACACACGATATTATTCAGAATGTTGAAGATTCAGGTGAGAGTTTCTTCACTTGAATCTTCATCTGTGTCACGATGAAGCGGTTGTCGTTTTGAAACTATCATAGACATCACAGCTTACTGCGGCACAGTATCGAAGGGGATATGGATGAATCCTATTGTTTAAACCTTTTAACCTGTTTATCTAACATGTTTCTTGATCTCTTCTCGTCGTATATACATACATTGTATATGAAATATATATATATATATATACATATATATATATATATATATATATATATGTACATCTTGGAACTTTCCACGTGTTGGACTTCGAATGTTGTAATTATTAGAAGAAAGAGTCTCAAGTACGCCATGGATCCAACGAGAAGTTTTTTTTTATTACAAAATTTTCGGTCTGCCTCAGACCTTCTATCATTGTCCATCATTGTCTTTGCACTGACGAAGGTCTGAGGCAGACCGAAAATTTTGTAATAAAAAAACTTCTCGTTGGATCCATGGCGTACTTGAGACTCTTTCTTCTAATAATTATACAATTATATGAATATATATGTATATATATATATATATATATATATGAAGAGTTTGTTTGCACAAACCGATAAGTCCATATTTGTCAAATGGAGATATTTGCGATTAAAGGTCAAGAAAAATAATGAGAATAATAAGAACATTTTTGCTTCTTTTGACCATAACTTCAAAAATATACCTCTATATGTAGTGACCAATATATCATTTGAAAGGTATTATTTTGTACTTTATGACAGAGACCGTATTTCAAAATCTTCAAAAATGGACTTATCGGTTTTTGCAAAAAAAAACCTCTTCATATATATATATAACGAAGAATAAACCGGTAATGCAATATTTCGCCACTATATACGAAAGAATGAGCTTATTGAGCAACTCAAATTTTCGGTGGCTTCCATCCACCTTCTTCAGGAGTCTCGACGCGGAATGTCAATGCCAAAACAATAAACTCATTCTTTCTTACATATTTGCGAAATATTGCATTACCGGTTTATTCTTCGTTACATTGGAGCCAATACGTGAATTCGCAACATGTTTGGACCTAGACTATATATATACACACACACACACACATATATATATATATATATATATATATATATATATATATATATATATATATACATATATATACGCAGATGATGTAAACAGTTAGTAAAGTACATTTCCCTCTCTGGGATCATTTTATAATCATCTCATGATTTTTTACCAGCTTTGCCTCTGTCAAGAGGCTTGCCGTACAGAAACAAAATGGCGAACATTGACATCTCCCTCAGCTACGTGCAAGATATTCTGTTGCATATCAGTCACGACTAAAAAAATGACTCAACAAAATCTGCAATTTATTATAAGTTTATTAGCACGTCATGATGGATACACAAAATTTGTTGTCCATCAGTGATCTTGATAGAGTCCTCCGAAAGAGGGGTTGAAGGCATATTTTCATTTGCAGGTGAAACAAAAACCCAGCAACCAGTGCTTCAAAGTAGTTTTAAAATGTTTGTTTGTTTATTTGTTTGTTTGTTTGGTGTATTTCTGCATTTTCTTTCCTCGAATACAATTGCAAATGAAAACAGAATTGTACAGATAACATACAAATCAATTAAAAAAAATCATTTGCGTAACAACATCAGTCTTAAGTGACATATGAATCAAAATAACATATTAAGGGATACTGTATCTATTAACAAAGGAGAAATCAATACAGGGGACCGTCATCATAAGCAGAGCTTGACGTGGATGAGGCCCTATCTGAATATGTGATACCAATATAATACAACACCAATTATATATGTACTCATAAAACCTTTAATCTTAATACACGAAACACATTTTGCTAGAGAGAGAAAAAAAAACAGAAAAAAATAGTGACTTGGGGCTTTAAATCAAGAAAAAAAAACAGCACGCAGCACCATTGACTACTGCATGGTATAGTACACAATAAATGTGTAGGTGTGTGTGAGTGACAGTGCGTCGTGTGTGCAGGTGACAGTGCAAGAGAGAGTAAAGGCTGTAGCATGCCTATTTTGGGGGTAAGGTATGCGCTTTACTGAACGTATGCAATATCATTATCAAAGAAAGGAACGGGAGGGAATGGAACAAATCGAAAAGAAAAAAAACACTTTGCAGTGGTCAGGGCTGACTCAGACTTAAGAAAAGAGAAAGAAAGAGAAAATACATTGATCAAAGACTACTAACTGGAAACATATTTCAATAATAAGTACTTTTTAAATGAGCTTTAAAGGAAAGAAGTGAAGTACACTGCTTTAATTGATCAGGTAGGTTATTCCAGACATCGGGACCGTAATGTCTAATTGATTTCTGAGCTAAAACAGTTTTGGGGTTTACAAGGTGAAAGTCTGTCGAACGGCGAGTTGGATATGTATGTATATTCGAATTTAAGTGAAAAATATTATGAAATAAAGAGGGAAGTTGATTTGTTGCGTACTTGTACATAAATATACCTGTTTGTAAAATGTGGATGTCCAGAAGCTTCAAAGTATGCAAACGATGAAATAAAGGATCTGTATGAGATAAATATGTGGAATTAGTAACAATGCGAATAGCACGCTTTTGGTGTAAATACAATAAATTCAGTTTAGTAATACTACAATTTCCCCATACAATATTTGAATACAATATATGAGGCAAAATTAAAGAATTATATAAAATAATTAGGGATCGTTCTGATAAGAGATCTTTCAACTTCCAGAGTACGCCAATATTTCTTGATAGGGTCCTTTGTAGACAGGATATATGTTCGTTCCATGTCAAATGAGAATCGATTGTAATGCCTAAAAATCTAATAACCTGTTTCTCGCAAAGAGAAAACCCATCAATTGATATATTGACATTAAGATCCTGTGAGTAGGGTTTTCTAAAATGAACAAAATTTGTCTTGTTAACATTCAAAGATAATTTGTTTGATCTAAACCAATTCAATATATTCAATAATTCAGTGTTCAACCGATTAACAAGGGTCCCTATATCATAATTTGATGTAATAATGGATGTATCATCAGCAAAAAGTATAAAATTCAAAGATGGAGAAGAACTTATAATATCATTTATATAAATGTTAAAGGGATAGTACAGTATTGGTGGAGATTAGAATTGGGCTTTTAGATTTTTGCGAGATACCAAGAAAACACTTATGATATAGTACAGAGCATACCATTTTGAGAGGAATTCAAAGTTTGTTTGATGAAAATCAGGTTTGGAATAACTGAAACATCCAAAAACAAAGTAAAACAAAGCAATCGTTACAAAGTGTGGGTCCCACACTTTATTAGAATCGCTCTTTTTGGATATCTCAGCCATTTCAAAACCAATTTTCTTATCAAATAAACGTTGAATTCTTCAGAAAATTACATGCTCTTTCATATTTCATACGATATTTCTCATTATCTCACCTAAAAATGTTAGAAACCTGAAATTAGGTCTCAACCAGAACTGTATGACCCCTTTAAACAACAGAGGCCCTAAAATGGAGCCTTGAGGTACCCCACATTTAATATCAAGTTTCTGTGATTCATAAGACTGAAAACTAACATACTGTTGACGGTTTTGCAAATAATCTATAAACCAGAGCAAAGCGTGATATCGTACTCCATACGTATTAAGTTTATGTATCAATACTTCATGGTCGATGGTGTCGAATGCTTTCGACAAATCCATGTATATACCTATAACATGCTTCTTATCAGCAAAAGCTTTAATTATTTTATCACACATGTGAGCGATTGCATAATCAGTAGGATATCCGCTTCTAAATCCAAATTGATTGGGTATCAATAAATTATTGGTTTGTAAAAACTGATGTAACCTTTTATACACAATTTTTTCAACTTTGGATATACTCGGTAATAATGAAATTGGTCTATGATTATTCATTAATTTAGAGTCATCTTTTTTATGAATAGGAATAACTTTTGCAAGTTTGAATGAGTTCGGAAAAATGTCTGTTGAAAGAGACATATTAAATACGTGGGTTAGGGGGTTTGCAATGTAAAAAAAAAATATTTGTTTATTATGAGTTAAGGATAGAAACAACCAATGAAAAAATTTGAACCAGTGTAATCGATGTTAAGTATTGTTGAATTATGCAAAATGTTAACAATGGTTACAATACAGATGGTTGAAGACTAAACCGTCTACAGTTATGGTTTAATGAGAAAAATGGTTGTATCTCCTTGTAATTTGGTCTTTATTGCAAAAACGAAACAAGCTACCTGCACGTATGCATCAAATGTGATATCTTGAACATTTTCAAACTGCTCCCAAAGGTAAAAAGGACTTTTAAGTACCAAGCTCGAAAGCCCACCCCCCCCCCCCCATTACTTCATCTTATGCACAGTTGTTTTCCGGTTAGTTGGACAACGATCCTTGATGAGCATGAAAAATGAAATTTAATTTAGGTTTATTGCAAATACCAGTCTTCCGCCTTTAGAATCGTTATTAAAACTCAAAGTTGGTGTTTTGTTGTTGTTGTTTGTTTGTTAATTGAGATGCCTGTAACATGTAGGACTACACTAAAAAAAAAAGGACTTAAACCCATAGATAGAAGGCCCTCTTTGTACTCCTACTTTGCCATCCCCACCTGCTTGGCCATTACTGAGTATTATATGATAATAATAATAATAACTAGATATTGTAATTTGTCATCACTGACAAATTAAGGTGATCCGATTTTTTTTTTATCAATGATTCGAGTCCTGATCGCAATAGGCATGACCATACAAGTTTCATCTGTGTTTAGAGACATTGGTCGTGTGATGTTTGCATTCTCATTTAGCAAAGGGAGTCATATCTGCCATGTTAGGTACCAAATTCTGTATACACTATAACGAAGAAACCGCAACAAGTATATATGACCTTTGACCCACCTTTGCACTCCCAAGATTGCATCTGATGAAATAGTGGTTATTTTGTGAAATGATTCTCGCGACATCGTCTATACGTGTGAAAAATATGGGAAAGATAGGACAGGTATTCACTAAGATACAAGATGAAACATTTATGACCTTT
Organism: Diadema antillarum; assembly: GCF_040938485.1. NCBI lineage: Eukaryota > Metazoa > Echinodermata > Echinoidea > Diadematoida > Diadematidae > Diadema > Diadema antillarum. The sequence continues at coordinate 2,557,546 of NW_027271040.1, read as the reverse complement.
GACCCTAATTTACATACCCAAGATGTTGTCCGATCTAGTAGTTGTTATTTTATGAAATAATTCACGTGACATGAACTAAACATGTGCAAAATATGGAAGTGATAGAGGCCGTTTTTCTTGAGTTATTGCAAAGAAAGTTGCAGAAAGAAAGAAATGTCTCAATACATCGAAGATAAGCCTGAATTTCAACCCAATTTTTTGACGTGATTCTGACATCGTATGAAAAAACAAAGGGCACATTTCCGGTAGTGTAAAGTCTCAGCTACAACATATTAAAATCTGGGAGAAATTTACCGAAGCTTAAGTGAGCTAGTGCTCGATAAAGATAGTCATGTCAATTTTCATTTCCAGAAAAACTGCACTCCCATAGAGATAACACGTAAACTGGTCAAATTTGACAAGATTACTTTCAATCAATTTTTACGAGGTGATACCGTTATCCAATCAAAATTTTGTTATTTTATGTTTGAAAGAACATTAGATGAGCTACATCATACTGAAATATGGGTGAAAATTGACAAAGGACTAGTGAGATACGCTCGAATGAACTTGAAATTTGATGACGTCATTTTGAAAATTTACTTTTTTTACTTTATTAAGAAATTTGATATCTTTTAATCATTTTGTCAGCATTGCCACCCCATGAAATGACATGTACAACTCATCAGCTTTCAAAATATGTACAGAAAATGGGGGGTCACCGTCCATCCTGACGAGTAAAATCGGATTTAAAATTGGCAGTTTTTTGGCATAGTTGTACTGTATATCGCCATTGACGCGCGCGCGGAATTTCAACTTTGACGGGCCCGTATGACGTCATATTGAGTCGGATTGACTTGAAACTTGGTAGAAATATTCCTTGACATTTCAGGCAGCCGATAAGTGTGAAAAAACGGGAAATTTCTATTGCATATGAGCTGTGCGTGCGTATATGCGCGCGCGCGTACGCGTCCGTCGATTTTTTTCTGAAATACTCCAAATGACCTGAAACGTGTGCAAAACAATTTTGAGCTCGATTGGAACATATTAAAATTTCAACGCGCCCGTACGCGCTCGTTTACCAGGGTCGTGATGATATTTTATTAAATATATCGATAGAACTTGACTTGAACTATATTATATGTAAATGTCGTTGAGAAATTCCATTTCATTAATGAGATACGAATGTGAACGTGATTTCAGATAATGACGTCATAGTGACGTCATGGTTGTCTGATCACAATGATACATTAGATCTGTCGTCCTTATGACGTGATACATATATGGTGTAAGTTTAAAAGTGATAGGTGAATGACTTTTTGAGTTAACCGCTGCACAACATTTGAGGAGAAAGAAATAAAGAAGAAAGATTCAGTACAGATACAATAGGTGATCCGAGAGGATACTCGGATCACCTAATAATAGCTGGTTTTTATATAGCGCATTTCACACTTAAGTGTCTCAATGCGCTTTACAGACTATCATTACCCCGGTCACTGGATACATGATTTCCAACCAGCACTAAACAGTGCTCATTCTCCACTCCCTGGGGAGCATTCCAGCCAGTCGCAGCCATTTTACAGGCGCGCACATGCTGATCAACCAACATAAGCTTTCTCATCCTACCGGGTACCCATTTATACTCCTGGGTGGAGAGCAGCAATGTGGATAAAGTGCCTTGCTGAAGGGCAAACGTGTCGGGCTTGGCATGGGCTCGAACCCACCATACCACGCTCATGTCGTTCACAGACGAGCGCTCTTATCCACTCAGCCACGACACCTCCTATGATGATCACACCTTCCTCTTCTGTGAAAAGGGAATGGGCGGATTCATAATGATTTTATTTCAAACTCTCGAGTGAACAGGGAAAAAAGGTAAAGCATGAGTCTGGTTATGCTTATAACTTTGCGCTTGAGTAGTGTTGGAGAGAAGGTATGAATCGCATCATCACAGTCATGTCGGCTCAAATGCACACGGCTCAAATGCACACTAATATCAGACTAATACTTATTTCAGCGGCCCTCTGGTCATCTGTATATCTTTCATGTACGAATGCCTTGCTGATTTTGTTCGTTCTGTTTTACAAAAGTTATATTGTATCTTTATTTTCATTATTAAATTTCTGTTCCTGCATTCAGTTTATACTATTGGAAAAGTGCATGTGACTTAACCACGCACTAGAAACATATCACTACAGGTACACAGTATGCCTAGGTCGATCCATATCTTTCTGCATAAAGCGGTCAAGCGTAAGCTGTCGTTGGGTATTAAAGTTTACCGTACTATTATGGACGACGGACCCATTTGTGATTTGTTTTTGTTTTTTTCGGGGGGGGGGGGGTAAAGTATAGATGCCATCTTCGGCGTATCTCTGTTGAGGATTAATTTACCAAAGACCTATTCTTCACAGGCAAGTTACTCCATTTCCATAATCAAATCGGTCCGCAAAAATTCTTTTCTTTGATTGTACCATAAATGTTGGCTTTTTGGTGCAGGAATGTTCATAATAAACCATTACAAACACGTTCATCACAACGGATCACAACAATTTGCTCTGCTCGAGGAAATTGCCTAAAATGCAAAATTCAGGGTCATACATGTGTTTGGTACCCAAATATTTTATTTCTTTTTATAGTGCTGGTCTTGGCAATGATTATCATGTTGCTTTCTTCAACGTCTACATTTTTTTTTTTAATTTATAGATTTTACTGATATTTCCTTTCATAAGTGATAAGGGACCTGCATAATATTGACGTTTCTTATGGTCAATGATGTGGTTTGTGTTCACACATCTCCCTCAGTCAGTCTGCTTGTAAATGCGTCGAAGTTAATTTATCGTCGGGATACTTGCAAAGATGAGAAGGGTTTGTTTGCAAAAACCGATAAGTCCATTTTTGAAGATTTTGAAGTACGATCTCTGTCATAAAGTACAAAATAATACCTTTTAAATGATATATTGGTCACTACATATAAAGGTATATTTTTGAAGTTATGGTCAAAAGAAGCATAAATTTTCTTATTATTCTCTATATTTTTCTTGACCTTTAATCGCAAATATCTCCATTTGGCAAATATGGACTTATCGGTTTTTGCAAATAAACTCTTCATTATTGAGTCGGTCCTTTTCTATCTGGCTTCACTTCTTTTAAGCATGCTTATATGCATGGGAGCCTGTCAATATCCCGCTTCAGGTACCGGTACATCGGCCTGACACCAACGGCGTAAATCTGTACTAGGAGTGGGGGGGGGGGGGGGGATGATCGGATAGTCACCATCACCACGGTTACAAGCCCATAAGCGGACCGGCGCAGCCTTGGGGGGGGGGGGGGGGGGGGGGCTTGGTGAAGCTTGGTGCCCCCCCCCCCCCCCCAACACACACACACACACACACTCACACACACACTTTTTTTTTTTTTGCTTGTCAGCCGACTTCGGCGGAAAATCGGACCTTGATTAAAGTACGAAGACTTTTTTTTGCTTTCTGAAATACCTGTGCGAGGGAGCGGTGCATGTTTTTGCACGTTTTGTCGACTTGAAACCGTCCCACTTGTTTAAGGTAGCAATATATTCAAAATGACGATTATTATTAAACAATTTTGCTGTAAAAACGTTTCATAAATAAACTTCTTGTATTAATTCTTACACTGAATGTCATGAACGCGACCTTACCCGAGCGAGGGAGGGGGCGAGGGTGAGGGTGTGGGAAGGGGATGTTTCCCCTCCTATACGGTGAAAACTTTTTGCATTTTGATGATGTAAATGGTGGTGCACCGGGTGCAACTGCTGACAATTATTGGCAGCAACATCAGGAGAATTGCATAACGATTAAATGCGAGCGAGTGGAGCGAGCGAGCTTCAGAATTTTGATATTTTACAATCCCCAAACTGCCGTTTGTAGCTTACATCTTTTCGCTTTGGAATTTAAGGGGGTGGGAAAGGCTCACCGAGCGTAACTGCTGGCAATTACTGACAGCAACATCAGGAGAATGGCATAACGATGAAATGCGAGCGAGCTTCAAAATTTTGACATTTTACAGTCCAAAAAGTGCCGTTTGTAGATATACGTTTTCGCTTTGGAAATTAAGGGGGCGAACCGGGCGCAAGTGCAGGCAATTAATGGCAGCAACATCAGGAGAATGGCATAACGATTAGATGCGAGCGAGTGGAGCGACAAAGCTTGAAAATTGTGATATTTTACAATCCAAAAACTGCCGTTTGTACTTTGTACCTATACTTTTTCGCTTTGGATGTTAAGGGGGCGCACCGGGCGCAACTGCTGGCAATTACTGGCAGCAACTTCAGGAGAATGACATAAGGATTAGATTGGAGCGAGCGGAGCGAGCGAGCTTGAAAATGTTGACATTTTACAGTCCCAAAACTGCCGTTTGTAGCCTATAATTTTTCGCTTTGGAAACTAAGGGAGGCGCAGCGGGCGCAACTGCTGACAAGTACTGGCAGCAACATGAGGAGAATGGCATAACGATTAGATGCGAGTGAGCGGAGCGAGGGAGCTTGAAAATTTTGAGTGAGGGGGCGCACCGGGCGCAACTTCTGACAATTACTGGCAGCAACATCAGGAGAATGACATAACGATTACATGCGAACGAGAGGAAAGAGCGAGCTTGACAATTTTGACATTTTACAGTCCAAAAACTGCCGTTTGTAGCTTTATTTTTTCGCTTTGGAAATCAAGAGGGGGGGGGGGGGGAGTGCCCGGTGCGCCCCCTGGATCCGCCACTGGTATTCAAGGGGGTCGGTTTATGTTCATGATTGGGGGAGGTATGACCAGTGAGGGGGCGTCGAAGTGACCAAGCGGCGAAGCGGGAGAGGGATGTCCATAATCTGCACTTTAGCGCATCCCCTAATTCTTTGTGTTTGTTTGTGTGTGTGTTTTATATAAATGAAAAAGTTAGGAAATAGCCCAGGTCAAGTCTTATTATTGGCAATACAAGGTATTTTGATATAGACTAGAATGTAAATAAGCAACACTGCAAATTCAATGATCTAGATTTGATATAATGACGCGTAATTTACAGAGGTGTACATTCTACATCACTTTGCGCAACATTGCAGCGACTCTTTTTGCCGTTCGGATGTTCTGAGTACACTGCGCACATCCTTCTTAAATTCAGAATGCCAACCAGGAATCACGCTGAATCACAGTCTTTTGTCGGGTCCGGGCTTTTTGAACAATGTTTCACACTATATACCTCTTTAATTGTGGTTAAAAGGAATCTTAGAAAAATATTCTATTTCTTGATCACCCTTTCATGTCGATTTCAAAAGCAGTTTACTAACCCTTGAATTACCATTTTGGTATTTTTTTTATTTTTATACCGGCGGATGGGGGGGGGGGGGGGGGGGACGTGCTCCCCCGTGCGCCCCCCCCCCCATCCCCTATCCCCGTAGTTACGCCACTGGATAAAATATATAGGAAAATCGTCAATCTCAAAAGTGTACAAAGTCTATCGAAAGGGATCCAGTATCGGAGCTTGTCCATGTTTATGATTGCAATTCAGCGATTTGGTGCATAATTCTGGCGGTATCTGGACAATTTTCCAATTGCGTGTAGGACAAATTATTTGTGTGCCCCAACACTACCATAGGGGCGGGGCAAATGCCCCTTTGCCGCCCCCCCCCCCCCCCCATAGATTCCATGATTGGGAATGCCCCTACATGATAGAACACTGTTCAGCTCTATACCTGTCTGAAGGCGGGCGTGCGAACTGCATGCAATATGCCAAAATTGATACAATCACATTTCTGCTTCCTCCACTTTTTCCTCAAATTTCAGGGGGTGGGGGGGGGGGGGGGGGTGGGTGATTGTACAGGCCATCCCCCCTCCTCCATTTCAGGGGGGGGGGGGGGGGCTCATCCCCCCATCCCCCCCCCCCCGGATTTACGCCCATGCCTGACACGAATGTATCTACGAGCAAAAATAGGAACCTGTCCTTGTGTCTCTAAAATGTGTGTTGCAAGCTGCTAGAGACATCTTTACTAGTACAATAATGAATCACATTGCTGGTTACTTGATTTCTCCAGTTTGTGATCGATCATCTCCTTTAAATTGGATCTTAACGGAACTTACATAATCACCATATTATAATAGCTTCAGGCGATGGCTAGAGCAGGACGTAGAGGGTAGAGTTTAAGAATTATTCATGGCACGAAGCTTTCGCTCATGCTCTGAAATTACTCCATAAGTTTGAGAATAAAAGATCAGTAAAGCCTTTGAAAGCTCGAATATCTTACACTCCTCTAGTAACTCTTGTACCAGACTAAAATCGGGGTTTTCTCTGTGATATTGTCAGCGACTTGTACTATTTGACTTAACGAGTCAGAAATTTTGCAAACGTGCATCACGACACCAACAAAAAGTCGTACCACTTGATTTTAGATGAGGACTCAAAAAAAAAAAGGTGAAACGGGTCAACTTACAGAGTCAATTTTGCGTTTTCATGTCTTCTGAAGAAAAAAAAAACAACCATAGTATTCTTCTACATCATTTTGGAGTTTGGGATAAAAAAAAATGAAAGTGTGTTTTCAGCAGTTTTCCTACAACCCCCACTGTTTTGTTGTTTTTTTTTTAAGTATGATTCCGTGCATTTTAGAGGCCCCTCTTCATTTTTAAACAAAAATCTTTTATACACTCTTTACTCTGATCTCTAAAACTTTGGAAAGGATGATGCTACTGCTTTGATTATTATTATTAATGGACAGAATGTGTCAATAAAACATGCCCAATTTCAGCTTGATCTAATAATCCCTTCATTATTGTTGCTATGGTGTTTACATCCCGTTTTTGTCCCATTTATTGATAACTAGCACGGCTTGGTAAGGATTAAAGGCTTTATTCATCATTTCCAGATGAAACAAAAACTCAGCATTAGTATTTTAAAATAGTTCTAAAATGTGAGTTAGGGATAGAGCCTGTGTTTGTTTGGTTTCCTTAATTAAAGAGTGAATCATACACGCACGTTGATACATGTAATTCAGTTCTACACCGCATGTACGATGATGTATTCATTTGTATGTGTGTAAGTGTGTATGTGTAACAATAATGTAACGCGCTACAATGTAAGTGTTTGATTTTTTATTTTGGGTAGAAACGTTTAATGATCACTCTTGAATAATTCATAGGAGGAAACGAAAAATTATTGACCTTTTTTATTATTTATTTGCCTTGAAGAAACGTTGACAGCTGGATTGATACAATAAATAGATAATAAACATAAAGTAGTACATACAAATTTTATTTTTACTCTAACATAGTACCAAACCATTAAAATGCTGGTGCTAGCGCCAGTGCTATTGCTAGCCCCCGAATAACAGCCTTATATCGAGCTCAAGCACATTCGGTCAGATTAACGAGGTGATACCTATCAAAATTATCGAACTCCAGCACTAGGTGTTAGCATCAAAGCACCGCGAGGTCCGCGGGAATCGCGCGACGAAAAAAAAAAGCAGTCAAATATCAAATGATGCAGCCAAACTGCTTAGTTTTAGACACAAAATGAGGAAAACGAATCAAAATGCCGAAACTTTCATCCATTCTCCAAAATGCAACTATCCTAATTTTGTTCCCAGGCTGAAAATTAAAAAGCCGTGTCCAGAATGTTCGAACACTGCATTAGCATAGACTTTGCAAATGCGTGCACCTACTTACGGACGTAAATATGGGTCTCGGCACAGCAATATTAACACCAGCATCGAATCTGAAATGACGAAGATGATAATCCCTTTAGGGGCTAGTGTTAGTCAACGTGGGGAAAAGCACGTACTGATCGTAAACACAAACAGCGAAGTTCGGTTCAGCGGATGAAATTTAACACCAAGGCCCAGCACCAGCAACCGAAAATACGTCATAATTAAATCAGAGGTCAACCTCCCAAAACCGACTGATTTCAAGTTCGGTTTTATCGTCGGTGCTAGTGCTGAGATAGCACTAGCACTAGCATCGAACTTGAAATCACCCAATGTTTGATAATTATTGGACAAACAGGCAAAGACGATACAAGTATTTTGGTAATAGAAAACGGAACAAGGGAAGAAGGGAAGAAAATAAACACTATACACGTTTTTAAGGAACCCCAAAAATATGAAAATGGGATTTTATTCTGAACCTTACTTACAGTAACTTAAAAATTGAAATAATGAGTTGAGAATATCATTATAAATACACTGTACACTATTCTTCAAAATTGAGGAAAGCTGTTTTTCTTCAAAAGATTTAAAAGCATGGATCACTTTTCATTATATATGCTGCAAAATCTTTTTATAATGGAGCATCTGTTGCTTTTGAACACATCACCTGTATGACAGACTTCTAAAATGAATAACTATATAGTGAAAAAAAAAATCAGGTCGCAAAAGGAAAGTGGATAGAGATGAAAAGAAGAAAAGAATGACATGAAAAAGAGAGAAAACGCACTTGTAAAGGAAACAACATTTTTTTGAAGTTAATCTAAATATCTGATATTCATATTAACATTTTTTTTTCAAGATATACAACAACAGACTGTTCATATTATCAAATAAACGTGAAGCAGCATCTGCTTAATGTCATTTCAGAAGGAATCCAGTATGTGGTTCTGATATACTCTGTGTAGGACAACATTGGAAAGTGTGCTAAACTAGTGCGTTTTTTTTAACATGATTACTTAATTATTCTCTTTATGATTTCAGCATGCACGTGATCATCATGCTGAGAGACACTGAGGCCCGAATTCACGACGGTGGTACAAAATGAGACCATGGTTCAAACCATGGACAAAACCCAAAGAGCGCCAAGTGTCGCATGGAATATTATTTTCCACGAAATCTGTCATTTCGTCGATGGAATGATTATTTTGTAACTAACAGTAATGACAACATTTTGTAACTCAATGAACATTTCGCCAACGAAATGATAATTTCGTCAACGAAACGGTCATTTTGTCAACGAAATGACCAATGTCGTAACGAAATATATTATTCCGTGCGACACTTGACGCTCCGTATATGGTTTTTGTCCATGGTTGAAACCATGATTTCATTTGTACCACGTTTGTGAATTCCGGCCCATGCCTCGACAGATGTGTATTGAATATCAAGATGTCAAAGTACAGAGATAAAAAAAAAATACCAGTCATAAAGGAGAATAATATCTTTTTTATATAGATTATTGTCTTGTCTTATACAGAGATAAACAGTTTGATACAAAAATGCCTTGCTAACAAACAAATCAAAATTGTCTTTTAATAGTTGAATTCAAATAAGAGGAATCATTTCTTTCGCATCAGATTCTGGATTTAATTGATCAGTCAGCAACTATGGCGAAAAAGAGACATTCCAGGACTGTAAAATACCTACAAAGACGACAAATTTCTTTTATCTACGGATGCAAATTACTGGTATCACAACATAAAGGCATAATCACGTCGCATTATTTGCAGCTCATTCATAAGCTCGTCTATTATTTCTTCTACAATCATCTCACATAATTTGCGATTGATTATATATCGCGACCCAAAGATTCATGAAAAAGAAAATGTGTAACTCGCAATGCTATACTATCTTATAGTCATTGAAATGAAACTCGAAGTGTACCCCTCTCGCCCTCTGTCCATATCACAGTTTGGTGAGTGACAAACTGAGAAGAAACGTTCGTCGGAAGATGGTATGACGACAGCACCAATGAAAAAAAAAAAATAGTAGTAACTATATAGTTTTTCTCTGATGTTAATCAGTTGTTCTTTATTATTTTTGGTTACTGCCAGTGCACTTTTCCGTGTGTATTTATTTTTTTGCTCCTGAATTTCAACATCGAGAGATGGATCAAGCTGAGGATATTTGATTTATCACAAAGTTATTGCGTTTGATTGTCAATTTGTGGTCTTGATATTTCCGGCCCTTTCTCAATGCATGCAGGGACCATTAAATTTAATTGTTTACCAAGAATTCATACGATTGCAACTATTACATTATGGTAGTGATAACACGGCAGATTCAAGAACATTATAGTAAATTCTCCGTTAAGAGAACGCTAGTATGACATTTGCCATGTGGACCCATCTTTTCGCTTGGTTCGCATGTGACCGGCGTATACATTAATGAATCTTTCAGGCTTGTCACAAATGGAAACTTTTCCCATTTCTGTCTGTATAATAACATGTACACGGGATGTGATTGCGGTTCTAGGATTGTGTCACATAGGTCTAAAGTTATTTTGCCGGCATTCACTTCCAGAGCGATGAAAGTTTTTTTTTTTTTTATGCATCCAGCTCGGGATTTTCGCTCAGTTTGTGTGAGTAGATAGATGGATCGGTCAGGCTTGGTATACATGTATTTGGGGAAGCGACTGCGGTTCTTCTGTCAATCTATTGTCTCGGATTAGTCTGGAATAATAAAATGTCATTTGATCTGCAATGTTCATCCACCTCGGGTTATTCGCTTGGTTGCCTGAATAGATACATGTAGAATATGATACATCCGTCACACTTGTTCTTCATTACTCTGTATCTATATACACTTGGGGAGAGACTGCGGTTCTTGTATTGTCTCGGATTAGTGTGGAGTAATTTTACTGGCATTTTCTTCAAGAACGAGATAGCCATGTTCATCCACCTCTGGCTTTTTGCTTTCTTTGTTTGAGTAGATAGATGTAGAATATGATAGATCCGACAAGCCTGTTGCAAGAGGGACACCTTCTTCATTAATCTCGATATACATACACTCAGGGAGAGACTGCGGTTCTTCCATTGTCTCGTATTGGTCTGGAGTAATTTTACCGGCATTTTCTTCATGAAAGAGATAGCCATGTTCATCCACCTCTGGCTTTGCGTTTGCTTTGTCTGAGTAGATAGATGTAGAATATGATAGATCTGACAAGACTGTTGCAAGAGGGACACCTTCTTCATTAGTCTCGATATACATATACTCAGGGCGAGACTGCTGTTCTTCTATTGTCTCGTATTGGTCTGGAGTAATTTCACCGGCATTTTCTTCGTGAACGAGATAGCCATGTTCATCGACCTCTGGCTTTTCGCTTGCTTTGTCTGAGTATATAGACGTAGAATATGATACATCCGACAAGCCTGTTGCAAGCGGGACATCTTCTTCATCACTATTGATGTGCACATACTCGGGGAGAGACTTCTGTTCTTCTATTGTCTCATATTGGTCTGGAGTAATTTTACCGGCATTTACTTCAAGAACGAGATAGCCATGTTCATCCATCTCGGGGGTTTCGCTTGGTTTGCCTGTGTCGATAGATGTAGAAAATGATAGATCCGTCCAGCTTGTTGCAAAAGGGATATGTTCTCCATTACTCTTGATATACCTATACTCTGGGAGACACTGCGGTTTTTCTATTGTCTCCGATTGGTCTGGAGCAATTTTACCGGCGTTTTCTTCAAGAACAAGATAGCCATGTTCATCCACCTCTGGCTTTTCGCTTGCTTTGTATGAGTACATAGATGTAGAATATGATAGATCCCTCAAGCTTGTTGCAAGAGGAACACCTTCTTCATTACTCTCGACATACATATACTCAGGGAGAGACTTCCGTTCTTCTATTGTCTCGTATTGGTTCGGAGTAATTTTCCCGGCATTTTCTTCAAGGACGAGATAGCCATTTTCATCCACCTCGGGCTTTTCACTTGATTTGACTGTGTAAATAGATGTGGAATATGATGGATCAGTCAAGCTTGTTGCAAGAGGGACATGTTCATTTATCTCGATATACATATACTCGGGGAGGGACTCGGGTGGTTCTTGGATTGTCTCAGATTGGTCGGGAGTAGTTTTGCTGACTATTTCTTCGAGGACGAGATAGCCATGTTCATCTATATCGGGCTCTTTGCTTGATTTAGCTGTGTAGATAGATGTAGAAACTAATGAATCATTCGGATTCGTCTCAAGAGGTATATGTCTCTCATTTCTGCCTGTATACATGTATTCGGGACATGACTGCGGTTCCTGGATTGTCTTAAAATGTTTTCGAGTGATTTTACCGACATTTTCTTCGAGAACAAGATAGCAATGGTCATCAAACTCTGACTTTACGCTTGGTTTCCGTCGGTAGACGGATGTAGAATATAATGGATCACTCAGACCCGTAACAAGAGGGATACTTTGTGCATTTATACCAACCGATATGTCCTCAGGGCATGACTGCGGTTCTTGTAGTGTCTTTGATTGGTCTGGAGTAATTTTACCGGTATTTCCTTCAAGGACGAGATAGCAATGTTCAGCCATCTCAGAATTTTCGCTTGGTTTACTTAAGTAGATAGATGTAGAATAGAATGGATCGTTCAGACTCGTCGCAAGAGGGGCACGCTTTTCACTTTTATCGCTACACGTGTACTCCGGGCAAGACCGCGGCTCTTGGAGAGAATTATGATAGCTGTCGTCAAGCAAGCATGCTCTACCAAGGGGTTTAAAGTCATCTCTCGTCAAACTGTCGTTTCTGCTATCAAGGTCCACATCCTGGTAATCACAATCTTCATACAAGCTCGCCAGTTGATCTAGTGATGTTTCCTGCAAGCACTGGTATCCATGGTAACCTGATGAATTCATTGCCGTCATCGAAGCCGTGGTGGCGCTGCCCATGTTACTGCCTACACTTATAGAGGAGGTGGGATCCACTCCGGTGATTCTAGAAGGACCGTTGCGTACCTCTTCAGTGTCCTGGTAGATATGATACGGGTCTTCTTGATGATCTATGACGTCACCAAATATGTTTAACGAATGGCTGGGAATAGGTTGGCCCATCGTGTCAGTGTTAATGCTGGAATAGTCCAATAAATCAACATCATTCGTCGTGGTTGCATTTTGGGTCGCCGTGCTTAAAGGATATGTCTGCAATTGACCGTCTTCCACGTAGTTTTTTGCCTGATTAGGCAGCCGCGATGTCCTGCGTTGTCTGCGGAAATGAAATGAAAGATAACCGACACAAATTTGCAAGTTTTTGAAGAGTTCTTATTCTCGTAGTTTATAGTGAATGACAAAAGTACTTCTTGTAAAGCCAAATGCCGAAAACAAACAAACAAAAGCACCTGCAATGCTATTGTTTAGGATAACTAAATCTGTTTTTTTTTTCATATTTCTAAAACCATTTTTTGAGAGATACCTTCTTCTTCCTGAAGTACACAAACATTCAAGGTTTATCTACATCCAAACAGACATGCTTCGAGCATACATGATAATAATAAAGATATACCATGTAGACATTGACTTCGCTTTAACGGACAGAGACTATAAAAGTATCATTGCAAGGTGTCTCTGCTCCGCCAACAGGCCGTTAAAGGAAATGGTCTTGTCGTTCACCAACAATCATCAACTACCTTACTGCTAAAATAAAAAAGACTCAAGTCATGAAACTACACCTTCCCTTAGATCATGGGAAAAATGTGACTTCTATTTGGGGAGAGGTAAATGGGGCAATTTGGGGTATATTTCTTTATGTGAATATCATCATATTTGAGAATCATTACAACCATTTTAAAATAGTCTACTTTTCTCTTATAAAACAATAATGATGTAAACAAACAATTGCTATACTGAATAATAATTAAAAGAAGGCAAACAATTTTAAAAGAAAGCACACCTCTTCCGCCGGCGGTTACGCCAAAGCAAGGACAATACGGCGAGGACTATGAGAACCACACCCACAAAGACTCCAAGAGCGTATGCTATCAGTGTCACCCCAGGCCCTCCAGAATCTGCAACATGATTGGATGGACAATGGTTGTGTTGACAATTCTGAAAATGCTGCAACCACATTTAAGTTGTTTCTTTTTTTCTTATTTGTAAAATAGAGAATAGTTACAGTGTACGTACCTACAAAAATTAAGCTTCATTTTTTTTTACAAATCATTTTTATTATAATCTAGCAATTATTTTCAGTTGCCTTAATTCTAACACTTCAAAAAAAAAATCACTTTTCTGTAGGCAAGATGGAATGAATGCCAAGGCAGGGCACATTGAGTGTATTAAAATCTACTTTTCAGTGTAGATAACGAAAGAAGAGAGAGAGGGAGAGAGAGAGAGAGAGAGAGAGAGTGAGAGAGAGTATGAACACAATGCAAACTTCAAAATGATGGTGATCATTACTGACTGATACTTAACAAGAAATGTATAAAGGTTATGGTATCTTTTTATTATGACCTCTTTCTTGGACAAATGACTATCGATCTATTATTGAATATATTGTATGATTTTGTAACAATTAAGTTTTTTTTAAGCTCCATTGTAGTGGCATTCATTATGAGTTCCCTTGTGGAGACATTTATCATCATAACAATTGATATCTTATAATACTGCTTAATTTGTTTAAGATTTATTATGGCGGATTTTATAACAGTATTTTCTTAGGCAAATTATTTTCTTAATAAATGGTCCCATTTTCTCTCTTTTTTTCCTCCAAAACTCCAAACAGCAACAGAGAGGATATACATATATGATTCAGTAGATTTTGTAGAGAATGATAACCTCATTAAGTAATGAACTCAAATTACTAGCCCAACTTAGCAGTTTGCCTGTGTACGAGATTAAATCGAAGCGCCTTATTTAAAAATACTCTTTTGATATGGTCCCACTTGTCTCTTGTTTTCTTTCAAAAACAACAACAACAATACACATTTTAAACAATTATTAGATATATTTTGTAAAGAATTATAACCTCATTCAGTAATAAACTCACATTATTAATCCAGCTTAGCGGTTGACCTGCGTCCGAAATTAAATCGAAGCGCCTTGTTTGAAAATACTAAATATAATTAATGATTTGGCTGGAATATGATTCGATTTTAATGACAGTGAATGAAGTAGATATTTGTGTATATGAATAGGTATCTTTATTCATTTATATTCTGCGCCCACAATCACCAATAATCTGAGTATTAAAGACACCGAATCATATTAAAACCCAACACCTCACAATGATGACAGTCTGCCAGATACTGCCAGAAATCTCAACTTTGATTCTTAGAATAAGCCCTAGCAAAATTTCAGAGACTTTAGATATTTTGAAAATCGAAAAATTCATGGTTTTGTTCAGCACCTTAGTATCGTATTTTGAATACATGTACTATCATAATTGTTTGCTGGGCTTTCGCATGCCTTTCACATTTCAACCTTTAATTTTTGTCAGTAGAGAACAAGCGAATAGAAACATACACGCAGGTGTTCCATTTATGTGGTGCATGTTCTATACACGAATGTAAAATTTTGCACATAGATTATGTGTATTGTATGTGATGCATGATATCAATAGCGAGTTTATTTAGCGCTTTGCATCCAGTGGAAAAGGCGTCCTATAAATGTCTTCTATTATTATTATTATTATTTCGAAAAGGTGTTAACTCTACTTTTGACGGTAAGAAAACACACTAGATTTTCATTTCACATGCTTTAAAGTCTGTTCATGCAATAACTTTATATCCCATAACAGGATAAAGAAATTGGGCCTTGGAAAAAAAAAACAACAACTTTGCGTCCACACTGACTTAAACAAAACATTTAGCGCTGCAATGTAAAACACATAAATGTTTATTATCTTTTAAGAGATTACTGCCAGTATCGGACAGATAAAACGAGTAAATTTCTATTAAAATGACCAGATTGATGAACAATGGATTCAGCACGTTTTTGTTTGGGAGGAAGGGGGCGGCGGGGGGAGTGATTGGAGAAATTCTTATCCCATTAGTAACTGAACCGCCCGAAACCGCCTGTCCGTTATTTGTGTATAGTTGTTGTTGTTGTGTGCGTGTTTTTTTTTTTTGCTTCACTACTTTGATTGTTTTCATATAGAATAAATAATTACGTATCTTGATAGATGTCAAAGGTCAACAAAAGTATGTCAGAATTATTTCTGTGACACGCAAGTCTCTTGGTAAAATGTTAATAGGCTTTCAAATAGACATAACTTACAATAGACAAAAATAAACATGAAGTGATCTATTCTATATAGGAATACTACTGTACCCTCTAGGGAACAATCGTCGATTATATAATTTTTATAGTAATCTTCAGTTGCTAAACGGTTATACATAATACATAATGTATTATGTGCCTCTATGTGCATATACAACTATCTACAATGCCTATTTTATTCATAAGGAAGATGAAACTCACTCAAAGGAGACGTTGATTCCCTTGTCGTCAAATCTTGTGTGGACCCTCTCTTGCCTAGGTACAGAGAAATTGTAAATCAGCATCAACTAAGTAAGTTAAAGTCAGCTGGCAAAGTTAATCTTATTCCATAACTGATATACCCTTCAAAAAACAAAGTATGTCCATACCACTATCGATTTAAAAAAAAAAAACTACTCATGTACCTTTTTGATGTATATCCTGCGTCAGGTTAATGTTCATTTGTATCAACATAATACGATTCGTATGGTGGGTCAAGCAAATGACGGAAAAGGTGAATTTTCAAATTTATGTCATTTCATCGTTAAGATTCCAAAAATCTCACTGGCGCACGTATATGCAACATATTAACATCCACGTGCAAGTGTCTGCGTGAATGAATGATTGCGTTGCTGTACGCACGTCTATGCATAGAATAATTGTCAATACAATCAAACTCACTTAAAGAAGACGTTGGTTCTCCTGTCGTCAAACCTTGTGTAGACTGCCTTCTGCCTGTTTACATACAGATTGTAAATCAACACCATAGAGTTAAATATGTGACCGTGCACCTCAAAACGAATATAAAGTCGCACCCACTGAGGACTGAAAATAAGTGAAATGGGTCAACCTAGCCGAACTTGACTTTTTCATATTTTCTGAAAGAGCGGGTCTTCTTTTACATTATGCTAAAATTTGGTATCATAAAACGGGCAGGAAAGTGTGTTTTTTAGTAGTTTATCTCGAACATTTTTGGTAGAATAGTGTGATTACGTGTGTCTTTAGAATCCCTTTTTCATTTCTGAAAAACCTTGTCCATACTCTTCACTTTCAACTCTAATAACTTTTGAAAGGATATTGCTACTGCTTTGAAAGTTGGCATTAATTATGGAAAGAATGTGTTAATGGGGCATGCTTAATTTCAGTTTAATCTAATAATCTCTTCATTATTGTTACTCTGGTGGTTTACTTCCTGTTTTTTTGTCCCATTCATCGCACTGCCAACACGGTTTGGTAAAGATTAAGCGCTTGAATAGACACTGTACTTCAGAGCCTCTTTTCTCAGTTCACACTTTTCCTGAGTTTGTGCTTTCTTTCCAATATTTAGATAGGTTAGGAGAGTCCATATGATTTGAGTTATACATCACTTTAAAGCTTAAAGTCTGCTCTTTCAGAAAATGGTCTTAACTAAAAATTCATGTCTGGCGACTTTTTGTTTGTTTTGAGGTGCAGGGTCACATATGATAAAGTCAGATAATAAAGATTTGATTCAATACTTAGAATCCCTTCTACCAACAAAGTATTTTTTTACCCTTTCCCAAATAAAGAATTACTGGTGCAGTCTTTTTTTTCTTAGAAGTTGTTAAGCGTCAGATTTTTTTTTTCAAGCTTACCAAAATGAGGCATTTGATATTATGCTGTGTCAGGAAATGAGAGAATGACAGTTCACTGTCGCTAATCACCAACAAGCACATGCCTATAAAGACAAAGCGTATGCGTAACAAATACTCTCCTTGGTTGAATGAATCGATTTTTGAATTGATGAGAGAAAGAGACAAGGTTAAGAAGAAAGCAATTACACAAAATAATGAACAGTTGTGGAAGGAATATCGACGGCTGAGAAATAAAGTTACTAATGTTGTAAGGAAAATGAAAAAAAAAAAACAGTATTACATCAATAAATTGTCTGAATGTTCTGGAGGAAATGAATCCTGGAATGTTCTAAAATCTTTTCTGCCAAATAACGGCATATCGTCTCATCATCTCTCTTGTGATGATGCATACAGTAAAGCCTCCGAATTTAATGAACACTTTGCCAGTGCTGCTATGAATTTGTTAAATGAACATCAGGTTGAGAAAACTGACGTGACCGAAGTAGACATTATTAGAGAATCCGTATGTTATGATAATATGGACACATTTATAGTTGTATCTGAAGCTCAGGTTATGAACGAAATCAACAAACTGAAAAATAAAAAAAAATCGACTGGAATTGATGGTATATTGGTTGAGATTTTGAAAGTATGTGCTGATATAATGAATAAGTCTGTAACGTATTTGATAAATAAATCCATTATTGAAGGAGTTGTCCCAGAGTCATGGAAAATAGCCATGGTAATTCCGATATACAAAAAAAGGAGAAAAGTCGAACCCTGATAATTACAGGCCAATTTCCCTGCTGCCTTGTATCTCGAAATCACTCGAGCGCATAGTTTCGTTGCAATTATCACACCATCTTAATGCGAACAATGTCTTAACACCGGTTCAGTCTGGATTCAGGGCAAATCATTCCACTGTAACTGCCCTTGTAAAGGTCACTGATGAATGGCTTTTGGCCATGGATGAAGGTAAATATACTTGGGCGATATTCGTCGACCTACGGAAAGCGTTTGACACTGCCGACCACAATGTAATGTTAGACAAGTTGTCGAGAATTGGTATAAATGGAGGTACATTTCAGTGGTTTAAGAGTTATCTAACGGCAGGAGGATAGTGACTAAGGTCAACAACGCATTGTCTGATGAAATGTACTTAACTCATGGCGTGCCCCAGGGCTCTCTTCTTGGCCCTCTACGGTTTTGTGTTTTCATTAATGACCTGCTTCGTATTTTACAGTCATGTCGTGTTCATCTTTATACGGATGATACAGTCATTTACTACTCCAACAAAGAAGTAAAGTCTTGGAGTCCATTTTAAACAAAGAAATGCAAGTTTTGGATCAGTGGACGTCACAGAACAACCTAGTGGTCAATTATTCAAAGACCGTCAGTATGCTTTTTGATACGAGATTTATGCTCTCAAGGTGTAATTCACTAGATTTAAAAAAAAATACCCAGATTCGAAATGTTGAAACGGTAAAATATCTTGGAATTCATATCGACGCTGAGTTGAAATGGAATATTCATGTAGATAAAATGTGCCAGAAAATCAGTAGACTGATTGGTTTTCTTGGAAGATTAAGACATGTTGTAAATGAATCAAATTTGAATTTGATATAATCCGTGACCTGTTTTCCGTTATCCGTGATCCGCTATCTGGTATTCCGCTCCACAAGGTTCTCTGTCAGCCCTTCAGAAGCTACAGAATAGAGCGGGTCGTATGATTATGAGAGTAAATCCATATTCTTTTGTTTCTACTCAACATATTCATGATATTTTGGGCTGGGGATCTCTTGAATACCGATACAAAAAGAATATGAGTATGATGATTTATAAAATATTGCAGAATTTTCTCCTTCATTACATGTCTGATAATATTTTTAGAAGATTTGTTAATTATTCACCTCGCTCAAATCAGAATTTGAATTTTGCAAAGCCAAATTCTAATAATTGTACAAGAACTTTTTTTTACAGGGAAATATCAATGTATAATCAATTGCCCAATGAAATTCGTAACGCATGAACTATAAGATCTTTTCAAATGTTATTATCTGATTATTTAGATAGAGCATTATGGTTAAAAAAAGACTCAATGGAGTACCAAATGTAACAGCCATTTCTTTGGGGGGGGGAGGGGGTATATGAGTCTTGCCTTTTCTTTTGTAAGTTTGTTCTCCTCCTCTTGTTCCTTCGCTTGCTCTGCTTTTCTCTACCTATCTCTGATTATTGTTGACCCTCACCTGCTCACTATACCAGTTCGGTATATGATTTTCATTATTTTTTCTTATGTTTTGTATATACAGTGTATTATTCTTGTATTGTATTGTAAATTCGGGACCCTGTGAAAGAACAGACATATTTTGAAAATGTGACTGAACAGGCAATCCCCCGTTTCTTCTGCACGTATATGCAATGTATATGCAACTTGTGATGTGTGTATTTTTATAATATTATATGATATTATGAAGACGGAAATAAAAACAAACAAACAAACTTTGGCAAAAAAAAAATAGGCATACATGAATGCAAAGATATGCAAAATAAAGAATCATATGGAACATAATTTCCCATACATTGGGCACAATCTATCAAATCTTCACATGTACACCAAATTCAAGATTTATCCATCTCGGAATTTTACCGTAAAATCTGCTTGTTGATTGCACACTAAAAAGTAATCACTTACTCTAAAACTACATTAAAATTTTCTTAGGTATAAACATAAGCAGGGTTTCATTGAGGACACCATTACGTCTGTAGTACTAGTAAGCTAGGTCGGTTTCAATCCTCGGAGGGTATCAATATCCACATATATGTTGTTAAATGTTGTTTCTACCGACGAATTTCAATGTGTTTGTACGTGAAATGTTGTAATTTTGTAGTTTTTATACAGACTTCTTGTCTTCACTCTGTTTTCGGCATATTTACTTTAATGCCAATGAGACATGTGGAATTGTAAATGAAATCGGAAAATGAACTCCTGAGAACTTCTAACATGGAAATTAAGGGCTAACACTTCTGTACGTGTACACTGCCGAAAATAAACAACTAGATAGTAACTTGAGAGTTGTTAAACAAGGCAATATATTTTGCGCTACGCTTGAAAAAAAAAGTCTTGCTCAATTTGAAATCACTCTGTGCAGCAGATGTCTTTTTTGAATCGCTAACAACCTGGAGAAACAGTTTTATTCACAACATCTTCAACAGAAAAAAAAATGACAAAACAGAAACAGTATTTGATGTACATGTAACTTACTTGAAGCAAGCATGGTGCTTGCCTCATGGAATGTTGATACCTCTTGTGTAGACAGTCTCTCTCCTGTTTAGGAGTGATAATAAAGATTAGTTACACTGCCAGTGAACATACGTAATAATGGCCACAACAATTTCTTTCCTGTTACTGTAGTCATGCAAGATGATATCATTATGGAAAATAGCAAGTAGTTCTTGGGAACATTTTTAAATATTTTGACACTTTTCGATAGTTTTTTTTTTATTCCCGCAAAATATGAATAAAACATGCTTATATGTACGTTTGTGTGTACATTCATATAGATTCATCAATTCTTCTATATACTGTATATGTTCATGTGTGTATGTGTGCATGTGTGTGTGTGTGTGTGTGTGTGTGTGTGTGTGTGTGTTTGTTTCTGTGTGTCCCTATACTCTCTGTGTGTCCGGTTACATTTCAGGTTCACATTATTTGTCCCTTCCAGTACATGTAAATTCACTATGGTACCAGCAAACGTAAAGACAGTGTCTGGAAATAGTAAAATGGAAAAGAAATCGATTTAAAAAGATTAAGAGACGAACACGCGCACACTCACGTAAAAACAAGGAAAACAATATTTTTTGTTCAATAGAAAAGGTTGAAGTTAAAAATACTCACTAAAGGTATTGACTACAGTCTCCGCTGTAGATGAGCTTGTACTAACTGTGTACACCCCAGTGTCTAAAAAATAGTAAATACAAAGGTAGATATGCAAATCTCTATAGCAAGGTATGATAAGCAACTAACCAGTTTGATACTCACACTGACTCATGAATCTCGACGACTTAGAAATATAAAGGTTTATTCAGCATCTGCCTTTGCTATAATACTTTCTGGTTTACAGTTAGAAGTAAAACATGTAGCATAATTACTCGTCATTCACGCAAAACGGCTCAAAACCGAATGCAAATATTGTAGATTTTAAAAAAAAGATGATAAGTAATATAGATCAATAACATATTGCTAGGGTATTCATGTACACGATGTCATCTGGTTGTTAGAGAGCATCGTAGGTAGCATTATTGGCTAGCATGCATGATAAAAAGAATAAGAACATTAAGTTTCAAGATGAAGATTATCATTCCTTGTTATATTCTGCTTTGATTTCAGCATTTACGAGTTGATAACTAAAAAGGGCGTGCTCAGCTCTCATATGATTACTCCTCAAGAGTCTATATTTCACTCACACCCAACTTTATATTTCTTAAGAATCGCTTTTGAAAAATAATGATATTTGACATTTAGAATGTAAACCTCCTGATGTCAACTTTTATTCAAAATATGCTTTGCCAAATTAAAAAAAAAAACAACAAACAAGCTAGGGATTAAAAAAATCTTTATAACAAGAAATCGTAAAACCATCCTCATCCTGACCATTTTCATATTTATTGAATACATAACACCAATGATATCGCAAAGTATCAATGCTAACACCGATCATGTTGATATTGATCCATGCTATAGTGCCAGTGCCTTGCTGTTTATAATGATTTCGATGCAAAGTTTTAAAGCACAATTATTGATTGGGCTCAGTATTCCTGTCATTAGATCAGGAGAACAAATACACCATTTGCATTCAATTTTGTAAAAACTTTACACTAAAAAATATACACAGACACCCACACAGCAGAGGGTACTGTTTTATCTACTACCGACCGTTTGATTCATTTGCGACAGCTCGGCAAGACGCGAATGGTGGATTCCATTGCGGAAAGTAAGTCGACCAACCGGGTACTTCCTTACACTGCAAAGTTGCGGAGTCATTGATGACGTAACCTCCACCGCAGCTGAGAGTAATGTTGGACCCATATTTCGTGTTATTTGTGATCCATTGACCGTTCGTCACTGGACTAGGGTAATTACAATACCCAACAGATGCTTCAAATCATTGAGGAAAACAGAAAAGCCAATCAAAGTAATTATATAGATACGATAATTAAAAAACAAAGGTTGTGCACACTATGAAAGAACTAATATCGTCTATTAAAGACCTGTTTACATTGCCTAAAGACCATCACGACGGCTGTTGAAGAGGTGGATGAATTATATCGATAAATAGGTAATATCAATCTGGATATTGTGAAATAATGTTATGTATTGATCGTACCTCTCAAGACCATTCGTGTCATGGCATTCAACTTCATAAAACGTGTGAAGAAAAATGATAAAAATATGAAGATAAATTACCCTCGGTCACAAAACTCCACAAAATGTCCCCTTGGTTATTTTCCAGAACTTACAACTCAGAAAAGCAATAAGCAACCATCTTTCTAATCAAACTCGAAGTTCACTGCATTATATTAGTTACAAATGATATCATTGGCAGTTTTTGTTGACGCTTTTGTATTTTTTCCCCTACTCCTTATGAGCTTACAATTCCGGTAGTCGTCATTAAAGCAGTTGGTCGAAGATGATTCAATTTCTAATACGGTGAGTAACCTTGTGTTTAGATATATTTAACACAATCTGTTTTCATTACTTTGTGGGTGGGAACCTTCCATCCTATTAAGGGCTATTTCAAAGCTGAAAATAGGAACCCCTTTTTAGAATGCGATTGTGATAATTTATCTCGGGATATTTTCTTGGGATTGTGCAGGCTCACTTTTGTCTATTGTGCTTCCTGTTCTTATTGTATAAACAATATTGCGTGTTTCTTTCGCTTTTAAACTCATACTCACTGTTGAATGAATAATGGACACGTTCTTCGGATATAGGTTGTGCCTGGCTGGGACATGTCCAGTTGTTCGAAAAACTTCCATCAAAAATGAAATCGGCATACGATTTTGATTGGAAACAAACACAAAACCCACGATGTATGACAGCAACACCATTGTTTTTCGGTTTTTTCCTGCAGGTAGATATACATTCCTCATCGGATTTAGACTCAGACGCATAGTCGAGCAGAATCGAAAGGGCTTTATGGTCACCTTGATAGCATCCGAGAAATCCAGGCCCTAAGAACAAACAAAATGTGAACACGGAGACAGTTACCTGGATAACATCTTTTTATTTGTTTGTTTGATTGTTTGTTTTGTCTTTCAGCTATCAGAATTTTTATGAGACCGATCACAGTTTGGCTAATATTCTGAAGGTTC
The DNA here is from genome assembly GCF_040938485.1 of Diadema antillarum. Classification (NCBI taxonomy): domain Eukaryota; kingdom Metazoa; phylum Echinodermata; class Echinoidea; order Diadematoida; family Diadematidae; genus Diadema; species Diadema antillarum. The sequence goes on along the minus strand of NW_027271040.1, from coordinate 2,533,708 downwards.
GTTTTACCGACGAATCCTCAAGTTATTCCGGTTTGTCGTAAGTAAAAAACAAACAAACAAAAAAAAATTTAAAAAAAAACAAAAAACGACAACAACAACAAACAACAACACACAATTCAAAGGTACAGGAAACCGTAAGCGAAATAAAGCTCGTAATAACGAGGGTCTTTAGAATTCAGCTTTTTCTTCTTCTTTTTTTTTCATTTCGGATGAAATAAAAAGCTTCGGAATAACGAACATCACCCTTCATCCAGGTCAACTCCTGTTCCGCAAATTGACACCAACAACAATGAGAGATCCTTGAATAGCAAATTATACAAAATAAGATGCGTCGTTCTGTAGACATAAGCTGTGAAGAAAACATGAAATAACCTACACCTGATTATGCTCCTACTACCATGTGTTCCTTCAATATCCAAAATTATTCACGGTTATATAGTCGGTGTTTACAATTTCCATCGTATCTACAATCTTTCAATGCGGAGGGTTGTTACTGGTTAATAGACACCATAGTTATCACGTTAATATGTATAAGACATGTATTATAAGCATGTCTATTTACCAAAAAACAAAAACAAAAAACGCATGATGCTTTCACTGGGAGATGGAACATGCATGTTTAATTGATTATTTCGCACGAGACGCTTGAAGTACCCTTTATATCTTGTTTTCTCCTTTTTCTATGACAATGCATCTCCTCTGTTCATCAAATCATTTACTTTCTAAATAGGAAATGATGGTTTAATTTACACGATATAATATATTACAACTGTCTCATTTCAAAGCTTAGATTTTACATTTTTATACTACAATGTAGAAAAGTGAAAATTCATCCTGGCCTCCTTTTTTTGTGCGTGATGCGTATTTAAAATGTAATAGCAAATTTCACCCTCATCACGAACCACCTTATGTTGTAACACCTTCTGTTTTTCACTTTCTTTTTCCGCGTCAATTTTGGTTTCGAGTTATCACTGATCGGAACAGCGAATTGTATTCATAATTGTTGCTGCTAAATATGATATTGCGTTGATTATAGTCTCACCTCGGCATTTCACTCTGACAGCCATGTTGGAGGAACACTCATCGGTTGGGCAATCCCGTAAACGCTGAAACCTGTATGAATCTGTGCATTGATGACGTAGATTTTGTTTTTTTGTTTTCTTTTTTTCCACTGATCAACTGTCCGGTCACGTCATTAATCATGAAGCAAAAAAATTGGCACAATGATATGTTGAGAAAACGCTTTAAAGGAATGTTGAATTCTTCTTATCATGATTCTCATCACTAAAAAGAATAAAAAAGAATAGAAAGTAAAAGCATACACAATGCAACGATTTATCTGTCAATGGCCAATATTTATTACATCTGTCCTGATGTGAAAAATTATAACCTTTTTAAACTTTGACCTGCCTTCTATTCCCTTAATTGTTTCGAAATCTTAGATTTAGAAAATTACTTAAATAATGTACTCCAAATTATTTCTCTTCCGTTTTGTTTTGTTTTGTTTTTCCTCCATTTGATAGGAAATAAAACATCCCGTAGAATTTTGCTTTTGCTCTTGGGTAAATGTAACTACTGTAACAAATGCATGTTCTATGCTGCTGCACTAGCAAAATCTGAATGATTTTCTTTATCCGGGGGTTTTGTCAAACCAAGTCTCGAATAATCATTTAAAACTGTAATCTTAATTCTATATACCTTCTTTTATATGACGTCGCTCATTGTTTCTGTTATTCTGATTTGGTTACTAGGTTTGTTGGTTTCTGGTTTCTGTTTTTTTTTTTTTAAATTGATGTAGATAATGAAGGTATGGTATGTTCATTCAAATAAACACATAACAGAGCACTTACCTTGAGATGAACATGATACGCGTTGAGTTCTGGTTCGGGTTGCCAAACTTGGCGTAGGCTCAGGCGAATACTCCTCTGCCGCTGGGAAGCCTAGTTCTCCACACACCAATTCGGCAGCTTTTGCGGTAAATCCTTCATAACAGGCATAGCTACCTGACTCCAGGAACACTAGACCTTCCAGAGGAGAGGCTCCGTTAACCAGTTGCACAGAGGGCATTTCTTGGAAGTGAATATTACAAATATGTTAATATGCATTGATGTGGAACGCTCATCGTCCTTTCATGTGCAGTAATTTTTTAGCATTTGTTCCCAATCGGTCTTGAAAAGAGAACCGGAACTTATGCATTTCTTAACAATGAAATCAGTTTCCTTGCATTGGTATGCTAACGAAAATAATCTACCTAGAAATAAGACAAAAAGTAAAGATATACTTCAGTCGATTTCCAACTGAACAAAAATCTTTGCCAACCTCCCATCAAAATTAACAACTTCATACAGCCAAAATAACACCAAAGCGTCACACCAAAATTATGCGTCATATTGACATTTGACGCATTTGATGATCAATGATGCCCCTAACATAGTGTTACTCGTCACCGTCACCCATCATCATTCTCCAGTAATTTTGGTAATTATATCGCCTTGGATTTCCCAGTGGACGAGGGTGTCATAATTCAGGAACATATCTCATGCAGGTGGTGGAAGTGTGAAAAGTGATATTTTCCTTATAAAAATCATCAAGGGAAATTGAATTTATCTTACCATTGTTTCTTTTTTTGTCTGTTATTTATCCCTTTTTAAGAAAAGGAATCATGTCCGCATTCCAAATTTTCGAATACTATGTTTTGGGTGATTTCGCTTTGATTTGATTTGAGAAAAGAAAAACAATTATAGCAAAGGCATTCTGAATGTCAAAATGATAGCACCGCCGTCAATGCAGTGTCATGAGATTAAGAAAAAACAAGAACAAACAAAAAAATAAAAAGGTAAACCCTCCTGGACTCACTCAGAGCAGGTAATGTAAATCTGCCAATGATTCGCACCGCACATATCTATACGTATTGGCGGACGAGTAGCAAAACCCGTCTCTGAACAGTGTAAATGTATTGTACTGTAACGATGACTTATATTTGTCGAAGATGGGCAGAATATAACTCCTCTTCTGTAAGGGTCCCAAAATAAAGTCCCGCTATATGTTGAAGGGTATTGCCGAAGGATGCCGAGGGTCAGATAGAAAATACAGTCATTAGGCAGAAATCACGGTTAAGAAGTTTAGTATGGTGAATCACTCGAACACATTTACAGGGATGGATTTTGAGGATGTCTCGCAAGGCATGAAAGGTGGGATGCGGTGAAGAACTTATGACTAACTAATACAAAACGTACATGACTGGAGACCGTTTCTGGACTCTCTGTTCAAACATGGGTTTCGCTCTTAGCTGACAAAATGTTCACTCCATCTCCTCTCATTAACTTCCTCCCAAGCAAGAGAATTCTAAGATACGCATAAAGTTTGTCTTATATACCCCTTTTAAACAAGCTCCTCTTGTACGAGAGAGATTGACCAGTCATGAAGGTCACGAGATAGACGTTTATCGCGCTGCGGAGTATAGGAGGACGTCTTTGAGCACATAGCTGAGGAGCTCAGAGTCATAGGAAAAGCGAGGACACAAGGACAGGAGAAAGTAAAGATTAGAAGCAAGCACAAAGGGCTGAAGGACAGTGAGAGTTAAGGGGAAAGGGAGCCAGCTGAAAAGGCTGAAGGACAGTGAGAGGCAAGGGCAAAGGGTGAGGGCAAGGACTCTGAAAGTCAGGACGAAGTTGAAGTTCGGAGAGCAAGGCAAGAGTTCTGAAAGACAAAGCAAAGTCAAAGCGAGAAGGGACAGAACGAAAGTAATGAAGTGAGAGCAAGGTCAAAGCGAGGGCGGCACAGAATGACTTGTGAAGGTCAGAAGGTCAGTTAGTGAGCACAAGTTCAAAGTGGTGAGAGCGTAGAATGAACTTGTGAAGGTCAGAAGGACAAAGGAAGATGAACAAAAAGAGAACTCCGCTGTATGCAAAGCGGTTTGAGCAGTTTGGGCTAACTAAACTGATAATTTGCAATAGCCTTAGCGAGACATCCTTTACAAAGAGTCGTACAATAATCATGAAAGCAATGGAAAACATGTAATGTTATATACATAATGTTACATCAAACATCTTAACCAAAATGCGTGACAGTATTACTGAGTTCGGTGATGCTGTTTGTAAGTATATTCATATACATTAAATGTTAGGAAGCATGATTATGAATCATCGTAACTACAATATCACAATCAACATATTACACACATGCCGAAGAGGCTTGACTGCTTTCATGTTGGTCTTTATAAGTGTTACGCTATAAAGAAAAAGATGTTAGTCACTTTGTCGCATTGTCACTTTTAATATACCCACTCTCATTTTTGCCCAATGACTGGTGTTTGTTGCCCGAAGTGAAAAAAACCTCCAAAATTCTAATTTCCCAAGTATGAAGGCATATAATGAAAAAAAAAACAAACAAACAGTCAACTCACAAAATGCACCTGCGAAATAAGAAGACAAATCTGAAAGCATAATATTGTATAAAAAGCGATTGATACTTACCATCGTAGCACTTCACGGTCATCTTGAAATTCACAGGGTATATATATATACCGTATAGTTAGCTTCGTCTTATGGCTCAGCGATAAAACGGACGAAGACGGGGAACCGCTTAAAACAAGAGTGCTGAACGTTTTGTTTGCTACTTCATCTAATATTTGGAATCCCAACACTCTGTTATTGAGAGACTCAATTTCAGTGAGAATTCGCCTTCCAGCAGGAGCATGTACAACCCAACCATCACCGTTGGTGACGCAGTCTTTATCACACGACAAATCACGCTCTACAGACCCATCCATACAGGTCAGAGATAGATCTGTAAGATAACAAGAGGACGGGGTGCGTTTTATGTCACATTGCATCAGAAAAAAAAAATAGTCTCATAGATTCATTTTACAGTCGGTTGGAGAGTGAAATAACCTTATCAGGTACTTTGTGTGTTCTCTGACATTTCTAGATGAACATATTTTCCTGTATTCTTTACTTTTGCACATTCCTTTTCCATTCCCAGAGGGTTGTGAAGGTAAAATTTTCATAAAGATATAGACAGCCAGATAATTAACCCACCAGATTCTAGGTCAATCACATATACATTCGCCATCAAAACCACACTGTGTTTTGATTTTTACAAAGTGAATGATGGCACAATGCACATTGACGAACGCGTAAATTATTGGAAGTTCCTTTTCGGAAAACAAATGTTTTATGTTGCTTTTTTCTCTATGATCCTGGTAAACTTTTGTCAGTTTTGGGATATAGAGTCATATATATCATGACGCATATTGCACTAAGTAAGCTACAGTTAAACTCTTAGAAACCCCTGCTGTTTGCGAACATCAAGAAGTTATGTCAGAAATGCATGTGCAGATTTGATATCACGAAAACGGGTGTTATTATTAAATTTTTATTATTAAGAATCGTCTTAACAGGTGTAAGTTGAGTTTGCACTTAAAATACCACTTTATTGCCACTACAGACGTGCAATAATTTGTACAGATAAGAACATGATAATGATAGTACTTGTAACAACCGCAATAATGATGTTGAGAATACAAAATACTGGGTGGATAATGATAAGAAAGAAAAAATACGTACATTTTTCAGTTGCCAAGGCGAGAGACGGATTGCTACAGACGAAACCAGCAAATAGCAATGCTAGGGCCGCCATTTTTCATTCGGCTTTCGAAACTGCACCAATCATAAACCAACTGTTTAGAAACCAAGTCCCAGCACTATGCAAGATATCACTGAAAGCAAGAAGCCAGAAAAAAGTTTTTCCAATAAAAAGCAATCACCGAGTCCTGTCTTTTGTACGGATTGATAAAGGCTGTATGAAACACCTCATGAGCTGTTATGGAATGAACGATTACATGAATCATATGGGAGGGGGGGGGGGGGGGGGGAGAGGGAGGGAGGTGTGACTCATTGCTTGGGCTTTCGTATATATTATACAGATATTTCTTTGAAGCAGTTTTGCATAAAGGCCCACTTAGGCCTGTCAGTCATTCCATGAATGCGTGTGAAAGACACCACCATTTCTCAACTAACATTCGACTACTTTCAATTTTAGTTTCATATCCGTGTACAAAATTGGCTTTAAGAACAATGGCAGGGTCGTCCTTAAGATGCCCCAAGAGTAGCCACTTATCCTCCATATTTTCATTTCAGGAAAACTGATATCGTTATCGGTTAGTAGTTGGATGAGAATCACTTCATTGTTGTGATATTGATGAAAAGCAGCAGACCTTTCTTTTTTTGGAGTAGTGATTAATGCTGATCCAAACTTTGCCTTGCCGCCCTGATGCTTAAACTTTGCCTTTGATAGTTGAGGTTGGCATTACGCATTACATCTACGACTAATCGTTTTGTCAACACAGCCGAATGATTTTAATGTTCAAGCATAATAGTCTGTTAACAAATGTTTTGCTTGGACATATATTCCTGTCTTGTTTTCAGTAATTAGTACGTACTGTTGTTAATGTAGTATTGGTCGATTTTACAAAATTCCCAACCCCTTTAATATCTTTTGTCATTTCATTGAAGGAGGCTGCGTATTACACGTAGCTGTTACACTTCCCCTTTCCATAGAACACATTGACATTCCCAGCACACTTCTGAGAAAGCTACTGATTTAAATGTTATAAAGGGTGTGTTCTATTGTAATTGCAGAATTACACCACTGGAACATCACCACTTTGGTCTCTAGCTTAATAAGTATGATGAAACTGATCAACTGCCAACTTTTGTTTAAATCTATAATCAATCTGTGTAAACGATGAAGCGGTTGTCGTTTAGAAACTATCATTGACATCACAATTTGAAGAGGATATTGACGCATCATACATTGTTTTAACCTTTTAACTTGTTTATCTCATATTTTTATTGATCTTTCACTGTCAGATGTATATAAATGTAAATATATGTATATATATATATGTATATACATATATATATATATACATACATATATATATATATATATGTACATATATGTATATATATATATATATATATATATATATATATATATATATATATATATAATATATACGGATGATGTAAACAGCTAGTAAACGTACTTTTCCTTCTCTCCGATCATTTATCTACTCGTGTGTTTACCAGCTATACCTTTGTTACGAGGCTTGCCGTACAGAAAAAAAATGGCGAACATTGAAATCTCCCTTTACTACGTGTAAAATATTTGGTGCATATTGATAGATTGACACAACAAAATCTGCAATTTATTACAGGTTTACTGAACATGTCATGATGGATACTCAATATTTGTTGTCCATCAGTGAGCTTGATAGAGTCACCCGAAAGAGGGGTTAAATACCAAGCCCGAAAGTCCCCCCCCCCCCACCTCCCCTTACTTCATCATATGCCCAGTTGTTTTCCGGTAGTTGGACAATGATCCCAGATTGGCATGACAATTGAAATTTAATCTAGGTTTATTGCAAATACCAATCTTCCGTCTTTACGATCGTGTATAAAACTCAAAGTCCGTGTTTTGTTTTTGTTGCGGTTTTTTTAGGGGATTTTTTTTTTTTTTTAATCAGATGTTTGTTACAGGTAAACTCAAAATTTGTTGACCACGATTAAATGTGTTACAGTTCACCGCAGAGGGCTTAAACCCATGGGTAGAAGGCCCCTCTTTGTACTCCTGCTTCTCCATTCCCACCTGCTTGGTCATTAGTTTTACAAGTATTATAATGATAAAAACCACACCCTCCTCTTCTGTAAAGTGGGATTAGGCGGATTCATAATGATTTTATTCCAGCCTCCCTGTATGTGCGATAGGGTGAACAGAAAAAAAGAAGAAGAAGGGTAAAACATGACATTTACTCCAGTAATGCTATTAATTTTGTGTTTGAGCTGTGTTGGAGCATAGTTACAAATCATATCATCCCATGCCGACGATTATATACTGCCCAAATGCATAACTATCACACTAGTACTTATTTCTGCGACCCTCTGGTATTGTATCTTTATTTTCATTAATTTCTGTTCCTGCATTCAGTGTATATAGAGTGCATGTAACTTTACCATGCACCATGAACATATCACTACAGGTACACAATATGCATAGTTTGATCCATATATTTCAGCATAAAGCGGTCAAGCGAAAGTTGTCGTTGCGTATTAAAATTCACCTTACCATTATCGTCGACGGACCCATTACGGATTTTTTATTTTATTTTTTTGAGTAATGCAATTTTCGGCGTTTCTCCGTGGAGGATTGATTTACCAAAGATCTATTCTTCACAGGCAAGCTACTCCATTTCTATCATTAAATCGGCACAAAAACGTTCTTTTCTTTGGTTGTACCATAACTGCAAGTTGGCTTTGGTGCAGGAATGCTCATACTAAACGATTCCAAACGATTCCAATTCCAATGTTTATCACAACAGATCACAACAATTTGCTCTGCTCAAGAAATTTACCCAGCATGCAAAATTCAGGCTCACACATGACATGTGTTTGGTACCCAAATATGATCTTTTCTATAGTGCTAGTCTTGGCAATGATTATCATATTGCTTTCTTCAATCTCTACGTTCTTTATAGATTTTACTGATATTTTCTTTCATAAGAGACCTGAATAACATTGACGTTTCTCATTGTCCATGATGTGGTTTGTGTTCACACACCTCACTTTCAGAATAGTGCGTGATTCTGTGTCCATAAGGCTCCCTCAGTCAGTCTGCTTGTAAATGCGTCAAAGTTAATGTTTCATCGGAATACCTGCAAAGATGAGTCGGTCCTTTTCTATCTTTCTCACTTCTTTTAAGCATTCCTATATGCATGGGAGCCTATCAATGTACCGGTCCGGTACATCGGCCTAATACAAATGTATCTACGAGCAAATGTCACTGCCATCTTCAAAAAAGGGTGAGCAGTAGGAAGCTGTCCTGTATCTCTGAAATGAGTGTTGCAAACTGTTAGAGCACATCGTTACTAGTACAATAATGAATTACATTGATAAGTACTTCATTTCTCCAGTTTGTGATCGATCATCTCCTTAAAATGGGAGATTAACTAAACTTACATACTCACCAGTACATAAGCTTCGGGCGATGGCTAGAGCAGGTAGAGGGTAGAGTTTAAGAATTATTCATGGCACGAAGCTCTCGCAGAAGCTATGAAACTATTACCTACTCCATGAGTTGGACAATAAAAGAGCTTCGAATATTTTACACTCTTCTAGTAACTCTTTTACCAGAATAAAACCGGGTTTTTCTCGGTGATATTGTCAGCGACCGATTTCAAAGGTATATTAAAGAGCATATTCATTCGTTAATGGGTCTTTCCGGTTAATAGATTTGATTTGTGTTTTATATTTATTAGATTATATATGTTACAGAGTGAAACGGTAATAGAGTATAACGTACACGTTTATAAAAGGTGACAGATTATAGACAGGTATAATGCTCTATGCAGGGCTTGAGTTTAATTAAAGTTGATTATGTTGGGTTTTTTTGTTAGGATGGGGGGGGGGACGTTTTTGATTTGTTCGTGTGTAATTGTGTAATAAGAAGTTTTATGTAGTATATGATTTGTAAATGTAACTGGACCCTCCTGAAAAACAGTAAGCCATGATGGCAATATTTACTGAGTGAGGCTTATCCAGCCGCTTTCAACATTGTATCATTTTTTATATTTGTATATGTTTGATTGATTGTGACGGGAATAAATAAACAAACAAACAAGCAACTTGGACCATTTGACGTCATGGGTCACATAATTATGTGAACATGCATCACAAAAGCAACAAAAAGCCGCACTACCTGATTGTCAACTTGTCAACACAGTCAATTTTGCGTCTTCATGTTTACTGAAATAAAAGAATGTTCTTCTTCTACACCATTTTGAAGTTCGGGATCATAAAAAAAAATGGAAAGTGTGTTTTCAGCAGTATTTCTACAACAACCACTCTTTTTTTTTCTTTTTGGAAAAGTATAATTCCGTTTGTCTTGGAGGCCCCTCTTCATTTTTAAAGATTTTTTGAAATTTTTTTTTTTTGTATAAAGAACTTTGCGTTTGAAATTATCCATCATGACTGCCTACAGATATGACTTAGGTTTCTATGGGATGAATAAAAGAGATCAACGAGTTTTGCATTTTTGTGATTTTACTGTTGGGGTTTAAATGCTACCAATTTTATGTGCAATCTTGCAATTGATTTCTAACTCTAACTGCCGGGAAGATATTGTTCACTGCGGATCACATGAAATAAGATTTCACAAAGTGATAAGACATAAGTTATTTATTATATGATAAAACGTCATCACTAACCAGAAAGATAATTGTTTTGTTGAATATGTATATTTGATGGAACATTTATGAGCTCTTCGGTCTTCAGGCGAAACGTTGGAGTCTATGCGATAAGAAGAAAGATTGAGAGGGAGAGAAAGAGAGAAAGAGAGAGAGAGAGAAATGGGCTGGTCTTCTAAAGTTTGTTTGATGGATGTAATCCGAACACACTTTTGCAAACGAAACGAAATAGTAACATGTTACTATAACACATTTGTGTATATATATAGGTATATTTTATATATATATATATATATATATATATATATATATATATATATATATATATATATATATATATATATATATATATATATATATATATATATACAGGCAAAGTATCTTCGAGAAGTGATCGTAGTTAGGTCCATAGGTAGGTATTCAAAATTGCCAACAGAAAATATAGCTCCATGAAGATGTTCACTCACCTTTGTTTTCCTTTCACCATATCCCATCACTTCAAAAATGTAGCATGAACACACTTACATGTAGAATGCCCATCGAGAACTCACATTCGTCTCTATGTGAGAGAGCGTTTTTTTTTTTCAAACAGATTCGCAGGTAGCATTTCTGTGTTCGACGGAGAAGTTCATTCAATTTAGCAACAAAAGGTTGGCCACTTGGAAGCTGAAGAAGTCGACATGACCATGGAAGAATGGCGAGCACATGCAACACAGGTTGGAAGGCCTAACATCGTTACATAAGAAAATAAGGAAAATACAATATGTTTGTTGAAATATACAACATTTCTCCTGACGTTCTTCAACCTCTCATTACAAACGGCTAATTCCGCTGAAATGATCTTCTCTTCTGTCAAGAGTGTAAATCAATATCCATTACTCTGTGTATATCAATCATCCCGCGATAAAAGACAGAAAATAAAGTACTATTCTCATTCAATATGCATAATGTATAAAGCACACGAGCATTTGCTGCAATCGTTTATGAATATGAAAATGCGGCAACGCGATTTCATGAAGTCTGTAATTCGAATGAAAACATGTACCTAAATGCAAAGATAGATCGAGAGATGACACATGCACAATAAGTGCTTAAACCACTTTAGAGAACACTTCGTACTTTAATTGCTTGAAATATCTTACTCCCAAAAAGTCGTGTTACAATTGAAGCGCTCCGTAATCACATCTCAGTCTTTCGCAGAATTAAATGATCGCTTCGCAAATTGTGAGCGCTTTCTACAAATTTGAATTATTCGAATAATTGATTTTTTTTCTGCATGAGTTTTCATATTCGACTGATTGAAAATGGACTGATCTACAGCCAGTCGCGTATGGCTAAAATCCTTGCAACTCAATGATCGCAAAATCATTTTGACTTATGAGCTTACGAAAAAAATGTACTAATAAAACAAGATTTCTAAATGGTTAAATAATAGATCGAGCGACTATAGACGAAAATAAGCATAGTATAAAGAATTCATACAAAAATGGAAAAAAAAAAAGACCGAACAGTCGAAATCACCATTGTCACTATCAACTTAATATGGGATGTAACATCATCTAATCTGATTTTTTGAAATGCTGCAAATATCAAATACCGAGCATTATTTTCATAGACAATTTCTCACTAATGCTACTTAAGAGTATGAGAGAAAAACTTCTGCCACACATGTCTTGCTTATTTGCTTTATTGCAGCGTATTTCTTTGTTGCATTTTAATTTCTACAATAAATGTTTGGAACATGCACATGAGAACTTGCACATTCGATTCCCAACAACCATCAAATAAAGTTATCGGGGTCTACAAAAAGAGGTTACGTATGAAACCTACGAATCATATCACTAACATCCATTTTATGGACCGGCACAGAAAAAAAAAAAAGACTGTCAGTATCGACATTTGACCTTCTCTATTATGCTCATTATCCCCTCCCCTTAATAGATTGCGTCTACGAAATGGTCTATCTGGAATGTTTTTGTATCTACATCCTGTCTATTCATAAAGATTCAATGTAACCTGATACTCTTAATATTCTCGCCCATAACACGTGCACATGTGACGCTGTGTTACGCCATGATGAATATACGACTTCGATAATATGGCACTATCGACTATTGCGTTGTTTGTATAAAGTACATCTTCTAAATTGTTCATGGCCAAGTGGTTTCTTTCTTTTTTTTTAAACGATTTTATAACATAATCAGAATATTATTCATGACGGTAAAACCCTTCAAACAATTGCACGTAACATTGCTGTTATGATAACACACATTTAAACATTTACACATCTACTTTTGATTTTATTCACTTTGCCGATTTTGGGTAAACCAGGACTCGGCGGCGGAAGAAGGCAACATTTCATGCCAATAATGGTAAGCAGGTCGCCATGCCGAATTGGCTTTCATAGAAAATCCATAAGTACGATATTATGGTACTGGTAAATGGACGAAGCAGTATGTCACAATACTTTATCATGTACATGTGCACTAGTAAGGTAGGTGCGTGCACGCTACGGTCTTGACCGCCGCACGCACGCTTTTCACTTGAGTGTGGCAATTTGCATACCGATGCAAATGAGATCGCCAGAGCGTGCGGCTGGTCGCTCGTCATTGGTCAGTTTCCCAACCGTTGCGAAGGTCTGATGTCGTGAAAATTGCACTCATGTTTACCAATATTTTGCTTGTTTATAGACATAAGATATGACCAATCATTTCACTCTCTCAGCCCGAGTATACTCGGGACACGTCCTAAACGGGTTAATGGACAGAATGTGTTAATGTTTATGCCCAATTTCAGCTTGATCCAATAGTCCCTTCATTATTGTTGCTATGACGATTTACATCCCATTTGTCCTACTCATTAATAGCTAGCACGGCTTGGTAAAGATTAAAGGCATTATTTTTTATCACTTCCAGTTGAAACAAAAACCCAACATTAGTAGTAAAATGTGAGTTAGGGATAGAAACAACCAATGTAAAAATGTTAATCAGTATCATCAGTGCCAAATATTGTTAAACATGTACAATTTGAAAAAAATAGTTGTAGTAAAATTGTTTCTAGAATAAACCAACAACATTATTTATGGTTTATTTATAGAAAATATTGATATCTCCTTACATTTTAGGATTTATTGCATTTTTTGTTCATCTCTTAGGGTGTTTTGTGTTACAACTGACCTACACATATGCATCAAATGTGATAACTCGAACATAAAATCACTACAGATTTCACTGACAGAAAAACTAAATTTTCGTCATTTTTTTTTTACGCGATCAATGGAAAATTGTGAGGTTATGACATGGTTAGCTTACTCATTTGCATATTCATATCCGCTGTACAAGGTCTGTTTTGCAGAAATTAGCAAAATCTCCAAATGTCATAATTCATTTTTCATCCAATTTCAGTTAAATTTTTACCGCTCTACGCGTAAGATTTTACTCTTTTTTTATCAGATCTACTTATATTTAGCCTCGATCCCCCCTTGAAGGGCTTGAATAGACCCTGTACTCTAATGACTTTAGAGCCTCTTTTCTGAATTCACATGTTTCCAGAGTGTTTGATTCTTTCAAACATTTAAATAGGTTAGGAGAGTCCATTTGAATTGAATTATATATCATTTTAAAGCTCGAGAGTCTGCCTCTTTCAGAAACTGACATTAACTAAAAGCCCATGTCTTCCGACTTTTTGTCGGTTTAGCGATTAAAGGTCACATATTTAAGAATAAGGTAAGTACAATTTTTTTTTCAAATGTCATATTATATTCATACATATGATATTTTATATAATATATACAATCACATATCATACAAAGTACATATGTGACCCTGCACCTCAAAACAAACAAAAAGTCGCCAGACATGAATTTTTAGTTAAGACCATATTCTGAAAAATAAAAACTGAACTGAACTGAGAACTTTAAGCTTTAAAATGATGTATAACTCAAATCAAATGGACTCTCCTAACCTATCTAAATATTGGAAAGAAAGCACAAACTCAGGAAAAGTGTGAACTGAGAAAAGAGGCTCTGAAGTACAGTGTATATTCAAGCGCTTAATCTTTACCAAACCGTGCTGGCTGTGCGATGAATGGGACAAAAAACAGGAAGTAAACCACCAGAGTAACAACAATGAAGGGATTATCAGATTAAATTGAAATTAAGCACGCCTCATTAACACATTCTGTCCATAATTAATGTCAACTTTCAAAGCAGTAGCACTATCTTTTCAAAAGTTATTAGAGTTGAAATAGAAGAGTGTGGACAAGGTTTTTCAGAAATGAAAAAGGGATTCTAAAGACACACCTAATGACACTATTCTACCAAAATTGTTCGAGATAAACTGCTAATAAAACACCCTTTCCTGCCCGTTTTATGGTACCAAATTTTAGCATAATGTAAAAGAAGACCCGCTCTTTCAGAAAATATGAAAAAGTCAAGTTCGACTAGGTTGACCCATTTCACTTATTTTAAGTCCTCACGCAAAATCAGTGTGTGCGACTTTATGTTCGTTTTGAGGTGCACAGTCACATCATAGTGAGTGTGTGTGCATGTGTGTGAGTGTGCTTACACTTATTTCTGTAAAAGGTGGCATTGTTTTGTCTCCACCTTCCTCGTCCTTCGTAGATAACATAGGAAAACTACTTGTATCCATAGTCATGTACTGACATTGAAGAAAAGAGTTCATGATTATGTATTTGATACAGACCAACTTTGTATATATTATTATTATTAAAGTTATTGAAATTAATTATTATTAAAATTTACGTGAGTACACTGACATGTGTTGTAATGATGGGAAAGCACTCGAACCACAGGATTTGTAGCAGTACTGACACACTTTCCCCGAAGTTGTCGACATTTGCTAATGTCTGTGTTTGTTTGATTTCCTTAATCAAAGAGTGAGCCACGCACACACGTTCATACATGTAATTCAGTTCCACACCGCAATGTACGAAGTTGTGTTCGTACTATTCACTTGCACGATGATACATGTACATGTACGTGTATGTGTAAACAAAATGTGTTTGTAACGCACTACAATCTAAATCTTTGATTTGTTGTTATGAGTAGAACCGTTTGCTTATCACTCTTGAATGATTTATTGGCGGGAACGAAAAATCATAGATCGTTTTTAATCATTTATTGGCCTTTAAGAAACGTTGACAGCTGGATTGAAAAACTGCATAAACGTAGAGTACTACATACAAATTTTCTCTTTATTCAAACATGGTACCAAACCATTACAATGGGTGATTTCAAGTTCGGTGCTAGAGCTAGTGCTAGTGCTAGCCCCCAATTAATAACAGCCTTAAATCCAACACCGACGGTCAGATTAACGAGGCGATACCGATCAAAATTATCGATCTCCAGCACTAGGTGTTGGAATCACAGCATCGCGAGGTCCGCGACGAAAAAATTGATGGCGCGTGATTACATTATAATATGTAATGATGTAGCCAAAGCTGCATAGTTTTAGACACATAATAAGGAAGACGAATTAAAATGCCGCAAATTTCACCTATTCTCCAACATGCAACTATCTTAAATTTCCTCCCACGCTCAAATCTAAAAAGTCGTGTCTAGCATGTTCGACTACGGCATTAGCATAGACTTTGCACGTAAAACGTGCATCTAGTTATGGACGTAAATATGGGTCTCGCACAGCAACGCTAACACCAGCACCAAACTTGAAATGTTGAGGATGATAGTCCCTAGGGGCTAGTGTTAGTTAATGGGTGAAAAGCACGTAAATCGCTAACACAATTAAACGGCGAAGCTCGGTTCAGCAGACGACATTCAACAACGAGCCCAGCACCAGCAACTGTAATGCGTCATAATTTAGAGGTCAACCTCCAAACACCGACTGATTTCAAGTTCGGTTTTATCGCCGGTGATAGTGCTGAGATAACACTAGCACCAGCACTAGCACCAAATGTATCAATAATTATAGGACAAGCAAGTAAACAAAGACGATAAAAACATTATAATAATAGAAAACGGAACAAGGGAAGAAAGGGAAGATGCAGAGTAGCATACAATAAACATTAATATACGTTTTTAAGGAACATCAAAAACATGAAAATGGGATCCTAATCTGAATCTTACTTAAGAATTGAAATGATTATGTTGATAATATCATTATATTATACACTGTACACTATTCTAACTTATAAATTGAGGAAGGCAATTTTTCTCCCAAGGATTCAAAAGCATATAATCGATCACTCTCCGTTATACCTGCTGCAACATCTTTTTTTCTAATGGAACATTTTGTTGCTTTTGAACACATCACCTTTATGACAAAATTCTAAAGAGAAATAACTATAGTGAAAAAAAAATAACAATCAGGTCACAAAAGGAAAGTGGATAGAGATGAAAAGAAGAAAAAAATGACATGAAAAAGAGAGAAAATGCACTTTGAAGGAAACAACAATTTTAAAGTTAATCTTAATATCTAATATTCAAATTAACAACAATTTTTTTTCAAGATATTCAAAAGCAAACTGTTCATATTATCAAATGTGAAGCAGTATCTGGTTAAGGCCATTTCAGAAGGAATCCAGTATGTTGTTCTGATATACTCTGTGTAGGACAACATTGGAAAATGTGCTTAACTCGTGCGTTTTTTACATTAATACTTTATTAATCTCTTTATGATTTCAGCATGCACGTAATCATCATGCTGCGAGACACCATGCCACCACAAATGTGTATTGGATATCAAGATGTCAGAGTGTATAGATAAAGAGAAAGGACAAAGGTCAAAAATTGTCTTTTTTAAAAATTATTGACCTGTCCCACAGAGATCACAAGTTTGAAAACAAGAATGCCTTACTGACAAACAAATTTAATTGTCTTGTAATAATTATGAATTCAAATAAGAGGAATCATTTCTTTCGCATGAAATTCTAGATTATTCAATTGATCAGTCAGCAATTATGACGAAAAAGGGACATTTCAGGACTGTAAAATACAGACAAAGATAACAAATGTTTTTTGTTTTTTTTATCTACGGATGCAAATTAGTGGTATGACATCAGAAAGGCACAATGACGTCGCATATTTGAAGCTCATTCATTAATTCGTCTACCATTTTTTCTATATTCATCTCACATAATTTGCGATTTATTAGATATTGTGACCCATAGATTCATGGAAACATGTGGACCTCGCAGTGCTATAATTTTTAGTCACAGAAATGAAACTAGAAATTTAATGTTCCCCTCTGTCGATATCACAGTTTGATCAGCGACAAACTGAGAAGAAACGTTCCCCGAAAGATGGTACGACAATATGAGTGAAAAATTTAGTAGTAACTATAAATTTTTTGTAATGTTAATCTGTTGTTGTTTATTACTTTTTGTTACTGCCAGTGCACTCCTCCATGTATATTCATTTTTGCTCTTGAATTTCAACATCGGGAGAAGGATCAATCTGAGGATATTTGATTTATCACAAAGTCATTGCGTTTGATTGTCAATTTGTGGCCTTGATATTTCAGGCCCCTTGTCAGTGCATGGAGGGACCATTAAATTTAATTGTTTGCCATTAAGCATTATACCGTTACAACTATTGCTTTATTGTAGAGAAAACACGGCAGATTCAAGAACATTATAGTGAATTCTCCGTTAAGAGGACGCTCCTGTGACATTAGCCATCTTCATCCATCTCGGGCTTTTCGCTTGGTTTGCATGGGTATAGGCGAATAAATTAATAGATCTTTCGGGCTCGTCACAAGATGGAAACTTTTCCATTTTTGTCTGTATATTATTATACATGTACACAGGGCATGATAGCGGTTCTAGGATTGTCTCAAATAGGTCTGAAGTTGTTTTGCCGGCATTTGCTTCCAGAACGATTGAAAGCTTTTTTTCATGCATCAAGTCGGGCTTATCGCTTAGTTTGCGTGAGAAGGTAGATGGATCATTCAGGCTTGTCGCAAGAGGGACATATTTTGCGTTAATCTTGATATACATGTATTTGGGGAGCAACTGCGGTTCTTCTGTCCATCTATTGTCTTGGATTGGTCTGGAGTGATATAATGACATTTGCTGTGCCATGTTCATCCACCTCTGGTTTTTCGCTTGGTTGCCTAAATACATAGATGTGGATTATATTATGATAGTTCCGTCACACTTGTCCTTCATTACTCTGTGTCTATACGATATACTTGGGGAGAGACTGCCGTTCTTGTATTGTCTCGGATTAGTGTGGAATAATTTTACCAGCATTTTCTTCAAGAACGAGATAGCCATTTTCATCCACCTCTGGCTTTTTGCTTGCTTTGTTTGAGTAGATAGATGTAGAATATGATAGATCCGACAAGCCTGTTGCAAGAGGGGCACCTTCTTCATTAATCTCGATATACATATACTCAGGGAAAGACTGCGGTTCTTCCATTGTCTCGTATTGGTCTGGAGTAATTTTACGGGCATTTTCTTCATGAAAGAGATAGCCATGTTCATCCACCTCTGGCTTTGCGCTTGCTTTGTCTGAGTAGATAGATGTAGAATATGATAGATCCGACAAGCCTGTTGCAAGAGGGACACCTTCTTCATTAGTCTCGATATACATACACTCAGGGCGAGACTGCTGTTCTTCCATTGTCTCGTATTGGTCTGGAGTAATTTTACCGGCATTTTCTTCATGAACGAGATAGCCATGTTCATCGACCTCTGGCTTTTCGCTTGCTTTGTCTGAGTATATAGACTGAGAATATGATAGATCCGACAAGCCTGTTGCAAGCGGGACATCTTCTTCATTACTCTTGATGTGCACATACTCGGGGAGAGACTTCTGTTCTTCTATTGTCTCATATTGGTCTGGAGTAATTTTACCGGCATTTACTTCAAGAACGAGATAGCCATGTTCATCCATCTCGGGGGTTTCGCTTGGTTTGCCTGTGTCGATAGATGTAGGAAATGATAGATCCGTCCAGCTTGTTGCAAAAGGGATATGTTCTCCATTACTCTCGATATACATATACTCTGGGAGACACTGTGGTTTTTCTATTGTGTCCGATTGGTCTGGAGCAATTTTACCGGCGTTTTCTTCAAGAACAAGATAGCCATGTTCATCCACCTCTGGCTTTTCCCTTGCTTTGTCTGAGTACATAGATGTGGAATATGATAGATCCCTCAAGCGTGTTGCAAGAGGGACACCTTCTTCATTACTCTCGACATACATATACTCAGGAAGAGACTTCCGTTCTTCTATTGTCTCGTATTGGTCCGGAGTAATTTTCCCGGCATTTTCTTCAAGGACGAGATAGCCATGTTCATCCACCTCGGGCTTTTTGCTTGATTTGACTGAGTAAATAGATGTGGAATATGATGGATCCGTCAAGCTTGTTGCAAGAGGGACACGTTCTTCATTTATCTCGACATACATATACTCGGGGAGGGACTCGGGTGGTTCTTGGATTGTCTCAGATTGGTCGGGAGTATAGTTTTGCTGACTATTTCTTCGAGGACGAGATAGCCATGTTCATCTATATCGGGCTCTTTGCTTGATTTATCTGTGTAGATAGATGTAGAAATTAATGAATCGTTCGGATTCGTCTCAGGAGGTATATGTCTCTCATTTCTGCCTGTATACATGTATTCGGGACATGACTGCGGTTCCTGGATTGTCTTAAAATGTTTTCGAGTGATTTTACCGACATTTTCTTCGAGAACAGGATAGCAATGGTCATCAAACTCTGACCTTACGCTTGGTTTCCGTCGGTAGACGGATGTAGAATATAATGGATCACTCAGACCCGTAACAAGAGGGATACTTTGTGCATTTATACCAACCGATATGTCCTCATGGCATGACTGCGGTTCTTGTAGTGTCTGTGATTGGTCTGGAGTAATTTTACCGGTGTACGTGTACTCCGGGCAAGACCGCTGCTCTTGGAGAGAATTATGATAGCTGTCGTCAAGCAAGCATGCTCTACCAAGGGGTTTAAAGTCATCTCTCGTCAAACTGTTGTTTCTGCTATCAAGGTCCACATCCTGGTAATCACAATCTTCATACAAGCTCGCCAGTTGATCTAGTGATGTTTCCTGCAAGCACTGGTATCCATGGTAACCTGATGAATTCATTGCCGTCATCGAAGCCGTGGTGGCGCTGCCCATGTTACTGCCTACACTTATAGAGGAGGAGGTGGGATCCACTCCGGTGATTCTAGAAGGACCGTTGCGTACCTCTTCAGTGTCCTCGTAGATATGATACGGGTCTTCTTGATGATCTATGACGTCACCAAATATGTCTAACGAATGGCTGGGAATAGGTTGGCCCATCGTATCAGTGTCAATGCTGGAATAGTCCAATAAATCAACATCATTCGTCGTGGTTGCATTTTGGGTCGCCGTGCTTAAAGGATATATCTGCAATTGACCGTCTTCCACGTAGTTTGCCTGATTAGGCATCCGTGATGTCCTGCGTCGTCTGCGGAAATGAGATGAAAGATAAAAGACACAAATTTGTAAGTTTTTGACGAGTTAGTTCTTATCCTCGTAGTTTATAGTGAATTACAGACGTTCTTTTTGTAAAGCCAAATGCAAAAAAAAAATGCACCAAATTAAACTATCCTGCAATGCAATTGTTTGGTACAACTAAGTCTCTTTTTATGTCCATATTTCTAAAACCACTTTCGAAATGAGTGAGACCTTCTTATTCCTAAAGTATACAAACATTCAATATTATCTACATACAAACAGAAAGTATTACTTTAACATAATGTAGAGATCAATTATCATAGCGTGGTATGTCATATGTTACCCTGCACCTCAAAACAAACAAAAAGTCGCCAGACATGAATTTTTAGTTAAGACCATAATTATTCTGAAAGAACAGCCTTTAAGCTTTAAAATGATGTATAACTCAAATCAAATGGACTCTCCTAACCTATCTAAATATTGGAAAGAAAGCACAAACTCAGGAAAAGTGTGAAGTGAGAAAAGAGGCTCTGAAGTACAGTGTATATTCAAGCGCTTAATCTTTACCAAACCGTGCTGGCTGAACGATGAATGGGACAAACAATAGGAAGTAAACCACCAGAGTAACAACAATGAAGAGATTATCAGATTAAAGTGAAATTAAATGTGCCTCATTAACACATTCTGTCCATAATTAATGCCAACTTTCAAAGCAGGAGCACTATCCGTTCAAAAGTTATTAGAGTTGAAAGTGAAGAGTGTGGACAAGGTTTTCAGAAATGAAAAAGGGATTCTAAAGACACACCTAATCACACTATTCTACCAAAAATGTTCGAGATAAACTGCTAAAAAAACACACTTTCCTGCCCGTTTTATGATACCAAATTTTAGCATAATGTAACAGAAGACCCGCTCTTTCAGGAAATATGAAAAAGTCAAGTTCGGCTAGGTTGACCCATTTCACTTATTTTCAGTCCTCACGCAAAATCAGTGTGTGCGATTTTATGTTCGTTTTGAGGTGCACGGTCACATATAGACATTGACTTCACTTTAATGTACAAGACTAAAGTATCATTGCAGCGTAACTCTGCTCCGCAAACAGGCCGGTATAAAGGAAATGACCTTGTCGTTCACCAACAATCACCAACTACATTACTGCCACTGTAGCCCCGAAGCGAACATGTAGCTATATGTCCTTGTTAAAAGGACAAAGATTCCATTCATGAAACTTCACTTTCCCTTACATCATAAAAAGAAATATATATGGGACCTCTAATTTTGCGGATAAATGGGACATTTTATATTTCTCTATATCCAATTCATATTCGAGAAGCATTATAAAAAATTCAAAAGCCTTTCCTTTTCTCCTACGAAACAATAGTGATAACAATTACTATACTGAATAATAAGATAAGGCACACTATTATAAAAGAAAGCGCACCTCTTCTGCCGACAGTTACGCCAAAGCAAGGACAGTATGTGAGGACTATGAGAACGACACCCACAAAGACTCCAAGAGCGTATGCTATCAATGTCATCCCAGGCCCTCCAGAATCTGCAACATGATTGGATGGACCATTGTTATGTTGACAATTCTGGAAGTGATGCAGCCACATTTAAGTCGTTTCTTTTATCTTGTCAAGAACCATGAGAGGGTTACAGTGTACCTGCGTACCATAATTCAGCTTCATTCTGTACAAATCATTTTACTATAATCTAGCAATTATTTTCAGTTGCCTTAACTCTAACACTTCAAAGTAAAAAAAGATGCCCTTTTCAGAAGGAAAGTTGGAATGGATGCTAAGACAAGACATATTGAGTTTACTTTAATCTGCCATTCAATGTAGGAAATGAGAGAGAGAGAGAGAGATTGTGTGTGTGTGTGTGTCTGTGTGTGTGTGAACAAATGCAAACTTCAAAATGATGGTGATGCTTTACAAGAGATGTATATAAGTTATGGTATTTATTTATTATGAACTCTTTCTTGGACATATGATATGACTATTAATCTGTTATTGAATATTGTATAATTTTGCAATAATTACGATTTTTTATTCTCATTCGCAGAGACATTGATTGTGAGCTCCCTTGTAGAAACATTTATTATCGTATAATTATCAATATGTTATGATATTGTTTGATTTGTTTGAGATTTATTTTGCTCTGATTTGATACATACATGGAATGTGTCAGTATTGTCTGGGGCAAATTATTTGTCAAATAAAAGTCCCATTTTCTTTTTCTTTTTTCTTCCAAAACAACAACAGGAAGGGTTATAAATGAATGATTCAGATTTAGTAGAAAACTATAACCTCATTAAGTAATGAACTCATATTACTAATTCAGCTCAGAAGTTTGCCTGTGTCCGAGATTAAACCGAAGCGCCAATACTCTGAGTAAGTCACCGACTTATGTTAAAACCCAATATGACAATGACGAGTATTTATCAGACACTGTCTGAAATCTAAACTTTTTTTTTTTCGTAGAATAAGCCCTGGCTGAATTTCAAAGAATATTTTGAAAATCGAAAAATACAAGATTTTGTTCAGCTCGTTTAGTATCGTATTTTTAAATACATGTACTATAATAATTGTTTGCTGATCTTTCGCATGCTATTCACATTTCAACTTTTAATTTTTGTCTATAAAACCCAATAGAAATATGCACGCAGGTGATCCAAATCTAGTGCATGTTCTATACACAAATGTAAAAATCGTGCTCATAGATTACGTGTATGTAATGCATATTATTATGATAACAATGGCGATTTTCTTTTCAAAAGGTGTTAACTCTACTTTTGACGGTAAGAAAACACGCTAGTCTTTCATTTCACATGTTTAAAAGTCTTTCATGCGATACAGTTATGTTTCATAATAGTAACAAATAATAGCATAAAGAAAATGAGCCTTGAAAAAATAAATCGCATCAACACTGACTTGAACAAAACATTAAGCGCTGCAGTGTAAAATACATAAATGTTTCTCATCTTTTCAGAGGTTACTGCCAGTATTGGACAGCTTACACGAATAAATTTGTATTAAAAAGACCAGAGTGATGAAAAATAGATTCAGCACTTTTTTGTTTACGGGAGGATGGAGGAACTCTTATCCCATTAGTAACTGAACCGCCCAAAACCGCCGTTAGCTTAATCCTTAAAACACCCGAAACCGCCCGCCCGGTGTTTTGTAGTTGTTGTTGTTGTTGTTGTTGTGTGTTTTTGCTTCACTATTTTGATTGTTTTCTTATAGAATATATAATTACGTATCTTGAAACATGTCAAGGGTCAACAAAAGTATGTCTGAATTATTTCTGTGGCACACAAATCTCTTGGTAAAGTCTTCATAAAATTTCAATTAAACACGACTTATAAGAGACAAAAATGAACATGCAGTAATTTATTTTACATAATGTAGGGATATTGCTGTACCTTCTAGGGAACAATCGGCTATAACGGAATTTTCAGATGCTAAACGGTTATACATAGTACTTACTTATGTGCTTTTATGTGCATATACACATATTCTATAAACACCATACGTATCTCATTCATAAGGAAGATGAAACTCACTCAAAGGAGACGTTGATTCCCTTGTCGTCAAATCCTGTGTGGTCCCCCTCTTGCCTGGGTACAGAGAAATTGGAAATAAGCATCAACTAGACAGGTATTTACGTTAAAGTCAGCTAGCAAAGTTAATCTTGTTCCATAACTAATTCACCCTTCAACCAACAAAGTGTGTCCATAACTTTATCGAGAAAAAAAAACGCATGTAGACCCACCTTTTTTTATTATGTCCTGTGTCAGGATAATGTTCTTTGGTATGAACATGATTCGATTCGTGTGGTGTGACGTTGAGTCTTCAAGTTTTTTCATTGTTAAGATCCCCTAAAACTCACTGGCACACGCATGTGCAACATATTTAATCCGTGTGCAAGTGTTCCTAGTTTATTTTCCTCAATGTTTGTTAAAAACAGTGAAATTCATAATTACCCTACAAGACAAAGTGGATCATATCACTTTTCCCCCGTTCGTACAGTTCTAGCCCTTAAGACAATTACTTCTACCGGTCCTTCTTTCTGGAATGAGTTAGATTCTGTTCGGCTGCAATCAAGTTCTCTAAGTTCCTTTAAGCAAAATCTAAAAGCCAATTTTTAAAAATATTTATAGTTACTTGCTGTGACCATTTTGATATATCTGTTCTTATTCTCAATGATGCCTCGCTCGGGCGTCTTCATTTGACTTCATTTGACCACATTTCTTTGACTAATATTGCAATTTTATGGAGCATTGAATCCCTGAGTTTTACCTTGAACATCATAAACTATTTTGTACATTCCGAAGAGTTTATTATAATCTCGACATACCGATTTTCGCTTGTGTTTCGTCATCTTTCGTAATTAGCATGTTGTACTAAACGCTTGTATTGTTTCTTTGGAACCTACATCCTACAAGCATTGCTTTTTAGTAGGTTCCTCATATTTACACATCATTTTATTACATGTCCTTATACATTTGTGAAATTATGTCTAAAATTGAATGTTGTGTTATACATATTTTACTCCGAAATTAAATGGAATATGAAACCTGAATGTGCAATGTGGAATATGGAACTTGAATTTTTTTTTAAAAAGTGTCTGCGTGGATGAATCATTGCCTTGCTGGACGCACGTCTATGCATTTAACTAATTTTCAGTACAATCAAACTCACTTAAAGAAGACGTTGGCTCTCCTGTCGTCAAATCTTGTGTAGACTGACTTCTGCCTGTGAACATACATATTGCAAATCAACACCATTGAGTTAAATATGTTAAAGTCAGATAATACAGATTTGATTCAACATTTAGAATCCCTTCGACCAACAAAGTATATTTTTACCCTTTCCCAAATAAAAAGGTACTGCTACAGTCTTTATTCTTGATAGTTGTTGGGTGACAGAATTTTTTTTTTCTTTCAAGCTTACAGAAATGATGCATTTCATATAATAGTGTGTCAGGCAATGAGAGAATGACAGTTCACTTTGGCAAAAAAAAAAAAGGCACACATCAATACAAAGAGATGAAAAAAGAAACATTGGACGCTATTTATCAAACCGTCACGTGTACACTAATATCAAGATTTATCCATCTGAACTTTACCGTAAACATGGTAAAATTTGCTTATTGATTGCACACTAAAAAGTAATCACTTACTCTTATACTACATTTGAATTATTTAAGGTACCAACATGTGTTTCATTGTGGACACCAATACGTTTGTAGTATGCTAAGTCGGTTTCAATTCACGGAGAGTATCGATATCCACATTTATGTTGTTAAATGTTGTTTCCACCCATGAATTTACGTCTTTGTATGTGAAATTTTGTAATGTTTTAGTTTTTTTTTTTTTTACAGACTTCTTGTCTTCACTCTGTTTTCGGCATATCTACTTTAATACTAATGTGACTTGTGGAATTGTAAATGAAATCAGAAAGTAAACTCCTGAGAAGATTGAACATGGAAATAAAGGGCTAACACTTCTGTACATGTACACTGTAGAAAAAAAAACCCTAAATAGTAACTAAAGTGTTGTTAAACACGGCAATATATTTTTCGCTACGCTTGAAAAATATGTCTTGCACAATTTGATATCACTCTGTGTACCAGATGTCTTTTGAATCGCCAACAACATGGAGAAACAGTTTCATCCGCAACATCTTCAACAGACTGACCGACATGTTGATAGATCACTTTTGTTTAGTGACCATATAACAATGGAAAAACTCTCGGCAAATAAAAATTGGCAAAACAGAAACAGTATTTCATGTAAATGTTACTCACTTGAAGCAAGCATGGTGCTTGTCTCATGGAATGTTGATACCTCTTGCGTAGACCGTCTCTCACCTATTTAGGGGGTGATAATAAAGATAAGTGACATTGGCAATGAACATAAGTAATAATGACCACAACAGTTTCTTTCCTATTATGTAGTTATGCAAAATCTCAGTGGTAAAAATATGCAAAATAACATGTACCTTTGGGGTCATTTTCCAAAAGCTTGACACTTCTCAATAGCTTGTGTGTGTTCTACAAAGTCTGAATAGAATATGCTAATGATCAGTACGTTTGTATGTACAGTACATGTATATGGATGCATTTTTACATGGATGTATGTATACGTGAGTGTGTGTGTGTCTGTGTGTATGTGTGCGTGTTTGTCCGTGTGTGTGTGTGTGTGTGTGTGTGTCTGGTGACATTGGGGCTTAGATTATTTGTCACATCTAGATTAAATTCACTATAGTACTATCAAACGTATAGGCAGTGGGAATAAAAATCATTAAACAACATAAGAAACAAACACCCACATACTCACGTACAAAGAAGGAAAACAATCAATTTTGTTAAAAACAAAAAGCTTGAATTAAGAAATACTCACTAAAGGTATTGACTGCAGTCTGTGCTGTCGATGTGCTAGTATTAACTGCGTACACCTCATCAGTGTCTACAAAATGGTAAATACAAAGGTAGACATGTACATATGTAGCAAGGTGTGAAAGGCAAATACCGTTTTTATCAAAATAATGAGTCAGTAAGCAGGGGCGTCACCAGCTTTTTTTCACGGGGGGTGCGTTTTGACACTAAATGTTTACGAGATTTTTTTGGACAGACATTTGGAATATAGGAAGCTCTCAATCCCTAGACTTTTACTGTTTTTTGAGGGAAACCAAGCGGGGAAAGGGCAACGGCGCGCCGGTAGCTAGGATTTCATCGGGGGGGGGGGGGGGGGGGAGGGTGTGGAAGTGCCGGAGAGGGTTGCATCCCTTATAAATGGATTATGGAATGACGGTGTGAAACGACAAATTACTGGCAGCGATATCAGGGGAATGGCATAACGACTACATACGAGCGAGCGGAGCGAGCGAGCTTGGAAATTTTGACATTTTACAGTCCAAAAAAACTGCCGTTTGTAGCCATATTTTTTGTCCTTTGTAAATTAAGGGGGGCGCACCGAGCGCAACTGCTGGCAATTACTGGCAGCAATATCAGGTGAATGGCATGATAATTAAATGCGAGCGAGCAAAGAGAGCGAGCTTGGAAATTTTGACATTTACAGCCCCAAAACTGCCATCGTGGAGCCATATTTTTTTCGCTTTGGAAATAAAGAAGGGGTGGGGCGCAACGGGCGCAACTGCCGGTAATTACTGGCAGCAACATCAGGAGAATTGCATAACGACTACATACGAGCGAGCGAGCGAGCGAGCGAGCTTGAAAATTTTGACATTTTACAGTCCAAAAACTGCCGTTTGTAGCCATAATTTTTTGCTTTGTAAATTAAGGGGGGTCGCACCGAGCGCAACTGCTGGCAATTACTGGCAGCAATATCAGGTGAATGGCATAATGATTAAATGCGAGCGAGCAAAGAGAATGAGCTTGGAAATTTTGACATTTTACAGTCCCAAAACCGCCATTTGGAGCCATATTTTTCGCTTTGGAAATAAAGGAGGGGTGGGGGCGCAACTGCTGGCAATTACTGGCAGCAACATCTGGTGAATGGCATAACAATTAAATGCGAGCGAGCGAAGAGAGCGAGCTTGAAAATTTTGACATTTTACAGTCCCAAAACTGCCATTTGGAGGCATATTTTTTCGCTTTGGAAATAAAGGAGGTGGGGGGGGGGGGGGGGGTCACCGGGCGCAACTGCCGGCAATTACTGGCAGCAACATCAGGAGAATTGGGTAACAATTAAATGCGAGCGAGCGAGCTTGAAAATTTGACATTTTACAGTAAAAAACAAAGCGCCGTTTGTAGGTATATTTCTATATTTAAGGGGGCCCATCGGGCGCAACTGCTGGCAAATACTGGCAGCAATATCAGGAGAGC
Source organism: Diadema antillarum (assembly GCF_040938485.1). Taxonomy (NCBI): domain Eukaryota; kingdom Metazoa; phylum Echinodermata; class Echinoidea; order Diadematoida; family Diadematidae; genus Diadema; species Diadema antillarum. Next base: position 2,505,186 of record NW_027271040.1, on the reverse strand, counting down.
ATAATGATTACATTCGAGCGAGCAGAACGAACGAGCTTGAAAATTTTACATTTTACAGTCCAAAAACTGCCGTTCTTTTCTTAGCCATATTTTTTCGCTTTGGAAATTAAGGGGGAAGGGCACCGGGCGGAACTGCTGGCAATTACTGGCAGCAACATCAGGTGAATTGCATAACGATTAAATGCGAGCGAGCGAAGAGAGCGAGCTTGAAAATTTTACATTTTACAGTCCAAAAACTGCCGTTCTTAGCCATATTTTTTCGCTTTGGAAATTAAGGGGGGCGCACCGGGCGCAACTGCAGGCAATTACTGGTATCTAGCAACATCAGAACATAAAGATTAAATGCGAGCGAACGGAGCGAGCGAGCTTGAAAATTTTGACATTTGAAGACCTGAATATAAGAACGACCCAAGTCCAATTTTTGGCCAAATTCAGTTTGACATGGGAAATTGTAGCTTATGCATGGACTCATCTTGTGTATAAATGATAAATCCCAATTATTACTCCCGGAAGTGGCTGAAATGAATGAGTTAAATCTTATATCAATGTAAGAATGAAGGACTTGGGTCATTCTTACATTCATATAATAGCGCCCTCTCTCATTATTCTCTCATCTCTATAGCAGAATATCATCTATATGAATCAAAGAACGACCCAAGTCCATATGAATCAAAGAACGACCCAAGTCCACCACACAAAATGGCCTCTCCACAATTAATGTAAATGTTAATTATTATATGTTCTAATTTGTATATACAATGTTGCCTTCCCATCACAGTTAAATAGAATATTATTGGACAAATAAAAAAGATATGAAGTTTTTTTTAGTTTACTCGAAATGGTCTTCCATGGACTTGGGTCGTTCTTATATTCATATACTCATTTTACAGTCCCCAAATTGCCGTTTGTAGCTATAATTTTTCGCTTTGGAAATTAAAGGGGGGGGGGCGCACCAGGCGCAACTGCCGGCAATTACTGGCAGCAACTTCAGGAGAATGGCATTTACAACTAAATGCGAGCGAGAGGAGCGAGCGAGCTTGAAAATGTTGACATTTTACTGTCCAAAAACTGCCGTTTGAAGCTATATTATTAATTTTTTTTCGCTTTGGAAATTAAAGGGGGGGGGGGGGCGGACGCCCGGTGCGCCCGGTGCGCCCCTCCCCCTGGATCCGCCACTGGTAGTCAAGGGTGTGGCTTTATGTTCATGACTGGGGGAGGTATGACCAGCGAGGTGGCGTCGAAGTGACCAAGCGGGGAAAGGATGTCCAAAATCTGCACTTTAGAGCATCCCCTAAACTAATTGTGCGTGTTTGTTTGTGTGTGTGTATTATATGTACATGGAAAAGTTAGGAATTAGCCCAGGTCAAGTCTTTTTATTGGCAATGCAAGACATTTTTACATAGACTAGTATGTAAAGCAACACTGCAAAATCAATGATCTAGCTTTGATATAACGAAGCGTAAGGTACAAAGGTGCTGTACATTCTACATCACATTGCGCAACATTGTGGCGACTCTTCGTTCGGATGTACTGAGTACACTGCGCACATCCTGCTTATATGCAGAATGCCAACCAGGAATCACGCTGAATCACAATCTTTTGTCGGGTCCGGGCTTTTTGAACAATGTTTCACACTATATACCTATCTAATTATGGTTAAAAGAAATCATAGAAAAATATCTTATTTCTTGATCACCTTTCATTCAAAAGCAGTTTACTAACACTTGAATTACTATTTCGGTATAGTCCAGGCTAGGCTCCATAGAAAGTGCACCTAACCTTGTTTTTTTATATATACAATGTTTTTTGGTGGTTTCTTGTCAATTCGAGGGTGCTGATTCCAAATCCGATTGATGCCACTCGCGTAACCTTGAGCATTTTCGGCAAAATGCAAAAATCCAAAATGGCCGCCAGATATGCTAATTTGGCCATCTTAATCCCAGTTATGTCAATTTTATGACCAATCATTCCATCAAAGTTGTTTAAATTTTTGTTCCTTGAGTAATTCTACATACACATGCAAGAAATTTTTCTTTTGAAGAGGTGTATTTAGTATTTTAAGCTTATTTTCAATTCAAAATGGCCGCCACTCCTATACTCATGTACTATATGAATGGCAAAACACGTGCATAGAAATAGAAGACGAATTTTCAGTCACATACCTACGCTTTTATCAAGTTTTGCATGTGCAATGCAAATCTGATGAGTGCCACTAGCAAAACAAGCAAACAAACAAGCAAACAAACAGAAAATTTATTGTTTTTAGGCTTATTATTATCCTTCTTAATACAAAACTTCAAAATGGATGCCACTCATATACCCCATCACAATTATGGACGGCAAAGTGTGCATGGAAATAAACAAATTTTCTTCTTTTTTTTCTGTCACTCAGGTACACTGTTTATCAATTTGTGTGCTGATTATAAATCAGAAGGTTGTTCCTAACAAAAGCTGTTTTGTTTTTTGATGCAAACACCCAAATTTACTCCCTCAATCTCAATTTTCCCCTAGGAATTGGAAAAATCCACCAAAACTTGAATTGATGTCAACGTCAAGATCGTTTATCAGGAATTATTAGATATGAACATTTGACACTTACTTGCCTTGAGATGTTCAACATCATAATATTCACTCTACTTTACTTAATGAAAAGGCTAAATCCTAGATGATGACACAAATGAAATTCCCAATTAACTGTCCTGTTCTTCTAAAAGCGATATTATACAAACTTTTCAGTCCCCTCATCCGAGAAAGAACATGAGGCAGGGGAAATTGGAAAAAAGGGACCACCTCACTTCCTGTCGTCAAATCTCTGAAGTGAAAACAATGGCCCAAAGTTTTTCATGTTAACCCATATGAATTATGTATGGTAGATGAATTTTACCACCAGTTTTTTTCGGAGTGAATGTGTTTGCGTATAATATGATGTCAACGGAGACTCTGAGATATGTACAGTGCTGCCTCATTCTGAAAGCAGTGCTATAACATCTTCACACGGGGTCATCCCACAAGACCGACACTCACGAGTCATACAGCCTACGAGTTCGACATTGAAAACAGGTCCCTGAGTCATACAGCTCACGAGTCATACAGTCCATAATTATGTTCGACATTAGGCAAATAAAGCCCATGAGTTCGACAATCGGCAAAAACAGCCCACGAGTTCGACAGACTCAACATGGGGCTTAATGTGTCGGTCTCGTGGGCCTTGTTGGCTTAGTGTCGAACTCATGGGCTGTATGACTCGTGAGCTGTATAACTCATGGGTTATATTACTCGTGAGCTGTATGACTCGTGGGTGTCGGTCTCGTGACGTGCACCCCTTCACACTGCTTGTCTTTAATCTACAGCACTTGCAGATTCAGGATTGCTCTAGGTAACCAGACCAACTGTGTTAGGACTCTGAATGATGGCCTCCTTAAGGTGGCTGTAAACGAACTCCACTAGAGCTCTTCTTAACATACATGGTGACATAACATTCACTTCGCGTAGGAAGTTTGCACATGATCTTGCCTTCACGTTTCATAGAAAGTCCTTGGATGACATGAGCTGAGTACTGACCTATCTCAAGACAATAGAGGAGTACTTCACCTTCCGGAGACTTTGCCCCAACCTTTATGAGATTATCATCAGACCCATGCCTTCCATCTTAGTAACCATCTTGCCAACGCTATGTTCAAGGTAGCCCTCTGTGGCAAGCCTTCCAAGCATAGGCTAAGGAAGTACACCCTCCTTCAATGGCACTCGATCACTCTCCCTCACGCTGGAAGGAAAGGATGGCAAGTGTCACCAGTGCCGTCAACGCATACCCTGACCTTCCAAACACGATAGCATGGGGGGTATTTCATGAAGCGTTTTGTCTGACAAAGTTGCTCTCAGCCAATCAGATGCAAGGATTTTAGTAGCTTATAACAGTTTGTCAATAAGAAAAGATCTTACAAAACGCTTCATGAAAGGCCCCCTTGAACAACCTGCCATCAATGCGTCTGAAATCCCACAAGCCTAGATTTCCCTCCCGTAACTTGAAAGCTTTGACCCCAAAACAGGGTGGTGCAGATGCTGGTCTGATGTCATCTCTGATACCACCCAAGTTACCTACAACACTGTCTCTGGCCTGGCAACAAAGCCATAGGGCTTCAATGGGTGGTGATCAAACAAATCTTCATGTCTTCATTCTGTTTCTATGGCAAATAATCGCCCTCTGACCCCTTAGGAAGTGCTGAACATATCATAAGATGTGGTTGCAATTAAAGAAATTGCAGGACTAATAAGCATCTTTAGCCTGAGAATTCTGCAAATTTGGGGCTGATGTCGCCTGCTGCCAAACATCCAATCAAAGGGTTCTTTAAAGACAATAAAATGACAGTTTTAGTTTTAAGACAAGACTGACTGAAATCATGATGTCAAAGTGTATATTATCAACACCTGGGAACTGTGAGAGAACTGAAAGAGGTATCTCACATTGCTCCTCGATTGATGTTCAATGAATATTTTGTACGGTATTGCGTTTGGACAGTTTCGTTTATGCCTTCACCAGTTTTTGTTTGTTTTACCTCAATAAGAAAATCAAGTTTGCTCGATGATATCAAGGCGGTACTTCTAAATTATATCATATCAAAGCGATGGAGGTTATGATCCATTTCAAACTCGCCTCAGGACTCCTCCCTCCCCAACTCCTTGCTGGAAAAACAATGTAAAGGGTATTTAGCGGTGTCATTAATGTCCGATGTGTTTTTGTCTGAAACCATGTATCTCTGCACTTACTGTACAGGATTTTTCTGTACTTTGTTAATATGGTTTTAGGGGAATGCATATAAGAAGCTTTGCTTTCTAGCTTCCCCTCCATTTTCAACATTATTTGATAAATACCGTGTATCTAGGCTTTTTAATATATTGTGTTAGTATACCAGGGAGGTGAGACACCTCCCTGGTTAGTATTACATTTTTATATTCAACCTGCATGTCGAATATGATGGTATATTGATTTCTTGCGAGACGTTTAGTGAACTTATATTCGTTGTTGAGATAAAATGAAATATATAAGAAATTGTGTTAAACATCGTAAGGTTTATGAATATTAAATGCTCAAATATACATGTAGGCCCTCTATATTGTAAGTGACACCCAACATATTTGTATTGCACATGCAACACTTTATGATAGCGTAGGTACGGGACTGCAAATACAGTAATTTTGTTCTATATGACTGTCCATGTATATGTTTTGTCATTCATATAGTACATAAGCATAGGAATGGCGGCCATTTTGAATAAAAAATGATCCTCAAATACTAAATGAACCTATATGAAATGAAAATTCTCTTGCAAATGCAGATTGAGTAACTATAGGAACAGAAATGTACAAAGTTTGGCGGAATAATTGGTCATATAATGCACATTTTTGTGTTTATCATGGCCGAATTAGCATATCTGGCGGCCATTTTGGATTTCTGCATTTTGCCGAAAATGCTCAAGGTTACGCGAGTGGCATCAATCGGATTTGGAATCAGCACCCTCGAATTGACAAGAAACCGTCAAAAAACATTGTATATATCAAAAAACAAGGTTGGGTGCCTTCTAGCCTGGACTAGTAAGTCTTTTTTTTAGTTACGCCACTGCTTTTGGGTGAAATAATTGGACAGATTTCTTGAATTCTAACAAAAAAGCAAGACAATCTTTTCATCGCGGAAATTATGATCATGTGGGGTGGGGCAAATGGTGCGCTTGCCTTTCAATATTTTTATGGGGGCAACATTTTTGTTTTATTTCAAAAGCAAGAAAATTTCTCATTTCGGGAATTATTAATTATTGGGGGGGGGGGCAAAATTAAAATATGCTTGCCCCTCCAATATTTTATGGGGGTAACTTTTTGTTTTTCGGTCCAAAAAAAAAGATAAGAAAATCTTCTCGTCTCTGGAATTATGGAGGGGGGGGGGGTGGGCAAAATAATATGCTTGCCCCTCCATTTTTTTTTTCATCTTTTTTTAAAGAGGCTAAGGCTCGCTCTTGGGCTGGCAATATGGATTGGTCAGAAGTAATGTACATGTACTTGTAAGTAGCACACGTACATGCAAACGTGTATAAGTGCTCGGTATCGTAGGGATGTACAGTACGGTCGATAAATAGTAAACACTGTAGAATACTAATAGATATGTATAAAATCAGTGCTGCCAGAACCAGGGGTGCGAATTGATTTTGTGTGTGTGTGTGTGTGTGTGTGTGTGTGTGTGTGTGTGTGTGTGTCCCTGGTGCAAGATATGAAAAAAAAATAGAAAAGAGTAATTTTTGAGGTCGCTCGCAGACTGATTTTTTTTTTTTTTTTAAGGATCTGAAGGGGGGTGCGTTCGCACCCAACGCACCCCCCCCCCCCCCCCCCCTGGTGACGCCCATGGTAAGACCACTCACTCAGTAATCTCGGCGACTAAGAACAAACGCCCATTCATCATCTAGCTTTCCTATAGTACTCCCTGGTTTAGGAGTAAAACTAATACCGAATTACAAATAGTGTTGATTAGTATCAAAATTGATGATATGTAATAAAGATCGATGCCACATTACTAGAGTGTTCAGGTACACGGATTCAACTAATTGTTAGAGAAATCATAGCAACATTGACAAGCATACATGAAGATAACATAAGACCATTAAATCTGAAGATAAGATTATCATTCCACGTTATATTCTGCTGTGATGTCAAAGCCTACAGGTTAATAACTAAAGAAGGCATTTTCAGATGCGGTTACTCCGAAAGAGTCTATATTCCACTCAAACACAACTTTATATTTCTTAGGAATCGCTTTGGAAATTGATATTTTAAGTTTAGAATGTATTGAAGTTAACTGATGTATTTTTCAAAATGTGCTTTGCCTATTAGAAAAATAATTGAAATAACAAACTAGAAATAGAAAATTCTTATAAAAGGGAACAATGTGAAGGTATTCTGACCATTTGTGACCGTGCACCACAAAACGAACATAAATGGGCACACACTGATTTTGTGTGAGGACTGAAAATAAGACAGTGAAATAGGTCAACCTAGCCGATTTTGACTCTTTCATATTTTCTGAAAGAGCAGGTCATCTTTTACATTATGCTAAAATTTGGTATCATAAAACGGGCGGGAAAGTGTGTTTTTTAGCAGTTTATCTCGAATGGTATCTCAAAGTATCCCAAATGTCAATGCCAATCATGTTGTTATTGATTTATGACAGTTCCAGTTTCTTGCTGTTCATAATGGTTTTGGTGCACTTTTTTTCAGCATAATTGATTGGCGTAGGTATTTCTGTCAGATCAGGGGTGCAAACACCATTTTTGCACTCAATTCTGTTAAAATATCACACACACACTCACATACATACACCCACACACACACACACACACACACACACACACACACACTCACACACACAGACCAGGGGTTACTCATCTATTTGATACAGACCGTTTGTTTCATTTGCGACAGCTCGGCAAGAAGGGAACGGCGGATTCCATTGCGGAAAATAAGTCGACCCTCCGGGTAGTTCCTCACACTGCAACGTTGCGGAGCCATTGATGACAAAACCTTCACCGCAGGTGAGAGTTATGTTGGACCCATATTTCATGTCATTTGTGTTCCATAGACCATTCGTCACAGGACCAGGGTAATTACAATACCCAACAGATACTTCAAATCGTAGAGGAAAGCAGAAAGGCAAATAAAAGTAATTATGTAAATACAATGATATTAAAAAAGAAGAGCTGTGCATATTATTATGGAAGACCTACATCCTCTATTAACCCGTTCCATACGGGAACCTGGTAGCTTGTGTATTAAGTCTGTGGGGATTTCGGAATTCAGTATGGAACGGGTTAAAGGCACTTGATACTTTTCGTATCACGGCTGCTGAAGATGTGGATCAATTATATTGATAAACAGGTAACATAAACGTGAAAATTGTATTTTGATCGTACCTGTGTAGACCATTCATTCCACGGCCTTTAACTTCATGAAACGTATGAAGACATGGTCTTCCGAAACAAAACTCCACAAAAATATCCCCCTGGTTGTTTTCCAGGGGAACTTACACCTCAGAATAGCAATCAATTTTCTCTTCTAGGTACCCTCATTCCAAACAAGCTCGAATTTCAGAGCTCAATACTAGTTACAAATGATATCATTGACAGTTTTTGTTGACACTTTGGGAATTTTGTAGGTTGTTTTCTCATATTCTTCTAGGTGTTTGAAAAATTAATGATCTTCCAATTCCGACAGCCATTTCTTTCAAGCAGTGAGTCGAAGCTGCTAACATTTTACTTTTTAATGCGCTGGGAAACCCGGTGTTTTGATGCATTAAACATGATCCGACATCCCGGTGGTCACCATCGATTTTATCAATGTCATTTCTATTGAAAACAGGATAGGGAATCCTTTATGAATTTCTGTAAGTTTTCATAATTGTTTTGTTTTGTTTTGTTTTGTTTGTTTGTTTTGTTTTGTTTTGTTTTGTTTTTGTTTTGTTTTTGTTTTTTTGGTGGGGGGGGGGGTTGGAACCTTACAGCCCAATGCGATAATGAGAATTCATCTCTTGGGGTGTTTTTTTTTTTTGGGGGGGGGGGGGATTTACAGGTTCAGTGTAGCCTGTTGTGCTTCCTGTTTCATCATTCTATGAAATAATATTGCAGGTTTCTTTATCTACTCATACTCACTGTTGAATGAATAATGAATGCGTTCTTCGGATATAAGAGTTGCCTGGCTGGGACATGTCCTGTTGTCGGAAAAACTTCCTTCAGAAATCATTTTGGCATACGGTGTGGACTGCAAACATAGTCCAGCGCTCTTGGTGTATGAGAGCAATCTCATTGTTTCTAGGTCTTTTTCTGCATGTAGATATACACTCCTCATCGGAATGGAAGTCAGATCCAAAGTCAAGTAGAAGCGAAATTGTTTGTTGGTTACCTTGGTAGCATCCTAGAAATCCAGGCTCTACGATCAAACAGAATGTAATGGCGGTGACGGTTACTTGGATTACGTCTTTTTGGTTTCCTTTAGCTTTCAGACTTTATCAGACCGGCTATCATCATTGTTCCTTAGGTTTTCAAATTCGAAAACGAAACAATGACCCTAGTATCAAAGGTTCATTTATTCGGAATCCTTTTTTTTTTCCATTTGACAAACAAACCTCAGGACTTATTTCATCAGTGAATCTTCGATACAACGACGAAAAGTTCCTTAGAAATGACGAACCTTTGCATTTTCTGTCCTACGGACCTTCGGAGACACGAATACTGTAGTCAGCAGAACGTCGTAAAATAATGTTCGGATAAGGAACCCATTTTCGAACATGTAGGTATGCGGAATTTGTGTGTTTCGAAATATTACGAGCCTCAACGAACCTCATTTAATTTTCGGATGAATGAAATTTGGAATAGCGAACACCATCCTTCATCTACACCATCCTAGATGACCTAAATTGCCAAACAAAAGCCTAATAACAAATAATCGAAGAAAAGATAGTCAATGTTAAACATCATGTTGTAGTAAAACATGAAATAAACCCATAAGTCTTCATACTTCTGCTACGTGTCCTCTAAATCTAAACAGTTTATCATTTGAAGTAACTACAGCTTCTGTAGCTACTATTGTGCAAAGCATAGGGTTGTAATCATATTTTGTTTTTGTTAATGAACAAAATTAAACGACAGAATATGTATTTTTACATAGAAGTATGATCAGTGACTAGGATTCTCTGTAATAAAACAAGACAGATTGACTGATTCAAACTGTCCCGTAGTTTGTCTATTGTTTTGCCTGAAAGGGTAACCTTCTCTCTTCCTCCTGTCAAAACTTTGCAGCTTTAAAGCCAAATGTAGTCTAAAAGATATATTAATGTAATTTATTTTAAATCACGTATATTAATATATAATTATTAACTTGTGCATACATAAAAATGACTGACTCTGTAAAATGTAACATGTGTTGATCGGTATTTCTGCGTAACATTCCTCTAATCTTTAAAACCTCTTTTCTACAAATTGATTAAAAAAAATTGCACCTCCTCACTCTCTATTTTTTCATTAACTTTTGAAGACTTCAGTTTTTATCCAATTTAAAAAAAAAAGTTCTTAAAGTGTCACTCTTTTAAGCGTTGGAGAAAGCTATGTTAGTCTACATTTGGTAGGTTTTGAGCTAGGCGGTCACTTATATGTACAATAAGTGTCGCCCTCATCATGAACAATCCTGTTTCGCCAACCCTTTCATTCTTCCACATTCTGATTGGAGTAGTACTATCATTGTAGCTGTGGTACTTAATTGATACCGCGTTGATTGCTGTAGGCTCACCTCGGCATTTAATTTTGACGACCCTGCTGGAGGAACACTCAGTGGTTGGACAATCACGTAAACGTTGAAATCTGTATGAGTCTGGTGCAGTGTTGTGATAGAATTATTTTTCAAATGGTCAACTGTTCTGTAAAGTCATTAATCTTGAGGCGAAATCTTCGACATAAGGATATGTGGACGAAGAAATCTTTCAAAATGTTAAACATTTCTTCATGTTTCCAAGAAATATTCAAAGAAAAAATGAAAAACAAATTGGAAATGAGTTTTAAATCGAACGAAATGCATCGACTTATCTGGCAATTGTCAATATTCAAATCTAGTCTAATATGGGGATTACCTTCTGCAGTGTAACTTGCCTTCTATCCCCCTTACCATTTGGACATGTCGATTGGGAGGTTATTTCCTTTTGATTTGTATCCCCATTCTATACGCACAACACGTCCTTGCCCTTCGGGCAGTGTTGTTACTGCATAATACATTTTTTTCATGCTGCTGTGTTAGTGAATTGTGAAAGAATTTCTACATTTTTTGCACCTTATTAAACCAGCTTAATAACTTGTCGTTTCTTATTTGTTGACCTTCTGAAGGTGTCCTTTTTTGGCCACCCATTGTTTCTTTTCTTCTGATTTGTTTATTAGTTTGTGGGTTTTCAGTTTCTTTATAATTAGTACTTGTAAACATACTGGTCTCTGTTCAAAAATATGTAGACACACAACAGTGGAGTTACCGTGAGATGAACATGTCAGCCGTTGAGCCGTACTTCGTAGTGCTGTACTGGGCACTTCCTGGGCCGAATACCCATCTGCTGCGGGGAAGCCAAGCTCTCCACAGACCAGTTCAGCAGCTTTGGCGGTAAATCCGTCAAAACAGACATACTTGCCTGAGTCCAGGACCACTAAGCCTTCCATGATAGAGGGCCCATGAGCCAGTCGCACAGAGGGCATTTCTTGGAAGTAAATTACGTTGATATTATTACTTTATCATGGAGCACTCGTTGCGCTTTCATCTGCAGTAATTTCGAGCATTTTGTTCCTTCTCGGTGTTGAACACAGAATCGAAATTTATGCATTTCTAAACGATGCAACTTAATTTCTTGCATTGTTGTGTTGCAACGCAATAAACCACGCAGCTTTGTTAACCTGTTGTTAAAAATTGCAAAAAGAAGTTATTCATCGCATGGAAATTCAAAGCGGGAAAGGGTGCCAAGCTATAATTCGTAAACACGTCTCGGATGCTGAAAATGGGAACAATGCTAATATCCTTTAAAAAAATTTGCGAAAGATAATGGAATTCATTTTACAACTGTTATTCCTCTTGTCTCTCCTTTACTCTTTTTTTTTAAGAAAAAGTAATTATGGATGCATTTCTGTTTGTTTGGATCTTTTCCCTCTTGGTTAATTTGAGAAAAGAAAAATATACATAGTTTCATTATAATTATGGTATACGCATATTGAAGGTCAAGATGAAAGCATCACTGTCACGGTGGTGTCATTAGATACTACAAAACAGTACATACCCTCCTGAACTCACTCAGAGCAAGCAATGTAAATCTTCTAATCACCCGCATCGCTTATCCCTCTATCGATGAACAAGTTCCAAAACCTGTCTTTGAATGATGTAAACATAATTTTCGGCGCGTCTAAGCTGTTTGCAAGTATTCACATAGAGTCAATGTTACACAGTTACAATTGGAATCTCAAAAAGGAGATTAACTCGCCGTATCAAATATATGGTCTTCTGCCTGTAAGAGTGTCGTGTTTTTACAATGGTCTTGATTAATATAAGGCAATAGGAGGAAGAAAGACCGTGACTTGTAATTACCACTTTCAATAATTGCTCTTAAAATGCTCAATAACTGTTGTTTATTGCCTGCGGGGGGAAACAAACAAACACGTAATGTAATGTAATCTTATGCAGATTTGATTTCGACAGTAGAAAAGCAAATAACAAGAAGAAAGAGAAAAAACAACAACTCGCAAAATATACCAGCAGTATCTATAAAGGAGACATGATTGTGTCTATCGCATAATCATATCAAAAATAATAAATACTTACCATCATAGCACTTCACGGTCATCTTGAAATTCACAGGGTATATATATATACCGTATAGTCAGCTTCGTCTTATGGCCCAGCGATAAAACGGACGAAGGCGGAGCGTCGCTTAAGATGAGAGTGCTAAACGTTTTGTTAGCTATTTCATCTGAGACTCAATTTGTGTGAGAATTCGCCTTCCAATAGGTGCCTGTACAACCCAACCGTCACTGTTGGATACGCAGTTTTTATCACACGACAGTTCACGCTCCACAGACCTTTCCATACAGTTCAGAGATATTACTGCGAGATAACAAGAAGACGAAATGAATTTTATGTCACATTGAAACTCTGCAAAAAGTCTCATTGCTTTTTGTAATATTTTGTCTGAAAAGTGGAATAATCTTGGCAGTAAATTGGGTGTTTCCCGAGATTTTTTATTGTTTTAATTTTACTTAGAAGGCTCGGTGCATATTTTTTTTCTTATAGTGTAAGGAGTGTCGCTAGTTTTGGATGGGCACTTTTGTTTTCTTTTTTCTTTTTGATCTTTCAATTTTCTCTCAAGAGGTTTGCCAAAGTTTACTTTTCACACAGGTATTTGTAGTAAGTCAACTTATAATATGTACCAGATTTTAGGTTGATTATTTAAGCTATTCGCGGTGGTTCGCATTCACTATCAAATCGATGTTGTGTTTTGATTTAATTTGTAATCTGAAAACCCGATGTTGGTGAATAAGGTATCATTCCAAGTTTTAGATTAAAGTAATCGCCGCGAGAATGCTGCATTTATCCAATGAACATACATGGTGAAATGAATGTTGTGATGATTATGATGCGTGTTGTGCTAAGTAACGTACATTAAACGATGGGAGAAGGGAAATATAAGATAATCATTTTGTTCGCGGAAATATAAAGAGGTTATGTGAGAAACATATATGCATATTTAACGGCACTGAAGTAATGGTGGTTATCATAAACATTTTGTTATAAGCAATCTATCAGCTACTGGTAACAAGTATTGACAACATGCATGAACATCAATATAAGAGTGTCTATTTCCTTTTGTGCAACGGCCGGCTTGAACGATTTATTACGATCAAAACATAACTAATAATAGTGCTTATTACAATCATGTTGATATCATGCTGTCAATAATAGAATTATACTGGGTAGATAATAATAACAGCAACAACAATACGTACATGGATCAGTTGAGAAAGCGAGGGACGGATAGCAACAGATGAAACCAGCAAACACCAATGCTAGGGCCGCCATTCTTCCTTTGGGTTTCGAAACTGTACCAATTATCAACCACTGTTTAGAATTCGAGTCCCAGCTACATGCAAGATATCTCTGTAGGAAATGGTCATAGGCCAGACAAAGGTACCTTCAGTAAAAGCAGTGAAAAGCATACGCCGCGTCCTCTCTATTGTACGGATTGATAAAGGCTGTATAATGAATCACTTCTTGGGCTGTAATAGAACAGACGATCACATAGGGGGGGGGGGGGGGTCATTGCGGGCGTGCGCTTTCGTTTATAAATATCAAACTAAGAGTTCCTACATGTAGATATGCATGAAGTCAGTTTACTAGTTTCCTCAGCCCACTAAGGCCTGTAAATCATTTCTTCAATGCGTGTGAAAGCTATCGCAATTTCTCGAAAATGTTTAAGTAGTTAAATATTCAGTTTCATATCCGTATAGAAGTGACTTCGAACAATGGTATGATTTTTTTTTCATGCGTGCAAAGAATAGCCACTTATCTTCCTTATTATCATAGCAGTAAACTGATATCGCTTTTTATTTTCAACGCTAGCTGGAGGAGAACCACTTCATTGTTGTGACACGAAAACAGCAGACGTCTGGTTTTGAATGATGATTAATGGCTATTCAAATTAAGGTCCTGGAGGGGTAATGCAAAGATTTTGTGTTTGATAATGTTGGCATTGTGTATCACAAGCCTTACTGATTATTTAGTGAACCCGATATCACAGCGTTTAACTAGGATTGCCTGTCAAACACACGCACACACACACACACACACACACACACACACACACACATCTCTCCTACTCTCTCTCTCTCTCTCTCTCACTCTTTAAATTATGCGCTTACAATGGCTTAGGCGCTATTTTCCTGGCTGAGTCTGGGGAGTCAACTATCTGGTCAAATTGTTATTGAAAATGCAAACAGAAACGCAACATCGGTACTATTCCAGTAATTAAGTACACGCATACACACACACACACACACACACACAAACACACACACATATACTAGGTGTTACAAAAAAAAAAATTCCCCACTTTTGATCCGTAGCAGTCCGAAAACTGTTCATCAGATAACACTGACATTGGTATGAGCAATAGCTGAATAGTGTACAGTTTTGTTGGCGGTAATTTTGATAGGAAATTATAAATCAGTTTCATTAAATTCAAGATTTACTTTTAAGATAGATTTTCAACCCTCTGTACAGAACTTCATTTTGCACTGGGGTCAATTGGTGTGTATGGGAGTAAATGGTTAACAGCCAGTCGGTGGTCTTGTACAATGGCCAGGGTTTGAACGCTGTATCATATATTCCTGAGAAATTCCACTATCACAGCTTCTCTTTATTCATCCTGAAATGTTGTCTATGAACATGACGAAAGCACATGGAAACATGTTCTTATTTTTTTTTTCTTATGCATGCATTTTACCCGTTACCATGAATTCAGACTAGCAGTGCCCAGGGCAATCCATCATGGAAATTTTTGATAAAGAATTCATGTGCCTAGGAGCAAGAGACCAGAAGCCTAGTCAGCAGAGTTGTGAAAAGGTGGTATTCGTGGTATTCATGTCTATTGTTCAGGGTCATTGTAAGCACACACTCACATACACACACATCCTTGGTTCCTGTGCAAAGTTTAACTTTATACAGAGGGTTAAAAATTGCCCCAGATCTAGAACTTGACTTTCGAATTAATCATGAATTTAATGAAACTGATTCATGCTATCGTATTCAAATCACATCCAACTGAATTGTATACTATTCAGCTATTACTCATTTCAATGACAGTGTTGTCTTATATACAATTTTGGAACTATTAAGGATCAAGATTGGGAAATGTTTCTGTGTAAACACCTAGTCTATACATTATAATATATACATTGTATATATATATATATATATATATATATATATATATATATATATATATATATATATATATATATATATATATATATATATATATATATGTGTGTGTGTGTGTGTGTGTGTGTGTGTGCGTGTGTGTGACCCTGCACCACAAAACAAACAAAAAGTCGCCAGACATGGATTTTCAGTTAAGCTTAAAGAGCACACTCTCAGCTTCAAAATGATGCATAACTCACTTTGAATGGATTTTCCTAACCCATATAAACATTGGAAACAAAGCACACACTCTGGAAAGGGTGAACTGAAAAAAGAGGCTCTGAAGTACAGGGTCTATTCAAGTACTGGGTAGGGTCTATTCAAGTACTAAGCCGTGCTACCTGTGCCATGAATGGGACAAAAGCATGACGTTAACCACTGTAGCATCGACAGTTAAGGGATTACTAGATTAAGCTGAAAATGAAAATGGTCTATTGCCACTTTCTGACTATTATTGATGCCAACTTTCAGAGCAGTAGCATTATCCTTTCAAAAGTTGTTAGAGTTGAAAGTGAAGAGGGTGCAAAGGATTTTTAGGAAATTAAAGGGGCCTCTAACAAAAACCTGATTTTTTACTCTACCAAAAAAGGGGTTGTAGAAAAACTGCTGAAAACCCATTTTCCTTTCAATTTATGATCCCAAACTCAAGAATAATGTAGAAGAATAGCTCTTATCGAAAATATGGAAAACTCAAAATTGACTCGGTTGACCCATTTCACCTTTCTTGAGTCCTCACGTAATATCAAGGGGTGCGACTTTTTGTTCGTTTTGTGGTGCACGGTCACAAATATATAGTAGATGGCTCAGACAGTTTCATCTGGTATGTGATTGGTCGAGAGTTTGTCACTAGATATTGTTTGCGAAGATCGCAAATGTTATATTTCCCAGCTCGTTATATTTTCACCAACTGGTCAAAATTTAATGAATATATTTTGTCCGTGTGTGTCGCCCTCTTACGGTTGAAATACGAACATTACACCAATATAAGGGTGTGGAACCACGTTGCGTTGGAACGAACAAACGATTACTATCGATAACTGCAATCTGGATCGATATAATCTGCCCCCCCCCCCCCCCCCCCCCCCCCCCCCACTTTCCCACGATACGTGCGAGAGAGAGTACTGAGTAATAAGTAGACGGCGCGGCGCGGCGCGGTGCGGAGTAGCGTCATACGCTAGGCCTGCCTGGGTAGAATTCGTGATCATATTTTCCCTTAGCGCTGCGCGCTTCGGGAAAATAGAATCCCTTGGGGAAAATATAACTCCCTGACGGTCCAAAGAATTATTATATTCCACCTCATTCCAGTCAATATCTGTATAACATAATAATGTGACCCTGCATCACAAAACAAACAAAAAGACGCCAGACATGGATTTTGAGTTAAGGGCAGACTCTGAAAGAACAGACTTAAGCTTTTAAATGATGTATAGCTCAAATGATATGGAAAGCATTCGCTCTGGAAAAGTGTTAACCGAGAAAAGAGGCCCTGAAGTACAGAGTCTATCTGTATTGATCATCTTTACCAAAAGTGCTAGCTGTGCGATGAATGGGACAAAAAAACAGGATGTAAACCACCTAGGCAACGGCAATGAAGAGATTATCAGATTAAATTGAAACTAAGCATGTTCTAGCGACATATTCTGTCCATGATTAATGCCAATTTTCAAAGCAGTAGCCTTGTCCCTTCAAAAGTTATCAGACATGAAAGTGAAGAGTGTGGAAAGGATTATCAAGAAATGAAAAGGGGTCTCTAAAACATACCTGATCTCACTATTATACAAAAAAAAAAAGTTGTAGAAAAACTGCTGAAAATGCACTTTCCCATTTATTTTATGATCCCAAACTTAAGAATAATGTAGAGAAAGGGTAGTTCTGTCAGAAAATACGAAAAACCCAATAATGACTTTAATTGACGCGTTTCACATTTTTTGAGTCCTGACGTAAAATCAAGGCGTGCCACTTTTTGTTTTGTGATGACGGTCACATATACATACGATAAGCGGAAACAATAAGGCGCCTTGGCAGATTACATTGTGCAGGAAAACAGCGGCGCCGCCGTTCAGCGGTCCTTTGAGCGGCGCTTTGAAAAGCCCGTTAATACGCCGGGGTACTCAAGCGTATTCCCGCAGTGGCCCGCTCTCCGGCTTTTCCTTACAAAACGCCGCTAGGGTTTTGCAAACCCTTTTATGAATAACAAACTCCTTGTTGTGACGAACAACTTTTTTAGAACAACGCCCTCTCGTGGCAGCGTCTAATAGTGACTTTGAACAGTATGCTGGAGCACAGAACTCTACACACAGTGTTAGTAGTGAAGTTTAGAGTTCTGAACCCTGTAGGTAGCACAAAACAGAAAATGATAAAACGCTGTCACCTCATAGGTTCGTCTCACCTCTGCAATTTGCATACTGAATGCAGGTTCAAATGGCCCATATCAGGAAGATGAAACTTAAAGCATGTGATTTAACAATATGCTTTCAATGTTTGTACAGTGTATCTTATCTTCTAAATAATAACGATGTATATTTTCGATCTTTATTGCCACAAACATGGAATATATTTCAATCAGGGCTTTTTATGATGGTTTGAAAGTAGAAATTTTAATCAATTTGTCGTAACATGTGTGTATGTGTGTGTGCGTGCGCACGCGTGTGTTTGTGTGTTGGTTTGTTACTTTATTTTTATTTTTATTCCTTTTGCTGTTATCAGTGATTTATGTATTACAACACATGCAACCAGTAGTGACAGTAATGACGCACAGAAGTCAGGGAGTTTGGGCCTGCACGGGCAAGAGTGTTTGTTTTTTGTTTGTTTGTTTGTTTGTTTGTTTGTTTGTTTGTTGTTTTGGGTTTTTTTTTTTTTGCTATTAGGCACATTCATGTTGTACAATAACACGTCAATTAATGAAACTGAAGTTTCCAAACTACACGAATGTCTATTTTCCATGTTTATTAAATCTGTTTAAAATGTATTAAATACAGATTTCGATTTGTGTCAAAATAATTATAATTTTGTTACTGGACCCCATCGATATAAGCCCTGCTTTACGCGTGTCCATGACCTTTCATTGCTATACTTTTTTCGATATAATTGCGTGCATATTTTTGTTTGCATGTCTATACGGACGTTTCTTTTTTGATGAACGGATGCATACAATTTAATTGAATGTGCATTGCAAATGCATGCAGGACTGTTGATATGTTGTGTGTGTATTGTGTTCACTTGTCTGTCATTTTTTGCTATTAAAGACAAATCAGTTGAACGTATAAATTGTTCTCCAGCATAGCGATGCTGAGGAGGCTCGGCAGTTGATGTGCATACTGCTATCTTGATGACATCCAGCTGTTTTTGCAACATATATATATATATATATATATATATATATATGTGTGTGTGTGTGTGTGTGTGTGTGTGTGTGTGTGTGTGTGTGTTTACTCGCGGTTTGTCTCTCATTAGGTATGCCGGCATTGTTGCCCTGTGTATAGTTTTGTATGATCTTAGATTCCACGATTTATTTTTTTTTTCCTCCATGATCGCGCTATGACTTTTTATAATCAGTATCTCTCGAAATCCTCCCAATCTGTCTAACTCCTTTTTTTTCACCATCGTAATTCTATTATCATAAACTCTCAAGACTCCAAACTACAAGTACCATATCGCGGAAATTATTTCAATCAATATTTCCTTTGAACAATAAAAACGTCAATCTTGTGCTGTTAAAACACCCAATGTCAGAAGATAATTTCAAATCCATACCAGCTGTCGAACTATCATTCGACTTTGAATATCAACACGGCAGTTTAATATTAAACATCCATAGATCCTCGTCACGCACGCGTGTATATGGATACACACTATAGAATGGCGTTACCAGTCGTTTTCTTTTTATCGTTTTTATGGCAAAGCGGTTGTATTTTGTGTACGTAATGTATGTACGAAATTATTACAAGAGGATAAAAATATACTGCGGATGTAGAAAACGAACAACAACATCAAACATACCTGCATTGGACGTGACGGATGCAGGCACTAATTTCGCCTTGCAAACATTTACACATTTAAACCAGCATGTCTCAGCGAAGTCATAATACCGGTATACAGTTTGTATATTTTATGCTGCATGCTTAGCATCTACCGACATTTGAATCCGACTCTCTCGGTCAGCTAACGAACAGATGTATATTGCGTGACTATCATGGAATGTTGAAATGTACATGTCAAGTATCTATCAATTCATGAATCTATGTGCTTATTTATTTATTTATCTATTTATTTGTTTGTTTATCTATTTGTTCATCTATTTATTTATCTATTTATCTATTCATTTAGTTATTCATTCAAACGCTAATCCAGGAAGAAAGAAAATATTAGCAGTTGCTTTCATCGAAGTCCTATGTGAACATAATATTTCAGGCAGTCAGAGGCTGCAGCCAAAAGATAGTGATAGAGAAGGCTGCAACCAAACGATTGGGAAAGCGTGATCTAGAGAGTGCAAAGGGCTGCTGCAAAATGATCAAAAGGGCTGCGAGATTATGACTGAAAAGGCCGCAGCCAAACCCACCAAAGGGCCGCGGGAAGAGCGCAATAGGGTATAGAATGTAATGCCAACCAAATGCCTATAGAATTCGGCATATACAAAATAGGTGGTACAGGTACAATAGATTTCAGACACCCCGACCTGTCCATAGTGAGATCTCCGATCCCATTGTTATGTCCGGAGAAGATGGACACTTCCGCGATGGGCACCGTGAGTCGATCATTGCTCATTGTCTTTCCAAAAACAAACCTTTGTTGTGATAGCAACGGAGGCTGAAACTGCGTGATTGATGGTCAGCTCCGTGTTGCATTTCCAGCAACATGCAGATTAGTTCACATCCTCTATAGAGAAGTAAGTTCAATAAAATGAGTTAAAGTTTCATACCCTGATACTGTATTTGGATTGATTCCCTGTCTTTTATCGTTGCGGAAGGTGACGTTGTATTTTTTGTGTTTTTTGTGTTTTTTGTGTGTGTTTTTTTTTTTGTTTTTTTTTTTTTTTTTTGGGGGGGGGGCTTCGGTTTGTAATCTATTTTTGATACTGCCGCCATCCAAACGACTGAAAGAATTAACGCTGGATGAGCTTTAATAGATTGCCTTTAAATAGTATCATACTGTACTTATTATTAACATAACATAACATAACATGTTTTTCATTATAACTTGTTACAATGCGTGTGTGTGTGTGTGTGTGTTTGGGGCACATGGGCAATATCCCTGAAAACCTCACACAAAATAATGAAACAAAAAAGATTTATCCATTTGCAGTTACCCAAGCGCGCGCACACACACACACACACACACACACACATACACATCTAAAGTAATAAAGTATCTTGTTGTAAAGTATCTAGAGTGTAAAGGTCTAACCGGATACCTTATCAGTCGATACAATCGCAATTCCTTCAGTCTTCAATAGATTACCACGCCCTCTACACAAGAGTGTCTTTAACTATCATTAAACTAATACAACACTAACATTCTTCCGGTGAAAACGCAGAGTCATCTCACTGATGACTTTATCCCCCTTCCAAGCCGGCCACACATCCCACAAAAGGCCGAAGCAACTCATTGCTCTCCTCTACACCCTCTCCAGCTCGTCCAGAACAAAGGCAAAAACGCAATTATTTTCGTATCCCAATAGCCGATTCTAATTTGTTGTCCTAGATCTCGAGAGATTTGTAGCTTTCTTTGTAACTGTCCTGAATAACTCAACGAAATAGAAATGTGACCACCCAAACTGGTAGAAAAGCAGACAAGTAATAACTTTAATTCTTATACTCTAAACAGAAAATGACGTTCTGTAAATTCATAATGCTGCCTTCAACCCAGTCATAAATATCCAACTTCATCCATTCTGCAGCTGTTGATTTGGTGACCTGCTAAATTGCATTAAATTTTTGTTTTTATGGTCCCATGGAATGTCAATCCGTCAGTTCATTCTAGCCGTTCCTCCAAAATTTGTACTCCAGCTATTACAGACACCATGGTTACCTATGACTGCAGTGACTGTAGAAAAGCAGGCCATTTGTAAAGCTTGAGAAAAAGCAAACAATTCGTTCAAAAGTTATCAATTTTCAACAGAAATTAATGGTTTACATAAAGATAAATGTGCTGATCAAGAATATTGTTTTGACTCAATTGGGGAAAGATGTCACGAACACGAAAAGGCAGAGGATTGAGGGAACGTCACTATTTGTTACTCTGCTAACAAGACGAAAAAGAGCATATGCACTCACACACACACGCACACACGCACAAACAAACACACACACACACACACACACACACAAACAAACAAACATAAACAAACAAGAAATAGAATCGCCTCTTCCTGGAAAGAGTTCGACACAACGTAGGTCAGTTACAAAGGAATGGATGAATGAATATTTTGAAGAAAAACATTGGAATCTTGTGAATTACACTTTTATCATATTCCCTTCCCCAGGCCAAATACAACCTCGTCTGCCCTTGTCAGATTGTGTGATTATGTGGGGTGTATTTAAGTGACCAGATAATCGTTAAGACGTGTTCATTGCTTGTGATTCTTTGATATATCGTTACACTCTCGAAGTATAATTTGTTTCATGTTTACTTGCATTCGTTAAAGTTTCTGTATTGTCCTGACATTCCTTCATTTCATTTTTTTTTATCCTGTGAATACTTTAGGATAAATTTTGCTACAAATCCACATTTTCGTCTTGACTTGTACATTGTACTTTCTTTGTGACATATTTCTCAACGGTTAAAAAGTGATGACGCATTAGAAGATACTGCCCATGGTATGCATATTATTTGTCATTTGTTTTGAACTCAACTGAAAACCAACCATATATTGACATCCAGCTTTCGTAATTTCTCTTGTTTGGCGAAGTTGTGTACAATGTAGTTCATTATGGGCACGTCGTTGATCTCAGAGAAACATGTCCACAATACAGACAGTTTTTTCCTTGAAGCCCTTTTCAAAAAAAAAATGAATTTTTTATGCGTAATCGAAGAAAAAAAGTATGTTATTGTGCTATTATTTTCGTCTAAAAGCAATGAAAGAATCTCACGATCAAGTATTGATTTGGAATGACAATTTCATGTTTAGATAATGTTTCATGCTTGTTATTTTACATACCGTTATCATCATGTGTCATTCTTAACTCTCTTTGCTGTAAAAGCGGATTGGAAAGACAGCTGCTCGTATAGAGGTGAACCACTAAAAAAAATAAATGATAAAACAGGTAATGATAATGTTACTGCAAGGGTAAAGTAGATATTAAAAACCTATAGCTACACCTCTACCAACAGCAACGTCATGCACTTTTCCCTGTGTGTCTATCGTGAATGTTGAAAAGCAGACCAGTTTATGGAGCTTGAGAAAAAGCGAACAATTCATTGAAAAGTTATCAATTTTTAATAGAAAATGATGGTTGTTAAAAATCAACATCCTGATCAAGACCATTGTTTTGACTATCAAAATTGGGGAAAGATGTCACGAACACGAAAAGGCAAAGTACTGAGGAAACTTCACTTAAAAAAAAATTGTTACTCAGCTAGCAAAACTACAAAGAACACACGCACTCACACGCACACACACACACACACACACACACACACACACACACACACACACACACACACACACAAGAAGTAGAATCGCCTCTTCCTGGAAAGAGGTCGATACAACGTATGTCAGTTAAGGAATGAACGAATGAATACCTTGAAGAAAAACGTTGGAATCTTGTGGAATACACTTCTATCATACACACCCTTCCTGATTCAGGGCAAATACAACCTCGTATGCCCTTGTCAGGTTGTGTGATAATGTGGGGTGTATAAAACTGACAAGATAATCGTTAAAGGGATAGTACAGTTTTGGTGGAGATGAGAATTGGGTTTTTAACTTTTTGCGAGATACCAAGAAAACACTTATGATATAGTACAGAACATACCATTTTAAGAGGAATTCAAAGTTTATGTGACGAAGATCGGGTTTGGAATGACTGAAACATCAAAAAACAAAGTAAAACAAAGCGATCGTAATAAAGTGTGGGTCCCACACTTTATTAGAATCGCTCTTTTTTGATATCTCAGCCATTTCAAAACCAATTTTCATCAAATAAACGTTGAATTCCTCATAGAATTACATGCTCTTTCACATTTTATAAGAGGTTCCTCATTATCTCACCAAAAATTGTTAGAAACCTGAAATTAGGTCTCAACCATAACTGTACAATCCATTTTTATCCTGTGAATACTTTAGGATAAATTTTGCTACAAATCCACATTTTCGTCTTGACTTGTACATTGTACTTTCTTTGTGACATATTTCTTAATGGTTAAAAAGCGATGACGCATTAGAAGATACTGCCCATGGTATGCATATTATTTGTCATTTGTTTTGAACTCAACTGAAAACCAACCATATATTGACATCCAGCTTTCGTAATTTCTCTTGTTTGGCGAAGTTGTGTCCTTGAAGCCCTTTCTCCTGGCTTTGAAAAAGGCGTACCCTTCATTTCATTATCTGCTACTGATTTCTAACTATGCTATTAAACTTTGCAAAGATACGTGCCGCCTATTCAATAGGGAGTTTTCGCAAGCACGACGCGGCCGGGATTTGAGCATACCATGTGCAAATTTGCATCTGCGCATGATCAAATCCGAGAAACGTCCCGTGGGGAACATTGGTGCGCGGGATTCAGCCAAAATAGCGTTCGGTCCCGACGCTGGGCATGAGTGAGCCAGTCAGCCAGCCAGCCAATCAGCGATCTTGTCCCCACGCCTCGTCCTGTACAGGAAAGCGAAACTGCTATGGTGACGGGAGTCCGAGTACGGGTACTTTCACAGTTGATTGCTTCCGCGTACTCTCGGTCTGTCCTTCGTGTAGCGAAAACTTCCTTATAGCTGATCAACGCCTTTCAAATCTGCAACAACACGTAATCTTCCATCAATACCTTTTGTCTCGATACGGAACAATACGCCATGGCAAGCGATTGGATACAAAAGTGTCAATGTATTGAAAGCACCAAGATTACCACTCACGCAACCTTTTGGTAGAACTCGTCATTACATCATTACAGTGACGAGAGGGAGAGAGAGAAAAAAAAATCGATTTTGGTAGAACTGAATATATCACATCTCGTCATTTAGATCCATGGTGGTGGAAATTAGCGTAACAATTAAGGTGATAAAATGCTACTTTCAATCTGTTTTCAATATAAAACAGCAGAGAAGGCGTTTACGCATGATGGCGTGAACAAAACGGCTTAGGATCAGCATGTCACACTGCACGGCTTCTAATACAATCTTTTCATACTAATTTTAATAGCTGTACGTCTTGCCAATCATGACTTCGTGAAAATGAATTAGGGCTATTACAAATGAAGACAGTATGTAATCATACGGTGCTTCAGCAATTCAGGAGAAATAACAATTAAGCTGAAAGATTGTAATACCTTTACATGTAATACATAATACCACTCGAAGGCCTACTTCAATTTGTACCATGATTTACAAGTGCTACCTCTACATGCATGTTTTAGTACTTTTCGTCTTTCAGTGTACAGAACAAGGCAGATTTTTCTTTTGTTTTCAATTACAGGCAGGATTTTGTCTCTGTGTGTGTTCTCGTCAGTGTATGTTTGTTTGTTTGTTTGTTTGGACGAAGTTAGAGTGGACATCATTAGCTTATTCGACCCCTGATGAGTCTCGCATAAACTATAGTTAGCTATTCTTTCTCAATTAAAATTCATGCGCATTGGTGGGAACTATAATTGTATGCATGTTCTTACTTTCAAAGAAAATCAATGGAAAGGAACCGCGTAAAAGATATTCCTCATAGCTGCGATTCACCTTTCTCTGTGTCATTTACACCTACAAATTGCAATACATGTTCTCATCCCTTCTTCACGACTACTTTGTACTTTAAGTTTCCTGATGTATCCTGTCGCTGCTACGCAGATGACACACATATGTATTTGTCGTTCACACCTGACGCACATGCTCAGCAGCAAAGCGTCACTCACATGGAAATATGTGTCAATTATGTACGTGAATGAATGCTGCTAAACAAACTCATGCTAAATGACTGTAAGACTGAACTGTCATTGATTGGCACATCAAAGCAAATATCCAAACTTTCTTTTGATGGGATATGGGTTAGAAGTTCTGTCATAAAGTCATCTTCCATTGTCAGGAATCTTGGAGTGTGTTTTGACACGCATCTGAACAGGGAAGCACACATCACACATGTGTGTAAATCATCATTGTACCATAATGATTTATAACCTTAGACGTATCAGCAAATATTTTGATGAGAACAGTATGAAAATGATGTCCAAGCATGTATTGTTAGTAAAATGGATTATTGTAATGGGTTATTATATGGACTCCCTGATTCTCAAGTTGGGCACCTGCAGCGAGTCCAAAACTCCTGTGCAAGGCTTATCTGTAACAAACCTAGGTTTTCAAGGATTACTCCTCTTCTGAAAGATTTACACTGGCTTCCGATTCGTAAACGAATATTGTTTAAGATCTTGTTGATTGTGTATAAGCCACTTATCGGTCAAGCCCCCAGTTACATATCCGAATTATTAGTGTTTAAATCTCATCGACATACTCATAATTTGCGCAGTTCTAAGGACACTCTCCTTTTACAGATTCCAACATGTAAAACAAAAGTAACATTGGGAGACAGAGCATTTGCCTGTGCAGCTCCCAAACTCTGGAATGATCTACCATTAGAAGTCCGGAAATCCCCAACAGTAGCAGTCTTTAAATCACGACTCAAAACACATCTTTTCATTTAACTGCTCGTTATTATCATGCACATCAGAAGCTTTTGCAGCGCAGAATATATGTCTATAGGTTTTGCGCTTTATAAATTGATATATTATTATTATTATTATTATGCAACACATACTGCTTAGGCCTATATACTGTTACAACAACTACTACCACTATCTATCACTACTTTTTTTATTACTATCTTTTCCATACCGTAATTGCTATGTATGAAACAACAAATAACAAACGTCTCGTGAATGAGTAAACAAAGTAAGACCGATTGATAAATTGATATATTATAGATATATAGAAAGTAGAGACATAGCTAGACAGCTTGATATACATGATGACCACAGTTTTTAGAGATGAGATCGCTGAAAGGGATTAATGTTGATCATCGAAGTGGATCTTAAGAGCCTTTGATACCAACAAATTGATATGAGTATTTGTAATCAGAATTTAATGAATATACATTGAACTCAGATGCCGAATACATACAGTGCACCCTTATATACCATTTCTCACTCTCTCGCACTATTAAGACTCTGTTATCTTTTTTATGTGATGTGCTGTTTGTTTTAGTATGTGCTGTTTTTTTAGTTGCGTGTTGCATGATTACATATATATACTATGTACTATATGTATATACACATACATATGGAATCAATATAGTTTTGCGTGGGGGTGCGTCTATATACATAATAATTGTGTGAGAGCGTTTTATATGCGCATTCTATTTGCACTTGTTACATATAGGACTATTATTCTTTCTTGATCATAATGATGGCTCTGAGAAGAGCCGTTTGGGTTCGATAGAGAAGGGCGAATTCACGCCCTTGAAATCCTCCTCTTTCGATGGATTTTACGACATTTGCCGTTCACCGCGTCTCGCAAAATGCGAATTTTGCGAGGACCGTCATATCTGGGATATGACTTTGCCACTTGGCTGCTGATAGCCTTGAAACGCTGGTCATCGATGAGGGCAGAAAACGGTGGGTCAACAGTGCGATCACCGTTGAAGCTGAAACCGGCCAACTCATCGCCTTCGTAGACCAAGCTCATTGTCTTCAACAGAAGAGATTGACCGCACTTTGCTCTTGCAAGCACATGCAGGAATCTCTTTCAATCACGCAGCCTCCGATGCTATCACAACAAAGGTTTGTTTTGAGAAAGACAATGGCTAATGATCGATTCACGGTGCCCATCGCGGAAGTGTCTTCTCCGGATATAACAATGGGATCGGAGATCTCACTATGGACAGGTCGGGGTGTCTGAAATCTATTGTACCTGTACCACCTATTTTGTATATGCCGAATTCTATAGGCATTTGGTTGGCATTACATTCTATACCCCATTGCGCTCTTCCCGCGGCCCTTTGGTGAGTTTGGCTGCGGCCTTTTCAGTCATAATCTCGCAGCCCTTTTGGTCATTTTGCAGCTGCCCTTTCCACTCTTTGATCGAGCTTTCCCAATCGTTTGGCTCTAGCCTTCTCGATCACTATCTTTTGGCTGCAGTCTCTGGCTGCCCAAACTTCATACAGGACATCGATGAAAACAGCTGCTAATATATTCGTTCTTCCTGGATTTAAAGAAAACACAGATTGAAATCATTTCCGCGACATTACACATGTAGTTTGCAAACTTGGGAGTTTATCACATCGAAGCATGACGGTGAATAAAAAAGTTAGACAGTGGGAAAGATTTCGAGAGATACTAATTATAAAAAGTCATAGAGCGATCATGGAGGAGAAAAAATAATCACGGAATCTTAGATCATACAAAACTATACACTGGGCTACAATGCATACCTAATGAGAGACAAACCGCCAGTAAACACACACACATATGGTATATATATACATATATATATATATATATATATACACGTGTATATATATATATATATATATATATATACACATATATATTATATATTTAACAAAAACAGCTTGATGTCATTGAGATATAGCAGTATGCATATCAATATCAATACATATGGACGTTGAACTAATGACTTTTTAATAGTATAAATGACAAACAAGTCAACTCTTACACAAACACACACACACAACACGCATACACACACACAAACAAACACACACATGCAACATATCCACAGACCTGTCCCTCAAGAAGAAAGATGTTTTGGAAAGTTTGTATTCTATTCCCATCATTCTTTCCGCGACCATTTTGGTGTTTGTGTTCTTCACATGCAATGCATGCGTGTTTATTCTGTCTTTTTTTTTCTTTTTAATATATCAGAAACGTAATATCTTCCGGCATTTCGTAGGCCTGTGATTATCAAATATACCTGCGAAGAATTTGATCTTCGGGACTATCTAGAGTTTATACCTGTCATTCGGAGGTTTAATTTCTATGTATCCTCTATATAATTGTTTATAGTAATTAATCCCATACTGATACATCAAACGAGATCAAAAAAAAAATACGAGCAACAAAGGGAGTCAGTGGCGAAATACAAACGGATGCGTGTGATGATTTTACAAGTCCAGTGCTCTTGCACGAAATCGAGACGTGTTTTTGTTTTAATACATGAAGAGTACGTGATGTAGTACTACCCCATCCCCGTAGGGTTATGTTCGTATAATACGGGATTGTTTTATAGGGGATAAAAGGTTTAAAGACAGGAAGGGGGACGTAGGGAGAGACGGACAGAAATACACAGACAGACGGAAAGAGAAATGTAGTATATGTTTTATCGTAAATACAATGTGGATCAAAACGACATTTACCGTTGAAATGGAGATAATTTCTTTAAAACTTTTTTTTTTCAAAGTCTAATGATATCACAGATCGAGAAAGATATGAATGATCGCCGTATCAATGAATTAAATTTTCTTAAAGGAGAAAGTTTTGTTCTGTCAACAAAAACAAAAACAAAAATGAATTTTTTATGCGTAATCGAAGAAAAAAAGTATGTTATTGTGCTATTCTTTTCGTCTAAAAGCAATGAAAGAATCTCACGATCAAGTATTGATTTGGAATGACAATTTCATGTTTAGATAATGTTTCATGCCTGTTATTTTAAATACCGTTATCATCATGTGTCATTCTTAACTCTCTTTGCTGTAAAAGCGGATTGGAAAGACAGCTGCTCGTATAGAGGTGAACCACTAAAAAAAAATGATAAAACAGGTAATGATAATGTTACTGCAAGGGTAAAGTAGATATTAAAAACCTATAGCTACACCTCTACCAACAGCAACGTCATGCACTTTTCCCTGTGTGTCTAACGTGAATGTTGAAAAGCAGACCAGTTTATGGAGCTTGAGAAAAAGCGAACAATTTATTGAAAAGTTATCAATTTTTAATAGAAAATGATGGTTGTTAAAAATCAACATACTGATCAAGACCATTGTTTTGACTATCAAAATTGGGGAAAGATGTCACGAACACGAAAAGGCAAAGTACTGAGGAAACTTCACTTAAACAAAATTGTTACTCAGCTAGCAAAACTACAAAGAACACACGCACTCACACACACACACACACACACACACACACACACACACACACACACACACACACAAGAAGTAGAATCGCCTCTTCCTGGAAAGAGGTCGATACAACGTATGTCAGTTAAGGAATGAACGAATGAATACCTTGAAGAAAAACGTTGGAATCTTGTGGAATACACTTCTATCATACACACCCTTCCTGATTCAGGGCAAATACAACCTCGTATGCCCTTGTCAGGTTGTGTGATAATGTGGGGTGTATAAAACTGACAAGATAATCGTTAAAGGGATAGTACAGTTTTGGTGGAGATGAGAATTGGGTTTTTAACTTTTTGCGAGATACCAAGAAAACACTTATGATATAGTACAGAACATACCATTTTAAGAGGAATTCAAAGTTTATGTGACGAAGATCGGGTTTGGAATGACTGAAACATCAAAAAACAAAGTAAAACAAAGCGATCGTAATAAAGTGTGGGTCCCACACTTTATTAGAATCGCTCTTTTTTGATATCTCAGCCATTTCAAAACCAATTTTCATCAAATAAACGTTGAATTCCTCATAGAATTACATGCTCTTTCACATTTTATAAGAGGTTTCTCATTATCTCACCAAAAATTGTTAGAAACCTGAAATTAGGTCTCAACCATAACTGTACAATCCACTTAAGACATGTTCAATGCTTGTGATTCTTTGACATATCATTACACTCTCGAAGTATAATTTGTTTCATGTTTACTTGCCTTCGATAAAGTTTCTGTATTGTCCTGACATTCCTTCATTTCATTTTAAATTCTTCATCCTTTCCATCGCCGCAAATACTTTGGATGAATTTTGCTACAAATTCACATTTTCGTCTTGACTTCGCGGTATATTGTACTTTCTTTGTGACACAGTTCTCAAAGAATAAAAAGTGATGACGCATATTTCACACATAGGAAGTTACTGCCCAAGTTATGCATATCATCTTGTATGATAATTGTTTAGTTGAAATGTATTGATAATTGTTTGTAGGGGATCGTTTCCAACAAGCCTCTTGTGTGCTTTCTATGATCCCTCCATTCAAAATATATAATGTTCTAAGGCAATTGTATTTTGATATTTGTAGATGTTATGTTTTGATATGGAAATAAATGAATGAATGAATGAATTCAACTGAAAACCAAGCATAATTATATTGACACCCAGCTTTTGTAATTTTTCCTTTCTTGACGAAGTTGTGTAGTTCATTATGGGCACGTCGTTGATCCCAGAGAAATAGTTCCTATATACAGGCATTTTTTCCTTGAAGCCTTTCCTCCTATCTTTGCAAAAGGCGCAGCCTCAGTTTATTATCTGCTACTGATTTCTAACTATGCTATTAAACTTTGCAAAAGACGCGTGCAGCCTATTCAATAGCTGATTCATGCCTTGCAAATCAGCAACAGCACCTGATCATCCATCACTACCTTTTGTCTCGATACGGAACAATACGGGATGGCAAGCAATTGGGTACAAACGTGTCAATGTATTGAAAGCACCGAGATTACCACTCACGCAACTTTTTGGCAGAACTCGTCATTACATCATAACATTGACGAGAGAGAGAGAGAGAGAGAGAGAGAGAGAGAGAGGGAGAGAAATTGATTTTTGGTAGACCTGAATATATTACATGTTGTCATTTTAGATCCAAGGTGGTGGATAGCGTATTAAGTTGATAAAATGCTACTTTCAATCTGTTTTCAATAGAAACAGCAGAGAAGGCGTTCACGCGTGATGGCGTGAACAAGTATTCAAAACGGCCTTTACAGCATGTCACACCGCACGTCGACTTAACACATACAATCTTTTCCTACTGTAGCTACATTGTGCAAATCATGACTTCGTGAAAATGAATTAGGGCTATTACAAATGAAGACGGTATGTAATCATACGGCGCTTCAGCACTTCAGGAGAAATAACAATTAAGCTGAAAGATTGTAATACTTTTACATGCAATACATAATACAGTACAGATGTACCACTCGAAGGCCTACTTCAATTTGTAGCATGATTTACAAGTGCTAACTCTACATGCATGTTTTATTATCGTTCGTCTTTCAATGTACAGAACAAGGCAGATTTTTCTTTTTTTTCAATTACAGGCAGGATTTTGTCTGTGTGTGTGTTCTCGTCAGTGTATATGTCTGTTTGTTTGTTTGTTTGTTTGGACGAGGTTAGAGTGGATATCATTAGCTTATTCGACCCCTGTTGAATCTCGCATAACTATAGTTAGCTTTTGTTTCTCAATTTAAATTCATGCGCAATGGTGCGAACTATAATTGTATACTTATTATTACTTGTATAATTGTATGTTCTTACTTTCAAAGAATTGGAAAGGAACCGCGTAAAAGATATTCCTCATAGCTGCGATTCACCTTTCTCTGTGTCATTTACACCTACACACACACACACACACCTACACACACACACACACACACACACACATATATATATATATATATATATATATATATATATATATATCGTATATATTATATATATATATATATATATTTATATATAGAAGTATTGGAACAAGTTCACTCGGTTGACAGCAGGTTCATCCATTAAAGTATGTCTAAAGCTCTTCCTTTGAGGATATCGAGCACTCTTCATAGAAGGATAGAATCACCAAGTGTGTATATATATATATATATATATATATATATATATATATATATACACATGTGACATAGATAACTTTTAGCATACTCAATTGGAAACGAACCAGTGGTCTTAATTACTGTATTCATTGAGAGATCACAACCATTCATTGCGTCATTCATGGACTTCACTGTATTATTACAGGTAATGTATTACCTCATCAAGCGTTAATTCTTTCAGTCGTTTGCAAAAACATGCTGTCTCAATACATACAGGCAAGTACGAACAATGACACGAAAAGAAATAAAGTACTTAGGCTCATATGTCTCACTGTGAAGTGCGAAGGAAGCGATGGACAGTGACAAACGGTTCTAATGTCTTTCAAATGTAAATATTATTAATATTCACATTTGTAAGACAAATTGAAACTTGCACTTTCAATCGTCTGACAATCAGTTCGTGGATTACTTGTGGCTTGTACTGATAATGCGATTATCAGTGGGAAACAAGAATTAAGGTGTCATTCCTTTTAAACGTTTAATTCTTGCATTAAGCCTGAATGAGCACAGAAAAAGTAATAGAAAGGGCAAAATAGGGTAAGATATTCTAATATAGCACATGCACCTGGTTATCGCATATAAATTTATGCTTGAATATGTGTGCATGTGAATGATCTTCATTTATGCATCGGTGCAGAGAGGTGACCCCTCCCTGATTTGTGCGAGTTCTCTGCAGTGTCTGTGCAATGTGTTTGTTTGTTTGTTTGTTTGTTTGTTTGTTTGTTTGTTTGTTTTTTTTTTTGCATTCCACTGGAGCAGCTTCTTGTATGGCATGGTGTATGCAAGTGTCATCACGCCATGTCATCACCAATATTAGGGTTACAGGCTGCTCTGCGACCACTTGGTACAGCCTATCTTTTTCGTGGACTTTCAAATCCATGCCATTGTTAGATACAAAGCTAAAATCTCACGAGACTGGACGACTTGCTTCTAATTATTTCCAAAAGCGTGCGTAGGACCCTCGTCGGCACTGCACCACTCATTCACTCATAGGGAGATATGGATGCGTACAGTTCTTTTTTTTTACCATCCCCGTACAATACAAAACACATATTCGTGAGAAATAAATCGAAGCGGAGAAATGCTCGCAATCACATGAAGACGAACTTATTCCAAGCAAATTCAGCAAATACGCACACTGTGCAACACTTGCATTTACGCTTATTACAGCAAAACAGACAAAACTGGACCAATGAGACTCATACATGTACATTGATTATTGATTATAGCCAATCATAAAATCTACCATGAACACTTCTCAACTGTTGTTCTCTCCCCCCCCCCCCCCACCCGTGTTGTCTGCCGATGAAACCTATCAATTGATAGAGAGCAATTCGGCATTTGCTTATAAATGGACAAGGCAGTAGCTCGATATGGAAGTGGTATTGAATACGTTGAATCATGCGGAAAAAAAAATAAACAAAATAGAGCAACCTTCGGCGCTCTGCTGTCAGAGTCTAGGAAGTCTTCATGGTATGATAAGGGTGGTTTTTCCCTGAACTGTTATGGTACTATCAGACGATGGTCAGTTACCCTCGAGAATAGCCATTAAAATATCATTTTACCTGAGGTAAACAAAGTTCGACCTTATGTCTCCCCCCAGAAAAAGAAATACAATCGGACCTTCCGCAATAATTGTGTAAAAGTAGTGAATCAATCCAAAATCAATTTTAAGGAACAAAACTATAACTATTACCCCCATCTTTATACACGACACAGGAAATATCATCCAATTTGACTTTGTGGTAATGAAGAGAAAGGGGATCTTTGTATGAGAGCATGTCAGGAATACCTTCCTTCCAAGTTGTATGCAATGACTGTGTACATAATTCCAAGATCAGCCATCTTCTCCGGACATAACAATGGGATCGGAGATCTCACTATGGACAGGACGGGTCGGGGTGTTTGAAATCTATTGTACCTGTACCACCCACTTTGTATTATGCCGAATTCTATAGGCGTTTGGTTGGCATTACATTCTATACCACATGGCGCTCTTCCCGTGGCCTTTTGGTGGGTTTGGCTGCGGCCTTTTCAGTCATAATCTCGCAGCCCTTTTGATCGTTTTGCAGCAGCCCTTTCCACTCTTGGATCGAGCTTTCCCAATCGTTTGGCTCTAGCCTTCTCGATCACTATCTTTTGGCTGCAGTCTCTGACTGCCCAAACTTCATACAGGACTTCAATGAAAACAGCTGCTAATATTCTTTCTTCCTGGATTTAAAGAAAACACTGATTGAAATCATTTCCACGACATTACACCTGTCGCTTGCAAACTTGGGAGTTTATCACATCGAAGCATGACGGGGAATAAAAAAGTTAGACAGTGGGAAACATTTCGAGAGATACTAATTATAAAAAGTCATAGAGCAATCATGGAGGAGAAAAAATAATCATGGAATCTTAGATCATACAAAACTATACACAGGGCTACAATGCATACCTAATGAGAGACAAACCGCCAGTAAATACACACACACACACACACACACACACACACATGGTATATATATATATATATATATATATATATATATATATGTATTATATATACACATTTGTATATATATATATATATGTATATATTTAACAAAAACAGCTTGATCTCATTGAGATTGCAGTATGCATATCAATATCAATACATATGGACGTTCAACTAATTACTTTTTAATAGTATGAATGACAAACAAGTCAGCTCTTACACAAACAAACACACACAAACACACACAAGCAACATATCCACAGACCTGTCCCTCAAGAAGAAATATGTTTTGGAAAGTTTATATTCTATTCCCATCATTCTTTCCGCGACCATTTTGGTGTATGTGTTCTTCACGTGCAATGCATGCGTGTGTTTTTTTTTTTACATTTTAATACATCAGCGACGTAATATTTTCTGGCCTTTCGCAGGCATGTGATTATCAAATATACCTGCAACGAATTTGATCTTCGGGACTATCTAGAGTTTATACCTGTCATTCGTCATTCCGAGGAGAAGAAACTTTTTTCGGGTATTTATTGAGCTTACTTCTATAATAAATAGAGGTTGTGAACTAATATGCATGTTGCTGGAAATGCACCACGGAGCTGACCAATCACGCAGTTTCAGCCTCCGTTGCTATCACAACAAAGGTTTGTTTTGGGAAAGACAATGGGTGATGATCGATTCACGGTGCCCATCGCGGAAGTGTCCATCTTCTCCGGACATAACAATGGGATCGGAGATCTCACTATGGACAGGTCGAGGTGTCTGAAATCTATTCCCT
Organism: Diadema antillarum; assembly: GCF_040938485.1. NCBI lineage: Eukaryota > Metazoa > Echinodermata > Echinoidea > Diadematoida > Diadematidae > Diadema > Diadema antillarum. The sequence continues at coordinate 2,469,426 of NW_027271040.1, read as the reverse complement.
GTACCACCAACTTTGTATACGGCGAATTCTATAGGCGTTTGGTTGGCATTACATTCTATTCCCCTTGGCGCTCTTCCCGCGGCCCTTTGGTGGGTTTGGCTGCGGCCTTTTGAGTCATAATCTCGCAGCCCTTTTGATCAATTTGCAGCAGCCCTTTCCACTCTTGGATCGAGCTTTCCCAATCGTTTGGCTCTAGCCCTCTCGATCACTATCTTTTGGCTGCAGTCTCTGACTGCCCAAACTTCATACAGGACTTCAATGAAAACAGCTGCTAATATTCTTTCTTCCTGGATTTAAAGAAAACACTGATTGAAATCATTTCCACGACATTACACCTGTCGCTTGCAAACTTGGGAGTTTATCACATCGAAGCATGACGGGGAATAAAAAAGCTAGACAGTGGGAAACATTTCGAGAGATACTAATTATAAAAAGTCATAGAGCAATCATGGAGGAGAAAAAATAATCATGGAATCTTAGATCATACAAAACTATACACAGGGCTACAATGCATACCTAATGAGAGACAAACCGCCAGCAAATACACACACACACACACACACACACACACACACACACACACACACACACACACATGGTACATATATATATATATATATATATATATATATATATATGTATTATATATACACATTTGTATATATATATATGTATATATTTAACAAAAACAGCTTGATCTCATTGAGATTGCAGTATGCATATCAATATCAATACATATGGACGTTCAACTAATTACTTTTTAATAGTATGAATGACAAACAAGTCAGCTCTTACACAAACAAACACACACAAACACACACAAGCAACATATCCACACACCTGTCCCTCAAGAAGAAATATGTTTTGGAAAGTTTGTATTCTATTCCCATCATTCTTTCCGCGACCATTTTGGTGTATGTGTTCTTCACGTGCAATGCATGCGTGTGTTTTTTTGTTTTTTTTTTACATTTTAATACATCAGCGACGTAATATTTTCCGGCCTTTCGCAGGCATGTGATTATCAAATATACCTGCAACGAATTTGATCTTCGGGACTATCTAAAGTTTATACCTGTCATTCGTCATTCCGAGGAGAAGAAACTTTTTTTCGGGTATTTATTGAGCTTACTTCTATAATAAATAGAGGTTGTGAACTAATATGCATGTTGCTGGAAATGCACCACGGAGCTGACCAATCACGCAGTTTCAGCCTCCGTTGCTATCACAACAAAGGTTTGTTTTGGGTAAGACAATGGGTGATGATCAATTCACGGTGCCCATCGCGGAAGTGTCCATCTTCTCCGGACATAACAATGGGATCGGAGATCTCACTATGGACAGGTCGGGGTGTCTGAAATCTATTCCCTGTACCACCAACTTTGTATACGGCGAATTCTATAGGCGTTTGGTTGGCATTACATTCTATTCCCCTTGGCGCTCTTCCCGCGGCCCTTTGGTGGGTTTGGCTGCGGCCTTTTCAGTCATAATCTCGCAGCCCTTTTGATCAATTTGCAGCAGTCCTTTCCACTCTTGGATCGAGCTTTCCCAATCGTTTGGCTCTAGCCTTCTCGATCACTATCTATTGGCTGCAGTCTCTGACTGCCCAAACTTCATACAGGACTTCAATGAAAACAGATGCTAATATTCTTTCTTCCTGATTTAAAGAAAACACTGATTGAAATCATTTCCACGACATTACACCTGTCGTTTGCAAACTTGGGAGTTTATCACATCGAAGCATGACGGGGGATGAAAAAGTTAGACAGTGGGAAAGATTTCGAGAGATACTTATTATAAAAAGTCATAGAGCAATCATGGTGGAGAAAAAATAATCATGGAATCTTAGATCATACAAAACTATACACAGGGCTACAATGCATACCTAATGAGAGACAAACCGCCAGTAAATACACACACACACACACACACACACACACTCATGGTACATATATATATATATATATATATATATATATATATATATATATATATATGTGTGTGTGTGTAAATTATATATACATATTTGTATATATATATATATATATATATATATGTGTGTGTGTGTGTGTGTGTGTGTATGCAAAAACAGCTTGATCTCATTGAGATTGCAGTATGCATATCAATATCAATACATATGGACGTTCAACTAATTACTTTTTAATAGTATAAATGACAAACAAGTCAGCTCTTATACACAAACAAACACACACAAACACACACACGCAACATATCCACAGACCTGTCCCTCAAGAAGAAAGATGTTTTGGAAAGTTTGTATTCTATTCCCATCATTCTTTCCGCGACCATTTTGGTGTATGTGTTCTTCACATGCAATGCATGCGTGTTTTTTTTTTTTTTTTTTTTTTTTTTGGTTTTTTTTTTTTACATTTTAGTACATCAGCGACGTAGTTTCCGGCCTTTCGCAGGCTTGCGATTATCAAATATATCTGCAACGAATTTGATCTTCGGGACTATCTAGAGTTTATACCTGTCATTCGTCATTCCGAGGAGAAGAAACTTTTTTCGGGTATTCATTGAGCTTACTTCTATAATAAATAGAGGTTGTGAACTATTATGCATGTTGCTGGAAATGCACCACGGAGCTGACCAATCACGCAGTTTCAGCCTCCGTTGCTATCACAACAAAGCTTTTTTTTTGGGGGGGGGGGTGGAGGCAATGGGTGATGATCGATTCACGGTGCCCATCGCGGAAGTGTCCATCTTCTCCGGACATAACAATGGGATCGGAGATCTCACTATGGACAGGTCGGGGTGTCTGAAATCTATTCCCTGTACCACCAACTTTGTATACGCCGAATTCTATAGGCGTTTGGTTGGCATTGCATTTTATTCCCCTTGGCGCTCTTCCCGCGGCCCTTTGGTGGGTTTGGCTGCGGCCTTTTGAGTCATAATCTCGCAGCCCTTTTGATCAATTTGCAGCAGCCCTTTCCACTCTTGGATCGAGCTTTCCCAATCGTTTGGCTGCAGACTTCTCTATCACTATCTTTTGGCTGTAGTCTCTGACTGCCCAAAATATGTTCATATAGGACTTCGATGAAAACAGCTGCTAATGTATTCTTTCTTCCTAGATAAACGTTTGAATGACTAACTAACTAAATGAATATATTAATGAATAATTTAATAAATGAATAGATAAATGAATGAATAAATGAATTAATATATAAGTACATTGAATAAGTGAATGAATAAATAAAGAGATTAATACATTATTTATTACTTGACATGTCTAATTTAACAGTCTTTAATAGTCACACAATATACATCAGTTCGCTAGCTGACCGAAAGAGTCGGATTCAAATTTTAGGAGATATCATGCATGCAGCAGCAGCAAAAACAAACAAACAAACAAACAAAACAACATATATATATATATATATATATATATATATATATACTATATACCGGTAGTATAACCTGGTTTCCATGTGTAAATGTTTACAAGGTGAAATTAGTGCCTTCATCCATCACGTCCCATGCATGTATGTTGTTGTTGTTGTTCATTTTCTACACCAGTAGTATATCTTTATACTTTTGTAATGATTTCGTACATAATTTTACACAAAGTACAGCCGCTTTGCCTTATAACAGTAAAAGAGTGATAAAAAGAAAGCGACAGGTAACCGCGTTCTATGGTGTGTATCAATACATGCGTGCGTGATGTGGCTGTGGATGTTTAAACTGCCGTGTTGATATTCAAAGTCGAATGATAGTTCGACAGCTGGTATGGACTTGAAATTGCTTTTTGACATTGGGTGTTTTAAAACGCGTAGGATTGACTTTGGTGTTGTTCAAAGGAAATACTGATTGAAATAATTTCAGCGTCATGATACTGTAGCTTGGAGTCTTGAGAATTATTGATGTAGAAGCATGACGGTGGGAAAAAATACGATGTGGATCAAGACGACATTTATTTCACTATTCATAGTCTACATAGATTCACTGCAAGGCTGCAGGAGAAGAGGAGAAATTTTTGTTTTTGGAAGGACTCACTCCAATAATGTAAGAGAAAAGGAGAGAAAAAGGCACACACACACACACACACACACACAAACACACACAAAACACACACACACACACACACAAAACTTGCAACTCCATAGATCAAGATGATGGGGAAGAATGTACAAACCTGTATATGACACAACACAGTAACTAAAAGGCACGAAAATGTTGGATAGAATGCGTATGTTTTGTGTATATTTTGCTTTTATAAAGTTGTTGAGTTTCCCGATTGTCAGAGTGGACTGAAGTCGTAGAATAGGTGGACACCATGAGATTAAACAGGTTTTCTGTTCCGAGGTGTTATTCATATTCTAACGGAGAGGGCGCTATATTGCTAAAACGAAACGTACGCACTCTGACGCCCAGATTTTGTGAATGGTCGGCTACTTGAAAAAAGCGCCGCACGGGCCAAATGCTAAAAGCGCCGCGCAGCGGGCTTTTGAATGGGAGGATTTAAAAGAACGCGGGGAAACAATAGAAGACCGCTGAGCGGGAGCGCCGCTGTTTTCCTGGAGCTTGTAATCTGCCAAGGCGCCTAAATGGATGCTACAGTAATATTCCTCTCTCTCTACGATCATTTATTTCATTCAGATTCAGCTTGGTTTTTGTCAAGACATAAGACAATAATACACAAACAAAATGACAAACACTAAAATTGTCTTTAACCAGGTCTCGACATTAGCGATGTCCCGGGACCACTTGAAAAAAAAAAAATGTTGTTGAGGCACCATATTTCCTCGAAGGTTATCTTTTGATGGTCCAATTAAATTCAAATCAAATTTGATTGTGTTAGTTATTCTTTTATTTCGGGCTAAAGCATTTTTTTTTTGTGGGGGGGGGGGCATCAAAATTTCAAAGCTGATCATTTAAGTAGTTTGAACGGGCCATCAAAAAAAAAGAGTTAGTATCGAGCTCTGTGATAATTTGATATTCTGTTGAACAGTAAGTAAGATATGATTGTCTCTATTGCGATAAAAAAAAGATATATTTTCTTACAGCTTTGGATATCCAATGCAACATGACACTCCACGTTACACTGCAATGGTTCTTGAACTCGCGGACACTGAACAATATTTTTTAGACAATCATGACATTGTTGCTCCTTTATGTTACCATGATCAAATTTTATACACATTGATTTCGTTTGTTTTTTATTAATTTTTATTTTCTGAGGGAGGATGGTAAAATATTGCTTCATGTCTGTTTTTCATTTACAAGGAACTACAAATTTAATAGCACAGTGAGGATGAAACAGGAAGTGTAGATGACAAATATGCCTATTCTAGCGCCTATCTTTGCAGGATTTAATGGAGCAATACGAGATTAAAAATTTATTAGAAAGCAATGAATAACTAGTCTACCATTTCAGACAAACAAAATGCAATTCAAGAGTGGTATTGGTGTTTCCCCTTTGTGGGACCCAAAGATGATTTATGCTTAAATACTTTTGTCTGGAAATTTGTTAATGCTTTTTAAATTAGATCCCTAATGATTTGTCATGTTCCTCCCTTTCTTCAAATGTAATACCGTTGTCCTTTACCATGCACCATAATAGTAACATATACAAAAAAGAAAACACGGCACATATTTTTCTATTGTGTCATCTGCATTTTTTTGTTTATCGATGATCTCATCAAGTTAGTTACAGTTGAAGCTTTGCAGGAGCTGCTGTTGTAGTTTTGTTATTTAATCTTTTTCCTTTATTACCAGGTTCGATCATTCATACTTTTTTTATCAGAAAACAGTAGCAAATCCCTTTTTAGTAGATTCCTTCTGCAATTCTTCCAGAAGTCATAACAAAGCTACATGATTTAATGTAAAAAAAAATGGTCTACAACTCATTTCCACTTTTCACTATTGTTAACTCTTAATGTGCCACGTTCGCATATTCTGCTCAACAACCAAAGCCGCCAAAACCGATCGATAAAAAGCTAATCACTGCTAATCCCGCGGCACAATGAAAACGTTTCTCGTGCCTTTGTTCCTCTCATATACGGCTTGCATTCTATGTGAAGATTGACTATCAAGCGGTGTTCCCAACTAGATTTGCTCATACATTTTAAGTTTCTGTCACGATTTTATGTGCAAAAGTCATGTCTTTACAGTAATGTAGCAACTGATTATTCAAACGAAAATTTGAAAATAGATTCGTCATACAATTTATATCGAAACAAAGCTTGGCATTCCTCTTTAACTTTGACTACTATTGTGCTCATCTTAACAGAAATTTGTAGAAGTTATGAAAATTGGAAAAACAGAATTCTTTCTCAAAGCATGACTACCTTCCTGTCTCAGAATAACCTGGCACACAGGGGGTTTCCACCATGGCACAAAATGAGTTAAAAGACTTTATTCCATGCAGACATTGTATTGCAAAACAAACACACACACACACACACACACACACACACACACACACACACACACACACTCACTCATAAGTTCATCACTCTTCACAGCCAGAGTTACAGAAATCATTGCATCAGCTCCACAATTCTTTCACTTTTCCAAAACCACGCCGTTACCTTTACCACCCATGGCAATGTTATGATAAACCACACTACCCCATCAGACTCATGGTTGTCAGCATGTTTTACAAACCAGAGCTATTTGCACCAATAACCTAGTGATATCCTAGGAAGTTACAACTAGAAAATGTTTTTATTGGTTTCTCTTTTCAATGATTTCAGGCCTACAGTACTTTCGTAAATGGAACTTATTGCTTTGCCACAATAAATGATGCCGACATATAGACCTAATACTATAGACATGACTTGAAAGGGATGAACCTAATTAAATTATGTGCGACTGTTATTCAACCACTAACAGCGTATGCAGTTTTCTATCGAAATAGGTTCATCATGGGGATAGAAACAATACGCTACGTGATCCCGCGTACAGGTCAATACAGATTTCTTGCTTCCGGGATTGTCGTTCATTGTTGAACTAAATTCAAGTGTCCCTAACCTTTACCTATTTTGGTAACCCCGTCTAAATATCGTTTTCATACATGTGGGCCGTGGTGGAATCCAATTCATCTGCGTGGACAAATTGATTGAAGACGGTTTGACCTGTCTGTGCATCGAAAGAGCGATCCACTCCATCGCGCAGTCTTGACTTGCTTGAGTAGATGGGTGCAGAATAAAAAGAATCGCTCAGATTCATCTCATCGCGGTCGTGTTCATCATGTCTACCGACATCCCAATACTGATGTTCCGGGATGCACTTCAGATCATCATTAGGTGAGGGGATTTCGTGGTAAATTGCACGTTCAAAGTTACGCGGTGGATTTAAGTGAGCTGCAGCAGTAGAATGACTAGAAACACTTATGCTCCTTTCGTCGGCATAGGGTGGAGCACCGTCATAATCATAGGCCCCTGTATCATAAAACACCGCATATGGTTTGTATTCGGCGAATTTTCGCGTATTTGAAAAATTGATATTGGATACAAGGTACCCATCTACATCAGTGTCTTCATTTGCTCCGATGTCACTCGATTGAATAAGGATGGTGTTCTCCTTCTTGGATTGAACAGCACCTGACATGTCCACGTAGAGCCCTTTGTCGTCAACTGCTTTAGTGTTTTCGTACTTGGCAACTTCATCGGTACTTTGGTTGATAACATGCAGAGGCCGTGCAGCAGTGCCCCCTGAAAATGGAATATTTCGCTGGCTGCCTGGTCCCAATGTAGGAGTGTTGTCCTTTAAAGATAAGATGACGAATATAGGCTGAAAAGAAGCTGATAGACGTTGTTTGGCAACGTAAACAAATGCTGTATTTCTGCAGAGTTAAACAACTTGCTTTCAATTGAGTTTGATAACTACAAATATTTTTCTCTTACATGCTGATTCAAGATTATTAATTATCTCACTCATGTGAATAATTGTTCTATACCAGTCTGAACGAATGCATATCCAATGGATCCGAGATTTTTTTTCAGCTCATATTGAAAACTATAACCTATTGACCCCTGCTGTACAACATATATGTGTAAGCAAATCCTTTGGAGTGTGTGTCGTGTTTAACAGACCAACTGCATAATAATTATTTTTCATATCTCCGCGTAACCAGCATCCAATACCTATACAGTTCTGACGGATTGCATAAAACATTCTACTGAATCCGTTGTAAATCTCAGAAGTCGTTAACATCCCTCCCTAACATATCATTAATTCTTAGAACCCCACTCAGATTTGAGTCAGTGCCAATTCATAAGTGCTTAAAAGCCTGGATAATTAAAGACTTATCATGACGTAACACCAGTTGACTCTCGCGCGCCTACCAAAGATATTGTGATAACATAACTCTTTTGATTCTTTGTCTGCCCACACTCCGTTTTATAGCCATAGGAAGGAATTTTCTAATCACACAGATTTGATAGGGCTTCTTTTATGATTATGGGGACAGTGGCAATATCAGTTTTAAAGTCACAACCTGAAATTTTGAAGATACAATTTGTTTTAATAACCTTTGCAAAGTTCTGGTAGACGTGACACGCATTCCCATGATGAACTGAGGCTTCTCTTATGTTCTTAGCATTTTCAGGCAAAGATCGACCTACTGCGCAAGAGCCAGCTTCGGTATTGCGTGAGGAGACAACATGATCCAGTGTCCCCGTATGAATGTGTGACGAGTTAGCATGATGTGTCTGCAACGGTTCTTCCCTTGAGTTGGCGTTCGACTCTTTCGAATCCTTGGGACGTCTACGCCTATTTTTAAAAGAATGAAATAATAGGACATAATGATTAGAATATGTTTTAATCTAATGGACATAATTATAATATTATGGTGTATCTTGTGATACATATAGACGAAGTACACGTTTCCACTTCACGTAGCTTATTCTTAATATCAACAATATGCGACAGAATGGCAAAAGGTAAAACGGGTTTCTCATAAAATCCAAACGTTTCAAGTTTCTCAGTTCCCATTGTTTTAATTTATTCAACTGCTGAAAAAAAAATACAATGACATTGCCGGTGATAAAGATTCAATGAAATGTAGATGTATTTATCTGACGGTATTGATGTCACTAATACAGGGGCTGGTATTTCTTGCAGACCTGATGGTAGAGTTAGGTCGAACTGAACTTTCTTTCTGTTATTTGTTTTCAAGATAACGTCGATGTATTGAGCAAAATTGAAATACAAGTTCTAAAAAAAGTGCTTATCATATTCATAATCATTTTTCCTGTATCACTTTAGGATTGTTAATTTAACTCCTGTGAGGTGTATGATAAAGTTTTAAAAGAATACCAGTAGCTTATTTATTTCATTTCATTTTCATTTCATTTATTTTCCACTTTCATAATTGGTTACAAACTTTGCATTAAAAACGAACAGACAAACAAACAAACAAAAATACATGGTGTCAAATATGATAGTGGCGGAATCACGAGAAGCACAAAGTAGGCTTATTGAAAATGATCCCTTGAGAAATATTGTGATGTAAATATATGTAATCATTTATAATCATTGGTTTGTAACTGAATTGAAACAAACATGAATACAAAATACGATAAGATTTACAACTTGAATCAATAGAAAAACGGATACGTGTAGATACGAAAGTAGAGAAGAAAAGAAGAAAACTCCATATTTAACTATTCTACAGTTTGTAACTTAATTGCAATACTTATTTACAATAAAAATAGCGTGGAATAGCAGGTAAAATGCCTTGACTGTCGTGTTTAACAATTGAGAAGGTATTTATCCTCTTCTCTCTCTTTCTCTCTCTCTCCCTCTCTGTGCTACAGTATGACCTTGAGGATGCCATATCTAGGACATTGGCGTCTTTGTGGCCATGGTGGTGTACAGAAACGTATTAAAGTTAAAGGGTACATACGCGTTTATAAGGAATATAGCTGTATCAACAGTCAATGTTTCATAGTAATAGCAATAAACTGCAAAGATTCACCTTTTCTGTCGATTCTTACACCAGACCAATGAAAGTACGAAAATCAGCAGAAGAATGACAGACAGAGCTCCAGTGGTGTAGGTGATAATCTTTGTCCCCGGACCTTTCGATACAGAAATATAGTGAAAAATGCAGTAATGTTTATGAGGTGATTGCGCTGAATCATTTATGTTTATTCCTGCGTTGCTGAGCCGACCTGAAAGTTGCCAAAAGCCTTTTATTGAAGGTCAGAATTTCAAAGAGAAAAAAAAAACTAACAAATATATTTTTCTTTCTTTTATATGATATGATTATTATTGTGAGCTATACCTCAATAACTAAATTCATGGATTCAGGAGCTCCTTTATAGGGGGAATAGGGGCTTAAGTTGATGTCCAGGTAACAGTGCTCTGACTCATCCACAATGGTGGGACCGAAATGAAAGGACCGAAAATTAATGAAATCAAAGCTTTGGTAACTATTATTGTAGACATGAATGCGGGCTTTCAATACACACGTTTACTTCCCTTTGTTACTGATTATTGGGTAGATGAAAAAAATAAAAGATAATCATAAAATGTCTACAAAACAAACAATGAATTGCCACACTTCTAATAGTTCAAGTTCTCTTTTTTGGAAATTGGTAATGCAGAGAAAGTGAAAATGGGTTTGGTTTAACTTGACTAGATTTGAATTGATTCGATTTGACTCATTCTCTGTCCATGGCATGTTAGATTACACCGGAGCCACAAATAAGCTGTATCAGCTGGACATGGATATCTTCAGACCTGTTTTAAAAATATAGCCTCGGTGCTGGTTGAGTCATAAAAAGCACGGTCGTATACATACATTGTATTAACATTTTATACGGGTTTTTTTTTTCTTAATAGGTTTATGTGTTTTATAGCTAAGTGAAGTTCATTTTCATGCTTTGTTTTTCCAGATTAAGTGCACTACTCATGAAACAATTAAATGATAACGTTAGATTATTTTGATGCAATGAACACATTTGCTATTGGGCATAACAAATGCAACAAAGTTTGTAAATTTTGAAAGTTAATTACGGTGTTTTAATTGAATATAGAATATTTCACAAAAATGAAATTTCTATAATCGAAACTGAACAAACCATAATGTAACTTTACTGGGAAAAAACTATCGTACATAGGCCGTAGGAACAACAGTTAATCTCAGACAAGCATTTTATTGACATCGCAAACACAATAGATGAAGAAAATAAGAATGGAAAAGGCAAAAGGAGAAAATGACCATTAACATCGGATTTCTGAAGGCTATTCCAACGGTCTCCTCAAGTACAGTACGTAGGAGCAAGAAACATCGAACATTGATGGTAATGTAACAATGTAATACTGTACCTGAGATGATACAAGGAGTGACCAGTGGAAGATAGGCAAGAGCATATACAGATATACAGGGAGCATCATGAAATGGAATATGTAAAATATCACCTCTTCTTGCATTTAGAAACAATTTGTTTTGAAATTTTGTGCTCCTCTTAGCTCTGATTAAACGAAATGCAAAGGTTGTGCCCAGTGACGTTTGCATAGCTATTGAAAGGGTGAGTGAAACAGGTTTGATTGTACAGTATGATTCTTTACTACCACACAGAAGAGCACATTATTGTATCAGCTAACATTGCATATTTAAAGGTACACGACGTGGTACATGAATTGATCAGAAACATTCACAAAATCTTTAACACTGAATATTTCATTTTCGAGGAACACTGCGTTGATGTGTAAACGAATATCGGTGTTGAAAATGATATGAGAACTTTCTTCTGTCTTCCCAAGAATACCTTTTAAATTTCTTGCTGAGATTCCTAAAGCAAAGATGCCAGAATAGGAAATCGGTGACACGTCAAGAGAAACAAATTCAATCAATTCATTTCAATTCAATTCAATTCAAATCAATAATCTATTGTCAATATCAGGATATCCGTTATGTTTAACTCTTTATGTGCCATGGTGGAAACCTCCTGTGTGCCACGTTATTCTGAGACACGAAGGTAGTCATGCTTCGAGAAAGAATTCTGTAGAAATTTCTGTTAAGCTGGACATAGTAGTGAGCAAAGTTGAAGAGGAATGCCAAGCTTTGCTTTGATATAAATTGTATGACAAATCTACTTCTATTTATTTTTTTAATGACCACTTGCTGCATTACTGTAAAGGCATGACTTTTGCACATGACACCGTGAGAGAAACTTAGAATTTACACGAAAATCTAGTTGGGAACACCGCTTGATAGTCAATCACCACATAGAATGCAAGCTGTATGTAAAAGGAACAAAAGCGCGAGAAAAGCTTTCATTGTACCGCGGGATTAGGCGATTTATCGATCGGTTTAAGCGAATTAGTGCGTTTGAGCGGAATATGCGAAGTTGGCACACCGTCGACTGAGTGGGACGTGCGAACATGGCACATAAAGAGTTAAATGCTTTCTACGAAAAAAAAAAGAAATAAACAAAATACTTTACACGTACAAGATATCAATGACAGCAAAATCATTAGAAAAACATGATTTCTGTCAACATCACAAAACATAAAAGAAACATTCAACATATCTTCCGTGTATATATCAACATTATTAATCAAACATTAACATATTATTGTTATATGCTGGTATTTATGTAAACTGCGAGAAGTGATGACAATGAACTTATATGGGAAGGATTTGTTTCGATGTGTTGAGGGTATAATAAAATAATTCGAAAAATTCTACAAATAATTTAACGATAATAAATGATTAATGCTTGATTTTAGCGCCTGATACTTTGGTTATAATGAAATCAAATATATTCGGAAAAAAGACACAAACAACACATAATTATAAAGAAACGAACACACATACATACACACGCACACACACACACACACATACACAGAAAGGTTAGTATCTGGAACTCACCCGAAAGAGTGGCACTTGACTCTTGCAGTGTCGCTACTCGATGTGTAGGGCGTTTTCGTACTGTTTTGGTGGAAAATAAGACGAATAAGTATAGGTTTGAACTGAAACATCAATCCTGTTCAAATCTGAAAAAAAAAAACAACAATCATAGACTTGTTAACGACTGTTTAACAAGTTGTGCTGTTTAACATGCTGTGCTGTTGTCATTGTCATCAGTTATCATTAATCCCCCCCTTCCCATTTTCCACTGTTATCATCGACCAAACCGAAACATGCACATGTTTTAGTTACTCGTCATCTATACTCACCATTATAAGTATTGTCTGTGATCTGTGCAGGGCTTGGGCTGGTTTTAACATCTTCCCACTCATTGTCTATCAATAAAGATAAATACACGCAACAAACACAAAGTAAAAAGAGAATGGAAATCATAAAATAGGGAAGTAATTGTAAATATCAGGCCGTTTACAAATCTATGGGACGGGATGCTTGCATCTAGAATCATGATGGAATGTGCTGTTATGTTAACATCACAGGTTTACCTCCCAGTGGATAAGTCTCACTTTAAGACCAAGTATGAAATAAGGCGTGCAGTAACTGTATAATGTATTAAAAAGGATCAATTGCAAAACTGAGACGTTACAGTTTACTCTAACAGGTAATTAAGTCGATACAAAAGAGTTTCCAATTCCTAATAAAGTACGCCTCTTAAAAGCGGGGCAATCTGATGTACCGCACATAGTACCTGCCTGCTCTGGAGTTCAGGAACCAACAATTGGCTGCTAAAATACAAGAGAGGACAAATTTTCCTTGTGCAAATAAAATTGTACTATACCGTATGTGTCCCCCCCCCCCCCAAAAAAAAAAAAAAATATATATATATATATGTAGCGCGATCCTCTGCAATGATAACTTTAAAAATAGCGAATCAATTCAAATACAATTTCAGATTATGAAATTATAACTCATCGCCCACATTTTGCCGAAAACTCCATTCGACTTGCTTGAGTTGTCAAAGAGAAATGAGGAATTTTGTAGAGCATGTCAGGAATCTCTTCCCTCCAAGTTCTGTTCATTGTGTTCAAACATTAATTTGCAGTTCCAAGAGCATCCAAGTGCTAAACTTGGAAGAATAAGACTTATGACATGCGTTACAGAGGTACATATTTCTCTGCGACTGCTTAACCAAATTGAACGGGATTTTCTGCAAAATAGAGGTATGACATTATTTGAATACCCTGAAGTAAAAATTAGACAGTTTAATCAATTTGGGCGTTATCATTGCGAAAATCCGATTGAAATTGTTTTTTCATACCGTATTAATCTTCCACATTAGGTGACTAGGACTAAAAGAGAAAATAGTGATGTAGTCTGAGGGGAGCATGCTTGTTTCCATTGCGGGAATCACGTTGTACATGATACAAGTAGATACAATGGTTCCATGACATACACTTCTGCGACAATAAACACAATGCTCCATTGGAAAATCTGGACTCTGAGCCATACGTGAATTCTACCCACAGACATAACCCGAACTGTAATCCTAATCCTAATCCCACATCAAAATAAACCTATGACCTATCACCAGCCCAATTAACCCTTACCCTAAGTCCTTGGAGAAAATAACACCGGAGCAACTGTCATAGGAGCAAATGTTGTGGCATCAGATTCGGTATGCAATGAACCTTATTTGGCTAAATGTCGATTAATAAACCACCCCCTAAAAAAGAAAGGATGAACAAAAATTAGCTGGGTTTATATAATTTCTTTCAAGAAAATGTAATCTGATTTTACTTGTTCCATTGTAATATCGAGACAAGGTAGCATGTGGGGCTTTGCATGTGATCCAAAAGAGCATTGGGTGAAAATAGGGTGAAAAACAATTTCAATTTCTCTATCGTTACTCTCTTGTTCAAACATATGTTGACACAACTGACCGTATGTTTCATTTCTGACTGCCTGGCAGGTCGGGACTGGAGCATTCCAAACCGGAAAGTACGTCGACCCTCCAGGTGATCCCTCACACTGCAGCCTTGCGCTGCCTTTGACGACGTAACCTTCTTCACAAGTGAGAGTTATCTGGGAACCAAACCTCGTGATGTTGGAGTCCCAATAACCATGTGCTGTATGGCCGGGATGATCACAAAACCCGACGGGACCTAGGCCTATATGAAAAAGGGAATAAAGAAAATATGAAATGGGTGACTGAGCAGATGAAAGATTACATAATATTTCGAACACGTACATACACGTATATGCTGTATACTTCTAATAGTATATCGTCATGTGTGTGTGCGTGTGTATGTGTAGCGTACAATGGTTCATATTGTTTTATAATGTTCTTGTGTTATACAGTCGCGTTAGTTCACTTTTGTAATACAAACTGTTCAACGAAGAATAGACATGATGACCAGATACAACTTCTGCCTCGCTTGGGCATGTCCAGTTGTTAGGATAACCACCGCCAGAAATCATGATGAAAAAGCTTCTGATAGGAAACATTGGCATCCTTCCTGATGCATGCCTTCAACTACAATGTCATAGTTTCCTGGTTTTCTGCCACAGATAGACGCACACTTTTCATCAGGTGGAACTTTAAACCGGAAATCAGTCGTATTCGTAAACGATTTTCCGTCGGCGTGATAACACCTAAGAAATCCCGGGTTTATGTGGAGACAGGATGTAATGACAGTTTTAAAAACTATTTGCAGTTTGTTTTGCTGGTCGTTTTTGTACCTTTGCATGTCATCAATGATTGACATCAACCCGTGGTAAAATCAAAATCAAAACAAAAACAAAAACAAGCAGCAAATTCAAGTACCATCGCATGAGTAAAATCCCGTAACAGCTTGTTTATCATAATATTTAAGTTCAAAAAGACGAACCCTGAATTCGTGTTTTGTTAGATCTAAGTGCAACAGCATCTGGTATATTTTTAGGTGGTATACTTTTGATGATACAATAAAATAGCATGTGTATTACATCAATAATGCAAAATGCTATGTACTGATTATCATACGTGATGCTGCTCAGTATATTACTTTTTTCCTCACCTCGGCACTTGAGTCTGACAGCTCTATTCGAGTGACACACGTCTGTTGTCAGCAAACAATCCGTGAAACGTTGAAAATGGTAAGAGTCTGCGCAATGAATGATTGAAGCCATTTATATCACGTACACCGCTGTATTGTAAAGGGTGTTGATGAACAACATATTTCTAACTGTTCAAATTGATAGGTGGTCTGCCATAGTTATATGTTTAAATAAGATCACAGGTACAACATATCACAATGGAAATCTGGGGGCATAAAAGTTATCAGCCCTGACTGGTTGACAGTCTCTGACAATTACCACAGTAACAGTCATGACCAGAGCTTTCCAGCCATTCAAAACTACGGATTTACTGAAATTGCCAGAGACTGACAACTTGCATGAAACAGCGCTCCGATGTTTGTTGAGAAAATGAATCATAAGAGATAATGCATCAATTTATTTTTAGCATGATTTAACTAACATTAAACTTGTACTAAAAAGTTTCGAACGTTTTGGATGCAGCTCGAAGTTTCGTTCTTTAATTTCTTGTTGTTGTTGTTGTTTCTTTGTTATTACATTTCAATGTAGGTTAATTAATAAGCCAACCAGGAAAACATAGTAGTCACCGTTGGAGCATGATAGACGCTGGGTCCTTTTCCCCGTTGCTATACTAGGCAAAGTCTGACCCGAAAACTCCTCCGCCGCTGGGAAGCCAAGGTCTCCGCAGACCACTTCAGCAGCTTTGGCGGTAAACCCATCAAAGCATATATATTTGTCTGTATCGAGGACCACTATAAAGCCTTCCAGAGGAGATGATCCGTCCATCAGCTCAACGGAAGGTTTGTCTAGAAAGGAATCAAAGGAAGGGGGCTGCAATTAACAAAACGAGTTTTAGAGCAGCTCCTCCATTGCCAACGAATTTTCTTTGATACATGATTGTATTTCCTAGCATTATGGTTTTCCTTATAGGAAAGAGCCTGCATTGATTTCATATGAATACTTCAATGCAGTTGTTATACTCTCATCATACGCGCGTTGGAAACAAAATTTACATGAGGGGAATCAACACATAAATTTTTCGATATAAATAGCAAGTGCTCCATTTTCATATATTCTTTTTGTGTGTGTGTGTGTGTAAGGAATTGCAGCCCAGTTGACATAAAACTGAGCATGAGAACATCAGTGTGATCTTGGAAGATGAAATTAGATTTTTATATAAAATATTTCCATTCGTGAACTTATCCAAAAATAAAGACATAGTAATAAAAGTTTGATGGAAGCGAAAGAGCAATTCGTATGTAACGATAAGTGGCGACACATGTCACTTTACAATGTAAATAAGTTTAATGACGCCGGGCACTGTCTCCTTGGGGGTCTGTTAGGGCAGTTCGCTAGAAATGTAAAGGATATGATATACTATAAAGACGAGCAATTTAAAAAAAGTCTCCTTTTTGACTGTATGAAATAATTCTTTTGTAACCGAGACCCACATCCCCCCCCAAAAAAAGTAGAAATACACATAAATTGATTTCAAAGACATTGTATGCCTAGCACAGTATACACAGACTTCAAGTTGGTTTTGTTTTGGCTCTTAACCTCTTTAGGGTGAATTGCCGATGTGTCATTTGCGTTTTGTGTTGCAAAGTGTGTTAAGCTCTTGAAACAGTCTTTCCTTCTTCTTTTGTTCTGCTTCCCTGGGCCCTAACTCATGCATTCTTAAGGTGAGGCTGTCATGTCATCCTTATTCATTGCAATTTGTTATGAATTTTGAAAGCATTCTTATTCCTCATCCAAGTCATTATAAATTCTGAAACTCTGTACTCAGTATAGCTAATTGAAAGTTGTTCAAATGTAAAAGTTTGAAAATCATCTGGAGGTCTTCTTTAAACTGATGAGAACGATTTAGGTAAAATCACGAACCGAGAGCTAGCTTCATTCATCTTTATCTTGTATAATGCTTGAGAATCTCATTTGTTTGAATATTGTTAGAAATTCAATTAATCCTACTTCAGATTGTCAGTTTTGCACTCCTGTTTTGAATACAATCATTTTGATTATACTCTAATTTTTTTTTATCCACATTGCTGCTCTCCACCCAGGAGTATAAATGGATACCCGGTAGGATGAGAATGTTAATGTTGGTTGATCAGCATGTGCACGCCTTTAAAATGGCGACTGGCTGGAATGCTCCCTAGGGAGCGGAGAGTGAGCACTGTCAGTGCTGGCGAGAAATAAGGTATCCACACACCGAGGTAATGATGCTATGTATGCGCTTTGAGTACTCTATAGAGTGGATTTAGCGCAATATAGATTCATATTGTTAATATTGTTATTATTGTTGTTGTTATTATCATTATCATTATTATTATTATTATTATCATCATCATTATTATCATGCATGTCATCAGAATGGAAGTCCCGGAAAGCACGATCACTCACATTAACGAGTATGTAAGGTCCATATTCAACTACAGCTGTTTCTATCACATGAAGTGCAACTCATAGGAATTTATGTTATGGAACAGCTGAGAGTTTAGTCCCCCCCCCCCTCCCGCAAAAAAAAAGCATAATCGTCTTCATAATTACAATTTTCTCTTTTGCCAGATAAGTTTTGGTGAAGCTGGTGCAACACCAGTCTATACTATGAAAGAGGTTATTGCAACATATCTTCAGATAAAAAAAAAACCTTGAACAACATTCAAAATGAAAAAAAAAAAGAAGAAGAAAGACTAAATGGCATTTTTGTGTGCTCATATGAATATCACTTGCAAAATCATATCAGCGATATGTATACTTACCTTCGTAACACCTTGCGATTATCCTGAATATCACTGGAAATGTATATTGTATATCCCACAGTCGGAGTTTCAACCGGTGGGTCAGTGATAAAACAGGGGGAGGTGGAGTGTGGCTTAAAATCAGATTTAGAGATGTTTTGTTTGATATCTCATCCAATATGTCAAAAACCATCACTACGTGGCTGATAGACTCAATTTCAGAGAGAATTCGTCGTCCACGAGGTGCCACCAAAATCCAGCTATCGCCATGCTCAACGCACTCTCTGTCACAAGATATTGTCCTCTCTAGTATTCCTGAACAGTTGAGAGTGAAATCTGAGGGACAAAGAGACAAATTGTAGTTAAGAATAAGTAAAAATCGTTAAAAAGTTTACTCAGTAAGATTCCATTCAGTCTCATCAATCTGTCAACGATGCCACTCATAGAAATCGGATGATTTGAGGAAACGAATGAGTGTTTTTTTTTTCAGTTTCCATTATATTCTGCTCCTAAATTTTATTTTGTTATACCAGAGAGGAAATTAAGATTCACTTCCCTCCACTGCTAGTATGTGAGAATTAGTATATCACAATTATGGAATCCCAATTAATTAATATGACGCAATGTCTTCGCAATGTAAAAAGTCTATTGTGACCTTTTTTCCCCCCTATCCATGCAGATCCACATACGCTGAAAAGACAATAACATATTTAGAATACTTTGAATGAAAAGATTAAACAAAATAATACATGCGTACATGTCGTATGAGATCCCAGCGTTGAGGAAGGGTTATAAACAAGGAAACAAACAAATAGCCATGCAGCAGAAGCCATTTCTTCTCCGATCGTGAACAGCCTATGAGGATGTGTCAGTCACCGTGGGGTCATGGAAAGATCAGCTACAATTAGACGCAGAACACTGCTGCCAAGGCCAGTTCAACACCCTTGCAGAACTATACTTCAGTATAAAGGTGTTGCTACAGTGCTGTTCAACTTTGAACTTCGTCATCCACTGGAGACAAGGATTATAACAGTGCGAACAATTTTCTCACTTTCAGATTAGATGCGTGATATTCTTGTGAAAGAGAGGAGGGCCTTTTCATGGTCGTGATGAACAAGGTAACTACTCGACATACTTGAATTGAAAGTAAAATGTATATCCTTTACCATGCCATGCATACTGATGTTTCATAAACATTTAATTCTTAAAAAAAAAAACCTGAAATATAAACACAATATAACCCGCAACGACCCATTTAGAATGCCAATCACTCGGTCCGTTTAGGGAGGTGTAGACAGATTTCCTCTCACCTCTTTTGTCTATTCACTGAATGAAAAAAAAAAAACACCACAAATTGTAATGATTATTCCCGTGGGATTTCAACACTTTCGATCAACTGTTGATTACTTTTGTATATTAAAACGGTCATTGTTGGTGGCTGACGTTATCTTATGTCTTTTCAATAAATGCAGGGATGACTGATGTGGTTGCAGTTTCTTTTTTTTTCTGACAATGGAAACTAAATTACTGTGATCGACACAACGTTTTGGAGGTTTCTCAGGAGGGGTCGGGATGCTTTTCCTGTCTATTGGGGCTTTAAGCAATATCGCCATCAAGTCTGTATTAAAATCAAAGTACACGATGTTACTCGACATCATCGAGTGATAAAGAGAACAGTAATTGAAAGCTAGTCCTGTCTACTAGCAAATCGAGGTAAATGGGCTAATCTCTTTGAATGATGTTAGCGATCCTAATAAAGAAATGGTCAAGCCAACCAATTCGAAATTACTCCAAGATCAGCTTGTGATTTTATATTGGGTATTTCATTTTTTTTAAGCATATCTCAATTTATAGCGTACAAATCATTGGTCGCATCGCAACAAAATTTTGTTTTTGT
Organism: Diadema antillarum; assembly: GCF_040938485.1. Lineage (NCBI taxonomy): Eukaryota > Metazoa > Echinodermata > Echinoidea > Diadematoida > Diadematidae > Diadema > Diadema antillarum. The sequence goes on along the minus strand of NW_027271040.1, from coordinate 2,448,872 downwards.
TTCTATTAGCAACATCAGCATTTTTAATCAAGTCCACTCTTACTAACATGAGAGAGATAAAAAGAGTTTAAAACGGACCTCTGTGACAACGGCAATGGCAGTTTTTTTTTATTATTATAATCATTATTGTTATTATTATTATTATTATTGTTATTATTATTATTATTAATACTATTATCATTACCATTATATTTTCTATTATTATAGTTATTATCATTATTATTATCATCATCATCATTAATGCTGGCAATAATTTATTTATAGGCATGGTGTTTTACATGGTGTTGTCATTATTTTTCTCCAACAATCTGCTCATGTCACAAATTGTATTCAAATTTACCCTTTACCTCTGGCATAGAGTAAACAATTCTAAGTGATCAGCATAGAGCGGGATAATGCGCAGGGGAGGAAGGGAGGTTGTAAAGAGAGCTGATTAAACCCATCCCTCGACAAATAAGATATGTTAGATGATTAAGAGTAATAGTATAACTTAACCTTCCTTTGTTCATCATTACCCGTTCCACAGTAGGTAAATAATACCAAAAGGTCACTAGCTGCTGGAGCACTTCACTTGTTCAATTTCAATTCATTTGTGCAAATTCAATTCACTTGTTTCTCCTTCAAAATTTGAAGTCACTTGTGATTTGATAGAGCATTGCATGCTTCCAATAAGAGACAAAGTTAATATTTATCTTTGCCTTCATGCATTCCTGTATTAAAATCAACTGTGGTCTATATGTATGTATATATACTTATGATTATATATATATATATATATATATATATATATATATATATATATAAACATGTGTAATTATATATATAATATATTTACATATATGATCATATGTGACCGTGTCACATATTATACAATCGAAAGGCACCACTCTAGTTTCCTTTGTAAGATCATCATATAAAACTAGTGACATATCGAGAAAATTATTTGAATACATTATTGAAATTATCACTGTCATAATCTTCTTTGTTATTCGACAGAATATTATCAACAATATCTCACATTCTGGAATCACCTTAAAATGATGATACAGTATTGGTTGACGATTTAGCTTTTTAACGTTTCAAATAGTTGAGATGTTTAACTCTGTGAAATGTCAAAGAGCATACAATTCTAATGGGAAAAAATAATGAAGGTTTATTTGGTCAAAATCAGTTTTGAAATGACCGAGATATCCAAAAACAAAGTAAACAAGCTAAATTGATAAAAGATGAGTCCCATCTTTAATTAGAATCACATTGTTTCGGATATCTCAACCATTTCAAAACCAATGTTCATCAAATGAACTTTGAATTCCTCGTTGATTTATATACTCTTTCATATTTCATGATACGTTTCTCATTTATTTCAAAAATTATCACAAAAAAGGTTGGAAACCTGAAGCCCAATCTCAACCGGGACTGTAACATCCCTTTAAGGAAGACAGTGTGTAAAAATTTTGTATGAAACATTGTCAGCAGTAAAGATAGATTAAATGGGATATAATGTAGTTGGAAATGTTCAGGAAATACAAGTTTGTGTACCCAGCGTCTAATGTCTTCTTAATGTCGTATTGATAAGCAGAAAGTGTTTCCCTGCATGACGTGACATCACAAATTACATAGCATGTCTGTATATTGGATTATATATATACATGTACATATACGCTTGTAAAACTAGGGATAGGTGGACATTTGTCGGTATATCCCCTTGTTAGGTGGACGCGAACCGGCTAGGTGGACATTTTTAAGTCCACCTAGCCGGTTGGCTCCGTAACTCCTCTATGCATTCATGTACCATCACAAAATCACGAACAATCCACGAACAGAGAGGCACGAACATAATTTCGCTGCCTCTCTCTTGTCAGGATCTCCGAAGTCTTCCAAATAAAAGATCGAAGATTGGGGATCATCCCCCAGAGAAAGACGGATTTTAAAAGCCTTCAAGATGAACAGCGCCATCTACGTGTACTGTCGAACATCAGTACCAGTCCTGTACTTACAGTACTGCATGCATGCAGCAGGCGCAGCGCTGCATGTGTGTTGTGTGGTTGTGATGCGCTAGCAGCCGCTGAGGCCTGAGCAATCATGGAATGCACGATCACGATAAACCTAATGATGGATATAATGATGAAATTTCCACGTCAAATCTTACCGAAGGTATGTCAAAAATTGTGAGCAAACTGTGTGAATATCTACGCTCACAACTATCTCGATATATATATTACGGAGCAGAAAAAAATTTTCATGACGGAATGCTATATAATAGTCCCATATATGTATAAATATGTTGTAAATGTAAACCGACGAACGGCAACCGAGCGAAACGGTCTCTAACGTTAGAATTCTTATTTCTAGTCTTTAAATTACTAAACTTAAGGCCCATATGTACTGTGTCAACCAAAAATTGCATTCATGTTGTGGCTGTCAGAAATGTGAAGATGGACCTTATCTCACGATTTCATTTCATTTCAAAGGCAAAGCCAATCTGTCCAAGAAATAAGCCAGTTAAAAACTAACGCAACTCGCGCAGTTCGGGGTTCCACTTTGTCGTTGAGCATTGATGGATGGGCAGTCAGAATTCCAGAAAAAAAGGTCATCTGTTGGCGTGTTGCTGTACCTACTAGGATTCTACCAGGAGAGCATGTTACTTGACTTTTAAATTCACTGTGATAAGTATCTGTGATGTCGTCATGATTATTCAAGTGATCTTTTAGGGCAATTCCACGGTAGACCTATAGGAGTAGGACACAGGTGCCAAAAATTCTAAATGATATTTGTTTCAAACACCATACATTTTCAGACAATACTTGAGTTGAAGTTCTAAGAATCATTATGTTTTTCAATAAAAGCGGCCATTTCGATTTTCAAAATGGCTGCCAAAATATGCCTATAACTCAATGGTAAAAAGAGAGGATTGTCACATAACTTAATACTCTCTGTATTATATCCACTTTACTAGTAGTACTCTTAAACAGCAATCTTTTATATGTATGCAGTTACCAGAGACGTCTTTTACCACACGATAGAAAAAAAAAAGCTGGTCACTTTAAAGAATTTGATAAAAAATTTTAATTAGTTTGACAATGATGGATGTAACGTCAGTTACCAAAAACAAGGAATTTTTAACTTTATTCATCAAAGAAAGTGAGCTGTATGATGTAACTTGGGATTTCTAATGTATACCTATATGCCTTTCTTTTAATACCGGAAATAAGGATACTTGGCATACTGGAGAGTCAAAATGAACACTTCAAAATGTGTAACGTCGGTTACCGAAACATCATACATGAGTATGTAGTAACGTCAGTTACCATGACAGTAATTATAACTGAGGCAAATTTTTTGACTTAAAGCCATTTCAATACATATGGGAAGTCAAAGGTTATCAACAAAGAGCAGCAATCCCTTTGATAGGGAATGATGTCATCACCATGGTATGTCCATGGATATATATTCTTTTCATTTTATTTCATTTTTTTAAATATTTATTTATTTATTTATTGATCATAATTATCATTTCTTATGGGGGGGCTTGAGGTTTTGATTTGCAATTCAGCACAAGTTTAAGGTTAAATCATCTGGAAGTTTAGGTTTACCACGTGCAATATTATGCGCTCAAATTACTGTACAGTACATTCACAGTCCTACATGTATGGGATGATAAAGCTACCAAAGTTTGTAGGCCTAATCAATGACGTGGTTGCATGGTAACCACCTTTTCTATACGTAAAAGCTTGTGTACAGCTGTATACCAACAGTTTTATAATCTTAACTTATGATTGTTTTTGCTAGCATTTTTCTTCTTTTCTGGAAGCTTACTGAAGTTTCTACCTCGAGGCAAATGCACAAACAGATCTATATCTTTGCTTGCACTTAAATGTGTGGTTTAGTTAATGTGACACATCTTGTATTATGGTACATACATAAGGCATGTACTGTCATTACTGTTTGAAACTTAACACTGATGTTGCTTAATGTTTAACATTGATGTTGCTCAAAGTGAGAGGAGATTCTAGGGTTTTAAAAAAATTGTTCATATTTGTTGATTACTTTATTCATTTATTTCATTCATGCAAGGACATTTTGTAATACATGATAATTTAAATTATGAACAGGAAGATTTGTTTATATTGATCCGTAATGGATTTTTTTCATTACAAAGTCCTATTTCTTGGTATCTGGGATGTATTTGCAAGCCTTGATACATCAGTGAAAATGAAGAGAAAAACAGTTATATTACTTTATTACATTACATTATTTATGCCCAACTGTGCTATGACATTGGGGGGGGGGGGGGGGTGCCCCCTAAGGGCTCCACCCCATTTGTGTCTTTAGATTTTGTTTTAATTTGTTGCTAAGTAATTGCCTGGGATTGTTACTGGTATACTGCAGCAGTATAATAACCTGTTAGATAAATTTGTTCTCTGTAAACCCCATAGCAAAAGTATGTGTAACATCAGTTACTGACATGTTTACCCTTAGGTTTTCATAGAACACAAAGAAAATGGAATAAAATGTTTCATTTCATTTGTGTATTTATAATTGATGAACCAAGGTATGATGCCATATCAAACAAATCATTCTGAAAGGTCAGAATTATAAAATATCACAATTTAACTATTCCCAATCGTGATTTTGCATGTGTGAACCCTATATGACAAATGTAATTGCGTAACGTCAGTTATGTAACGTCAGTTACCGTCATGCCTTCACTGAAATTGGCATGGTGCTAAAAGGAAATATCTAAAGTGCACATTATTTTGCACGTCTGTTCCTAAGAACCTAGGTGTATTGCCATATAAACACATAAAGGCAAGAAGTCAGGGACATGAGATATTTCCATTTAAATCTACACCATGATTTCCCATGTCCTTTTTCCGTAACGTCAGTTACCGACACATTTTCACTTGCTATGTGATAAGAAATGCAGTTTGAGAGAAAAGCTTTCCACCTATTTCTTCATTCTCATGAACTCATTCATCAATGCCAATTGCAAGCCCCAGGTGCTTTCATAAATACTTTTACAAAACTACAACGTAAAAAATTTCATGAAAATCCTTACGCGTAACATCAGTTACCGTGGAATTGCCCTTTAGTGGTGCTTCTCGGCATTATATTATCCACCTGACACAGCAAAAGCGGTATTTGACAATAATAAATAGAAAAGTATTTAATACATTAAATGCAAAATAATGAAATTAACTGATTTTTTTCAAAGTGCTAAGTCAGTATGATGGATCATTCTTCTGAATTCTGGTCACCGGGTCTACGCCAGATCATTCTTTTTTTACTTTGTTTGAACATGACTGATGAATTCCATAAATTGTTTCATCAGGCAAGCTTTTGCCTTCTGTCGCTTGAAACTTGTAGTGGTGGAGTGCCTAATCAATTGAGAAAAAAGAAAGGTCATTTACTGTACAAATGTGCCCGTGAGCTAACCCGAACTGGCTTGAACTTATAGCCATACACATCCGGTATCCGGAGGCTGTGTTGGCGTAGCATGGTATCACTCAGCCAGGAATGTCGTGAATCTTTTGTCTGATGTCACCTGCATGTCTTCTTAGGAAAGAGAAACCATTCTATAGTTTTAAGCTGCAAATCTATGGAAATAAGATATTAAATTCAGGTCTAATGTCAAAATAACACCAGAAATGTCCTTATGTGATATATTGACTTAAGAAGTACATTACGGTATTCATATGAGGTAGTTTGATAATCAGCTCTTTGACAATCGCCATGCCCTACAAAGCCATAGAAATATGGTTTGTTGAGTAAAGGCTTTAGTACAGCTTTGCAGATCAATTTGTCAAGTAGAATATATGCTGATCAATCTAAATAGCCAAGTCATCATAGGCAGGTATGCCCTTAGTCCACATAAGCATGTGGAAACATTAAGTTGTGACACCAAGCTAACAAATTTCATGATGTTACTATAATCATATATATATATTTTTTTTAGAGCATTATGACAAGGTACATGACAGCTTTCTCAAGGCTCTGCTCATGATCAGTAGATTTGCACCTTTGCCGACCTCTTTAAGGTGCCTCTCTTCTGGAGAACAAGAGTTTGTGAAACCATCAGCACACACTTTATTTGTACCTCACATCTGATCAAAAGTTTACATTGTTCAATGTCCCTATTACTTGTGGAAATGGAATACATGTACTCCTTGACTGCTTTACATTCAGCTGGATCACCAACTTGTGAATTCCCTGTCAACCCTGTAAAGGAATCAAGATTTTGTAGCTTTGTAGACTCTCCCAAATACTAAGAGGAGGAATGGGTAAAGAATACTAGTATCATTTTCTAGTCAGGTGTGTCAATCAGTTTTTTGGATGGTCAAGTCCTCATAGGCAGGTGTATATACTGCTAGCCCTCCTAACAAGGTGAAGGCTGGTAAATATGACTATCTTTTGTCCATGTGGTCTGAGGAAAGAGAAACTGTCCTGTAGTCATGAATACATGCAAATTTAGGGAAATAAGTAATTAAATTCAGCTGTAATATCAAAATAACTCTATGAATTTCCCTGGATGTGCTATTAACTTTAAAAAGTATTCATGTGAGGTAGTTAAATTATCAGCTCTTTGATGGTTGCAATATCCTACAACACCGTGAAAAGATGGTTTGTGTGATAGGGCTAATTGACCAGTGTACCACATATGTGATAGGACATTCTAGCTTGTCAATTTGTTTCATGACACCATGCTGATCAAATTCATAAATAGCCAAGTCATCATAGACAGGTGTGATATGTCTTTAGTCCTTGTAAGCATGTGAAAACATTACTAAGAACTTTGTGACACCAAGTTAATGTATTTTCATAATTCTAATAAATCATCGTTGCTATTGTAGGGCGTACAAACATGGAAGGTGACAGCTATCACAGATCTGTTCAGTAACTTTTTTCATTCATGACTCCATAGATGCTTCTCTTGTGTGGAACAAACAGGTTTGTGAGCCCATCTGGGGCCCGTTGCATGAAAGTTACAATTATGGTAACTTTGCCATCCAGTGGTAACTTCCATGGAATTCTTGATTCTGATTGGCCATTGAGTATTGTTACAGTACCATGGTACACTGTAGTTACCATTGGATGGCAAAGTTACCATAATTGTAACTTTTATGCAATGGGCCCCAGGACACACTTTAATACCTTGTACCTGATTAAAGTTTACATTGTTTGATTGCCCGTAAAAGTTAACAGTATAAAGGGGATGCATACAGTGCTTGACAGCTTTTGCACCCGGTAGGTGGATCAGCAACCTGTGAGTGAGTTCTCTGTCCATGTGCTAAAAGAATCATCTTATTGTAGCACTGTAGGCTCTCCACATCTAGTGGGAGGAATGGGTTAATGGGTGTATTTGGATGCTCAAGTGCATGGTCATAGTCAGGTGTGATACTGCTAGCCCTCCTAACTAGGTGAAGTCAGGTAAATGTCAAGAATCCCTTGTCCATGTGGTCTGAGGAAATAGAAACCATCCTGTAGTCATAACCTGCAAATCTATGGAAAAAAGGAATTAAATTCAGCTTTAATGTCAAAGTAACTCTAGAAATTTCCCTATCTACAGTATTAATGTGAGGTAAGTTTGATTATCAGCTCTGTGACAATTGCCATGCCCTACAAAGCCTTGGATGGTTTGTTTATAAATAGTAAATTATGCTTTACCATCTGTGATAGTACAGGTTTATATGCTGAATCAGTTAATTATAGCCAAGTCATCATAGGCAGGTATACATTGTATATGCCCTTAGTCCACGTAAACATGTGAAAACATCACTAAGTTGTGACACCAAGCTAACAAATTTCATATTACTATAGTCATTGGTTTTTTTTTTTTTTTTTGTAGGGCATAATGGTAAGGAACATGACAGCTTTTTGATAATTCTCTACTCAGTAGATTTGCACCTTTGCTGACCTCATTATGGTGCCTTTCTCGCGTAGAACTAGAGTTTGTGAAACTGTCAACTACACTCTATTGATACCTCACATCTGATCGCAAGTTTGCATCCATTGTTCAATGTCACTATTACTTGTGGAAATGGAAGACATGTACTCCTTGACTGCTTTACATCAGCTGGATCACCAACTTGTGAATTCCCTGTAAACAAGCAAAAAGAATCTTCTTTTGTAGCTTTGTAGGCTCTCCCAAACACTAGAAGGAGGAATGGGTAAAGAATCATTTTCTCTTCAGGTGTGTCAATAATTTTTTGAATGGTCAAGTCCTCATAGGCAGGTGTATATACTGCTAGCCCTCCTAACAAGGTGAAGGCAGGTAAATGTCAAACATCTTTTGTCCACGTGGTCTGAGGAAATAGAAACCATCCTGTAGTCATAACCTGCAAATTTAGGGAAATAAGGAATTAAATTCAGATTTAATGTCAAACTAACTCTAGAAATATCCCTATGTGCTATTAACTTTCCTAACTTAGTATTCATGTGAGATAGTTTAATTAAATCAACTCTTTGATGATTGCAATGTCCCACAAAACCGTGAAAACGTGGTTGGTGTGATAGGACATTTTAGCTTGTTAATTTTTTTTTTCATAACACCATGCTGATCAAGTTCATGTAGGCTGTCTTTACACTGAATCAAAAACAGGGAAGTGGTCTGAGAACCAGGCTACTAACAGCTAAACGGCTTTTTACACTTGTAAATTTGTGCTTAGTCCCGTACCAACGGTGGGGCTAAGGGGGGGGGGGGGCCTTAGCCCCACCGTTGGTACCTCATTATGGTGGGGCTAGGGGGGGGGGGGGGGGGGGGGAGGCCTTAGCCCCACCGTTGGTACGGGACTATCCTTAGCCCACTTTCTGTTTTACACTCGTTCTTGCCAAAGTGGGCTAGCCCCACCGATAGTCCGGTACTATCTGGCCCTGCAAAATAGCAGGGTTAGCACCGCAATTGCGGTGCCAAGCAAGTGAGTGTAAACAGAACGAAAAAAATAATCCTGGGTTAAGCGACGGAGACGAAGTCCGACCCTCACTGACCAATCAGAAACGAGGTAATCAAGTACTGCCGGTGCGTACGTGTACGTGTACAGTACACAGCGTAATCATGAATATTCATGTGGTTTGGAAAGTCCGGGGCTAAGAAATACGAGTGTAAAAAGGTCAGTTTTCTCCTTAGCCCCGGACAAGAGATAGTACGGGACTAATTGGCAAGTGTAAAAAGCTGAAAAAATTGGTATGGGACTAACGATAGTCCTGGGTCAGAGAAAGTCCGGGGTTAAGAAACACAAGTGTAAAAAGGGCTTAAGCAAGGTAGAGTGGTAGGGAAGTGAGAGAAAGGGAGATTGCTGTTTCAGGGGGTTAAAGGGATCTTAAGTTTTGGTTGAGACCTAATTTCAGGTTTCTAACACTTTTTTGGTGAGATAATGAGTAATCTCTTATGAAATATGAAAGAGATTGTAATTCCATGAGGAATTCAACATTTATTTGCTGAAATCGGTTTCGAAATGGCTGAGATATCCAAAACAAAGCTATTCTAGTAAAGTGGATAGGACCGGCCTCCTTTTATTACGATCGCTTTGTTTTACTTTTTTTTTAAATAAATTCAGTCATTCAAAACCTGATTTTCATCAAATAAACTTTGAATGCCTCTCAAAATGGTATGTTCTGTCATATTTCATCAATGTTGTATTGGTATCTTGCAAAAAGTTAAAAGCCAGATTCTCATTTCCGTCAATACTGACTGAATCATCCCTTTAACAGGGAGGTGGGTCTGGTATAAACCACTAAAAATGTTGGATGGCCTTGACCAGGGATGTGAATCTCCCCTCCCTGCCCATAGTCTTGTTGTGCACACTTGTGCACACATACTCCAGTTCACTGGAGGACCAATATACACGTACTGTACCATATTACAAAGTCTCTGTACTTAGATCATCTTGAGCATGCTTGTTAATTAAAGTGGCATTTTTCATCAAACCCTTCCCCTGATCTTAGACCTCAGAACACATTTGTCAATATATATAATGCTGATGTGGTATAATCTAATTTGCCCCTTGATCACATACTGTTCTCTGTATACCAGCTGCACCAAGTGGTATACAATACCTGGTATGTAGTACCCTACCTACAATGTGTAGGTTCCTTTGATGTTACACAGGCCTACCCATAAAATGAACCATTCAATGAACTATTTCTTGAAAAGAACAGTAACATCTATCCTATATTCTGATATCTCAGATACATAGTTGTATACAAATGATGATTTTCTTTATTCACTTTCTTCCAAAAGAGGGAACTTTGTAATCCCATACTGCACAGACACATATCATGGGCCCACTCAATGTCAATAATCTGAATCATCGTGACATGTTTTTCAACATGGATAGTAGGATACATTCTCGGTATTTTATTACTATTTTTTAATGTTTCAGTTATTCAAAACCTGATTTTCATCAAATAAACTTTGAATTCCTCTCAAAATGGTATGCTCTGTCCTATTTCATTAGTGTTTTATTGCTATCTTGCAAAAAGTTAAAAGCCAAATTCTCATTTCCATCAATGCTGACTGAATCATCCCTTTAACAGAGAGGTGGGCCTGGTATAAACCACATAGAATGTTGGATGGCCTTAACCAGGGATGTGAGTCTCACCTCCCCGAGTCCCTGCCCATAGTTCTTGTTGTGCACACACACTCCAGGCCACTGGAGGACCAATGTGCATGTATTACAACTGTACTTTAAGAATCATCTTGAGCATGCTTGTTAACTCTTTACATGCCACGTTCGCACGTCCGACTCAGTCGACGGCGTGCCAACTTCGCATATTCTGCTCAACAAACAAAGCTGCCAAAACCAATATAAATCGGCGAATCGATCACTGCTAATCCCGTGGCACAATGAAAGCGTATCTCGTGCTTTTGTTTCTCTCATAAAGATACGGCTTGCATTCTATGTGGTGATTGACTATCAAGCCGTGTTCCCAACTAGCTAGATTTGCTTGTACATTCTAAGTTACTGTCACGGTTTTACGTGCAAAAGTCATGCCTTTACAGTAATGTAGCAAGTAGTCATTTAAAAGAAAATTGAAAATAGATTCGTCATATAATTTATATCGAAACAAAGCTTGGCATTCCTCTTTAACCCGTTGAGGATGAGTCCGGAGTATACTCGGGCAGGGGTCTATGGGAAATGCGTGTTGTAGCAAAATCAGTCCGTCCTCAATGGGTTAACTTTGGCTGCTATTATGCCCATCTTAACAGAAATCTGCAGAATTTATACGCATTGGAAAAACAGAATTCCTTCTCAAAGCATGACTACCTTCCTGTCTCAGAATAACGTGGCACACAGGGGGTTTCCACCGTGGCACATAAAGAGTTAATCAAAGCACCCATTTCTCATCAAACCCTTCCCCTGATCTTAGACCTCAGAATACATTTATAAATATTATTTGTATAAAAGATGCTTATTAATTTACTAATTTCCCCCTTGATCAAATACAGTTTTCTGTATACCAGCCACCCTGAGTGGTAAACAATGTAGTACTTTATGTTACACAGGACTACCCATAAAGTGAACCATTCAATGAACAATTTCTTGAAAAGAACATTAACATCTATCCCATATTCTAATATCTCAGATACATAGTTGTATTTATAAACAAATGATGATTTTCTTTATTCACTTTCTTCTAAAAGAGGGAACTTTGTAATCCCATAATGCACAGACACATAATATGGGCCTACTGAATGTAAAAAATCTGAATCATCGTGACATGTTTTTCAACATGGATACATTCGGGGTATTTTATTACTTCCGTATTACATATTTGCTTAATGATCCATGTCCACAATCTCTACTTTTTAGTAGGAAACTGTTTTTCCATTGCTGATCGAACTCTTTATGCATGTAGGCCTATGTGCCACAGAGTAAATCACCTTTTTTTTGTGCCACATACTGAGCTAGCATGTGCAGTCATGCTTTGGGAAAATATTCTATCAGAATCATATAGGTTTGTTTGTCAATGTTATTGAATCATAAGTACATAATAAGCAAAGATCTGTGGCATATGACAAGCTTTGCTTTGATCATGAATTATCATGGAAATTTATGATTATTTTTCATTAGAAGGACCAGTTATAGTGCTCAGCATTGTTACAGAGCCATTATATGACTTTGATTTGCAAACAATATAGTGACTGATATTTACAATTTACTTGCAAATCTAGTAGGGAACATTGCTTGATAGTCAGTTAGGGTGGATAGGGTGGGGGGCATACTGGGTGCACACGGCCTCTCTTTATATTTTGTCAAAACAACAGAAAATTAAAACATGGGACTTTTGATTCGGTAAAAGCACCTCCCCGTTATGAAATTCCAAGAATCCCCCCCCCCCCCCCACGCAAGTCACCACATAACATGCAAACTACTTGTGCACAGGAATGGAATCACAAAAATTGCTTTTAGGTTTTATTGTAGCATTTGAAGATCAATTGGTCAGTTTGGGCAAGTTTGTGATTTGTGCAGAACATGTGAACTTGTCACGCCATCGACTGAATTTGCGTGCAGAAGTGGCACATTAAGAGTTATTCTTGTAATGCATATGGTAATTATACTGCTGCAGGCTTGAATATTGGCACATTTATATTGTACTTTAGCCCAGAGCTTTACTCTTTGCTTGCATATATGTTGTATCATACATTGATGTTTGTTTTTTTTTTTGAAAAAAGGTAGCTGGATTGAATGCATAAATCATAAAGTAGCATGAAGGCATTATGTGCACCTATATTGTACAGATTAAATGATTTAATGTAATAGCTAATGTATGACCACATGTATGTTTTCTTTTTTTTCGTAATCTTTATTTCATTTGTATAATTTCACATGATAATACATTCATCTTGAATGTATAAACACAATAAACAATAAACAATATTGGTTTTGAAAAAAAAATGTACACACACACACTCACACACACACACACACACAGCCATATAGACTATTCATGAGCTCACAAGATTACTGAGCAAGTGGTAAAAGAGATTGCCCAGTTTCAATCACAGAAGCTCAAAATTTTCAAGGCTACATCAATTTATATTTGGAATGCTTTCCTTTTTTAATTCAGCAGATCTGACCACATCGGTATAAAAGCAAAATAAGAAATGACACCTGGTGCATTGTTAGGGATTCATGTTTTGTTTTGTTTTGTTTTGTTGTTGTTGTTGTTGTTTTTTTTGGGGGGTTATGATTGTGTCAGAAAATATTAACAAGAATGTTCAAATTTCATGTTGACACTACAGGATAACTTACATAACCTTAAAGGGACAGTATAGTTTTGGATGATATTGGGCTTCAGATTTCGAAGTTCTTTTGTGAGATGATGAGTAGCATCTCATATAATATGGAAGAGCATGTTATTTAAGAAGAATGCAAAGATTATCTGATGAAAAATGCATTTTGAAATGGGTCTAGGGCAATTACTCAATGGGCACGATTAAAACAGACCCTTCCCCTGGCCCAAACCTAATCCTGATCCTGAACCTAATCCTAACCCAAACCAAAACTCTAAATCCCAAAACTACCCCTAACCCTAGTCTTTATTCTAACTTTACCACCAACCAGTGTTGGAGGGGGGGGGGGGGGGGGTAACAGGTAATTGCCCTGATACGTTTGAAATGGCTGTGATATTCAAACCAAAGGGATCCTAATAAATGGTTGGACCCACCTTCCTTGTAGGATTGCTTTATTTTACTTTGTTTTTGGATATATCAGCCATTTCAAGACCAATTTGAATCAAAGAACCTTAGATTTCCTCGTAGAATTGTATGCTCTGTAACATTTCATAAGTGGTTTTGCAGTACTATCATACAAAAAGTTGAAAACTCAATCCTCAATGCTATAGGGTCCACCATCCCTTAAATTACATTTTGGATGCAATTTGGCTTCATGGTGCCTGACCCTACGAAAAATCCATTCATTTGCATTGAGTTGTCTGAGTATTCATAAATTATGACTTAGCAGCATATCATAGTGATTGCATCTACTCTGAAACATGGCAAGGTTAATGGTTATGGTTAGGATTAGAAATAGAAATTAAGGGTTCTAATGAACATAATTATGAAATTATGAGGTACAATCAAATCTGCAGGCTTTTTTTTCGCATGTTACATTTTTTGTTCTGAGAGGAAATAGGTCCAAAAATCCTTAGATATGATCATAAAATGTCCATGCAAGTATACAGTACTTGGGCAGGTGTCTATGATGGGAAGTGCGTGTTGTAGCAAAATCAGTCCATCCTCCTTGTCAGTGGTCAGCAAGTCTGCTCTTGTGTGTATGACAACAAAAAACAAATTTTGTATACAATATTCATCGTGAGGGAAATATACAGCTCTAAGAACCAATATATTAGGCCTATATTGTCCTGTACCTATATTTGTTGATAGAAAACATGCACACGTTTTAATACACAACTATACAACCACCAACAAATGGGAGTGTCAAGCTGTTCTTCTTATATGGAAAATGAAAGGTGACAGAATCTTAATTTCTTCACTATATTTTGAACAAGATGAAAAATATAGGGCCTAAACTCCAGAAAAATTCATTGTATGCAATTACTTTTAAAGGGGCTGTACAGTAGGCCTACTGGTTGAGGTGGCCGGGATTCATGTTTTTACATTCCTAAGTGAGATAATGAGAAACCTCTTATGAAATATGAAAGCGAGAGCATAAAATTTTGAGAAGGATTCAACTTATAGGCCTATTTGATGACAATTGGTTCTCAAACGGCTGAGATATCCCAAAAGCGATAAAAATGAAAGACTACAGGCCACGCTTTTATTAGGATCTCTTTGTTTCACCTTTTTGGATAACTCAGCCATTTCAAAAGTGATTTTCATCAATAAACTTTGAATGGCATGCTCTTTGATAACTCATAGATTGGTTTCTGAATATCTCGCAAAATGTTAAAAGCTAGAATGTTAAATGCAAAATGTTAAAATGTGCCTCGACTAGAACTGTACAAACCCTTTTCAATAATTATCTATCTGTACTTTTACTCATGTGTATCAGATGACCAGACGTCTTTCTCTTCTCAATGGTGATGGAAGTAATCTCCTCATCAACACTTTCTCTTTGAAAAGGATTATGATGATCACTCTTTTTCAATGTAGGCCTACCATATGAGAATATTTTAGCAGGTAAACTGGTATATACAATGAAGCTATGTGGAGCGTACAGACCTACATTCTCTTGATCCTTTTGCATACATTTGTCTCTGATGGGGTTTATGTTTGATGTATATCCAATGAACAACAAATATTTGCATATGTAATGGCAAAACTGTACCATTCTTTTATATGGGATCTTTGAAACCATCCTGCTCTTGTACCTCGGTACTATAGTATTGGGACCTTTGTGAGGGGTATGAAGGTAATCTTCCTGACTGGTTTGGATCACCTAGTTTTTATACTTTATAGCACGAGGAGGAACCATGTAAAGTATTCCCTTTCACTACGGTGCAAGATTAGACTGACTGGCACACCCCATCTGTGCATGAGGCTTATGCAAATATTAACAGGGATCTTTAAAATGTGACTGTTGCACTTGGGTTGTTTTTTTTTCCAAATGTGAAGCTACTTGTGCCTATCAAACAACAACCCAACAGTTTTGGTGATTTATCAACACAACTGTTGCAAGGGCAAAACAAGAAAAAAAAGCAGTTGGTCTGAGAACCAGACTACTAACAGCTAAACAAGCGTGTACCAGAGAGTGGTAGGGAAGTGAGAGAATCAGAGATTGCTGTTTCACAATGAAGAATGTTGGCTGGCCTTGACCAGGGATGCGAGTCTCACCTCCCTGCCCATATGCTTGTTGTGCACACATACTCCCAGTTCACTGGAGGGCCAATATACTGGAGGGCTATTAAAGAAATGCACGTCACAATTGCAGTAATACCAGGGAGGTGGTGGACATTGAATAATGGGTTTATCTCAAGCATACATGTGCTTGTATTTCTCATCTATACCTTTCCCTACTGTAAGACATCAAAATAATATTCCCAAATAGTAATTTCAAGCAGTATTTGTATGTATATGATGCTGCTTCTAATTTGCTCCTTGAACATAATAAACTGTAATATGTCGGCTCAGCTCCAGTAGTATCCTGTAGGTATACCCCAACAGTGTTTCTAAAAAAATATACTTTTATAAGAAAAAGTGCTGAGTTGATGGAACAGATTATCCATGTTATCAAAATAATGGGAGCCCGTATACTATAGAAACAAAGGGCCTTAAGTTCTTTTGTAAATGTAATTTGTACTCAATAAAGAGCTATTCCCCCAAACTATATTACAATAGGAAATAGGCCTATGTGGAAGTACAAGTGAATTACAAAGAATAATATGTTGATATATTAAATATTTTTTCCTATAAAGATTCCTATCCAAATTAACGCCAAGAAATTTGATGGAATCCGTTTGGTCAAGTAATATAGATTCAATTGAAAACTACCATAGTGTGAACTGAGTGTGGAGCATCCCAAATATTAATCCATACGAAATGGGGTATACACCTCTCTCCTGATCCTGGTCTAATTACTGCAGACCTGTCAGTCTGACTTGATGTGTATGGTGAATCCATTATTCATGATTATATTATGAAGCACCTTGACATTAATGATCTAGAGTATACAGTATGTATATGGTTTTCATTCCAATTATGCGCATGTTCTCTTCAACAATTGCATGAAGCTCTTGTCGAGAGTCCTTGACAGTGGTGACAGTTCTTCTGAAGACAAAGGCTTTTGATTGTGTCTCCTATAACAGGATTCCTGGCATTAATGAGAATATGTTGAGCTGGATTGAGGGTTTCCTCTCTCATAGGATGCAAATTAAGTGTCGCTGTCCAAGGTGGGGCGACAACACCTCGTATCTACAAAATGTCAAATGTTCAGGAGAGCCAAAACATGGCGGCCAAAACACTGTGGCGAATGGGAGAGCCTTTCCTTTGACATGCCCTGGTGGCTTCATTTTTGGAGTAAGACAGTTAGGATTATTAGACCATTGATCAAAAAAAGTCATTTTCACCAAAATTGCAGATCTATACAAGGTCTTGCCACCCCAGTGACGAATTATGCTTCATACATTACAAACATAATGTAATGTAGGCCCTGCATGCATGCAGACATGCCAAGTTTCACAAGTGCCTGCGATAGAGGAAGAAAAGTGATAATAGGTGAGAGAAGGGCGTTCCCGCTGTTGGGGAACTTTTTTTCTGTTTTGAATAAGAAATTGTGCATGTTGGTAGTACATAGTATGCAATAATTTTTCTTGCATATAATTCCAAGGAGGAGCTCACCTACTACATCCTTGGTAATTCTCATCTACTGTATATGATGTGGAAGATCTTGGTGATTTCTGGCCTAAATTGTGGTCAAAGGTGAATGAGTGTAAAATAATGACAAACATAATATTAGAATGAGCAATTTCTAGTGACATTCTTGATAATCTATCATAAGTACTGAATAGCTGTTATTTGTCAGATATATATATTAAAAAAAAGATATTTGTAAGATAAAGCCATGATTGTATAGGTACCCTTTCAAGCAAATTGAAAAAAAAAAAAGAAAGTTCAAACGAAAGAGTTCTCATTAGCAGGCTTATCACCCAATGTGTAGTGCATTGATATGTGTTCTTTGTTTTTTGAGAGCATTATTGCTGGGGTGGTAAGACTTACTTAGCATGATATGCCAAATGTTTCGCGAGGTTTTTATTTCCATGAATTTCGCAAGTCAGGTGCTATTCGCAAAATAAAAGACACACGAAAATGCTGACTCTGATCCTGATATGGATGTAACGCACATTTATACATTTCTTTATTCAGTACAAAACTCCACCATTATGAATATAACCACTTGCAAAATCGTCCGAAAGTCCCCTTTCATTAAAATTAAGACTTACTAAATATATGGTGAATACAGTAGGTCACTGGGTCTGTAAATCACCACATTGTGACACTAATACTTCATAAGTCAATACCACAGAAAAGCTCATTTGAAATTGTATTCTTGACATATTATTTTTTAGCTCAAGTGAGCTATTGCCATCGCCCTTCGTCCGGCGTCCGTCGTGCGTTGTGCGTCGTGAGTAAACTTTTTACATTTTCATCTTCTTCTTTAAAACCCCGAGAGCGATTTTCATCAAACTTGGCAGGTAGCATCCCTTGGGGGTTAGGAACTCAATGTGTTAAAATGGGCACCATGCCCCATCCAGGGGGCCCCCAGAGGGGCCCAAACCCCCCAAAATTAAGGAATCTGTAAAAATCTTCTTCTCTAGAACCAGAAGTGATAGAGCTAAGTTAATACTATGAGTTAGTACATTGATGACTGTAGTTTCAAGTTTGTTCATGGCAGAATCAGAGGTGCCCCCCTTGGGGCCCAGGGGAGGGGGTGGGGAGGGGTCCTAATGGGGCCTAAATTTGTACATTTTCATCTTCTTCTTAAGAACCCCATGACCCATTTTCACCAAACTTGGCAGGTAGCATCCCTAGGGGGTTAGGAACTCAATTTGTTAAAATGGGCACCATGGCCCACCCAGGGGGCCCCTTGGGGGGCCCACACTCCCCAAAATGAAGGAATCTTTAAAGATAAATTCTCTAGTATCAGAAGTTATAGAGCTAAGATAATACTATGAGTGAGTACATTAATGACTGTAGTTTCAAGTTTGTTCATAGCAGATCCATCGGTTCCCCTCTTAGGGGGGCGTGGGGGGGGGGGGGTGGGAATAGGGGCCTGAATTGTTCATTTTCATCTTCTTCCTGAAAACCTCTTGATGGATTTTTGTCAAACTTGGCAGGTAGCATCCCTAGGGGGTCAGGATCTCAATTTATAAAAAATGGGCACCATGTCCCACCCAGAGGGCCCAAGGGGGCCCCAATTCCCCCAAATTAAGGAATCTTTAAAAAATTTGGGCCCTTATTGTACATTTTCATCTTCTATTTGAGAATGCCTGGTCAAATTTTAGTAGAGCTGTGAATAATTTAGATTAGTGACTGCATGAAAGGTGAACTTGCGATACTCAGGTGAGCGCTAGACCCGCGGGTCTCTTGTTTTTTCCGATATGATTTCTTGATCTTATAGGCCTACATGTATAATAGAAACATAAGCAGATTAACACATTTCAAAATTAGTGAAAAGATACTTTTACATCTTAAGTGACTTCAATATACTGTATCCTTGAATTGACAGTATAAAGTACAGTATGATTCTTTTCTTTAAAAAGAAAATGGACATGAGATTCATAAGACAAACCTGCTTTCACCTGAAAAATAAAATGGACTACATGAGTACATACTTGCCTATAGATGTAGACTTGAATATATACAACTTAACAGCCCTCAAGAGAAAGTGAGCTTCTTAACCCATTCCTCCCGTAATTCTCCAAGCACCTTCAATGCACCCAAATTATCATTATTATTTTTTTTTTTTTTGCAGGTTGACAGAGGAGGACAGGTTGGTAATGGGTTAATAATGTTTGCTAATTTCAGATCAACCACAAATTGAATATAAAGTTTACCAGTAGGGCTGTTTGCAGTAATACCAGACAACACCTCTTTCCACTTTCTGATCAATAGTCCTCTTCAAAACTAAAGAGAACTTGTTCAGATTCATGAAATTCTTCCTTCGAGATGTTTTATTATTATCATTGTTATTATTGTCATTATTATTGTTATTATTATTATTATTATTATTATTATTATTATTGTTATTGTTACTATTATCATTAGCCGTAGTATTAGTATTATTAGTATCTTATCCAGCTTTCAATCACAAATATCAATATTACATTTTTCGAAATCAGAACATACACTGGAGTGGTAAGGGTGCACCACGTTGGGCAGCCCAGATCTGGAAAGAGCCCAACTAAATGACTTGGGGCCCTCACACCATCCTCCCCAACCCACCTGGTGCACCCAAAACAGTCAGTTTACAATATAAAATGATACAAATTTCATTACGAGGTATAAATTAAAAAACAACTGTTTCTTTATACGTGTCAAATAAAGATACTTGTATGTGTAACTACCAATCTTTCTTACTCCATTCAAATACCTAATGGGTCACAAACGCAACAAAAAAAAAAGTTACTGAACAGATCTGTGATAGCTGTCATGTACCATGTTTGAACGCCCTACAAAAGAAATAATAATTTATTAAAATTATGAAATACATAAACTTGGTGTCACAACTTAGTAATATTTTCACCAGCTTACGAGGACTAAAGGTATATACACCTGCCTATGATGACTTGGCTATATGAACTTGATCAGCATGGTGTCATGAAACAAGTTGACATGCTAAAATGTCCTATCACATATGGTATACTGTATTTCAAGCCCTATCACACAAACCATATTTTTCCGGTTTAGTAGGGTATTGCAATTGTCAAAGAGCTGATAATTATACCCCCACCCACACATAGTGTGTAGGGGGGGTATATAGGAATCATCCTGAGGTCGGGTGGCCGGTCGGTCGGTCGGTCGGTCGGTCGGTCGGGCGGGCGGTCGGGCGGTCGGGCGGTCGGTCCGTTGCAAAATCTTGTGGGTCGAACTCCTCTCTCATTTTTTGAGCAATTGACCCCAAATTTGGCATGTGTGACCGCTATCAAAGGTAGATGTGCAAGACACCTTTTTCGTTAGTATCGCATAATGCGTTGCCATGGAAACGGCATATTTTCGTAAAAACTTGTGGATCGAACTACTGTCTCATTTTTTGAGCAATTATCCCCAAATTTAGCATGTGTGACTGCTATCAAAGGGAGATGTGCAAGACACCTTTTTCATTAGTATTGCATAATGAGTTGCCATGGCAACAGCAAATTTTTTAAAAATCTAGCAAAATGTTGTGGATCGAACTCCTCTCTCATTTTTTGAGCAATTGACCCCAAATTTGGCATGTATGACTGCTATCAAAGATAGATGTGCAAGACACCTTTTTTATTAGTATCGCATAATGCGTTGCCATGGCAATGGCATATTTTCATAAAAACTTGTGGATCGAACAACTTTCTCATTTTTTGAGCAATCAACTTCAAATTTGGCATGTGTGACCGCTATCACAGGCAGATGTGCAAGAGACCTTTTTCATGATTATTCCATAATGTGTTGCCATGGCAACGGAAGATTTTCTTATAAATCTTACAAAATGTTGTGGATTGCTCTAATCTCTTAGTTTTGTAGCTATTCTGTTTGAATTTGGGATATGCGATCAATGTAATGTATATTTGTGCAAAACACATTTGATGTGTGTGTTGATGAATCTGTTGCCATGGCAACAATTTTTTTTTTACCAATCATACAAAAATGTGTGGATTAGCCTAACTCCTTCAGTTTTCAAGCATTTGGCTTAAAAATTGGCACATGTGACCACTATTGTATGTAGATGTGCATACTTACTACTTCGTCATTTTTTTATCAATGTGTTGCCATGGTAACAGCATAGTTTGAATGAAAGTCATACGAAAATATTGTGGATGAAGTTAACTCCCTCAGTCTTAGAGCATTTGACTGGAAATTTGGCACACATGACCACTATAGTATATAGATGTGCAAACTTAAACTTTCGTCAGTGATGAACAATGCGTTGCCATGGTAACAGCTTTTTTAAACCAAAAAACATACAAAAATATTGTGGATTCAGCTAACTTTCTTTAGTCTTCAAGCGTTAAGCTAGAAATTTGGCACACATTACCACTGTGGAACGTAGATGTGCAAAGGTAATCTTTCGTCAGTGGTGATCAATGCGTTGCCATGGTAACGTCATATTTTGAATGAAAATCATACAAAAATATCTTGGATTCAGTTAAATCCCTCACTCTTTGAGCATTTGGCTTGAAATTTGGCACATGCAACCACTATAGCATATAGATGTGCAAACTTAATCTTTCGTCAGTGGTGAACAATGGGTTGCCATGGTAACAGCAGCTTTTCACTAAAATGCATACAAAAATATTGTGAATTCAGGTAACTACCTCAATCTTGGAGCATTAAGCTTGAAATTTGGCACATGTGACCACTATAGTACGTAGATGAGCATACATAGTCTTTGGTCATTGTTGATCAATGTGTTGCCATGGTAACAGTATATTTTGAATGAAAATCATGCAAAATATTTTGGATTCAGTTAACTCCCTCAGTCTTTGAGCATTTGGCTTGAAATTTGGCACAGGTGACCACTATAGCATATAGATGTTCAAACTTAATCTGTCATCATTGTTGAACAATGCGTTGCCGTGGTAACAACATTTTTTCACCAAAAAGCATGTGGATTCCGCCAACTCCCTCAGTCTTTGAGCATTTAGCTTAAAATTTGGCACACCTGACCACTATGGTATGTAGATGTGCAAACTTAACCTTTCGTCATTGTTGATCATTGTGTTGCCATGGTAACAGCATAGTTTGAATGAAAATCAATATAAAAATATTGTGGATTCAGGTAACTCCCTCAGTCTTTGAGCATTTGGCTTGAAATTTGGCACATGCAACCATTGTAGTACAGAGATGTGCAAACTTTGTATTTCCTCATATTCGAACAATGTGTTGCCATGGTAACAGTGCATTTGGAATGAAAATCATACAAACATTTCGATTAGATCCTAACTCTCTCTGTTTAGAGCGTTTTGGCTTCATATTTGGCACATGTTACCTCTACATTACCTAGATGTGCAAAAACTCTTTTGTCAGTGTTGAAAATGTGTTGCCATGGTAACAGTATATTTTGAATGAAAATGATACACTAATATTGTGAATTCAACTAAGCCCCTCACTCTGTTAGCATTTGGCTTAAAATTTGGCACATGTGATGGCTATGATATATAGAACTTTGTGCAAAACTTCATTTTTTTCTTAATATCCAACATTGTGTTGCGCCATGGTTATACAATTTTTAATGAAAACCATAGAAATCGTCAGTTTATTTATCTTGCTCACTCAGTTTTTGAGCACTTGACTTGAGATGTGGGACATTTGACTAACAATGAACAATACATTTATTTACTGTTGGACAGTGCATTGCCTTGGTAATTTTTTTTTTCATTAAAAAGTTAAAAAAATCCTGGTTGAGCTAATTTCCTCAGTTGTGGGTGGGGGTATATTAATCACAATGAGTGATAGTTCTAGTTTTACTACCCTACATGAATACTTATTAAAGTTGATAGTCCATAGGGAAGTTTCTCGAGTTATTTTGACATTACAGCTGAATTTAATTCCTTATTTCGCTAAATTTGCAGGTTATGACTACAGGACGGTTTCTATTTGCTCAGACCACATGGACAAAAGATGTTTGACATTTACCTGCCTTTACCTTGTAAGGGGGGCTAGCAATATATACACCTGCCTATGAGGACTTGGCCAACTTTGATATTGACACACCTGCATAGAAAATGATATTCTTTACCCGTTCCTCCTGCTAGTATTTGGGAGAGTCTACTAAGCTACAAAAGAAGATTCTTTTGGAGCGTTGACAGAGAATTCACAAGTTGGTGATCCAGCTGATGTACATTTTAAAGCAGTCAAGGATTACATATATTCCATTTTCACAAGTGAAAGTGACATTGAACAATGCAAACTTTTGATCAGATGTGAGGTATCAATAGAGTGTGTGCTGATGGTTTCAAGTCTTGTTCACACTGGAGAGGCACCTTAGTGAGGTCAGCAAAGGTGCAAATCGACTGAGCAGAGCCTTGAATGCTGTCATGTACAATTTGTACCTTAATTGTCAGAATGCCCTACAAAAGAAACAATGATCATAGTAATATCATGAAATTTGGGAGCTTGGTGTCACAAACTCAGTAATATTTCCTCGAATGCTTACGTGGATTAAAGGCATATTATACCTGCCTATGATGACTTGGCTATATTACATTGATCAGCATATATTTTATTTGACAAATTGGTCTGTAAACCTGTACTATCACAGATTGTAAACCCTCTACTAATAAAACAAATCATATTTTCATGGGTTTTGTAGGACGTGGCAATTGTAAAAGAGCTGATAATTGATCTACCTCCCATGAATACTTCTCAGGTCAATATCACGTATGGACATTTTTGGTGTCATTTTGACATTAGAGCTGAATTTTATTCCTTATTTCCATAGATTTGCAGGTTATGACTAGAGGATGGTTTCTCTTTCCTCAGACCATGTGGACAAAAGACTCATGACATTTACCTGCCTTCACCTAGTTAGGAGGGCTATAGCAGTATATACATCTGCCTATGAGGACTTGAGTATCCAACCCCTTTCCACATTCCTTTCACTAGTTTTGGAGAGCCTACAATACTACAATGAGAGCATTCTTTTAGCACATGGACAGAGAACTCACAGGTTGCTGATCCACCTGTGCAAAAGCTGTCAAGCACTACATGCATCCCCTTTCCACTGTTAACTATTATGGCGAATGAAACGATGCAAACTTTAATCGGGTGCAAGATATCAATAAAGTGTGTCCTGATGAGCTCACAAACCCGTTTGTTCCACACAAGAGAAGCACCTCAGTGGTCACCAATGCAAAAAACAAAAAAGAGAAAAGTTACTGAACAAATCTGTGGTAGCTGTCACGTACCATGTTTGAACGCCCTACAAATTATAGAAACAATAATTTATTGAAATTATGAATGCATAAACTTGGTGTCACAACTTAGTAATATGATCAGCTTACGAGGACTAAAGCCATATACACCTGCCTATGATGACTCAGCTATATGAAGTTGATCAGCATGGTGTATTGTCATAAAACAATTGGCAAGCTAAAATGTCCTGTCACATATGGTACACTATATTTCAAGTCTTATCACACAAACCATGTTCTCCCGGTTTTGTAGGTCATTGCAATCGTCAAAGAGCTGATAACTAAATACCCTACATGAATACTTATTAAAGTTAATAGCCCATAGGGACATTTCTAGAGTTATTTTGACATTACAGCTGAATTTAATTCCTTATTTCCCTAAATTTGCAGGGTATGACTACAGGATGGTTTCTATTTCCTCAGACCACATGGACAAAAGATGCTTGACATTTAACTTCCTTCACCTTGTTAGGAGGGCCAGCAGTATATACACCTGCCTATGAGGACTTGAGTATCCAAATACACCCCTTTCCACATTCCTCACACTAGTTTTGTAGAGCCTACATTACTACAGTGAGAAGATTCTTTTAGCACATGGACAGAGAACAATAAGGTTGCTGATCCACCTGTACAAAAGCTGTCAAGCACTACAATGCATCCCCTTTCTACTGTGAACTATTATGGCGAATCAAACGATGCAAACTTTAATCGGGTGCAAGGTATCAATAAAGTGTGTCCTGATGGGATCACAAATCCGTTTGTTCCACACAAGAGAAACACCTAAGGGGTCACAAATGCACACACACACACACAAGTTACTGAACAGACCTGTGATAGCTGTCACGTACCATGTTTGAACGCCCTACAAATGAAAGAAACAATAATATATCAAAACTATGAAATACATAAACTTGGTGTCACAACTTAGTAATATTTACACCTGGTTACGAGGACTAAAGCCATATACACCTGCCTATGGTGACTTGTCTATATGAACCTGATCAGCATGGTGTAATGTGATGAAACAAGTTGGCAAGCTAAAACTGTCCTATTACATATGGTACACTATATTTCAAGTCCTATCACACAAACCATCTTTTCCATCCAGACTTGACCATCCAAAAACCTTATTGACACACCTGACTAGAAAATGATATTCTTTACCCATTCCTCCTGTTAGTATTTGGGAGAGTCTACAAAGCTACAAAATCTTGATTCTTTTGCAGGGTTGACAGGGAATTCACAAGTTGGTGAACCAGCCGATGTAAAGCAGTCAAGGATTACATGCATTCCATTTTCGCAGGTAAAAGTTACATTAAACAATGCAAACTTTTGATCAGATGAGAGGTATCAATAGAATGTGTGCTGATGGTTTCACAAGCTCTTGTTCACACAAGAGAGGCACCGTAAAAAGGTCAGCAAAGGTGCAAATCTCCTGAGCAGAGCCTTGAAAGCTGCCACGTACCTTGTCATAATGCCCTAGAAAAGAAACAATGATTATAGTAATACCAGGAAATTTGTGAGCCTGGTGTCACAACTTAGTAATATTTCCCCATGCTTACGTGGACTAAGGGCATATATACCAGCCTATGATGACTTGGCTGTATTGAAATGATCAGCATACATTGTATATCTTATTTGACAAATTGGTCAGCAAACCTGTACTATCACAGATTGTAAAGCCATTACTAAACAAATCATACTTTCATGGCTTTGAAGGGCGTGGCAATTGTCATAGAGCTGATAATTAATCTACCTCACATGAATACTTCTCAAGAGCTTGGTGTCACAACTTAGTAATATCTCCACATGCTTACGTGGACTAAGGGCATATATACCTGCCTATGAGGACTTGGGTATATTGAAATGATCAGCATATATCTTATTCGACAAATTGGTCTGCAAACCTGGACTATCAGATTGTAAAGCCATTACTAAACAAATCATATTTTCATATGGCTTTGAAGGGCCTGGCAATTGTCAAAGAGCTGATAATTAATCTACCTCACATGAATACTTCTCAAGTCAATATCACGTACACTGTAAGGACATTTTTGGTGTCATTTTGACATTAGAGCTGAATTTTATTCCTTATTTCCATAAATTGGCAGGTTATGACCAGAGGATGGTTTCTCTTTCCTCAGACCACGTGGACAAAA
Organism: Diadema antillarum; assembly: GCF_040938485.1. Lineage (NCBI taxonomy): Eukaryota > Metazoa > Echinodermata > Echinoidea > Diadematoida > Diadematidae > Diadema > Diadema antillarum. The sequence continues at coordinate 2,422,146 of NW_027271040.1, read as the reverse complement.
GACTCATGATATTTACCTGCCTTCACCTAGTTAGGAGGGCTAGCAGTATATACACCTGCCTATGAGGACTTGAGTATCCAAATACACCCGTTAACACATTCCTCCCACTAGGTTTGTAGAGCCTACATTACTACAATGAGAAGATTCTTTTAGCACATGGACAGAGAACAATAAGGTTGCTGATCCACCTGTACAAAAGCTGTCAAGCACTACATGCATCCCCTTTCTACTGTTAACTATTATGGCGAATCAAACGATGCAAACTTTAATCGGGTGCAAGGTATCAATAAAGTGTGTCCTGATGGGATCACAAACCCGTTTGTTCCACACAAGAGAAACACCTAAGGGGTCACAAATGCAAAAAAAAAAAAAAAAAATACTGAACAGATCTGTGATAGCTGTCGCGTACCATGTTTGAACGCCCTAAAAAATAAAGAAACAATGATTTATTAAAATTATGAAATACATAAACTTATGTGACACAACTTAGTAATATTTACACCTGCTTACGAGGACTAAAGCCATTTACACCTGCCTATGATGACTCAGCTATATGAACTTGATCAGCATGGTGTAATGTCATGGAACAAGTTGGCAAGCTAAAATGTCCTATTATATATGGTACACTATATTTCAAGCCCTATCACACAAACCATGTTTTTCCGGTTTTGTAGGGCATTGCAATCGTCAAAGAGCTGATAATATTAAACTACCCTACATGAATACTTAGTAAAGTTAATAGCACATAGGGACATTTCTAGAGTTATTTTGACATTACAGCTGAATTCAATTCCTTATTTCCCTAAATTTGCAGGTTATGACTAAAGGATGGTTTCTATTTCCTCAGAACGCATGGAAAAAAGATGCTTGACATTTACCTGCCTTCACCATGTTAGGAGGGCTATCAGTATATACACCTGCCTATGAGGACTTGACCATCCAAAAAACTTGACACACCTGAATAGAAAATGATATTCTTTCCCCATTCCTTCTGCTAGTATTTGAGAGAGTCTACAAAGCTACAAAATCTTGATACTTTTACAGCGTTGACAGGGAAGTCACAAGTTGGTGAACCAGCTAATGTAAAGCAGTCAAGGATTACATGTATTCCATTTACACAGGTAAAAGTGACATTAAACAATGCAAACTTTTGATTAGATGTGAGGTATCAACACAGTGTGTGCTGATGGTTTCACAAGCTCTTGTTCACATAAGAAAGGCACCTTAATGAGGTCAGCAAAGGTGCAAATCTACTGAGCAGAACCTTGAAAGCTGTCACGTACCTTGTCATAATGCCCTACAAAAGAAACAATGATTATAGTAATATCAAGAAATTTGTGAGCTTGGTGTCACAACTTAGTAATATTTCCACATGCTTACGTGGACTAAGGGCATATATACCTGCCTATGAGGACTTGGGTATATTGAAATGATTAGCATATATCTTACTTGATAAATTGGACTGCAAACCTGTACTATCACAGATTGAAAAGTCGTTACTAAACAAATCATATTTTCATGGCTTTGAAGGGCGTGGCAATTGTCAAAGAGCTGATAACTAATCTACCTCACATGAATACTTCTCAAGTCAATATCACGTAAGGACATTTTTGGTGTCATTTTGACATTAGAGCTGAATTTTATTCCTTATTTCCATAAATTTGCAGGTTATGACTAGAGGATGGTTTCTCTTTCCTCAGAACAAATGGACAAAAGACTCATGACATTTACCTGCCTTCACCTAGTTGGGAGGGTTAGCAGTATATACACCTGCCTATGAGGACTTGAGCATCCAAATACACCCCTTTCCACATTCCTCCCACTAGTTTTGTAGAGCCTACATTACTACAGTGAGAAGATTCTTTTAGCACATGGACAGAGAACAATAAGGTTGCTGATCCACCTGTACAAAAGCTGTCAAGCACTACATGCATCCCGTTTGAACGCAATACAAATGAAAGAAACAATAATAGGCCTATATCAAAACTATGAAATACATAAACTTGGTGTCACAACTTAGTAATATTTACACCTGGTTACGAGGACTAAAGCCATATACACCTTCCTATGGTGACTTGTCTATATGAACCTGATCAGCATGGTGTAATGTGATGAAACAAGTTGGCAAGCTAAAACTGTCCTATTACATATGGTACATTATATTTCAAGTCCTATCACACAAACCATCTTGTCCATCCAGACTTGACCATCCAAAAACCTTATTGACACAAGTGACTAGAAAATGATATTCTTTTCCCATTCCTCCTGTTAGTATTTTGGAGAGTCTACAAAGCTACAAAATCTTGATTCTTTTACAGCGTTGACAGGGAAGTCACAAGTTGGTGAACCAGCTAATGTAAAGCAGTCAAGGATTACATGTATTCCATTTCACAGGTAAAAGTGACATTGAACAATGGAAACTTTTGATCAGATGTGAGGTATCAACAGAGTGTGTGTTTATGGTTTCACAAGTTCTTGTTCACACAAGAGAGGCACTTTAATGAGGTCAGGAAAGGTGCAAATCTACTGAGCAGAGCCTTGAAAGCTGTCACGTACCTTGTCATAATGCCCTAGAAAAGAAACAATGATTATAGTAATATCAAGATATTTGTGAGCTTGGTGTCACAACTTAGTAATATTTCCACATGCTTACGTGGACTAAGGGCATATATACCTGCCTATGAGGACTTGAGTATATTGAAATGATCAGCATATATCTTATTAGACAAATTGGTCTGCAAACCTGTACTATCACAGATTGTAAAGTCGTTACTAAACAAATCATATTTTCATGGCTTTGAAGGGCGTGGCAATTGTCAAAGAGCTGATAACTAATCTACCTCACATGAATACTTCTCAAGTCAATATCACGTAAGGACATTTTTGGTGTCATTTGACATTAGAGCTGAATTTTATTCCTTATTTCCACAAATTTGCTTGACATTTACCTGCCTTCACCTAGTTGGGAGGGTTAGCAGTATATACACCTGCCTATGAGGACTTGAGCATCCAAATACACCCCTTTCCACATTCCTCCCACTAGTTTTGTAGAGCCTACATTATTACAATGAGAAGAATCTTTTAGCACATGGACAGAGAACAATAAGGTTGCTGATCCACCTGTACAAAAGCTGTCAAGCACTACATGCATCCCCTTTCTACTGTTAACTATTATGGCGAATCAAACGATGCAAACTTTAATCGTGTGCAAGGTATCAATAAAGTGTGTCCTGATGGGATCACAAACCCGTTTGTTCCACACAAGAGAAACACCTAAGGGGTCACAAATGCACACACACACACACACACAAGTTGCTGAACAGACCTGTGATAGCTGTCACGTACCATGTTTGAACGCAATACAAATGAAAGAAACAATAATAGGCCTATCAAAACTGTGAAATACATAAACTTGGTGTCACAACTTAGTAATATTTACACCTGGTTACGAGGACTAAAGCCATATACACCTGCCTATGGTGACTTGTCTATATGAACCTGATCAGCATGGTGTAATGTGATGAAACAAGTTGGCAAGCTAAAACTGTCCTATTACATATGGTACACTATATTTCAAGTCCTATCACACAAACCATCTTTTCCATCCAGACTTGACCATCCAAAAACCTTATTGACACAAGTGACTAGAAAATGATATTCTTTTCCCATTCCTCCTGTTAGTATTTGGGAGAGTCTACAAAGCTACAAAATCTTGATTCTTTTACAGCGTTGACAGGGAAGTCACAAGTTGGTGAACCAGCTAATGTAAAGCAGTCAAGGATTACATGTATTCCATTTTCGCAGGTAAAAGTGACATTGAACAATGGAAACTTTTGATCAGATGTGAGGTATCAACAGATTACAGAGTGTGTGCTGATAGTTTAACAAGTTCTTGTTCACACAAGAGAGGCACTTTAATGAGGTCAGGAAAGGTGCAAATCTACTGAGCAGAGCCTTGAAAGCTGTCACGTACCTTGTCATAATGCCCTAGAAAAGAAACAATGATTATAGTAATATCAGGATATTTGTGAGCTTGGTGTCACAACTTAGTAATATTTCCACATGCTTACGTGGACTAAGGGCATATATACCTGCCTATGAGGACTTGGGTATATTGAAATGATCAGCATATATCTTATTTGACAAATTGGACTGCAAACCTGTACTATCACAGATTGTAAAGCCATTACTAAACAAATCATACTTTCATGGCTTTGAAGGGCGTGGCAATTGTCAAAGAGCTGATAATTAATCTACCTCACATGAATACTTCTCAAGAGCTTGGTGTCACAACTTAGTAATATCTCCACATGCTTACGTGGACTAAGTGCATATATACCTGCCTATGAGGACTTTGGTATATTGAAATGATCAGCATATATCTTATTCGACAAATTGGTCTGCAAACCTGGACTATCAGATTTTAAAGCCATTACTAAACAAATCATATTTTCATATGGCTTTGAAGGGCCTGGCAATTGTCAAAGAGCTGATAATTAATCTACCTCACATGAATACTTCTCAAGTCAATATCACGTACACTGTAAGGACATTTTTGGTGTCATTTTGACATTAGAGCTGAATTTTATTCCTTATTTCCATAAATTGGCAGGTTATGACCAGAGGATGGTTTCTCTTTCCTCAGACCACGTGGACAAAAGACTCATGATATTTACCTGCCTTCACCTAGTTAGGAGGGCTAGCAGTATATACACCTGCCTATGAGGACTTGAGTATCCAAATACACCCGTTTACACATTCCTCCCACTAGGTTTGTAGAGCCTACATTACTACAATGAGAAGATTCTTTTAGCACATGGACAGAGAACAATAAGGTTGCTGATCCACCTGTACAAAAGCTGTCAAGCACTACATGCATCCCCTTTCTACTGTTAACTATTATGGCGAATCAAACGATGCAAACTTTAATCGGGTGCAAGGTATCAATAAAGTGTGTCCTGATGGGATCACAAACCCGTTTGTTCCACACAAGAGAAACACCTAAGGGGTCACAAAAGCAAAAAAAAAAAAATATATACTGAACAGATCTGTGATAGCTGTCGCGTACCATGTTTGAACGCCCTAAAAAATAAAGAAACAATGATTTATTAAAATTATGAAATACATAAACTTATGTGACACAACTTAGTAATATTTACATCTGCTTACGAGGACTAAAGCCATTTACACCTGCCTATGATGACTCAGCTATATGAACTTGATCAGCATGGTGTAATGTCATGGAACAAGTTGGCAAGCTAAAATGTCCTATTATATATGGTACACTATATTTCAAGCCCTATCACACAAACCATGTTTTTCGGGTTTTGTAGGGCATTGCAATCGTCAAAGAGCTGATAATATTAAACTACCCTACATGAATACTTAGTAAAGTTAATAGCACATACGGACATTTCTACAGTTATTTTGACATTACAGCTGAATTCAATTCCTTATTTCCCTAAATTTGCAGGTTATGACTAAAGGATGGTTTCTATTTCCTCAGAACGCATGGAAAAAAGATGCTTGACATTTACCTGCCTTCACCATGTTAGGAGGGCTATCAGTATATACACCTGCCTATGAGGACTTGACCATCCAAAAAACTTGACACACCTGAATAGAAAATGATATTCTTTCCCCATTCCTTCTGCTAGTATTTGAGAGAGTCTACAAAGCTACAAAATCTTGATACTTTTACAGCGTTGACAGGGAAGTCACAAGTTGGTGAACCAGCTAATGTAAAGCAGTCAAGGATTACATGTATTCCATTTACACAGGTAAAAGTGACATTAAACAATGCAAACTTTTGATTAGATGTGAGGTATCAACACAGTGTGTGCTGATGGTTTCACAAGCTCTTGTTCACATAAGAAAGGCACCTTAATGAGGTCAGCAAAGGTGCAAATCTACTGAGCAGAACCTTGAAAGCTGTCACGTACCTTGTCATAATGCCCTACAAAAGAAACAATGATTATAGTAATATCAAGAAATTTGTGAGCTTGGTGTCACAACTTAGTAATATTTCCACATGCTTACGTGGACTAAGGGCATATATACCTGCCTATGAGGACTTGGGTATATTGAAATGATTAGCATATATCTTACTTGATAAATTGGACTGCAAACCTGTACTATCACAGATTGAAAAGTCGTTACTAAACAAATCATATTTTCATGGCTTTGAAGGGCGTGGCAATTGTCAAAGAGCTGATAACTAATCTACCTCACATGAATACTTCTCAAGTCAATATCACGTAAGGACATTTTTGGTGTCATTTTGACATTAGAGCTGAATTTTATTCCTTATTTCCATAAATTTGCAGGTTATGACTAGAGGATGGTTTCTCTTTCCTCAGAACAAATGGACAAAAGACTCATGACATTTACCTGCCTTCACCTAGTTGGGAGGGTTAGCAGTATATACACCTGCCTATGAGGACTTGAGCATCCAAATACACCCCTTTCCACATTCCTCCCACTAGTTTTGTAGAGCCTACATTACTACAGTGAGAAGATTCTTTTAGCACATGGACAGAGAACAATAAGGTTGCTGATCCACCTGTACAAAAGCTGTCAAGCACTACATGCATCCCCTTTCTACTGTTAACTATTATGGCGAATCAAACGATGCAAACTTTAATCGGCTGCAAGGTATCAATAAAGTGTGTCCTGATGGGATCACAAACCCGTTTGTTCCACACAAGAGAAACACCTAAGAGGTCACAAATGCACACACACACACACACACACACACACAAGTTACTGAACAGACCTGTGATAGCTGTCACGTACCATGTTTGAACGCAATACAAATGAAAGAAACAATAATAGGCCTATATCAAAACTATGAAATACATAAACTTGGTGTCACAACTTAGTAATATTTACACCTGGTTACGAGGACTAAAGCCATATACACCTTCCTATGGTGACTTGTCTATATGAACCTGATCAGCATGGTGTAATGTGATGAAACAAGTTGGCAAGCTAAAACTGTCCTATTACATATGGTACATTATATTTCAAGTCCTATCACACAAACCATCTTGTCCATCCAGACTTGACCATCCAAAAACCTTATTGACACAAGTGACTAGAAAATGATATTCTTTTCCCATTCCTCCTGTTAGTATTTTGGAGAGTCTACAAAGCTACAAAATCTTGATTCTTTTACAGCGTTGACAGGGAAGTCACAAGTTGGTGAACCAGCTAATGTAAAGCAGTCAAGGATTACATGTATTCCATTTTCGCAGGTAAAAGTGACATTGAACAATGGAAACTTTTGATCAGATGTGAGGTATCAACAGATTACAGAGTGTGTGCTGATAGTTTAACAAGTTCTTGTTCACACAAGAGAGGCACTTTAATGAGGTCAGGAAAGGTGCAAATCTACTGAGCAGAGCCTTGAAAGCTGTCACGTACCTTGTCATAATGCCCTAGAAAAGAAACAATGATTATAGTAATATCAGGATATTTGTGAGCTTGGTGTCACAACTTAGTAATATTTCCACATGCTTACGTGGACTAAGGGCATATATACCTGCCTATGAGGACTTGGGTATATTGAAATGATCAGCATATATCTTATTTGACAAATTGGACTGCAAACCTGTACTATCACAGATTGTAAAGCCATTACTAAACAAATCATACTTTCATGGCTTTGAAGGGCGTGGCCATTGTCAAAGAGCTGATAATTAATCTACCTCACATGAATACTTCTCAAGAGCTTGGTGTCACAACTTAGTAATATCTCCACATGCTTACGTGGACTAAGGGCATATATACCTGCCTATGAGGACTTTGGTATATTGAAATGATCAGCATATATCTTATTCGACAAATTGGTCTGCAAACCTGGACTATCAGATTGTAAAGCCATTACTAAACAAATCATATTTTCATATGGCTTTGAAGGGCCTGGCAATTGTCAAAGAGCTGATAATTAATCTACCTCACATGAATACTTCTCAAGTCAATGTCACGTACACTGTAAGGACATTTTTGGTGTCATTTTGACATTAGAGCTGAATTTTATTCCTTATTTCCATAAATTGGCAGGTTATGACCAGAGGATGGTTTCTCTTTCCTCAGACCACGTGGACAAAAGACTCATGATATTTACCTGCCTTCACCTAGTTAGGAGGGCTAGCAGTATATACACCTGCCTATGAGGACTTGAGTATCCAAATACACCCGTTAACACATTCCTCCCACTAGGTTTGTAGAGCCTACATTACTACAATGAGAAGATTCTTTTAGCACATGGACAGAGAACAATAAGGTTGCTGATCCACCTGTACAAAAGCTGTCAAGCACTACATGCATCCCCTTTCTACTGTTAACTATTATGGCGAATCAAACGATGCAAACTTTAATCGGGTGCAAGGTATCAATAAAGTGTGTCCTGATGGGATCACAAACCAATTTGTTCCACACAAGAGAAACACCTAAGGGGTCACAAAAGCAAAAAAATATATATATATATATACTGAACAGATCTGTGATAGCTGTCGCGTACCATGTTTGAACGCCCTAAAAAATAAAGAAACAATGATTTATTAAAATTATGAAATACATAAACTTATGTGACACAACTTAGTAATATTTACATCTGCTTACGAGGACTAAAGCCATTTACACCTGCCTATGATGACTCAGCTATATGAACTTGATCAGCATGGTGTAATGTCATGGAACAAGTTGGCAAGCTAAAATGTCCTATTATATATGGTACACTATATTTCAAGCCCTATCACACAAACCATGTTTTTCGGGTTTTGTAGGGCATTGCAATCGTCAAAGAGCTGATAATATTAAACTACCCTACATGAATACTTAGTAAAGTTAATAGCACATACGGACATTTCTACAGTTATTTTGACATTACAGCTGAATTCAATTCCTTATTTCCCTAAATTTGCAGGTTATGACTAAAGGATGGTTTCTATTTCCTCAGAACGCATGGAAAAAAGATGCTTGACATTTACCTGCCTTCACCATGTTAGGAGGGCTATCAGTATATACACCTGCCTATGAGGACTTGACCATCCAAAAAACTTGACACACCTGAATAGAAAATGATATTCTTTCCCCATTCCTTCTGCTAGTATTTGAGAGAGTCTACAAAGCTACAAAATCTTGATACTTTTACAGCGTTGACAGGGAAGTCACAAGTTGGTGAACCAGCTAATGTAAAGCAGTCAAGGATTACATGTATTCCATTTACACAGGTAAAAGTGACATTAAACAATGCAAACTTTTGATTAGATGTGAGGTATCAACACAGTGTGTGCTGATGGTTTCACAAGCTCTTGTTCACATAAGAAAGGCACCTTAATGAGGTCAGCAAAGGTGCAAATCTACTGAGCAGAACCTTGAAAGCTGTCACGTACCTTGTCATAATGCCCTACAAAAGAAACAATGATTATAGTAATATCAAGAAATTTATGAGCTTGGTGTCACAACTTAGTAATATTTCCACATGCTTACGTGGACTAAGGGCATATATACCTGCCTATGAGGACTTGGGTATATTGAAATGATTAGCATATATCTTACTTGATAAATTGGACTGCAAACCTGTACTATCACAGATTGAAAAGTCGTTACTAAACAAATCATATTTTCATGGCTTTGAAGGGCGTGGCAATTGTCAAAGAGCTGATAACTAATCTACCTCACATGAATACTTCTCAAGTCAATATCACGTAAGGACATTTTTGGTGTCATTTTGACATTAGAGCTGAATTTTATTCCTTATTTCCATAAATTTGCAGGTTATGACTAGAGGATGGTTTCTCTTTCCTCAGAACAAATGGACAAAAGACTCTTGACATTTACCTGCCTTCACCTAGTTGGGAGGGTTAGCAGTATATACACCTGCCTATGAGGACTTGAGCATCCAAATACACCCCTTTCCACATTCCTCCCACTAGTTTTGTAGAGCCTACATTATTACAATGAGAAGAATCTTTTAGCACATGGACAGAGAACAATAAGGTTGCTGATCCACCTGTACAAAAGCTGTCAAGCACTACATGCATCCCCTTTCTACTGTTAACTATTATGGCGAATCAAACGATGCAAACTTTAATCGTGTGCAAGGTATCAATAAAGTGTGTCCTGATGGGATCACAAACCCGTTTGTTCCACACAAGAGAAACACCTAAGGGGTCACAAATGCACACACACACACACACACAAGTTGCTGAACAGACCTGTGATAGCTGTCACGTACCATGTTTGAACGCAATACAAATGAAAGAAACAATAATATATCAAAACTGTGAAATACATAAACTTGGTGTCACAACTTAGTAATATTTACACCTGGTTACGAGGACTAAAGCCATATACACCTGCCTATGGTGACTTCTCTATATGAACCTGATCAGCATGGTGTAATGTGATGAAACAAGTTGGCAAGCTAAAACTGTCCTATTACATATGGTACACTATATTTCAAGTCCTATCACACAAACCATCTTTTCCATCCAGACTTGACCATCCAAAAACCTTATTGACACAAGTGACTAGAAAATGATATTCTTTTCCCATTCCTCCTGTTAGTATTTTGGAGAGTCTACAAAGCTACAAAATCTTGATTCTTTTACAGCGTTGACAGGGAAGTCACAAGTTGGTGAACCAGCTAATGTAAAGCAGTCAAGGATTACATGTATTCCATTTTCGCAGGTAAAAGTGACATTGAACAATGGAAACTTTTGATCAGATGTGAGGTATCAACAGATTACAGAGTGTGTGCAGAGTGTGTGCTGATAGTTTCAACAAGTTCTTGTTCACACAAGAGAGGCACTTTAATGAGGTCAGGAAAGGTGCAAATCTACTGAGCAGAGCCTTGAAAGCTGTCACGTACCTTGTCATAATGCCCTAGAAAAGAAACAATGATTATAGTAATATCAGGAAATTTGTGAGCTTGGTGTCACAACTTAGTAATATTTCCACATGCTTACGTGGACTAAGGGCATATATACCTGCCTATGAGGACTTGGGTATATTGAAATGATCAGCATATATCTTATTTGACAAATTGGACTGCAAACCTGTACTATCACAGATTGTAAAGCCATTACTAAACAAATCATACTTTCATGGCTTTGAAGGGCGTGGCCATTGTCAAAGAGCTGATAATTAATCTACCTCACATGAATACTTCTCAAGAGCTTGGTGTCACAACTTAGTAATATCTCCACATGCTTACGTGGACTAAGGGCATATATACCTGCCTATGAGGACTTTGGTATATTGAAATGATCAGCATATATCTTATTCGACAAATTGGTCTGCAAACCTGGACTATCAGATTGTAAAGCCATTACTAAACAAATCATATTTTCATATGGCTTTGAAGGGCCTGGCAATTGTCAAAGAGCTGATAATTAATCTACCTCACATGAATACTTCTCAAGTCAATGTCACGTACACTGTAAGGACATTTTTGGTGTCATTTTGACATTAGAGCTGAATTTTATTCCTTATTTCCATAAATTGGCAGGTTATGACCAGAGGATGGTTTCTCTTTCCTCAGACCACGTGGACAAAAGACTCATGATATTTACCTGCCTTCACCTAGTTAGGAGGGCTAGCAGTATATACACCTGCCTATGAGGACTTGAGTATCCAAATACACCCGTTAACACATTCCTCCCACTAGGTTTGTAGAGCCTACATTACTACAATGAGAAGATTCTTTTAGCACATGGACAGAGAACAATAAGGTTGCTGATCCACCTGTACAAAAGCTGTCAAGCACTACATGCATCCCCTTTCTACTGTTAACTATTATGGCGAATCAAACGATGCAAACTTTAATCGGGTGCAAGGTATCAATAAAGTGTGTCCTGATGGGATCACAAACCAATTTGTTCCACACAAGAGAAACACCTAAGGGGTCACAAAAGCAAAAAATATATATATATATACTGAACAGATCTGTGATAGCTGTCGCGTACCATGTTTGAACGCCCTAAAAAATAAAGAAACAATGATTTATTAAAATTATGAAATACATAAACTTATGTGACACAACTTAGTAATATTTACATCTGCTTACGAGGACTAAAGCCATTTACACCTGCCTATGATGACTCAGCTATATGAACTTGATCAGCATGGTGTAATGTCATGGAACAAGTTGGCAAGCTAAAATGTCCTATTATATATGGTAAACTATATTTGAAGCCCTATCACACAAACCATGTTTTTCGGGTTTTGTAGGGCATTGCAATCGTCAAAGAGCTGATAATATTAAACTACCCTACATGAATACTTAGTAAAGTTAATAGCACATACGGACATTTCTACAGTTATTTTGACATTACAGCTGAATTCAATTCCTTATTTCCCTAAATTTGCAGGTTATGACTAAAGGATGGTTTCTATTTCCTAAGAACGCATGGAAAAAAGATGCTTGACATTTACCTGCCTTCCCCATGTTAGGAGGGCTATCAGTATATACACCTGCCTATGAGGACTTGACCATCCAAAAAACTTGACACACCTGAATAGAAAATGATATTCTTTCCGCATTCCTTCTGCTAGTATTTGAGAGAGTCTACAAAGCTACAAAATCTTGATACTTTTACAGCGTTGACAGGGAAGTCACAAGTTGGTGAACCAGCTAATGTAAAGCAGTCAAGGATTACATGTATTCCATTTACACAGGTAAAAGTGACATTAAACAATGCAAACTTTTGATTAGATGTGAGGTATCAACACAGTGTGTGCTGATGGTTTCACAAGCTCTTGTTCACATAAGAAAGGCACCTTAATGAGGTCAGCAAAGGTGCAAATCTACTAAGCAGAACCTTGAAAGCTGTCACGTACCTTGTCATAATGCCCTACAAAAGAAACAATGATTATAGTAATATCAAGAAATTTATGAGCTTGGTGTCACAACTTAGTAATATTTCCACATGCTTACGTGGACTAAGGGCATGTATACCTGCCTATGAGGACTTGGGTATATTGAAATGATTAGCATATATCTTACTTGATAAATTGGACTGCAAACCTGTACTATCACAGATTGAAAAGTCGTTACTAAACAAATCATATTTTCATGGCTTTGAAGGGCGTGGCAATTGTCAAAGAGCTGATAATTAATCTACCTCACATGAATACTTCTCAAGTCAATATCACGTAAGGACATTTTTGGTGTCATTTTGACATTAGAGCTGAATTTTATTCCTTATTTCCATAAATTTGCAGGTTATGACTAGAGGATGGTTTCTCTTTCCTCAGAACAAATGGACAAAAGACTCATGACATTTACCTGCCTTCACCTAGTTGGGAGGGTTAGCAGTATATACACCTGCCTATGAGGACTTGAGCATCCAAATACACCCCTTTCCACATTCCTCCCACTAGTTTTGTAGAGCCTACATTACTACAGTGAGAAGATTCTTTTAGCACATGGACAGAGAACAATAAGGTTGCTGATCCACCTGTACAAAAGCTGTCAAGCACTACATGCATCCCCTTTCTACTGTTAACTATTATGGCGAATTAAACGATGCAAACTTTAATCGGGTGCAAGGTATCAATAAAGTGTGTCCTGATGGGATCACAAACCCGTTTGTTCCACACAAGAGAAACACCTAAGAGGTCACAAATGCACACACACACACACACACACACACACACACACACACAAGTTACTGAACAGACCTGTGATAGCTGTCACTTACCATGTTTGAACGCAATACAAATGACAGAAACAATAATATATCAAAACTGTGAAATACATAAACTTGGTGTCACAACTTAGTAATATTTACACCTGGTTACGAGGACTAAAGCCATATACACCTGCCTATGGTGACTTGTCTATATGAACCTGATCAGCATGGTGTAATGTGATGAAACAAGTTGGCAAGCTAAAACTGTCCTATTACATATGGTACACTATATTTCAAGTCCTATCACACAAACCATCTTTTCCATCCAGACTTGACCATCCAAAAACCTTATTGACACAAGTGACTAGAAAATGATATTCTTTTCCCATTCCTCCTGTTAGTATTTGGGAGAGTCTACAAAGCTACAAAATCTTGATTCTTTTACAGCGTTGACAGGGAAGTCACAAGTTGGTGAACCAGCTAATGTAAAGCAGTCAAGGATTACATGTATTCCATTTCACAGGTAAAAGTGACATTGAACAATGGAAACTTTTGATCAGATGTGAGGTATCAACAGAGTGTGTGTTTATGGTTTCACAAGTTCTTGTTCACACAAGAGAGGCACTTTAATAAGGTCAGGAAAGGTGCAAATCTACTGAGCAGAGCCTTGAAAGCTGTCACGTACCTTGTCATAATGCCCTAGAAAAGAAACAATGATTATAGTAATATCAGGATATTTGTGAGCTTGGTGTCACAACTTAGTAATATTTCCACATGCTTACGTGGACTAAGGGCATATATACCTGCCTATGAGGACTTGGGTATATTGAAATGATCAGCATATATCTTATTTGACAAATTGGACTGCAAACCTGTACTATCACAGATTGTAAAGCCATTACTAAACAAATCATACTTTCATGGCTTTGAAGGGCGTGGCAATTGTCAAAGAGCTGATAATTAATCTACCACACATGAATACTTCTCAAGAGCTTGGTGTCACAACTTAGTAATATCTCCACATGCTTACGTGGACTAAGTGGATATATACCTGCCTATGAGGACTTTGGTATATTGAAATGATCAGCATATATCTTATTCGACAAATTGGTCTGCAAACCTGGACTATCAGATTGTAAAGCCATTACTAAACAAATCATATTTTCATATGGCTTTGAAGGGCCTGGCAATTGTCAAAGAGCTGATAATTAATCTACCTCACATGAATACTTCTCAAGTCAATATCACGTACACTGTAGGGACATTTTTGGTGTCATTTTGACATTAGAGCTGAATTTTATTCCTTATTTCCATAAATTGGCAGGTTATGACCAGAGGATGGTTTGTCTTTCCTCAGACCACATGGACAAAAGACTCATGATATTTACGTGCCTTCACCTAGTTAGGAGGGCTAGCAGTATATACACCTGCCTATGAGGACTTGAGTATCCAAATACACCCGTTAACACATTCCTCCCACTAGGTTTGTAGAGCCTACATTACTACAATGAGAAGATTCTTTTAGCACATGGACAGAGAACAATAAGGTTGCTGATCCACCTGTACAAAAGCTGTCAAGCACTACATGCATCCCCTTTCTACTGTTAACTATTATGGCGAATCAAACGATGCAAACTTTAATCGGGTGCAAGGTATCAATAAAGTGTCACCTGATGGGATCACAAACCCGTTTGTTCCACACAAGAGAAACACCTAAGGGGTCACAAATGCAAAAAAAAAAAAAATACTGAACAGATCTGTGATAGCTGTCGCGTACCATGTTTGAACGCCCTAAAAAATAAAGAAACAATGATTTATTAAAATTATGAAATACATAAACTTATGTGACACAACTTAGTAATATTTACATCTGCTTACGAGGACTAAAGCCATTTACACCTGCCTATGATGACTCAGCTATATGAACTTGATCAGCATGGTGTAATGTCATGGAACAAGTTGGCAAGCTAAAATTATCATGGTACACTATATTTCAAGCCCTTTCACACAAACCATGTTTTTCCGGTTTTGTAGGGCATTGCAATCGTCAAAGAGCTGATAAGTAAACTACCCTACATGAATACTTACTAAAATAAATAGCACATAGGGACATTTCCAGAGTTATTTTGACATTACAGCTGAATTTAATTCCTTATTTCCCTAAATTTGCAGGTTATGACTAAAAGATGGTTTCTATTTCCTCAGACCGCATGGAAAAAAAAGATGCTTGACATTTACCTGCCTTCACCATGTTAGGAGGGCTATCAGTATATACACCTGCCTATGATGACTTGACCATCCAAAAGACTTGACACACCTGAATAGAAAATGATATTCTTTACCCTTTCCTTCAGCTAGTATTTGGTAGAGTCTACAAAGCTACAAAATCTTGATTCTTTTACAGCGTTGACAGGGAAGTCACAAGTTGGTGAACCAGCTAATGTAAAACAGTCAAGGATTACATGTATTCCATTTTCACAGGTAAAAGTGGCATTGAACAATGCAAACTTTTCATCAGATGTGAGGTATCAACAGAGTGTGTGCTGATGGTTTCACAAGCTCTTGTTCACCGAAGAGAGGCACCTTAATGAGGTCAGCAAAGGTGCAAATCTACTGAGCAGAACCTTGAAAGCTGTCACGTACCTTGTCATAATGCCCTAGAAAAGAAACAATGATTATAGTAATATCAAGAAATTTGTGAGCTTGGTGTCACAACTTAGTAATATTTCCACATGCTTACGTGGACTAAGGGCATATATACCTGCCTATGAGGACTTGGGTATATTGAAATGATTAGCATATATCTTACTTGATAAATTGGACTGCAAACCTGTACTATCACAGATTGAAAAGTCGTTACTAAACAAATCATATTTTCATGGCTTTGAAGGGCGTGGCAATTGTCAAAGAGCTGATAACTAATCTACCTCACATGAATACTTCTCAAGTCAATATCACGTAAGGGCATTTTTGGTGTCATTTTGACATTAGAGCTGAATTTCATTCCTTATTTCCATTAATTTGCAGGTTATGACTAGAGGATGGTTTCTCTTTCCTCAGAACAAATGGACAAAAGACTCATGACATTTACCTCCCTTCACCTAGTTGGGAGGGCTAGCAGTATATACACCTGCCTATGAGGACTTGAGCATCCAAATACACCCCTTTCCACATTCCTCCCACTAGTTTTGTAGAGCCTACATTATTACAATGAGAAGATTCTTTTAGCACATGGACAGAGAACAATAAGGTTGCTGATCCACCTGTACAAAAGCTGTCAAGCACTACATGCATCCCCTTTCAACTGTTAACTATTATGGCGAATTAAACGATGCAAACTTTAATCGTGTGCAAGGTATCAATAAAGTGTGTCCTGATGGGATCACTAACCCGTTTGTTCTACATAAGAGAAACACCTAAGGGGTCACAAATGCACACACACACACACACACACACAAGTTACTGAACAGACCTGTGATAGCTGTCACGTACCATGTTTGAACGCCCTACAAATGAAAGAAACAATAATAGGCCTATATCAAAACTATGAAATACATAAACTTGGTGTCACAACTTAGTAATATTTACACCTGGTTACGAGGACTAAAGCCATATACACCTGCCTATGGTGACTTGTCTATATGAACCTGATCAGCATGGTGTAATGTGATGAAACAAGTTGGCAAGCTAAAACTGTGCTATTACATATGGTACACTATATTTCAAGTCCTATCACACAAACCATCTTTTCCATCCAGACTTGACCATCCAAAAACCTTATTGACACAAGTGACTAGAAAATGATATTCTTTACCCATTCCTCCTGTTAGTATTTGGGAGAGTCTACAAAGCTACAAAATCTTGATTCTTTTACAGCGTTGACAGGGAAGTCACGAGTTGGTGAACCAGCTAATGTAAAGCAGTCAAGGATTACATGTATTCCATTTCACAGGTAAAAGTGACATTGAACAATGGAAACTTTTGATCAGATGTGAGGTATCAACAGAGTGTGTGTTTATGGTTTCACAAGTTCTTGTTCACACAAGAGAGGCACTTTAATAAGGTCAGGAAAGGTGCAAATCTACTGAGCAGAGCCTTGAGAGCTGTCACGTACCTTGTCATAATGCCCTAGAAAAGAAACAATGATTATAGTAATATCAGGATATTTGTGAGCTTGGTGTCACAACTTAGTAATATTTCCTCATGCTTACGTGGACTAAGGGCATATATACCTGCCTATGAGGACTTGGGTATATTGAAATGATCAGCATATATCTTATTTGACAAATTGGTCTGCAAACCTGTACTATTACAGATTGTAAAGTCGTTACTAAACAAATCATATTTTCATGGCTTTGAAGGGCGTGGCAATTGTCAAAGAGCTGATAACTAATCTACCTCACATGAATACTTCTCAAGTCAATATCACGTAAGGACATTTTTGGTGTCATTTTGACATTAGAGCTGAATTTTATTCCTTATTTCCATAAATTTGCAGGTTATGACTAGAGGATCGTTTCCCCTTCCTCAGAACAAATGGACAAAAGACTCATGACATTTACCTGCCTTCACCTAGTTAGGAGGGCTAGCAGTATATACACCTGCCTATGAGGACTTGAGCATCCAAATACACCCCTTTCCACATTCCTCCCACTAGTTTTGTACAGCCTACATTACTGCAATGAGAAGATTCTTTTAGCACATGGACAGACAACAATAAGGTTGCTGATCCATCTGTACAAACGCTGTCAAGCACTACATGCATCCCCTTTCTACTGTGAACTATTATGGCGAATCAAACGATGCAAACTTTAATCGGGTGCAAGGTATCAATAAAGTGTGTCCTGATGGGATCACAAATCCATTTGTTCCACACAAGAGAAACACCTAAGGGGTCACAAATGCACACACACACACACACACACACACAAGTTACTGAACAGACCTGTGATAGCTGTCACGTACCATGTTTGAACGCAATACAAATGAAAGAAACACTAATATATCAAAACTATGAAATACATAAAGTTGGTGTCACAACTTAGTAATATTTACACCTGGTTACGAGGACTAAAGCCATATACACCTGCCTATGATGACTTGGCTATATGAACCTGATCAGCATGGTGTAATGTGATGAAACAAGTTGGCAAGCTAAAATGTCCTATTACATATGGTACACTATATTTCAAGTCCTATCACACAAACCATTTTTTCCATCCAGACTTGACCATCCAAAAACCTTATTGACACACCTGACTTCAAAATGATATTCTTTACCCATTCCTCCTGTTAGTATTTGGGAGAGTCTACAAAGCTACAAAATCTTGATTCTTTTGCAGGGTTGGCAGGGAATTCACAAGTTGGTGAACCAGCCGATGTAAAGCAGTCAAGGATTACATGTATTCCATTTTCGCAGGTAAAAGTGACATTGAACAATGCAAACTTTTCATCAGATGAGAGGTATCAATAGAATGTGTGCTGATGGTTTCACAAGCTCTTGTTCACACAAGACAGGCACCGTAATGAGGTCAGCAAAGGCGAAAATCTCCTGAGCAGAACCTTGAAAGCTGCCACGTACCTTGTCATAATGCCCTAGAAAAGAAACAATGATTATAGTAATATCAGGAAATTTGTGAGCTTGGTGTCACAACTTAGTAATATTTCCACATGCTTACGTGGACTAAGGGCATATATACCTGCCTATGATGACTTGGCTGTATTGAAATGATCAGCATATATCTTATTTGACAAATTGGTCTGCAAACCTGGACTATTAGATTGTAAAGCCATTACTAAACAAATCATATTTTCATATGGCTTTGAAAGGGCCTGGCAATTGTCAAAGAGCTGATAATTAATCTACCTCACATGAATACTTCTGAAGTCAATATCACGTAAGGACATTTTTGGTGTCATTTTGACATTAGAGCTGAATTTTATTCCTTATTTCCATAAATTGGCAGGTTATGACTAGAGGATGGTTTCTCTTTCCTCAGACCACGTGGACAAAAGACTCATGATATTTACCTGCCTTCACCAGGTTAGGAGGGCTAGCAGTATATACACCTGCCTATGAGGACTTGAACATCCAAATACACCCGTTCAACACATTCCTCCCACTATTTTTATAGAGCTTACATTACTACAATGAGAAGATTCTTTTAGCACATGGACAGAGAACAATAAGGTGTCTGATCCACCTGTACAAAAGCTGTCAAGCACTACATGCATCCCCTTTCTACTGTTAACTATTATGGCGAATCAAACGATGCAAACTTTAATCGGGTGCAAGGTATCAATAAAGTGTGTCCTGATGGGCTCACAAACCCGTTTGTTCCACACAAGAGAAACACCTAAGGGGTCAGAAATGCAAAAAAAAAAAAAATACTGAACAGATCTGTGATAGCTGTCACGTACCATGTTTGAACGCCCTACAAAATAAAGAAACAATGATTTATTAAAATTATGAAATACATAAACTTATGTGACACAACTTAGTAATATTTACACCTGCTTACGAGGATTAAAGCCATTTACACCTGCCTATGATGACTCAGCTATATGAACTTGATCAGCATGGTGTAATGTCATGGAACAAGTTGGTAAGCTAAAATGTCCTATCATATAATA
Source organism: Diadema antillarum (assembly GCF_040938485.1). Lineage (NCBI taxonomy): Eukaryota > Metazoa > Echinodermata > Echinoidea > Diadematoida > Diadematidae > Diadema > Diadema antillarum. Next base: position 2,401,870 of record NW_027271040.1, on the reverse strand, counting down.
TATTTCAAGCCCTATCACACAAACCATGTTTTTCCGGTTTTGTAGGGCATTCCAATCGTCAAAGAGCTGATAATTAAACTACCCTACATGAATACTTAGTAAAGTTAATACATGCCTATGAGGACTTGGCTGTATTGAAATGATTAGCATATATCTTATTTGACAAATTGGTGAGCAAACCTGTACTATCACAGATTGTAAAGCCATTACTAAACAAATCATATTTTCATGGCTTTGAAGGGTGTGGCAATTGTCAAAGAGCTGATAATTAATCTACCTCACATGAATACTTCTCAAGAGCTTGGTGTCACAACTTAGTAATATCTCCACATGCTTACGTGGACTAAGGGCATATATACCTGCCTATGAGGACTTGGGTATATTGAAATGATCAGCATATATCTTATTTGACAAATTGGTCTGCAAACCTGGACTATCAGATTGTAAAGCCATTACTAAACAAATCATATTTTCATATGGCTTTGAAGGGCCTGGCAATTGTCAAAGAGCTGATAATTAATCTACCTCACATGAATACTTCTCAAGTCAATATCACGTAAGGGCATTTTTGGTGTCATTTTGACATTAGAGCTGAATTTTATTCCTTATTTCCTTAAATTGGCAGGTTATGACTAGAGGATGGTTTCTTTTTCCTCAGAACAAATGGACAAAAGACTCATGACATTTACCTGCCTTCACCTAGTTAGGAGGGCTAGCAGTATATACACCTGCCTATGAGGACTTGAGCATCCAAATACACCCCTTTCCACATTCCTCCCACTAGTTTTGTAGAGCCTACATTATTACAATGAGAAGATTCTTTTAGCACATGGACAGAGAACAATAAGGTTGCTGATCCACCTGTACAAAAGCTGTCAAGCACTACATGCATCCCCTTTCTACTGTTAACTATTATGGCGAATCAAACGATGCAAACTTTAATCGGGTGCAAGGTATCAATAAAGTGTGTCCTGATGGGATCACAAACCCGTTTGTTCCACACAAGAGAAACACCTAAGGGGTCACAAATGCACACACACACACACACACACACACACACAAGTTACTGAACAGACCTGTGATAGCTGTCACGTACCATGTTTTAGCGCCCTACAAATGAAAGAAACAATAATAGGCCTATATCAAAACTATGAAATACATAAACTTGGTGTCACAACTTAGTAATATTTACACCTGGTTACGAGGACTAAAGCCATATACACCTGCCTATGGTGACTTGGGTAGTGAACCTGATCAGCATGGTGTAATGTGATGAAACAAGTTGGCAAGCTAAAATGTCCTATTATATATGGTACACTACATTTCAAGTCCCATCACACAAACCATCTTTTCCATCCAGACTTGACCATCCAAAAACCTTATTGACACACCTGACTAGAAAATGATATTCTTTACCCATTCCTCCTGTTAGTATTTTGGAGAGTCTACAAAGCTACAAAATCTTGATTCTTTTACAGCGTTGACAGGGAAGTCACAAGTTGGTGAACCAGCTAATGTAAAGCAGTCAAGGATTACATGTATTCCATTTCACAGGTAAAAGTGACATTGAACAATGCAAACTTTTGATCAGATGTGAGGTTTCAACAGAGTGTGTGCTGATAGTTTAACAAGCTCTTGTTCACACAAGAGAGGCACTTTAATGAGGTCAGGAAAGGTGCAAATCTACTGAGCAGAGCCTTGAAAGCTGTCACGTACCTTGTCATAATGCCCTAGAAAAGAAACAATGATTATAGTAATATCAGGATATTTGTTAGCTTGGTGTCACAACTTAGTAATATTTCCACATGCTTACGTGGACTAAGGGCATATATACCTGCCTATGAGGACTTGGCTATATTGAAATGATCAGCATATATCTTATTTGACAAATTGGTCAGCAAACCTGTACTATCACAGCTTGTAAAGCCATTACTAAACAAATCATATTTTCATGGCTTTCAAGGGCGTGGCAATTGTCAAAGAGCTGATAATTAATCTACCTCACATGAATACTTCTCAGTCAATATCACGAATTTTATTCCTTATTTTCATAAACTTCGAGGTATTGACTAGAGGATGGTTTCTCTTTCCTCAGACCACGTAGACAAAAGACTCATGACATCTACCTGCCTTCACCTTGTTAGGAGGGCTAACAGTACTGATACACCTGCCTATGAGGACTTGAGTATCCAAATACACCCGTTAACACATTCCTCCCACTAGTTTTGTAGAGCCTACAATACTACAATGAGAACATTCTGTTAGCACATGGACAGAGAACAATAAGGTGTCTGATCCACCTGTACAAAAGCTGTCAAGCACTACATGCATCCCCTTTCTACTGTTAACTATTATGGCGAATCAAACGATGCAAACTTTAATCGGGTGCAAGGTATCAATAAAGTGTGTCCTGATGGGCTCACAAACCCGTTTGTTCCACACAAGAGAAACACAAGTGGTCACAAATGCAAAAAAAACAAACAAACAATACTGAACAGATCTGTGATAGCTGTCGCGTACCAGGTTTGAACGCCCTACATATTAAAGAAACAATAATTTATTAAAATTATGAAATACGTAAACTTGGTGTCACAACTTAGTAATATTTACACCTGCTTACGAGGACTAAAGCCATTTACACCTGCCTATGATGACTCAGCTATATGAACTTGATCAGCATGGTGTAATGTCATGGAACAAGTTGGCAAGCTAAAATTATCATGGTACACTATATTTCAAGCCCTTTCACACAAACCATGTTTTTCCGGTTTTGTAGGGCATTGCAATCGTCAAAGAGCTGATAAGTAAACTACCCTACATGAATACTTACTAAAATGAATAGCACATAGGGACATCTCCAGAGTTATTTTGACATTACAGCTGAATTTAATTCCTTATTTCCCTAAATTTGCAGGTTATGACTAAAAGATGGTTTCTATTTCCTCAGACCGCATGGAAAAAAAAGATGCTTGACATTTACCTGCCTTCACCATGTTAGGAGGGCTATCAGTATATACACCTGCCTATGATGACTTGACCATCCAAAAGACTTGACACACCTGAATAGAAAATGATATTCTTTACCCTTTCCTTCAGCTAGTATTTGGTAGAGTCTACAAAGCTACAAAATCTTGATTCTTTTACAGCGTTGACAGGGAAGTCACAAGTTGGTGAACCAGCTAATGTAAAACAGTCAAGGATTACATGTATTCCATTTTCACAGGTAAAAGTGGCATTGAACAATGCAAACTTTTCATCAGATGTGAGGTATCAACAGAGTGTGTGCTGATGGTTTCACAAGCTCTTGTTCACCGAAGAGAGGCACCTTAATGAGGTCAGCAAAGGTGCAAATCTACTGAGCAGAGCCTTGAAAGCTGTCACGTACCTTGTCATGTAATGCCCTACAAAAGAAACAATGATTATAGTAATATCAGGAAATTTGTGAGCTTGGAGTCACAACTTAGTAATATTTCCACATGCTTACGTGGACTAAGGGCATATATACCTGCCTATGATGACTTGGCTATATTGAAATGATCAGCATATATCTTATTGACAAATTGGTCTGCAAACCTGTACTATCACAGATTGTAAAGTCGTTACTAAACAAATCATATTTTCATGGCTTTGAAGGGCGTGGCAGTTGTCAAAGAGCTGATACTTCTCAAGTCAATATCACGTAAGGACATTTTTGGTGTCATTTTGACATTAGAGCTGAATTTTATTTCTTATTTCCATAATTTTACAGGTTATGACTAGAGGATGGTTTCTCTTTCCTCAGAACAAATGGACAAAAGACTCATGACATTTACCTGCCTTTACCTAGTTAGGAGGGCTAGTAGTATATACACCTGCCTATGAGGACTTGAGCATCCAAATACATCCCTTTCCACATTCCTCCCACTAGTTTTGTAGAGCCTACATTACTACAATGAGAAGATTCTTTTAGCACATGGACAGAGAACGATAAGGTTGCTGATCCACCTGTACAAAAGCTGTCAAGCACTATATGCATCCCCTTTCTACTGTTAACTATTATGGCGAATCAAACGATGCAAACTTTAATCGGGTGCAAGGTATCAATAAAGTGTGTCCTGATGGGATCACAAACTCGTTTGTTCCACACAAGAGAAACACCTAAGGGGTCACAAATGCACACACACACACACACACACACACACACACACAAGTTACTGAACAGACCTGTGATAGCTGTCACGTACCATGTTTGAACGCCCTACAAATGAAAGAAACAATAATATATCAAAACTATGAAATACATAAACTTGGTGTCACAACTTAGTAATATTTACACCTGGTTACGAGGACTAAAGACATTTACACATGTCTATGATGACTTGGCTATATGAACTTGATCAGCATGGTGTAATGTGATGAAACAAGTTGGCAAGCTAAAATGTCCTATTACATATGGTACACTATATTTCAAGTCCTATCACACAAACCATCTTTTCCCGATTTTGTAGGGCATTGCAATCGTCGAAGAGCTGGTAATTATACTACCCTACCTGAATACTTATTAAAGCTAATAGCATATAGGGATATTTCTAGAGTTATTTTGACAATACACCTGAATTTAATTCCTTATTTCCCTAAATTTGCAGGTTATGACTACAGGATGGTTTCTATTTCCTCAGACCGCATGGACAAAAGATGTTTGACAATACCTGCCTTCACCTAGTTAGGAGGGCTAGCAGTATATACACCTGCCTATGAGGACTTGACCATCAAAAGAAAAAAAAAAACTTATTGACACACCTGACTTGAGAAAATGATATTCTTTACCCATTCCTCCTGTTAGTATTTGGGAGAGTCTACAAAGCTACAAAATCTTGATTCTTTTGCAGGGTTGACAGGGAATTCACAAATTGGTGATCCAGCTGATGTAAAGCAGTCAAGGATTACATGTATTCCATTTTCACAGGTAAAAGTGACATTGAACAATGCAAACTTTTGATCAGATGAGAGGTATCAATAGAATGTGTGCTGATGGTTTCACAAGCTCTTGTTCACACAAGAGAGGCACCTTAATGAGGTCAGAAAAGGTGCAAATCTCCTGAGCAGAGCCTTGAAAGCTGTCACGTACCTTGTCATAATGCCCTACAAAAGAAACAATGAGTATAGTAATATCAGGAAATTTGTGAGCTTGGAGTCACAACTTAGTAATATTTCCACATGCTTACGTGGACTAAGGGCATATATACCTGCCTATGATGACTTGGCTATATTGAAATGATCAGCATATATCTTATTTGACAAATTGGTCAGCAAACCTGGACTATGAGATTGTAAAGCCATTACTAAACAAATCATATTTTCATATGGCTTTGAAGGGCCTGGCAATTGTCAAAGAGCTGATAATTAATCTACCTCACATGAATACTTCTCAAGTCAATATCACGTAAGGACATTTTTGGTGTCATTTTGACATTAGAGCTGAATTTTATTCCTTATTTCCATAAATTTGAAGGTTATGACTAGAGGATGGTTTCTCTTTCCTCAGACCACGTGGACAAAAGACTCATGACATTTACCTGCCTTTAGGGCAAGCAGTATATACACCTGCCTATGAGGACTTGAGTATCCAAATACACCCATTAACACATTCCTCCCACTAGGTTTGTAGAGCCTACATTACTACAATGAGAAGATTCTTTTAGCACATGGACAGAGAACAATAAGGTTGCTGATCCACCTGTACAAAAGCTGTCAAGCACTACATGCATCCCCTTTCTACTGTTAACTATTATGGCGAATCAAACGATGCAAACTTTAATCGGGTGCAAGGTATCAATAAAGTGTGTCCTGATGGGCTCACAAACCCGTTTGTTCCACACAAGAGAAACACCTAAGGGGTCAGAAATGAAAAAAAAAATACTGAACACTAGATCGTTGATAGCTGTCGCGTACCATGTTTGAACGCCCTACATATCAAAGAAACAATAATTTGTTTAAATTATGAAATACATAAACTTGGTGTCACAACTTAGTAATATTTACACCTGCTTACGAGGACTAAAGCCATTTACACCTGCCTATGATGACTCGGCTATATGAACTTGATCAGCATGGTGTAATGTTATGAAACAAGTTGGCAAGTTAAAATGTCCTATATATGGTACACTATATTTCAAGCCCTATCACACAAACCATGTTTTTCCGGTTTTGTAGGGCATTGCAATCGTCAGAGAGCTGATAATTAAACTACCCTACATGAATACTTACTAGAGTTAATAGCACATAGGGACATTTCTAGAATTATTTTGACATTACAGCTGAATTTAATTCCTTATTTCCCTAAATTTGCAGGTTAAGACTGCAGGATGGTTTCTATTTCCTCAGACCACATGGAAAAAAAGATGGTTGACATTTACCTGCCTTCACCATGTTAGGAGGGCTATCAGTATATACACCTGCCTATGAGGACTTGACCATCCAAAAAACTTGACACACCTGAATACAAAATTATATTCTTTACCCATTCCTTCTGCTAGTATTTGGGAGAGTCTACAAAGCTACAAAATCTTGATTCTTTTACAGCGTTGACAGGGAATTAAGTCACAAGTTGGTGAACCAGCTGATGTAAAGTAGTCAAGGATTACATGTATTCCATTTTCACAGGTAAAAATGACATTGAACAATGCAAACTTTTGATCAGATGTGAGGTATCAACAGAGTGTGTGCTGATGGTTTCACAATTAAGCTCTTGTTCACACAAGAGAGGCACCTTAATGAGGTCAGCAAAGGTGCAAATCTACTGAGCAGAGCCTTGAAAGCTGTCACGTACCTTGTCATAATGCCCTAGAAAAGAAACAATGATTATAGTAATATCAGGAAATTTGTGAGCTTGGTGTCACAACTTAATAATATTTCCACATGCTTACGTGGACTAAGGGCATATATACCTGCCTATGATGACTCGGCTATATTGAAATGATCAGCATATATCTTATTTGAGAAATTGGTCTGCAAACCTGTACTATCACAGATTGTAAAGTCATTACTAAACAAATCATATTTTCATGGCTTTGAAGGGCCTGGCAATTGTCACAGAGCTGATAGCTAATCTACCTCACATGAATACTTCTCAAGTCAATATCACGTAAGGACATTTTTGGTGTCATTTTGACATTGGAGCTGAATTTTATTCCTTATTTCCATAAATTTGAAGGTTCTGACTAGAGGATGGTTTCTCTTTCCTCAGACCACGTGGACAAAAGACTCATGACATTTACCTGCCTTCACCTAGTTAGGAGGGCTAACAGTACTGAAACACCTGCATATGAGGACTTTGAACATCCAAATACACCCCTTTACACATTCCTCCACTAGTTTTGTAGAGCGTACAATACTACAATGAGAAGATTCTTTTAGCACATGGACAGAGAACAATAAGGTTGCTGATCCACCTGTACAAAAGCTGTCAAGCACTACATGCATCCCCTTTCTACTGTTAACTATTATTGCGATTCAAACGATGCAAACTTTAATCGGGTACAAGTTATCAATAAAGTGTGTCCTGATGGGCTCACAAACCCGTTTGTTCCACACAAGAGAAACCCCTAAGGGGTCACAAATGCACACACACACACACACATACACACACACAAGTTACTGAACAGACCTGTGATAGCTGTCGCGTACCATGTTTGAACGCCCTCCAAATTAAAGAAACAATAATATATCAAAACTATGAAATACATAAACTTGGTGTCACAACTTAGTAATATTTACACCTGGTTACGAGGACTAAAGACATTTACACATGTCTATGATCACTTGGCTATATGAACTTGATTAGCATGGTGTAATGTGATGAAACAAGTTGGCAAGCTAAAATGTCCTATTACATATGGTACACTATATTTCAAGTCCTATCACACAAACCATCTTTTCCCGGTTTTGTAGGGCATTGCAATCGTCAAAGAGCTGATAATTAAACTACATACCCTACATGAAAACTTACTAAAGTTAAAAGCACATAGGGACATTTCTAGAGTTATTTTGACATTACAGCTGAATTTGATTTTTTATTTCCCTAAATTTGCAGGTTATGACTACAGGATGGTTTCTATTTCCTCAGACCACGTGGACAAAAGATGCTTGACATATTGTTGGTTTCTTTGTACGAATTTACATACATTTTTTCTGTCACTCAAGAAAGTGAGATTTATGTCTGTATGATTTTATTGTGGAAAAACGAATAAATTCGAACTCGAACTCGAACTCGAACTCGAACTCGAACTCGACATTTACCTGCCTTCACCTTGTTAGGAGGGCTAGTAGTATATACACCTGCCTATGAGGACTTGACCATTCAAAGAACTTATTGACACACCTGAATAGAAAATGATATTATTCTTTACCCATTCCTCCTGCTAGTATTTGGGAGAGACTACAAAGCTACAAAATAGGATTCTTTTAGAGCGTTGACAGGGAATTCACAAGTTGGCGATCCAGCTGATGTAAAACAATCAAGGATTACATGTATTCCATTTCAACAAGTATTAATGACATTGAACAAAGTAAACTTTTGATCAGATGTGAGGTATCAATAGAATATGTGCTGATGGTTTCACAAACTCTTGTTCTACGCAAGAGAGGCACCTTAATGAAGTCAGGAAAGGTGCAAATCTACTGAGCAGAGCCTTGAAAGCTGTCATGTACCTTATCATTATGTCCTACACAAAAGAAATAATGATTATAGTAATATCATGAAATTTGTGAGCTTGGTGTCACAACTTAGTAATATTTCCGTACATGCTTACGTGGACTAAAGGCATATATACCTGCCTATAATGACTTCGCTATATTAGATTGATCAGCATATATTTTATTTGGCAAATTGGTCTGCAAACCTGTACTATTACAGATGTTAAAGCCTTAACTAAACAATATTTTCATGGCATTGTAGGGCATGGCAGTTCTCAAAGAGCTGATAAATCTACCTCACATGAATATTTCTCAAGTCAATATAACGTAAGGACATTTTTGGTGTCATTTTGACTGAATTTTATTGTTTATTTCCATAGATTGGCAGGTTATGACTAGAGGATGGTTTCTCTTTCCTGAGACCACGTGGACAAAAGGCTCATGACATTTAACTGCCTTCACCTATAGTTAGGAGAGCTAGCAGTACACTGCAAAAACTAGGGTGTTAAATATCTAACACCAGCACAGAATCGAAAAATATTAACACTCTTGGTGTTGATTTTAGGTCCCGTTCAGAAAGAATCACACCAACTGGTGTCGAAATATTCAATTACAGGTTGATGTTAGAGTTTTGGTGTTATTAATTGGTGTTGAAATTGCACATGCGCATAAGTCAGAGAATTCGAGCAAAATCATTGGACGAAAGTTGTCATGTGACCTCGCTCTGCGCTCTCGGATCGCGCTGCTGGCCGGCATTTATGGCTAGCTAGCTAGCTGTGTACAGTGTGCGCGGTGCATGCATATGTTATGTGTAGTATGCATTATCAAGGCCATTTTTTATCGATGAGGTTTTCTTCGCCTTCGGGCCGCGGGTAATGAAAATTCGACTCAATAATATCCTCATTAATCAGCAGTTAAACAGCACAATCATGCCGATAAGTGTAAAGATTTGTTCTGGAGATCGCCGAATCAGAAAGTTGCTGCCACTAAATCCAGAAGACATCGTAGGATTCTTTGAACTGAGTAAGTGTACGGTACCTGTTTTTCAGGTGTTTGTCATGAGTCGACTGTACAATACTGCTAATGCATGTGGAGCATGTGGAGCTGCAGCTAGAGTGCGTGCGACAGCGTTGCACCCAAAAGTACTTCTCCTACTATCCTAGTCTACAGACTACAGGTAGTTTTCTAGACTTAGAATCTAGTAGGTCCTAACGTTAGAAACTAAATCATCCCATTAAATTTAGAGTCTAACTGCTACAACGAGCCTTGGGCTTGGACCAAGCCTTCCTGAACTTGAAGCCTTGAGCCTGGGGACCACGCAAAATACTTCTTTATAAGCGAATTTTGTTTGGCAAGAGGAGTTCATATCATGTGCAAATGTACAAAACTACAATTGAAACCTTATCTACTGGTATGTTATGTGATACAATGCATATAGATCTATAGCCATAGAGTCTAGTGTTACTGTAGTTTTTAGATGATAACTATTTCTCTATTTGTGGTAGGTGTCTATACTTTACGTTAGATCTAGACTCTGTAGTCTAGTCCAGGTCTACAGAAATTACATTATCTTCTTGGATAATCGGTGTGCTCTCCCGATGTGCTCCGCTTGTAGTGGGTGCAACGCTGTCGCTTTTGCAATAGTATGTGTGTAGCTACTGTATAGTGTAGTCTGTAGCTAGTCTGTGCAGCTAGTCTGTTACTAGTGTTAGTCTGTTGGTCTGTTTGTTACTTTAATATTAGTCTGTAGTGTTGGTCTGTTACAAAAATGTGAAAGTTTTTGTTGAACTTGCTCTCATTTAATTCTTTCTTTCTACATCAATTTTGTTCTATCTTGGAACAAGTGATCCTTGGGCTTGGCCGGCCTTGGTAATACCAGGTGTGAGTTAATGAGGTCAAATGTCATCTAGGGGGTCAAAGGTCAAATGATAGGTCTGTTAGTCTGTTACAAAAATGTTAAAGTTTTTGTTGAACTTGCTCTCATTTTTTTATTTCTGCATCAATTTTGTTCTAACTTGGAACGATTGATCCTAGTTGGGTTAATATCAGATTTGAGTTGATACGGATATTGTCAATGGTCATCTTGGGGTCAAAAGGTTACTTGTTTTATTGATTGCAAAATCAGGCGAGACTTGTGCCGGCCATGGTTCGAGAACCACCTTGTTATTACAAAAAAGTTCTTGGTTTGAATGTTTTGAATGATAGGATTTGATAAATTTTATGGACATCTTCAGTAAAAATGTAGGGACAGCTTAAGCCCTAAGGGGGCCGCTCACTTGGTCTAGCCTATCCTGGTCTATCGAGGTAGGCCTTAATACTGTCACAGCCGGGTTCAAAAAATTGCATGGCTATGTAATTCTTTCACCTGGGGTGGCAGTAAGGCCTACCTCTAGACCAGAATAGGCTAGTCCAAGAGCTAGTCTCTAGGTCAATAGGGTTAGAGCACCAGCGAACGACTCCTTTAGGCCTAAGCTTTTCTACATTTTTACTGAAGAAGATGTCAAAAAAATTTATCAAAACCAGTCATTCCACTGGCATTAATCGGGGGGGGGGGGGGGGGGATAAAGTATGTGATAAATGAGATATGTGTCATTGTATTAACATCATATACTTAAAAAATTGTCAATGTCTTTCCCAAAAACACTGAAAATTGCCAGAATGTTCAAACACACTAGCGGTATAAAAGTTATAATGCTACTACAACTGTAGCTATTATCCTGTCATGAAACCATACAAACTGCAAAGTATACTTAAGTCATTTTTTATTACATTTGTAAATTGTAATAGTTTTTCTCTCCCCACCCCCCCCCCCTTACAGTCAGAAGAAAATTCAGCATCAGAGATGGCGAAGATCTTGTTTTAGTGGATGAACATGAAGGCTTTAGTATCGACGATGATGTATTGGGAGATATTGTGACCAGCCAGCCTGATGTTAGCCTCATGGTCCTGAAAGAAGATGAAGAATGGTCCAGTAAGTTTTTAATAAGAGCATTACATTTCTGGAGAAGTAAGCAGTATGCGAACAATTATAGGAATGTTCCTTTGAACATTCTCTGTATTTGCAAAAGGTGCTACTGGATACAGCCACTGTGTTAAAATGAACAATTCATTGCAAATTAAAGACAAAGGAAGCTAGTCTTCAGCATTGCAAACTTGCATTTTTGCAGAAATGTTTTCAATGCGATCATCTTGAAATTTGTTGGAAATTTCTATCTATATGTCCTACCCATTCAAGGATGGTATTTATTCATGAATGTACGGCTCACAGTTTCCTGGACCTACATGTGTCTTGAAGACACCTCAATATTGTGAATGTTTGATTTAAAAAACATTTTGGTGTGATGTTTGAGTTGAATGATACTGTCCAAAGGATTACATAAAAAAGAATCTACAAAAGTCTGGAAACTTATCATTGTTCATCGGTGTTGGGTATTACCAGGGAGGTGGCCATCTCCCTGGTATCACCAAGTCCCTGGCTGGTGTAAATTTACTCCTAATTCAAGAAGATCTAGTAATTGCAGTGTTTCTAGTATAGTACGCCTTTTTAATTATTTGTTGTGCCTAGCATTCTTATGCTATAAATGTATGATTACGTATTTCAAATCTGGGCGGACAACTCTGTCAAAGTTTACAACAGTAGCATATGACACGAGTGCTGTTTTTCCCATGGTTGGCCCCAGCTGATAAATACTGTGGGGTAAATACTGGTCTTTGCCGGATATTACCGTCTCGCTATTTATGATGAGAATGGGAAACACAGGGGAATAATCAATAAGTCATTTCATGAATTTTGTTAATAAAGGAATACACAAATCATTGTACATGAAGTATGATTAACCAAAATAATAATAATAATAATAATAATAATTTATGGCAGGAATTCATTCTTATTGCTGGGACAAATTTTTGCGCAACGTTTTCTGATCTATGTATCTGATACCATTTTTGCTGTGTACAAGAATTCGAAAATTGTAGCAGTCACTTGGGAAGGAATTGCTCCTATTGTAAATGTTTACTCCAATCATTCAGTGGCACTTGCTCGACAACTTCTGAAGCAGAATGGAAACTTGACAGTCATGGAGCTCCTGTCATCTTTTGACAGTTCTGACCAGAACAAAGAAGGTATTTTTGCACATTCCCTGGAATGCACCCTCTAATTTCATAAAGAGTCTGAAGTGTCATCAGAAGTTAAAATTAAACCAACCTTATCATTAAACATTCTAGTGATGGTCAATTTTTCATGGAGCATAATCACACTCCCACATAAACACAACACAAATGTGGGCCAGGAAGCTTATTTTCGAGTAGCCATACACAATTTTCCCCACCCTGAGAGGGGACTCCCTCCCGGATCATCCCCTCATCTAGTTATTTCACTCCATAGGATTTTTTTTACAAAAAACAATTTCCAATACTCTGAAAGTATATTGTACTCACTTAAATGTGCATCAGAAAAAGTTTATTTCTAAGATGCCAATTGCTAAATTTTCCCTACCCTTAGATGGGGCAGTCCCTTCCAAACCTTCCCCTGCATTTTACCCATCTAACTTTAACTTTTAACATTTTTAAGTCGTCCAAAGGAAAGACCTTATGCCGTCATATTTGTCCGTCTGTCTCTCCGTCTGTCTGTCAACAATTTGGTATCCACTTTTTCATCGATCTATATCTTGGCTCCGAGTTAACCAAACAAGTTCATATTTGGTATCGGTATCCTTTAGGACTTTCCTGATATTAAGCTCATTTTTGTGTTGAGGTTGAGCTTAAAGGCAAAGATCAAAGGTAATTCAATGTCACATGGGTTATATAAAACAAATGAAAATAGATCTTTCTCGCAATATCTCAAGAACGGTTTGGGCAAACAACTTCAAACTTGGTATATGTATACCTATGGAGGTGACAATGATCTTTGACCTCAACCTTTGACCTTGACCTTTGACCTTGATTAAACATGAAAATAGCTCTTTCTCGTAATATCTCAAGAAAGGTTTGGAGAAACAACTTCAAACTTGGTATATGTATACCTATGGACGTGGCAATGATCTGTGACCTCAAGCTTTGACCTTGACCTTTGACCTTTGCCCTTGATTATTTGTAGACAACATTTTGAATACTGTCCATATTGGCACGGTTTTCAATTACTCGACATTGGACGACTGCTTTGGACGTCGTCCATATTATTATACACTTGGCTTGATTTCTGCTATTCTGATGGCAGAACCCCTTCCCACACACTCCCCCTGCTTTGTCCCTTCACTCCCTCACTCAGTGCCCCCCCCCCCTCCTTTTTGTCTCACCTGAACAAAGTTCTGGCAGAGATTGACATAGTAATCACTTTTCCTGTTGCTGTGTTAGAAAAATGTTAAAGGCTTTTGTTGAACTTGCTCTCATTTCTCTATTTCTGCATCAATTTTGTTCAAACTTGGAACAAATAATCCTTGGGTATTACCAGATGTGAGTTGATGAGGATGATGAGGTGAAAGGTCATCTAGGGGTCAAAAGATCAAATGATGCGAGGCCATGTGCATCATTTTTAGCTCACCTTAGCCGAAGGTTCAAGTGAGCTGTTGCCATCCGTTTTTGTCTGCCGTCCCTTGTCCGTTGTGCGGTGTGCGTCATCTGTAAACTTTTATATTTTCATCTTCTTCTGCAGAACGAATGGTCGGCTTTTAGTCAAACTTGCAGAGAATCATTCTGTTGGGTAGAGTTGTTCAAATGATAACTGTAGCCCCATGGGGGCCCAGGGGGAGGGCCCCCAGGGTGCAAAATTCTCAAAATTTCAAACATCTTCTTCTCCAGATCCACAAGAAGATCAGTCAAGTTGTTTTGTGTGTAGATACCTTTATAAGTAAAGAATGAAAGTTGTTTATGACAACTCCTGTTGTGCCCCCTCCTTGGATTATTCTGTGTCAGTTTTCCTAAGAGTTTTCCCATTCAAATCTCAAAATAATTATATTGCTATAGCGCCCTCTAGACAACTACTGAAACTCCCCTTTAAATGAATGTTGAGTAAAAGTTGCCTTCAATGAGTTTGTACAGAAATTACCAATGAGATTGATAACTCAAAGTTTAATTCATGTCAAAATGAACAGAGCCCATGGAAGTACAAGAATTGTATATTTATTAAAGGAAAAAAAATATTTTAATCTTTTACAAAAAGGGAACAATTAAGCTGTGATCATTCAGAGCATTACAAGTTACATTTCAGTGATCACAGCAAGTTCCGAAAATGACCACAAATTACTCACTGGACCATCTCTTCATGCATGAATGATCAAGGTTTTTAATTATAGACAATCAATGACTACTAATCTGATACATGTGATTGTAATAAAGTATCTGCTCACCATGCACTTGTAAGATTTAGGAATAATCTGCATGTGTATTGTTACTAATTGTTTTGCCAGAGTGTCCAAATGGGGGGGGGGGGGGGGGGGGGTAAATGATTTTACATGCAACTGTAGTAACTCAGTGAGTAATCATTTCAGGTGTTCACAGTGAGTTTGACTCTTCATTACAAGGTGAGTATTGATCGAAAACTCACAAAAAAGTGCATGTCCTACTTTTCTCCTACTTTTACTGAAATTTAGCTCCTATTTTTTTTCTCCTACTTTTTCACCATGATCTACTAGAAAGCCTGCTTGATTTTATTATTTTGCATTTTGAAATACAGGATGGAATTCTGGTACATCTGCCATCCTCCTCCTCTTGTGCCTGTTGCCTCCTGCAAGCCAAGGGAGGTCTAAAGCTGCCTCAGCAAAAGTATCCATTTCCTCAGCAATCTCAAGGATTATTCAGTTTCAGAAGGTATGTAGCTTTTCAGTATAAAAGTGGACTATAAATAAATAATGTTATTAGTACCCTCGTCACACCTTGCATGTTCTCACTGCATTCTAGAAAATGTTGCCAAAACTGACTAAATGTGTGTACACAGGGAGTAGATGTAGCAATGGTCTATCTAAGAATTTCATGAATGTGCTTAGACTGGCTTGGACTAAGAGGGTGCTCAAGAACTTTGGGCCTGTTCAAAAACTGAACCTATCCTAAGATTATTAGGAGTGACAATGCGCTAGAACGAGATGGACCTACTGCAAACAGGGTTGCCATACTTCAATCCTACTAGGAATATGTTTCAGCGTGACATTTTCACAGCCCTAAATGTAGAGTTATATCAATAAACAAAAGGTCAGTACTTTTTGCCTCGATATTGGAAATTGATTACAAATTTGCAGCAAGAAAATAATTGTGAAGGAAATTTTAAAATCCTTATTTTCACAGTGTCTCCTTTTGTGTGAGTTGAAATGACTCAACCATATTAGAAAGACTCTTCTCAATCAGATACTTAAAACCTGCTTTGAAAATACTTGCATTTTTTACCAGGCCTCTACAGCCTACCTCTATACGTTTATAAAATTTTCTGTGCAAAGTCCTGGTTGAAGAATGTAGCTACAGTGTATATCTCTGTTCAGTTCATTAACCATAAAGTGAATTGAGCGAGATACAAGTTATAGGGGAGACTACGCTGCACATGGATGTCACCATCATGCACAAGCCCTGTGATTTATGCACTTTTCCTATTTGCTCAAGAGTTATGATGGAGCATCACTTGCAGCCAAGCCTTGATAGTCTGCAACATGCAGCCTGAAGGCCACTGCATATCATACAAATCTTTGGTCGCACAACTTGCCGACTATCATTTTATGAAATAAACAGTGCGTATATTCTGTTTTATTTCAGATCTTAAGTCGCTGAGTTGTGTGACAGAAAGTCATATCGAATGCGGTGGCCTTTAGTCTAATCAGGCCTCTTAAATTGAGAAAAAAGTCAGAAAACGTTGTGCTACTTTGCACATTGCAGACATTTTCCACAAAACATCCAGATCCCCCCACTATATATGTATGTATGTATGATGATGGTAACAGTGATGATAAAGATAGAGTTTTGATAGAATTAACAAGTGGGAAAAGGGTAACTGCTAGTTTCATCGTTTACTAGTACATGTAATTTGTTTCAAACACAGAGTGGAGGGAGCATTCAAGATTTTCTGGATGGCACCAAACAGACCCAGAGCCAACCGTTCCTTCTTGGAATTGGAAATTCTAAGGCCTGTATCAGCAGTTACTTGCTCATTGTCGATCACAAGGCCATTCCATGTGGTGCCCGTACGGTGGAAGGAGCAGTAGATGAACTCTTCAAGACGCACTTTGTCTTTGGCTTGCATTACTGCCAGTCTCTTCATCAGTTCTGGACCTTCATCCAGACAGCTGTTTTCGAGATTGATGTTGGAGTTTCCCGCGAATCACCGAGAGTGCGTGAACTAAGATCCAAATTATTCACACCATGATTTGCTTCAAATGCAAGAGAAATTTTGCAATACCAAAGTTGGTGCAACATTTAAGATTAAGTCATGGACTAAGTGAAGGAGGAAAAGAGGTGTTAATCTGTGGACAGGGAGCTTGTGCAAGAACATTTTATTCTTTTCGTGGATTTCGAGGGCATTTGCAGACTCACCTTAAATCTGGTTTGCCAGATAATCAAGAACAGTTTACTGAAAATGAGAAAGCTGGTGAATCATTCGAAGAGAGCTTTGCAGGAAACAGTAATGATAATGACGACAGTGATCAAGATCAGGATATAAATGCAGAAGATGACATTTTATCCGCTGAAGATTTGAATAGGCAGTGTGCAAAAGTAATTTCAAAATTTTCAGCAAACAGTGCAAACTCTGGAAAAGTTGTAAATGACATCGTGGAATCAACCAGTTTGATTGTAGGTGATGTAGTAAAAAGTGCATCAGCGGCAGTTAAGGCTACTTTCTTGAAACATAAACTGCCCATTGAGTCCGAAGCTTATAGAGAAATACAGACGCATTTTGCTATGCTTGAAAAGCCATTTGAAAATTTGAACTCAGAATATAAGCGGATGAAATATTGTGCAACACTTGGACTTGTTGAACCACAAGAAATAAAGTTAGCATCCGGTATGAAAGTCGTCTAAATAAAAGAAGTAAGCAGTATGAACAGATTGCTATTGAAGATACCTTTGTTTATATACCCATTTTAGAATCTTTAAAGCAACTTTTGAGCAATGAAGATATATTGCATTTTGCTACTCATGACCATAGGAGCACTGATGGTGTAATGAGAGATTACTGTGATGGTGCACAATTTGAGAAAATCCCTCTTTTCCATGAAGATGAAAATGCCCTACAAATTCACTGTTTTTATGATGACTTTGAAACTGTAAACCCCATCGGTTCAAAAACAAAAATTCACAAGTTAGGTGCCTTTTATTTCATTTTGAAAAATCTGCCACCAAAGTATAATTCTATTCTTTCCAATATCAATCTTGTAGCTCTGTGGTATGCTGAAGATGCCAAAAAATATGGATTTAATGCTATTCTCAAGCATATTGTGAAAGACATTAACATTCTGTCAACAGTTGGCATTACTCTTCCTAATGGCATTGTGAAGAGGGGAACCATTACTCAAATTAGTGCTGATAATCTAGGTGCAAATGCCCTGTTTGGTTTTGTACAGAGCTTTTCTGCTAATTATTACTGTCGATTGTGTGTGACAAGCAAGGAAGAGGCGCAGAACACATTAAAAGAGGTGTTAATGGAAATGCGCACCAGGCAGACTTATGAGCAACATTTACAAGAAGCTGAAGCTCAAACTACACTGTCACATGTGTTTGGAGTTAAACAAAAAACTGTATTGAATGATTGTATTTACTTTCATATCTTGACAAATTTTTCACTTGATATAATGCATGATCTGTTGGAAGGCATAGTTCAGTATGAGCTGAAACTTGTACTAGAATATTCATCTATGAAAGGCAACCACCACTCTTGACCCATGATGAACTGAATCAGAGAGTTGCCAGCCATTGCTTAAACCGTACAGATAACAAGAACAAACCATCCTACATTAAACTGAGAACAGCTGGCAATGATGTGGGTCAAAAGGCAATGCAGGCTTGGTGCTTGATAAGAAATCTTCCATTCATCATAGCTCATGACATTGAAGAAGGAAACGTCTACTGGGAACTGCTGCTAAGATTACTAGATTGTATGGATATTATTTTTGCTCCCCAATTAACAGCAGGCTTGATAGCCCAGTTGTCTGTTCTCACTGAAGAACATCACACACACTTTCAAAAAACATTTCCTGCCAATAGGTTGTTGCCAAAGCATCATTTCATGGTGCATTATGCTACATGTTTGAGAGAAGTTGGGCCACTCGTACATGTATGGTGTATGCGGTACGAAGCGAAACATCACTATTTTGGCCGTGTTGCAGAATCTGTATGTAATTACAAAAACATATGTAAATCACTTGCAAAGAAACATCAGACAGCACTAACGTTCCATCTTCAGTCAAACCATCCTTTGGAGTGTCTCGAGGTTGGGCCAGGTACTTCACTTTTATTGTCAGATTTAGATGAAAATATTAGACAGACTGTGCAAGAGAAACTCCAAGTAGAGGAACTCTCTTCTGAAGTCTTTGATGCCAATTGGGTTAAAGTGTATGGTACACATTATCAGTTGTCTCTTTTGGTCTGCCATGATGTCGATGAGCTTCCACTGTTTGGTCAAATAGAGCATATCATTGTACACAACAATGACATTTTTTTTGTACTTCTCTTGCTAGATACATTGCATTATAATTCACACTATCATGCCTTTACAGTAGAAATAAGTTTTCCACGTGGTCATGTTGTCAAGAATCAAAAGGAACTTGTTGACTACAAACCACTAGATTTAATGACAAATTTGTCAAACACAGACTCGAGGAAGTACGTGGCACCAAGGCATGTTCTTTTCAAGTAATTTAGACCTGTAGAGCCGATGTTATGTATGGTTTTGGTAAATGGTAACAAAATGTTCAAAAATAACTTCAATCAATAAGATATTGTGGACTCTTGTTAACCCTATGTAGCCCGGGCTATATTTATCTGTAGCCCCCCCCCCCCCCCCCCCCCCCCAGATCTTGGCCGCCGATCATTAATTTAATCTTAAAGAATGCTAATTTTTGGTACATTTTTCCTTTTGAACATCTGACCAAGTGTGCACTGAAAAATTTTATGATATTTTTGTAATGTAATATATGTAATATTTTCCATCTTTTTTTCTTTCGGGAAAAGCAAATTTATGATGCATGTGCATGAAAGCCAAGGATTTGGAAATGCACAGATTGATTTGTTGTTGCTTATTTCCTGGAGGAAAAAGAGAAAGGAAAATGCATGTTTTGATGTACAAATAGCTTTTTGTTGACTTGAATGACAAATTTGTCAAACACAGACTCGAGGAAGTACGTGGCACCAAGGCATGTTCTTTTCAAGTAATTTAGACCTGTAGAGCCGATGTTATGTATGGTTTTTGTAAATGGTAACAAAATGTTCAAAAATAACTTCAATCAATAAGATATTGTGGACTCTTGTTAACCCTATGTAGCCCGGGCTATATTTATCTGTAGCCCCCCCCCCCCCCCCCCAGATCTTGGCCGCCGATCATTAATTTAATCTTAAAGAGTACTAATTTTTGGTACATTTTTCCTTTTGAACATCCTGACCAAGTGTGCACTGAAAAATTTTATAATATTTTTGTAATGTAATATATGTAATATTTTCCATCTTTTTTTCTTTCAGGAAAAGCAAATTTATGATGCATGTGCATGAAAGCCAAGGATTTGGAAATGCACAGATTGATTTGTTGTTGCTTATTTCCTGGAGGAAAAAGAGAAAGGAAAATGCATGTTTTGATGTACAAATAGCTTTTTGTTAACTTGAATGACAAATTTGTCAAACACAGACTCGAGGAAGTACGTGGCACCAAGGCATGTTCTTTTCAAGTAATTTAGACCTGTAGAGCCGATGTTATGTATGGTTTTGGTAAATGGTAACAAAATGTGCAAAAATAACTTCAATCAATAAGATATTGTGGACTCTTGTTAACCCTATGTAGCCCGGGCTATATTTATCTGTAGCCCCCCCCCCCCCCCCCCCTCCAGATCTTGGCCGCCGATCATTAATTTAATCTTAAAGAGTACTAATTTTTGGTACATTTTTCCTTGTGAACATCCTGACCAAGTGTGCACTGAAAAATTTTATAATATTTTTGTAATGTAATATATGTAATATTTTCCATCTTTTTTTCTTTCGGGAAAAGCAAATTTATGATGCATGTGCATGAAAGCCAAGGATTTGGAAATGCACAGATTGATTTGTTGTTGCTTATTTCCTGGAGGAAAAAGAGAAAGGAAAATGCATGTTTTGATGTACAAATAGCTTTTTGTTAACTTGGTTGAGGAAAAAAAAATGAGAAAGAGACTCAAGACAACCAAGTACCTACATGGGTATTTCTTTTCATATGGGTACCAGGAGTAATTGTGTGATATCATGTGATGTCATGTTCATGTTACACATGAAACATTTAGGGGCTAATTGTGAATGAACATGTTACCAAAGAAATATGCGAGTGTTTGTGAGTGTAATGATTATTGGCTTTTATCTTAGGTATAACACAGTACAAAACAGCTTAGTTTCATTACGTATTAACCAATTTGAGGTCATACTTTGGTACCCATATAAATAGAAATACCCACATGCATATTTTTTTGCCTTTAACTACTTTAGTATACAGGGTGGCTCCCAAATTGGGCAAAACTTTGTACATTTTAACATTTTCTTCTCTTGATCCAGATGTAGAATACAAGTTGTATTCTTTAGGTGTAAGTTGTGTATTGTTCATCATGATAATTCCTTTTTCCAGTTTCTTGAATAAACAAGAACCAAGTTTTGTTTGTCAAGATAATTTGGTTTGTTCCTTTTCCCTTCTCTATGTGTAATGTGTAATGAATTTCTGTGTTTGATTCTAATGCATTGATAGAGTGAGTTGGATTGAATTGTTGGTGCTAAATCGTTGGTTTTTGTTTTAACAACAATTTGGGGTTGAATTCTGCATATCACTGTTGTTAAAATAATGGTGTTAAATTTTATCACCGAAAATAGAATTGAATTGCAACACCAAAGATTGGTGTTGGAATCTTTCTTTTTTTTTTCTTTTTAACACCAAAAATAGAATTGAATTGCAACACCAAAGATTGGTGTTGGAATCTTTTTCTTTTTAATACCACAAATAGAATTGAATTGCAACACCAAAAATTGGTGTTGGAATCTTGTTTTTTACACCAAAAACAGAATTAAATTGCAACACCAAACATTGGTGTTGGATTTTTTTTAACACCAAAAACAGAATTAAATTGCAACACCAAAGATTGGTGTTGGACTCTTCTTTAACACCAAAAACAGAATTGAATTGCAACACCAAGAGTAGGATTGAATTGTTTAATTCCAGAACTTGGTGTTAAATAACACCAACCGGTGTTTTCCGATATAGATACCGGGAAAGTGTTAAAATCAACACCCATGGTGTTGGATTTAACACCATTGTTTTTGCAGTGTGCGGTGTACAAGGTGCATTGACTGACGTTTCCTATAGCCCTTTTTCAAGGGCTCTGATGTGTCCAATCCAACAGCGCCCTCTTACGGTCAGCAGAGATGGGGTGACAGTAAACTTTGTTGGTTTAATTTCAGCCTCTATTCAGTAGATTTAAGGCAAAAAATGGCGACCGCTTTTCAATTCAGTTCATTTAAATTGATTTTTTCCCTTATGCCATTCAACCGAAGAGTCTATTGGTATACACGCGTTTATGATATTTGAAAGACAAGAAACGCAAGTACCGAAAACAAACTTCGCTTGACACATTCATGCTCCTTAGGGTTGACTGAAATTGGGAGAAAAGATGATAAGGCATAAAAAGAACACAAAGAAAGAATGCAAAACACATTCTGTTTCATGTGTCTCATCCTCATTTCAACAATGTAGGTAAGAATATGCTTTCAGAATTATGCTCTTTCAGGAGTAGATGGACAAGTAGAGATTTCCTTTACCCTAAAACCTTTGTGTCCCCTTTCATCATTACCATGTGAAATAGACAATCAAGTAACTTAATCTCTTTACCGATAGGATTATGGTGACCATTGTTATTCAATATCTCATATATTTTCCAGGTTTTTAAGACATTAAACCACTCACAGACTCATCGTGAACCCAATTTCAATCTGCACATCTACCGGTTATTGTTACACCGAATGTAAAATTGATTGTTGCACTGTTATTACACCCACGCTGTAGTGGTGTTGAAACATAACTTTGCTGGCTCACTTGTACTACGAAACTCCAATTTACGCTATACTTTTATGAGTGCATATACCGTGTGTGTGTGTGTGTGTGTGTGTGTGTGTGTGTGTGTGTGTGTGTGTGTGTGTGTGTGTGTGTGTGTGTGTGTGTGTGTGTGTGTGTGTGTGTATGTGTGTGTGTGTGTGTGTGTGTGTGTGTTCGATTGTGCACATTATTTTGCTTTTGTATGTCTCATTGTTTGCAAACTGCTATTATTAGAAAAATAAGGAGGATAAAGCACAGGGAGAAAGAAACACATTATCACGGACTAGATCGCTCTTGAAAACAGTCCCAAGAGTAACATGGTCAGAATCGATATGGGAACGAACGGCCGATTGTTGATAGATACAGACCAAGTCTTGATTGAGCGATAGCCTAGTTCTTTCTGTTCTCTTCCTTAAGTCTTTGCAGGAGATCGAAACAGTCTCGACTTCGGCCATGGAAATATCGAACGATCATTAATGTAAAGAATGTCCTTTTTACGACTACCTTTTAGGATGTCATTAAGCCTTGGTTTTCTCATTGATTGGTGGTGGGGGTGGGGTGAAAACCCCCATTGTGAATCGCATTGACTATTCAAGAATAAATAGGTTTGGGGACTATATCTCCCAATAGTTTCTGTTTCTACATTCTCTTGCTTTTGTTATTCTGATTTTTCTTTCAATGGAAAGCATGCAAAGATATTGTATCTATTTCTCCCCCCCCCCCTCTCTCTCTCTCTCTCTTGTGTGTGGCTTGTTTGGCAACTAGCTACACGATAAGATAGTGATCTGCTGCCTTAGTGCATATAATGATGTAAAATACGGGTTGAGATCGTTCGGACTATCGCATGTTAAAGGGGCTTGTAATTTCATGGCAATACATATCGCAGGCATATCTACGATTTATGGTACGATTTGATGAAACATATCTTCCCTTTGATTGTACATTTCCTTGACCTTTGGGATCCTTATATGCCGAGGCAAACACTAATCTAACCGAGCTAGTTCTTATGCCCTTACAATATCATAGAAAAGGGAAATTGACATTCTTTTTCTATTTTCTTAGTATACCATAATATGTGATATACTAGTAGCAGAATTGTTGTAGAATTTTCTAAGTTTTCATCTAGATATTGCGACGTGTGAATTGAATTAAAACTTTCACAATTAATATGAAATAGACAGATAATTGCTCTATATTCATCAAACGAAATGTTGTGTTTGGGAAATGATTATAACAATGACATCGATAAGAACAATAAATTGGAATGAGAACAAGAATCAAGATGATAATAATGATAACATAGTTTATCATGATAATGAAAAATAAAATTAATGGTTCTTACACGATCGTTCTGCCAAGATTAGCTTTGTGGGTGTTATTATCATTATTAATATTCCCGAGGGTCCCGACTTTCATGACATTGACAAACACCTATTTGCACCTGAAAACGAAGAATCGTCAAAGAATCGTCACCCTGTCTAAGGACGGATCTGAGCAGGATTTGAACCCAGAGTCTACTCTTTCTAGCATCTCATCGGAAATCTACAGTCCTGTAGGCGATACATTAGTAATATTCTTCTGTACATCTTATACATGATGCCATCTTCTCCCTCTCTATAGGTGCGGTCAGACTGGCAAAAGATCGGGAAGTTTAAGATCGCGAAGTTTGGGCCATTCATACGCGCGCAAGAAAGAGTGCGCCGTCCGATTGCTAGTGATTGTGATGTAACAATGCACATCTGTACATGACAATGGCCTCGCGCTTGGAGACACCGCCCGCAAACAGATCGAGAAGTAACGAGAGAAGTTTCGCGGGAAGTTTGCGGTCACACTGGCAAAACTTCGAAACTTTGCGATCTTTTGCCAGTCTGACCGCACCTTATATGTGTATCTTTCTTTGATTGTTAGATGTTTGCATTGTTTTTTTATTTTTAAATCACTGTGCTCCATTCAGGTTTTTCATCAGAGATTCGTTTTAATTTGCTCTTTTGTTTTGTTTGTTTTGTTTTGGGAGGAGGTTGGACCTATATACAATAGAAGTATGGCCTCTTAATTGGGCTCCAGCACTGGTCTTTTGTTTGTTTGTTTGTTTGTTTGTTTGTTTGTTTGTTTGTTTGTTTTTGTCAACTGTAGCTGTCATTGGGCGACATATTGGACAGAATTTACTTCCGAAGCTTACAAGCTTTACCTTTTTATTTTACGCCGAAAACCAACGTTTTGCATTTCATTTGTATTTTTGACTTTTCTGTTTTATTTAATGTGTATTTCGTCTGGTAAACAAAACAAAACAAAGTGAAACTAACACTCGACTCAACTTCACTATGTATACGGTACCCATGCACACGATGACACAACTCCCACCTTTGCAAAAGAAAAAAATAATGGAGAAAGATAATTATTTCTTGCGTCATCAATCATTCAATCGAATTAGCACATTAATTATAAGCAAAACGGAACGGAAGCAAACCTGATTTTGCAATCGCTCACACAAATTGTTCATGTCACACTACAACACCGTTACGTCGTTTCGTACTTTCATGGAAATTAATATGAAAAAAAAGTGTTAAACACTCAAATTTATTTCGAAACTGCGAAGAATCGAAGAATCACAGCTCTCCCATATTTCCAGATGATAATGTTGCAATTACATTATTTTCTTCATCAATGTATACAAGTCGAATTCAAACTGCGGAAATATATTTTTCGCATGAAATACATCATTCCTGATTTCGCCATCACCATGATAACATATCTAATTTCTAAGAACTTCATATTATGCTGATATTGACGAAAAGAACGAACCTTGAAATTGAACAGATGTTGCACAAGCAATCTTCTCACTGAAGGAAAGTAAACTTATTCAGACTGATTAATTATGAAATTTCAATTCCTCTTCTGGAGCCGGGAATGGTAAAAATGCATAAATAATTCACGGATATCTGGGGGGGGGGGGAAGAATCCCAGTTATTCCCCATATATCTGCAAATAAATCATTCCTTCTAAATGACCATGTAGTGACTAGATTATAATTGAATCTTAAGTAGACTGAACCGACTGAATCGCTGGTGCGAATATTGCCAAAATTCAGAATCGCGAATTCCGAATTCAAAGGAAATTGAAATATCGACATGAAATGAGTGAAGAAAAAAAACAATGGTTCTTACGTGGTGTTTAGGCATTTCAAAATTCTTTTGTTTGGAAGAATTCTGGAACAATGATGGAACCAATCATTCATCACGTTTATTACCCCACGTCTACTAGTTCATGTCATGTCAAGTATAATTCACATCAATTTCAGTGTTCGATGAAAGTAAGAGATTATCAGAGAAGAAGGTTGAAGATGACTTATGACAGATTTTTTTTAATCAATTAGATCATACAAATTCATTTGAACAGAGGGTCATTTTTTTTTTAATCTGTCATAGCTCATCTTCATACCTCTGCATCAATAGTCTCTTGCTTTCATTCAACAACATTCTCTTGTTTTCATTTCAACAACAACATTCATTCATCATTCATTTCAACAACATTCTCTTGCTTTCATTCAACAAGCCTTTCCGCCTTAGACTATTAACATAACATTGTCGGAATTTCCAAGCCTAGGTTTGTGTTCCACTTTCATTGTGTCCAACCAAGAATAGCCTGGTGGTAGTGTGGCTCCCCCAAAAAACCGTAGATGACAGATTCGATTCCCTCTCGTCCCCTTTTCTGAACATAGACCAGCAGTTGCGATCTTATAATAACCTCCACCAAGGGAGGAGGTTATGTTTTCGTTACCGTTGGTTTGTGTGTTCGTTTGTTTGTCCGTGTGCAAAATAACTCAAAAAGTAGTTAACGTATTGGGATGAAACTTGCCGGAAAGGTTGAGAATGGCACAAGTAACAAACGATTAACTTTTGGTAGTGATACAAGAATTTTGGGGGAATTCATGAGGGACTTTTTATATTTTGGCAGGTAGGGTCAATAAACTACGAATATTGTTGACACTTTTTACAGAATCACGGTGTTAGCATGAATTTGCCATAAAATATCCAAATACAAACATTTTCAATTTTCGTGCTAGTATGCCGGCTAACAGTTCCTCCGTTTGGTGGATAACAGATATGTATCGACTGCAAAATACAAAACTTTACGCAAAACCAAACTGTATTGCACAATTGAGGATGGATTGACAAATAAAGTTAATGGTCCTGACTTAACAGGACATTCCAACAGTTAAGACTACCTCGTGGTTTTGCTCATTTCAATCAATACATTTGATCCGAAACGCAATCATATTTTAAGAACATAATCAATATATTGAGTGCTGAATTTGCTTTGAAAGAATATTTAGCACACACGATTCTACATAATATCATCGTCACAAATAAAAAAGGGTGATGAATTTTGTGAACACTTCCCTGTGTTCTTTTGTAAAAGAGTGACTTATGAACAAAATCACACTAATTTCCTCTCTCAGTTCACGAGAGTGAAACAATGATTGCTCCTGCTATGTAGGGCAAACGTGGAGTTGATTTATAAATGCAGAGCAGTCGTTCCGTTTAACCCGTTTCCCCTTGCGATCACGAAATCCACGAAGACTTTGCAGAAGTTCCAGAAGGTTCCCATGGGATACGAGTTAAATGTCCTAGCGGCCAACTTTGCCTTTGGAGAAGATTTCGTGTATGCTGAGCTCTCGGTCGAGGTCGACTTCAACTGGATCGCGCCACCGTAGGTACCTAGCTTGCCGCGCCTGTGCGTAGGCGCTGTCGGCATCAGGAAGCATGTGCATTGTCCTCAGCGCGCCGTCGGGTGCGTATCGCTCTTGGTCGAAGGCGATTTCGGGGTTTTTGATAATCTCCTTTACGCGCTTGGCGTCGCGACCTAACACTGCAAGATTTAGTTCGGACTCCGCGCTCTTCTTGGTCGCACCCTGGGCGTTGATTCCGTTGACGATGGCAGCGTTGGGGTCCATTTGCAAAGACTCACGAGGCACGGCATACTTATTCACCTTTGACTCGCTCCGCTCGAGAATGGCTACTTGACTCTGACGACGAATGATGCTAGGGCGACGAGGCGACGACAATGGCATTGCGTTAACGTTGACTTGGGGCAAGCCTTCATCGCTTCGCGTCACTCCGGCATCGAAGTTGGCGTTGACATCCTCTGACATTAATCGCTTCGAGATGGCAAATTTGGCGTCGCTCACGTCAAACTCAGCGAGAGACATACGGTTTCCCTTTCGTCTGTTTTGTGGTGGAAATGTCCCTCTTGTGTCGAGGCCATCCTCCTTAAGATCACCCCATTGGTCTATGGTCGCTGAATCAAGGTCACCACCTTCCATGGATTTACTCTCAAGTCTTACTATTGGTGAGTGCAGTGGAGATCGAGCTGGTGAACGAGCAGGGGATACAGGTGTCAACGACCTGGTGAACTGGTCTACTCTCAATGACAACAGATTTTTCTGTCGTCCCTCGTTCTTTTTGAGCTCCAGGAGTTTCGTGTTGGGGTCGTTCTGCTCGTCTTTCAGTCTCCGCATCTCCAGCTCGTTTTTCAAGGGGCCCGCAAGCCCGATCGCCGGCAGACCCGAGTCCTTCTCCCCGTGACCAGCTGTACTAATGTTCCGCCGCGATCCGTACGGCGACTTTCCCCTCCTATCCGTGTTCGCGGTACCCAACCTCATCTTCGCTCGCGGTTCCTCGACTCCCGAGTCTGAAATCGACCCGAAACGATTCGACAGCATCTTAGCGTTGATGCTGGCGTTGTTGACCCGGCGCTTCGAGGTCCCATGATGTCCCTTCTCTCGTACCCTCTCCAACTCCTGCTGGAGTCGCATCTTCTCTCTCCTGATCGTCATCAAGTGCATTCGCTCGAGATCGCGTCGAGTTTCGGACTCGCGTCGACCGGTTCTCCCGCCCATGGCGGCTCGGTGGCGGAGCATAATATTATCATCACCCGTTGTTGACAACATTGCTATAAAATTATGACGTCAACGCTACGTCTGTCAATGAAGAATGAAGAAGAAGCTGTTTTTGTGCGTAATTTATACGTGGACCTGCAAGATGCACTCAACAAACGAGACAACAGGCAAAGAGCACAAGGTTATATGGATTTATACTTTTCATGTTTCACAAACTTGTTCCAAGTGCGGTTAACTCCTGTTAGTTGAAATCATACAAATGCAATCCACCTTAAGCTATGAACACAAAGGTGAATAAACGGATGTCACTGTGAAATCCTGTCTTGAAATTATAAAACTTTTCCCCCTGGCTGGATGAATATAATAGTTAATCACACATTTGTCGTTTCTGCTTAACTGAAGATTGCACGTCTGATTCAAAATACGGCGAAAGTCCACCCACACGAACTTTAGAAATGTCGAAGCACAGAAGCAGCTTATGTGCATCCAACAGCAACAGGAAAATCAATTGTTTCGCTTCACTTCATCCAAAAGACACAGCCGACTGAAATTTGCGGGCTTCCTCTGTTTCACGAATCCTTTTCGCGGGAATAGACGTCTTTCCGTCTCTTGTTCGAGGATAGCAGACGATTGAAGAGCCCTTTGTTAGAGCACGAAGAACTGAAGAACTCTAACTTCACTCAATTTCTACGGAGAATAGTTAGTCATGGTTTACCGTAGCAAACAAAACGATTCACGCGACTTCGGCAGATGCGACATGCTGCGTGCTGTCTGCCGTGTTGTCTTTTCACGTTTCGTGTTGGCACTAAACTGCAATCGATCGCCGATACTTGCGCCGCATGTCAACAGAGTATGAAAAGGAGATCAAAGGGAGTTCAGAAGAGTTCTTGCGGACATCTATGACGTCATCACTGTTCCAGGGAAGTGCTCACTATTGTTTTCCCGCCATTAAACCTTCTCACGTCCTTTCAAGCAGAGTTTTTACCTACAATGAAGAGAGAGAAAAGAATCAGATACATCGACTGTATTTGAAAATATCGATTAGAATGCTAGTTTTTTTTTTTCTTTTTCTTTTCTTTTTTAAGTCTGTGTAAGACATGCAAACAGTAACACAATTATACTCTGAACATGGCTTTTGGTAATCAAGATATGGTTATTATCAGCGGAGATCTCTGTAATCTGGAATTTCAACGATCTCGTGTTAACAATTCTGGTTATGTCGATAGCATAGTGACTGCCAATTTACTACTATTTGTATTGGTCCTCTTAAGAACAAAAGAACTTCCACGCCATTTATTTTATACTGAAATTATAAGTTCATTATGTTTCCATACTCAACATAAAATCATGCATAAACGATATACCAAAAGAATATGACTACGAAAAGAAGAAAAAAAAAATGAGTGCTATAACAAAACGATATAGAGCACAGCAACAAACATTTTCCTATTCATACATTGCCTCTCCCGAAACGAAGGAAAACATTTTGACCTTTTCCCCACTTTTCATGCCTACAATGTCCGTAATTATCAAAGATTAAGGTTCAAGTTCAGAACAGATTGCCATTATTTTTACCTGGTATGTTTATCTGAGCTTTCAAGATGTGACAATTAGATTATCTGCTGTGTTACTTGTTCGATCTATAAGAGTAGACGTGATATCTTATTGAGTGCCGTAGCATGGACAGTGTACTGAAGTACCTCTTAAACACACCCTACCAGATTTTAATGCTCACGTGACACCAAGAAATTAGATATCATAATCACACTTGAGAGGGTCACTACGAGGGTATTCGTTAATGATTGGTTCAATGAAAGGTGGGGCAAACATTTATGTTGAATAACATCTGAATGTTGTCGTTGATATTGACACATCTTGATCAGTAAAGTTTGTGGGGATTTTTTTTTCTTTTTATTTCCGGAATACCATGATAAGAGAACGGTTGCTTTCAATCTTATCGGTAATCTCAAACTGTGTAGATAGTAGCTATTGTTTATTTTGCACTTAAGTGAAACGAACCTTTGGAAATAAGTAGATATTCTTATTGTATTAAAGGTAAAACAAACATTACTGAGCAAAGTCTCATTTCGCGTAATTTCTTTAGATTTGATTAATTTGAATTGTGACAAAGTTTACTTCGAGTTGGATAAGTTTGAATCGATGCAATATCATTTCACTTTAATTCACTCATTATCAGCTTTTTTTTTGTCTGTGTAGCGTCATTAAATGACTTCAGCAGATCTAATTTTGATTTACTCTCCTTAGTTGTGCAAGGTCAATGTCCGCTTTAAGACGTGGTATAATATTCCTACAGAGTTGCGTCCTAGTCGAAGAATACCGAGCTTTTTTCATGTTTTTAGATCTGCGATGTGGACGCTATAAGACGACGCAGCTTCCCTGGTTGAACAATGGAAACAGCTGCCTCGTGCATGCGAGGAACACCATTTTCAGCCTAATTAGCGTCATCTTAGCGTTCGCGTCACAGATCTAAAGCTCGCTGATACAACCATACCACGGGAACTGCCAGTTTTCGTTGACAAAATACAGGTAGAAGTGGCTGTCTTCAGATACGCTATACTAAAACCCAGGTTAACCCCCCCCCCCCCCCCCCCCCCAAAAAAAAAAAAAAAAAAAAATCACATTTCGAAAAAAAAAGTATCTTAATGATCGAGGCGTATAATAATAATATTAATGATATAATAAGCTTGATTAATGAGCGATGAACGTCCATGTGTAGTAGGTCCATGGTATAAGCTGGAAGTTCAGCGAGTTTCTTCATCGGTAGCACTATTAACAACAGTTGAAGTAACATGATATGTCATGACATCCAGGTAATGTGAGTATCAAAATTATTATCGCTGCTTGTACATGTCTCTCAGCTACTATACAAATGTAATATTATCATGGACCAAGGTCTATGGTAATACGTACAAAGGAAAATGCACCACGAAACAGGAAATAGTAAATGCATAATGATCAGTCACTAATATACTGACATTACACATTATTTACCATAAAAATCTACGGAATTAAGAGCGTTGTAACATAGATAGTGATCTCTACTTCGATAAAGCGTGGAAAGGCAGTCGGAATAACGTATTGTATTTTCAATAGAATTCTGTGTCAGGTTTTGTCTGGGATAACCTTTGTGTAGGCGTTGAGGACTGATAGAATCAGACGACTTCGGTATCGATCCGGCGAATTCTCATCCCTACCCGTATTGAGACTAAAGTATATAAATGTGGGAAATTCTTTCCCTAAAGTAGGTCGATAAACGGATAGTTAACAATGTTGTGATCGTCATTTGGAGGGGGCGTATTAAGGAAAAACAAAAACGCAGAGAGTCGAGTCCAGTATACATGGGTATAGGCTTGTGTAGTATAATCTAATTAACATCAGATCCGGTCAATCATTCTGAAATAACCAGAAAGTGCGATATATAGGCTACTTGTGCTATCAATATGTCATTTCAAGAACCAAAAAGAACAAGAAAAAGAAAGAAAGAAAGAAAGAAAGAAAGAAACCATTAAAAAACAAGCTTTTCCTGAAAATCGTGAGTGAAAAACGTAACTTTGTAAAACACAGTTGTAGTTAATGTATTCCTCGCTCCAGCATCTGAGTAAAAAAGGTGCAGAAGTGTGTTCAGCTTTTATGATCAAAAGTAAGATCAGATCAAATATTGCGGTATGTGCATTGATACATGATCCTATAAGTTCTGTTAGTACATGGCAAAGCATCGTAATTCAACAATGAATTCACATGACAGAAGAGCAGCTGTTCAAACAACCATGAATCAGCTGCGAATACTTCACGTGTAACTATAGCTACCACAGTAATCGTTAACATGTACAAGAACTGCGAATCTCTTCGTGAATTGGCTCACTGGAATATTATAGATCATAAATGATGGTGCAAAGTCTGTATACATGTACCGCGGAAAGGGCTGCTCGAAGTACAAATTGATGTAAAAGATGTTGGTACTGTAGCTTAAAATTGTGATGAATGATTCTGGATAATGTCAACCTATAAAACCAAAGCATCATGATCAATTTGCGTGTCTTCGTGGTGGATAACAGTATACCGTAACTTGCTTTCAATCCGTTATCATTAGTCCTTATGCTGAGTTAAAAAACAAAAAAAAACAAAAAAAAACAAAAAAAAAAAAAACGTAAACGGCATTTTTTTTTTCTCATGAAGAAAGAGTAAGATACAGGTGGGTTTTTAATTCTTTTGTTAATCAGCAAATATCAAAATTAATTTCTTGAAGGACTTGTTACCGACCATGTTACCGACCATGTACAATGTTGCGTGCGTGAAGGCTTGCATGTGATCTTAGTATAAGCTGGGGTAGAAAGTTTTCAATAATGGAAACGAAAAGAACACTGACAGTTTGACCACACTGCATTTGAAGTGACTCTCAGTGGCTATTCTCAACCGCACGTCATATACCTATCCATCACATTCCCTGTCCACTGCTGAAAGCATGCAAGCAGACGATGGGCGATCGGTTGCTATCGATGAGATCGCCAGTTTTATTGTAAGTCGGACATTGCCCGCTAATTAATCCCATCGATGTATTTGGTCACTGCTCCTCACACATTGTTAGACACGGTCCACTATCTGGACAGAAAGTCTTTTAATGACCAATTGACTGATACGAGCGCACCGCTATCACGTCATAAAACGGGGGTACTCAAGCACCGCCTGTATCTAACGGGTAAGCGGTTGGTAAGCATTGTAAAGAAATTGATCCATGCCCAATACGCAATGTATATCTAAAGATTCATATAACCATTATGGGCAGTGCACCGTTCTTCCTTCTTTTAGTTAAAACCTAAATTTTGAAATTGATCTTATTTTCCCCGTATCTAGATGAGTAATTGATTTAAAGGGGAAGGCGAGTAACTGATCAGTGGGAATCAGTGGAAATGCTGGGAGATGATTGTTCCAATCCTTATGGGATTCATTCAAGAGTACATTATATATCTATTGTTGTGTGAAAATCATTTGCTTCAGAATGGTCTCATATTCAAGTAATGTGCAGTTTAAAGGGATAGTACAGTATTGGTGGAGATGAGAATTGGGCTTTTAACTTTTTGCGAGATACCAAGAAAACACTTATGATATAGTACAGAGCATACCATTTTAAGAGGAATTCAAAGTTTATTTGATGAAAATCGGGTGTGGAATGAATGAAACCTGCAAAAACAAAGTAAAACAAAGCGATCGTAATAAAGTGTGGGTCCCACACTTTATTAGAATCGCTCTTTTTTTGGATACCTCAGCCATTTCAAAACCAATTTTCATCAAATAAACGTTGAATTCCTCATAGAATTACATGCTCTTTCATATTTCATAAGAGGTTTCTCATTATCTCACCAAAAAAAAAAAAAATGTTAGAAACCTGAAATTAGGTCTAAACCAAAACTGTACGATTCCTTTAATGTTTCCAGGTTAGCATGCCTGGTTAATGACGGGCCATTAATCTGCACATTACTTGAATATGAGACCGTTCTGAAGCAAATAATTTTCACACAACAGTAGCTACATAACGTATTCTTAAATGAACCCCACAAGAATTGGAACAATCATCCACCAGCATTTGCACTGATTCCCACTGATCAGTTACTAGCCTTCCCCTTTAATATAGGAGAGATGACGGAACTACTACACAACGTTTATATAACAACATACAACACGAATTAAAATTAAAATTAAATTTTTTTTTATAGTTTCACGCGTGTTACAAGATAAACATTGGTATCTTTCCAAGCCTGTCACAATATCAAAACGAAATACATGATAATATATGCAAATTCAATGAGTTAAGCTGTTATTTTTACATATACAAATTCTTCTTAGCGTATATTGCACATGATGTCGACCCCTCATGGTTCTCCCGGGTGACTAGCAATATTTAGCAAACGGTATCAATCAGGCACATTGTGTCATACGCTAGAAGAACATTTTTTACATCAAACGACACCCACTGACTTTCGCTTTTTTCCCTTTCTGTTCAATCAAATAACAATGAATATTATACATACTGATATACACAATAACGATTGTTTACAATGTTGTAAATTGAGTGTGCGTTTAGTCTCTATAAGTTGTTGACGAAACTTTATGTTTTCATTCAATGTCCTGGGACGGAACTGAAATGAACTGAGCGCCGTAAATTAATTCGATCACGGAAATGGTCGCGCAACTTACTTTCTCAAGTTTTTTTTTTTTTTTTTTGTTCTTCTTCTTGTTTCTGCTGCATGCGGTTTACTTCTTAGTGTTTGCTAAATTTGACAGTTGAGCAATCCGATTCAGATCCGTGCAATTTTTGATGATCACTATAACACATTCCGATAGCATGATACAAGTTAAGAAAGTACTTATCTAGCACAGTAGAAAATATAATTCTTGATCAATTTTGATTTGCTGTCGTTGTTGTTTCAACGCTCACATATGACAGAAAGATCGACAATTAAGAGTAACATCGCTGCGTGGATTCGGTAATTTGACGTTTGTTTGAGGTTTTTTCCATGTTACACGTTCTCTTCATTGACATAAGAGCCTTGTTGGACACTATTGGAAGTTTATATAAAACTCTGCGACGAATGAAATCATAATACACATACATTTTGGTGGCATACGAGTCAGGAACCCTGATACAGGAGGGTCTTATATTAATCGTTTAATATAACAAAGTCGATGAAGTTAATGTGTAGTTTTAGTTTGCCGCAATGTGATAGACTTGAACTTTCACTTTTTGTTTCGATGATAATCCTATCGGGTTTATCATAACTATTATCACATTATTCATACAGTGTATTTTTAAAAGATACACGTGTATATTTATGGTATGTTCATCCAATTTATTTATTTACCTATTTGGTCCACTGATTGCAATAATGGTAACCTAATATATAAAGGAAGCTCATGCTTAACATCAACCGAGCGGCCGTCTCCTTAGTTGAACTATAGGGTACATAATTGAAGCTTGCTAACATCATTGAATTATGAAAAGCCTTATGTATAAAACAAGTTATTCTTTGCATAAATTTTAACATATGAGTGACAATACTGTAACCATACATCGTGACATATTTATAATTAAACAATAAACATAATACACACCTGACAAGGCAAATATGCTTTTATATACTTCTATAATTAACAGTTCCGGGAACCTTATCTCTTCTAGAATATTGTTTAAGTTTTAGGGTTTTTAACCCAAACTAAAAAAGTTGAATACTTACATTGCATTTAGTCATCTACAGCTTGCAAACTTTTAATGCTGTTACACGGTTTCGTCACGTAATATGCTCGGGGCTCTGATATATCCAAATGTCGATATTTGTTCTTTTCCAAGAGTCATAAGTCCAAACGAGTGGAAATGCCCTCCGGCAACGTTTGAGTATTTGCCGTAGGGTTTAACAGGGGTGTTCGTGTATTTACGTTCCCAAGATCAGTCCATGTAATGCTCTTTCCAAAGCTTAGCATTCTTCTGATCTTGATCTCTGCCGGCTTGTAAAATCTGATGACAAAGACTTGACAATCTAACACTTCTCACTTGCAATGAACCAAGCATTGAAGTGTTACACACTGACTACCCTGCTAATGAGCGCACATTCATGAAAACTTGTGTTTCCCTCACTTACCATTTGGGGGTAATCTCCGAGCTGGAACACCTCATAGGGGAGTAGCTACATGATGGACCGCCACCGGTCTAGCCCAGCGTAGAGACACTGTCATTTCACGGAAAGGTGATCGCAATGAATCGAACGAAGCTTGCATGGGGCTGGGGGAGTGCGCCACTGCAGAGCAACACGAACAATAGAGCGACATTAACGAGTCACTACTGTCAACCAGTCATGATAATTCCCTGGCAACGGGTTGCCTTCGAGTCGCTTCACTGCTCTACCGCCACCCCAAGGACCATGCTTTGACGAAGTTTGCACAACACGGAACTTCATCAAATTCTTCGACTCTGCCGGGGTTTTACCTTTATATACTGCGTTTTATCTACACAAGAACATCAATAAAATACGTCATTCTTGAAGTGACTATACGTAGAAAACACACGGATGCAATTGTCGATAATGCATCTAGCTCAATAGCAGTAAAATGAACTAAATGCAAAACTCTGGATTTGATCCGGGTCAACATCCCATAGCTGTCTTGATACTGCATACATGATCTCTCTATGGTTGCTTAACGTCCGCGAAATGGTCACCAAATGTCTTTAGCTACCGCTGACATACTCCTTTACTACAAAAAAAATGATAAAAGTAGTCATTTTTACGACTACGCAAAATTACAACCAATAAAGTCATAGAGTTTATTTCAACACAATGCTGAGCCATGAACTGTAACATGTCTCCATTATTCTTGTATCGTCATCATCCTTTCATTTTTAAGTTTTTTTTTTCCTTCTTCTCCTCCTCATTCTTCTGCTACATGTTAGGGCCAACTATCACTGAAATAACTTGTACATCTCCTTGATATTGTATATGGATGGAAGTGCCTTGGGTCTTACCTGGGGACAAATTACCTGCTAAAGAGCAAACTTTACCCCCTAGATTTGTATCATTAGCTGTGGTAAGTATCAACCAGAATTGCAAGCGTCAATACAGGCTTTACTTCCTCCGTATACTATCATAAAGATGAAACAATTAAGTGCCCATAATTTGCCTGCATTTGGCAGCAGTATGCAAACATGACCCATGGTGGATACGCCTACAGAATATCGCAATGACGAAGTTTAACCAATAGGCCAGTCAAAGTCTGTTCATAATTCAGGATTGTATCCTCGGCTGCTCTTGATCCTGCCGATAGTCTGGGCTAATCTCATTCAAAAAAGTGTGATTGCCCACTGCATTAATTGAAATGATGCCAATAAAGTAATACACTGTAGTGTCCATTTACTGCCAACAAGTACGATACCTCAAGCTGACCTCGCACTAAATGAAGTAACGCTAATGAGCTGCTTATACTTCTCTATACTTTTTTTTTTAATTCGTCGTCGTCATTTTTCTTCACAGAACATGTTCCGTGTCCCCACACGGTGTAAAGCACCAGATTCACAAGACACCGACTGGTTGATAACTTCATCGAAATATCACGCATTATATATCAATGACAAAGGTTACCATTGGCAACCAGAAAGATATCCAAGGTCTGATGGACATAATAGTAACAACTAATGCAGCCAACTTGTTTCTAAGTGTAGAAAGTGAATCGAATAGTGTACAATTATAAAGGACATTACATTTTGGTGGTATGAGGAGAAATCCATAATATTGAAAATTATGAATAGCACATCGGTCTACTGCTTGCATCAGAGAGGGAAGTTCAAGTAAACAACGCATTTATTTTAGGCCATTATTGCTTGTTTGAAGAGGAGGGTAATGACTTCTACACTTCTGGGATAGACTCCTCACACGCCACTGAGCCCATTGTTCATCTGCATGCCTTTCTTAAGCTTGCGTAAAGGCAGAGTAAAGGCGGGACAAAATAAGAGGGATTTAAAGAGTCAATTATATTGAAGAGTTATCTATCGCTCCAGAGTATACCGGTACGCTGGCGCGGAGGGATAAAGAACTTTAGCTTTCTAAATACTCTCTCGAATATAGTATGGATTCTTCGCGCTGGCCTTTGGCGTAACAATGCCTCCTGCAAAATCACCGAGACTTGTGCAGGTATATATGCTTACCAAGTCATTCCCCTCCATCTACGCGCAGCCAGT
This sequence comes from Diadema antillarum, assembly GCF_040938485.1. NCBI lineage: Eukaryota > Metazoa > Echinodermata > Echinoidea > Diadematoida > Diadematidae > Diadema > Diadema antillarum. The sequence goes on along the minus strand of NW_027271040.1, from coordinate 2,363,335 downwards.
GGAAATAAGACTGAGTTCAACCGGCGTACCCACACTGCCGGCGCCACGTTTTCAAAAGTATGGGGGGGCACTTCCGGGTTTCATGAGCTAACAAGCAAAAGAGGTTTCTTAGTTCTTTCTAGTGCAACTTCCGCACTTCAATAAAAAAAAAAGGTTTAAAAAGTGGAGGGGGGGGGGAACCGAAAGTGGTGACACCTTGTGTATTCCTTTGTACTATGGTGCAAAAGAGTGGGGGAGTCCCCCCCCCCCCCCCCCCCCCTTCCACCCCCACCCGGTTCCGCCGGCCATACCAATACCGGTACTGTAGTCCGAATTTACGCGCACAGCGGACTCCTGTTATAACGAAGTCCGCGGGACCGGCAATTTTCTTCCGTTATTTCGAGATTTCGTTACAACTGAGTAAATAAACAAGAAAAACCAAAAACATAGAGAGGATAATGTTGCGGTCTGAATGTTTATTTCGCTGTAACCGAAATGTCGTTATGACAGTATTCGTTATAACGGGAGTGCACTGTATTGGTATAGGACATAATAGTTCTTGCAAACTAGTACGCCTGCCCGAGGGTTGCCAAACATAGCACCACCTAACGTGTGGACCTTCAAACTGACGGAAAATAATAGTAAATGCCATCGTAGTAGAGGCAGCTATTACGGGCATACTTCTAGTATTCTGATGTTATTGTCACACTATCGAGTCCGCAGGAAAATGTAACCAGAAAATTTAATGAGAATATAATCTGTCAAGCTTTTTTCTTCGTAATTTAAAAGAGATGTTTGTAGTACTGTCGGTGGAACACACACATAGGATTTCCAGTACTAACTCTGGACAATGTAAACAAAGTATTTTTCATGTCTTCGGATCTGCCGAGATGAAGAAACACCAGAATGAAGCATGTCAAAAAATGATAACGCCCTCAACGGGATATAGGGTTCATCTCCAGGGAGTCGTACAGCCCAAACTTTTTAACACTACAAGTAATTGCAGGATGCGGTATAGTTTTGGTTTAGATGGGGGATTCAAAATTTGACTTTTTGCGAGATAATAAGAAAGCATTTATGAAATATTACAGAGCATACAAAGTGGAATTCAAAGTGCATTTGATGAAAATGTTGGATAATGGGCAGCGAAATCGGCAAGTGGTCTAAGGTGAATGCAACATTCGATATCGATGCAAAGCTAGGACTGGGGATTAAAAAAAAAAAGAATACCGCAAAAATATTGGGCACTCCAGACAGTTTGCTTGAATAACTAAATAAATAAATAAAGCAATAAAAATTGTACCATTTTCGATAGTGAAGTTTGAATGAATTCAAGTACATTCAGTGTCGTGCAATTAGAAAGAATATCTCAATGAATTACAGACCTTTACCTTACCACAGGGCGGGAAAATTGTGCAGTTAAAAAAAAAATACTCGTTTTGTACTGACGTCACAAACACCATTTCACTGTTCGATGATGGTATAGCCAAGTATTCACCATTGCATCTGAGAAGGGCATTAAAAAAAGGAAAAACTACTTATCACACCCGTTGTAATGATGTCACACATATCATTTGACGGTGCAACACTGGCCATTACATCGATATTCTATGGGACATTGAAAAAACTATAGTTATCAACCAACACCCCTTTAATTTCACCGCATTTACATTCATGCATTACTGTTATTTCATTATCTATTGTGGCCCATTGTGAGCTGCAATGCCGCACATAAAGTCACAGATTTTTGCCATGACTAAATCTAACTGCAAGGATATGAACTGGCTACAGATAAAATTTCTCACTTCCTCAGTCACCAGCAGACACACGAACACACGACTCTTTGTCGAATACATGTACAGCTGTATATTGCAAAGATAACTTTATTACAATAGTGGAATTCTCTATACCCTTCATTTGGCATCTAGGAGCGATTTACAGATTCATGCCGATACTAATCTAAAAATAATCATCCCATATTGCTTTATTGCAACACTTACAGAGTACAAAATTAACGATAAACATTACTGTATCCACCATTCCATCTTTGTTTCTATTTCCTGATAAGTTGCTTCGTGCACTTGGGTAAGATCCTCTTACTGCGCAAATGTACATTTCATTTTAGTCACAATGCCCCGCCCTGGCTCATGCATTCTCGCAAAGATACATATACAATTGTATGTACATGCAGACAGGGGTGGAACCCGGAATTCCATAAATGGGTGGCATAAACAGGGGCGGACCCAGAAATTTTGTAAAGGGGAGGCACTTCTTTCAAAATTAAAGGGGGAGGGGACACATGCTCCCCAATTGTTTACTTTTTAATTCTATTCTTTCAACCAACATAGAGGGGGCGAGCGCCCAGTGCACCCCCCTCTGGATCCACCACTGGATTATTCATTAAGTCAACCAACAACCTGGATATGAATATACAATTGTTCGGTAAATGATTATTCATTCCTTTCATTTTTAAAAAAAGGATAAGAATTGTTTGGAATGATCCCCTGTAATAACTGCAGAAACACTGTTATTAGCACTACCATGTGCGAAAATACAAACATGCAGGGCCAGCGCAGTCGTGGGGGCCGTGGGAGCTCGGGCCCCCACACTTTTGTGCACCATACAAAGGAATACACAAGGTGTCATCACTTTGGGCCCCCACACTTTTTTCAACCCGGAAGTACGTAAGTGGCACTAAAATAGAAATAGATGGAGATCTTGAAGTATGGCGGCGGTAATGTTATGTGTTTTCTCTGAAGACCTTTTGTTTATAAAACCCAGAAATGTGAGGGGAGAGAATGAGCTGAGGACCGTTTTTTTTTTTTTTTTTTTTTTTTTTTTGCTTGTCAGCTGAAGAAACCCGGAAGTGAACGTGGAGAGATGAGCTGAGGACCTCTTTTTTTTTCTTCTTCTTTTTTTTTTTTTTTTTTTTTTTTGCTTGTTAGCTCATGAAACCCGGAAGTGGGCCCCACACTTTTGAAAACACTGCGCCTGCCTTGCATGCACAAGTAAAGCATCTAATCTGTTGAAAGAAGAAAAAACAAGTTGCAAGGAAGATTGTGTAATATTCCCCCCCCCCCCCCCCACCCATCCCCACAACTCATCAAGTTTTGAAAAACACTTCTCAGTAGTATGATGCTGCCTTTGTCTTCCTCACTTAACTGAAGACAAATTAAACATTTGTTTTGTTTTCTTTGCTGTTGGTTTTTTTTTACGACAAAAATCATATGAGGACTTGATAGGTCGAGTAGGGTAAAAGGCAAAAACTTTTAACCCTCCAATGTTCACGTTGTCTCCTCTTGTGAACCCTACACAGTTTAAAGAATGCTGGGCAGGATCTGCTTCCAAAATACATGAAAGGCTGATTAACGTATTTGTCCAGTTATGTATGAACTAAGGCAATATAGACATGCTTCCGCCAATCAATCTGTGGCAATGAAACTCAAGATCTTTTAACACACACAGAAATGCAAGGAAAATATAAAAGAAAGTTGTTGTTTTTTTCCAATCAATTATCTTTGAGAGTCTAACATCATTGCATGCATTCCTAAGATATCAGGACATAATGGAGACTGAAGACAGAATTACTTCGATCAATCTGTGATAATCAAAACAGCGATCACAAAAGAAGCAAAGCTTTTACTCCGTTCATTTTATGAAATTACTCTGCTACTGTACGGGTAATGATTTGAGGCAAGAAAATGTACTAATCCCAACTTACTTTTAGCATGTGCAGAGACGCATATCTGTGCAAATCCAATGGATTTTAAACAGGATAAAGATACTATATCTGCAGAAACCAGGTTGATAAAAAGGGGAAAACAAAATGTCTAGAATAGATTTAGGAGAAATTATAGATGGCTGAATATCTTCATATTACTCTTCACTTCTTGTCAGAATAGGCCCCACATATTCTATTTGTGAAATTAAACAAACAAAAACAAATGTACAAGATGGATACATACAAGATGGATAAATACATGCACATACATGAAATTCCTATACAATCTTGGTAACAATATTCCAGAAACGTGCTCGATTCCCATCTGACAGTTGATACTCGTACCCACATTCCTAATTACGCTCACAGGTAAATTCAACAGACATGAATGATTTCCGTACTCATATTCCTGAATAAATGAACAGGCATACATGCATAAACACGGATACATGTGCACTTGTGCCTAAGTGCATGCATACTGTACGCTACTTTCCTTTAGTTACTGCTGATTTTAATTTGACTGCAAAATTAACTTGCCCTAGAGTAGTTGTTTTCTACTCTATTGCTTCCACAACAGTCACATACAAGGCACTCCCGTAATAACAAAATGGTTATATGTACAAGTGTATAATGAAATTCTCTATACACTGTAAGTGAAGTAAAATTCCAGTCCCATAATTATAATCTTATTATATCTATAGAGTGCTTAACTGTTCAGCTGCAACAAAATTTTGATGTAACGAAAGAAAACTGCAGGTCCCTAGGACTTCGTTATAACGAGAGTGCACTACATGATTTTTTTTTTCTCTGTCATTGTCATAAAGAAAAAGCATACCCATCACCCATCACCATGAATATCTAATCATTTCGCCACATACTACATTCTGTGATAGAGGAATTTTAGGGTTATCCTGATCCGATGATAAGTTACTACACTCACTTGATTTTCAGTAACCTATCACATAAACGGGAAGAATGCAGGCCACCACATAAAAAATGCTGAGCAAATCATCTACCAAGTTTCAGAGCAGGTAAGATATTCAAACTTGTGGGTAGATTTAGGATCCAATACCTTCATGCCAAGTTATTCTTATTCAAATGCTTGACATGTCTGAATTAATCACTGCAATTTTGAGCAAAATCGGGCAAGGAGTAAGGAAATCCAAGCTTTGAAAACATCAACAGTCAGTAGAGGGCAGCAGACAGCTTTTAACGTAATTGTGGACATGTCTCCAAGGTTTAATTCATAGAATTTCACATTTCTTCAACTTTTTTTATAACAATGAATTTGTGTTATTCAAAAAGCTGTAGCTTCCTCATTCCTTGTCTGATTTAGCTCAAATTTGTAACGAATAAATCAAATATGTCAAGCACTTGAATAAAAGAAACTGCATCAGAGCTACCAAGTCTCACGCATTCTGCGTGGGACTCACGCACTTAGGGGCCATCTCACGATCTTACGCATGGCACCCATTTTTCTCATGCATGGCACCCATTTTTCTCATGCATCAGGCGAAGTCTGCAACTTGGGCCTATAGTAATGAGCATAGCTCAAAGGATTATTAAAGTGATAGTTGCAATTGAAGGTATATTTCCCTTTTGTCTGTCAAAATAAGTAAAAAATAGTCACTTAAGTATACATGCACCTGATTGCACCATTAGGAGCTAAAAATTGAAAAAGTTCCCTACTGTGCGAGGGGGATAAAACCCCTCCCACACCCTCCCTCACGCACACATTCGCGCGCCAAGATGCCGAGTCATGAAAACCTCACTCATAAATTTTTTTTGAACTTGGCATCCCTGACTGCATCTGAAAGTATTGGTTTCTTAACACACTGTAAAGACTAACTGTTTACAATTTCAAAACATCCTGTGACTTCCACAGTCAAACAGGAAACGCTATGATATCAAATTTTTCATCTTTTAACAACATACTTTTTTTTTGTACTAAACCCAAAGCACCTTAAATCTGCAGTTATCTAAACTTGAGCATTTGAGATTCTATCAGGGTATCATGGTGGTAGTTTACTAATACAATATGTTCCATACTGTTTTGTTTCTTAAGAATAAAAAATATAATTACATGTATCAGACTCTATGAATACATTTTTTAACCTAATAATTTCATAACAATATTTATGGATTCATACTCGCATGTGTTTACTTCACAGAATATATACTGGAAGGAGCCACAAACACTGACACTGCTACTTTAAGTAGGAAAAGCACAAAACCAACATTCAACATGCAATCCCACTATTCCACAATAACCAATCTACAGTCTGGTTAATATGCTCAAAAGTGGAATGAGCTATTTTCTTTCTTCCACATTTAAAGGGAAATTCCATCCTGATGGTGTGTTGCTTTTAATGATAGAAGAAAATTAGCGTATTAAGTGAGTTAAATTTTTGGGGAAAAATGACGCACATATAAAAATGTACAACTTTTAACAGTAAGGCAAATATAATTGGCAACTCCATGATCTAAATGTTGACACCTTGTACTTGTTTTGTACACAAAGTTCACCAATTTTAATTTTTCTTGAAATATTTGGGCACATACAGATTTTAATCCACTGACTTTCAGGAGGACATGCAAATATATGTTAATCTTATTATGTGCATACTACGTACAGGTTTGGAAAAAAAAAATCTGTATACAAAAATGATGCTTGTCGAATTCTTTTGCACAAACCAAATAGAAAGATGCTCAGTACCTAAATCACAAATACAAGATGCATTTGTGTATGTGTGCATGAGTATGATTTTTGTCCTACATTTCTGTGATATACTTATGATCTTTCTGTTTTCATACAAAGCAATACATCAGGATGGACTTTCCCTGTAAACCCACGGCCAACAGCACCTAGTGGGTGTTGTACAGGGTCCATGGGAATCCAGAAGATTGGAAGGAAACAGTTACACGTGTCCTCTATCACTCTAAACCCTTTGACTAAACAGAATATGGCAAGGAGTGGTAAACGTTGCCTGGGATGTAGCGTGACACCGATGAGTGAGCAAGACTCAAATATGAAGCTATTGGAGAAATGGCAACCATTTTATAGTCCTACAAAATGCTACTACCCACCACGTCATTCAGTGAGACAATATTTCTCCTGCATTACACATGCACAATCAATACCATTCATTTACTAGCAACTGAAATAATTCTTTGCAAAATCAAATTTGCTACTTGCGTAAACCTTGCTTACCTACACTGCATCCACCTTTTATATAGCTAGCTATTTCAGCATCTTGTTTTACAACAGTTACAAACAAAACATAGCAAGAAAAAAAAAAATCAAGACTTATGTGGGTGAGACTAAATAACCATGTCTGCACATACACATTTCTGTAATGTTGTCACATGACATCATTCCCACAAGGTCACTACAGACATAAAAGTTGAAAAACTAACTGCAACTTTTCTCTCAGCCAATCAGGATCCAGCAGACCAAGACCTACATTTAAGTTTGCAGTTGCAACTACACTCCCTCTTTTTGAACCCTCAGTGTGCTTTGGATGCTGATTGGCACCCCATAGTTTTGGACATACTGTTCAAAGTCCCTGGCACAGAAAGGGTTAAAAGGAATTTAGGATGGTACAGTATTGGTTCGGGTGAGAATTCAGCTTTTAACTTTTTGCAAGATACACTGAGAAACCACTTTATGAAATGTAAAAAGCATGCAATTCCAAAGAAATTCATTCAAGGTTTATTTACTGAAAACTGGTTTTGATGTGGCTGAGATATCAAAAAAACAAAGTAAAGCAAAGAGATCCTAATAATGTTAGGTGAGAATGATAAGGGCATTAAGGTGCCTCTAAAACTATGTCTTACGGAACAACATAACAACCTTATCATTATTACACACTGATAAAAGGTGGGTCCCGCTTTTATTAGGATTACTTTGATTTGGATATCTCAGTCATTTAAAACCCGATTTTCATCAAACTTTGAATTCATCTTAAAATAGAATTATATGCTCTTTCACACTTCATAAGATGCTTTGCATTATCTCAAGAAATCATTATCAAAAAACATTGGAAACCTGAAGCCCCATCTCAACTGAAACTGTACCATCCCTTTAAAAATTGTGCTACTGGTGATTACAGCATCAACTTGTCCTGACGGGAGAGAGTCTCCTAGTGACATGGTAGGACCCATTCTGCTGCTTGTGCGAGATACGTGTTTCCGTAAATTCGCAAAGTTTATCATCACGAGTCACACATCGTTAATCGCTGCTTCGTCTGCACCTCAAAGTTGAAGTCATAGCTGAACTGGGAGTTGATGTCAATGGCTGACTTGTAGGTAATTGGCGGTACGTCAAACTGAAAACATTTTTTCAAAAACAGTAGAAGAAGAAAGAATCACATCACAAATCTGTCATATCAACTTTGAAAATCTACCACTTTCAGTCAGCTTGGATATGACTTCACAATGAAAGGGTCTTTATCACTATCTTGTGGTAATGGCTCATTTCCACTGTCATGTGATTAACTATGCGTACCACAATTGGGCCATTAAATTGTAGATGATCATGGAATTTTTATTTATGTCTATCACAATCTGCACCACTGTTGAAAGCATTGTCCGAATCATGGAGTAAGCACGGTGATCACCTCAAATCTAATCAGATCTTAAGGTCAGTCATGGCAATTAAGTTGATAACAGGCAATTTTTGAAAAGTCCAAAACTTTTTGTAAGGTCAATTTGAACATGGAGTGAAACTGCCCTTGAACTCATCCATAAGAGACACTTTGCAGATAATGCTGCCCTGTGTATGTTAGAATTACACCTGCAGGTTCTGCTGGTGGAAGTGGGGGGGGGGGGGGGGGGGAGGAGGAGAAATCAAACATTAACAACCTATCCCGTTCTGTTTGTTTTTAATACAGAGTATATATTTTTTTTATAGACAAAGAGCAAAAAAGGGAATATTTTTCTCTAACTACAGTTGTATTTCAAATATCAATGATTTATCCCCTTTTGTTATTTTGTACATTCTATTCATTATACCAACAGCACCAAAGGGAATATATTTTTCTCACGTGTTTGAGTCTGAATGTTGCTAGCGAGGTCCACATCCTAAGTTATAAAGATTATCAACATTTAAGATTTTTGTTTTACTCACATTTGACATGTTCGTCATGGACTGCAACACTGAGCTGATTCGGAATGGAACTCCTTCGATGGCTGCCAAGAAAAAAAAAGGTATAAAAATAGCAAATCTAATAAGCATCAACACAAAAGTTTCAACCTGTGGATCCAAGTATTGGTCACTTAATTATGGGAGTTATCTCAGCACCACAGGGAATAAGCATTAACTTTACCTTTGACCTTTGACCTTGTATTGACTTTTTTTTTTGGGGGGGGGCATTGTATGCAAACAGTTTTCAGAAGGTACTTAATGAGAGCATGAGAATGCCACAACTATTTTTGCCTCTCATTACCAAACTCGGGGTTGCTCAGTCTAAGACTTTGACACATGTTGTTCGGACACCATGTGTCGCATGAAAGTGAAAATTTCATATACAGTTGAACCTCTCGTATCTGGACAAGTCGGGACCGGGGCTCATCCGGATAAGGGATTTGGCCGGATACGGGAGACTCAATGCTTTATACATGTACATATACATACACATGTACTGATGTAGCCCATTGTAGTACCACATGTAGTAATGTGTATACTGCAACCTTTTCATTGTTACATTTGGGGATGTTTGGGGATGTTAAAATGTCTGAGGGTAAGCAATATGGAAGGAAATTTGATGTAATGTATGTTAATCATGTTGGAAGTAATATGTAATTCATGTGTGTTTGTGTAGGAGTTCTCAAGGAGTTGGGAATCCCCCTTTCCTCCCGTAATTATTTTTAAAAAAAATCACGGCGAGATTGCGTCCATATAATAGAGAGATCCGGATAAAGGGAGGCCGGATAATAGAGATTCAACTGTAACTTGAAGTAGAGTTGCAAAGAGGGGGGGGGGGGGGGGGGGATACTAAGAACAGATACTGGTATTTCATGGAATGTTCTGAAACAATCTTATTAACAGTAACATAGTCTTGCCTGAGAGAACATCGTGCTCCGAGCTGAGGCTATGTGACGTCCGAAGAGTAGACTGTCGTCTCGTCCTGGCATTGTCCCACGAGTAAGGCAGCTGTGATGTCGACGACTGCTGCGGCAAACTAGATAATCCGCATACACATCAGAAAAAGACAAAAAACAGATCTAGTGATGCTAATTAGCATGAAAAAGAGGGCCTGATATACATTAGATGAAGCTACTTTGCACATAAAAGGACTCAAACTTTGATACTGCCAGGGCTTAAATTCAGGCTTCAGCCTGAAAAATGGCACCCCTTCAGCTCTGAACAATCTTAACTTTGGTGTTCATTTTACCATTTAATTCTCCCATAATTGTTCATAAGTTATCAAGCCCAGGTACAGTATGCACTTCACTGAAAGATTTCTACCTGTTGGGAACATACAAAAGGAATCCATATATATACAAGATATACTAGCTATTAAAAGTAGTGGATTGACTGATGCTTCAAAAGGCACTTTGGACTTTGGTAACGATGAATGTACACATGTATGAGGTTGACTGTACAGTTCACTTTTCTTAATGATGAGAAGAATTCAGATTAATGAGGATAAGTATTTTGATTTAAAAGAGACTCACTCTTAAGGTACGGAAAGCTAAAATCCAGAGCCTAATTGTACACATAGAAGTTTTCATCATTTAGTTGTCAGCAAATCATCACACATTTTGTAACCAATACCCCTAGATACAGTCATTGTACCTTGTATATCTATTTCGGTCTCATAATTGCATGACTACCAGGGTGTAGATTTGTTTTTCAGTAAAGTCTATACGAAGAGACAATTCTTGATTGGTACATTATCTATATAAAAAGTGGCAGACCTCTTTTGTTTCATAGCATGCACAAGGAATTGTCTTTCACTCCAGTAGAGTAACGTTACACATGATTCTCTCACTACTATCTTCTGTTAGTCCCCTTCCCATCCCCCATTCCCTCCCCCCTCCCCCCCAAAAAAAGAGGGGTTATCCCATTAGACCAACACCCACTAGTCACACAGCCCACGAGTTCGACATTGAAAACAGGTCCATGAGTCATGGACTCATACACCTCACGAGTCATACAGCCCATGAGTTCGACACTACAGGTAAAAACAGCCCACGAGTTCGACAGATACAACAAGGGGCTTAATGTGTCGGTCTCATGGGCCTTGTTAGCTTAGTGTCGAACTATTGGGCTGTATGACGCGTGAGCTGTGTAACCAGGGAGGTGAGACACCTCCCTGGTGTAACTCATGGGATGTATGACTTGTGAGGCAGAACTGTATGACTCGTTGGTGTTGGTCTCCTGACGTGCACCCAAAAAAGATACATGTACATTGTAGGGAACAGCCTAATAAAAAAACAACAAAACATCCATACTTGGTGGTAAAAACAATACCCTATGTAACATTATGCAACTTTGGCTTTACATGCAATAAATCATTGATTTTTGTACACCTGTTTGTTCAGTTTCAAGAAAGGTGACTACTGGTATGACTATGTAACAAGGGGAGGGGGTGGGGAATGCCCCTGCAAACTATGTAAGCTGGGTGCAGAAAAACACCACTGCCTGGTCCTTTGTACATTTTACTTCATGCCTACAGTACATATGCACAGTACATGCACACCTTTTGGTTCACCGACAAGTCACATTTCACAAGGGAGAAAACGAAACCAAGCCGAACACACAAACTATCAAAATAACTAGCTCTGTCCTGCACGTGCATGGAGCTAAGCTTCCAAAAGTACCGGAAGTTATCTATAGCTCAAATACTGTTTTTCATCTGTTCATTTTCATAGATTCTGGAAATATTTCCGGGTGCAGTATCAGTTGAATCCTGTTTGGCAAAAATGAAAGGAAGTACAGTATGTTTGAGTTCCTGAAAAGGGTTGATTTCAATCCTGTTGACCTGTTACCCCCATATGTTGAGGAGGAACTAAAAGTGGGAATAAACAAGGGATCAAAGTGATATTACTCTCCCTGTTATTAAGCCCTTTTTCACCAATCGTCTTCTCTCACAGAATGACCTGTGATCACCTCTACCCAAGGGCCCTGTTTCATGAAGAGTTAAAATTGAGGGTATCGCCAATACGTAGGTGCCGTGTGCAGAGCAGCGTTTTAGAGGCATTATGGGATAGCTCATGTGGCAAACTAGCAAAGGTTTTGGCTGCACATGCACTTACAACACACTCTGTCTTTATAAAGAGGTATTTTTTAATGAAGATTTCTTCGCTTTCCATCATGTGACCAGCACATTGAAGCCTTACAGTAGTGAACCATGACTCGAGTGACCGCAAATCAGTAAAGCTTAGACATTTTCAACTCTTTTTAAGCTGAATTATGGCCAAGAAAAAAAGGGCTAACAACGGAAAAGCAGACAAAGAACTCCATTGAATCGTATGGGAACTGCGACTTGCGTTAGACAACAGGAAGCGAACAATGGACCGAGGAATCCCACAGTGCACCTGTGACAGAGCTCTTTAGCGTGTGCAGGAGTTTTTTACGTTATTGGCGATAGCGAGAATTGATTTTAACTAAATTAATGTTATGGTACAATTGTACCTGGTACCTTCTCATGCCCCTAAATTTTAGCCTGCTCCTTACGGGAACCTGGGCCCTGTTTTATGAAGAGTTAAAATTGATTATATAGTTGATTTCATGACTTTACCTTTTGATAAAACGGGGCCCTGATATAACAGGTTCCCAAAATGTAGACAGGAGTGTCTGCATTCATGGTCTAAATTCAATTTTATATGTGTTTTATATGCTTTCTTCTATCAATACCTGTTCTTTTTCTGTATCACAATTGTGTGTGTTTTTAATCTACCTTTTAACTGTTCAATGGCAAATGCAGTTGACCGTGAAAAGGGGATACATATTCTGCTTTACCGCTTTTCACACAGGTGGATTACCAAGCTGTCCATTCTTTGTTGACGGGGGAAAAAAAAAACTTATTTGATAGCACTGAAGGTTCTCAGAGAATTGTACAAGGAACAGGTTAAGTACGGTAGGAAGAAGCAGTGTGGCTACAGTACACTGCTCACAGACATACTACTTCTGATCATCTTAAAGGGACGCAGTCCTCACGAAATAAAAAAAAATATGTTGTTGTTGGTACCTCCAATGAACTACTTTCATCAAAAACAAACTTTCAAATCACCAAATAAGCTCGTACATTTCGGTTTCACAAAAGTGTGACTCTGCAAATGAGCAAGTCTTGGCGGAGAGTCATACGTCATCGATGCACAACTCTTTCCAGCGGTGTTCTGCTCGTCATCCCTAGTTATTTATAAATACATGTTTACTATTTATTTTTATATTAATTGTATATACCTTGAAATATTTTGTTTGAAATAATAAAACCACATATTGTCACATTTTATGAAAAAATCAGATATGATAATTTTGAACACTTAAATTGGTTTTCTGAGGCACGGCTGTCAACTTGAGAGTAGGGCATCAATGACGTTGCACCTTTTGGCAGGCTCTTACTCGATCGCTTGCAGGAATCATTTTTTAAAAATCGCGTACGGAGACAATTTTTGATGTCCACGCGTATAAATTGGTGAAAGGTTATATTTTTTACTCTTCTTAATTATCAGTACAGTGAAAATCTCAGGACTGCTTCCCTTTAAATACACCACTTAGCATGAAGTACCAGAATCTCAATAACCAGATTGATTCTATGAAATCACTATGTTATGTATGCATTGACTGCTTCCAGATACAATGTAGGTATTGGGGACTGGGATTTCAGAAAAGGGGGTGCATATACATTGTATTTCAGTCTATGGGCTTTGTGTTTAATATGGATATCACAAGAGTGCTACAACAGCTAAAAGCATTCCCGCAAGTATAGACTGGTGAATCACACACAAATGGGTTCCAAACAGCTCACAGCAATTTCATTCCGGTATCAAATAAAGTATCAAAAAGTACATACATCATGAATAAGAAGGCGAAAAGATATGTATTTTTTACACAGAAATTCAGGCTGACTGACATACCCATAACAGTATGTGTGGGAATATCTGTGGAAAGAGAAATAAGAAGGGTAAACAAACCATTGTAGAAATGTAACTTACACCACAAATCTGTCAACACACTTTAAACTATCTGATGAATGAAATGAATGCCATAAATGGACACCCATAAAGATACACAGATGAATGAACAGCCAAAGAAAGTAGTGTTTATACTGCATTAAACACCCCGAGATCTGTGATAGAACACAATTGTTGTAGCCCCGGTCAGACCACACAAAACTATGCATAGTTTGAATGAAGTGAAACTACCCATCGTTTCAGTCTCCAACAAGCATAATCCACACAGCGGGTAACTGTGTGCCCTACTTCAATACTAAGTATTTAAAAATACAAACACCCAACAGCATGCGAAATAATTTGCACTATAGGCCAACAGCTTGAATATGAACTTCTCGATGTTACAGCCATGCGTGGCCACACTGTACAAAACTACCCCTAGTTTTGCGGGAAGTTTTGCTAGTAACTTCTCAAGAAGTTTGCCATCAAATTGTCTGTTACTACGCAGAGCCATGTACTGGGTAGCACAACCATGCATAGTTTCAGAGTGTGACTGCGGCTATCATTTCACTTCCATGACAGTCATTTTTTTTTCAAATTTCTGCAGAACAAGCTACCAAACCTGCTGTGAACTTACCCTGAGGAAGCCGGTGGTTGCGGAAGGTTCTGTCGCGGGGCTGGGATCGGTGCCTGGCGGAGAGCAGGGGCTGTCTCTGGGGTCACCGGGGTCAATGGTTTCAGAGTGGACATTCTAAGGAACAGGTTAATTCCATTGATATCCCTGTCAAGCAGCAGATAGGAGGGGTATTAAAGAGAGAAATGGCAAGTTGACGGGATCGGATAAGCTGACAGTCATGACCAATGTCCAAATGTATCAACATACATGTATGTAAACAAGTTGTGAAAGTAATACTCACCAAATTTTGGAGCTGGGTATCACAAATATTGAGTGACTACTGACAAAAAGACAAATGTATAGCACAGAAGAACTGGGTTTGCTGTTTGCCAAGAATTATAGTACACACCAAGTCCAAATTGACTTTCATATTACAAAGGAAATCTTAAAAACAAAACCAGAATCCAAGAGATTTCATCAAGATCAGACCCTCAGACAAGACAAAGAAAGAAAATGGGTGGAATGTTAACCCATTGGCCCGAATTCACGAAGGTGGTTTAACTCTTAATAAGCCAGACCCCAAACCCCTAACATGCCAGATGTTTTTACCCACCGCCAGAAAGTTTGCGAAATGGATTGACAATATAATTTAAAACTGCCATATCTTTGAAACTATTGACTGCTTTGAATTGAGTTCTTTGCAACAAATATCAAGAAATGATTTTTCTTTCGTGTCATGTAGTCAGTTTGCTGTAACATCTATCTGAACCTGAAATATTGCAGAAATAATAAATATAATTAAAAAATCATTATAAAGTTTTGTGTAGTATGGAAAGAAAGAGTCCGTCGTGATTTTTCTTCAATAGAACACTCCCTTGACTCTGTGAGAATGTTTTAGAGCTACATTTCCTCTTTGAAATGATAACAAATTTGTCTTCTAGAGTTGTATAATTCCAAAGATATTGGCAGTTCAATTTGTCTTTTCAATTTCATTTTCTGCCTCGGTAATTCATTCCCAAATCTGTGTCCTTTAGTCCCAGATCCTGTATTTGAAACTCAAGTAAATCCCGGGTCCAGTCCTGGAAGAGTGTCTTTTGTCCACTTGAGAAGGAAACACCTCTAATCCTTCTTTTGTCTCGACTACAACCGGGCGTACTCTATTGAAATCGGCGGGCCTTTGTCCGCGAGGAGTTTGTGTTCGCGCAATTCCTGGGTTTACAGGTCTACTTTCTGTCCACTGTACATGTGCATAGACAAGAACAAAAGCGTGTTCTTCTTTTGTATAATATGCTAGCGTGGGGATGATTAGTGAAGTTCACTATCCAAGACAAAAGGATGAAAGAATTGAAGGACGAACGAAAGCTTGAACCTCTTTGAGGGACAAACTGAAAGCCGCTCCCGCAGGAGAGCTCCCAAGCAGAACAATGCGAGTGGAAACGTATCATAGACAACACACGCACATTCAGTAGCATACACACGCATGGTTTATCAGTGAGAAATTTGATCTATACACATCTTGCAGAGGGTGCGGTCTCTGCGGATTTTCCTGAGGTGAAGAAATACATCAAGCTGAAAAATCACACATTTACTCAAAATTTTCCAATGTAAGTATACTCATATTTTTAGTGGAAAAATGGCGATGCTAATCAGCTACCAGTAGATATAAGTGGCATTTTCTTGTTGTAACGCATTTTGGTACCACAAGAACTTAAATGACCAATGTTTTTCGCGCTCTTCTTAGTCGCCGATCAGAGACCATGGCACGTCAGGACTAAGGTCGCCGTTCGGCGACCATGGCACGTTAAGAGTTAAACTTAGACCATGGTACAAATTTAGACCATAGTCTAAAATAAGCGTTAAATAGGCGTACCAATACATGCGCACATCAATGCATGTTTTTTTACTGGATGCCTGTTAGCGTACGCAATCTGTCAATCATATCTACGCAGAAGAAATATACTATAAACCATGGTTAAAAATTAAGACCACCTTCGTGAATTCGGGCCATTGTGGACAAGTCCTGAGTATACTTGGGTAAGCATCATTGGGAAATGCCTATTATAGCAAAATCAAACCATCCTCAACGGGTTAAATTTAGATACATGTCCTTTCATTGTGCTAGAAATGTTAATAAAATGTTGAATTCCTTATATACTAATTATACTGTATTTCTATCATTTTCTTTTGCATTTATGACACACACTGTTGTAGTTTTCTAATCCAGCAATGTCAGCATAAAAACTTTAAAATCACTCTTTCACAGATTCTCTGATTAAATGCACAAACTTCACTGATGTGTTCTATTAGCGTTGCTGCATTCAGTCAAACCACATTATATCTGTTTCATTCTTCTTTCATCTTCTGCATATTTTCACATAACAATGATGTTGATGGCAACCTCACACAGCAGCTGCACATACAATGAGTTTACAATGACACCACGGCGTAACTGGTCTCCCGTCTGACCTGTGCATAAAACTCTTCACTTTTTACGTTTATAAATTCAGACAGGAAATTATATCAAAGAACTCATATCCTTCCTATCAACCTTTTTAAATTTTGTTTTTCTATGTTGAAATAACCTGGCAAATGATGGCTGCAAGGGAAATAAAAGTTGTAGTTGCCATTACTCATTGAAAAAAAAAAAAAAACTTTTTTTTTCTGTGCAAACTAATGGGAGAGTTGCAAGCTAATCTTATTATTCCCACACAAACTTTGGATATAAATTTGAAGACTTTATTATTGCACTGCAAATGTTTCATGGGACTCCTTCCATGGCATTCATCATTTCCAGTCCATTAATTACAGCTTACTAGATTGTGGTATGGAATTTTACCTTTGAAGGGGACTGCTAGGCGGTGCAAGACTTTTTACTGTTTCTGCACTAGAAAAACACAAATGCCACTGAAATTTCTATACTAAACATGGCTATGATTTCTGTTCTGAGAATGCACACATGCATACGCAGTGGTTGCAACTGCTGTTCATGCAAGAGCCATTGATACTGATATCACTCTATGTTGCATCAATTGCATTGAGTGCTGCATCGTGTCAGAGAGGTAACCCCGTGAGCTATATTGCACAAATTTTGTCCTTTTGTGGAGTCGGCAGGAACTTTCAAGATGAGTACAGTACTCTATGCGTAATCGGGTATCGCATAAATGGGTAATCCGTCTAATTGGGTAGTAATGTCAAAATCAGTTCCGATGCACATTAAAACTACCTGATAATCGGGTTGCCTTTCCGCATAAATGGGTAAATAATTCTCTTCTTATCTAATTTCTACCCACATTTTATCGCAGATACAACACTTAGAAAACATGAATGTCAAATTTCCCACGGCTACTCGCATTCTCTGCTTAATTTGCAGAGAAGACCGATCATTTGGGGAGTGATTAGACATGAAAACACATGCACGAGTACCGGCTTGCCACAAGTAAACGAACATTACACATACAGCTGGCACTCACAACTGCGTATAGACAGACAGGAGTTGAACACACTTGCGCTCCACCCTTGCTCCACAACAACATTCACAATATCCGGGGAAGTTTGAAACGAAAATCAGACCATTCACCAGCTCCTTTTACTTTTCCCCAAGTCACTTCTCGAAAAGTAACCCGACGTTCTACGTGACTAGTGCACGCAAAGAGACGTGTTCATTTCGGAAACACGCTTGCCTGTTAGCGAGGCACGGAGTCTATAGTCAAACGACAAAGTTTTCTAAAGACATAATTTGTCCATAAAAAAAAAGTATAAGGTGTATTTAAAGGTATAATGTGCCGTGCAAGCACGCGTGTTAAGAATACAGTGTAGCTGTTTGGTGCATTGTACAATACATGTACATACACAATGTGTGTGTCAATAATTGTAAATGAGACGTGTTCTTCTGTTAATCGGGTACTCCGCTTAATCGGGTAACAAACGCCATGTCCAAGCCTACCCGATTATGCGGAGAGTACTGTATTAATAGCTTGAAAATTGATTTGCGGCTGGTAAACGTACTCACATGCTGTAGAAGAAATGAAGTCCATTTGAAAAGGAACCCTTTAAAGGCTACAAGTACAACTACCAGTAGGATTGACACCTTGAGGTTTTAGTTTGTTGCATGAAAATGATATCTCTGGCATTCTTTGAGGGCCAGGCATAGAATTATGAGCACATTGCATGTAATTGCAAGAATCACCAGCATGAAGCACAAAGTTTACAGCAGCCAGAGTTCAGGAAGCTAGAAGGAAGTTCTAGGGTTCTACTTGCTCTCTCATGCTACATGTATCTTAGCCTTATTTCTTAACCTTTGACTCTAGTAAATGAGCCGTAATCCTCAAGTACAGATTTCCGGCAAGATTATTACTTTATAAAGCCTTGTTGTTGCGGGTGTTTTTGCTCTTTCAGGTTAGTGGTAACATAGGTTAGGTTTACAAATTATGTCAACTTGTCATCACTTTGTGGCATGAGGCTTAGAAGTTCGATGTTGCTTTTCATTTTCTATGGATCATGTTGCACAGATATTTTAGCATTTCACTGCAACAACAGTTGATAATAAGCCTCATGAACAGTACACTGAAACTCAATCAACTTTCTAATATACCCCATTGCTCAACTTGCAGAAATATGCCAGGCAAAGGCATCCAAGGTCAAGCTACAGTGTTGTATAGTCAGTGTTTAGGCATGCACAGTTCTGAGATTTAAAGTGACCAATTTTGAGCTGTGTGACCTTTTTTCTTCTTCCTCTTCTTCTTCTTTTGATGTGTTTGTGTATGTGTGAAAACGGTGGTGAATAAAGTAAATTTTTGCATTACGATCCAAAAACTAATAAGTCTTGTGTGTAATTACACAGAGTTATTACACACAAGAGTGCTGCATTCTACTTCCTTCTTTGTGGCAACATGCTGGAACAACCAAAGGCAGAGACAAGGCTCTTGTCCTTTTCCTGTGTGTCCGTATCCTTTTATGTCGCCCTTGTGTGTTCACTATCCACATTTAACCTATCGCACAACTCATGAAAAAAGGACAAGGGAACTTTGCCGCTGTTGCTGGTTCCAATAAGGTTCGTTGTCCCCACCCACTGGCCTGTCTGCCATGCACATCGTGTCCAAATATGGCCTGCATGTATTACAAATGCACTCTTCGTGCATTTACGTGCAATACTCATGCTTGGTACTGATGACAGGCACTTCAGAGATCAAATGGGAAATGTTTCTTTTAAACTTGTAACTGCCCATGCATATTATCAGCGTTGTGATTGTGATGCAAATCATCCAAAATATATCAAGCACCATTTACGAAGCTCTCTCTCTGTTATTGAGCCACAGAGGGCATTATTGCTAATTGTGGGATGGAAAATACCGCTGCCAAAGGCAAAGTCATCTTGACTACTCACCCTCGAGGAGACACCTCAACAGGTTTAGTCTTGATCTTGCCCGAGGTGAGAAATATCTCGCTGACCGCTTGTTGGGTGGAGTTCCGGTTGAATAACTTAATCACAAGGAGCTTCTTCTTCAGCACTGCTTCGCCTGAAGTGTCAAATGGGAAGGGGGAAGGGGGAAGGGGGAAGGGGAAGGGGTGGAGAAAGGGGTGGGGATAGGGGAGGGGAAGGGTGGGGAAGGGGTGGGGAAGGGGTGGGGAAGGGGTGGGGAAGGGGTGGGGAAGGGGTGGGGAAGGGGTGGGGAAGGGGTGGGGATGGGTGGGGGAACGGGTGGGGATAGGGGTGGGGAAGGGGTGGGGGAACGGGTGGGGAAGGAGTGGGGGAAGGAAAATAGGTGGAGGTGTCTTTTTCTTCCGGCACTGGTTGCAGCAGGGCAAACCCCAATTTACACTAAAAACATATACCCGGTCTCTGACTGACTGAAATAATACAGCAAATGGACAAGATCTGGGAATGTACATATGTACTGGAAACATACAATGCCTCCTCAGAACAATTTATAGGCTAATGAATAGTGCAGGGCTGCACACTGTTAAACCCATTTTTTCTACTGGCCTGACCTGTCTGTCAGACCAGTAGGTACCAAGTTTTTATCATCATTCTATACATTTCATTTCTGTATGCTGGCCCATTCCTATGGAATAGACTCCCACAAAACATTTGCAATCTGTCCTCTCTAAGTGAGTTTAAGGGCTCACTTAAAACCTGGTTATTTAGACAAGATTTTTTGTAAACACTTCCTTTATTCCTTTTCTCATACCTCCTTTTCACTGGTTTTTTTCTCTCTGCCTCTCTTTCTTGTGCCATGAGCATCTATTCATGATGGACACCGGCGCATTACAAGTGTTCATATTATTATTATTATCATACACTTTCCTTATAATCAACTATCGCTCATTGAAATAGCCCCATTTTCAAAAAATCACTGTTAATCAGGACTGATCAAACAGCTTACAAGTGGCCCGGCTAAAACACAGCCACAAGATACTGTTCAACACATACCTGAGTCATACGTTGTCCCCAAACAGGAGTAGCCAGCTGGAAAGGCTTCGTTCTCCTTGATGACCATGACATCAATCAGGACATTGTTTCCCGCCAGCTGCAATGCAAAAGTGATTGAATTGAATTGAATTGAATTGAATTTAGTGTTTTATTGTCCACAATGCTAATGGGGAAATGCGCCTTCCACCAGTGTTACATACAAGACATAAGCACAGATAACAATTGTTCAAAGAACAACATATGCGTGACAAATTACAAATAACATCAAACAAAAATATAATATTGCAATAATTGTTACAGAAAATAAAAGTTAACCATTATATTCACAATACATCTTACAATGTACATATATCATTTAATTCAATGGTTTCAATAAATTCCATTTCATAATAAAAATAATTATCATCATTAAGAATTCAGCAAACAAATCTTCTCTATCCTAATCAACATCTTCATCTTCTACATTATTCTCCTTCATTTACAACTCATCATTCATCTTCATATATCTCGTATATATCTTAATCAACATAATTATCAGAACATCTAACCAAAACATGATATATTATAATCGAGTCACAACAAAACAAACATCAATTATTCATTCATAAACATAAAATTCCCTGTTGATATAACAATTAATGAGATGCAAGATTTCAAGCAACAAGAAAAGACCAGTGCTATAACCTTTCTCTTACAAATTTGCTAATTGTTATCAAATGAAGTCAAGTGTATCCTAAAAAGAAAAACAAAAAGCCAACAAACAACCCTGATGCTGTCACCTCAGCAAAGACATAACAATCACTCTTCTGGATGCTCCCTTTTCTCTCAGCATGGAGGATTATGGATTTGGATTGCTGTCAAACACATGGCAGCTCTGCAACTTCCCCCTTTGAATTGTTTAAGCCCAAGTAAGTTTTACAGACTTTTCAACACAAAGGCTGGGGGTTCTGCATTCTAATTGGCACATGAGC
Source organism: Diadema antillarum (assembly GCF_040938485.1). Lineage (NCBI taxonomy): Eukaryota > Metazoa > Echinodermata > Echinoidea > Diadematoida > Diadematidae > Diadema > Diadema antillarum. The sequence goes on along the minus strand of NW_027271040.1, from coordinate 2,341,496 downwards.
TTCCCGACATAAAACACTCAGATCTTTTTTGTTCTGTTGTGTTTGATTTGCTTGTTCTTACTTGTTACATTGAGGACTTGATATTCAGATTAAGGTTCAGAGTCAGGTTTATGGATCCAAATTTAACATGAACAATCTATAAACCATTGTAGAAGGTATAATTTGCTATGTCTCATTTTAAAATGTTTGCATAGTTTTGTCTGCACAGTCATGGGTCTGATGCTTTGAAACATTCCACTTGTATTGTGAGTTGGCTTTTTCTGCTGGTTCAACTTGAACAGTCTGGACTGTTTGAGGATTGAAAGAATGCAAAACTGAGAAGAAACATGAAGAAAAAAAAATTATTACCCATAATAGCACCAGTCATTCGCATGTTACCCAATTTTGTATTTAATGGGAACCCGTCATTTGAAATCCTCTGCCACATACGTGTGGAATTGAGCATGAATCTTAACCCTAACTAGGCCGGGCTATTTAGGTAGATCATAGAGCCGGGGGGCGTCGACCGCGCGATCACGCCGAAAATTTGCACACACATTGCCTATGACGTAATTTAAAGTACCACGAAGTTAAATTTTTGAAAATCATCATTTATGCTTAATTATGCTAATTTATGCATAATGATGCATGAAATCAGACAATTTGGTATAAATCACTAAATAAAGCTCAAAATGGGCACATTTTCTGTGTTAATACTAGTGTCCTGAGCAAATATACAAATGTAAGAGAAAAAAGTTGTGTCATCTGAAAAAAAAAAGTATTTTATTGTTTTGTGAATTTATGTATTTCTTTGTTTTTTCGACTTTATGTTTTTCATTGTTTTTTCGATGAAACTTGTCCGCGACATTGTTCCGAACAAGAAAATATGTTATTAATTGATTTTGATCAATAAAACCCTCAAATAATCATGCTTTTATGAAATTTGCCTGCATGCACAGTTTGCATTGAAATTGTACACGAATTTACGTTTTTGAGCAATTTTTGGTCTGACATGCACATACATATTTATGCGCAACTTCGGAACCGCGCGCCCAGACATCGCAAATTTTGTGTCAAAAGATGTGGGAGACCCGAAAAGTCATGAAACGTCGCGGCGTTAGCTTTTCACCTTAGCATACATCGCGCGAAACATCGAGGGGGCCCCCCCCCCAGCCTAGTTAGGGTTAAAGTTCATCACATTCTGTTTTACACCTACCAACGATAGGGTATAATTTACTCATGAATACATTTTCATTACTCATTGAAATCTCATGAACTCTATTGAACTCATTCAATACCACCATACTCACTGGATTGATTTTCTTTGTGTAGCACAGATATCGTGTGACCTTCTTCCTCAACACTTTATCCTTCCACAGGTCCGCATCCTGGTTATCCGTTGTCGTTTCAATCTGAAAAACGAGAATAGAATGCTACATGTACGTCAGGGCAAAACCAACATCCTCCTGCCGTGTTGTCAGGGTAAACCAATATCCTCATGCATACATCAAATTGTCGGTGGATGGCAAAAGCTTTTCAAAGCTGCATTATTATTCAGCAACATTATTCTGCAGGCATCATTATGTCAGAGATCCACATTCCCTCTGTTGTTTACATCATGACTTTAAAAGTCTCCACATTCTCAAATGTTGCACAAAAATTTCCACAATATTGAGAATCACAAATTATGTAGATTTACTGCACCAATACCATTACTAGGTACTTAACAAGTAGGGATATTTTCTTATATTCCATCTTAAAACAATTTCCTACAATTAATTGTATTTACATACTTGTTTCCTGTTTTCATACTTGTTACAATGTAATAATCACATCCAGGCACAAATCTTAAACAGTCCAACTAGTTCATGATCTAAAAAAACAAAAACAAAAACAAAAGACAAAAACTTTTGGTACGGGTACTGTAAACCCCTATTCCATCAGCACCTTCAAAGCTCATGGCATTTGCCAGACCGGGGGATAAACATAACACAACTTGCTACATCCTGGTACAGGTGATGACTTGACTCAACACAAAATTGTGGACCACTGACAGAAACCACAAACCCACACATGGAATAACTAGGTTGTCTGACAGGAAACACAGACTGTATCATAAAAAAATTGGATTTATCCACTGAAAAGGTTTGCATGCTCATATGCTCACTATGAGAAATAGACACAAAGTTGTCCACATGTATACCCCATTTTGCAATAACATGGTGTATGTATACTCAAGGAGAAATTTTGACATTATGCACACTGCAAATAGAGAATAGACATGATACAGTTATTGTGTGCTTTATCAGGCCTAATCAATAAATTGTCTAGAATTATGTACAGTACACCTCTCTTCATTGATCACATACTATCGCAATTTCATGAAGCACTTTGTGTACATTTGTGTAGTTGAAAGCAGGGCTACAACATACTGCACTACATTTTTCTACATAAAAGCTCTGTAAAAACATAATGAATATATACCAAATTATGTGATTGCACAATCCTGTCTTTAAGTTTGGTTGGACATCCTAAATCAATAGCTATTGAAATGTTGCATAACACTCTGTAATACCAGCATACACCACATATTGATATAGTTCAATGCCAATTTCATATGTTGGCTGACGAGTACTATCAATAGTGTCTCCCATCAGCAAAACGAGGTGTATCGTCTTCTACTTGTACAGTGTAATTTGATTGTCCATTTGTTCCATTCACTAATTAAAAATTACTTATGAAAATCTTTTGAAGATACTGACTCACAATATATTATCAACTTCAAATTGAATTCATTTCCACCTTATGTTCACAAAAAGAGAAACTGAATGAAAATACCTATCATAAACCAATAACATTTTATATTACCTTTTGATAGAAATGATAGTCGAAACATATTCATAGCGAGAACACAATACAAAATACTAATTAGAACTAAACCTGGATGGACCTACACAAAATTGAAAGCACAGCTGGCATAGGGACCTGAATTATGCTTGATATGATTAGAATTCTATATTGTTTTATCATATATCGAGTATGAATTGTACATTACACAGAAAAGGCATGTGAGAGAGGGAGAGAAGTTATTTTTTAAGCCTTGGAGAACAGATTGTGCAGAGTGATCTGACATAAAGCTCTGCTGTCAATTCTAACTCAGTTCTGAATATTCTACACCTCCTTTTTATAATAAAGGCCATTTCTTTTGCAACAGCTGCTGAGAATAACCATGTTCCCCCTCAAACTTAAAGCAAACAGGTCAAATTCAAATTTGTGATAAGCTGCTGGATGGCATAGCCTATAAAAGTTAAGAAATTCACTCCACAAGTTAATCACTCTCATAAGAAAGAGAAATATACTCCCTACAGAACAGTGCAAAAATGATCGAAATTGAATTTAAGAAATAAAACTTTGACATGCTAAAATTTCAAAATTGTTCAAAAAAATTGTTCTTGACCTGTCCATCACATCTGCAAGTTGATATCGTGCTCTCATAATATCTTATTCACTTCATGGACAAAAATGACAAAAATGTAATATTTCAGCTGTATAAATGAAAAAAAAAAATTGCCTTAAAACCACCCAAAATAAGAACAAAATGTTAACTCTGACATATTTTGGTACGGGAAATACATGTACATGTAGGCCTATACTTTAACTTGTATAAGATAAAAATATCAATTTTCCTGAATTTCATAACATACAGGTGGTACATGAATGATTAATATGAGGGCATGCACCATTAACTCGCTCATCTGAATATTTACAAGGACGTCAAGAAATATTTTCCGCAGAAAAGCGAAATTTGAAAACATAATTTCTTGCTTATTTCTTATCTGAATTTTGTTGTTTTTGCAATGTTCTGTAAGGATTTTTAAAATAAATTCTCTTTCTTTTAAACTTTATATATTTTTGAGGTGAATTTCCACTTTAACCCATTGACGCTGTTTCATTTTGCTACGACACACATTTCCCATAGCCATTTGCCCGAGTACATTAGGGACTCGTCCTCAACAGGTGTTAATAAGAAAAGAGTTTTTCCTTACCACTTGATATCCTTCAGGGCATCTATTCTTGTCAGCCAAAATACAGATTCCTGTGATTGGATCATCAGCCATATTGTCTGTCAATTACCTGTAGATTCTAGCACCTTGTTGGAGGGGGGGGGGGGGGGAAGGGGAATAAATGGAGTAACATTAAAGGCATATTAAATTCATCATTTTTCAGATCAAACGAAACCCTTCCATTAGTGCTTTAAATAGTTCTAAAATGTGAGTTAGGGATAGAAACAACCACTGTACAAATTTGAATCAGTAAAATCGATGTTACATCCTGTGTCTTGCTAACTATATATATACAAAATGTGAACAATAGTTATCATAGAAATGTTTAGAAACTAAACCGTTTACAGATACTGTTTATTGAAAAAAAAAATACCGTCAAAATCTCCTTATATTTTAGGCTTTATTGCGAAAATTTTATATGGTAGGATGTTTTGTGGTACGGTACAACAAACCTACGCATACAGATACAGTGTATACATGTATCAAATCTGATCTCTTGGACACTATCTACATCACTGCTCCCATGATCCCACAAAGGTAAATCAAGCCTCTATGTTCAAAATTATATGACTGATCTCTCCAAAGTTTTTACAACTGATGGACTTTCAGAGTTTCAGTGAAGACTTCATGAGACTTTACACCATCATTTTCACAATGATTAGTAATGGTTTTGCCCTAACTATATACAGCCCAGTTATATACATTACTGTATAACTTGCTTCGCATGGCATCTGGTCGGGCTAGGTCTGTCCCATAACATTACGCATGAATGATAGAAAATAATTACTTGGTGACAATGTAAAAAAAAAGGGGGGAAACAAAATCCATAAGTAGGCCCTATAATCTATATCTAACTGTTAGATGTCATGAGAACTTGATTGATGTCTAGTATAGTAAGGAGTTATTTCTGATTTCTGTTTGAAAATATCATCACACACTGTCACTGGACTGGGACACAGTTTCAAAATTCATATCACTGACTGACTCAAGGTTGTGTTCTTTTAAACTCTATAGGCCCTAGAGGTTTTCTATGCAATTGGTCATAACAAAACTAAGCAAAACCGTCATGGCCTAATCTACTGTTGGGATTTTTCTCTATTTTTCTTTTCAGATGCATTTTTTTTTTGGGGGGGGGGGGTGGGGGTGGGTCCAGAAAAACGCTTTTAATTGAGGCCATATCTGGCTATCTTTCAAAGGACCAGTAGTAAGCTTTGTAGGACTAGGAAATATAAAATTGATGTGACGACAAATCTGACTTGTACCAGAATAACTCAAGTCCAAGACGTGCATAGGGCCTACTGTATATTCTATACATTGTCATTAGTGATCATGTAGCATCATCATACTGAGAGACTACTGGGTATTCAAAAGGAGAACATTATTACAGTCCCACCTACTCCCGTTTACGTTATGGCGTTAGTAATCGACACTCTCGTCCAAAATCGTCTACATTTTACACATCACATCTTACATTCCATGTCCAAAAATAAACGAAAACATGGTCCAGGGCCCATATGAACTTTGAAATTTATTACCAGTAGTCGCATCAATAATTTGATAGAATATAAGATTTAGAAATCACCTCAAGGAGGTGGAATACGAACCACTTACCCACTTTTCGCCTATTCGCTCCGCGATCAATCTGCATACTATTACATGTATCTAGATCTTTGTATTTGTTTGGGCGGATACAGAATCCAACCGCCGCATCGCGTACGTACGGAAACGACGACAGAACTCTACGAAAATTCACGATACCAGCCGGAAGAAAGCCATTTCCGGATATGACACATCATCGCAGCGCAGTTACTCAAGTTCAGTGTAAAAATGTATACAATTAGTGGATTATGAAATAATTTCTTATGTTTTAGCAATGATGGCAAATATGTAGCCTATCTCTTATGTCTTAGGATGTATCGTATATTTTGGTGAAAATTAGCATGTGAACAAATGGACAACATATGAAATGAAATAAAGTGAAATACGAAATACTATATAAAACGAAGAATCAAGAAATAAACCTGAAATGCATTATTTCGCCAATAAAGAGTGAGTTTATTGTACTTAAATTTTCGGTGGCCTCCACCTTCTTGAGGAGGCCACCGAAAATGTGAGTACAATAAACGAATTCTTTATCGGCAAAATAATGCAATACTATTTTATTTCTTGATTCTTCCTTATATTGGAGCCAATACGTGAATTCGCAACATGTTTGGACCTATAGACTGTATATACACCATGCAGAGACATATGATGTGACAACATCATACAGTTTAAAAAGTAACCAGTTAAATTCTATGAGAACTTTGATGCAGAAATTAGCATTTTCATTCCACTGCATACTCACCGCCGGCGCCATGTTATCAAATTTTCAAAAGTGTGTGTGTGTGTGTTTGTGGGGGGGGGGGGGGGAGGGGGGAGGGGGGAGGGGGAGGGGTGGGCACTTCCGGGTTTTCATGAGCTGAATAGCAAAAACAAACAAACAAACAAACAAAAACCTTCACAGCGCAACTTCTTGTTCCACTTCCGGTCCTTTTTTTTTACTTCAACGTTTGGGGTAAAAAAAAAAAAAAAAGTGGGGGGGGGGGGGCGAAAGTGATGACGCCTTATGTATTCCTTTGCATGGTGCAAAAAAAAAAAAAAAAATGTGAAGGGGGACCGAGCCCCCCACTCCCTCCCTCTCCAGTTCCGCCGGCCATTATACTATCTCACGTTAGATGAGTTTACATCATTTGACAATGACCCCCCAAAAAGAAACAAAGAAACAAACAAAAAAACGAACAAAAACAACAAATAATGAACTCGATAGGCTTGTGATGTCTTGATGCTAAAGAGTCTATAAACCCATAGGCCCTATACTCTAGATAGGCTAATAATGATTTCTTTTTCTGAATGTGTTGTGATTATGTATCAGTAGTTATGAATTTTGTACACTGTCTCTTACCAAGGCAAGCACTCTTACATTATAAGAGAAAGGGAAAATATAGAATGTTAGGTTATATAGTGTATATAGGTCCTACTGCGAAATTTTGTAAGTGACAGTTTGAGTAGGGGTAACTTTGGGCACCTGTTTAAATTTCATGTAAATAAAAGTGTCTGAATTGGCTGCGACTAAAACAAGTTTTTTGAGGCATGGACCCATGGAATTAATAAAGACAGTTATAGTGCATAGTGTTATACAAAACCCTAGGAAGACTTCAAAGTTATCCTTTATTCATTTATTTATCTATTTATTTATTTATTTATTTTATTTATTTATTCATTTATTTATTCAGTCTTCTTTCAACAGGGTAGCCCCACCAGTAGGCAGGCACTGTTCTTACTGGGGGCCCTGCACAAACAAACATTACAGTTGACAAAACAATGATATACACTCGGCAAAAAAAAAAGAGAAAGTAAACGCTTTTTCAAGTTTAGCTTTCTCATAGAATATTTGGCTAAAAGCTAATGTATTAAATACCATATTGAAGGTAATTTAATTGGCTATCAACTTGGTAGGTCAACAAATAGGGAAACTTAACGCATGCGTGAACACCATTGTTTTTCTTTTCCAGGGCACAAAAGTAAAAACTGCAAAACTGAACATGTTGTCATTCATGGGTAACATGTACTCTTCCATAGAACAGTAAGAACAAACAATAAATTTCACACAAAAAGAAACATGAATTAAGTTGCAAAAAACAAACCTTTGGTCTCTATGATATCTTTGAAGCCTAAAAGACCAATTAAGGCTAAAAATAATGGAGGAAAATAAAGCATCTTATGTCAAATCTAAATTCAAATGAAATAAGAGAAAAAATAATAATTAACAAAAATGGTACAAATTTGAGCTTTTTTTCAAATTAGGAATTGTAAATAATGTTTGGTTCTTGAAATTGTCACATGGATCTTAAATCACTAGTTTAAAAGAAATAAATGAAGAAATTCTGCTTCTTTATGCCTTTTATTCCCTATGTCATTTGAAGTTTGACTTGAAAGAAAATTCTTATTTTTCCCCTTTAGTTTCCCACTTTGTTTTTCTTAGAGGTAATACAGAGATAGAGAGAACAAAAACTTATTTTTCCTGTTTCATTCATGATTCTCATTGTGTTAAACCGGTCTTTTGTTTTCAATGTTACCGTGAAGGGCATTTGCAAATGAAAGAGAACATGTCAACTTTTGCAATTTTTTGATTTTGTGCCTTGGAGGACAAAAACGAATGTGCTCATTCATGCGTAAAGTTTTCTTTTTAATTAACCTATGAGCCTAATAGCCAATTAAATTACCTTTGATATGGTATATAATATATTGATTTTGATAAAAATCTTCTATGAAAAAATATGACCTCGAAAAAGTGTTTACTTTCTATTTTTGCTGAGTGTACATCAAATACAACATACTGTACAATGTATGTGTACAAGTACAGTTCTTCCACCGAGTCCCTTACATACAGTAACACAATAACTCCACACTGACAATTATACACTTACTAATCAAACAAGCAATAATACCATGGTGGACCTACATATCTATTATAACCAAACAATTAACCATAAATTTCATCAAAAATTAAAACTGTCCCTGAAACTGATTAATACCCCCACCCAATGCGGAAAAAAAAAGTTAACTCAACCAGCAACCATCTTGTTATATTCTTACTAATAACAAAATTATTACCATAACAATATATTACTCAACATTATAAATAGTTACGTATATACCGCCCACTGACATTCACATATACAGCTGTATATCATATCTCATGTCGAATGCTCAAATAGAAATATATATACAATGTATATGTATATATATATATATATATATCGGCAATTTCTGTGATTGTCAGTAAGAACGCTGTTGCCATGGCAACACAATGCATAACATGAGAAAAAATGAAGTCTACACAACTATTATATCATAGATCATATATCCAAAATTTCAAATTAAATACTCAAAAACTAAAAAAATTACAATATTATTCTATAATTTTCATTGAAATGATGCTGTTACCATGGCAAGACACTTTTCAACAATAACAAAACAAAAAATCTAAACGTCTAAATCGTATAATGGTTACATAATATGCCAAATATCAAACCAAATACTCAAAACTCAAATGATGAGTTAACGAAATCCACAATTTTTATATAATTTTTTCATTCAAAATATATACTGTTACGATGGCAACACATTGTTCAACAGTTATTTATTTATTTATTTATTTCCGTTTTATTTCAACAGGGTAGCCCTTTCAGTTAAAAAACTGCTCTACCAAGGGGCCCTGCACAATAAAAAGATACAAAACATATATTCAAATGCACAACGTTACAATCAATCAAAACAAACGTAAACATATCAACCAGATAGAAAAAAAGGGTGTGTTACAAAATTATACTATGATAAAAATACAACATTAATAAGAATGAAAGAAACCGAGAGAATATAACGCGAGTTAACAAACAACTATAACAACAACAACAAAACAAATGATATCTCAGTTACCGGTGTCATAGAAATAAACATGATATGTATTGCACTCTGTTCTTCCTCGTGAAATATCACAATAGGGTTAAAACTTGAGAGATAAGATTCTACTCTGCTTTTTAAATATAGAAAAAGATGACAAAACTTGCATAAAACGAGGTAAGTCGTTCCACAGGTTTGATCCTTGATAATGCAGAGATCTCTTATAATATTCCGTACGGGGTGTATTGATTTTTAGTGGGCAAGAGAGTGCATATCGAGTTCGCAAATTGACTTGACGAAAAACAACTATTTCTTTTAAATACACTGGCACCATATCATTGATCAATTTATACATAATAAGATACGTTTGGTATTGCCTCCTTTGTATAATCTTTTGCCAGTTTAATTGTCTTAAAAGAGTAGTACTGGATATTGAAAAATCAGCATTTAAAACCAAACGAGCATATCTATTTTGCAATTTTTGTAATTTCTTGATATTGCACTTTGAACTTCTGCCCCAGATTACAAGACCATAATCAATATGCGGCAAGATTAATGCATTATATAACATAATTAAAATATTTCGTGGAATGTTCTTTCTTAACTGTCGAATATACCCTATGATTTTAGAAACCTTCACATATACCTTCTCAATTTGTTTATTCCATGTGAAACACTCATCCAATACAACACCCAAATATTTAAATTCATAAACTTGGTCAATTATGTCCTTATTATATTTGATAACTAAAACAGCATTATTGACTCTCCGTTTTGTACCAATCAACATACATTTACACTTTTAACATTCAATTCTAAATCATTAAATTCCATCCATCTGCATATCTTCTTAAACTCCTTTTGCAACAATTTAGAAACAACATTAATATTTCTATCTTTACAAAAAACTGCAGCATCATCCGCATATAAACACAATTTTGTACTATGTAAAAATGACAACTTGCACATGTCATTTATGAATATAGAAAAAAGCAGAGGTCCCAATATTGACCCTTGTGGGATTCCTACTTCAATATTTCGAGATTCTGACAATATTCCCTGAAAAAATACACATTGTTGGCGATCAAGGAAATAATTTCTAAACCAATTCAGTTCAACGTCATGAAAACCATATCTTAATAACTTATTGAGTAAAATAATATGTGAAACTGAGTCAAAAGCTCGTTTGAAATCTAAAAACAAACATCCTGTAACATAACCTTCGTCAATATTCCTTAGAATATATTCATTTAAATCCAGTAATACAGTTGTTGTTGAATGCATTGGGCGAAATCCAGATTGACAATCACTTAATAAGTTATTTGAAATGAAGTAATCATACACTTGCTCATATACAGCTTTCTCAAAAATTTTCATGACGTGACATATAACAGAAATGGGTCGATAATTGCTAACATTGTCCTTATTTCCACTCTTCAATACAGGTGTAACTTTAGCCTTTTTCCAATCAGAAGGTATAATTGATGAATGAAGTGACAAATTAAACAAATATGTAAGCGGTTCGGAGATAAAGGACGAAGCAATCTTTAAAAGATACGGGTGTAGGTTGTCAAGACCACATGATTTACCACTGTCAAGTTTAAGCAATTCCCTCTGTACAAATTCACATGTAACATCTGAGAAAATAAAAGACTTATTAATAAAAGGGGTTTGGTGAGACGAGACTATCCGAGCACTTTTAACCCCGTGGGTAAAAAAGCAATTGAATTCGTTAGGGTGGGATTTCACGGAGCACGCGAACGATTTGCGAAGGACGCGAATGGCAAAATCCAGCATTCGTATTTTAGTCTGCAAAAGTTCGCCAAACGAACGTGAGGGTTCGGAAGCGTCGTCAGTTGTTCGCGAATGTCGTTTTTACTTCGGCAAGAATTTCAAAAAGGTTTGAAATCTTTTGCGAACCTTTTCCGCACACTTGGTCGTGATTTGCTCGTGAATTGTTCTCGAAAGTGTCTTTAAAGCCTCGTCATATGCGCAAGACCTTCGCAAGACACGCGCGATGTTCGCAAAATGTTCGTGAAACCCCAAACAGACTCCGAAACTTTGGAGAATGTCTCGCGTATGTTACGCGAAATGTGCGAAGTTTTTCCGATCATTTTACGACGTAATCGCAAACTGTTCGCGTACCTTTTGAGACACTCTCGCGAACGTTTAGCGCACGTTTGGGGGATGTATGACCTATACGTTTTCTACAAATAAAAATCGTAACATACATCTAAACATCAAAGAATTATTAACAACTACAGTAACAAAAGAAATTAAAGACTAGCAAAGAGAAATAAATGTTTGATATAAAAAAAAATCGCAGAATACACTTAAAATTGATCTAAAGTATGTAAAATTTCATTTGAACTATAGAGATTATTTGTTGGAGGAACTGCAAAAAAAAAAGAAGATCAAATGCTTTACTAGTGGAGATATGTCCTAGGGAAAAAAATGGAGGCAAGCACACGATAGAGAAATGAGAGAAAAAGAAAGGAGAAATAGAGGAAAGAAAAAAATTCAACTCAAGACAGCTTCCACCTCTCCTTGGGTACATTTTCTCCCATGATTTTTTAAAATTCTTCGTTGTTCGCATTTCCGTCGCGTGTTCTTCGTGTACGTAACATGCTGTACTTTAGCAATGATACACACGACATTCGCACATACGTCGTGAAAACTTCGCACAAATTGCGCAAGAATAGTTTTCGGCTTCATTGTCGGAAAACATTCGGAGAAAAACTTTTCCGAATGTTGGATTTTGTCATTCGCGTCCTTCGCAAATCGTTCGCGTGCTCCGTGAAATCCCACCCTAAGGGTGGGATTTCACGGAGCACGCGAACGATTTGCGAAGGACGCGAATGACAAAATCCAACATTCGGAAAAGTTTTTCTCCGAATGTTTTCCGACAATGAAGCCGAAAACTATTCTTGCGCAATTTGTGCGAAGTTTCCACGACGTATGTGCGAATGTCGTGTGTATCATTGCTAAAGTACAGCATGTTACGTACACGAAGAACACGCGACGGAAATGCGAACAACGAAAAATTTTCAATAATCATGGGAGAAAATGTACCCAAGGAGAGGTGGAAGCTGTCTTGAGTTGAAATTTTTTCTTTCCTCTATTTCTCCTTTCTTTTTCTCTCATTTCTCTATCGTGTGCTTGCCTACATTCTTTTTCTTAATACCTATCTCCACTATAGTAAGGAGCATTTGATTTTTTTTTCAGTTCCTCCGACACATAATCTCCATAGTTCAAATGAAATTTTACATAGTTAAGATATATTCTAAGTGTATTCTGCGATTTTTTTTTGTATATCAAACATCTCTTTATATTTGCTAGTCTTTAATTTCTTTTGTTACTATAGTTGTTAATAATTCTTTGATGTTTAGATGTATTCTACAATTTTTATCTGCAGAAAACGTATAAGTCATGCATCACCCAAACGTGCGCTAAACGTTCGCGAGAATGTCTCAAAAGGTACGCGAACCGTTTGCGATTACGTCGTAAAATGATCGGAAAAACTTCGCAGATTTCGCGTAACATACGCGAGACATTCTCCAAAGTTTCGGAGTCTGTTTGGGGTTTCACGAACATTTTGCGAACATCGCGCGTGTCTTGCGAAGGTCTTGCGCATATGACGAAGCTTTCAAGACAATTTCGAGAACAATTCACGAGCAAATCACGACCAAGTGTGCGGAAAAGGTTCGCAAAAAATTTCAAACTTTTTTGAAATTCTCGCCGAAGTAAAAACGACATTCGCGAACAACTGACGACGCTTCCGAACGCTCACGACCGTTTGGCGAACTTTTGCAGACTAAAATACGAATGCTGGATTTTGCCATTCGCGTCCTTCGCAAATCGTTCGCGTGCTCCGTGAAATCCCACCCTTAGCGATTTCAGAAGCATCAGTAGTAACAACTCCACCGTTACGTAATTCGACGCAGTGACTCTTTTTGTTACCGGTCAACCTTTTCAAATTCTTCCATGTGTTACGGGGATTGTTGGCATGATCAGTACATTCTTTAGTGAAATAATTTCTTTTCAAATATTTATTCAAATTATTGACTTTATTTCGTACTTTCTGATATTCAGTCCAAAAGAATCAAGGTGTGTTTCATCAAACTTCTTCTTCATATAATCACGTTGACGTGCTAATGCAATGTACTCCTCATTTATCCAGGGTGCTCTTCCCGACCTTTTCCTAACAGAAACAACAGGTGCATGTTTATCACACAATGCGGTAAATTTTTGCAAAAAATAACTCCAAGCGGATTCTATATCATTATTTTCGTAAACATTTTCCCAGCACGTATCTTCACAATCTCTCAAAAAATGATCTGTACAAAAATTTTGAAATGATCGACACTTACTAACAAATGGCTTTTTACGAACTATTGAATCTTTCAGATTTACATATACAAGAGAATGATCACTTATTCCAATCGATACAACACCTTTTCTAATAAAACGTTTACATTTAGGTAATATAATCAAATCAATACATGTTCTGCTATTAGGTGTAATTCTAGTGGGTACATTGATTACTTGATCCAATTGAAATAATGTACATAAATCATTAATATTCTGACTCAGTCTACTTTTCACCAACATATTGCAATTAAAATCTCCCAAAATCACTATATTATTTGATATCAAATTCACTTCATCAATATTCCTCTCCAATTTTGCAAAAAAGTCAGCTGGAGAATTCGGAGCCCGGTAAAGGACACAGATAAATAAAGAACTTGCATTTTTTATTTGTAATTCTATCCAAAGAAGTTCAAGTCCGTCACTTTCAAAGTCTAATCTGCGTATATATGACAGGGAGGATTTGATGTAGCAACAAACACCTCCACCTTGGGAATTTCTATCTCTCCTCTCTAATTCATAGCCATCAACAGACAGATCAATACATACATCATTATCTAACCACGTTTCAGAAATTGTAAATACATCAAATGGATTTGACATGATATACTGACAAATGTCGTCGACTTTACCCCTTAAACTTCGAACATTAAGATGAGAAATATTGAGACCATTATTACATCCAAATATGTTTTCTTCAGTATGATAATTGTGAGGTGGGGACGAGTTTACTGTGGCCCGAATTGACTCAGTCTGTTTCTCATGAGATACATTGAAAAAAGGTAATTCCTGAAAAATACAAAGTGAACAAATCCAATCCTTGTCACTTTGAAAGGTTTTGAGTGATACTCCACACTTCACATGACACCAGTGCAAACATTTAACGCAAAGAATACTATTTGATTATTTGTAACTGATTTTTTACATCTGATATATGGATATATGTGACTAGAACGAAGGTTCGAATTCAAAGGTTCAACAGTCATATTGTATGATGAGACGAGGTGTAGTTTAACTTGGTTTGATTTCTCACTTACGCTTGCTTCTCACTCCTTCGGTTTGGTCGAGTTTCTCAATGTCAGCAAAGGACGCGATTGGCACTTTCTTGTTGTCGTGTGTGAGAACTGTTATGCGACCGTCCGATGTCCACACTTTCTTGACTCTCTCGTGCTCGCGGAGTTCAGCAACGGTACGTTGGCGCTTCGATGTCAGGTCTTCATGGACGTAGATGTTCGATCCTTTGAAGTCCGCTCGTTTTCTGTAGATGGCCATCCTCTTATTGTAACTCGTGAACTTCATGATGATCGGGCGCGTTTTCGCTCCATCCCAGTCTCTTGGCGTGACTCGATGACTGCGGTCGATGTGAAGGGGGGTGATGTCGATGTGGAGCTTTTCTCGCACTTTGTCAACAATCAGCTGATCGGTGTTTTCGTCCTTCAGCTCCGTGATGCCATGGAAACGTAGACAGTTCCGGCGAGTGTATTGTTCCTGTTCTTCACAGATTTGTTCCAGACGATCGACCTTTCCCTGAAGCCGGTTGACAGTCTCGGTCAGTGACGCAACCTGCTGTTTTTGTTGATGAAGGTCAAGTTCAATGGCTTTGTAGACATCCTGTGTCACCTGCTCCGTGATTGCTGCGACAATAGATTCCACCAGTCGGTCACGCGTGTCGGTCTTATTCAGCGCTGTGTCGACTTGTTCTCGGATGGTATGCATTAGAACCGGGTCAGGTGATTCTAGATCCGATGTTTGGCGGGAATCTCTTTGTGGGTCTTCGGGTGATTGACCAGCAGGGCTACCAGATTTTGTACCCCCATTGCTGGCTGCTGCCCATCCCGATGTTTCAGGCGACGCAGTCGAGGACTGTACGTTCGGCTTGATTTTCCTCGTCGTTACCTCGAGATTTCCCCTTCTGTGTTGTCGCAGATTTACGGTTCGGCATGATGGTTTGATGACAACTGTAGTTTCCAATATCCACTGTCAGTAGCAGAGACCAGTTATTTCAACTCGTGATGACAAAAGAACATGTAATTTTGGGGTAAAATGCTGGTCGAAAGAGCACGAAAACGAGTACGTGTTGTCACACGTGTTATGAGTCTCATTGTGGTTTCTTTTTTGAAGATCATGCAAAAAATGCATTTTTTTCTCTGAGCTCACTTATATTTTGAGCGTTAGACTTGAAGTTACACACATGTGATTTCTATGATATGTAGAAATCACATCCACTTGCAATTGGAATGACCTTCAAAACAGAGAGAAAAAAAAGAAGAAAATAAAAACAAAACCTGTCACCACAATACATACTCTCCGACAACTACAAAAGGTGGGTCTGCACTCCTGCACACTTGTACATATCATAGAAATCACATGTGTGTAACTTCAAGTCTAACGCTCAAAAAATAAGTGAGCTCAGAGAAAAAAATGTATTTTTTGCATGATCTTCAAAAAACTCAAACTATTACCAATACAATATAGCTTATGAAAAAAGAGAAAAAAAAAAACATATACCAAAATATCAAATGTATATGTATATAATAATCACCGATACATCATCTTAATATTGCCGACTTTTTAGAAACTGAGTGAAAAATTTTTGCTTTGTTTGAGCATTTCTCACTTCACTTGGAAAACTATTCCAAAGTATCGCACCATCAAAAGAAAATGCCTTTCTGCCACTTTCAGTTTTTACTTTGGGCACAATTAGACCTCTGACTATACTTTGAGCATTTCTTGTACTGTATCGATGCACACTCATGGCAGATGAAAACATACTCTGCAGATATACAGGGGCAGTATCATTCAAAATGTCATACATAAGTTTTCCTTTCTGAAATTTCCATCTCTTCTCCATATCTATCCATTTTAGACGTGTGAACATTTCATTCTTTGGGGTGCGAGTGTTTGTCTGCTAGACTATTCATGGCATTATAGAAAACATGTATCATCAGTGCTACATATTATCTTCTATTGCCGCACAATGGGAGCGGGATAGCTTAACACTTCCCAGAGTTGTCTGGGAATGTGCAACCTTTTGCATTCTTTTGCAGAAGAATGTTCTTCCATCATTTCCATGACCTTTCAAGAAAATAAAAGTCTTAAGCCTCTGGCTATTACGGTCTGAACATTTTTAAGGCATGTATAAATTGTAATCGCCATGCCCTAGGGCAACTGTTATCCGCATTGGTAATGGTATAATGTTTTGCAAGTGCTCAAGTGAAGGGATATATAGGGGAAAATGCCATTCCTTCGACTACTGTGTAGATATTGCAGAACAATGTCTCCTTTTCCAATTTATTCACATTTCATGAAAATTAAAGCGTTTTTTTTTTCTTATATACGGTCTGAACAGCTTTTCAAAGGCATGCACCCTCGTAGGACAAAATTAAGATCTATTGTATACATGTTTAGTATTCTATGCTATACGTGTTTTCTATATTGTGAGAGGGTGGGGTACCTTCGGGCACGTCCCAGAGCTATAATATAGGCCTTGTGTTGCCTTGGAACGCACTGTCACTGCATATTGGAGAGTAATGTGTTGTGTATAATTTTTAACAAACCCCTACCTCCCGTTTGAGGCGAGACCACATCACCAAACGAAGCTGATGGGGTGCTATACCCCCCTAACTTTGATTTTAAGTCATTGATTGCCAAGATATGCACTGGCATTATTTACGGGGGTGTAGCCTCTTCAAACGAGAGATTTGCGTCATGACATCACCAAAACGAAGCTGATGATGATCCTCGTTTAAGAGTTGGGAGTAGATGTCTTGTCCACTGCTAAATAACCTTCTACTCAGGCGTGGCAAACCTGGAGGCCAAGCCAGGGTTTAATGACTGCAACAGCTGTCATATTACGTAAGAGCATGATAAGGATATCTGCCTGTGGCAGACCATTCATATAGTGCACTCAATTTTCTCTATTCTTTCTCAAGTTTTAGATTTTTTATTCTATTGAGAAATTCTATAGTCATCCGTTTTGAATTTCGAACGAAAAAAATTGACCCATAAATAACGAAAATACAGGAACAAGAAGGAGAGCATTGTATAGAAGTTTGTCGACACACACACACGCACCATGGAGCTACATAGCCCATGCCAAAACCAAAACAATCTCCTCCTCTCACGGGTGCCCCCCACCTCCTGTGGCGATGACTGATGCTTAGATTAGGCCAGGGTCAAGAAACAGGTGTTTTATATCTTTGGTTTTTAAGTCCTTGATTGCCAAGATATACACTGGCATTGTCTACAGGGGTGTAGCTTCTTCAGACGAGAGATTTGCCTCATGCGATTTTATTGGAAATAAAACCGTCTTTGTATCAATGATGACGGCTAAAATCTGATCTTTCTTTTTAAATCATTATTATTTAAAGCACAGGGCCTACGCTTAAGAACATCTATTCGAGTTCGTATAGGCCTACCCTTGTGACTATGAATATCAAAGAGCACTATCTCGTCTATCATTTCCATGACATTTCATCACCCATGGAGATTAAAGTGTCTTGCAAAAAGAAGCAAAAGGAGAAGAAGGCTTGAAATTTGGCTTCCAGTGCTGATGATATATATTTGCATATCTGAGCACTATTTCCATTTTAATAGAAGAGAGGTTCTACAAACTATCTATTATGTATATTAGAAATGTTGATTCATAAAAAGTGAATTACATAAAAGACTAACAATTAATTTGGTCAGCTTGGTTTTACAGATTTAGAGGAAATCTATCACGTAAATCGCAATTTTCGGTGAATATGAGCAGTAATTTTCTTTATGCAAAGTAGATGGTCAAAGATCATCGAATTTCATTTAAGAAATGAATTTTTCCGATTCAGTACACTCATTTCCTTATTCTTATTATCATTTCTTTTTTTTTTAGGTGAAGGAAACTGGTTTCCAACTTTTGCCTGTACTGTGTACAGGACCTTAAACAGAGAACCTTTTTTTTTCAGGAATCCCACTAATAGACTATCACGACTATATAACATGTACGAGAAAAAACACACTCTTTTATATGTTTCATCACTCAGCGTGAAAATAATATCCAGGGGTTTTTCCCTTTGTTTTGTCCACCATTGTTTGAATTTTCACAACCCCTCTGATACCTCGCTTCCTGCTACCTCATTTTACTTCCGAAACTCAAGCTGTTTGTTCCGATATCCGCTATCCTCAAACTAAATGCCAACTATACAACAATACAGAATCTATAGATTTGCAACATATTATCTCTTTTTTTTTCTTCTTTTTCGAGGGGGGGGGGTGGGGTTTTCTTATCGGGGGAAAAAACCCGAATAGGTTGCCAATGTAAAGATAACAATAAAAGCAGAACAAACTGACAAATTGTTACAAAAAAAAAATAATGCTTCATATAGATGCACTGATGTCGGGAACCCAGATCTCCATAATCAAAACTATAGTCATACGTGGAATTACCCGTATAGCTTCCAAAAATTTGTTGGCTTCCATTGGCTTTCAACGATACTTTACAGGAAAATGATAAGACAGCACGCCGATTTTAATGAAAAACACAGGGACCAAACATAACATTTCTATCACAATTAACAGTGACATAAATCAGTGGCATTAAACAAAAATGTATAGCAACATGTTATACAGATGCATCGATGACAAAATGCACAAAAGAATTTCCGCACAAAACTGATAAGGATTATGTTTTAGACATTAATAAGAACTAATGAAGTACATTTTGATTGAAAATATATAAAAACAGATTCAAGAGAAACAATGGAACCATTATAACAACCTACTTCCTGTGAAAATAGAAAATAAGAAATATGTTAGTCACGCTAAAAGTTAAGCCCAATTGAATTTCGGTTTAAAGAAAAGAAAAGATAAACGAAATTCCGGAGACTAAATAATTCAATTCAATTCAAACTTTATTTCACATTTCGAAAAGAACATAAACATTTCACTTTCTTCGGTAACAGAGAATAAGGTTTCATAATCAAAACTATAAGTAAATTGAGAAAAATATAATTGTGGAACCTTGGAGTTACAAATACGTTGTAATGAAAATTGACTGAAGTGATAGAGACTATAAAAATACGCAATACATAGAAAAATGGAGAGACCCACTAAAAAGACAAGGCTTGTAGAATGTTGACCCCTCAGGTTCAGAATGTCAAATAGAAAAAATAAACGGATGCAAAAAGAGGGAAAAAAGGCAGGGAAAAAAGTCAGGAAAAGATGTCTGGAAGCCCACTTTCATGAGAAACAAGCAGATACACATACACACGCGAATAAACATTAAACGAGACTGGGACGGCGAAACTAATAAAGGAAGACTAAAAGACAAGACAGAATGAGACAAGACTAAAGATAACAGGAAGAAAATACAATTATTTTAACACATCAGTGAAAGATTTAGGAAAATCGGACAATCAATGCAAAAGTTATGGAATTTGAAGTTTTGATGTTGTAATGACCTTCACTCGGATGTGTTCTACTAATGTTGCTGCTTTCCCCCAGTCCACATTACTCTTTGGGTTTTGTTTTCCTATAAAAATTCAACTAAAAAACAATTTATTATAGTATATGAGAAACAAATTATCAGCGTGTTATTTCCATTGCGCTTTATGTTTCAAAGTCAATGTTGGGAATAAAGCTTCAGCGAAGTTTCAATAAGTTAAACTAATATGAAGATAAAGCTTCTGATGGTTCGTTTGTGAATCTTGGTGAAAATGGCCTTTTATATAAATTTAAATCATATACAAGCGTCTTTGATAAAAGTACATGTATTCAATTCAGTTCAAAGCATGTCACCGCTGTTCATCTACAAGAGACATGGCAGTTCCTCAATCGTGACCACTTTCCTGCCACAATTATTGACCACCCCCCCCCCCCCCCGCACACACACAGAGGCAGATACACGCATACGTACACCGCAATGACCAGCATGGCCTTCTCTTTAGAGCGGAAACTGGATTATCCCTATCATTTTTTATTTTAAAACATTTTCATCGCATCAGTAACTTTCCGGGCGCGCAGGCATACACTACATAGAGCCCCCCCCCCCCCCCCCCCCCCCCCCCATATAGGAAAACTTGCACTCTCCCAGTATACCGTCCTCTGTTTCACAGGTGAGCCATTGTTTATCGAATATTACAGTGTATAACAAGAATAGGAGTATGTTGATAATGCTTGTGCGGGGAAGACTTAGGGGTGTTCCAAATTAAAAGTGTCTGTGTATACACTTCAAACGTATATGTGCATGTGTCCGTGCGTGCGTGTGTGTGCGTCTTCGTGCGTCTAAGTATTTGTATGCATGAGTAATTAGAGAGGTTGTTTTGGTTTTGTGTGTGATATTTTTTGTTAACATCCGGGTTCATGAGCTATTTAGTTAGACTAGGCTAGAGATAATCTAGTTTGGTTTACTCTTCTACTAGCTCTCACCCATTCAGATCACATCGCGCTCTTCCCGACTTCGGAATAGTCATTGATATCTATCGTTGATATCAGACGGACATTTTCATCGGAATTTCTGTTGAAATAAAGACTCAATTCTTCTGTTTCTACTGATACTTCGGTAAGCGAGATCCTTATTATACACTTTTTCAAGTTTTTATCTTGCAAGCTACCAGCTAGTCGGTACTGTGTTAGAAAATATTCAGTGAATGTTCCTTTGTAAACATAGATATCCTGTATTCGCAATTACATATATGTAATGCCAAGGTATTCACAATTATGGCCTGCGTAGATGCAGATATTAATAACGAGATTTTATGTGCTTGATAACAGGCGTGAACATAAATCAAACCATTTAATTACTTCTAATTTTGCATTATTTTCCACAACGACACAGACTTCAGCAATAATGTATATTACAATCTTTACGAGACATGAAGCAGCATTTACGTTACCAATGGTATAACATTGTTTGTACAATATTGTTATAGATGGCAGGGACTAATGTACAGAGAGAGACCTAGGTAATGGCGTGCTAAGTGGTCTCCCGTGTGGATTAAGCTTTTCGTTTGTATTGATGACTGGTTGGTGTATGAAATATTCATTGTTGATGACGTTCTCAAAGGGTTTGAATTAAAAAGAATTGTGATTGTAAATATTTATCGTCTCGAAATATTTGATGTTGAATCAGCCAAAAAGCACCTGAAATATGGGGTGATTTTGATAATATCTTAAATAATGATGATTTTTCTTGAATGTAATTAGTACTGTCAAATGACTTTATTGGTTTTTTTTTTAATAATGGCGTTAACTTGTTTTTGCATTCAAACTCTTCATGATTGATTTGAACCTTTTGTATTACTACAAAAGATTATTTATGCCCAGCTATAAACACAATTATACTTCAGTTTGTACATAAATAATGGAAAAATGTCCATAACCTGTCTCAAAGTTTGTGGATTATCATTGCATAGCATTTTTTATTCTTTTCAAATGAAATGTTTCCAATCATACGATGTAAAAAGAAAAAAAATTGGTAAAAAGTGACCCAGTGTAAAAATAATAGCCCTATGATTCATGCACTTCAATCAACTTCTCAGCATTATTGTCAAACATACATTGTCACGATCAGTTAATATCAGTAAAAATATCAGTAAAAATATCAGTAAAAAAGCTTTTATTACCGTAAACTTCGAATAATAGACAATATAACCGAATTAAGTTAGTAAATTTTATTTCTGTTCTTAATCCAGTTTTACAAAGTACGTATTTCATACACATGATATTCATGGAAGTATCATGACAATCTCCGGTATAGGTTTATAGACATCATAAACAATTTTTTTTAAAATTTGTTACATGGAATTACTTTTGCTCTTGATATTTTTGTCGCACTCGTAGGTCCGATGTCAACATAATATGTAGCTCAATATATATTGACATAGCAGTGGGTTATATCGCAGAGCGAATTAACTGAAATCAGTTTACCATATTCATAGAATGTATGTGAAATATCAGAACTCTAAAAGCCCAGCAAGACAGCATCGCGTTACCATCATCACACAATCAGAATATGATCTGCTTACAGAAATATAAGTGTTATGGGTATAGTGTGGTTTGCTTTGATTTAATGTTATATGTTGTTGTGGTTTTTTTTTTTAATCTGTGGTTTTGTTCCATTTATTAATAAAGGATAATATCTTTATAAATCTGTTAAGAAAAACAGATTTGGAATCTGATTGAGAAAGTACAAGTTTCATCGAATTCGGGCCAGTGACCTATATACAAAACGTGTAAAAACAAGATTATCACAAAGAAGCCCTTGAAGCATATTTACTATTGTAGTAATGATGTTTACAAAATTGGACTATTTTACGAAATCTCTTAGTAAACAAAAGAAGAGAAATAATCTCCGAAATCATCATAATAAGAAAGTGACCAACGATAGTATGAGAACAGTGAATACACTCAATAAGGTCTTTGACAATATGTGCCAAAGACGTGGAAATAACATCACGTCCTCAGATGTACAATTTGATTTTATGGAAACATCTACCCAAACACAGTTTGAACTGAAAGAATTATCTCTTGAACTTGTCAAACATGAGTAGCTCAATATTAGTTGACAAAATGTAGGCATTGATGGTTCATTGATCACGGCAAACGTTGCATATTCCAACCGTTTGAAGAAAAAAAAAAGTTCTATCGTGTCTGTAACACCAATGTTTAAGTATCAATGATTAAGTATCAATATTGGTAATTTTATCACCAACACTACAACAAGTAATACAGGGACTGTGTATATTTATACTCGAACGCAAACACCTTGCTATCTTCCTAGTAGTCTGGTTTATAGGCCATCGCATTCTGCAGCAACGTGTGAAATTCAAACACAAGAGGAGATCGTTATTTTGTTGGAAAATGTGAATAAGCTATATCTTATATACAGGGAAAATGTTCTTGAAGTTAAACAAAGCGTTTGATGTTATTCCTCACAGTATAAAATTCTTTAAAACATCATTATGGCATTATAAGTGGGTATAATTGGTTCCAATGTTATACTGTATTTAAGTATATATTATATATCTTCAAGATCATTTCAATTTGATTATAGGTAAGATGCCATATAAAAACATGTGATCTGCACTGTGGGAAACTTAAATATCTCTTTTTTATTCAAAAAGGGGAATATTAAATGAGGTACCTACAATTACGTAAGATGATGTGATATTAGAAACTGCTGATAATGCTGTTAAGTACCTGGAAGTAATATCACATTCACACTTACTGCGGAACGATCATATTTTGTCAACGTCTTGAACGTAGTAAGATACCTCGAGGAATGGAATATATTCGCCACACTGATTGGTGTTGTACAATGTTTGGGCAAGCCGTTCAAAACCAACTTATAATAATAATAATAATAATAATAATAATAATAATAATAATAATAATAATAATTGTTTTGGATATAAACTCCAAATTTTATTGTCCAAGAATGGAAATTCATTTTGCCCAATTGATCGTGGGCCCGGCAGCCACTGAGCAGCGCCAGATCGACGTTGCTCTAACCTTTTCAACTGTTGAACGGCAAACAAGGTAGCAGCAACTCCCATCTTTTAACGTCTTTTGGTATGACGCGGCCGGGGTTTGAACCCACGACCTCCCGATTGTGAGGGCAGCCGCTCTACTCACTGAGCCAACACATCGGTACAGCCAACACATCGGTACTACATATAAAAGATGCAAAAGATTAAGGGGTGCAGTATTAAAAAGTGCTCTATTGGTACTGGATGCTAATTTTTTTTTTTTTACACCCCAGTGATGATGCTATAGCCGCAACATTAAATTGTCATAATAGAAGAATCAAGTTAAAATACTGCATACTCACCATTAAAACTCTTCATAAACTGATACCAACCTATTAAATAACTTTTGATATTTTTTGACCAGTTACAAAACAAGATACTCTCAAAATAGCACTTTGATACCTTAACCGAATACCGAATGAAAAAAAAAAATAGCCCTCGTTGTCATACAGTTAGTTCTCTTTTTGACAGGTTTCCTATGGCAGTACATTTAAAGAGTTTGTTCGCAAAAACCGATAAGTCCATATTTGCCAAATGGAGGTATTTGCGATTAAAGGTCAAGAAAAATAAAGAGAACAATAAGAAAATTTTTGCTTCTTTTGACCACAACTTCAAAACTGTACTTTTATATGTAGTGACCAATATATCATTTAAAAAGTTTCATTTTGTATACTACTCTGTAAAAGTGGTTTCTTTCGCGGTGGTTTTATTTTCGCGCTTTTCGCGCTTTGAGGTGGAACCGCGAATTTAAAATCACGCGAAAATGTTTTGAACTCGTAGCTTGTACAACGCTTTCATTACCAACCGCGAATTTAAACACACGCGAAAAAGTCCGCACCGATGGAAACCGCGAAAGTTTCTGTACGCGAAAGAAACCACTTTTACAGCACTTTATGACAGAAACCATACTTCAAAATCTTCAAAAATGGACTTATCGGTTTTTGCGAACAAACTCTTCATAAAGCTGACTTTGTCATTTCATGCATGTAAAATGAAATGTTTAAAATTCATTCCTGTGATTTGATTTGTTTTTCATGAATCCAACACTGTCAGTCTTTTCACTTTTTCACGTAATTTTCGGATAATTCCAAAGAACCTTTATTACTCCCCTTCTTTTCATTTTCGGATGAATGAACCTTCGGAAAAGAGAACACCTTTTTTTTCAATAACGCGTGCAATAACATTCAAGCACTGAGCCGCAATTTACTCTCCCCTAATCTGGATTTTATAAGAAAAAAACATAAAACCTAATAGGTATACGCATTCATAGAGTAATTTCATACCAAAACATAATGACTTTCCAAGAGTGATGGCCCGATATCTATTTCTTGTGGCAGCGTCCCTTATCACCATGGGGGCATTTCATGCAGCGTTTTGTCCCACAACTTTGCCACCCAGGTCGCCGGGCAATATACGACTAGCGTTGAGCCTTGCATTTCGCAAATACACTCAGCAAAAAAAGAAAGTAAACACTTTTTCGAGATTATATTTCTCATATAACATTTGGCTAAACGTTAATGTATTATACACCATATTACAGATAATTTGATTGGCTGTCAACCCGGTAGGTCAACAAAAAGAAAAACTTTACACATGATAGAACACCTTTGTTTTTCTCTTCCAGGGCACAAAAGTAAAAATTGCAAAACTGAGCAAGTCGTCATCGATGCGTAGGCGCTCTTCCATATAACAATGAGAACAAACAAAAATTTCACGCAAAAAGCAACATGAATCAACTTGCAAAAATAAACCTATGATTCATATGATATCTTAAAAGCCCAAAAGATCAATGAAGGCTAAAAATAATGGAGGAAAATGAAGAATCTTTTGTCAAAACTAAGTTCAAATGAAATAAGAAAAGAAGCAATAATTAACAAAAATGACAGAAATTTAAGTTGTTTCTTTTTTTCAAATTAGAAAATTGTCAGTGTTTAGTTCTTGAATTTGTCTCGTGAATTCTTTAAAAAAATGAAATAGAAAAAAATTATGTTCATTTAACCATGTTTATGCATATTACTCCCCATATCATTTGAAGTTTGAGTTAACAGAAAATTTTTATATTCCCCTTTACTTTCCCACTTTGTTTTTGCTGGAGGTTATAAAGAGATAAAGAGAAAAAAAACCTTATTTTTGCTATTTCATTCATGTCTTTCATTGTGTTAAACTGGCCTTTTGTTGTCATTGTTATCGTGAAGGTCATTTGCAAATGAAAGGCAACATGTCAATTTTTGCAATTTTTACTTTTGTGCTTTGGAGGACAAAATCGAATGTGTTCACTCATGCATAAAATTTCCTTTTTGTATTAACCTACTAGCTTGATAGGCAATTAGATTACCTTTAATATGTTATATAATACATTGATTTTCATCAAAGGTTTCTATGACAAATATGAACTCGAAAAAGTGTTTACTTTCTTTTTTCGCTGAGTGTATAATTCTTTCAAAGCGAAAATGCTCGTCACAACAATGAAAGGTATGAAGACAAAAAGAAGATCCAAAACTTTTGCTTGAAACACCTTTTTTTTGCATCGACATTTCACTGTTCATGTTGCACTACCTTGTGTAAAAAAAAATGCATGATGATGGCATTAGAGTAGGTCAATCTTTGTTCTACTCTTTTTTCTTCTGCCTCCTCTTTCTCTTTTTCGATTATGTTTTTTTTTTCATTACTATAGCGAGAGGAATCAATACTTTGTCGAATAAACATCAACATGTCACTTCGACACGAAAGGAATGCTCATATACACAACACAAATTGACATAACAGTGCTCAATATTACCCCCATACACTTCGCAAACAATAATTAGCCTTCAATCAACCTTCAATCAAGACAACTTTGTGTTAGTGTTTTCGTGTTGCAGACAAGCGACAGTAGTGGCAGCTGCCTCGATATTGTATTTCTTGTTTTTGCTTACAAAATCACAACTTCGGCCTTTGCAAACAAGGCATTTACTTGCAATTTTTCCTATTTGTTTATTTCTGTGAACATAATGGCAATTAAAAAAAATCAAAATGACCAATTACCGATTCTTTCATCCAGCGGGACGAGAATCGCAGCTTCACCCTGTACATATGGGGACGTACGTGGCGCTCTTGCTGGTGCTCGCCGCACTGGCGTTGGGGCACGGTGTCGGTGAGTTTCCTCTAAAAGTTAAAAAGGTTTTCATTTATTTTACTCGGACAGTTCAAGCTTATAGATTAATCATTTCTTACTCACACGAATAAAATACACACAAAGAAATGATATTTAGTCGTTGAGAAGCCTTACTCAACGAGATGACGTTCAACTGAATGACATTCCATAGAGACCGATAATGACAATCTTTTCTGTGTCTGGGACTTTGGAGAGTGTGTCATCAAAAAAAGAAGAATGCTGATTACATCGAATCATTATTCATTTACACCAGGGAGGTCACCTCCCTGTTTACACTGAATTACCTTTCCTTTTTACCCATTTACCTTTTAGTGTTGCATATTTTCATATTTTCTTCCAACTCTTAGTGGAAGTCTTAAATCATAGTTATTGGCCAAATTTAATTTAAAAAAAAAAAATCTGTAGACAACTAAAATTCAGTCAAACAATTTTAAGTTTTCCCTCCTATCAGAATAGACTTTACTTCAGTGATTTTGTTGTGTTTTTTTTTTTGTTACTGCTGCTGCTGCTGATGATGATGTTGTTATTGATATTTAATATTATGGGGTTAAAGGGATGGCATAGTAAGTTTTCGTTGAGATGGGGATTCAAGATTTGATTTGTGTGTCCAACACACTGAACTGGTATTCAAAGCACATAAATGGTTATTTCCTAAATGGTGGATGTGACACAGTAGCACACTGAAAAAAAGGCGTGGTGAAACCGAGACACCGCAACACAAAATAAACTGCACAGGTCTTAAAGGGACTGTACAGTACTGGTTGAGGTAGGGATTCATGTTTTGAACATTCCTAAGTGAGATAATGAAAAGCCTCTTATTAAATATGAAAGAGCATGTAATTTTAAGAAGGATTTAACGCTTACTTGATGAAAATTGGTTTTCAAATGGCTGAGATATTCAGAAAAGTGCTAATAATAAAAGGCGACATGCCCCAACTTTATTAGTATCTCTTTGTTTCACCTTGTTTTTGGATATCTCAGCCATTTCAAAACCGATTTTCATCGAATAAACTTTTGATACCCCTTAGAACTGCATGCTCTTTGACATCTCATAGAGTGGTTTCTGAATATCTCAAAAAATGTTAAAAGCTAAATCTTCACCTCGACCAGAACTGTACACACCCTTTAACGGGGTGGGCATATTATGTCTAATAATTTTAAAGGTCCTGTTTACCTTTGGGAGCAGTGATTTAAAAAAAATGTTTAAGATATCACATTATTGATGCATATGTGTAGGTCTGTTGTATCACAAAACATCCTACCATATATATATATATATATTTTTTTTTTTTTTGCAATAAAACCTAAAGTATAAGGAGATATCAGTATTTCTCTCATTAAACCGTATCTGTATAGACGGTTTAGTCTGGAATCATTTTTATTATAACTATTGTTCACATTTTGTGTATTCAACAATACTTAACATCGATTTTACGGATTCAAATTTTTACAGTGGTTGTTTATATCCCTAACTCACAATTTAGAACTATCTTAAAGCACTAATGCTGGGATATTGTTTCTTCTGCAAATGGTAAATTATGCCTTTTACCATCGTTCTGTCATAATGCTGTCATTTAGGCCGATATCTATGCTCTCAAAAGCTTAAAGGCATTATTTACCATTTGCAGATGGAAAAAATAACCAGCGTAGTGCGTCAAAATAATTCTAAAATGTGAGTTAGGGACAGAAACAACCAACGTAAATAATGTTATTCAGTATAATCAATGTAAGGTAATTATGCAAAATGCGAACAATAGTTATGATGAAATTGTTTCTTGAATAAACTGTCTACAGTTATGATTTATAAGAAAAATAGTGGTATCTCGTTATATTTTAGCCTTTATTGGGATATTTTCGAATGTCGTAGGATTTTTTTGTGATACAACTGACCTACACAACAATATGCATCAAATCACTGCCTACCCAATGGTAAACGGTACCTTAAAGATATTTGGTTCTTTGTTCGCTTGATTTAATGTTTGGGTGGTTGTTTTTTTTTTTGAATTTATTTGAAAAGAGGGCACCAGTTGTCTGCGACCGAGGCCATTGCTTCACGGCAGGTACGAGTACCAAAATTCCTCATTTTATGGCGAAGAATATCTGCCGGTGAATTTCGTTGTGAAAGTGCTGTGCAACCCTAACACGCAACTCAACGGAGACGAATTCATCCAGTGTCAACCCAACGGACGATGGAGCGGGAGAGCCGTGTGTCGAGGTTTGTTCTGCTGCCTTCCAGACTTCTAGGGGTGACTTATTCTTTGCCTTAATGTTTTTGTCGGTGTCGTTGCTGATGTTAGTAAAAGACATACACCCACAACGTGCATGGATGACCAATAATTGAACCACGAACTAAGTTTGCTGAAAAAGGTCAATTTCTAAAATTAATGATATGCACATATATTGATATCCATATTGATGAATGTCCCCTTAGAAATAAAAATGCTCGGTCATTGAACGTTGAAGGTCCTGCCCCCTTTTTTTTCTTTGCTTTATATAGAACGGGTTGGTTGTTGTGTTCATTGTCGACAATACAGTGATGAATCCAAAAGGGGGCGCACGACCCCACCCCCTTTATTGTTTGTTGAAACAATGGAAAATACATGTAACAAGAAGTGAAACCTGGAAAAGGCACCAGAAATATTTTTATCCCCACCCCTTTACGGGGAGGGGGGGGGGAGGCAGTGGATCCGCCCCTGCAATAACAGCAAATTTGACTCATTTCATGAAGGGTCTTTTCAGATATCTTTTTTTTCTGACAAACTGCCTTAAACTACTAATATCTTTACATCTGACATGTCTGATTGGCCGAGAGCAAGTTTATTAGAAAAAAAAAATGTCCGACAAAACGCTTCATGAACTGCCTCCCCTCCTCCCTCCACCCCCCCCCCCCCCCCTCCCCCGGTTTGAAGCCTTCCAGTTAAGGAATGTGCAACTCAACGCCTGGCAATGACAGTCTTTCACATTAAACGGTTCTCCTACCTTTTGCTTATACATGTATTTCGAATTTAATTCTGCTTTCTGTCTTGGTTTCCTAAAGCACCAACGATTTGCCCGCTACCAAGCCAGATCGAAAACGGCTTCATGCGCGTCCGAGGAAGATGGGCCGGTGGTCGAACGGTGTATCGGTGCAATCCAGGTTTCTATCTTCTCGGAAGAGCGATGGCGACCTGCAACTCCAATGGGGAATGGACTTATGGTGGCGATGAACCGGAGTGCGTCCGTGAGTGTACCGTCATCATCTCTGTTAATGAATAAGATCGCAAATTTTGCTTCAGGGAAGTTTAGTATACACTGGTATAGGAGCATGTAAGAAAACGTGATATACCTTATTATACAGTCGGTGTTTCTTGGCAGTGTGATGGTGTCACAACATGAATAACAACACTGGACAAGATTTTCTCTGAAAGGCATGGAAAAATCAAACTGGTCTTGCCCTATATAATTCATGAATTTTGCAAAATTGAAATTTGGTGTAAGACTCCAGCAGCAATCTTTCGTTTCCTTGAATTTGAACTGACTGGATGCGACATACTCTTATAGATCCCCCATCATGCCAGGCGCCGGAAATCGTTGATGGCCAAAACTTGACAGCAAGTTTGAGAGCTGGAACGGGACACGTCATCGGCGGTCTGTACACGGAGCACTCCGTGTGTGCTGCCGAATGCCCGATCGGTTTTGTGCCGTCACGTGACTACATTCTGACATGCCACGACGGAGAATGGGTACCAACAGGAGAAATCCCAGAATGCATCAGTAAGCACACGACACCCTCTCCCCCATCCCCTTCCCTTCTGTCCCTGACATTCGCATATCGTCAAACCGGAAGCCATGGTACAATGCACTCACGTTACAACGACCACGGTTATTACGAAATTCTCACTACAACGAAATCAACGTTCAGGTTCCAAAATTCCATGCATCATTATACACTTTACTGTTCGATTATAACGAAATTTCGATATTACGAAAGAAAACTGCTATCAGTTTTCTTTATATCGAAGCAGTTTTCTTTCGTAATATCGAAATTTCGTTATAACCGAACAAATAAACAATATATAGAGCGGATAAAGTTCCAGCCTGAAGTTTTATTTCATTGTAACCGAAACTTCGTTAAATCCGTGTTATGACGGGAGCGCACACACATGTATTAAAAGAGAAGAAAATGATCTTGTATATTGTATGTGTAGCAATACCAGTATACTAATTACCATGTTCACGTTGTAAATTCATATCACTTACTGACGTCTTAGAACTATTTCAAAGCATTATATCTGTTTATCCATCTGCAAATGCAAAATAATACTTTTAAATCGAGATTTCCACCGTCATTAGATTACACTGTCATGTACTACACTAAGGTCAAGGGTCAATCCATCTTTCTTCGAGTAACAATTTCTTTTCATTCCAAAAGCGGTCACTTGTCAGCCTCCTTCTCTTGAGCCCATACCACACGGAAGATCCGACGCCCAAAACCGAACGTACTTCGTCGGAGAGGTAGGTACTTTGTATTTTGAATTAAAACCTGATTATGAAACGGTGTCATATAGAGATATACTTGCAAACTCAGCTTGAAAGAACAGAATGATCGGTTTTAAAGGAGATCTCAAGATGATTTTCAGACTATTGAATCTAAACATCTATAAAGTTATTGATTATACTTGGCACAGAGAATTAAACCGAATTTATAGTGATCGGGATAAGTAATAAGAATTATTTCAAAGTTCAAACAAAAGACAGTGAACGAGGATGATACATAAAAGCAACTGCACCATAGGGATACAGGATTGGGTGCTCATGGAAGTAGAACAAAATTCCTTGAATATATTACTGGAATATGTGAGTCTCTTTTGTCATAATCCGTGTTCAGTGTAATTTGTTTGGGTTTTTTCAGATTATCAGATTATCTACTTAAGGATCTCAATAAGATTTATTCCAAAAATCTACATATGGCACTATCTATTTATGTGCTGCATGATGTAAGATTATAAAAATCGTCTTTAATTCCCCTTCAAAGAAAATGTCCACCTGCTTTCAAATCGGTATAACAGTAAAACAATTTTACTTTCAATGATCATGGCAAAAATGTCATGTATGCCTGACATGAATTAAGAATGGTATAAAGAGGGAATTTTAATCTTGAAATGTTTTCACAAAACTACGATATGCCACAAGGTAAGCAGATTAGATAGGCTGAACAAGTTGTCACTCCTAATTCTTCAATCTATCACTCCATCACGGCCATCGTCTCTGAAGTATCAAAATGTTCGTAGAAGTGGTCGCTTCTCAGAAATTAACCCTTTGTCATGTGTGTTGGGCCTGGTTCGGCTTGCTGTTAATTGGTTTGGTGAAAATATACTTTTGAAATACATTTGTATGCTGACAATAAATACCTGGTTTTAGTTTCGCTCCCAAACACAGTGCACAACATTACAATGTAATTTTTGGCAGCAAAATGCAACTCGTAGCACACGCGGCACAGTTTAAATATTGCGTATGATGTCAGATGGATGTGCTGGCCATACAGGAATAATCATTACATCATAGATTCTTATCCCAGTAAATTAAAATACCAGCATGTTTGTCGGTACGAATGAACCCCGAATTTGCTTAGCGGGCATTGTTCGTACAATAACATCTCCATTGTCATAGTTTATGTTAAAGGACACCTCTGGATGATTTTCAGTTTTTTTCGTTTGAACAACTTTAAATTAGTTATACTGAGGACAGAGTTTAAGAATTTGTGATAATTGGGATAAAGAATAAGAATATTTTCAAAATTTTGAACAAATTGCAATGAACAAGGATGATGACATGGCAGAGTCACCATAAGAATGCATGAGTTGGGGCTCAAGGAAGCAGAACAAAAGAAGAAGGCATGCATAGATTATACACAGGTGAACTCGCAAGCAAGCAGTATTGTAATGGAATTACACTGCTGCATTTTCTGAAATAATTATGTGAATCTCCTATGTCATCATCCTTCTTCAGTGTAAATTGTTTAAGGTTTTTCAAAGTATTGTATCTCTGCTCAAGAACCACAATAAATTTCACAAATCTATACATGGAGTTGTTGATTTATGTACTACATGATGTGAAATTAAGAAAATCGTCTGGAATGTCCCTTTAATATTTGCTAATCAGGCGGTGAGTTATCGATGCGATAGTGGATATCGTCTGGCGGGAAAGAGCTGGCAAGTGTGCAACCCCCGCAACAACAGAGATGTTGACGGATCTTGGAGCGATCGTGTGCCTAGTTGTGTGGGTAAGTTGCTGTGCGGGCTGCGGGCCAAAAATCCTTGGCCATATAAACATTATGCCTCACAACATGTAGCCTTCGTATAAGTCGTCAGCCAAGGGAATGTCATGACGAAATCACTAGAACAAAAAGACTAACAGGTGAAGGGCGTGGTCATCTGTCTCACATAATACGTTATTACATTGTCAGCATTACGGGTTCTTCATAGGGCAACAAGTCGAAAAGCTGGTATGTGTGCTTTATTCTATAGGTCATGATTCCCGAAAATACATAAAGACAGAGTTCTTGCAGGCGTAAACAATCCTATACATCATCAAAGAACAGAAAACAAACATAATAACAGTAATTATTCGAATTGAAGTATACAATCTTCTTTCAGTTTAAAGATTATGAATCAAACCTGACTGCTTGAAGATTTATTTACTTGTTGATACAAGCAAGAAGTACGGTAAGTGTTCTTTTCGAGTAAAGCATGTTGGTTTTATTTTTGCCACCGTAATCCTACAACAACTCAATCAAATAAGCTCAGATCACTGTAAACTGAATTCGAGTGATTTGGGCAAGATACAAAGAGAATCGTTCCAAGGAAAACCAGATCAAAGGCATTGCAGTAATAGGTCAGGATCAACTTATGTTGAAAGGAGGGCTCCGACAAAAGCCTCAACACGAATTGATGATGATATCTAATTCTTCCGCAATCTTGACTCGTGAGTAGGAACACAATGTGGAGCAATATTTGAGTCCCTGGCACATTTTCGGCCTATATGCACCCCGCCCTTCTCTCTCTCTCTCTCTCTCCTTACATCTCTTCCCCTTTCCTAATACTGTATTTGGATTATGAATCCTTCTTAAACAACGAAAACATAATTTTCATCTTACGTTTTTATTCTTATTTTATTTGATCTGATTTTCCTTGTAGCCTGCAATAACAGATGAACCGATTTTTTTTCTTCAGAATGTTCAAATACCTGTTCAAAAATCCTGTATTAGAAAATGTATGTAAACGAATTGAAATTACACGTAGCATGATTGTCTTAAAGTTACTTTAAACGATTATACAAGTGAAAGATTTTAAGCTCACCTGAACCAAATGCTTAAGTGAACTAATGTTATCATTCCTCGTTCGGCGTCTGTCATGCGTAAACTTTTTGTTCACAAAATTTGAAAATTCTTAGGGAGGATCTTAATTTGTTCAATAAATGGTTTAAGATTCCTCAAACTTGAAAGCCCCAATATTGAGGGATCTTTATAAAATGATCGTCTTCTTTAGAACCCCCCCCCCCAAAAAAAAGAAGAAAAAAATGACAGAGATTTCATATACAGTCTACACTATGACTTTATGAGTCACATTGGTGGCTGCACTTTTAGGTGTGTTAATGACAGATCCAATATGGGGGGGGGGGCTAAATTGGTGCCAAATTTTTACATTTTCATCTTCTTGAAAACCCCATGGTGAATATTCACGAAGGTTGACAGGAAGCATCCCTGTTGGGTGATAGAGGATTAAAAAGAAATGGACCCCATGCTTCTCACCCCCCCCCCCCCCAAAAAAAATGATGATAATAATAATACAAAACATGATTTCTCTTGAGCAAGTTAGTATATTGGTAACCCTAGTTTCAAATTTGTTCATTTGGTGCTCCCCCCCCCACACGCACACACACGGACACACACAACGTTCAAAAAAGAGAATCTTCGAAGAAAAAAAAAATGTTTACTATCAAAAGCCAGAAATACTCTGAGAAATTATGATATAAATGCACGAATGCACTTTCAAGTTTGTTTATTGAAAATGGGGGACAGCGTGTAGAGACGACTAAAATTGGGGCCTGTTTTCACATTTTAATTTTCCTCAGGAAAGAGGGTGGTATAATTTTGTATAACACTGGCAGATATCACACTATAAGAAAAGATGTAGATTTAATTGTGCACCTTTTACCTGTGTCATACTGTGCTTATGTGAGAACCTTTACGAGTGCAATTTTTCACCTTTCACTCAGACCAGTGTCGCAATGGACGCACCATTCTGGTCTTTGGTCTTGCGCTCCCAGTGTGACACTGGTATAAAAGTGAAAAGTTAAAACTATTTTTCTTAGAGAATTTTGCCAGTTGGAGATAATGGATACCACATTACCCTCCCGGGAGTCCCCCAAAGCTCACCAAGTGCAATGTTTGCTATGTTTTCCTTGGGTAATAGTCTGCTAGGATTTGTGGAAGGTGATGATAATAACGCTGTCCTAAGCGTCCTGTCGTCTATTCATGCTTTGAGAGATGCTGTAAGCGCAACTTCCATTAAGTTACATTTCTGTCTTACGGTTATGTTCCTTTTTTATTTCTATTTTTCTCATTCATTTTGTGGTTTGTAGTGGTCACGTGTCCCTACCCAGGACGAGATCATTTAAGAAATGGACACGTGACATTCTCTAATAACTCGATGACCATCGGTACGAAGATGACACTGAGGTGCAGTTCCTTGTACACGTTGTTGGGATCGAGCGAGCGGGTGTGTCAGGCGGATGGGACATGGAACGGCACGCTCACGTCATGCCACAGAGAGAGTGCGTATTAAAGGGGTGACAACCATTGGGTAGAGATTAGAATTGGGCTTTTAACTTTTTGTGAGATACCAAGAAAACACATATGAGATAATGCAGAGCATACCATCCTGAGAGCAATTTTGTAAAATAAAGCAATCGTAATATAAGGTGGGTCCTACCTTTTATTGCAATTGCTCTATTTTACATATGTCATTCTTTTCAAAACCAATTTTTATCAAATAAACATAAAATTTCGCATGTAATTACATGATCTTTCATATTTCATAAGTGGTTGTCATTATCTCACCAAAAGAAAAAGGTTAAAAGCTTAAAGTTAGGTTTCAACCTAAACTACGATCCCTTCAAGATGAAGCCTTTTTTTTTACGAATGTCTATTTGATTTAAAATGATCCTCATCTTTACCAGATTTGACAGGACGAGAAGACGATTGTTAAATTGTGATACAAACAGTGTTGATGAATTCTATTGTCCCTTTCAAATTTGTGTTAATTCATTTCCAATACCGTAATAAATGCGAAAACAGAATGTAAACTCTCCCACACAAGCAAACACAAATTATAATACAAACGGCCTACAATAAAAAGTGTGAGTGGTATGATGGGGGATTCAGAAGGAGGTAAAAAAGAAAACTCTCGTGAATGTTACATTCCTTTTGTATTTAGAAAACTGTCAAAAGCACTAGAATGTTCCTACACACGATTTGGTATGTATATTTGCTATTGTAAAAAGCTACCTATTTTATGGAACATTGATGTCGTGTGTTTATTGTACCTGCACCAAGTACATGTAAATTATATACATACAGTGACTCCAACTCTCCCGTTTTCGACGGGAGATTTCCCGCCGATTTTTTTTTTTTTTTTTTTTTTTTTTTTTTTTTTTTGCAAAATCTCCCGTTCTCCCGCTGGAGATTTGATTTCTCCCGCCCTGGCTCTGTGTCTCCCGGTGGAAAGGATTTCTTACTTATTGCTATCGTATGTTGAAAAAATAAGCCTTAGATAGCACCCGAGAACATCTAGAATCCTAGGAACTTCGCGCTTCGCACACATCAACTTGGAGTCTCCCGTTTGCTAGGGGTTTCGGGCGGGAGAATCTCAAGATCAGAAGGTGCTTGGGCTTGGAGTCTCTGTACATATATCTAAACGTGCTGAAAGTCATTTTCTAGTTTGTTTGATTGATTGCTCATTGTGCTTTTTTTTTCAGATTACGAATGCAGAGCGCTCGGTAACCCAATCCGCGGGTCAATGTACTCTCTGAGTGGAGGAGAGGAAGTAGAACCTCAGTTCAGGATCGGCGAGACGGTGTACTTCCGGTGCGACAATCTTGTGAACGAAAACAACGAACCTCGCTACGAAATGGTCGGGTCCAAGCAAAGATTCTGTAATAGAAATGAAGAATGGACCGGAGAAATGCCGAGATGTTTGGGTATTAAATTAACAAAACTTCAAAATGTCATAACTTCATAATGTTTCATCCGATTTCAGTCAAATTTTTATTAGATTAACTTACATTTGGACTGGATTGCCCCTTCAAAGGCTAAGAAAATTTGGTGGGGACGACCTCAATGCTGTCTGCTCATGGCAGCCATTCGAATGAGAGACATCTCTAAATACTGTAGTCACTTTCCATGACTGGCATAGAGATCGTGCCGAGTTTTACGCTCATTTGACATGAACGCAAGATTATTTAAGAAGAAATCCACCTCAAAAGCAAATGAACTTTTATTCAATTCAATTCAAAGGTTTTATTTTCACTTCTTTCAACAGAATGTATGGAAAGTATAAATTCGACATGCATTTGTAGGAATAATATATAGATAGCAAAGAATAACATTTGTCAGTAGTCATTACAAAGTAAGGCATTTTTCGAAAAACATATTTATACATTCTGCGAAAAAGGGGGAGGTACCCACTCAAAAGACTGTGCTTGTACTATGTGGCCACCTCACAGGGAGAAAAAAAAATAGGCGAAGAACTTAACTACAAGTGTGCGGGATAAACGAAGGGGAAAAGGGGAGGGACGGGGGAAACAGAAATAGAAGTAAAGAGACGAGACAATTAAAAATAAAAAGCTTTAAAAGAAAAAAAATAATTACTACAGAAAGGTACAAGAATGACAGAATTCATATGAGAAGTAAGGAAGATGTGACATTTTGAAATTTCACTTTTTTTCGGAAAATATTTCTTGACCAGTCCTTATGAATATTCAAATGAGTGAGCTGATGTCATTATCCTCACAATTTTTCATGTATCTTCCACAAGAAATTTGATAAAATCTTTATTTTCAGCTATGCGATAAAGCATATATCCATACCAAGTTATATCAGAGTTTATGTTGGTTCTTTTTTATTTTGGGTGGTTGTAAGACAAATTTTGTATTTATGCAGCTGAAATTTGAGATTTTGTCATTTCTGTAAATAACATGAATAAGAGATTGTGAGAGTATGACATCGTAAACTTGCTGATTTGAATATTAGGACTGGTCAAGAATTTTTTTTCGGAAAAAAAGTGAAATTTCACAATGTCATATCTTCGTTATTTCTCATCCGATTGGGGTCATTTTATCATTGTTTTTTGGGCAATGTTTTTCTTTTTCTTTTAAAGTTTTATTTATTTTGGGGTGGATTTCCTCTTTAACATAGAATAAAGGAAAGTAAAACCCCAGATAATGTGGATTGAGTGAAAGCACCAATATGAATAGAGAATTTATCCGTTAAAGGGTGAGAAAAATCAATCGATTCAAGTTATAAATTCGTTAGATATACAGAAAATTCTAGATATATTTCACTTTGTTATGTTAACAATAGTTTATGTCAGTAACACGTTGATGGAGAGTAAGGATTTCCTGAAATGTAACTTTGTGGAATTTACCTTCTACACTGTTCTAAGATTTTTTTTCTTTATGTTATCGTCCGTAATAACTTCATAAGGTATTTCGTTACCCAGCAGAGACAGTGCCAAAACTTCGAATATAATTTTTGAACAGATTGTCAGATTTTCCTAAAATTTTTCATTGATGTATCTTCCTAATATTGATGCTTTTACTCACTAAACATTCATATTTAGTTGCAACTGATTGACAAATTACCCTACATCGACATATAAGGGCAATTTGTCAATCAGTTGCAATGGAAACATCTCGATGAAAGAATTTCATGAATTAGAACATTCATATTTAGGTTTTGGTTTCCTTTTATGCTTTTGAAGCACGTTTCTCTTTCACATATACTCAAATCTGTTACAGAACGGCACGAGTTCGATCCAGCACCCATCGTCAACCAGGGTTTGGGAGAAATTTTCGACGAGATCGCCGTTGAAAGTAGCTCATGGGCATCGAACAACGACACTAACAGGGCTGGGAGCAGACGTCGACGTAGCATTGACCTTAACATCCGCCGGGGCATCGACATCTGGTTCGCCTTCGACTCGTCGGGGAGCATCGGGGATGAAAACTTCAAACTTGCCAAACGATTTGCGAAGAGTCTAGTTTCAAAGGTATTCTATGTTGTTTGCTGGGTTTTTTGTTTGTTTTTTTGTTTTTGCCTTTTTTGCTTTATTTTGTTTTCATTTGTTTGTTGCTGTTTTTTTGTATGTATGTTTGTTTGTTGCTGCTTCTACTGCAGCTGGGCTTTATTGGGCTGCGTGACACAGAATCAAAAATGGACTTGAAAAAGCTGGCCTTTCTAGAGACTTTAATCATCATATAATTACTTATATTATGACCTGTCATTCCACTGAACTTCATTCACTATATGTAATTCTCTGCTAATGTTGCATCTGCTCTTTTATCATCACATTGTGTACATACATTGTCACCATGGTTAGGTTGTCACCATCATGACCATGGTCACTGACTTGCTGTTCTAACACTAGGATCTACAAATTCATATCTTCCGCTTCCTGAATACACAATTGTTTAAAAGTCACGAAAACGCTTTTGTATAAATTATGATAATCGTATCAATATTAATATAAAGTATAATGTATAGATAAAGATTTAATCAAAATAAATTGAATTAAAGATTAGACTAGCAATAAAAAAGTATAATGCATACACATACACACACACACACACACACGCATATACATTCAACAAAAAAAAGAAGGTAAACACTTTTTCGAGGTCATATTTTTCATAGAAGATTTCGATGAAAATCAATGTATTATATACCATATTAAAGGTAATTTAATTGGCTATCATGTTTGTAGGTTAATTTAAAAGGGAACTTTACGCATAAGTGAAGACATTCATTCTTGCCTGCCAAGGCACAAAAGTAAAAATTGCAAAATTTGACAAGTTGTCTTTCATTTGGCAATGCCCTTCAAGATAACAATGACAACACAAAACCAGTTTATCACAATGAGAGACATGACTGAAATAGCAAAAACAAAAGTTTGTTCTCTTTATCTCTTTATAACATCAAACAAAAAGAAAATGGGAAACTAAAAGTGGATAGTCAGAATTTTCTGTCACTTTGAACTTCAAACGACATAGGGATAAATGGCATAAAGATGATTAAATGAACAGAATTTCTTTTTTTACTCATTTTATATAGTAATTTAAGGATTCATGAGATAAATTTAAGACCAAATATCATCTAAAATTGTCCTCGTTTGAAAACAAATTCAAATTTCTACCATTTTTGTTAATATTGCTTCTTCTCTTATTTCATTTGAATTTGGGTTTGACCAAAGATTCTTCATTTTTTCTCCTTTATTTTTGGCCTTTGTTGATATTTTGGGCTTCAAAGATATCATAATGAGCAAAGGTTTATTTTTGCAACTTAATTAATGTATCTAATTGTGTTAGATTTGTCTTTTGTTATTATTGTAGTATGGAAGAGCACTTGCAGATGAATGACAACTTGTTCATTTTTTCATTTTTTGCTTTTGTGCCTTTGAAGAGAAAAACAAAGGTGTTCACTCATGCTAAAAGTTTCCCTTTATATTGACCTACTAGACTGATAACCAATTAAACTACCTTCAATATGGTATATAATACATTAACTTTTAGCCAAATATTCTATGAGAAATATAAACTTGAAAAAGTGTTCACTTTCTTTTTTTGCTGTATATATATATATATATATATATATCGACAGAGAGAAGAAAAGAAGAAAAGATAAAATGATATAATGTGTGTTTATATAACATAGTAAATGACCAACCATCATGTCTTTTGAGGATTCAGCATGCAGAGAATGTGAAATGCAGCAGCTAATGTGAGTGATGTGCTGCTAAAAACAATGTTAATTAATTGATTCCTCCACGTTGTCTGCAGGATCTCATGCGTCAATTTCCCTATATAATTCTTTCTCTGCTTGATAACTCACAGATATCTCAAAATGGATCGCTAGGGGGAGCCCGCATAGGTGCGTTGAGGTACGCGAGCCAATCGGATATTGCCTTTGGACTTCAGAGCGGCCGTACGACGGATCGAGTGAAACGTCTCATTGATGATATCACGTACAAACATGATAGAATAGGTCAGCTTGATTTTAATCAGATGGGCGTCTTCCTGCATGCTCAGCCCTGATATGATGTTTATACTATGCAGATACACATTAAATCTTGATTCCTGCAGTCGCTGATAACTGATAGCGGTTTAAAACACACACACACACACACACACACACACACACACACACACACACACACACAACGAATGTAGCCAGTGATGCTGTGGAAAAAAAAAACGTTCTTGTACTTCGATACCATGTTGAGGTTTCATCGTTACATGATACTTTCGGAAGAGTTTAAGGCAAAAATGACAAATTGGATGTCCAGGAAAATCTCACCATCCACAAGGGTTATCCACGAAACAGCTACCGTATTAAAGGACGAGTATTGAAAGCATGAAACTATGCTATGTGCTGACGTCCAATAGCACAGTTTCTGACTAGCGTGAGGTCACTGAATTTAGTAAAGTCACTGTGTTCAGGTCTATTTTTTTTTTTGAAGTTTTTCTTTTATTATATCAATCATTTTGGGGTATTGTTGCGATGTAGATGATCCAAATGAGATCTCAAGATGAATGAGATACTTATTAGTAATCCAGGTCCGATCAGTTCCAATGTTTAAAACAGCCAAAATAACAAAAAGATTGTGAAAACATTCGCTGAATCAGGTCCAGTGTTAAAACAGCAACAATTGGAAAAAAATAGTAAAACATGTGTCATAAAAGTAATAATAATAATGATAATGATAATAATGATAATAATAATAATAATAATAATAATAACAATAATAATAATAACAATAATAACAATAATAGCAATTTCTTGTTTATCGAGGGTAGCCTCTTCAGTGGTGTCACTGCTCTCCCAGAGGGCCCTGCTATTATCATTACCCCAGCGTTGCCAGGTACCTATACGAACGGTCTTGTCCTCGAAAGGGAATCGAACTCGGGTCCTCAAATTGGGAGTCGGAGTCATATCTACTATGCCACAACGCCCACAGTGTTGATTTTGAATTTGTGATCGAAATGAGTATATGAATATAAGAACGACCCAAGTCCATGGAAGACCATTTCGAGTAAACTAAAAAAAACTTCATATCTTTTTTTATTTGTCCAATAATATTCTATTTAACTGTGATGGGAAGGCAACATTGTATATACAGATTAGAACATATATTATTATGACAATTAACATTTACATTAATTGTGGAGAGGCCATTTTGTGTGGTGGACTTGGGTCGTTCTTTGATTCATATAGACTTGGGTCGTTCTTTGATTCATACACATGATATTCTGCTATAGAGATGAGAGAAGGATGAGAGAGGGCGCTATTATATGAATGTAAGAATGACCCAAGTCCTTCATTCTTACATTAATATAAGATTTAACTCATTCATTTCAGGCACTTCCGGGGGTAATTAGGATTCATCATTTATACACAAGATGAGTCCATGCATAAGCTACAATTTCCCATGTCAAACTGAATTTGGCCAAAAATTGGACTTGGGTCGTTCTTATATTCAGGTCTTCAAATGCTATTATCGTTTCTGATGGAAACTTTTAATTGGAGATCAGAATTATAGCGTTTGTTGAATTATTTGTTTCAGGTTCAGGAACCAGTATTTTTGATGCCCTTGAGACGATTAGGACGCAGGTATCAATCGGCTTAGAATCTCAACCTGCATCGTTGACGAACAAAAGATTCCTCTTCCTAATCACCGACGGTTAGTAATTTACGTTTGAAGTTGGTTGAAAGTGTGGGTGTTGTTGTGTTGCTTTTATTTTCTTTTTTCTCATACAAATTAGGTAGGCCTGCATCCAGTGCCAACATCTTTCTCTCTTAGCAATGGAACTCCACCCCTTATGACTTTGATACAGGCTTACCAAGAACCGGAGCAAATCGACTTAACGGTCTGAATGCATGCCTTTTATTATTTTTTGCTCGGTCAAAAGATATCAGAAAATCTCGTCTCACTCCCCTTC
Source organism: Diadema antillarum (assembly GCF_040938485.1). Classification (NCBI taxonomy): domain Eukaryota; kingdom Metazoa; phylum Echinodermata; class Echinoidea; order Diadematoida; family Diadematidae; genus Diadema; species Diadema antillarum. The sequence continues at coordinate 2,297,727 of NW_027271040.1, read as the reverse complement.
CAGACTGCATACCTATTTCAAATTAATAGGTATAGGCAACAAACTCAGTTTTATTTTCTTGTTTATTACTGTAGGAATACACTGTACTGTGTACAACATGTTGTCGACGTGCACGCTGAGCAGGCTCAAATCCAGGATCCCTAACATTCTCTATACCCAATCCACTACGACGCAGTGACCTAATCAATATCTTCCCACATAGTCTGGGTGACAGAGGCTAAACATTGTTTTACTGTCCGCCTGATTTTACCCCATTTCAATTGGACGATGCAATCATTCTTGCATCAGGGTTTTGAGATATTCAAAATGGCCGCCAAACTGGCCGCCAATATCTGAAATTCTTGTATTATGTTGTATATGAGATGAAGTTTGACCTTATCCAAAGGGTGGAGAATCCAAATCTGATGATGTAACTTTTGCATTTTTGAGGATTGTGAGATATTCAAGTTGGCTGCCAAAATTGAAATTCCCATGATTATATTTCCCTATAAATGGTGAAAAGTTTGAAAAGGAAATAGAAGGTTTTTTTTGTCCTCAATCTGAGGGTCTTCATTTAAAATCAATTATTCGTAGTCATGCAGAAGCCAACACAACCACATAATCATTGCAATTGTATAGTTCAATTTACTTCAAATGAAACTTTTGTGTGTAACGGCTTTTATCATCTATTGCTCGAATACCTCCTTTTGGCAATATCTTTACAATAAAACAGAAACTTATTTGATTTCATTTACAATAAATGATGCAGGAATACGCTGATTTCTGTATTTTCCATGTATTGCATATTCAATAAAATTGACTATTGAATTCATAAGAACATAGTCCTTACAAATTCCATACTCGATTACTATAATTTTCTCATCTACAATAATAGTTTTATCTTGAACAACTAACTAAAGACAATAATCCTTTCTTAGATAGAATTATGTCTGATTTTCGGACAGTACAATGATTAATGCACTAAAGGTGCATTTTTATTTCAAAATTTACACTGTGCATTTGTTGTTATTCTCTTTTTCAGTAGATTATCTTTGAAAGGTAAAATATTATCTATTATTTTGAAATCAAACTGTTTTATCATACTGAATTTCAATTTCGACAATTTAGAATCAAATATTGACATCCAATCAAAATATACAGCAGATCGAGTTCACGTTGACATATTTGGTTCTGACACTTTCATATATGTTACAATAGTACAGTACATTTTAGCTTTTTTCCGAGAATAACAGGGCGTCACGGGGGGGGGGGGGGGGGTGCGTTGGGTGCGAACGCACTCCCCTTCAGACCAAAAAAAAAAAAAAAAAAAACAAATCACCACTTCAGTCTGCGAGCGACTTCAACGCCGGACGCTAAATATTCTTGCTTTTTATTGTTTTATTTTTTCAGTTTGCACAAATAATTCGTGGGCAAAAACAATTCGCACCCTGGGTTCTGGCAGCACTGATTATATACATATCTACTACTATTCTACAGTGTTTACTATTTATCGACCGTACTGTACATCCCTACGGTACGGAGCACGTACACGTTTGCATGTACGTGTACTATTTATGTAGGGTCTATGTACAGCACGTTACTTCTGACCAATCCATATTGATAATGCAAGCCCAAGTGCGAGCCTTAGCCTCATCTAAAAAAAAAATGGAGGGGCAAGTATATCATTTTGCCCACCCCCTCCCATGATTCCAGAGACGAGAAGATTTTCTTGCTGTTTGACAGAAAAAAAAAGAAGTTGCCCCCATAAAAACACTTGAGGGGTAAGCATATTATAATTTTGCCCCTACCCCATGATTAATAATTCCCAAGATGAGAAGATTTTTCTTGCTTTTTGACAGAAAAAACGTTGCCCCTATAATATTGGAGGGGCAAGCGCACCATTAATTGCCCACCCCACATAATTATAATTCCCGAGATGAAAAGATTTTCTTGCTTTTTTTGATAGAAATCTGTCTAATTATTTCATCCAAAGTGTGCACCAGGTGGCAGGTTGCTGAATTTCAATTCTAAAAATGCAAAGTCTCTCTCGTGTGGGAGGGGGATACCCCTTCCCACACCCTCCCCCGTTCGGTCTATTTTCCATGGACTTAATACACCTATAGATTGACAGATTTATACAAATGTTTCATCGAAAGTGTGCACCAGATCTGCCACTTAACTTTATAAAAATTCAAAAGTTCCGTCGTGGGGGAAGGGATATTAGCTCCTTTCAATTAACCCTTTCCCACTGGCATTGCAAAAAGGGGGCGATGGGGTAGCCCCCCCCCCCCCTCCCCTAAGATTTTGTCCGGGGATTTAGAAGGCGAAAAAATTATAATCGAATATGGGAGAGGTATCTTGCCACCCTCCCATTGCCTTGTTCCTTCTATAGAATTAGTACACTATGGGAAATGACAATTTCCGAATTTTCCACAAAAAGTGTGCTTTAGATCGCTTTATTTCAGTTCTAAAACTTAAAAGCTCCGTCGAGCGAGGGTATCCCCCTCCCACATCCTCCCCCTAAACTCTACCCGAAACTCACTATACTTTGTACATACACAGAGATGATGCGCACTCGGAATAAGAGCCATTAACACCTCAATGAAAAAAAAAAACAAACCTTTTTGTTTAAATTATTATTTTTGGGAGGGGGCTGGAAATTCAAGTAATGCACCAAAAGTATCGCAAGTGGGACTGTTTCAAGTCGACAAAGCACACAAAAACCTGCATCAAATTGCACCATTTACAACATCAAAATGCAAAAGGTTCTCACCATGGGAGGGGGACACCCCCTCCCACCCCCTCCCACACCCTCCCCCTCACTCACTCCGCTCGCTCTTGCTTGGTCGCGTTCATGATATTCAATGTAAATATTAAAACCGGAAGTTTATTTAATGATACTATTTTATAGAAAAATTGTTCAATAATAATCTACATCAAAATATTCTGCTCCTTAAACAAGTGGGACTGCTTCAAGTCGATAAAACACGCAAAAACCTGCATCAAATTGCACCATTTACAACATCAAAATGCAAAAGGTTTTCACCATGGGAGGGGGACACCCCCTCCCCCTCGCTCACTCCGCTCGCTCCTGCTTGGTCGCGTTCATGATATTCAAGTAAAAATATTAAAACAGGAAGTTTTATTGGATGATACTACTTTATAGACACATCAAAATATACTGCTAACTTGAACGAGTGGGACTGTTTCATGTCGATAAAGCAAGCAAAAACATGCTCAAAATTGCACCATTTACAACGTCAAAATGCAAAAAAAAGTTCTCACATATGGGAGGGGGTGTACCCTCCCCCTCGCTCACTCCGCTTGCTCCTGCTTGGTCGCGTTCATGATATTCAGGTAAAATATTAAAACAGGTAAGTCTATTTGGATGATACTATTTTACAGACAAATTGTTCAATAATATAAATCTACATCAAAATATACTGCTACCTTAAACGAGTGGGACTGTTTCAAGTCGATAAAACGAGCAAAAACATGCATAAAATTGCGCCATTTACAACATCAAAATGCAAAAAGTTCTCACCGTTGGAGGGGGACACACCCTCCCACAACCCCCCCTCGCTCGCTCCGCTTGCTCGGGCTCGGTCGCTTCGCTTCCTCGCATACTAACACCCAAAAAATAAGATGAAATCCTAGCTACGCCGGTGCCCTTTCCCCGCTTGATTTCCCTTAAAAAACACTAAAAAGTGTGGGGATTGAAAGCTTCCTAAATTCCGAATGTCTGTCAAAAAAAAAAAATCTTTATATTAAATGTCAAAACGCACCCCTCTTGTAAAAAGGCTGGTGACGCCCCAGCAATGACATACTTTTTGACACTTCAATTATCTTTTAACTGTTCATTTCATTCTCATTTTTATGATTACTTATTTTATGCAACCAAGAAAAAAGTATAAGTTTCTGACGCTGAAAAACAAAAACAATTAACAACAAGTTATCAGACTGCAAACTATATTATCAACTTGGGTTTTATCAACCCAAAAATCTGTTTACAATTACATCATACGCTATTTTTATTGCAGTATTACTAATAAAGCATTTCTTTTCCAAATTTGATATTAATGTTGAGCCATAAAAATTCGTCACTAATATCCCTTACCTGCAACAAATCCATTTGTCGCATTTCTGCCCAATGAATCAATAAACTTCATAAAATGAGAAGTTTCATGTTTCTTGCATGAAGAAAACATACAATGTATCTTTTGAAAAGCAATATCTCACAAAACATGTTGGAGGTGTTGCAGTTTTCTGAAGCCGAAAATTACCATTTTAAAACATTTTTCCCAGGGGCGAGGATGATTAAAACATTTGAGACAGCCATGCAATCTGAGTTCTGTTAGGCAATGAGGTGGTGAGTTGGCTCAGTCGGTAGCGCGTCTGCCTCAGACCCAAGCGACCCAGTCTGGACTGAGCAATGTTGTGTGTAATCATACCGTCTCCTCTAGCAAGAGGCAAAACAATCTGTCCTTCGGATAGAATATAAAATGGAGGTCCCGTGTGTAAGAGAGTCACAACTCATGTACGTAAAAGATCCCGCTTTATTCATCGCAAAGAGCAGAGTGTTAACCCGGTGAAGTGCCCCGCCCCACATCCAACTGGACTCCAATGTAAGACAAGCTTAGCATAGCTGAATATGGACTATCAAGCTTCCCAGATGAAAAATGAACAAACAGACAAGCAAACAAAGCCCATTTGATCAAAATGGCCGTGTAGATATTTTGTAATCAATATCTAAAAAAGATATTAGGCGCCAATTATTAATCATTTCTTTGTCAATGAGTCAAACGTTTTTAATGTGCACAAATTTAACAGACATCCCTGTGGACAAGCAATGAATGTGGCACGCAAAGATTCAAGTTGTTGGGGGATTCTTACAGAAAAAGAATGCATTGAAGCTTTGATGTCGATGGACAATAACAAATCCCCCGGCAGTGATGAAGTGGTGAATTTTATGAGACATTTTGGGTTTATATTAAAGACTAGCTTGAATAAAGGGAATAGAAATGGTATACTGTCCGATAGCTAAAGACATTCTATATTGATATTGTTGTTTGAAAAGGGTGATAAGCTAAATCTTAAATGGGAATTTTTTTTTCCAATGTAATGAAGTTAAATTTCTGCAAATATTCATCAGAATTAGGCAATCGGTGGTCTGAATGGTATAAATTGCTGTATAAATAGATAAATCTCTTCTAGCATGCATTTTCTCACCAACAATAACTTTGAATTTCTTCAAAACAGCATTGATCTCTTTCTCTTAGCATTGTGCGATTCTAACTTCAAAGAATATTTCGATAATTGTCCTCTTCCTTAAATCCATTTTGCTCTGGATCGAACAAAAATACCTCTATACTTGACTTTATGTAATTTTTCAGATTTCATTTTAGTTCTTCTTAATTCTTGTATGTTCCTCTCTGAGGGTCTCCATCAACTGTTTTTTTTTTCAGTCATATTCAAATCTTGCTGAAGTTAAAGTAATACTGCTTTCTTAGTTTTTGCTTATATTTTGCATATTTTTGTGTAAGTTCCTTTATTTTGATCTTCATGATCTTACACACACACACACACACACACACACACACACACACACAAAAGATCTTGATAACCTATTTCGGAGGTACTGGATACGAATCTGGATGAAACAACTCTCACATCCCTCGGGATTTTGAGGCATCCAAAATGGCTGCCAAAATTGAAATTCCTGTATATTTTATAAATTGGGAAACGGGCGTGAAGTGTTACCTTACTCAAATAGTGGCGAATCCTAATCTACATGATTGCAACATTTGTATTCTTGAGGATTTTGAGATACTCAATTGGATGCCAAATTTGAAATTCCCATAATTATGTTATCTTATTAATGGTGAAAAAAATGGGGGAAAAAGATGGTTATAACCCATTTCAGGGGTGCTGGATCCAAATATGGATGAAACAATTCGTGCATCCCTCGACTTTTTGAGTTATCCATAATGGCCACCAAAAATTTAATTTTGGTATAAGTATGTTTTTATAAAATGTAAATGAATCGAAAATAAATGGATAGTTTTAACCTATTTCGAGGATATTGAGGGTGCTGAATTCAAATTTGGTTGATGCAACCCTGGCATCATTATTCTTTTTTAAAGATATTCAAGATAGCCGCCAAAATGGATATCAAAATTCTTGAATATCTCAAAACCCTCCATGTTTAAGAGTTGCATCAGGTAGATTCGGGATTCAGCATCCTCTAATTAAAAAAGGGTAATACCATCATTTCGAATGGAATAATTCACCATTTATAGGGAAATGCTTCAATTTGAATTTAAATTTTGGCGGTCTTCTTTTATATTTATATATATATATATCTATATATATATATATATATATATATATATATATATAATCCTCGGTACAAGAGTTGCATCAACAAGATTTCGGTTTCTGCACCTCGAAATAGGGTAAACCCATCAAATTATTATCATTATTAGTTTTTTTTTTTTACAATTTAAACGGAAAAAGGCTTCCCTACTTATTACAACTGAAATTTTGTCGGCCATTTTGGACATCTCAAAGCAGGAATACAAGCGTTGCCATATCCATATTCGGATTCAGCACCTTCGAAATAGGTTAAAATCATAAAATCTTTTTTACTTTTCATCATTTAAAAGTAAATATAAAAAGATTTTAACTTTCGGGGGCCATCTTGAATATCTCTGAATCCTCAAGATGCAATTAGAGTTGCATCATCTAAAGTCGGGTTCACACCCTTGAAATTCAGTAAAACTTAATTTTTGTGTCATTTCTTTTTTACCATCTACTAGTATATGGAAATGCAAGTACTATAGGAATTCAGATTTTGGCCACCGTTTTGGCGGCCATCTTGAACATTTCAAAAGCTCCATGATTCAGCAACCTCGAAATAGGAGAAAACTATCCAAAAAAAAAAAAAAATGGGCAGACGGTTGAACAAGTTTAGGCCCAAATTCTGACATTGATACCCAGATCGTCATAACTGGTCTTTCATATTTTTTTTTCTGTATGTATGTATACGTGTGTGTGTGTGTGTGTGTGTGTGTGTGTGTGTGTGTGTGTGTGTGTGTGTGTGTATGTGTGTGCTTGGCACGTATCAGGCATGAACAACATGGGCGGCAAACCGGATCACATTGCCGATGAACTGAAGCGAGACCATCGTGTGGAGATCCTCTGCATCGGGTTGGGGCCACAGGTGAACAAAGAGAAGCTGGCGGCCATCGCCTCCATGCCACATAAACATCACATTTACTATCTGGAGGACTACGTGAAACTGGACGAGATCGTACGCAATATCACCAGTTCTGAAAGAGGTGCGTACTAGATTCTCGATACAGCACTGATCATCCACGTCATGTACAGCGTTGAATTTCAGGCCCGTAACTAGGAATTTTTATCGGGGGGGGGGGGGGGTTATAATGAGGAAAGTGGACCTTGTTAGTTCAAGTTTACATGAGATGTGACTTCAATTCCGTTTATATGCACACACTAAGCAATACAAAGGGGACTCAAAATGCTGGCAAAAAAGGGGAGGGTCCGCGGAACCCCCTGAACCCCCCCCCCCCCCCCCCCCCCAGTTATAGGCCTGAATTTAGAGGAGAATTCTGGACGAATTCTAGTTGGACAAATACAAAAGAGGTTAATTTCATACTTCAGCTGAACAGTGAACATACATTTCATCACATCAAACAAATCTTGCTAATTTCAACAAAACACTTATAGGCAGTCATTGTGCAAACAATGCAAACATGCGGGAACGTATGCAAACAAGCTAGTTGATGATGTCTCCGCCTCACAATTTTTCTTTCTTTCTTTCTTTTTTTGTGGTAAAATGCAAATATGCGAATAAAGCTCCGTCTGAATTCCTTATTTATCTGACTGATCATCATGTTGAGGTTAGTTAGCCAAGGAGTAACATTCTTTTAAATGGTTACAGCAGAAAAATCTAAATTTATTTCTCTGTGTTTATGCGTGGTTTTTTTTTTCCGTACACGATCAATAGAAAGTTGTCCGGTGGTTATATCAGTAGCTCCTCATTTGCATATCAATAATCATTTTTTTCCAGAACTGTGTTGCTCAAAGGCATAATAATTTCCTGAATTCCCACGTTTTTAACCCATTTTGATCAAAATTTCACTGTCGGTCGTACGAAGTTATACGGTTTTCTTTTCAGATTAACTTTGAACTGAACGGGAATTCCGTTTAAACATTAGAATACATATTCAAACAACCAGGTTGTTAGGGTTTTCATTGCCATCAGACCTAACTGAGGTAACTGTTGTCATGGAAATTAATGTTCCAAATATTTTCATGAAATAGTTATATAGATAGCAACTACATTATGCAAATTGGACGCCATCTGTTAAAATCAACGTGAGCATGGTGTGGAATTGTATGATGATAATCAGGATGCTTCCAACAAACGCCCGAAAAAAAAAATTGAATGAGCAGACTTCAGAGAAAGACTCAGAGATCTGTGAGATTAATAAATCTCTAAGTTTTGATGCTGTTACTACGAATGTGCACACTCCTCTTTGTGTTAAAGTAAGTTACGGAATATTATTATCTTATCTCCATCTCAAGTGGGATGTGTGGCACCAAAATCGAAACGTAGCAATTTTTCAAGAGAAGTTCACCCTTCCAGTAATTTCCAGTGTGCTCTGTATTTCTTAAATATATCTACATTAACATGCGTTTCTATTTTTTATTAAGTTGACTTTAGTAATTATGGTCGAACCCGGCAGAATAATACAGAAATCATCAAACACAGGACATAATAATAATGTTTTTTTTTTCAAAGTTTCACAATGTTTTTCAGACTTTAAGATCATAGGAGATGTCAGCAATGCCTTATCCATGATGACATCTTTTCTGCAAAAATTTATTGTATGAGGTTATTCAGTCCAGACGGCACAAATCGTTGGAGGACTATACATATTTATGCATAATCATGATTTGTGTGCAGGACGAAGGGTGACCGGGGGCGTGGGGGCGTGGGGGGCTTTTCATGAAGCGTTTCGTCCGAAAAACTTGTCGGACAAAAATTTACTCTCAGTCAGTCAGACGCAAGGATTTCAGTTGCTCATAACAGTTTGTCAGGAAAAAAATACAATCTGACAAAACGCTTGGTGAAATGCCCCTCCCCCCCCCCCCCCCGAAACTAACGACAATAATTACCCAAATCTTATATAGGGTTGTACACAATTATCAACATGGTGATGACTGTTTTGAGAAAGAAAAAATGTAAAGTGGCTTTCTTATCGTATGTCTAAATTTGATGACTCTTCAGGAACTTGATAATATAGTTTATTGCGATTAGAAATGTGTGAACTTTTTATGAAATATTTTGTTATGACAATGTCTAATGCTAAAATAAAATTAGAGTACCCGTTACTGCTATATGCAGAAATCACTGAGCATGCTATGTCATGGTGCCAGTTTTAGCACTATCTTATAGAAGCAGGGTTATGAAAGATGGACAAGAGTGACGGGGCACTATATCACCACTCGTACGCCTTCGGCTCTTTAGAAAGTTACCAAATAAAAAATCAAACAAAGAATTCAAAAACGTACACATCAAGGCCCAGGTCTTTCAAAAGGTTCTGCCCAGGGGAGGAAGTTGATCATTATATTAGCTCTTGACCCAACCCGAATACTGCCCCAGCCCGAGCCCGCTGGCCTCACACACCCACACTCCCACACCCCCTCCCCCCCCAAAAAAAAATCAATCAAACAAACAAACAAACAAACAAATTTAACAGAACAGAACAAACCAATAAAAAGTTTCACATGTGTGAGTATTACTATCTGTCTTCGTACATATGTGCAGCAATGTGTTAGGAATTTCTTCCTTAGTTTGTTGTTCATTCGTTTGTTCGTTTGTTTGTTTAATTCTTTCTTTCTTTAGGGGACTAAAGAGTAATGTTAGAATCATATGAGGCGATTATTAGGCAAGTGATCTTTCTCACTGAACAGATTACACTAAGTGCGGGAAGGCTGGCACTAACTTTGAGGAGCCGGAAGCGATGAAAGCTGGTAGCGGTGAATATCCCTGGATGGCGGCCATTTACAAAGATAACAAGAACGGCGATAAGGTAATTTGTTATATTAAATGGGTCAGTCAAATACCGGTTAGTGATTGGCTAAACACAGTCACGTGATGGAGGCACATTGGTCATGTTCGCCCATGGGCAGAATGTTTTTGTTATATGTTTTCCCATGCGAAAACATTTTCTCGTAACAAATGACAAACGATACCATACGATTGAACGATAATTTTTTTCACGCAATCGATAGGATAAATTCGCTTATTCCATACAATGTGATAAAGCAGATGACCGATTATTGTTTTGTTTGTTTTTGTTTATTATTGTTCCATATTCCACATTTCAACAAATACATAAAACATAAACATCACAATACAAAAGCCTGGATGAATTGTCAAGTACAGCTTATAAGACAATAAAACATGTAGGGTGTAGATTCCCAGATGCGGATGTGAGATTATTTCTTACTTGGTATATGTAATTAAAGGAATGACAATTTGTGAATGGGAGAAATATAAACGCCGAAAAGTAAAAAGAAAAAGAAAAAACAAAGAAAACAATGTCCGCGGCACAAGACTTCTTGAGAGTTGCGTGATCACCCGAGCGAGGTACAGGTCAGATGCAGTGTACAATAGCAGAGATACCAAATGTGTACACAGGAAGTTCAGGAGATAATACAGAAATCACGAGCGAGGCACATGTTACATAATCGATAATGTCAGTAATGTGAAGTATGAACAGAGAATGTCGAGGAGGATTGAAAAATAGTTATAGATATAAATTCAGAAAAACTAGTTTAAGTTTATGCTTAAATGAATAAAGAGACTGAGATTGGATTATTTCTCTATCCAACTCATTCCAAAATTTAGGTCCTGTAGTGGTTATTGTTTTTAAAGCAGATACGGTCCGTACAGGAGAGAGATGAAAAGAATCTTTTTGTCTAGTAGGGTAAGAATGAACTTCAGTATTTTTGACAAACATCGAAGAAAACACATCAGGGAGACCACCTGAATTTAATTGATACATAAATGACCCGATATTGAAATGATATAAATCCTGGATCTTAAGTGTTCTACTGGAAAAGAATAAGACATTAGTGTGTTCCAGAAATGTGGCGAAGTTAATTATCCGTATAGCTCTTTTCTGTATCAATAATAAAGAATTAAGTCTAGTTGTACAGCAGTTTCCCCATGCCAGGATTCCATAACCTATATAAGGCAAAAATAGAGTAGAATACAATGAATGCAGAACATGTTTAGGAAAATACTGTTTTAACTTATACATAATACCTACATTTTTTGATAGTAATTTACGCAAAGAATCAACATGAACTTTCCATGTCAACTTACAATCAATATGAAGACCAAGGAATTTTAAATATTCCACCTGGTTCAATTCCACGTCGTTTACGACCAACTTACCCGGTAAAATATTGATTATATTGCTAAAGACCATAAATTTCGTCTTGGTCAAATTCAATGACAATTTATTAGCCTGAATCCACTTAGATACTGATTTTAATTCAGTATTAATGGTATTCAGTAAAACGTGAGGGTTTCGATTTGAATAAAAAATGCTGGTGTCATCGGCAAAAAGTAGAAAATAGAGCAGAGAGGACGAACTGCGAAAGTCATTCATATAAAGAATAAACAATAAAGGACCTAAAATAAAAGGGATCCTTGCGGTACCCCACAAGTTATAGGCTGTGAGCTGGACACATGGCCATTCAAACTAACAAATTGAGTTCTTCCAGAAAGGTAACTTCTAAACCACTCCAAGGCCCTTCCACGAATCCCATAGTGTTGTAATTTGTATAATAATATTTCATGGTTGATTGTGTCAAAGGCCTTGGAGTAGTCAAGAAAGATACCTACTGTGTGACACTTGGCATCGATCGCTTTAATAATTTTCTCTATCATTAGTAAAATAGCATGAATTGTGGAATGCTTTTTACGAAATCCAAATTGATTATCATCTATTACATTACAGTCGTTTAAGAATCGGAATACACGTGTGTACACAATCTTTTCAAGTAATTTAGAAAAAGTAGTTAATAACGATATTGGTCGATAATTTCCCAGTTCGTCCTCTCGGCCCTTTTTATATATCGGGATAACTTTAGTGATTTTCATCCTAGTAGGCACTACACCGTTCAGTAATGACAGATTAAATATATGGGCGAGAGGTACAACAATCTCATGTACAACATATTTCAGAAGATAATTAGAAATTCCATCGTAACCAGTACTTTTTTTGGCTTTAAGATTATTTACAATGTCAACAATTTCGGATTCTAATACAGGCATAAAAAATAAAGATTGATTATTGCGATGACTTAAATACGTAGAAAACGGTATATCCGTTTCCGGAATTGTAATGCGTACGAAAGTGTGATAATTTGACTGACCCATATTAGTCCAAGAGCATTAGTTTTAACCTGGACATTTTTGGTAATAAGCTGATTTTTTTTAAGATAGGTCCAGAAAAATGTCTAGAATAACATACTAAAAGTCCTCACAAATCCTCTTTGAGCGTTTTCCGCAATCCAAGATGGCGTCCAAAATGGCCGCCATTTTCCAGAAATTCTTATAACTTTTCAATCAGAGAACCAAAATACAAATTTTAAATGTCTAAATATATATTTCAAAGCATGAAGAACTAAATGAAACACATATCAAGAGATGTTGATGCACGCAAGTACCGTAATCCAAGATGGCGTCCAAAATGGCCGCCATTTTCTAAAATTCTTATAGATTTTCAGCCAGGTAACCTAAATACAAAATTTGAATGTCTAAATAAATGTTTTGAAAGATGAAGAACTCAATAAAATACATATTAAAAATTTTGAAGCACGCAAGTACCGTAATCCAAGATGGCGTCCAAAATGGCCGCCATTTCCTTATTTTTTTTCTCATAATTTCTCAAGTAGATTTCAACTGTACACACTTGGAATGTCGAAATTTACGTTTTGAGTCACAAGAAACCAAATACATAATACTTATTCAGAGATTTTGAATCACATAACTGCTTTCAGAAATCCAAAATGGTGTCCAAAAAGGCTGCCTTTTCTTGTTTTTCTCATATATGTATAAATATATATTTTGAGACATAAGGAACCCAAAGAAATACTTATTCAGAGATCATGAAGCACGTAAGTACAAATAAAACTTCGTGAGTTTATCGCGAAAACTAAATGTTGCCCAAAATGGCCGCCGTTTGTTTATCAAAAGTTGCTGTTTGTAGCCTGTTTCAAGAGACAAAGAAATTCAACATAATGTTCGAGATTCAACAACTAAGAAAGTCCAGTGGAATCTTTTCCTCAAATGTACACAACACGGGTATAGGTTGGGTTGAATGCATTCCCCCCTTGTGGAAAGGGGTGGCCTGTACAATCATTATTTTCTAAATATTCAACCTGAAGTATTTGCACTTTGTCATTGAATTGCAATCATAAACATGCTAAACGTCCCTCGCTCGGTCCCTTTCCATAGACTTTGTACACTTCTGAAATTAACAAATTTCCGAATATGTCATCAAAAAGTGTGCACTAGATCTTTCACTTGCAAAATGCAAAAGTTATTTCCCTCATATTGGAAGGTAATTTCCCCTTCCTAACCCTTCCATCGCTCACTTCCCCCAATATGAATTAAATACCCCTTTGATTAACAATTCCGAAATATTCCATCAAATGTGTGTAAATGATATAATTATTTTCATTTCAATTCAAGTGTAAAAGCTCCCTCGTGTTGGAGGGGATGGGTATACCGAAACTATGAATTGTCTACTCTTTGAGGATGGACAATCAATATAACTCCAAGGGTGCACTATTAATGCCGATGAATGACGATCATAAAAATGCAAAACGCCCTCCAGTCGAAAGTAATCCCCTCCCCACATCCTCTTCTAGCCCATTGCCTTGAATATACAAGTCTTTTTTCTACATACACTTTTTAATAGAAACAAAAATCTAGTATTTCATCAACAGTGCGCACCATAAAAACCGTAACCTGAAAATAAAAAATCTCCATTTCCTGGGAGGGTGCATCACCTCGTACACCGCTTCCGCATATTTCCATAAATATATATTTTCTTACTTTTAGGACAATAGCAAATCTCAAATATTTCATCCAAAGCGCTAAATTTCTGAATTTCAAATTGGAAAATGCCAAAATCTCCATCGTATGGAAAGGAGTATTCTCCTCTCACACTTCTCCCTCCCCGACACTTTCCTGAATATATATTTTTCCTAACGTTTTCAAATACAAAGCAAATATCGGATTCACCAAATGGGTGCAACAGCTCTGTGAATTTCAAGTCTGAAAATACGAAAATTTTCCCTCGTGTGGGAGTGAGCAACCCTATGACTGCGCAATTCATGATTATATATCTTTTTGTTCTTTTTTTGATGGAAACAAAAATCTAATATTTCACCAAAAGGGTGCATCAGATGTGTGAATGTCAAGTTTAATATCTCCTTCATGTTGGGGGGAGAGGGAGGGGATTCCCCTTCCACACCCTTCCATATATTGCCCATTTCCCTGGATACTAATTTATATAAGATTATTTCCTACTCTTTGATGGAAATAATTCAATATCTTACACACGTTTGCAGTATATCTGTTTCACTTTCGAGTAAAAAAAAAGATCCCTCTTGTGGGAGAGGAGTATCCCTCCTCCATGTACCAATAATCATGAGTGCCATATTCTCTGATTTCTATCTATTGTATAATTTTACATGATCTACATGAAATGAATGAGATAATTTAGACACTATTTTTAGGTAGAGCAATATACTGCACCAAAATAAATTCATTGTCATGTGATGAATTACACATTATTTTGTAGCACATGTAGATACTAGTTTTGAACATTTATGTAGCACATATATCAAAAAGAATTGTTTTTACTTCTCAAGTGATAACTGACAGTTTCAACTGGAACTCGCCTCATGGTAGACATCAAATGCGTTGGTAATAAAAAGGGGCTAGCACTAAGTTTTCATCTCATGTGCTTGAGGTGACGAAAAGACCAAGTGGTAAAAAGATGTTGCTTCTAGTAGGCTCCTGTTTAGCACCAAATCTGATGGTGAAATTTTTCTCTCGTAACAAGTACACACTCCTTGAGTTTAATACCCAAATGTTTTCATTTGTATACTTTACAGAGAAGAATTATTTTTTAAATAAAAAGTTTTTTTATAAACTATACTGACATTTATTTACATGATTGCGAGATAAAATTGTGACTGCCAGCCATTTTGCACGCCACTTTGCAATTTAGGAAGAGATCGAGCGGTTTAATAGGTACATGCGTGTGTCAAAATCTCTTGTGTATTGGTTTCCCAGTTGAAAGGTTATAAAAATTTAGGAAATGGCGGCCATTTTGGACGCCATCTTGGATTACGGTACTTGCATGCTTCAAAATTCTTAATATGTATTTTATTGAGTTCTTCATCCTTCAAAACATATATTTAGACATCTAAATTTTGTATTTGGGTTACCTGGCTGGAAAGCTATAAGAATTTCAGAAAATGGCGGCCATTTTGGACGCCATCTTGGATTTCGCTACTTGCGTGCATCAACATCTCTTAGTAGGTATTTTATTGAGTTCCTCATCCTTCAAAACATATATTTAGACATTCAAATTTGGTATTTGGGTTCCCTGGCTGGAAAGCTATAGGAATTTCAGAAAATGGCGGCCATTTTGGACGCCATCTTGGATTACGGTACTTGCGTGCATCAACATCTCTTAGTAGGTATTTTATTGAGTTCTTCATCCTTCAAAACATATATTTAGACATCTAAATTTTGTATTTGGGTTACCTGGCTGGAAAGCTATAAGAATTTCAGAAAATGGCGGCCATTTTGGACGCCATCTTGGATTTCGCTACTTGCGTGCATCAACATCTCTTAGTAGGTATTTTATTGAGTTCCTCATCCTTCAAAACATATATTTAGACATTCAAATTTGGTATTTGGGTTCCCTGGCTGGAAAGCTATAGGAATTTCAGAAAATGGCGGCCATTTTGGACGCCATCTTGGATTACGGTACTTGCGTGCATCAAAATCTCTTGATATGTGTTTTATTGAGTTCTTCATGCTTCAAAACATATATTTAGACATTTAAATTTTGTATTTTGGTTCTCTGGTTGAAAAGTTATAAGAATTTCTGGAAAAGGCGGCCATTTTGGACGCCATCTTGGATTGCGGAAAATACTCAAGAAGAGGATTTATGAGGACTTTTAGTATGTTATTTTAGACATTTTTCTGGACCTATCCTGAAAAAAACAGCTTGTTACCAAAAACGTCCAGGTTTAAGCCTTTTTTGACTTAATGCTCTTGGACTATATAATATATAACAGATAACGACTTTTGTTGTCAGGAACATGTACCAAACGTTCCTCCCTCAGGGTTTGAAATGCTGTTTCGGGAGGCTTTAAGACCCTCGACTTCGTCTTGGGACCTATAACCTCCCTCAATAGCATTTCAAACCCTTCGGGGGAACATTCGGTATGTTCCCTCCCCCGCCAGTCATCATCTATAAAATGTATAGCGCGTTTTGCTATTTTATCTCAGATATCAACACACAGTAACGAAAATGGTGGGTATGGCGGGGGGGGGGGGGGGTAAAAAGGGTAAAGAGTAATGCATCTTACAGTTCCTTCCATTGATTCTGTGAATGTAATTTGGTTTTCTGATACTGCAAACACGCATTATAATCCTATTCAAAAAGTACTTGATTGACTCGATGGATAGGAGACGTTTTCTTCACGTTACAAAAAAGAAGCCCTTAAAATGCTTTGATAGATGATTTGAACAGAAACTGAAATACCATTTTACATAATCATTGTTGAATTGAAAAGCGATATTGATATACAGGATAAAGTAGAGCACTAAAGTTGATAATGATAATCTTAAAGAGAGAAAAGAAAAAGTTTAGTGTTAAGAGTGCTGCGCTCTGCCCCTTATTCAGGACTACTGGTGGACTGCAACAAACAGTATATTATAAGACCATATCCGGTGCGGGGGGGGGGGGGGGGGGATGGGAGGGAGAGGGGGCGGCTTCCCCTCCCACATTTTGCAAAATATATAGGAATAAATAGGGTACAACCACTTTGGGGCACCTTTTCCCTCCCCACTTTTTTTTTTCACACCGGACGTGTTGCCGGAGGTGACAGTAGAGAAAAAAAAAAATTTGCCAATTGCAAGTTGTACCAGAGCGGGTTTTTTTTTTTTTTTTTTTTTTGCCAGCCGATGAAACCTTGAAGGGGAACGTGGAGCAGGCCGTGAAGACAACCACACAGTGCCAGAAATCTCTCAAAAAATGGGCCTATGTAGTTATAGAATTTGGAATTGAGAAGTTAAGGAAGTTTCTTATGTTTTTGGCTAAAGAGTGATATTGGTGAAGCCACATCATGAATACTAGCTGACGTAGTGGAATCGGGGTCATCCCATTAGACCGACACCCACGAGTCATATACAGCCCACGAGTTCGACATTGGAAACAGGTCCATGAGTCATACAGCTCACGAGTCATACGGCCCATGAGTTCGACACTGTAGGTAAAAACAGTCCACGAGTTCGATAGATACAACACGGGGCTTAATGTGTCGGTCTCGTGGGCCTTCTTAGCTTAGTGTCGAACTAATGGGCTGTATGACTCATGAGCTGTATAACTCATGGGCTGTATGACTGGTGGGCTGCATGACTTGTGAGCTGTATGACTCGTGGGCTTTATGACTTGTGAGCTGTATGACTCGTGGGCTGTATGACTTGTGAGCTGTATGACTTGTGGGCCGTATGACTTGTGGGCTGTATGACTCGTGGGTGTCGGGCTCATGACGTGCACCCGTGGAATCATCAACTTGCATTTCTCGCTTCAGCTGCCCCTAGGCCTTCCTAGATGAAAGTATACAGATATATATACAGGTATATAAATAGATGATTATCAACAACGGACGTAGGCCTACATGTCTCCCGACTGTCGGAAATTGCCAGGATATTCCAAAATAAAAAAGAAAATGCAAGGAATACAAGCTTTTCCATTTTTTTTTTCGGTTCGGTAAAAAAACAAATTGGTTGTGTTTTGAATGTTTGATTTTACTCTTGAGTGTCCATGCATGTGTTAACGTGAACATGGTATGAAGTTGCACTTGTATAGTTTATATTGTAAATTATGGATGAGTAAATCATTTGATCGCTCAAATTGTTTTTAAAACATGATGATTTATATGGGCTCCTCAATGTGTGGTTTGGTCATAGAGATATATACTAAGAACACTAGAGGGCGGACTCCGTAAAATCCCTGTGACCGATAGAAGGAGGCGTTCGCCATTTTGGTCCGGGCAAATTTCGACTAGCGACCGTACCGATAACGTGTAGCGCTAGCGGAGCATGCAGGGAGATCGACGACGGGATGCAACGGCAGTAGGCTAGCATCTATGCCAAGGTCTCCATCGGAGTTTGGAAATCGAAAATGTTCTTAAATTCGCAAATTTTACTTAAAGTAGCATAGATCTATGTTGCAAAATGCCTGGTTCATGTGCTGCTTTTGGATGTAGAAACAGGAGAAAAGAAGGGGAGCGGAGTTTCCTTTCACAAGTAACTAAAATTACATTTATAGTGTGTGTTAAACAGATTGATTCAAGACAAAAAAGAAAAGAAAAGAGAAGGTCTTGCAAAATTCGTCAGGGGCACTCCGCCCTCCCTCAGCTGTTCTCGATCTATTGCTAATATAGATAGCTAATACAGTACATATATTATGCAAGGTCGGCGGAACGGGGGGGGGGGGGGGGATTTGCCCCATTTCCAAAAAAAAAAAAACCAAAAACCATCCCCTTTTTAAGTTTAAAAAGTGCTCTTTTCTAAGTGCCCTATTTGGCCCTTGAGCCCCCCCCCCCCCCAAAAAAAAAAAAAAAAAAAATCATTCCTCCACCCTTGCTATAACAGTAGTTAATTTCACTATGGTGATGTGAGAAAAGCTCAGAATACGTAATATATGCCTGGTGACAGGACATATTATGCTCCGGCATTGATATCTTTCTGAAAATAGAATTAGCATCATGGGTCTGATTGGGCTTTTGGTTCAAGGCAGGGTGAGGATTAGGATAGGTGTTATGATTTTGGTTAGGGTTTATATAAGCTTCAACATTAGCATTTCGAGCTTGAACATAATATGTCATGGAACCAATATGCCTACACGTACTTATAAAAATGATTGATTTCATTTCCATTTCCACCACCACCACAAAAAAAAAAAAATAGAAATACAATGAAACACTCGTATACACAGATAGGACTATAGAATGCAGTCCCCTCATACAGAAAAAAAATATAATTGCAAAAAAAAGAAAATACAAAAATTGACGCAGTAATGTATCACAAGGGGCATCCGGCTGTCTAGAGACCATGCAAGAGAACCCTTTGTATTGCATGGACCATGGTCGTGTTGGTCGGCTTGAAAGTATTACCTCGTTGAGAATAAAGTAAAATTTTGTTTCATTTTCATTTTCTTAACCACTCATAATAAGAGATTGCTAGCAACTTAAAATTTTTGAGTTGTTTCCTTCTCTCATCTCCGACCCCCTCATCTTCTTACTGAAAGCCAATACGTGTTTGAGCGCTTGTTGTATACGTGTTCACGTGTCCACCACTACTGCGCTGCCCGGACGCGATGTTTGTTTTTGCCCGGACAAAGATGGCGCGCGGCCTCTTCATCTCGGCACACGAGCACTGCGTACGCGCAACACGCAGTCCGCGCTCTAGTATATTATAGTATACATCTCTATGGGTTTGGTTTAGTTTGGTTTGGTTTGGTTTTATTTCTGCCTTTTTTCCAAATTACACATAACAAAAGAATACATAGATTTAGAAATAACATTACACGACGCATAAGCTAGAATACTGTCTTACAAATGAATTCAAAGTACATGCATACACTATGAACATGACAGTATCCAATGTATGAGACGTATAGCGTAACATCATTCACAATAAATGTTCAGAAGGAAAACGTGGAATTAAAAGTTGTAAAAATATCTAAATGATGACTGATTATTCATTCAGGATATGTCATGTCGTCGCAATAAATGAATTTCAGGAAAAAAATAAAAGAGGATGATTTGAATGAATTAATTTTAGAACTGAACATTTCTCGACATTATAATTGAGTTATAACATATAAAGCAGGAGACCACGATCATAAGCAGCAGCTTGACATGGATCGAGGCCTCGGGGTAAAATTCGAAGCTTAAATTCGATTTACATAACTTTAAAACGGACGTGTCTACAAAATAGAATCAATGATCATTTGAATCCAAAATATCGTTGTAATTTGTGAGATCAAAGAGAATAGAGGGAAAATTCAAAGTAGGTATCGTTTCTTTGTTTTCAATATGCATTCTTTACTACATAATATTGTGCTGAGGTGAGTGCTAAGCCGTGCTGTGCATGCCATGCATGTGCTGTGATGTGCATGCAATGCATTCAGTATACAGTATAGACAATGGATGAAGAGCACAGGGGAAGTGAGAGAGGGGAGAGTTTTTATTATTATTATTATTATTATTTTAGGAAACATGACATGACTATGTGTGATTGAAACCATTTAAACTTTTGCTATTTTCCCTTCCCTATCTAGCGTTTCGACTGCGGTGGTACGTTGATCGCAAGGAATTGGGTTCTCACTGCCGCTCACTGCATTAATGAGACGAATACAACCGACTTTACCGTCCTTCTTGGTAAGTACTTTGAAATGTAGTGGATGTTTTTACAGTGACGACTGTTAAACGGAATTTTAATGTGTGCTTTCTAAATGGTTTACTTGTTTGTTCTTGTTTTACATTAATTCACGGTACCGGCGAGCAGGCTTCTTCAAACATTATTACATCATCCTTATAAATGTGCAGTATAGATTCGTAAATACATTATGGAATGACTCTGACCGTGAGTATATGTAATAGAGATTAATATGTACAAGAAGTTATTGATAAATCTAACGTCAATGAAAATAGCATACAATGTATACCTTCTGAAAAATCTGCGAATATATGGTTGCACTATATGTAATTCCAATGCATATTTTGTTTACATAATATAATATTTAATCCTCTGCTTGCCACATCATGATACCTGTCCATAGGTTTGTGTGTGAAATTTGTGCACATTTGACTTATTGGCACAGAAAGGGTTAATGGATTGGGGGTTTGTATTTTTATTTAGACAACTATAAACACTGCAAAAACATCCGTGTTAGATTTAACACCATGGGGGTTAAATATAACATAGATCAAGTGTCAATAGAGGACCACACCCAAAGGTGTAGAAAGTATGTTCATCTGGCAATTCGTGGTGTTAATTTGACACTGTAGCTGGTGATATTTTTGACAATGCGCTAGTGTTAATTCCACAATGTCATCGCATGGTGTCGAGTTGATATTGCTGGTGTTAATGTCAATGGTATATCACCCACCCAGTGTCAATAGGAGACCACACCAACTGGTGCTACCGTGGTGTAAATGTGTTCATACCTGTTTTTCCAAAATCAAGTACTTTATCGGAAAGTTCTCAATTGTCATGTTGAACTTCAAAATCAGCAAGAAGAGCAAAAACTTTAAGAAGAACCTATTAAAAAAAAAACTTTTACATTTTAAGTGATACCCCGAGGTGTTACTCTAACACCACAAATGAGCAGCTTTAACACCATATTTAGCACAGAACTTTCTGCAGTGTATAAATTGCTCGTTCTGGGCCTTGTTGCATAAACGTTGAAATCAAACATAAGTCAGAAAATTAAGCATTATGTATAGTTTCTGAAAACTCAATTGCGATTTATTCCATCTTCTTATGCAACAGTGCTTTTTCAGAGTTTATCTTTATACGGACTGCTCAAGGACCACAAAAACAAAATCCAAAAATTCATACATGACACTATTGATTTATGTCGGGTTATGATGTAAAATTTTATACAGTTGATTGTCTGGAACGCCCCGTTAATGTCCCAGGCCTACCTAATCTGCACTGTTTTTCAAGGGCTCACCAATCGTAAAACCGACGAGCACAAGGGAATATCACAGGAGTTTAAAGTCGCCGAAGCCATTTGGCATGAAGACTATTATAAGCCCGGGGTCCCCTTAGATGATATAGGCCTTCTTAAATTGGATGGGAAAGCGACGCTTGGCCCTTTCGTCAGAACTGTATGCCTGCCATATCGGGAAAATACAGGTATGTCTACATAATTCTATTTCAAATTTTACATGTATAGACGATGACATCAGTTTCATACTTCGCAGCAAAACATGTGTGGCATTGACGATTAATATACACTGTATTTTGGAAAAGGGAAGTGATAGCCAATATTCCAATTACGTACTATTTTTGTGTGTATGTATGTATGTACGTATGTATGTATATACATTGATACAACAATATATATACATATGTATAACGTACACACACACATATATATATCTAGTAGGTGTGTGTGTGTGTGTGTGTGTACGTATGTATACATAATGTAAACACAAGTAATCTCATGTATTTTGCTGTATTCTATATTCTTTATTCTATTTTGTATGACGTGCATAGTTGTTGCTTCAAGGTGGTTATGAGAAGGACTCAAAAGACTATAGTAACTGCATGGCAAGGAGATCCCTTTTGTTCAAACTCAGTGATTGGGTACTTAGAGACTGGATGTCGGCAGATATTTTGTCCCTCTTGGCTCACTTTTGAAGAAGATCTAATCCATGCTTAGGTTAACCCTATTAAGCCCAAGCTATTTTGACCCTTCGCAAGCCCGGGAGAGGGGGGGGGCACATTGTGCCCCCCCCCCCCATATAACTTGTTTATTATTTGATGTATCATCATCATATTTGGCAAATGGGTAGAGTAACTCATACTCTATATACATGACCATACACTCTTAAAACATCCGAGTCAGAACTGACCCGGAACTGGGTCCGTTGGGGTCACACACAAGTTAGTCCGTCAAGTAAGAGGTTACCCTTTGTGTATAAAACTATGTCAATACCAAGTATTATCACCATTATGATCATAACTATAGCTCTTTCAATATTGCCATGGTAATTATCATCATGCTAATTATGTAATTACATCAGTTAATATACAAATTTCAAATCCATGAACGGATAAGATGTTTGTGTGCGCATGCGCAGGCCGTAGTATTCAGTGTATGTAGCTCTCCCAAGGTCCTCTCGACCGAGTCACATTCAGTCATCAATTCGAACAGAAAGGGACTATTGGCAGAACCAAACGTTGCCCGAAGCCTGTTTTCAATACTTCAACTTAATTGGTAAGTCTTCAAATTGAAGAAATTTTTAGATTTTAAGTTGATATTTACCCGCGATACTAAATCTGTCATGATCCTGAATGCTACAATGCGAAGCCCCATTACGCTATGCGTATGGGGCTGCTGGTCGCAGTTAGCTACTGTATGCGTATGGGGCTGCACGCTGCTGGTCGCAGTTATCATGCAATAATGGTTTCGTACAATACGTGTACTACCTCGCCGCCGTACGGCGGCGGCTCTGGTACGAAACCATTATCGCATGATTGCTAAGACATGAGAGCACTTTGGGGCGAGTAAGTCTCACAAAGTTAGTTATATGAAAGGTACTTTAACCTGAAACACAAACTAAGACAAGGAAATTCAGGGAAACTTTTGAGGTACCAAAATTTTATATTATCTTTAAAGGGGATTGCTAGTAACTGATCAGTGGGAACCAGTCAAGTGGATATGCTGAGGGATGATTGTTCAAATCCTTATGGGATTCATTTAAGAGTACATTATGTATCTATTGTTGTTTGAAAATTATTTGATTCAGAATGGTCTCACTATGCAGTTTAATGTTTCCAGGTTAGCATGCCTGTACAGTGACGGGACATTAAACTGCACGTTACTTGAATATGAGACCGTTCTGAAGCAAATAATTTTTACGCAACAATTGATATATAATGTAATCTTAAATGAATTTAATCCCACAAGAACTGGAACAATCATTCCCCAGTATTCCCACTTATTCCCTACTGATCAGTTACTAGCCATCCCCTTTAAAGGTAACTTCTTATAACACAAACCACGTATGTGTGAAAGGCAAACGTATTGAAGCTGCAAAATAGATAGTAGGCCCCCAACTCATCGCTCCAATGATTTCCTCATAGCTTTAAAACTGACCGGCAACCTTGATAATTTTTACGCAACAATTGATATATAATGTAATCTTAAATGAATTTAATCCCACAAGAATTGGAACAATAATTCCCCAGTATTCCCACGTATTCCCTACTGATCAGTTACTAGCCATCCCCTTTAAAGGTAACTTCTTATAACACAAACCACGTATGTGTGAAAGGCAAACGTATTGAAGCTGCAAAATAGATTGTATAGGCCCCCAACTCATCGCTCCAATGATTTCCTCATAGCTTTAAAACTGACCGGCAACCTTGATTGGTGGCCATATTTAAATTCAAAATGGCTGTCAATTCTGATGATGTATGATTGAGGTGAAATTTGTGGTCTCATCGAAGAAGAAAATACACTGTAGGAATTGCCACTGCTTACAATTCTTTTTGTCGCTCGCAAGTCGAAATACTGGGCAAAACCTATAAGATTGGCAGCCATATTGAAATTCAACATGGCCGCCAAGCCTGATGAGTAAATTGAACAAAAACTGATGATTTAGATAACTCCTTGCTATCTCAAACATAGGTAGAATATCTATTGCTACCACTTTCAATGCTTTTCATCACTCAGTCGAGATATTTTTTTTTTAATTTGGGCCATATTGAAATTCAAGATGGCCCCTTAACCTGATGATGAATAACCAAAGTAATGATTTTAATGAAATCTGTGTTATCAGAAACATGGTTAATTCACTATCACTATTCTACATTATTTTCATCCTCTTCCTTCAGTCGAGATATGGGACAAAAAGTATCTGTTGTTTAAAATTGTCGGCTGAGAATATCGGATAAACAGTACTTTTCGGCATCAGCATCCACAAATTGACAAAGTTAGCCCCGAAAAGCAATTTTGACACAAAAATCACGCTGGAATACATATTCCACTGTACTAACCACACTCACTTGTATTTGTAGTGCGGACGTTGACAGATCTTAGAGCAACTGTCTCTGGCTGGGGAAGGAAATCAACCGGAGAAGAAAGATTCAAGATGAAGAAGCTCCTGATGAGAATTGTCGAAGGAAATATGTGTGTTATCAACGACGGGACCAAGCAATTGTGCGCAGGTCTGCCGGGTCGTGAAGAACACGTGGAAAAAGGTGATTCCGGTGGGCCGCTGGTTGTACTGCGCGAAGCAGTGTCTCCAACCTTCGTGCAAGTGGGAGTGGTCAGCCAATCACACGACTGCAAGGAGAATTCTCCCCCCACCTGCCGGGAATTTGACTTGTACACGCGTGTGACATACTATCTCGACTGGATCACTGACACTATGAGAGAGCACGAGTAGTTCAAACACAGTGGCGGATCCAGAGGAGGCGCAACCGGCGCACGCCTCCTTCCTATAGTTTTCGTTTAAAAAAACCCAAAAGAAATTTAAAAAAAAAAGAAGAAATGAAACCCAGAAGTGGCACCACGGATGTTAGCTGCGCCCCCCTTTACAGAATTCCTGGATCCGCCCCTGAAACAAGTCCCATTCTAAGAAGGAGAAAAGAAATCCACTCCTTTCTTTTTTTTTTCTCTCTCTCTCTCTGTCTCCTCTGTACATCCTGTTCTCCTCGTGAAATTTTGATGTCTGTCTTTTTTTTTGTTAGTCTTTTTTTTAACTTGTCCTCCTTTGCGTTTTATAGCCACTCTCACTTCATATACAGTATTTTCGAAAGCAATTCGCATTTCGTTATAACGGAGCACATTTCCTTTGTTTTTCTTTGTTGGTGGCGCTCGGAAAAGACTTCGTTATAACGGAAATTTCGCTATAACCGTGTTCGTTATAAGCGAATTTTCTACCATAGACTTTAATGGTGATAATTTTGGGACCAGAGGATTTACTTCGTTATAACGAAATTTCGTTATAACCGTGTTCTTTGTAACAGGAGTGCACTGTATAATGAAAGAAAACCGCCGGTCCCGAGTACGTTGTAACGGGAGTGCAGTGTACTACATCTACAGTATGTCCAAAAAAAAAATACAACCAGTTTATCGCATTGATAACTTCCAGTATGATTAAATTATCTGAATGCTGTTTCAGGGCCTTAATTTTGCAGAAAACCCCCGTTCATTTTTGTAAAGTGGTCACACGGAAATGTGGATCGTTATAAAACAAGTCATAAATTTATGAGTCTGATTCTTCCAAGCTTAGCGCTTGGATGCTCTCGGAACTGCATAATCAATGTCAGTGATTGTGCGAACACAATGGACAGAACTTGGAGGGAAAGGATTCCCGACATGCTCTACAAAAATCCTCATTTCTCTTTGACTACTCAAGTAAAGCGAATGGGGTTTTGTGTAGATTGTGGGTAATAAGTTATAGTTACGCACCCTGAAAGTATATTTGGATTGATTCACTATTTTAAAGTTATTGGTGCGGAGGGTACCGTTGTATTTTTTTTTTCTGGGACATACGGTATGATTGAACATCGAACCTGAAATCAACTCGTGATACTTTGTCGTGTTAAATACATCTCAAGTCCTAGAAACCATGTTTCAGTGGTTTGGTTCTTCGTATATTCGATCTTTAATTTTGCTATATAAAAAAAAGAATGTTTCACGAGGTAAAATGAAATTTTCCTTTCAAGTGATACCCTGTTGTTTTCATTATGTGACATAATGATTGTCTGCTTCGGTTACAAACAGGATACCTCCTAACTTTATGACTGATTTTAAAGTGGTAGCACAAAGGATTCAAATTCCATTTTCTGGCTATCATATTGGCAAATTTGTGGTAAATACACTCCAACCTGTCTATAGCGGCCACCCTATGGGGACGAAAAAAGGGGCCGTTATATATGATACAGACAAGTGGCCTCTTTAATCAGGGTCGTTTGCATGGCTTTTTTTCTCTCTCAATGGGGGAATTGCTTGTAGTGGCCGTATATAATAAAGGCTGATGGCCGCTATAGACAGGTGGTCGCGAATTGTGTTCTTCGGCAGAACTGAACAAAAGTTGATATGTCGTCCATAATTATAACAAGACTTACCAAACGCTGGTTCAGCCCCATAGTCAGTGAATAGTAATACAGTTGGCTCCCGTTATAACGAAGTCCTTGGGACCGGCAGTTTTCTTTTGTTGTATCGATATTTCGTTATAACCGAACAAATAAACGATACAAAACAAAGAGTGAATAATGTTGCTGTCTTAATCTTTACTTCGTTGTAACCGGAATTTCGTTATAACTGTGTTCGTTACAACAGGAGTGCACTGTAGTGCAATGTATTATACACCACACTCTAACGTTTTAATTGTGGAATCTAGCGCTTTTATTATGAACTCTGTGACTGTATCATGATTGTATACTGAGTATAATGATATAGAAAGGGTCTTCCATGGTGGAAAATGTCTGTAAGTTCCGAAACCCTAAGTTTTTACATTATTCTTTGTTTGAGAATTGTGAACGCTAATAAATGATGTGTTAAGAGTATTTCTTTTCAGTGTAACTACTGGTATTCTTTCCGAATACTTCTACCCAAAGACTATACTGAACAAAGTTTAAACTATAAGTCGGGAAATACATTATTTTTTGCATGAGGTAAACTCAAAATTCTGCTTCAAATGTATTGCGCTCATTTGTATGTATGTACATGTATGGAAACAGGTTCTTTGTTTTTGTTTTTATGCTTATTGCTACACTTAATGTCAAATAAAGCGTTCCGCCACTACAAGACTGTTTACAGTCAACAGATTATGGCTGCGTTTCTCAACTCCTTTTCTCGGCAGAAACAGGTTATCCAAACAGCTTTCAAGGAATTTTTACGAGTTGATAAACGCAAAGCTGTTTTGAAAGCCCTTTAGGAAAGCCTTTTACGAAAGGGTGCGTTTATCAACTCTCCTTTCTCGGCAGAAACAGGTTATCCAAACAGCTTTCAAGGAATTTTCACGAGTTGATAAACGCAAAGCTGTTTTGAAAGCCCTTTCGAAAAGCCTTTTCGAAAGCCCCAAATTTGTGACGATCCAAACAGGTTTCCTAAACAGGTTATCAGAAACCTATTTGTAAAAGCCTTTCGAAGTTGATAAATGCGAAGCTAGCTGTTTTGAAAGCCCTTTAGGTCGCCCTACTGCGGTTACGCAACCATGCGTTTCCGGTTTCTGAAAAGACGCGCGCCACGTAAAGTGCACACGAGTACGTGTTTACACAGGTGTATACATACAGCTGTGTGTAATGCACGCATATGCTCATGGAACAAGGAGGTGTTTCTCTCACCAACAAGGTTTGAGAAATAGAGTAACAACAGTCTCATTCCCTTTGATCCCATGTCTCATGCCGCCACTCAGAAATATTTGAAGTATGTGCTAAACTGGAGCTGCCTCACAGATAGGAAGACAATTGATTCGTGTGGCATTGTATCATGACTCGTCACTCTCAAAGGAAGATATGTCTTTATGATGGTAATTGCTCTTCGCCGTCCCTTCTTAGAAAACAAGCGGCACATTAATAGTACAGGCAGTCAGGGCTATGGAAAGGGCTTTCGAAAGGGCTATCGAAAGGGCTATCGAAAGCCGTTTAAACAGGGGAAAGTTGATAAACGCAGCCGACGAAAACAAGC
This sequence comes from Diadema antillarum, assembly GCF_040938485.1. NCBI lineage: Eukaryota > Metazoa > Echinodermata > Echinoidea > Diadematoida > Diadematidae > Diadema > Diadema antillarum. Next base: position 2,268,943 of record NW_027271040.1, on the reverse strand, counting down.
GGCACATTAATAGTACAGGGAGTGGACAGGGCTTTCCAAAGGGCTATGGAAAGGGCTTTCGAAAGGGCTATGGAAAGGGCTATGGAAAGGGCTATCGAAAGGGCTTTCGAAATTCGTTTAAACAGGGGAAAGTTGATAAACGCGGCCATAGATGAAGGTATTGCCTTTCCTGTCACAATTGTTCTGCGACATAGATCAATTAAGACAAAGTGCATGCCGTAAAGTCAGAGGTATAAACTATAAAATCAAATGCTACAAGATTAGCCCACAAAGAATCTTTTCCACAAGCTTCTTCTTCCTCTCTGGTTTTTGTGGCTCTTTCTTTCACGTCATCACTCAAAATGTTGTCGAGGATATAGGAACAATATTCTTCTCGTGTTTTTATTTATCTTGATACTTGATTTAGGTGATAAATCGGACGTCAAATTTGCTGAAAATCGGACACAGTAGTCATGGCAAAACACCAGAGAGAAGCATACTTGCACGTGATCTTAAGAAACGGAAAGTAGCTAATATACTGCAGTGAGAGAAAAACTGCACATCCTGGAGATGCATGCATTTACAGAAGAATTAACTTCCGTTATAACGAAGTCCTCAAGACCGGTACTTTTCTTTTATTATGTCAAAAATTTCGTTATGACCAAACAAATGAGAATTAACAAAGAGAAGATAATGTTGCGGCCTGAATTTTTACTTCGTGGTAACCGGAATTTCGTAATAACCGTGTTCGTTATAACTGGAGTGCACTGTATTTATAAAAGGAGTATGAATGTTTGTTGTCTATGAGACACAAGATTCAAGATTCCAGTTAATTTTCCTCTCTCACACACATATGTACGCGCGTACACACACAAACACATATAAACACAAAATGCAAACCTTATTAGATATATCACGACCTCTGTCAACCTGACACTCGACAAGAAATCGAAACTAAGACACGTGATTTGGAACAGGTTTTCTACAGGATTCGAGTGGATCATGGGTCATATTTTCTACCGGACAATGTATGATATATATATATATATATATATATGTGATATATATATATATATATACATATATATATATATATATATATATATATATCTATATATATATATATATATATATGTATATATATATATATATATAGATATTATATATAATATAAATATCATATATAATATAAATATATATATATATATATATATATATATTATATCATATAAATATATACTAGTATATACATATATATATATATATATATATATATATATGTATATAACTTTATATGATAGGTGTCGTTAAGGGCTTATGCAAGGTATGAAACATTTGATCACCAAGGCAATAATTATACACCCGTTAATTCCACGATAACATTTTTTTCATAAGATCATTACGTTCTTTTTTGCTTTTACTGTCATTCACATTTAATCTACAGCCACGGAAATCCACATACACATTATGTAGAACATTGTACAACAACAACAAAAAAAAAATCCTTTGTGTGATACCAGTATCTACAACGCATGCGTATGATACCGTGATTATACATTCATGGTTTTCACATTCTTAATTTTATGTATCTATACTACAAATCATCACTTATACCAGAAGAGCTGTTTGATACGTTTGTGAAAGTGAAAGTCAAGCACTCTCTTCTCGAATGCAGAGCACAGACCCGACCTATTTTTTAATGAAAAAAATGGCACGAGTGTTTATCAATATTTTGTCCTCGCAAACTATTCAATTATTGAGGGAGAGGTGTGGAAACCTCTTTGGAATCATTATTCATAAAAAGTAAAACAAACTTTATCCGACAGCATTCAACACTAACCGAGGTTCAAAAACTGTCGTTCAATAACACTGTCCCTGTTGGAAAGAACACAGTGTCGCACAATGTGAAACACAATGTGAACATAGCGTGAAATATCTTCACACTGTTAGATTCGAGCGTTTTAACAGTGTGAACACATTGTGAACCATCAGTTTACAGTGTAAAAGAAAATTGTACTATGTGAATTTCCCTATAAGAACCCTCAGCACAGTGTTAACATATTGTGGAACGCTGTATTATTTCCAGTAGGGTAAATTCACGTAATCAGCTACTAATGGCTGTACTATAATGATTGGTGCTCTTTATTTGTTTGTCGTCAAAAAAAAAAAAGTTTATTTTCCATTTGGTATATTAAAGCAATCAAGACGGTTGATAGTTTGCCTACAGTTTTTTGTCCTTTTTTTTTGTAATAAGGGTATACAAAAATACGATTTCGGCAGACGATTATCGATAAAAGCAATTTCGAGCAGTCTTCGGCATAAACACTACCACCTCAATTTTGCTAGTCTGTGGCAATGAACCAGATTTCATTGTGTCGAAAAAATATGGAGAAGGGAGAGTCGTAGCCTGCAGTGTAGTAGTATGACGTCACAAAAGTGCGATTGTCGGCTCGAAGATCTTCACCAAGTTGCGCGGCGTTTTCCAGCCAGTCCTTTTCATAGGCGCGACCAGAGAAGGAGCTGAGAGGGAACAACAGAGAAAGTTTTTCAAATGCTGTCTTTAGAGTTTAAAGTATGGTGAACGAGACATTAAAATGAAGAAAAATATATAAAAGAAGGTGTCAAAGTAGAGGAAAATGTCTCCTAAAACAGATTTTTAATGTGACTTATTAAAAGATATTCGAGCCACTGAGAAATCGCGAGTTAAAACTGACTGATTTGCTTTACCGATATTCGCTCCGAAACAGCCGTTTTTTTCGAACCCTAAAATATGACGTCACGAAATCAACAAAACCCTTTACGAGTGCAGCGGGACATCGAGGCCGCCATTCATAAAGCACGTATTTCTTGGTGAGCGGATGCAATATCTAGCCTGTCTTTAGTCGCATCTGCTTTCTCGGCTGAGACATCAAAACGCCAAATTTTTACCTTATGGAAAGACGTTGAATTTGACATCGAGAGTGAATTGAGTGATGACATTGATAATGACACTGATAGTGACAGTGGCAAAGTCGGAGTGGTAGAAGAAGCGAGGGTGAGGCGACGGATATGGAAGGCCTCTGCGGACACAACTCGTTTGGGGCATACATGGAAACGGGCACACTGTCTCTCCATACGTATGCCCCAAACGAACCACGTCCGCAACGGCCCTCCATAGACAGATCCCACTGTGTGGATGGAGTGGTAGCACAGCGCATATTTCGTGACGTCATAATTTTGGTCACCTAAATTTCGCCGTCAGATCGGGTTCTGGTGGTCTAAAAAGGGTCTCAAAACACCATCTCTCCGTCGTTCTGGAGACGTTTTTACCTTCTGAAAGTTAATTATTCATATTTCTAGAGACTTAACCCTATTTTAACTGGGCTATTTGAGACCAAGTTTTTATTGGGGGGGGGGGTCAAATTGACCCCCCCCCCCCCCTTCAGATCTCGGCCGCCGATTGCACGATCGCCGCAAAATTTTGCCTGAACATAGAGCCGGATGTCAACTACAAGATTACATGGTCATATAGTAGAAAAATGTTGATTTTATATTTTTTAATAAATCAATTATGCAAATTTACGGATGAAATCATATTTTCACCTCCATCAAAAAGAATGAAGGATTGCTAAATTTTTGTGTCAGAGTTCCTCAAGTCACATCGAACAATTTTCTTGTAAAAAAATAGCACAATCATAATCAGTTTCTTTTGTTTTTTGTTTTGTTAATTTCTTATGTATTTTATTGTTTATTCGACCTTTTGCTTTCTATTGTTTTTTGCCAAAATTTGTTGCAGGCACTTTTTACATTAGAATTGATTAATTTCAATGTTCAAACGTTGAAATAATCTAATTTATATCAATTAGACAAAAAAAAAACACAATTTGCATTGGATTTGCACACGAAATCATAAATTTGAGCTGTTTTCGGGTTGACATGCATAATTATGCAAAACATTGCGTAACTTCAGAACGGTGTACCCGGACGTCGCAAATTTGGTCTCAAAAATGCGAGAGACTTCAATGAAAAAAGTCGTGAAACGACGCGGCAAAATCTTTGCGCGTTGCGGAATCGTGGCGCGAAATGTCGAGGGGGGTCAATTTGACCCCCCCCCCCCCCAGTTATAATAGGGTTAAGCTTTCCAGAAATGTATAAATCACCCTGTTTATGAATATCGTCCCTTTTTTTCTCGTTCACCATACTTTAAATTGAAAGAATGCCGACCTCAATGTTCTAACGTTCTACATCTACAACTAAGGGTACAAGAACCCGCGGAGGGGAGGGGCGGGGATGGAGGGTTGGGCGGGGATGGAGGGTTAGGTGAGGGTGTGGAAGATGTGCCCTCCCCCCCCCCCCCCCCCATTTCCTACAAGCCTAGAAATTCGTTTAAATATTCGTTTAAATGTTAAGCTTTCCCTTTTTTTTAGTTCGTGCTAAACACATGGCAAAACTGACAATTTGCTTTGTTTCATACCGCATTCCTCCCCGTCATGACCCCCCCCCACACATGTCTAATGGGGCACATCATATAGGCCTAACGATGTTGATAAATCCTTCCAAGAAGTGACACATTCTTTGTAAGATAGGGTTGTTATCCCGTGCTCGTGTGCCTAACAAAGGAGACAAAACACATTATGGAAATATCTGCCTCTGTTTCAAGAGTTCGGAATGTGATCTTTAACTTCGAGAACAAGCTCTATGGGGCGCCAAGTGTCGCACGGTCGATGACTGATTTTGTAACTAAATCAACCTTGCGACACTTTGCGTTCCATAGAGCTTATTCTCGAAGTTGGCTTTAAATCCTCGATGTGAAGGATCACTATCTAAACGTAACTATAAGGTTGAAGCGACAATGAAAAAAATATGAAAACTAATCATGCGTTCTTTTTCCTGACACTGCAAAACATTATGTTATGAGGCTTTTAAGATGGCATAGGGGTGAAAAGCTGAAAAAATTATAATTTTCTGCCCCTTCCGTTCTCCACTCCTCTCTCCTGCCACAGTTTCACTGAGAGCACAAAGTCGAAGATGATAAACGTGTTCTGAAGTGTTTATGTAAGGTAAAAAGGCCAAAGGACTGCACAGATGTCCTTTTGTAAGACACCTTTGCAACCGTACTAAACGTTAGACTAATTACAGTCTCTATATACAAGATCGGCAAATTTCGATATTGATATTACCAATTCCTTATGTCGCAATGAATACATTTCTTGATTTAAGATTGCATTGCGTATGTCTCACTGCAGTTGAACAAATAAGATGGAGACTTCTAAGATCCTTTTGTAGCAAATCTTTATCATTATGACGAGTTGAGGTAGAGATAACCATTTTTATAATAAAAACAGATTCTAATTGAGTGGTTTAGGAAGATTTGCAAATGTACTGAGAGCTGGTATAACATGTTTATAGCAAACAACAAACAGAATTCGTTGTCCGATGGGTTAATTACAAGAGGCTTAGGAACATTCAAACACACACACACACACACACACACATGCACACACACGTGTGCGTACGCGCAAACATACATACATTGTACATACAGGCACACACCCACACATAGAAAAATAGCAAGAAGTGACAGGGGCAAACATGATTTCCCATGCACACATACACAAATAACAGAAAACCAAAGAAAAGCGGCACATATTCAACTTGGCGCCACACTTCCACGCAAGAGAATAGACTCAAGTAATATCCATACACACGGAATAAGAACTAGAGATTGTAATTTGTCATCACTGACAAATTAAGGTGATCCGATTTTTTTTTAATCAATGATTCGAGTCCTGATCGTAATAGGCATGACAATACAAGTTTCATCTGTGTTTAGAGACATTGGCCGTGTGAGGTTTGGATTCTCATTTAGAAAAGGGAGTCATATCTGCCATCTTTGGTACCAATTCTGTATACACTGAATAACGAAGATACAGCAACGAATACATATGACCTTTGACCCACCTTTACACTCCCAAGATGGCATCTGAGGAAAAAGTGGTTATTTTGTGAAATGATTCTTGCGACATCGTCTATATTCGTGTGCAAAATATGGCAAAGATAGGACAGGTATTCACCAAGATGCAAAATGCAAAGTCTTAGGTGCAACATAAAATCTGGGAGAAATTCACCGAAGGGTAAGTGAGAGCTAGTGCTCGATAAAGAAAAGCATGTCGATTTTCACATTAAAAAAAAAAATCCCTCCCATAGAGATAACACGTCATAACGAAAATACAGAAAGAAGTACATATGACCTTTGACCTCACTTTGCACACCCAAGATGGCGTCTGAGCAAAAAGTGGTTATTTTGTGAAATGATCCTTGTAACATGGTCTTTGCGTGTGCAAAATATGGGAAAGATAGGACATGTATTCACCAAGATACAGGATGAAACATTTATGACCTTTGACCCTAATTTACATACCCAAGATGGTGTCTGATCAAGTAGTTGTTATTTTATGAAATAATGTACGTGACATGAACTAAACATGTGCAAAATATGGGATTGATAGCCATTGTTGTTCATCTATTGCACAGAAAGTAGTAGAAAGAAAGAAAAATAAAGAAAAAAATATGTTATTTTATAGAAATTTGAAGGAGAAGCATAAAAAAATCAGAAAAAGATAAAGTTAGGAAGGGAGATTAAGAATAACTAAAGAAAAATAAGAAAAAAAGTGTTTAAAAAAATGAAAAAAAAAATTGGCAGGGGTGAGCCTCGAACCAGGGACCTTAGGATTACGAGTCGGATGCGCTATGCAATGACCTATTTCATGCTCCATAGGCCCTGTGTATTAAGCAAAATGACGCTGCATCGAAGCCACGTGCCATTTTCAACCAAGTTTTTCGACATGATGCCGACGTCATATGAAAAAATGAAGGGCACACTTACGATAGCCCAAAGTCTCAGCTACAACATACTAAAATCTGGGAAAAATTCACCGAAGCAAAAGTGAGCTAGTGCTCGAAAAAGAGAGTCATGTCAATTTTCACTGCCAGAAAAACTGCTCTCCCATAGAGATAACACGTAAACTGGTCAAATTCTACAAGGATACATTCAATCCATTTTTACGAGGCGATGACGTCATCCAATCAAAATGTTGTTTTTACATTAATGAAAGAACATTTCATAAGCTACAACATACTGAAATATGGGAGAAAATTGGCAGAGGATAAGTGAGATACGCTCGAGTAAACTTGTAATTTGATGACGTCATTTTGAAAATTTACTTTTTTTACTTTATTAAGAAATTTGATATCTTTTAATCATTTTGTCAGCATTGCCTACCCATGAAATGACATGTACAACTCATCAGCTTTCAATATATGTAAAGAAAATGGGGGGTCACCGTCCATCCTGACGAGTAAAATCGGATTTAAAATTGGCAGTTTTTTGGCATAGTTGCACTGTATATCGCCATTGACGCGCGCGCGGAATTTCAACTTTGACGGCCCCGTATGACGTCATATTGAGTCGGATTGACTTGAAACGTGGTATAAATATTCCTTGAAATTTCAGACATGCGATCAAAGTGAAAAAACTGGAAATTTCAATTGCATATGAGCTGTGCGTGCGTATATGCGCGCGCGCGTACGCGTCCGTCCGATTTTTTCAATTTTTCAAAAAATGCTCCAAATGGTCTGAAACGTGTGCAAAAAAATTTTGAGCTCGATTGGAGCATACAAATATTTCAACGCGCGCGTACGCGCACGTTTTAAGAGAAAATATGAATTTTGAGAACATGAGTAGAATGCGCATAACTTTAAATATATGTGACGTAAATTTCATTGAAAAATTCAATTTCATTAATGAGATATGATTGAGAATGTGTTTTCATATAATGACGTCATAGTGACGTCACGGTCGACTGATCACAATGATACATTAGATTTGCCGTCTTTGGGACATGATGCATACATGATATAATTTTGAAATTGACAGGCAGCGGACTTTCTGAGCTAACCTCTGCACAACTTTTGAGGAAAAATAAAGAAGAAGAAGAAGAAAAACTAGAGATTGTAATTTGTCATTACTGACAAATTAAGGTGATCCGATTTTTTTTTCATCAATGATTCGAGTCCTGATCGCAATAGGCATGACCATACAGGTTTCGTCTGTTGTTAAAAACGTTGGCCGTGTGATGTTTGAATTCTCGTTTAGAAAAGGGAGTCATATCTGCCATCTTTGGTACCAAATTCCGTATACACTAGATAACGAAGATACAACAAATACATATGACCTTTGACCCACCTTTACACTCCCAAGATGGCATCTGAGGAAAAAGTGGTTATTTTGTGAAATGATTCTTGCGACATCGTTTATACGTGTGCAAAATATGGGAAAGATAGAACAGGTATTCGCCAAGATACAAGATGAAACATTTATGACCTTTGACTCTAATTTACATACCCAAGATGTTGTCCGATCAAGTAGTTGTTATTTTATGAAATAATGTACGTGACATGAACTAAACATGTGCAGAATATGGGGGTGATAGGGCGTGTTTTTCTTGAGTTATTGCAAAGAAAGTTGCAGAAAGAAAGAAATATCCCAATACATAGAAGATAAGCTTTAATTTCAACCAAGTTTTTTTATCGTGATCCCGACATCGTATGAAAAAACAAAATCAAAATTAACGATAGCGCAAAGTCTCAGCTACAACATATTAAAATCTGGGAGAAATTCACCGAAGGGTAAGTGAGCTAGTGCTCGATAAAGACAATCATGTCAATTTTCACATTTAAAAAAAATTCCCTCCCATAGAGATAACACGTCATAACGAAGATACAAAAAGAAGTACATATGACCTTTGACCTCAATTTGCACAGACAAGATGGCATCTGAGTAAAAAGTGGTTATTTTGTGAAATGATCCTTGTAACATGGTCTTTGCGTTTGCAAAATATGGGAAAGATAGGACATGTATTCACTAAGATACAGGATAAAACACCTATGACCTTTGACCCTAATTTACATACCCAAGATGGTGTCCGATCAAGTAGTTGTTATTTTATGAAATAATGTACGTGACATGAACTAAACATGTGCAAAATATGGAAGTGATAGGGCGTGTTTTTCTTGAGTTATTGCAAAGAAAGTTGCAGAAAGAAAGAAATATCTCAATACATCGAAGATAAGCCTGAATTTCAACCAAAATTTTTGACGTGATCTCGACATCGTATGAAAAAACAAAGGGCACACTTACGGTAGCGTAAAGTCTCAGCTACAACATATCAAAATCTGGGAGAAATTTTCCGAAGGGTAAGTGAGCTAGTGCTCGATAAAGATAGTCATGTCAATTTTCATTTCCAGAAAAACTGCACTCCCATAGAGATAACACGTAAACTGGTCAAATTTGACAAGGTTACTTTTAATCCATTTTTACGAGGTGATACCGTTATCCAATCAAAATTTTGTAATTTCATGTTTGAAAGAGCATTAAATAAGCTACAACATACTGAAATCTGGGTGAAAATTAACAAAGGACTAGTGAGATACGCTCGAATGAACTTGAAATTTGATGACGTCATTTTGAAAATTTACTTTTTTTACTTTATTAAGAAATTTGCTATCTTTTAATCATTTTGTCAGCATTGCCACCCCATGAAATTACATGTACAACTCATCAGGTTTTAAAATATGTAAAGAAAATGGGGGGTCACCGTCCATCCTGACGAGTAAAATCGAATTTAAAATTAGCAGTTTTTTGGCATAGTTGCACTGTATATCGCCATTGACGCGCGCGCGGAATATCAACTTTGACGGGCCCGTATGACGTCATATTGAGTCGCATTGATTTGAAACTTGGTATAAATATTCCTTAACATTTCAGACATCCGATCAAAGTGTAAAAACTGGAAATTTCAATTGCACATGAGCTGTGCGTGCGTATATCCGCGCGCGCGTACGCGTCCGTCCGATTTTTTCAATTTTTCAAAAAATGCTCCAAATGGTCTGAAACGTGTGCAAAAAAATTTTGAGCTCGATTGGAGCATACAAATATTTCAACGCGCGCGTACGCGCACGTTTTAAGAGAAAATATGAATTTTGAGAACATGAGTAGAATGCGCATAATTTGAAATATATGTGACGTAAATTTCATTGAAAATTTTCATTCCATTAATGAGATATGATTGAGAATGTGTTTTCATATAATGACGTCATAGTGACGTCACGGTCGACTGATCACAATGATACATTAGATTTGTCGTCTTTGGGACATGATGCATACATGGTATGATTTTGAAATTGATAGGCAGCGGACTTTCTGAGCTAACCTCTGCACAACTTTTGCGGAGAAATAAAGAAAGAAAGAAGAAGAAAGAATCCGTACAGATACAGAAGGTGATCCGAAGGATACTCGGATCACCTAACTAGAGATTGTAATTTGTCATTACTGACAAATTAAGGTGATCCGATTTTTTTTTCATCAATGATTCGAGTCCTGATCGCAATAGGCATGACCATACAGGTTTCGTCTGTTGTTAAAAACGTTGGCCGTGTGATGTTTGAATTCTCGTTTAGAAAAGGGAGTCATATCTGCCATCTTTGGTACCAAATTCCGTATACACTAGATAACGAAGATACAACAAATACATATGACCTTTGACCCACCTTTACACTCCCAAGATGGCATCTGAGGAAAAAGTGGTTATTTTGTGAAATGATTCTTGCGACATCGTTTATACGTGTGCAAAATATGGGAAAGATAGAACAGGTATTCGCCAAGATACAAGATGAAACATTTATGACCTTTGACTCTAATTTACATACCCAAGATGTTGTCCGATCAAGTAGTTGTTATTTTATGAAATAATGTACGTGACATGAACTAAACATGTGCAGAATATGGGGGTGATAGGGCGTGTTTTTCTTGAGTTATTGCAAAGAAAGTTGCAGAAAGAAAGAAATATCCCAATACATAGAAGATAAGCTTTAATTTCAACCAAGTTTTTTTATCGTGATCCCGACATCGTATGAAAAAACAAAATCAAAATTAACGATAGCGCAAAGTCTCAGCTACAACATATTAAAATCTGGGAGAAATTCACCGAAGGGTAAGTGAGCTAGTGCTCGATAAAGACAATCATGTCAATTTTCACATTTAAAAAAATTCCCTCCCATAGAGATAACACGTCATAACGAAGATACAAAAAGAAGTACATATGACCTTTGACCTCAATTTGCACAGACAAGATGGCATCTGAGTAAAAAGTGGTTATTTTGTGAAATGATCCTTGTAACATGGTCTTTGCGTTTGCAAAATATGGGAAAGATAGGACATGTATTCACTAAGATACAGGATAAAACACCTATGACCTTTGACCCTAATTTACATACCCAAGATGGTGTCCGATCAAGTAGTTGTTATTTTATGAAATAATGTACGTGACATGAACTAAACATGTGCAAAATATGGAAGTGATAGGGCGTGTTTTTCTTGAGTTATTGCAAAGAAAGTTGCAGAAAGAAAGAAATATCTCAATACATCGAAGATAAGCCTGAATTTCAACCAAAATTTTTGACGTGATCTCGACATCGTATGAAAAAACAAAGGGCACACTTACGGTAGCGTAAAGTCTCAGCTACAACATATCAAAATCTGGGAGAAATTTTCCGAAGGGTAAGTGAGCTAGTGCTCGATAAAGATAGTCATGTCAATTTTCATTTCCAGAAAAACTGCACTCCCATAGAGATAACACGTAAACTGGTCAAATTTGACAAGGTTACTTTTAATCCATTTTTACGAGGTGATACCGTTATCCAATCAAAATTTTGTAATTTCATGTTTGAAAGAGCATTAAATAAGCTACAACATACTGAAATCTGGGTGAAAATTAACAAAGGACTAGTGAGATACGCTCGAATGAACTTGAAATTTGATGACGTCATTTTGAAAATTTACTTTTTTTACTTTATTAAGAAATTTGCTATCTTTTAATCATTTTGTCAGCATTGCCACCCCATGAAATTACATGTACAACTCATCAGGTTTTAAAATATGTAAAGAAAATGGGGGGTCACCGTCCATCCTGACGAGTAAAATCGAATTTAAAATTAGCAGTTTTTTGGCATAGTTGCACTGTATATCGCCATTGACGCGCGCGCGGAATATCAACTTTGACGGGCCCGTATGACGTCATATTGAGTCGCATTGATTTGAAACTTGGTATAAATATTCCTTAACATTTCAGACATCCGATCAAAGTGTAAAAACTGGAAATTTCAATTGCACATGAGCTGTGCGTGCGTATATCCGCGCGCGCGTACGCGTCCGTCCGATTTTTTCAATTTTTCAAAAAATGCTCCAAATGGTCTGAAACGTGTGCAAAAAAATTTTGAGCTCGATTGGAGCATACAAATATTTCAACGCGCGCGTACGCGCACGTTTTAAGAGAAAATATGAATTTTGAGAACATGAGTAGAATGCGCATAATTTGAAATATATGTGACGTAAATTTCATTGAAAATTTTCATTCCATTAATGAGATATGATTGAGAATGTGTTTTCATATAATGACGTCATAGTGACGTCACGGTCGACTGATCACAATGATACATTAGATTTGTCGTCTTTGGGACATGATGCATACATGGTATGATTTTGAAATTGATAGGCAGCGGACTTTCTGAGCTAACCTCTGCACAACTTTTGCGGAGAAATAAAGAAAGAAAGAAGAAGAAAGAATCCGTACAGATACAGAAGGTGATCCGAAGGATACTCGGATCACCTAACTAGAGATTGTAATTTGTCATCACTGACAAATTAAGGTGATCCGATTTTTTTTATCAATGATTCGAGTCCTGATCGCAATAGGCATGACCATACAAGTTTCATCTCTGTTTAGAGACATTGTCCGTGTGATGTTTGCATTCTCATTTAGAAAAGGGAGTCATATCTGCCATCTTTGGTACCAAATTCTGTATACACTGAATAACGAAGATACAGCAATGAATACATATGACCTTTGACCCACCTTTGCACTCCCAAGATTGCATCTGATGAAATAGTGGTTATTTTGTGAAATGATTCTCGCGACATCGTCGATACGTGTGAAATATATGGGAAAGATAGGACAGGTATTCACTAAGATACAAGATGAAACATTTATGACCTTTGACCCTAATTTACATACCCAAGATGTTGTCCGATCTAGTAGTTGTTATTTTATGAAATAATGTACGAGACATGAACTAAACATGTGCAAAATATGGGGGTGATAGGGCGTGTTTTTCTTGAGTTATTGCAAAGAAAGTTGCAGAAAGAAAGAAATATCTCAATACATAGAAGATAAGCTTTAATTTCAACCAATTTTTTATCGTCATCCCGACATCGTATGAAAAAACAAAGGAAATAAAACGATAGCGCAAAGTCTCAGCTACAACATATTAAAATCTGGGAGAAATTCACCGAAGGGTAAGTGAGCTAGTGCTCGATAAAGACAATCATGTCAATTTTCACATTAAAGAAAATTCCCTCCCATAGAGATAACACGTCATAACGAAGATACAAAAAGAAGTACATATGACCTTTGACCTCAAATTGTACAGACAAGATGGCATCTGAGTAAAAAGTGGTTATTTTGTGAAATGATCCTTGTAACATGGTCTTTGCGTATGCAAAATATGGGAAAGATAGGACATGTATTCACTAAGATACAGGGTGAAACACTTATGACCTTTGACCCTAATTTACATACCCAAGATGGTGTCCGATCAAGTAGTTGTTGTTTTATGAAATAATTCACGTGACATGAACTAAACATGTGCAAAATATAGAAGTGATAGAGGCCGTTTTTCTTGAGTTATTGCAAAGAAAGTTGCAGAAAGAAAGAAATATCTCAATACATCGAAGATAAGCCTGAATTTCAACCCAATTTTTTGACGTGATTCTGACATCGTATGAAAAAACAAAGGGCACACCTACGGTAGCGTAAAGTCTCAGCTACAACATATTAAAATCTGGGAGAAATTTACCGAAGCTTAAGTGAGCTAGTGCTCGATAAAGATAGTCATGTCAATTTTCATTTCCAGAAAAACTGCACTCCCATAGAGATAACACGTAAACTGGTCAAATTTGACAAGATTACATTTAATCCATTTTTACGAGGTGATACCGTTATCCAATCAAAATATTGTAATTTTATGTTTGAAAGAACATTAGATAAGCTACATCATACTGAAATCTGGGTGAAAATTGACAAAGGACTAGTGAGATATGCTCGAATGAACTTGAAATTTGATGACGTCATTTTGAAAATTTACTTTTTTTACTTTATTAAGAAATTTGATATCTTTTAATCATTTTGTCAGCATTGCCACCCCATGAAATGACATGTACAACTCATCAGCTTTCAAAATATGTACAGGAAATGGGGGGTCACCGTCCATCCTGACGAGTAAAATCGGATTTAAAATTGGCAGTTTTTTGGCATAGTTGCACTGTATATCGCCATTGACGCGCGCGCGGAATTTCAACTTTGACGGGCCCGTATGACGTCATATTGAGTCGGATTGATTTGAAACTTGGTATAAATATTCCTTAACATTTCAGACATCCGATCAAAGTGAAAAAACTGGAAATTTCAATTGCACATGAGCTGTGCGTGCGTATATGCGCGCGCGCGTACGCGTCCGTCCGATTTTTTCAATTTTTCAAAAAATGCTCGAAATGGTCTGAAACGTGTGCAAAAAAATTTTGAGCTCGATTGGAGCATACAAATATTTCAACGCGCGCGTACGCGCACGTTTTAAGAGAATATATGAATTTTGAGAACATGAGTAGAATGCGCATAATTTGAAATATATGTGACGTAAATTTCATTGAAAAATTTCATTCCATTAATGAGATATGATTGAGAATGTGTTTTCATATAATGACGTCATAGTGACGTCACGGTCCACTGATCACAATGATACATTAGATTTGTCGTCTTTGGGACATGATGCATACATGGTATAATTTTGAAATTGATAGGCAGCGGACTTTCTGAGCTAACCTCTGCACAACTTTTGCGGAGAAATAAAGAAACAAAGAAGAAGAAAGAATCCGTACAGATACAGAAGGTGATCCGAAGGATACTCGGATCACCTAACTAGAGATTGTAATTTGTCATCACTGACAAATTAAGGTGATCCGATTTTTTTTTAATCAATGATTCGAGTCCTGATCGTAATAGGCATGACAATACAAGTTTCATCTGTGTTTAGAGACATTGGCCGTGTGAGGTTTGGATTCTCATTTAGAAAAGGGAGTCATATCTGCCATCTTTGGTACCAATTCTGTATACACTGAATAACGAAGATACAGCAACGAATACATATGACCTTTGACCCACCTTTACACTCCCAAGATGGCATCTGAGGAAAAAGTGGTTTTGTGAAATGATTCTTGCGACATCGTCTATATTCGTGTGCAAAATATGGCAAAGATAGGAAAGGTATTCACCAAGATGCAAAATGCAAAGTCTTAGGTACAACATAAAATCTGGGAGAAATTCACCGAAGGGTAAGTGAGAGCTAGTGCTCGATAAAGAAAAGCATGTCGATTTTCACATTAAAAAAAAAATCCCTCCCATAGAGATAACACGTCATAACGAAAATACAGAAAGAAGTACATATGACCTTTGACCTCACTTTGCACACCCAAGATGGCGTCTGAGCAAAAAGTGGTTATTTTGTGAAATGATCCTTGTTACATGGTCTTTGTGTGTGCAAAATATGGGAAAGATAGGACATGTATTCACTAAGATACAGGATGAAACATTTATGACCTTTGACCCTAATTTACATACCCAAGATGGTGTCTGATCAAGTAGTTGTTATTTTATGAAATAATGTACGTGACATGAACTAAACATGTGCAAAATATGGGATTGATAGCCATTGTTGTTGTTCATCTATTGCACAGAAAGTAGTAGAAAGAAAGAAAAATAAAGAAAAAAATATGTTATTTTATAGAAATTTGAAGGAGAAGCATAAAAAAATCAGAAAAAGATAAAGTTAGGAAGGGAGATTAAGACTAACTAAAGAAAAAGAAGAAAAAAAGTGTTTAAAAAATGAAAAAAAAATATTGGCAGGGGTGAGCCTCGAACCAGGGACCTTAGGATTACGAGTCGGATGCGCTATGCAATGACCTATTTCATGCTCCATAGGCCCTGTGTATTAAGCAAAATGACGCTGTATCGAAGCCACGTGCCATTTTCAACCAAGTTTTTCGACGTGATGCCGACGTCGTATGAAAAAATGAAGGGCACACTTACGATAGCCCAAAGTCTCAGCTACAACATACTAAAATCTGGGAAAAATTCACCGAAGCATAAGTGAGCTAGTGCTCGAAAAAGAGAGTCATGTCAATTTTCACTGCCAGAAAAACTGCTCTCCCATAGAGATAACACGTAAACTGGTCAAATTCTACAAGGATACATTCAATCCAGTTTTACGAGGCGATGACGTCATCCAATCAAAATGTTGTTTTTACATTAATGAAAGAGCATTTCATAAGCTACAACATACTGAAATATGGGAGAAAATTGGCAGAGGATAAGTGAGATACGCTCGAGTAAACTTGTAATTTGATGACGTCATTTTGAAAATTTACTTTTTTTACTTTATTAAGAAATTTGATATCTTTTAATCATTTTGTCAGCATTGCCTACCCATGAAATGACATGTACAACTCATCAGCTTTCAATATATGTAAAGAAAATGGGGGGTCACCGTCCATCCTGACGAGTAAAATCCGATTTAAAATTGGCAGTTTTTTGGCATAGTTGCACTGTATATCGCCATTGACGCGCGCGCGGAATTTCAACTTTGACGGCCCCGTATGACGTCATATTGAGTCGGATTGACTTGAAACGTGGTATAAATATTCCTTGACATTTCAGACATGCGATCAAAGTGAAAAAACTGGAAATTTCAATTGCATATGAGCTGTGCGTGCGTATATGCGCGCGCGCGTACGCGTCCGTCCGATTTTTTCAATTTTTCAAAAAATGCTCCAAATGGTCTGAAACGTGTGCAAAAAAATTTTGAGCTCGATTGGAGCATACAAATATTTCAACGCGCGCGTACGCGCACGTTTTAAGAGAAAATATGAATTTTGAGAACATGAGTAGAATGCGCATAACTTTAAATATATGTGACGTAAATTTCATTGAAAAATTCTATTTCATTAATGAGATATGATTGAGAATGTGTTTTCATATAATGACGTCATAGTGACGTCACGGTCGACTGATCACAATGATACATTAGATTTGCCGTCTTTGGGACATGATGCATACATGATATAATTTTGAAATTGACAGGCAGCGGACTTTCTGAGCTAACCTCTGCACAACTTTTGAGGAGAAATAAAGAAGAAGAAGAAGAAGAAGAAGAACTAGAGATTGTAATTTGTCATCACTGACAAATTAAGGTGATCCGATTTTTTTTTATCAATGATTCGAGTCCTGATCGCAATAGGCATGACCATACAAGTTTCATCTGTGTTTAGAGACATTGGCCGTGTGATGTTTGCATTCTCATTTAGAAAAGGGAGTCATATCTGCCATCTTTGGTACCAAATTCTGTATACACTGAATAACGAAGATACAGCAATGAATACATATGACCTTTGACCCACCTTTGCACTCCCAAGATTGCATCTGATGAAATAGTGGTTATTTTGTGAAATGATTCTCGCGACATCGTCTATACGTGTGGAAAATATGGGAAAGATAGGACAGGTATTCACTAAGATACAAGATGAAACATTTATGACCTTTGACCCTAATTTACATACCCAAGATGTTGTCCGATCTAGTAGTTGTTATTTTATGAAATAATGTACGAGACATGAACTAAACATGTGCAAAATATGGGGGTGATAGGGCATGTTTTTCTTGAGTTATTGCAAAGAAAGTTGCAGAAAGAAAGAAATATCTCAATACATAGAAGATAAGCTTTAATTTCAACCAATTTTTTATCGTAATTCCGACATCGTATGAAAAAACGAAGGAAATGAAACGATAGCGCAAAGTCTCAGCTACAATATATTAAAATCTGGGAGAAATTCACCGAAGGGTAAGTGAGCTAGTGCTCGATAAAGACAATCATGTCAATTTTCACATTAAAGAAAATTCCCTCCCATAGAGATAACACGTCATAACGAAGATACAAAAAGAAGTACATATGACCTTTGACCTCAATTTGCACAGACAAGATGGCATCTGAGTAAAAAGTGATTATTTTGTGAAATGATCCTTGTAACATGGTCTTTGCGTGTGCAAAATATGGGAAAGATAAGACATGTATTCACTAAGATACAGGGTGAAACACCTATGACCTTTGACCCTAATTTACATACCCAAGATGGTGTCCGATCAAGTAGCTGTTATTTTATGAAATAATTCACGTGACATGAACTAAACATGTGCAAAATATAGAAGTGATAGAGGCCGTTTTTCTTGAGTTATTGCAAAGAAAGTTGCAGAAAGAAAGAAATATCTCAATACATCGAAGATAAGCCTGAATTTCAACCCAATTTTTTGACGTGATTTTGACATCGTATGAAAAAACGAAGGGCACACTTACGGTAGCGTAAAGTCTCAGCTACAACATATTAAAATCTGGGAGAAATTTACCGAAGCTTAAGTGAGCTAGTGCTCGATAAAGATAGTCATGTCAATTTTCATTTCCAGAAAAACTGCACTCCCATAGAGATAACACGTAAACTGGTCAAATTTGACAAGATTACTTTTAATCCATTTTTACGAGGTGATACCGTTATCCAATCAAAATATTGTAATTCTATGTTTGAAAGAACATTAAATAAGCTACATCATACTGAAATCTGGGTGAAAATTGACTAAGGACTAGTGAGATATGCTCGAATGAACTTGAAATTTGATGACGTCATTTTGAAAATTTACTTTTTTTACTTTATTAAGAAATTTGATATCTTTTAATCATTTTGTCAGCATTGCCACCCCATGAAATGACATGTACAACTCATCAGCTTTCAAAATATGTACAGAAAATGGGGGGTCACCGTCCATCCTGACGAGTAAAATCGGATTTAAAATTGGCAGTTTTTTGGCATAGTTGCACTGTATATCGCCATTGACGCGCGCGCGGAATTTCAACTTTGACGGGCCCGTATGACGTCATATTGAGTCGGATTGATTTGAAACTTGGTATAAATATTCCTTAACATTTCAGACATCCGATCAAAGTGAAAAAACTGGAAATTTCAATTGCACATGAGCTGTGCGTGCGTATATGCGCGCGCGCGTACGCGTCCGTCCGATTTTTTCAATTTTTCAAAAAATGCTCCAAATGGTCTGAAACGTGTGCAAAAAAATTTTGAGCTCGATTGGAGCATACAAATATTTCAACGCGCGCGTACGCGCACGTTTTAAGAGAAAATATGAATTTTGAGAACATGAGTAGAATGCGCATAATTTGAAATATATGTGACGTAAATTTCATTGAAAAATTTCATTCCATTAATGAGATATGATTGAGAATGTGTTTTCATATAATGACGTCATAGTGACGTCACGGTCCACTGATCACAATGATACATTAGATTTGTCGTCTTTGGGACATGATGCATACATGGTATAATTTTGAAATTGATAGGCAGCGGACTTTCTGAGCTAACCTCTGCACAACTTTTGCGGAGAAATAAAGAAAGAAAGAAGAAGAAAGAATCCGTACAGATACAGAAGGTGATCCGAAGGATACTCGGATCACCTAACTAGAGATTGTAATTTGTCATTACTGACAAATTAAGGTGATCCGATTTTTTTTTTCATCAATGATTCGAGTCCTGATCGCAATAGGCATGACCATACAGGTTTCGTCTGTTGTTAAAAACGTTGGCCGTGTGATGTTTGAATTCTCGTTTAGAAAAGGGAGTCATATCTGCCATCTTTGGTACCAAATTCCGTATACACTAGATAACGAAGATACAACAAATACATATGACCTTTGACCCACCTTTACACTCCCAAGATGGCATCTGAGGAAAAAGTGGTTATTTTGTGAAATGATTCTTGCGACATCGTCTATACGTGTGCAAAATATGGGAAAGATAGAACAGGTATTCGCCAAGATACAAGATGAAACATTTATGACCTTTGACTCTAATTTACATACCCAAGATGTTGTCCGATCAAGTAGTTGTTATTTTATGAAATAATGTACGTGACATGAACTAAACATGTGCAGAATATGGGGGTGATAGGGCGTGTTTTTCTTGAGTTATTGCAAAGAAAGTTGCAGAAAGAAAGAAATATCCCAATACATAGAAGATAAGCTTTAATTTCAACCAAGTTTTTTTATCGTGATCCCGACATCGTATGAAAAAACAAAATCAAAATTAACGATAGCGCAAAGTCTCAGCTACAACATATTAAAATCTGGGAGAAATTCACCGAAGGGTAAGTGAGCTAGTGCTCGATAAAGACAATCATGTCAATTTTCACATTTAAAAAAATTCCCTCCCATAGAGATAACACGTCATAACGAAGATACAAAAAGAAGTACATATGACCTTTGACCTCAATTTGCACAGACAAGATGGCATCTGAGTAAAAAGTGGTTATTTTGTGAAATGATCCTTGTAACATGGTCTTTGCGTTTGCAAAATATGGGAAAGATAGGACATGTATTCACTAAGATACAGGATAAAACACCTATGACCTTTGACCCTAATTTACATACCCAAGATGGTGTCCGATCAAGTAGTTGTTATTTTATGAAATAATGTACGTGACATGAACTAAACATGTGCAAAATATGGAAGTGATAGGGCGTGTTTTTCTTGAGTTATTGCAAAGAAAGTTGCAGAAAGAAAGAAATATCTCAATACATCGAAGATAAGCCTGAATTTCAACCAAAATTTTTGACGTGATCTCGACATCGTATGAAAAAACAAAGGGCACACTTACGGTAGCGTAAAGTCTCAGCTACAACATATCAAAATCTGGGAGAAATTTTCCGAAGGGTAAGTGAGCTAGTGCTCGATAAAGATAGTCATGTCAATTTTCATTTCCAGAAAAACTGCACTCCCATAGAGATAACACGTAAACTGGTCAAATTTGACAAGGTTACTTTTAATCCATTTTTACGAGGTGATACCGTTATCCAATCAAAATTTTGTAATTTCATGTTTGAAAGAGCATTAAATAAGCTACAACATACTGAAATCTGGGTGAAAATTAACAAAGGACTAGTGAGATACGCTCGAATGAACTTGAAATTTGATGACGTCATTTTGAAAATTTACTTTTTTTACTTTATTAAGAAATTTGCTATCTTTTAATCATTTTGTCAGCATTGCCACCCCATGAAATTACATGTACAACTCATCAGGTTTTAAAATATGTAAAGAAAATGGGGGGTCACCGTCCATCCTGACGAGTAAAATCGAATTTAAAATTAGCAGTTTTTTGGCATAGTTGCACTGTATATCGCCATTGACGCGCGCGCGGAATATCAACTTTGACGGGCCCGTATGACGTCATATTGAGTCGCATTGATTTGAAACTTGGTATAAATATTCCTTAACATTTCAGACATCCGATCAAAGTGTAAAAACTGGAAATTTCAATTGCACATGAGCTGTGCGTGCGTATATCCGCGCGCGCGTACGCGTCCGTCCGATTTTTTCAATTTTTCAAAAAATGCTCCAAATGGTCTGAAACGTGTGCAAAAAAATTTTGAGCTCGATTGGAGCATACAAATATTTCAACGCGCGCGTACGCGCACGTTTTAAGAGAAAATATGAATTTTGAGAACATGAGTAGAATGCGCATAATTTGAAATATATGTGACGTAAATTTCATTGAAAATTTTCATTCCATTAATGAGATATGATTGAGAATGTGTTTTCATATAATGACGTCATAGTGACGTCACGGTCGACTGATCACAATGATACATTAGATTTGTCGTCTTTGGGACATGATGCATACATGGTATGATTTTGAAATTGATAGGCAGCGGACTTTCTGAGCTAACCTCTGCACAACTTTTGCGGAGAAATAAAGAAAGAAAGAAGAAGAAAGAATCCGTACAGATACAGAAGGTGATCCGAAGGATACTCGGATCACCTAACTAGAGATTGTAATTTGTCATCACTGACAAATTAAGGTGATCCGATTTTTTTTTATCAATGATTCGAGTCCTGATCGCAATAGGCATGACCATACAAGTTTCATCTGTGTTTAGAGACATTGGCCGTGTGATGTTTGCATTCTCATTTAGAAAAGGGAGTCATATCTGCCATCTTTGGTACCAAATTCTGTATACACTGAATAACGAAGATACAGCAATGAATACATATGACCTTTGACCCACCTTTGCACTCCCAAGATTGCATCTGATGAAATAGTGGTTATTTTGTGAAATGATTCTCGCGACATCGTCTATACGTGTGGAAAATATGGGAAAGATAGGACAGGTATTCACTAAGATACAAGATGAAACATTTATGACCTTTGACCCTAATTTACATACCCAAGATGTTGTCCGATCTAGTAGTTGTTATTTTATGAAATAATGTACGAGACATGAACTAAACATGTGCAAAATATGGGGGTGATAGGGCGTGTTTTTCTTGAGTTATTGCAAAGAAAGTTGCAGAAAGAAAGAAATATCTCAATACATAGAAGATAAGCTTTAATTTCAACCAATTTTTTATCGTAATTCCGACATCGTATGAAAAAACGAAGGAAATGAAACGATAGCGCAAAGTCTCAGCTACAATATATTAAAATCTGGGAGAAATTCACCGAAGGGTAAGTGAGCTAGTGCTCGATAAAGACAATCATGTCAATTTTCACATTAAAGAAAATTCCCTCCCATAGAGATAACACGTCATAACGAAGATACAAAAAGAAGTACATATGACCTTTGACCTCAATTTGCACAGACAAGATGGCATCTGAGTAAAAAGTGATTATTTTGTGAAATGATCCTTGTAACATGGTCTTTGCGTGTGCAAAATATGGGAAAGATAAGACATGTATTCACTAAGATACAGGGTGAAACACCTATGACCTTTGACCCTAATTTACATACCCAAGATGGTGTCCGATCAAGTAGCTGTTATTTTATGAAATAATTCACGTGACATGAACTAAACATGTGCAAAATATAGAAGTGATAGAGGCCGTTTTTCTTGAGTTATTGCAAAGAAAGTTGCAGAAAGAAAGAAATATCTCAATACATCGAAGATAAGCCTGAATTTCAACCCAATTTTTTGACGTGATTTTGACATCGTATGAAAAAACGAAGGGCACACTTACGGTAGCGTAAAGTCTCAGCTACAACATATTAAAATCTGGGAGAAATTTACCGAAGCTTAAGTGAGCTAGTGCTCGATAAAGATAGTCATGTCAATTTTCATTTCCAGAAAAACTGCACTCCCATAGAGATAACACGTAAACTGGTCAAATTTGACAAGATTACTTTTAATCCATTTTTACGAGGTGATACCGTTATCCAATCAAAATATTGTAATTCTATGTTTGAAAGAACATTAAATAAGCTACATCATACTGAAATCTGGGTGAAAATTGACTAAGGACTAGTGAGATATGCTCGAATGAACTTGAAATTTGATGACGTCATTTTGAAAATTTACTTTTTTTACTTTATTAAGAAATTTGATATCTTTTAATCATTTTGTCAGCATTGCCACCCCATGAAATGACATGTACAACTCATCAGCTTTCAAAATATGTACAGAAAATGGGGGGTCACCGTCCATCCTGACGAGTAAAATCGGATTTAAAATTGGCAGTTTTTTGGCATAGTTGCACTGTATATCGCCATTGACGCGCGCGCGGAATTTCAACTTTGACGGGCCCGTATGACGTCATATTGAGTCGGATTGATTTGAAACTTGGTATAAATATTCCTTAACATTTCAGACATCCGATCAAAGTGAAAAAACTGGAAATTTCAATTGCACATGAGCTGTGCGTGCGTATATGCGCGCGCGCGTACGCGTCCGTCCGATTTTTTCAATTTTTCAAAAAATGCTCCAAATGGTCTGAAACGTGTGCAAAAAAATTTTGAGCTCGATTGGAGCATACAAATATTTCAACGCGCGCGTACGCGCACGTTTTAAGAGAAAATATGAATTTTGAGAACATGAGTAGAATGCGCATAATTTGAAATATATGTGACGTAAATTTCATTGAAAAATTTCATTCCATTAATGAGATATGATTGAGAATGTGTTTTCATATAATGACGTCATAGTGACGTCACGGTCGACTGATCACAATGATACATTAGATTTGTCGTCTTTGGGACATGATGCATACATGGTATAAGTTTGAAATTGATAGGCAGCGGACTTTCTGAGCTAACCTCTGCACAACTTTTGCGGAGAAATAAAGAAAGAAAGAAGAAGAAAGAATCCGTACAGATACAGAAGGTGATCCGAAGGATACTCGGATCACCTAACTAGAGATTGTAATTTGTCATCACTGACAAATTAAGGTGATCCGATTTTTTTTAATCAATGATTTGAGTCATGATAGTGCAAAGTCTCAGCTACAACATATTAAAATCTGAGAGAAATTCACCGAAGCATAAGTAAGATAGTGCTCGATAAAGAGAGTCATGTCAATTTTCACATCTAAAAAATTCCCTCCCATAGAGATAATACGTCATAGCGAAGATAGAAAAAGAAGTACATATGACCTTTGACCCCACTTTGCACAGACAAGATGGCATCTGAGTAAAAAGTAGTTATTTTATGAAATGATTCCTGTAACATGGTCTTTACGTGTGCAAAATATGGGAAAGATAGGACATGTATTCACCAAGATACAGGATGAAACATCTACGACCTTTGACCCTAATTTACATACCCAAGATGGCGGCTGATTAAGTAGTTGTTATTTTATGAAATAATGTTCGTGACATGAACTAAACATGTGCAAAATATGGTGGTGATAGGGTATGTTTTTCTTGAGTTATTGCACATAAAGTTGTAAAAAGAAAGAAATATTACAATACATCGAAGATAAGCTGTAATTTCAACCAAGTTTTATACGTGATCCCGACAACGTATGAAAAAACAAAGGGCACACTTACGATAGCCCTACGTCTCAGCTACAACATATTAAAATCTTAGAGAAATTCACCGAAGCATAAGTGAGCTAGTGCTCGATAAAGATAGTCATGTCAATTTTCATTTCCATAAAAATTGCACTCCCATAGAGATTAGACGTAAACTGGTCAAATTTGACAAGGTTACCTTCAATCCATTTTTTCGAGGTGATGTCGTCATCTAATCAAAAATATGTAATTACATTAATGAAAGAGCATTTCATAAGCTACAACATATTGAAATTTAGATGAAAATTGGCCAAGGATAAGTGAGATACGCTCGAGTAAACTTGAAATTTGATGACGTCATTTTGAAAATTTACTTTTTTTACTTTATTAAGAAATTTGATATCTTTTAATCATTTTTCCAGCATTGCCAACCCATGAAATGACATGTAAAACTCATCAGCTTTCAGAATAGGTAAAGAAAATAGGGGGTCACCGTCCATCCTGACGAGTAAAATCGGTGTTAAAATTGGCGTTTTTTTGGCATAGTTGCACTGTTTAGCGCCATTGACGCGCGCGCGGAATTTCAACTTTGACGGGCCCGTATGACGTCATATTGAATCGGATCGACTTGAAACTTGGTAGAAATATTCATTGACATTTCGGACATCTGATCCGTGTGAAAAAACTGAAAATTTCTATTTCATATTAGCTGTGCGTGCGAATATGTGCGCGCGCGTACGCGTCCGTCCAATTTTTTTCAATTTTTCAAAAAATGCTCCAAATGGTCTGAAACGTGTGCAAAAAAATTTTGAGCTCGATTTGAGCATACAAATATTTCAACGCGCGCGTACGCGCGCGTTTTGAGATAAAAATGAATTTTGAGAATATGAGTAGAATTCACTTGACTTGAAATATATGTGACGTAAATTTCAATGAAATATTCCATTCCATTAATGAGATATGCATGAAAATGTGTTTTCATATAATGACGTCATAGTGACGTCACGGTCGACTGATCACTATGATTTTACTTGTGCTGTCGTCTTTGCAACATGATACATATATGGTATAAGTTTGACATTGAGAGGCAATGCACTTTCTGAGCTAACCTCTGCACAACTTTTGAGGAGAAATAAAGAAAGAAACAAAGAAAGAAGAAAGATTCAGTACAGATACAGAAGGTGATCCGAGAGGATACTCGGATCACCTAACAAAGAATCCGTACAGATACAGAAGGTGATCCGAGAGGATACTCGGATCACCTAACTAGAGATTGTAATTTGTCATCACTGACAAATTAAGGTGATCCGATTTTTTTTTAATCAATGATTCGAGTCCTGATCGTAATAGGCATGACAATACAAGTTTCATCTGTGTTTAGAGACATTGGCCGTGTGAGGTTTGGATTCTCATTTAGAAAAGGGAGTCATATCTGCCATCTTTGGTACCAATTCTGTATACACTGAATAACGAAGATACAGCAACGAATACATATGACCTTTGACCCACCTTTACACTCCCAAGATGGCATCTGAGGAAAAAGTGGTTATTTTGTGAAATGATTCTTGCGACATCGTCTATATTCGTGTGCAAAATATGGCAAAGATAGGACAGGTATTCACCAAGATGCAAAATGCAAAGTCTTAGGTACAACATAAAATCTGGGAGAAATTCACCGAAGGGTAAGTGAGAGCTAGTGCTCGATAAAGAAAAGCATGTCGATTTTCACATTAAAAAAAAATCCCTCCCATAGAGATAACACGTCATAACGAAAATACAGAAAGAAGTACATATGACCTTTGACCTCACTTTGCACACCCAAGATGGCGTCTGAGCAAAAAGTGGTTATTTTGTGAAATGATCCTTGTTACATGGTCTTTGTGTGTGCAAAATATGGGAAAGATAGGACATGTATTCACCAAGATACAGGATGAAACATTTATGACCTTTGACCCTAATTTACATACCCAAGATGGTGTCTGATCAAGTAGTTGTTATTTTATGAAATAATGTACGTGACATGAACTAAACATGTGCAAAATATGGGATTGATAGCCATTGTTGTTGTTCATCTATTGCACAGAAAGTAGTAGAAAGAAAGAAAAATAAAGAAAAAAATATGTTATTTTATAGAAATTTGAAGGAGAAGCATAAAAAAATCAGAAAAAGATAAAGTTAGGAAGAGAGATTAAGACTAACTAAAGAAAAAGAAGAAAAAAAGTGTTTAAAAAAATGAAAAAAAAATATTGGCAGGGGTGAGCCTCGAACCAGGGACCTTAGGATTACGAGTCGGATGCGCTATGCAATGACCTATTTCATGCTCCATAGGCCCTGTGTATTAAGCAAAATGACGCTGCATCGAAGCCACGTGCCATTTTCAACCAAGTTTTTCGACGTGATGCCGACGTCGTATGAAAAAATGAAGGGCACATTTACGATAGCCCAAAGTCTCAGCTACAACATACTAAAATCTGGGAAAAATTCACCGAAGCAAAAGTGAGCTAGTGCTCGAAAAAGAGAGTCATGTCAATTTTCACTGCCAG
Organism: Diadema antillarum; assembly: GCF_040938485.1. Classification (NCBI taxonomy): domain Eukaryota; kingdom Metazoa; phylum Echinodermata; class Echinoidea; order Diadematoida; family Diadematidae; genus Diadema; species Diadema antillarum. Next base: position 2,241,377 of record NW_027271040.1, on the reverse strand, counting down.
AAAAACTGCTCTCCCATAGAGATAACACGTAAACTGGTCAAATTCTACAAGGATACATTCAATCCATTTTTACGAGGCGATGACGTCATCCAATCAAAATGTTGTTTTTACATTAATGAAAGAACATTTCATAAGCTACAACATACTGAAATATGGGAGAAAATTGGCAGAGGATAAGTGAGATACGCTCGAGTAAACTTGTAATTTGATGACGTCATTTTGAAAATTTACTTTTTTTACTTTATTAAGAAATTTGATATCTTTTAATCATTTTGTCAGCATTGCCTACCCATGAAATGACATGTACAACTCATCAGCTTTCAATATATGTAAAGAAAATGGGGGGTCATCGTCCATCCTGACGAGTAAAATCAGATTTAAAATTGGCAGTTTTTTGGCATAGTTGCACTGTATATCGCCATTGACGCGCGCGCGGAATTTCAACTTTGACGGCCCCGTATGACGTCATATTGAGTCGGATTGACTTGAAACGTGGTATAAATATTCCTTGACATTTCTGACATGCGATCAAAGTGAAAAAACTGGAAATTTCAATTGCATATGAGCTGTGCGTGCGTATATGCGCGCGCGCGTACGCGTCCGTCCGATTTTTTCAATTTTTCAAAAAATGCTCCAAATGGTCTGAAACGTGTGCAAAAAAATTTTGAGCTCGATTGGAGCATACAAATATTTCAACGCGCGCGTACGCGCACGTTTTAAGAGAAAATATGAATTTTGAGAACATGAGTAGAATGCGCATAACTTTAAATATATGTGACGTAAATTTCATTGAAAAATTCTATTTCATTAATGAGATATGATTGAGAATGTGTTTTCATATAATGACGTCATAGTGACGTCACGGTCGACTGATCACAATGATACATTAGATTTGCCGTCTTTGGGACATGATGCATACATGATATAATTTTGAAATTGACAGGCAGCGGACTTTCTGAGCTAACCTCTGCACAACTTTTGAGGAGAAATAAAGAAGAAGAAAAACAAAGAATCCGTACAGATACAGAAGGTGATCCGAGAGGATACTCGGATCACCTAACAAAGAATCCGTACAGATACAGAAGGTGATCCGAGAGGATACTCGGATCACCTAATAAAACAAGTATAGAGAATATCATAGGAAATTATGAGCATCGCATGTATGTACATAACGAAATATACCCACCGTACGTACACTCGCTGCTGGGGAAACTTCTCTATAAAGACGTTCTCATCCGCTGGCTGAGGAGCGTTGGACTGGATGTTATGTGGGACGAAGAAGTAGATGGTAAAATTGGACTCGCATGCTGGTCCCTGTCCTGGTATCACCCGGGTGGCAACTGGGACTGTCATGGGGATTTTCATTCCTGTTTCAAAAATATAGTTGAAGCAAAGCATTTTAAGAAAGCTTCAGTCTGGCTGATTTCGAATATAAAAAGGTATTAATTCGAAATGTGGCTGCGTGGATGAAACCATGGACCCTCAATCCTGATACACACTAGATGTGAGTCCATCAGTGGAGTTGTGCCCTTCAGATGGTATATAGTATTGGTGGAGATGAGGTTTGGGCTTTAACTTTTTGCGAGATACTAAGAAACCACTTATGAAATAGTACAGAGCATACCATTCTAGGAGGAATTCAGAGTTTATTTGATAAAAATCGGTTTTGGAATTGCTGAGACATCCAAAAACAAGTTAAAACAAAGCGATTGTAATAAAAGGTGGGTCCCATTTTATATTACGATCGCTCTGTTTTTGATATCTCAGCCATTTCAAAACTAATTTTCATGAAATAAACATTGAATTCCTCTTCGAAGTATATGCTCTTTCATATGTCAAAAGAAGTTTTTCATTATTTTACCTATATAAAAATGATAGTAAAGAGAAGTTAGGTCTCAACCAACACTATACGATCCCTTTAATCGTGTTTAAAGGCACTTTATCCGCATCATGCATTACTTACTATCTTGTGTTCCTCGAAAAGGGACTGAAGGCCGCCGGCCATGTGTTTGCTTGCTTGTAACCATGAAATTGCTTCGTAGGGGCCATGTGAAATAAGTCATCAAACTCAAACACAACGATCGAAGGATTTTTTTTTTTTAGATCGAAAGGTAAGTTTCTTGCATGTAACGAAGAGCGATGAAACACATGTCCCTTTGACAAGGCTCAGCATCACCACAAGGATGGACGGCGACTTCTAAAAAGGAAATCTTCAAGAAGCAAAGCTTTTGAAATATGGGACGGTCCTCAGCTGACTGTCTCGTCAAAAACCCACGAACTGACCTGCGTCGTTGTTCCCCTGGATGTAGTCGAAGTCACGATGGAACCCCTCTGACACGGCCTTGTCGCACTTCAATCCAAGGACCTGAGTACCCACCCAGTTGGCCGCCTCGTAAAGACGTTCCTCGTTGTTCTGCGGGTGAAGGGATGTTTGTGTGAGCGCTATGATAACTAATGACATAAAATGGGCTTTAGAATTTCTGTAACCTGATTGGTCAATTATCATGCATCGATATTTTTCTTCTAATCTGCACTGAGCCATGCGTCCGTTAAAATCCGAACGCATGCCATCATGCGCCCGGTAAAATCCAAATGCACGGCTCAAGCCCTGTATAGTGTTGTAGGTGTAACGGACTCATGATAGGGAAAAAGGTTGAATTTCATGAATTAACGGGCCCATTTTAGAACATGCATGTTGCACAGGCCTATTTCGTGGATCGGTGAGGATCGGATGCTCTCTAAAATGCGCTTCATGGGTTTAAACAGTTCCAAAGTTGAACCCGCGCATCCAATTCTCACTGATCCACTCTATCCTGTGCATCATAAGGCATGAAAATTACATCGTTTGTTCTATTCGTTTCTGCATCTCACATTGCAACGAAGTGCAAATGGTTATGAGGCATTATACCGGTATTAGTCAAGGCGCTAATTCCTGTAAGAGGCTTAATCAAGGAGTTCGTTCAACCCACCCCGCAGAAAAGGTTTGACCAGACAGGGTGGTAGATGGGACCTCCATGAACATCCCCAGGTAGTATGTGATTCCAAATTGTGGTGTCAGTAGAATTTTACTGGCCACTTTTCATCATTATTTGTTGGAACAAACGTAAAAGGGTCTGCGCACGCCAAGACTATTACACGTACCACTAGCACTGCTACAGGCACCAGTGCCAGTGTTGCATCTAGTAGTCTTAGCGCACACATACTTTTTCTTCGACAAACAAGGGTTTTGCCTGCAAAGTAACTTTTCACGCCAAGCTGGGGTCGGTGTAGTGTAGTTTCTAGCCGTTTTTATTTCGTCTTTATTTCTCCGAGTTGAAGCAAGCCGAGTGAGAGCACATACCCAGCGATTGCGACGCCCGAATTGCAATCACTGGGTATGTGCCCTCACTCGGCTTAGCGCAATACTGCAGGCTTCTGCACAATACACAAGCTGCGACTCAGAGAAATAAAGACGAAATAAAAGCGACTAGAAATTAAGACTAGGGTCGGTGACGTTTGTCGCTATTGGGGCACTGAAAATGACAGTTTTTGCATTAATTCATAAAGAATTCTTCAAAACTGCATAAAACTATATGTACACGTTGCTAAAGATGTCAGCAATACAGTAGGATTCATTGTAAGTTATGATATTGTACATGGTTACCATGGTAACCGGATGCCTTTTTTTTAAATTTTATAGATGCAATAAAAAAAACTTTTTATTAATCATTGTAAAAAAAAGTTTTCTTCTGTTGCCAAGGCAACCAGTATCATCCAATCAGGGTTCAGCTGTCAATAACTCAAAAACTAAAGCCCATAATTTCAAAAAGCTCAATAAGCATGTCCTTCCTTCTGCATTGCGTACCAATTATGTGAAGAATATAATTGAAGCATTCTCAAGTTACAGAAAAATTTGTAATCAAAGCCATAATAAACGGCCATTGAAAGAAAGATATCATTTTCGAATAGTAGAATGCATGAAAAAGTTGCATCCGTCGTACTTTCAACACAAATTTGACTTCAAAGTATATAGGCAAATGTAGTTTTTAGTAGTGTATGGACACAAATTTCCCGTAAAAATGTAGGTGAATACAGAGAGCAAAGCCAATTACATTCTAATGTTAGCTCTTTTGAGTATTTACAGAGCGATGGTTATCCAAAACAATCCTGGAAAAGAGCAGAGGAAAGCAATAACTGTTCATGCTCGTAAAGGAAGTTCAATTCAAGAATGCAGATAAATTCCTTTCTAAAGAAGGAATGTACACGTGCCCTGGATTATCCATCAAACATGTGTTCGTTAAATTTTGTAAAAGAAAATAGAATAAAATGAAAAATCATGATATGTATATTTGTATCAAAACGTGCAGTAATGAATTAATGCTTAGGAGAGAATGAGGGAAAACTCTTGGGCGTCTTTTCCCTTTTATCCAGGCTAATTTTACAGTGTTGAGAAGATCCGATCTAATGGGTGATGTGCACGCAAGGCAAAAGAAACAAACCTGTCTAAATTCCAGATATTTTGGGGGTTACCAATCACCTGTAAGCATCCGGTTATCATGGTAACCATGCACAATATCATTATAACTTACAATGAATCCCACTGTATTGCTGACATCTCTAGCAACGTGCACATTTATAGTTTTATGCAGTTTTGATGAATTCTTCATGAAATAAATGCAAAAACTGTGATAAGTTTGTCATTTTCAGTGCCCTAATAGCGACAAGCGTCACCGACCCTAGTCTTAATTTCTAGCCGTTTTATATCGTCTTTATTTGTCTGAGTTGCAGCTTGTGTCTTGTGCAGAAGCCCGCTGTATTGCGCTAAGCCGAGTGAGGGCACATACCCAGTGATTGCCACAAAAAACGATTCTGGCGTCGCAATCACTGGGTATGCGCTCTCACTCGGCTTGCTTTAACTCGGAGAAATAAAGACGAAATAAAAGCGTCTAGAAACTACACTACACCGACCCCAGCTTGGCGTGAAAAGTTAGTTTACAGGCAAAAACCCTTGTTTGTCACCTAAACAGTCTGTATGCGCTAAGACTACTACAAGCACCACTGGCATTGGCGCCTGTAGCAGTGCTAGTGGTACGTGTAGTAGTCTTAGCGTGCGCAGACGCTTTCTCGAAGAATAAGGTCTTGTCGCAACTAAAATGGCCTGTAAAATTTTATTGATACCACAATTTGGAATCACATACTACCTAGGGGTGTTCCAGAGGGTCAGGCCGATCACCCCATGCAGTCAAACCTTTTCTGCGGGGTGGGTTGAACGAAGTCATTTTTTCTGGGTCCCTGCGCCTTGACTATATAGGGATATTTCTTCATATCTGTATGCGAAGAACAAGTTTGTCATTCAAACTGATTACCTTTCCAACGTATTCCTCCTGAAATGTGGGGCAGTCAGGACCCTTGCACAAATCCTGTCCCTGGTTTCCGTTCCAGCTCGGCAAACAGCATAGTGTTGACAGAATAAGAACGATCGCAAACGCAACAGAGAGAAACGTCTTCATTTTTGTGATTGAGTCTCTGCGTTGCGAAAGAGAACATTATAGCAAATAAGGTCCTATATTTTGTTATTTATTTTATTGAAAGGTTTATTTATTCATATCACATCTCGTATAGCGCAAGGGCTAAATAGCGTGTAATATAACATAAGTCATTAATGTACATACAAATTCAAACATTCAGACAATTACAGAATAAAGCATTTACACGTGTAATAGAAATGAGTGGGAAAATATCATAATTACACAAATCAATAGGTTGAGCATTATGCAAGATAAGAACATATTCCGCATTTGTCAAAACAAAACAACTACACAAAAAATACTGTGGCGACTGATTTGCCTCTACTCCAATAAAACTACAAAACATCGTACACAAAACGTCATGTTTACATGACTGATAAATAAAAGGTATTTTAAAATGTGATTGCACAACTCCCAATATATTTAAATCACTGTTCTTAAATTTCATACCAAAATTTCATTCTAATGGCTGAATTATCACATATGACTTATATACCCTAGCACTCTCAACCGACCCCTACAAAGCCCCGTGACCCACATTCTTCTTTAAACATCATCAAAATAACAACATCAAATTCGCAGAAAAATTCGTCTAACTGTCCAAAAATATGGATAAAAAATTTCATATTTCTCCATTCAGAATTTGCAGAAATATGGGGAAAATATAACGTTGTGAGAGTGATTCTCAACGTAAGTATCAATACGGAAGAGATGTGGAGTAGAGATACAAGAGAGATAGGGGAGAAGGAGAGATAAAGATAGGAATAAGTAGATATGTGTACACAATACATATTCCAAATGAGCAAAGACTTCGTGAGAAAAAAAAGAATCAGTTTGCAGAGTGTGCATAATAATCAAAATGAAACGGGGCTTGGAAGAAGAATCACTTCCTACAGTGTCAATGCTAATGCATGTTCAAGTGGACAATAATTTACTCTTTACCATCAAGTATGAACAAAGCAATATACCTAGGATTGTAAAAGTAACATGACAGTCGGACACAGATTAAACAAGTAATAGACCTCTTACATGTTTTCAAACATTAGTGATGGTGGTCGCTACCATTATGCAAATTAGATGATTTGATGACGTCATCGCCTCCTGTTTTTTCCTTTATTGCACACATAATATATGTTATATATTTCAAAAATAGTTTGCTCAATAATTTAGCATCAACACGTGATACTAATGTGAGAACCAAGACAATTGTCATTTGTGTGTGTGTGTGTAAATGTTATGGTTTGATACGGAAATAAATGAATGAATGAGTAACAAAAGACATTGCATGAAAAGTTATGCTCAGTCAACAGGAAAGTGCATTCTCATAACTTTTGTTAATGCCTTTGTTTCTAACTTGTAAGTTCTTAATGTGTGCAGATACCCTTAATCCACATAATCCACATAATTTACACAAGTTTATAATCAGTTTGATATAAAAAGCCCCGTATTCGCTTAGGTGCCTACAAAACACAATGAAAATCAGAATTAACACTTTCACTATTGTGGTGGTTTTTTTTTTTTTTTTTGTAATGATTTTCAACCATGACCTCAGTTGTGTACTGTTTGCAAGGGAAAAACAATCCTTTTGTAAGCAATGTTGTTCCGATTTGCATCTGTTCCTCTTTAGGCTGTACTTTTATATTTGCATAATCATATTTAAAGAGTGTCACTATCGATTGCTATTTTTCCCACCCTGCAAAGCATTTACGCAATGAGGGAAAATTGATAGTAAAAATCATTTCAAAGATCAATATGTTTCGAAATTTCACGTCTTGTATACTTATTAACATAATTCATGCATAAAATACCTAAGTTGATTAAATAATATGGAAACAACTTAAGCAACTGAAAAGTGTTGTTGTGAGAATATTGTCTTATTCTATTAGCTTTTTGGATATTTAGTTCAAAGCGATTTAAGACATTGTCATATAATTGCTTTTTGTTTTCTTCTGATTATCTATGTGTAGATTTCGATGTGCATATTATGCAAATAACAGGTCGTTTACATAGAGACAGTTTGTCACTTTAGATGAATCATTTGCTTTTGACCCAAGGGACATCCATCCCAGCTTCAAACTTTGTAATACAAGATCCAGTACTTAATAGATTAGAAATTCTTTCAAAAATGCAGATTGTTGCACAACTTGCATAATTAAATGCAAATATTAAGTTTATTTATACAGGTATGAAATCATTATTTTGCAGGAATGTTTCCACTTACTGTATAGAATACTTCTACCAAATTAGGTACTTCTACTGGATGCACATATATTTTGGAATAATTTTTATGTGTATTTCTGGATAAATGATGCAAATTAAGGCTTATTTGCATAGATACAGATTGTCTCTTTAGATGAAAATTTTCCATTTGCCCTAGGGAACATCTGTGCCAAGTAGGACATTTGTACTAAATATGCAGCGTTTACCCTCTTAGCAAGTCTACTATCGTGAGAATTCCAGCTGGCACTGATTGTGGTATTTTATTGGTTGAATGATTTATTAAAACTGGTTTTGTTAATTGTTATTTTTTTGGTGCTGGTGTTGTTGTTGTTGAAAAATAGATGGATTTTTTATGAGGTCAACCATGATGGGGTGACTATTAAAGTCCCTTCATGATTAGATTCGGAACCTGGTGAGGGTGTGAGGAAAGGAGGTGGGAGAGTATAGGGATTTGTTTTGTACACTGGTGTTAGTGCCACCCTTCTATTGGTATATGGTCACCTGCCTATTATACTGGTTTAGCTCTCTGCGTTCCACATTACGTAAGTGTTCGTAGGTTTGTGTGCAACGTTTGTTCAGATATTACTCAATGGCACAAAAAGGGTTAGTAGGCTTCCCAAACTGTAATTCAACATACATGGAATCTTGAGGATTTGTTTGGATATGATTTGTACTTTAAGGGATTTTTTAAAAACGCAGTTATGAATTTTATATTATGATAATCCATAACTGATGAATTATCAACACTGCATGCACACGGCTTGGAAATAGGTTAGAGCTGTCTATGGACTCTTATAGTTATCATTTTAAGCAACTTTGCCCACTAATGCCTGGCAGCCTTGCCAGGTGCGTCCGGTGTTAAGTATTTTTGTGTTATTGTTGATCAATTATTTTTAGTTCTGTATTTGACATTATATTTTGTATGGCTTCTGCCAAATGAAATAATATCATGAGAAAACTAAACATTGACAAAATTTGACTGAGTTCAGTTGTCAGATTTCATGTACTCTTGCATGCATATGCTTGAATTTGACATGTACAATTCGAAACTTATTACCATTGAGGAGAATTGTCATTTGTATTGTCATTATCATACTTTATGTAACGGTTTGATCAAATTGCAATAATACACAAGCAGAAATTACCGCTTCAACAATTACTGTATTACACGAAAAGGTTAAAGTTGCGGAATTATAAAGAGAGCAAAAAACTGAGACAAACAGACTAGAATTCTTCTGTTATTTTCTTTACGTTGTTGTCCACGTCATTTACTCTTGTAGTCTCCTTATCCAGTAATTACAGCACTAAATTTTGAACAATTCATAACTTTTGCATCAATTGTCCGATTTTCCTCAAACTTTCACTGATGTGTTCTACTAATTTTGCTGCTTTCACTAAATCCACATTACTCTTTGGGTTTGTTTTCCTTTAAAACTGTTTGAAAATTTAAAAAAATGCAGAAAAGGAGAAACAAATTATCAGTGTGTTTATTGCATAGTGCTTTATGTCTCAAAGCCATTGGGAATGAAGCTTTAAGACGTTGACGTATTTGACGTATTTGACTAAACCATATAATATAACAGATGATGACTTTTGTTGTTGGTAACATGTACCAAACGTTCCACCCTCAGGGTTTGAAATGCCATTTCGGGAGGCTATATGTCCCTCGACTTCGTCTCGGTACTTATAACCTCCCTCAATAGCATTTCAAACCCTTTGGGTGGAACATTCGGTATGTTCCCTCCCCCGCCAGTCATCATCTATATAATGTAGCTCAATACATGTTGACATAGCAGTGGGTTATACCGCAGAATGAATTAACTGCAATCAGTTTGTCATATTCATATGTGAAATATCAGAACTCTATAGGCCCAGCAAGACAGCATCGCGTTACCAACACCACACAATCAGAATAAGATCTGCTTACAGAAATATTATTGTTGTGGGTATAGTGTAGTTTGCTTTGATTTATTATGTTGTTGTGGAGTTTGTTTGGTTTTTTTTATCTGTGGTTTTGTTCCATTTAGTGATAAAGGATAATATATCTCTATAAATCTGTTAAGAAAAATAGATTTGCAGAAAAGGAGAAACAAATTATCAGTGTGTTTATTGCATAGTGCTTTGTGTCTGAAAGCCATTTGGAATGAAGCTTTAAGAAAGTTTCAATAAGTTAAACCAATGTTATGAAGATAAAGCCTCTAATGCTTCGTTTGTAAATCTTATAATGGCCTTTTATGCCTACTTTTGATCATACCAGCGTTCAAAGCATATCACCGTTGTTCTTTTAGTTACAAGGGACATGGCAGTTCCTCAATCGTGATCACTTTAATGCCACAATCCCCCCCCGCACGCACACACACACACACACACACACACACACACACACACACATACATACACACACGCATACGTGCACTGCAATGACTAGCATGACCTTCTGTTTAGGGCGGAAACCGGATTTGGAAAACATTTTTCACCGCGTCACCAACCTTCCGGGTGCGCAGGCACACTAGTACACTACACAGACCCCCCCCCCCCCCCCCAATAGAGGAAAACATGCACTCTAACGGTATACCGTCCTCTGTTTCGCAGATGAGCCATTATTTATCAAATATTACAGTGTACTACGAGAATAGGAGTATGTTGATAATGCTTGTGCGGGGAAGGTAGGGGTGTTCCAAAGTACCTGTGTATACTTGTACACTTTAAACGTATGTGCGTGCGTGCGTGCGTGCGTGTGTGTGCGTCTCCGTGCGTCTATTAAGTATTTGTATGCATAAGTAACAACAGAGGTTGTTTTGGTCTTGTGTGTGTTATTTTTTGTTAACATCCGGGTAGTAGTCAGCCTATAGGCTAGAGATTATCTATAATTTGGTTTACTCTTGTACTAGATCTCACCCATTCAGATCACATCGCGCTCTTCCCGACTTCGGAATTGTCATCGGTAATATCTATCGTTTCATCTGAATGTCTGTTGATATAAAGACTCAATTCTTCTGTTTCTTCTGATACTTCGGTAAGCACGATCCTTATTAAACACTTTTTGAAGTTTTGCTCTTGGAAGCTACCAGTCGGTACTGTGTTAGAAAATATCAAGTAAATGTTCCTTTGTAAAAATAAATATCGTGTAAGTATCTAATACCAAGGTATTCATATAGGGCCTGTTTATAGATACAGATATTGACGAGATTTTATGTGTTTGATAACGGGCGTGAACATTCATCAAGCCATGATTTTGCATAATTTTCCCACAGCGACACAGACTTCAGAAATGATATATATTACAGTCTTACCAAGACATGAAGCAGCATTTACTTTAACACAGGTATAACATTGTTTTTACTATATTGTTATAGCACGGATTTGTTTGTATTACTGTATATTGTTATAAATTGTAGGGAGTGATGTGGACAGAAACTTGAATTCAAGGTGCCCTAAGTGGTCTCCCGTGTGGATCAAACATTTCGTTTATAATGACGACTGGTTGATGTTTGAAACATTCCTTGTTGATGACGGTCTGAGAGAGTTTGAATAAAAAAAGAACAATAATACTGATTATGAATATTTAACGTATTGAAATATCTGATATTGAATTAGCCGAAAAGTACATGAAATATGAGGTGATTTTGATAATATCTGAAAAAGTGATGATTTTCTTTAATGTAATTAGTACATGTACTATCAAATTTAAAATACTTTAATTTTTTCTCATGGTGCCTTACTTTATTATTTTTTTTGAAGAATGGCGTTTACTTGTTTTTTGCATTCAAACTCTTCATGCATGATTTGAATCTTTTCTGTTACTACAAAAGATTACTTATGTCCAGCTATAAACACAATTATACTTCAGTTGTGTACATAAATAATGGAAAAATGTCCATAGCCTGTCTCAAAGTTTGTGGATTATCATTTCATAGCATTTGTTAATCTTTTCAAATGCAATGTTTCCAATTATACGACATAAAAGTGACCAAGTGTAAGAATAATAGCCCTATGATTCATACTCTTCAATCAACTTCACAGCATTATTGTGAAACATACATTGTCACGGTCAGTTAATATCTAAAGCTGTCATTACCGTAAACTTCGATTAATAGACAGTATAACCGAATTAAGTTAGTTTATTTAATTTTCAGACAGCATCTCAATTCTTACTCCTGTTTTACAATGTACGTATTTCACGTACATGATATTCATGGAAATATCATGACAATCTCCGGTATAGTTATATAGACACCATAAACATTTTCTCTTTTTTTTTTTTTGTTACATGGAATTACTTTTGCTCTTGAATTTTTTGTCGCACTCGTGGGTCCGATGTCAACATAATAATATATTAAATGGGTTAGTCAAATACCCGTTAGTGATTGGCTAAACACAGTCACGTGATGGAGGAACATTCGTTATGTTCGCCCATGGGCGACCATTCTTGTAATGTTCTCCCATGGGAAAACATTTTCACGTATACAAATGCGCGAGCGAGCGAGCGAGTAAGTTGTGCTGGTAGTTGACGTTGACGTATTTGACTAAACCATATAATATAACAGATGATGACTTTTGTTGTTGGTAACATGTACCAAATGTTCCACCCTCAGGGTTTGAAATGACATTTCGGGAGGCTATATGTCCCTCGACTTCGTCTCGGTACTTATAACCTCCCTCAATAGCATTTCAAACCCTTTGGGTGGAACATTCGGTATGTTCCCTCCCCCGCCAGTCATCATCTATATAATGTAGCTCAATACATGTTGACATAGCAGTGGTCTATACCGCAGAACGAATTAACTGCAATCAGTTTGTCATATTCATATGTGAAATATTAGAACTCTATAGGCCCAGCAAGACAGCATCGCGTTACCAACACCACACAATCAGAATAACATCCGCTTACAGAAATATTAGTGTTGTGGGTATAGTGTAGTTTGCTTTGATTTATTATGTTGTTGTGGAGTTTGTTTCTTTTTTATCTGTGGTTTTGTTCCATTTAGTGATAAAGGATAATATCTCTATAAATCTGTTAAGAAAAATAGATTTGGAATCTGATTGAGAAAGCGCAAGTTTCATGGAATTCGGCCCAGTGACCTATATAAAACGTCTATCACAGAAAAAAAAAAAACTTTTGAAGCATATTTAATATTGTAGTAATGATGTTCACAAAATTGGACGATTTTACGGAACCTCTTAGGAAACAAAAGAAGTGAAACAATCTCCGAAATCATCATAATAAGAAAGTGACCAACGATGGTATTAGAGCAGTGAATACACTCAATAAGGTCTTTGACAATGTGTGCCAAAGACGTGGAAATAACATCACGTCCTCAGATGTACACTTTAATTTTATGGAAACATCGATCCAAGCAAACACAGTTGAACTAAAAGAGCTATCTTTTGAACTGATCAGACATGAATAGCTCAATATATACTAAAATAAAATGGGCATTGATTATTCATTGATCACGGCAAACGTTGCAAATTTCAATCGTTGAAAAAAATAACTTTTATCGTGTCCGTAACACCAATGTGACAAAGTATATCAATGCTGTCAATTTTATCAACAACACAGCTAGTAGTGCATGGACAGTCGATATTATTTATACTCGAACGCAAACACGTTGCTATCTTTCCAGCAGTCTGGTTTATAGGTCATCACATTCTGCGGGAACGTGTGAAATTCATACCCGAAAAGAGGAGATTGTCATTTTGTTGGAAAATATGAATAAGCTACATCTTGCAGGGAAATGTTCTTGCCATTAACAAAGCTTTTAATGTTATTCCTCACAGTAAGATTCTTTTTAAAAAAATGTACATATCATGGCATTATAAGTCATGAGTATAATTGGTTCAAGTGTTATTTTCAAGCAAGGTGTTATAAAACCTTTCTTGAAAATATCACATTCAAAATTAATTAATATCACATTCACAATTAATGCGGAACGATCATATTTTGTCAACGTCTTGAACGTAGTAAGATACCTCGAACAATGGAATATATTCGCCATATCAAAAACGTGGATCACTTTGTCCATTGCTTTTATATTGCCCCACATTGATTGGTGGGGATTGATGCAAAAGATTAAGGGGTGCAGTATAAAAAATGCACGATTAGTACTGGATGCTGATTGTTTTGCACCCAAGCGATAATTTATTTATTTATTTATTTATTTATTTATTTATTTATTTCACATATTTTGAAAGGGTTGCTTGCTCAGCAAGGTCTGGTTTTCAGCAAGGCCCTTTTTAAAAACAACACATAAAATGTACGATACAGAAAATTAAAATTGCATGAATAATATACACATTTAATTGTAAAATGTTACAGCATATATAAATCATTAAACAACAATTAAAGCTGAATACAACCATTCAATGGACATTATTAGACATCATAGATGAACTGTAAAATCATCAATATATACATACTTATGTAACTGCAATGAAATAACACAATTTCAATTCAATTCAAAAACAAGTGAAATTACAAATCTGCCAATCCTATGGTAATGTACTAAAGAGTTACGATTATGTAGATGTTGTTTGTGTATGTGTGTGTATGTGCACATGCGTGCGTGCGTTGTATGTGTGTGTGTGTGTTTGTGTGTGTATGCGTGTATGTGTATGTAGGTTTGTAAGTACGATGAGTGTTTGAGTATGTAGGTGCATTGCGCGGTAAGAGCTTAAAAAAAGCAACATTATACAAGTACAAAATAAATGCAACGTAAAGGACATGACTGTGACGAGATTGATACACTGAGCTGGGGTACATACAGTTTTTTTAGTTTGACATTACAGTTGAGATGTAACACGACCCAACTCACTCTTAAATATGGAAAGCGAATTTGCATTTCGACATTCATCAGGAAGAGAGTTCCATAGTACTCCTCCGATATTAATGAAGGTTTTTTGATAAAAATTTGTTTTACACAGTGGCTTCCGTAATAACTTTCTATTTGAATTGCGGGTTATCCGCAAAGATACGTTGTCGTTAAAGCAGAACCTTTCACACAATATTGATGGAGCAATGCTATTCACACATTTGTACATCATGATGGCGATATTTTTCTTAAATAGTGTTTTGAGAGTCCACCACCCGAGGTTTTGTAAGACTTGATCAGATGGGGTATCCCAAGTATATCCACTAACCATATAGCCAGCACGTTTATGCAATTTGTTTATATGATATAGTAGTATGGTTAGATTCGGATCTTAAAGACCAAAGAGTTGAGCAGTACATTGCATGGGGTAGAACAAACCCCCAATATAATCTGCTAAATTGGTTCGGGGTAAATAAATGCTTTATTCGTCTAATCATGCCGAGCTTTTGTTGCATAACTTTCACTGTAGCATTAACGTGGTGTTTAAAGCTCAACGTTTCGTCAATAACAACACCAAGACATTTGCTTTGTTCTACACAATCCAATTCTATATTATCTATTCTTACTTTCAATTTCTTCCTTTGTAACGTATTTAATCTTTGCCG
This sequence comes from Diadema antillarum, assembly GCF_040938485.1. Lineage (NCBI taxonomy): Eukaryota > Metazoa > Echinodermata > Echinoidea > Diadematoida > Diadematidae > Diadema > Diadema antillarum. Next base: position 2,226,173 of record NW_027271040.1, on the reverse strand, counting down.
GGAACCTACTAACATTACCTTTGTTTTTTGCGTATTCAATACTAACTTGTTTTTTTTTTGTCGTCCATTGATTCACCTCCTTCATTGATTGATTTAATTGGTTCTTTATTGATTCAACAGTTGACCCACTAACAAACAGAGTAGCATCATCTGCAAACATATAAATGTTACCGGTTTTAACACTTAATGGCAAATCATTAATATATACTGTGAACAGGAGGGGGCCTAAGACCGAGCCTTGCGGCACCCCGGCTGAGATCGATCTAGAATTGGAATGTTTACCGTCAACCACAGTGTATTGACGCCGATTACATAAATAGGAATCAAACCATTTCAGTGCATTATTTGAGCAACCACATGCTTTAAGCTTTCTTAACAGACTACTATGATTTACAGAATCGAATGCTTTCCGCATATCTATAAATGATAATCCACACAGTTTACCCTTGTCAACTTCAGCGGCCCAGTCATCGACCATACACAATAGGGCGCTTTCGCATGAGTGTGCAGGGCGGAACCCAAATTGCTTCTCGCTGAAGTAAGCAGTATCCGATAAGTAGGAATAAAGGTGCTTCTGGACACATTTCTCCAACATCTTGGAAACAATAGAGAGCAGTGATATGGGCCGGTAGTTCTCAACATTAGAACGATCACCAGCTTTGAAAATAGGACAAATCTTCGCCATCCGCCATGCTTTTGGCAGAACGCCTTTTCTCAATGAGAGATTAAGAATAAATACAAGACTTTCAAATACATTGGTGGCGTTTTTTATTAATTTCTGAATTTTTACCGATATATCATCGGGGCCAGTGGCCTTCTGTACAGATAATCCATCAATTTCTCTGGCTGCAAATTCGAATGTCAAACTGGGTAATTCAAAAAGTTGATTATGCTAAAACGATGATTATCATTTGCTTCATCATATGAGTCGTTGCTTCCAATCAACGTCTCATTTTCAATTGACGTAGAGTGCAATAATTCGTTTAAACTGTCGATAAAATAGTCATTAAATTTTTCGGCCACACCTTCTGGCTCAACAATATCAGTATCACCGAAACATAACTTAATACTAGACTTTTTGGTACTACCCGATAACTGTTTAATTGTGGACCACAGTGCGTTCGAACTTCCAGTGTTTTCATTCAAAAGACACTGTACATATTCATGTTTCGACGCTCGTATCCTCTGTGTTATTATATTCTTTATTTTATGATATTAATTCCATAAACTTGAATGGCATTGCTGTAGGGCCTTTTTATGATAAAATTCCCTGGTGTGCATCAATTCAATTATGTCTCCTGTAACCCAGGGGCATGGCCTCTTTCTCATTCGTTTGGATTTGAATGGGGCGTGTTTATTGACCACACTCATTAATAATTCGTGCCATTTCCCCCAGGCTTGATCTACATCAGTTTCGGAACATATTTCCGCAAAAGGCAATCGTAGGAGATCGTTTATAAAATTTTCTTCAATAAAATGTTTGAAAGTTCTGAACCGCACAGTATTTGTTGGGGTGTCAATAGATTTATTACCAATAATGGTAAAAGTTAAAAAGTGATCGCTGATATGGGTTTTCACAACACCAGACACGGAGTGATCGTCTGGGCAAGTAGTATACATATGATCAATAAGAGTATTGGTGTTCTGGGTTACACGAGTAGGAGAAGTTATAAGCTGCGTTAAAAATGCCCCTTGCATAACTGACAATAATGTTTGTGTGTTGCAGTCAAGATTCTCAGAAAGCAGATCACAATTAAGATCTCCCATGATTAATATTTCACCATCATAATCTATTGCCTTATCAAACATAACACCCAGAGTATCGAAAAAGTCAACTGAGCAATTGGATGGGCGATAAACAACACATACGAGTAACGATTTGAAGTGTCGCAGTTTAACTTTGATCCATAAAGCTTCTAACTCACATTCAATGTCAAGTAACCGATGGTAAACAATGTTTTTCCTGACGTATAACATAACACCACCGCCATGCCGGGTTCTGTCTTTCCTGATGAATTCATATTCGTCTAGTTGTAGTTCACGATCACTCACAGTATCGTCACAATGAGTTTCGCTGAATCCAATAATGTCAAAGGGTGTATTTTTGAACAAGCACTTTATTTCATCCAACTTACACGGAATGGAGTTAATATTTGACAAATTCGTAGACCACATTTTGATGTGATTGGTATCTTTCCTTCCTCATCGAGATCAATGTACGGAAATGCAGCTAACGATTCCTCGGGTTCAGAATCATTCGCGCCGTTGCTAGTGAGTCCATCCAGTCCCGAGGGAAGACTCGTCCTCTGGGTCTCCGACGTCGATGATTGGACCATCGGTGATCCTGAAAAGGCTCGTCGTCGGTGAAACTTCGAGAGTCGCGACGTAGATGGCGTATGATGTTTTGTGCGAAGACGATTACGCCGCTGTCATTCAAGTGAACACCGTCCATGGCGAGGTGAAGATTAGGATCAATGCAGCTGTTGTCAATCACATTCCAACCGCGATCATTGGCTAGTAGTTTGATGTGGGCGTTGACGTTATCAACTTTCGTGCGCTCGGAACGAGATTCGCCACGTCGATGTATGATTGTTGACAGTGTTACAGTATTCACGTTCGTTTTGGTAACGATCTCCTCGGACAAAGACGACAATTTGGCGACTATTTCATTCTCATCATCGCTCTTCATGTTGTTTGTTCCGAGGTGAGGAATAGTTTCTGGGGGGTTCAGCATTTGTAGCCAGCTCATGAATAGCTTTTGCCTCCTCTATTTTGGCACCACGGAGTGTTTGACACTTGACTTTCACTCGTCTAGACAGTTTGTTAAGGTTGAATGTGCTTTACCATAGAGTCGCCTGTCAAAAGGACGTCGGCTTTGTTTGGTCCGTCGGCGTTTATAGTTTTTGAGCACTCTTGCACAGTAGCATTTGAATGGGCTGCGAATAATTCCCGTTGCTTTTTTCGATAGTCATTAATCTGGTGCGTCAAATTATCAATAGTTGGGCACGCTGCAGCATCATTATCAGCATTCTTGTTTGTAGCTTGACTCAATGACGCATTTGCTTCCTTGACCGAGTTTACAGGGTCTACGGTTGCAATAAGAGAGTCGATAGCCCCAGCTATTGATGCAACCTGCTTCTTCAAAAGAGCAAGTTGAGGGCCAATAGCACCACATTTGCATGTGTTTACTCCCTTTTGTTGTGGAGTACTTTCGCTTTGTTCGCTCTTGTCGTTGTTGCTGGTTAAGATAAAATGGCGGCATATATCTTCGTTTAGCGAGGGATACATTGTACAAAGTTCACTGGTTAATGTATCACAGTCTTCTCCCTCTGATCCAATTGTAGCAATTTTGGCGGCAGTAACGAGGCTGTTTTTTGTCACGTATTTTGATAGTTTGTACTTAAATGTGTCTATTCCAGGTTCTCCAACACAGCCATTGGTTTTCATGGTAGCCATTTGTGGCAATGGTGGAGAAAAAAAGTTAAAACACAATGACAAAGTGGAAGGGAATTCAGGGAGAATTCCAAAATGCAATGTCAACACAATATACGATGTACTCACATAGTCAGAAGTAGTTCGGTGAGAAATACGATACTTGTCGTCTTGTTGGATTACTTGAAAAGTATGGAATATTCTGACGTATTGAATGCCTACTCCGGTGTCGCCATAGATATCCCGCGCGGTTACACAGCCGGGACTAGTCCTTGTGTCGACTGGACAAACGCGAAACGATCGACTCGCACATTTCCCATCACGGGTTGGCAAAATGGTGTAAATTCTGCAGAACCAGAAGGGTTTTCGTCCGATTTGTATAGTCAATGACACATATGCAGCTTTCCAGTCATTTTCCAGTCATTTTCAAGACAGCTATATCATTAGAAGTAGTACTGATAATGGTGATGGTAATGATACCTACCTACCTACCTATGGAAGATTCTGAACGCAGGGTGAGCCTCTGTATTCAGATCCAGGTTCAGTCCTTAAGATGAGCTGGATAGTGACCACGTGGCGTGGCGTCAAACTTAAATTTTATGGGTTCATTTTCTCAGAGTTTATCCAAACCAATTTCAAAGCTGAAGACACTGGGTGCATCTATTAAATTTCTAGGTAAGCTATTCCATGGTTTCCTGATGCGCATGTAAAATGAATTTCTTCTTGTAGTGGTTTGTGATCGAAAAACATATAATTTTTTACTATGCCCTCTTGTGCATTTTTTATTAAACCCAAGTCAGGCACTACTTCCTGATCATATTTATGAAATAATTTAAAGGATTCAATCATATCACCTCTCGCCCTGCGGTATGCTAGAGTTGAAAGTCCGATGATGATAATGAAGAAGATGATGGTGATACATATATGATACGTTCATACATTAAATTGTCATAATTGAAGAATCAAGTTACAATACTGCATACTCACCTTTAAAAAACTTCATAAACTGGTTACAACCTATTCAGAACTTTCGATGACTTTTTGCCAGTTAAAAAACAAGATAACCATACTCTCAACAAACCACTTTATTTGTAAGATAATACTCTCAACATAGCACTTTATTTGTTAATACCCTATCCGAAAACCGAATTAAAAAAAAAAGATATGCCCTAATTGTCATTTACAGTTAGTTCACTTTTTGAAAGACTTCCTGTTTATTTATTAATTGTTTATTTATTCATTTGTTCATTCAGTTTTCTTTTAGCAGGGTAGCCCTTTCAGCTCACTCGGAACTGCTCTGCCAAGGGGCCCTGCATCACGTATACAAAATACAATTTGAGTAAAAAACACAAGTTACAAACACGGTAACAAAGAGGGAACATAAAACCAAGATTATGTAAGTCCATAAAAAGCGTACACGAGAAAGGGTTGTACATAAGCCAATGAAACAAAAAAGGAACAAAAAAAAATACAATCAAATCCGGGAGAGATAGAAAATAATGGTGTAAAAATAGACCTCATCCCACACACACACACACACCAACACGCTGTTGAAGTACATATAGCTGACTTCGTCATTTCATGTATGTAAAACGAGTTGTTTGAAAAAATGTTCATGTGTTTTGATTTTTTTTTCATGAATCCAACACTGTCAGTCTTTTCACTTTTCACATAATTTTCGAATAATTCAAAGATCCTTTAGTACTCCCCTTCTTTTCATTTTCGGATGTATTAACCTTCTGAAAAGAGAACACCTTCTTTTTTTCAATAATGCGTGCAATAACATTCAAGCACTGAGCCGCAATTTACTCTTCCCTATTCTGGATTTTATAAGAAAAACACATACAACCTAGGCATACGCATTCATACCAAAACATATGACTTTCCAAGAGTGATGGCCCAATATCTATTTGTCTTGTGGCACCGGACGTTATCACCCAGTGGGGGCATTTCATGAAGCGTTTTGTCCCACAACTTTGCCACCCAGGTCACCGGGCAATAACGGCTAACGTCGAGCCTTGCATTTTGCAAATATAATTCTTTCAAAGCGAAAATGCTCGTCACAACAATGAAAGGCATGTATAGACAAGAAGACGATCCAAAACTTTTTCGATAGTCATTAATCTGGTGCGTCAAATTATCAATAGTTGGGCACGCTGCAGCATCATTATCAGCATTCTTGTTTGTAGCTTGACTCAATGACGCATTTGCTTCCTTGACCGAGTTTACAGGGTCCACGGTTGCAATAAGAGAGTCGATAGCCCCAGCTATTGATGCAACCTGCTTCTTCAAAAGAGCAAGTTGAGGGCCAATAGCACCACATTTGCATGTGTTTACTCCCTTTTGTTGTGGAGTACTTTCGCTTTGTTCGCTCTTGTCGTTGTTGCTGGTTAAGATAAAATGGCGGCATATATCTTCGTTTAGCGAGGGATACATTGTACAAAGTTCACTGGTTAATGTATCACAGTCTTCTCCCTCTGATCCAATTGTAGCAATTTTGGCGGCAGTAACGAGGCTGTTTTTTGTCACGTATTTTGATAGTTTGTACTTAAATGTGTCTATTCCAGGTTCTCCAACACAGCCATTGGTTTTCATGGTAGCCATTTGTGGCAATGGTGGAGAAAAAAAGTTAAAACACAATGACAAAGTGGAAGGGAATTCAGGGAGAATTCCAAAATGCAATGTCAACACAATATACGATGTACTCACATAGTCAGAAGTAGTTCGGTGAGAAATACGATACTTGTCGTCTTGTTGGATTACTTGAAAAGTATGGAATATTCTGACGTATTGAATGCCTACTCCGGTGTCGCCATAGATATCCCGCGCGGTTACACAGCCGGGACTAGTCCTTGTGTCGACTGGACAAACGCGAAACGATCGACTCGCACATTTCCCATCACGGGTTGGCAAAATGGTGTAAATTCTGCAGAACCAGAAGGGTTTTCGTCCGATTTGTATAGTCAATGACACATATGCAGCTTTCCAGTCATTTTCCAGTCATTTTCAAGACAGCTATATCATTAGAAGTAGTACTGATAATGGTGATGGTAATGATACCTACCTACCTACCTATGGAAGATTCTGAACGCAGGGTGAGCCTCTGTATTCAGATCCAGGTTCAGTCCTTAAGATGAGCTGGATAGTGACCACGTGGCGTGGCGTCAAACTTAAATTTTATGGGTTCATTTTCTCAGAGTTTATCCAAACCAATTTCAAAGCTGAAGACACTGGGTGCATCTATTAAATTTCTAGGTAAGCTATTCCATGGTTTCCTGATGCGCATGTAAAATGAATTTCTTCTTGTAGTGGTTTGTGATCGAAAAACATATAATTTTTTACTATGCCCTCTTGTGCATTTTTTATTAAACCCAAGTCAGGCACTACTTCCTGATCATATTTATGAAATAATTTAAAGGATTCAATCATATCACCTCTCGCCCTGCGGTATGCTAGAGTTGAAAGTCCGATGATGATAATGAAGAAGATGATGGTGATACATATATGATACGTTCATACATTAAATTGTCATAATTGAAGAATCAAGTTACAATACTGCATACTCACCTTTAAAAAACTTCATAAACTGGTTACAACCTATTCAGAACTTTCGATGACTTTTTGCCAGTTAAAAAACAAGATAACCATACTCTCAACAAACCACTTTATTTGTAAGATAATACTCTCAACCTAGCACTTTATTTGTTAATACCCTATCCGAAAACCGAATTAAAAAAAAAAGATATGCCCTAATTGTCATTTACAGTTAGTTCACTTTTTGAAAGACTTCCTGTTTATTTATTAATTGTTTATTTATTCATTTGTTCATTCAGTTTTCTTTTAGCAGGGTAGCCCTTTCAGCTCACTCGGAACTGCTCTGCCAAGGGGCCCTGCATCACGTATACAAAATACAATTTGAGTAAAAAACACAAGTTACAAACACGGTAACAAAGAGGGAACATAAAACCAAGATTATGTAAGTCCATAAAAAGCGTACACGAGAAAGGGTTGTACATAAGCCAATGAAACAAAAAAGGAACAAAAAAAAAAATACAATCAAATCCGGGAGAGATAGAAAATAATGGTGTAAAAATAGACCTCATCCCACACACACACACACACCAACACGCTGTTGAAGTACATATAGCTGACTTCGTCATTTCATGTATGTAAAACGAGTTGTTTGAAAAAATGTTCATGTGTTTTGATTTTTTTTTCATGAATCCAACACTGTCAGTCTTTTCACTTTTCACATAATTTTCGAATAATTCAAAGATCCTTTAGTACTCCCCTTCTTTTCATTTTCGGATGTATTAACCTTCTGAAAAGAGAACACCTTCTTTTTTTCAATAATGCGTGCAATAACATTCAAGCACTGAGCCGCAATTTACTCTTCCCTATTCTGGATTTTATAAGAAAAACACATACAACCTAGGCATACGCATTCATACCAAAACATATGACTTTCCAAGAGTGATGGCCCAATATCTATTTGTCTTGTGGCACCGGACGTTATCACCCAGTGGGGGCATTTCATGAAGCGTTTTGTCCCACAACTTTGCCACCCAGGTCACCGGGCAATAACGGCTAACGTCGAGCCTTGCATTTTGCAAATATAATTCTTTCAAAGCGAAAATGCTCGTCACAACAATGAAAGGCATGTATAGACAAGAAGACGATCCAAAACTTTTACCTCGAACGCCTCTATTTTTCGTATCGACATTTCGCTGTTTATCTTTAACTACCTTGTATTTAAAAAAAAAAAAATACATCATGACGACATCAGAGTAAGTCAGTCTTTGTTTTACATTTTTCTTCTTCTTCTTCTGCCTCCTCTTCCTCTTCTTTGTCTATTTTTTTTTTCATTACTATAGCGACAGGAATCGATAATTTGTCGAATAAACATTATCATGTCACTTCGACAGGAAAGGAATGCTCATATACACAAAATATATTGATTGGATAATTAACGTATACAGTAAATGAGAACAGTTCTCATTATTACCCCACACACTCCGCAAACAAGACTCGCAATCAAGTACAAATGTATTAGTGTTGTTTTTGTGTTGCAGACAAGCGACAGTATAGTGGCAGCTGCCTCGATATTGTATTTCGTGTTTTTGCTTCCAAAATTACAACTTCGACCTCTGCAAACAAGGCATTTACTCGCAATTTTGCCTTCTTGTTTGTTTCTGCGACCATAATGGCAATCTTTTTAAAAAACAAATGACCAATTTACCTATTGTTTCATGAGCAGCGGGACGAGAATCACAGCTTCACCCTGTACATATGGGGACGTACGTGGCGCTCTTGCTGGTGTTCACCGCATTGGCATTGGGACAAGGTGTCGGTGAGTTTCCTCTACAAAAGTTACGAAGATTTTCATTTATTTGCTCGGACAGTTCAAGCTTATAGATTGATCATTTACTTCTTACTCACACGAAAAAATTACACACAAAGAAGTGACTCTTTAGGCCTACTCGTTGAGAAACCTTACTCAACGAGATGAAGTTTCATAGAAAGCGATAAAGGACAATCTTTTCTGTGTCTGGGACTTTGGAGAGTGTGTCACAAAAAAAAAGAAGAATGCTGATTACATCGAATCATTATTCATTTTCACTGAATTAGCTTTCCAATTTACCTATTTCCCTTTTAGTTTTGCATATTTTTATGCTTTCTTCCAGCTCTTAGTGGAAGTCTTAAATCAGAGATATTGGCCAAATTGAATATATAAAAAAAAAAAAAAACTGTAGACAACTAAAATTCAGTCGAACAAGTTTTTCATCCTATCAGAATACACTTTACTCCAGTGATTTCGTTGTGTTTGTTGTTGCTGATGTTGATATTGATGTTTAATAGTATGGGCTCAAAGGGATAGCATAGTAAGTTTTCGGTGAGATGGGGCTTCAAGATTTGATTTGTGTGTGTGTGTGTGTGTGTGTGTGTGTGTGTGTGTGTGTAAGATTGTGAGAAACCACTTATGAAGTATGAAAGAGCAATACTAACAGGAATTCAAAGTTTATTAACTCGGTCTAAGAATGTCTGAGATATCCAAAAACAAAGGTGTCCCAATTACAGGCGGGTCCCACCTTTATGTAAAGAAACCATGTTTTTAGATATCTCCGTCATTCTTGTGGAATTGTATGCTACCTGAGATTTCATAACTAGTTTAATTCTCATTGTCTCACCAAAAATGAATTAAAGAACGCCAATCTCAATCAAGCAATATATATACGCTATCCCTTCAGCGTCCACACCGCAAACGTTATCATGTCATAATCAAAAAGCAATCCCATCCGTAATATTTCCCTCGGTAATCTTAAGCATTATAAATAGGAAAGATGACGTTCCATATAGAAACCGATAAATGACAATTACATATATATATATCTGGGACCGTGGACAGTGTGTCCAACGCACTGAATTGGTATTCAAAGCACAACGGCGTAGCCAGGATTTCATCTTGGGGGGGGGGGGGGGGTTAGTCTGCGAGGAGGGAGGGAGTGGGAGGGGGGTGTCCCCCCCCCCCCCCTCCCACGGTAAGAACTTTTTGCATTTTGATTTTTGCGCGTTTTATCGACGTGAAACAGTCCCACTTGTTTAAGGTAGCAGTTTATTTTGATGTAGATTATTATTGAACAATTTGCCTATAAAATGGTATAATTTGAATACACTTCTTGCATCAATTCTTTTCACTGAATACATTAACGCGACTGAACCCGAGCGAGCGGAGCGAGCGAAGGGGGAGGGGAGGGTGTTGGAGGGGCTGTCACCCCTCCCACGGTGAGAACTTTTTGCATTTAGATGTTGCAAATGGTGCAATTTGATGCATGTTTTTGCGCGTTTTCTCGACGTGAAACAGTCCCACTTGTTTAAGGTAGCAGTATATTTTAGTGTAGATTATTATTGAACAATTTGCCTATAAAATGGTATAATTTAAATACACTTCTTGTATCAATTCTTTTCACTGAATACATTAACGCGACTGAACCCGAGCGAGCGGAGCGAGCGAAGGGGGAGGGGAGGGTGTGGGAGGGGGTGTCACCCCTCCCACGATGAGAACTTTTTGCATTAAGATATTGCAAATGGTGCAATTTGATGCATGTTTTTGCGCGTTTTATCGACGTGAAACAGTAGCACTTGTTTAAGGTAGCAGTATATTTTGATGTAGATTATTATTGAACAATTTGCCTATAAAATGGTATAATTAAAATACACTTCTTGTGTTAATTCTTTTCACTGAATATCATGAACGCGACTGAACCCGAGCGAGCGGAGCGAGCGAAGGGGGAGGGGAGGGTGTGGGGAGGGGGGTATCCCCCCTCCCACGTGAGAACTTTTTGCATTTTGATGTTACAAATGGTGCAATCTGATGCATGTTTTGCGTGTTTTAACGAGTTGAAACAGTCCCACTTGTTTAAGGTTGCAGTATATTTTAGTGTAGATTATCATTGAACAATTTGCCTATAAAATGGTATCATCTAAATAATCTTCTTGTATTAATTCTTACACTGAATATCATGAACGCTGTCTGTTCAGCAATCAAGCAGAATAAGCATACACACGAGGGTGTAGATAGGGGCATATCCCCTCCCACACGGAGGTGATTTGCGTTTTCAGACCTGAAATTCAGCGATCTGGTGCAAATTTTTGGTGCAATACTTTTTCATCGAAGTGTTAAAATCACGGAATTTAGCTCTTATTCCGAATGTGCACCATCTGTGTGTATGTATTAAGTCTAGTGAGGTAGAGCTTAGGGGAAGGGGGATTCCCCCTCCCGCTCGCGGAGCTTTTGCATTTTTAGAATTGAAAAAGCGATCTGGGTATAGCCACAGTCTACTTCTATGCATGGCGAAAGGGGGGGGGGAGGGGCGGGCGAGCAGGGAGAAGGCGTGGGTGAGTGTTATCTCCACCCTTCCCTTCCGATGGAGCTTTTGCCTTTTTAAGGTTGAAATTGAGATATCTCGTGATGGAATCAACATTTGGGAAATCACACACAAAAAAAAAAAAAACTGGTCGGGGGCTGAGGGAGGAAAGGGTCGATTAAATGGGGAAATTCCCCTTATACATGAGGGAACCTTTAGTTTTCGAAATATAAGTGATAAGTCTTGTGCACTCAGAATTATTCATAATTTTTTTTTGTAAATCTAAAAAGTGTAGGGCCTACTAAGCTAGGGAAAGAGGCACAGAGGGGGAGGGTTTGGAAGGGGGATACCCCCTCCTAAGCACGAGAGATTTTGCACATTTTGAATTGCAATTCAACGATCTGGTGCACACTTTGAGTGAAATATTAAAAAAATATATATATCTTGATGAAAGGTTGCAAAGGAGACCCGCTTCATGTGCATGCATACAGTATACACGCATTTTTTTTCCGCCTCCCAAATTCCCGGTCCAAATCTTAGGGGGGGGGGAGGGCGACCACCCCATCCCCCCCCCCCCCCGGCTACACCAGTGTCAAAGCACATAAATGGTTATTTCCTAAATGGTGGATGTGACACAGTAGCACACTGAAAAAAGCGTGGTGAAACCCAGACACCGCAACACAAATCAAAAATGCACAGGTCTTAACGGAATTGGCATATTATGTCTACTAGTTCTAACCATCGTTCTGCTACAATGCTGTCATTTAGGCCGATACCAATGCTCTCAAAAGCTTAAAGGCATTATTTACCATTTTCAGATGGAAAAATAGCCAGCTTAGTGCGTTTAAATAATTGTAAAATGTGAGTTAGGGAGAGAAACAAGCAACGTAAAATTGTTATTCAGTATAATCAATGTTAGGTAATTATGCAAAATATGAGCAATATTTATGATGAAACTGTGTCTAGAGTAAACCGTCTACAGTTATGATTTATAAGAAAAAAAATAGTGATATCTCTTTATATTTCAGCCTTTATTGGGTTATTTTTATGTCTCAGGATTTTTTTTTTTTTGTAATACAACTGACCTACACAACAATAAGCCAGTTCGGAGTTAGCTCATGGGCACATTGGTCCGAATGACCTTTCTTTTTTCTCAGTCGGTTAAAGTGGTTGTTTCTATCCCTAACTCACATTTTAGAACTATTTTAAAGCACTAATGCTGGGTTTTTGTTTCATCTGCAAATGGTGAATTATGCCTTTAAGGGGCTCTTCACTCGTTTTCAGAGCGACATAATGCATAAGCTTTACGCAACGATTTATGGTATTCATCAATCCTTCTTAAACAAAGAATGAACTCGCATAGACCATATGGCCAGAATGATCCGTCAATTAACACTTGGGAAAGCATCCATTTCATTATCTTACATTGAATGTAAGAACAACCTCTTTCTATCAATATTGCCAAATACTATTTTTGCTGTCAGGTGGATGTGCTGGCAAGCAGCATTTATAAGGATTACATGAATAATCATTATACATAATAATACATCACAGACGCTTATCCCAGTGACTTTAAAAACCAACTTGCCTCTTGGTCCGAATGACCTTTTTCTGCTCATGCGCAGAGTGGAACTCCGAACTGGCTTATATGCATCAAATCACTGCCTACCCAATGGTAAACGGTACCTTTAAGATATTTGGTTCTTTGTTCGCTTGATTTAATGTTTGTTTTTTGAATTAATTTGAAAAGAGGGCACCAGTTGTCTGCGACCGAGGCCATTGCTTCACGGCAGGTATGAGTACCAAAATTCCTCATTTTATGGCGAAGAATATCTGCCAGTGAATTTCGTTGTAAGAGTGCTGTGCAACCCTACCGCGCAACTCAACGGAGACGAATTCATCCAGTGTCAACCCAACGGACGATGGAGCGGGAGAGCCGTGTGTCGAGGTTTGTTCTGCTGCTTTCCAGACTTCTAGGGGTGTCTTAGACTTTGCCTTATTGTGTGCTCTTTTTTTTTTTTGCTGAAAAAGGTCGATTTCTAAAATTAATGATATGCATATATATTGATATCCATATTGATGAATGTCCCCTTAGAAATAAAAATGCTCGGTCATTGAACGTTGAAGGTCCTGCCCCCTTTTTTTTTTCTTTGCTTTATATAGAACGGATTGGTTGTTGTGTTCATTGTCGACAATACAGTGGTGAATCCAGAAGGGGGCGCACGACCCCACCCCCTTTATTGTTTGTTGAAACAATAGAAAGAAATGAAACCTGGAAAAGGCACCAGAAATATTTTTGTCCCCACCCCTTTACGGGGAGAAGGGGGGGGGGGAGGCAGTGGATCCGCCCCTGCAATAACAGCAAACTTGGCTCATTTCATGAAGGGTCTTTTCAGATATCTTTTTTTCTGACAAACTGCCTCAAGCTACTGATATCTTTTCATCTGACATGTCTGATTGGCCGAGAGCAAGTTTATTAGAAAAAAAAAAAGTCAGACAAAACGCTTCATGAGCTGCCTCCCCTCCTCCCTCCACTCCCCCCCCCCCCCCCCCGACCCCTCCCCGGTTTGAAGCCTTCCAGTTAAAGGGGCATTCCGGACGATTTTCATAATTTCACATCAGGTAGTACATAAATCAACAGCTTCATGTATTGATTTGTAGAATTTATTGTGGTTCTTGAGCAGAGAAACAGTACTTTCAAAAACCTTAAACAAATTACACTGAACAAAGATGATGACATAGGAGCCTCACATATCTCAGAAATGTAGCAGTGTCATTCCATTACAATACCGCATGCTTGCAAGCTCACCTGTGTGTAATCTATGCATGCCTTCTTCTTTTGTGCTGCTTCCTTGAGCCACATCTCATGCATTCTTATGTTGAGGCTGCCATGTCATCATCCTTGTTCATTGCAATTTGTTATAAACTTTGAAAACATTCATATTTTTCATCCCAATCATTATAAATCCTGAAACTCTGTACCCAGTATAACTAATTTATATATGTTCAAATGTAAAAAATTGAAAATCATCCGGAGGTTTCCTTTAAGGAATATGCAACGCAACGCCTGGTAATGACAGACTTTCACATTAAACGGTTCTCCTACCTTTTGTTTATACATGTATTTCGAATTTAATTCTGTTTTCTGTCTTGGTTTCCTAAAGCACCAACGATTTGCCCGCCACCAAGCCAGATCAAAAACGGCTTCATGCGCGTCCGAGGAAGGTGGGCCGGTGGTCGAGCGGTGTATCGGTGCAATCCAGGTTTCTATCTTCTCGGAAGAGCGATGGCGACCTGCAACTCCAATGGGGAATGGACTTATGGTGGCGATGAACCGGAGTGCGTCCGTGAGTGTACCGTCATCATCTCTGTTAATGAATAAGATCGCAAACTTTGCTTCAGGGAAGTTTAGTATACACTGGTATAGGAGCATGTAAGAAAACGTGATATACCTTATTATACAGTCGGTGTTTCTTGGCAGTGTGATGGCCGTGTCACAACATGAATAACAACACTGGACAAGATTTTCTCTGAAAGGCATGGAAAAATCAAACTGGTCTTGCCCTATATAATTCATGAATTTTGCAAAATTGAAATTTGGTGTAAGACTCCAGCAGCAATCTTTCGTTTCCTTGAATTTGAACTGACTGGATGCGACATACTCTTATAGATCCCCCATCATGCCAGGCGCCGGAAATCGTTGATGGCCAAAACTTGACAGCAAGTTTGAGAGCGGGAACGGGACACGTCATCGACGGTCTGTACACGGAGCACTCCGTGTGTTCTGCCGAATGCCCGATCGGTTTTGTGCCGTCACGTGACTACATTCTGATATGCCACGACGGAGAATGGGTACCAACAGGAGAAATCCCAGAATGCCTCAGTAAGCACAAGACACTCCTTCCCCCATCCCCTTCCCTTCTGTCCCTGACATTCGCATATCGTCAAACCGGAAGCCATGGTACAATGCACTCACGTTACAGCGACCACGGTTATCACGAAATTCTCACCACAAGGAAATTAACGTTCAGGTTCCAAAATTATCATGTATGCATCATTATACACTTTACTGTTCGGTTATAACGAAATTTCGATATAACGACAGAAAACTGCTGTCAGTTTTCTTTATATCGAAGCAGTTTTCTGTCGTAATATCGAAATTTCGTTATAACCGAACAAATAAACAATACATAGAGCGGATAAAGTTCCATCCTGAAGTTTTATTTCATTGTAACCGAAATTTCGTTAAAACCGTGTTATGACGGGAGCACACTCACATGAATTAAAAGAGAAGAAATAGATACTGTATATTGTATGTGTAGCAATACTTACCATCAATTATACTAATTACCATGTTCACGTTGTAAATTCATATCAATTACTGACAACTTAGAACTATTTCAAAGCATTATATCTGTTTATCCATCTCCAAATGCAAAATAATACTTTAAAGGGGCATTCCGGACGATTTTCATAATTTCACATCATGTAGTACATAAATCAACAGCTCCATGTACAGATTCGTGGAATTTATTGTTTTCCTTAAGCAGAGAAACCAATAAATTGAAAATCTTTAACAAATTACACTGAACAGTGATGATGACATCAGAGCCTCATATATTTCAGAAATGTGGCAGTGTAATTCCATTACAATACCGCTTGCTCAACAAGTTCACCTGTGAAAAATCCATGCATGCCCTCTTCTTTTGTTCTGCTTCCTTAAGCCCCAACCCATACATTCTTATGGTGAGGCTGTCATGTCATCATCCTTGTTCATTGCAATTTGTTATAAATTTTGAAAACATTCTCATCCCAATCACCATAAATTCTGAAACTCTGTACTCCGTTTGACTAATTTATTGTTGTTCAAATGTGAAAGTCTGAAAATCATCCGGAGGTCCCCTTTAAATCGAGATTTCCACCGTCTTTAGATTACACTGTCATGTATTACACTAAGGTCAAGGGTCAATCTATCTTTCTTCGAGTAACAATTTCTTTTCATTCCAAAAGCGGTCACTTGTCAGCCTCCTTCTCTTGAGCCCATACCACATGGAAGATCCGACACCCAAAACCGAACGTACTTCGTCGGAGAGGTAGGTACTTTGTATTTTGAATTAGAACTTGATTATGAAACGGTGTCATAATTATAGAGATATACTTGCAAACTCAGCTTGAAAGAACAGAATGATCGGTTTTAAAGGAGATCTCAAGATGATTTTCAGACTATTGAATCTGAACATCTATAAAGTTATTGATTATACTTGGCACAGAGAATTAAACCGAATTGATAGTGATCGGGATAAGTAATAAGAATTATTTCAAAATTCAAACAAAAGACAGTGAACGAGGATGATACATAAAGCAACTGCACCATAGGGATACAGGATTGGGTGCTCATGGAAGTAGAACAAAATTACTTGAATATATTACTGGAATGTGTGAGTCTCTTATGTCATAATCCTTGTTCAGTGTAATTTGTTTGGGTTTTTTCAGATTATCAGATTATCTGCTTAAGGACCTCAATAAGATTTATTCCAAAAATCTACATAGTTTGCATGGCACTATCTACTTATGTGCTGCATGATGTAAGATTATGAAAATCGTCTTTAATTCCCCTTCAAAGAAAATGTCCACCTGTTTTCAAATCGGTATAACAGTAAAACAATTTTACTTAATGATCATGGCAAAAATGTCATGTATGCCTGACATAAATTAAGAATGGTATAAAGAGGGAATTTTAATCTTGAAATGTTTTCACAAAACTACGATATGCCACAAGGTAAGCAGATTAGATAGGCTGAACAAGTTGTCACTCCTAATTCTTCAATCTATCACTCCATCACGCCCATCATGTCTCTGAAGTATCACAATGTTTGTAGAAGTGGTCGCTTCTCAGAAATTAAACCCTTTGTCATGTGTGTTGGGCCTGGTTCGGCTTGCTGTTAATTGGTTTGGTGAAAATATACTTGCATTTTGAGAATGTGTTTTCATTTTTGAAATACATTCGTATTCTGAAAATAAGTACCTGGTTTTAGTTTCGCTACCAAACACAGTGCCAAACATTACAATGTAATTTTTGGCAGCAAAATGCAACTCGGAGCACACGCGGCACAGTTTAAATATTGCGTATGATGTCAGATGGATGTGCTGGCCATACAGGAATAACCATTACATCACAGATTCTTATCCCAGTAAATCAAAAAACCAGCATGACTGTCGGTACGAATGAACCCCGAATTTGCTTAGCGGGCATTGTTCGTACAATAACATCCCCATTGTCATAGTTTATGTTAAAGCACACCTCTGGATGATTTTCAGTTTTTTTCGTTTGAACAACTATAAATTAGTTATACTGAGGACAGAGTTTAAGAATTTGTGATAATTGGGATGAAGAATAAGAATATTTTCAAAATTTAGAACAAATTGCAATGAACAAGGATGATGACATGGCAGAGTCACCATAAGAATGCATGAGTTGGGGCTCAAGGAAGCAGAACAAAAGAAGAAGGCATGCATAGATTATACACAGGTGAACTCGCAAGCAAGCGGTATTGTAATGGAATTACACTGCTACATTTTCTGAAATAATTATGTGAACCTCCTATGTCATCATCTTTGTTCAGTGTAAATTGTTTAAGGTTTTTCAAAGTATTGTATCTCTGCTCAAGAACCACAATAAATTTCACAAATCTATACATGGAGTTGTTGATTTATGTACTACATGATGTGAAATTATGAAAATCGTCTGGAATGTCCCTTTAATATTTGCTGATCAGGCGGTGAGTTATCGATGCTATAGTGGATATCGTCTGGCGGGAAAGAGCTGGCAAGTGTGCAACCCCCGCAACAACAGAGATGTTGACGGATATTGGAGCGATCGTGTGCCTAGTTGTGTGGGTAAGTTGCTGTGCGGGCTGCGGGCCAAAAATCCTTGGCCATATAAACATTATGCCTCACAACATGTAGCCTTCGTACAAGTCGTCAGCCAAGGGAATATCATTAAGAACAAAAAGACTAACAGGTGAAGGGCGTGGTCATCTGCCTCACATATTGTCGATGGGCCAGGCCAGATATTGGTACCACCTGAGGTGGCAATACCTTTTTGGTGTCATTTTGTTTGTCGGGCATAGATATGCTTATCAAGCTATGATAGCATTTCCAAATGAGTAGCTTAGTCATGATAAATGAATTTTAAACCAATTTGGTCTCGTTGTTATATCCCTATACTTCTGAATCGAGACCAACCGCTATACAAAGAAGAGCACTGTCTTCTGTATGTTCACAGGTGTTCTGTTGTAAACGCAGTGCGCTTAGTCTTTATTCAAGGCAGCGAAGGGAATATCCAAGGGTTTTGATGTCCACAGCGCTTAGTCTAATATTCAAGACGGCGAAGGGAATATCCAAAGCTTATAATACAGTGTATATCCCTTTATCTAAAAACAACAACAACAACAAAAGCAATTCCTCGTCAATTTTACCGTATTTTTCAATCATTTATCATTTTCCGGTGAAAACGCTGCTGTGAAAACGCTAATACCACGCCAATGTTGCTTTATTTCCATCCAACAATGAAAGATAATGCAAAAAAAAATGTAGCGGTACACTACAATACATTATAATAGATAAAGTTGTAAATGAACAGAGTGATTTTTGTTTAAAACTGATGTATTTGTTGAGAGGGTGGTGTAAAAACAGTATAGATAATCCCTTTTATTACGAACTTTAGATTTGATAACGGTACATTGTTCTAGATAAAGACTAAGCGCACCGCGTGACAGCTGTGGACATCATAACCCTTTGGATATTCCCTTCGCTGCTTTGCATAAAGACTAAGCGCACCGCGTTTACAACAGAACACCTGTGGACATACAGAAGGCAGTGCTCTTCTTTGTATAGCGGTTTAGTTTCGATTCAGAAGTATAGGGATATAAAAACGAGACCAAATTGGTTAAAAATTCATTTATTATGACTAAGCTACTCATTTGGAAATGTTATCATAGCTTGATAAGCATATCTATGTCCGACAAACAAAATGACACCAAAAAGGTTTTGCCACCTCAGGTGGTACCAATAACCCATTTTTCGGGTCTTGGCCCATGGACTAATAATACGTTATTACATTGTTAGCATTACGGGTTCTTCATAGGGCAACAAGTCGAAAAGCTGGTATATATGTGTGCTTTATTCTATAGGTCATGATTCGCGAAAATACATAAAGACAGAGTTATTGCAGGCGTAAACAATCCTATACATCATCAAAGAACAGAAAACAAACATAATAACAGTAATTATTGGAACTGAAGTATACAATCTTCTTTCAGTCTAAAGATTATGAATCAAACCTGACTGCTTGAAGATTTATTTACTTGTTGATACAAGCAAGAAGTACGGTAAGTGTTCTGTTCGAGTAAAGCATGTTTTTTTGCCACCGTAATCCTACAACAACTCAATCAAATAAGCTCAAATCACTGTAAACTGAATTCGAGTGATTTGGGCAAGATACAAAGAGAATCGTTCCAAGGAAAACCAGATCAAAGGCATTGCAGTAATAGGTCAGGTTCAAAGGAGGGCCCCGAGAAAAGCGTCAACACGAATTGATGATGATATCTACTTCTTCCGCAATCTTGACTCGTGATTAGGAACACAATGTGGAGCAATATTTGAGTCCCTGGCAGATTTTCGGCCTATATGCACCTCACCCTTCTCTCTCTCTCCCTACATCTCTTCCCCTTTTCTAATACTGTATTTGGATTATGAATCCTTCTTAAACAACGAAAACATAATTTTCATCATACGTTTTTATTCTTATTTTATTTGATCTGATTTTCCATGTAGCCTGCAATAACGGATGAACCGATTTTTTTTTTGTTAGAATGTTCAAATACCTGTTCAAAAATTATGTATTAGAAGAATTGAAATTACATGCAGCATGATTGTCTTAAAGTTACTTGAAACGATTATACAAGTGAAAGATTTTAAGCTCACCTGAACCAAACGCTTAAGTGAACTAATGTTATCATTCATCGTTCGGCGTCCGTCATGCGTAAACTTTTTGTTTACAAAATTTGAAAATTCTTAGGGAGGATCTTAATTTGTTCAATAAATGGTTTAAGATTCCTCAAACTTGAAAGCCCCAATATTGAGGGATCTTTATAAAATGATCTCCTTCTTTAGAATCCCCCCCCCCCAAAAAAAGAGATTTAATATACAGTCTACACTATGACTTTATGAGTCACATTGGTGGCTGCACTTTTAGGTGTGTCAATGACAGATCCGATGGGGGAGGGGGGGGGGGGCTAAATTGGTGCCAAATTTTTACATTTTCATCTTCTTGAAAACCCCATGGTAAATATTCACGAAAGTTGACAGGTAGCATCCCTGTTGGGTAATAGAGGATTAAAAAGAAATGGGCCCCATGCTTCTCATCCCCCCCCCAAAAAAAAATGATGATAATAATAATACAAAACATGATTTCTCTGGAGCAAGTTAGTATATTGGTAACACTAGTTTCAAATTTGTTCATTGGGTGCTCCCCCCCCCCCCCCACACACACACACACGCACACACACGGACACACAGAACGTTCAAAAAATAGAATCTTCGAAGAAAAAAAATGTTTACTATCAAAAGCCAGAAATACTCTGAGAAATTATGTTATAAATGCACGAATGCACTTTCAAGTTTGTTTATTGAAAATGGGGGACAGCGTGTAGAGAGGACTAAAATTGGGGCCTGTTTTCACATTTTAATTTTCCTCGGGAAAGAGGGTGGTATAATTTTGTATAACACTGGCAGATATTACACTTTAAGAAAAGATGTAGATTTAATTGTGCACCTTTTACCAGCGTCATACAGTGCTTATGTGAGGACCTTTACGAGTGCAATTTTTCACCTTTCACTCAGACCAGTGTCGCAATGGAAGAACCATTCTGGTCTTTGGTCTTGCGCTCCCAGTGTGACACTGGTATAAAAGTGAAAAGTTAAACCTGTTTTTCTTAAAGAATTTTGCCAGTTGGAGATAATGGATACCACATTACTCTCCCGGGAGTCCCCCAAAGCTCACCAAGTGCAATGTTTGCTATGTTTTCCTGGGTAATAGTCTGCTAGGATGTGTGGAAGGTGATGATAATAACGCTTGTCGTCTATTCATGCTTTGAGAGATACTGTAAACGCAACTTCCATTAAGTTACATTTCTGTCTTACGGTTATGTTCCTTTTTTATTTCCATTTTTCTCATTCATTTTGTGGTTTGCAGTGGTCACGTGTCCCTACCCAGGACGAGATCATTTAAGAAATGGACACGTGACATTCTCTAATACCTCGATGACCATCGGTACGAAGATGACACTGAGGTGCAATTCCATGTACACGTTGTTGGGATCGAGCGAGCGGGTGTGTCAGGCGGATGGGACATGGAACGGCACGCTCACGTCATGCCACAGAGAGGGTGCGTATTAAAGGGGTGACAACCATTGGGTAGAGATGAGAATTGGGCTTTTAACTTTTTGTGAGATACCAAGAAAACACATATGAGATAATGCAGAGCATACCATCCTGAGAGCAATTTTGTAAAATAAAGCAATCGTAATATAAGGTGGGTCCTACCTTTTATTGCAATTGCTCTATTTTACATATGTCATTCTTTTCAAAACCAATTCTTATCAAATAAACATAAAATTTCTCATGTAATTACATGATCTTTCATATTTCATAAGTGTTTGCCATTATCTCACTTTAAAAAAATAAAAGCTTACATTTGGGTTTCAACCAAAACTATACGATCCCTTCAAGATGAAATTTTTTTTTACGAATGTCTATTTGATTTAAAATGATATCATCCTTATCAGATTTGACAGGACGACAAGATGATTATTAAAATGTGATGCAAAAGTGTTGACGAATATTATTGTCCCTTTTAATTTTGGTGCTAATTCATTGCCAATATACCGTAATAAATGCGAAAACAGATCGTAAACTCTCCCACACAAGCAAACACACGTTATAATACAAACGGCCTACAATAAAAAGTGTGAGTAGCATGGGGGATTCAGAAGGAGGTAAAAAAGAAAACTCTTCACATATTCCTTCTAGAAAATTGTCAAAAACACTAGAATGTTCCTACACACGATTTGGTATGTATATTTGCTATTGTAAAAATCTACCTATTCTATAGAACTTTGATGGCCCACTACTAGAAATGTGTTTATTGTACTTGCACCAAATACATGCAAATTATATACATCATTATATCAAAACGTGCTGGAAGTTATTTTCTTGTTTGTTTGATTGATTGTTCATTGTGCTTATTTTTCAGATTACGAATGCAGAGCGCTCGGTAACCCAATCCACGGGTCAATGTACTCCCTGAGTGGAGGAAAGGAAGTAGAACCTCAGTTCAGGATCGGCGAGACGGTGTACTTCCGGTGCGACCATGATGTGAACAAAAACAACGAACCTCGCTACGAAATGGTCGGGTCGAGGGAGAGATTCTGTAATAGAAATGAAGAATGGACCGGAGAAATGCCGAGATGTTTGGGTATGCCGATATATCTGCATCTATGAAGTCAGATATACAGTAAAAAAAAAAGGAACACAATCATGTACTCTACATCACTAGGGCCTATAAGCCAAGGAGATGTACACTAATAGACCTAAAGACAAAATTTACCATTTGCAGATAAAAAAAAAAACCAGCATTAGTGCTTCAATATAGTTCTAAAATGTGAATTAGGGATAGAAACAACCACTGTATAAAATTGAGTCCATATAATTTTTGTTAAATGCACAAAATGTGAACAATAGTTATGATAAGAATGATTCCAGATTAAACTGTCTACAGTTATGGTTTATTGAGGAAAATACTGATATCTCTTAATATTTCAGGCTTTACTGAAAAAATTGTATATGGTAGGATGTTTTGTGATACAACAGACCTACTCATATGTATCAAATGTGATATCTTGAACATTTTTTAAAATCACTGCTCCCAAAGGTAAATTGGACCTTTAAAGTGTTATTGTTTAAAGGGGAGATCCAGTCCAAATATAAGTTAGTCTGATAAGAAAGTGTAAAATTTACGAGTTCAATAGGAAAATTTTGATCGTAATCGGATGAAAAAGAAGGAAGTAATGACATTTTGAAGTTTCGCTAACTTTTCAGCAAACAGTTCTTAAAGGTCAATATTAATATGAAAATGACAAAGTGAGCATGTCATACCCTCAAAACTTGTCATTAAGTTTGTGCATACAATTTTGACATTTCCAGTTTTTCATTCAAAGGCCATTATGCCCGAGGCTCAAATCCTGGTTTTCCAAACTGATTACTATTCAGATGTTATTCAATCAGGAATAACATCATGTTTCAGATTTCAATGACAGAACAATGATTTTTTTTGTCATTTTTTTGTGCAAGATCAATAGAAAATTGTGAGGTTATGATATGATTAGCTCATTCATTCGCATATTCATATCCATTGTACACGAACTGTATGCAGAAATTAACAAAACTTCAAAATGTCATCACTTCATAATTTTTCATCCGATTTCATTCAAATTTTTATCAGATTATTTTACATTTGGACTGGATTGCCCTTTAAAGGCTAATAAAATTTGGTGGGGACTACCTCAATGCTGTCTGCTCATGGCAGCCATTCGAATGAGAGACATCTCTAAATACTGTAGTCACTTTCCATGACTGGCATAGAGATCGTGCCGAGTTTTACGCTCATTTGACATGAACGCAAGATTATTTAAGAAGAAATCGACCTCAAAAGCAAAAGGAACTTATTCAATTCAATTCAAAGGTTTTATTTTCACTTCTTTCAACAGAATGTATGGAAAGTATAAATTCGTCATGCATTTGTAGGAATAATATGTAGATAGCAAAGAATAGCATTTGTCAGTAGTCATTACAAAGTAAGGCATTTTTCGAAAAACATATTTATACATACTGCGAACAAAGGGGAGGTACCCGCCCAAAAGACTGTGCTTGTACTATGCGGCCACCTCACAGGGAGAAAAAGAAAATAGGCGAAGAACTTAACTACAAGTGTGCGGGATAAACGAAGGGGAAAAGGGGAGGGAGGGGAAACAGAAATAGAGGTAAAGAGACGAGACGATTGAAAATAAAAAGCTTTAAAAGAAAAAAATACTACAGAAAGATACAAGAATGACAGAATTCAGATGAGAAGTAAGGAAGATGTGACATCTTGAAATTTCACCTTTTTATGCCTCCGCCAACGAAGTGGCCGGAGGCATTATGTTTCTCGGGTCGTCCGTCCCTCCGTACGTACGTCCGTCCCGTTTTGTTTTTGTCGATATCTCAAGAACCGTGGGGTGGTTTTACATCAAACTTGGTATGAGGGTATATCCTGGGGGGATAATACTTTGTTTGGATTTTAGGGTCACGGGGTCAAAGGTCAAAGGTCACAGGTCATTTTGTGAAAAAAAAGGTTCAAAATTCATGTTTTTCTCCATATCTCGCAAATAGTTCAAGGTATCTTCATGGAACTTAGTATATATGCTTGTTCCAATGGGCAGTGATTATCTAGGGAAGTTGGGGGTCATGGTTCAAAGGTCAGGGGGTCAAAAGTCATGGTCAACTCCTCAAAATATCACTACATTCCTTATATTTATGCAATGCCTGAAGGTGTTTTTTTTAACCTGATGTATACATGTATTGCCCAATATATATTCTGTGGGAAGTTTCTTGCCCAAAGGTCAAAAGGTCAAAGGTGAAGTGAAAGTGCTGAATTGCACTTTTTCCTCCATATCTCAAAAGTAACTCAAGGTATCATCATGAAACTTACATATTCATGTATGTTCAACCTAACAGTGATTCTCTTTGGAACTGTGAGGTCAAAGGTCAAAGGCCAGGTTTAGATAATGCTATTTTCCCATTTGATACTGAAATTACACTTTTTCTCAATACCTTGAAAATTACTCAATGCATAAACTTATAAAAGGGTCAAAAGTCAAGTAAAAATCATCAGTTCCCAAATACCTGCGCTCTGACATTTTCATCATTCATCCAATTGAACCTAGTTCTAGGAAAGTGAGCATTCAGCACGTTTGTGTCAAACCTGTCATTTTAATATTTTGCCAATTGTGTGAAACTGTCATCACACATTGTCAAAACATTGTACTATAGACCTATTAGGAGAACCATGCATTATGGCGGAGGCATATCAGTCGCCGTAGCGATATATCTAGTTTCGGAAAATATTTCTTGACCAGTCCTTATGAATATTCTAATGAGTGAGTTGATGTCATTATCCTCACAATTTTACATGTATCTTCCACAAGAAATTTGGAAAAATCTGTATTTTCAGCTATGCAATAAAGCATATATCCATACCAAGATATATCAGAGTTTATGTTGGTTCTTTTTTTTATTTTGGGTGGTTTTAAGACAAATTTTGTATTTATGCAGCTGAAATTTGAGATTTTTGTCATTTCCGTATATAACATGAATAAGAGATGTGAGAGAATGACATCGTAAACTTGCTGATTTGAATATCAGGACCGGTCAAGATTTTTTTTCGGAAAAAAAAGTGAAATTTCACAATGTCATATCTTCGTTATTTCTCATCCGATTGTGGTCATTTTTGCACTGTTCTTTAGGCAATGTTTTTCTTTTTCTTTTAAAGTTTTATTCATTTTTGGGTGGATTTCCTCTAACATAGAATAAAGGAAAGTAAAACCCCAGATAATGTGGATTGAGTGAAAGAACCAATATGAATAGAGCATTTATCCGTGAAAGGGTGAGAAAAATCAGACAATCGATTCAAGTTATAAATTCGTTAGATATACAGAAAATTCTAGATATATTTCACTTTGTTATATTAACAATAAATTATCCTAATAGTTTATGTCAGTAACACGTTGATGGAGAGTAAGGATTTCCAGAAATGTAACTTTGTGGAATTTACCTTCTACACTGTTCTAAGATTTGTTTTCTTTATGTTATCGTCCATAATGACTTCATAAGGTATTTCGTTACCCAGCAGAGACGGTGCCAAAACTTCGGATATAATTTTTGAACAGATTTCCTAAAAGTTTTCATTGATGTATCTTCCTAATATTAATGCTTTTACTCACTAAACATTCATATTTAGTTGCAACTGATTGACAAATTGTCCTACATCGACGTATAAGGGCAATTTGTCAATCAGTTGCAATGAAAACATCTCAATGAAAGAATTTCATGAATTAGAATATTCATATTTAGGTTTTGGTTTCCTTTTATGCTTTGGAAGCACGTTTCTCTTTCACATATATACTCAAATCTGTTACAGAACGGCACGAGTTCGATCCAGCACCCATCGTCAACCAGGGTTTGGGAGAAATTTTCGACGAGATTGCCGTTGAAAGTGGCTCGTGGGAATCGAACAACGACACTAACAGGGCTGGGAGCAGACGTCGACGTAGCATTGACCTTAATAACCGCCGGGGCATCGACATCTGGTTCGCCTTCGACTCTTCGGGGAGCATCGGGGATTATAACTTTTTACTTGCCAAACGATTTGCGAAGGGTCTAGTTTTAAAGGTATTCTATGTTGTTTGCTGGTTTATTTCTTTTTGCCTTTTTTGTTTTATTCTGTTTTAATTTGTTTGTTGCTGCTTTTTTGTATGTATGTTTGTTTGTTTGTTTGTTACTGCTTCTACTGCAGCTGGGATTTATTCTGCTGCGTGACACAAAATCAAAAATGGACTTGAAAAAGCTGGCCTTTCTAGAGATTTAATCATCATATGATTACCTATTATTACCCTTTATTCCACTGAACTTCATTGACTACATGTAATTCTCTGCTTATGTTGCATCTGCTCTTTTATCATCACATTGTGTACATACATTCTCCCCATGGTAAGGTTGTCACTGACTTGCTGTTCTAACACTAGGATCTACAAATTCATATCTTCCGCTTCCTGAATACATAATTGTTTAAAAGTCACGAAAACGCTTTTGTATACATTATGATAATCATATTAATATCAATATAAAGTATAATGCATAGATAAAGATTCAATTAAGATAGATTGAATTGAAGATTAGACTAGCAATAAAAAAAAGTATAATGCATACACATACACACACCCACACACGCATATACACTTACACTCTTAAAACATCCGAGTCAGAACTGACCCGGAACTGGGTCCGTTGGGGTCATACACCGTTCCGGGTCAGAAATGACAAGGAATGGAGTCAGATATGACCAATTCAGAGTCATGAATTGGGTCAGGGTGACCCCATTCGGGATCTTCATGACCAAATTCCAAGTCATTTTTGACCCGGAACGGTGTATGACCCCAACGGACCCAGTTCCGGGTCAGTTCTGACTCGGGTTTTTTTAGAGCGTAGCAAAAAAAGAAAGTAAACACTTTTTCGAGGTCATATTTTTCATAGAAGATTTTGATGAAAATCAATGTATTGTATACCATATTAAAGGTAATTTGATTGGCTATCATGTAAGTAGGTTAATTTAAAAGGGAACTTTACGCATGAGTGAAGACTTTCATTCTTGCCCGCCAAGGCACAAAAGTAAAAATTGCAAAATTTGACAAGTTGTCTTTCATTTGGCAATGCCCTTCAAGATAACAATGACAACAAAAAGCCAGTTTACCACAATGAGAGACATGAATTAAATAGCAAAAACAAAAGTTTGTTCTCTTTATCACTTTATAACAGCAAACAAAAAGAAAATGGGAAACTAAAGTAGGGAGAAATGGCATAAAGATTATTAAATGAACAGAATTTCTTTATTTTACTCTTTTTATATAGTAATCTAAGGATTCATGAGATAAATTTAAGACCAAATATCATCTAAAATTGTCCTCGTTTGAAAACAAATTGAAATTTCTACCATTTTTGTTCATATTGCTTCTTCTCTTATTTCATTTGAGTTTGGGTTTGACCAAAGATTCTTCATTTTTTCTCCTTTATTTTTGGCCTTTGTTGATATTTTAGGCTGCAAAGATATCAATTATCAAAGGTTTATTTTTGCAACTTAATTAATGTATCTTATTGTCTTAAATTGGTCTTTTGTTATTATTGTAATATGGAAGAGCACTTGCAGATGAATGACAACTTGTTCATTCTTTTATTTTTTGCTTTTGTGCCTTGGAAGAGAAAAGCAAAGGTGTTCACTCATGCTGAAAGTTTTCCTTTATATTGACTACTAGACCGATAGCAAATCAAATTACCTTCAATATGGTATATAATACATTAATTTTTAGCCAAATATTCTATGAGAAATATAAACTTGAAAAAGTGTTAACTTTCTTTTTTTGCTGTATATATATATATATATGTATATATCGACAGAGAGAAGAAAAGAAGAAAAGATAAAATGATATAATGTGTGTTTATATAACATAGTAAATGACCAACCATCATGTCTTTTGAAGATTCAGCATGCAGAGAATGTGAAATGCAGCAGCTAATGTAACCGATGCGCTGCTAAAAACAATGTTAATTAATTGATTCCTCCACGTTGTCTGCAGGTTTTCATGCGTCGATTCCCCTATATAATCCTTCCTCTGCTTGATAACTCACAGATATCTCAAAATGGATCGCTAGGGGGAGCCCGCATAGGTGCGTTGAGGTACGCGAGCCAATCGGATATTGCCTTTGGACTTGAGAGCGGCAGTACGACGAATCAAGTCAATCGTCTCATTGATGATATCACGTACACACAAGATACAATAGGTCAGCTTGATTTTGATAAGATAAGCGTCTTCCTGCATGCTCAGCCCTGATATGATTACTGTTTATGCCATGCAGATACACATTAAATCTTGATTCCTGCAGTCGCTGATAAGTGATAGCGGTTTAAAACACACACACACACTCACACACACACACAACGAATGTAGCCAGTGATGTTGTGAAAAAAAAAAAAAAACGTTCTTGCACTTCGATACCATGTTGAGGTTTCATCGTTACATGATACTTTCGGAAGAGTTTAAGGCAAAAATGACAAATTGGATGTCCACGAACGGGAATCGATCTCGGGTCCTCAAATTGGGAGTCGGAGTAATATCTACTATGCCACAGCGCCCACAGTGTTGATTTTGAATTAGTGATCGAAATGCTAAAATCGTTTCTGATTGAAACTTTTAATTGGAGATCAGAATTATAGCCTTTGTTGAATTATTTGTTTCAGGTTCAGGAACCAGTATTTTTGATGCTCTTGAGACGATTAGGACGAAGGTATCAATCGGCTCAGAATCTCAACCTGCATCGTTGACGAACAAAAGATTCCTCTTCCTAATCACCGACGGTTAGTAATTTACGTTTGAAGTTGGTTGAAAGTGTGGGTGTTGTGTTAATTTTCTCTTTTTTTTTTCTCTCTCTCTCTCTCAGGCAAATTAGGTAGGCCTACATCCAGGGCCAATATCTTTCTTTCTTATCAATGGAACTCCACCTCTTATGACTTTGATACAGGCTTACCAAAAACCGGAGCAAATCGACTTAAGGGTCTGAATGCATGCCTTTTATTATTTTTTACTCGGTCAAGAGATATCAGAAAATCTCGTCTCACTCCCCTTCCAGACTGCATACGTATTTCAAATTAATAGGTATAGGCAACAAACTCAGTTTTATTTTCTTGTTTATTACAGTAGGAATACACTGTTCTGTGTACAACATGTTGTCGACGTGCACGCTGAGCAGGCTCAAATCCAGGATCCCTAACATTCTCAGACACTATACCCAAACCACTACGACGCAGTGACCTAACCAATATCTTCCCACATAGCCTGGGTGACAGAGGCTAAACCTTGTTTTGCTGTCCGCCTGATTTTACCCCATTTCAATTGGATGATGCTATTCTTGCATCAGGGTTTTGAGATATTTAAAATGGCCGCCAAACTGGCCTCCAATATCTGAAATTCTTGTATTATATTGTATATGAGATGAAGTTTGACCTTATCCAAAAGGTGGAGAATCCAAAACTGATGATGTAACTTTTGCATTCTTGGGGATTGTGAGATATTCAAGTTGGCTGACAAAATTGAATTTCCCATGATTATGTTTCCCTATAAATGGTGAAAAGTTTGAAAAGGAAAAACGTTTTTTGTCCTCAATCTGAGGGTCTTCATTAAAATCAGTTATTCATAGTCATGCAAAGGCCAATACTACCACATATTAATTGCAATGATATTGAAGTTCAATTTACTTCAAATGAAAATTTTGTGTGTAACGGCTTTTATCATCCATTGCTCGAATACCTCCTTTTTGGCAATATCTTTACAATAAAACTGAAACTAATTTGAATTCCTTTACAATAAATGATGCAGTAAAACGCTGATTTGTGTATTTTTCAATATATTGCATATTCAATAAAATTGACTATTGCATTGATAAAAATACAATCCTTACAAATTTCATACCCGATTATTATAATTTTCTCATTTACAATAATAGTTTTATCTTGAACAATTAACTAGAGACAATAATCCTTTCCGAGATAATGTCTGATTTTCGGACAGTACAACGATTAATGCACTAAAGGTGCATTTTCATTTCAAAATTTAGACCGTGCATTTGTTGTTATTCTCTTTTTCAGGAAATTATCTTTGAAAGATAAAATATTATCTATCATTTTGAAATCAAACTGTTTTATCTTACTGAATTTCGATTCGACAATTTAGAATCAGATATTGACATCCATTCAAAAGTATACCGCAGATCGAGTTCACGTTGACATTTTTGGTTCTGAAACTTTCATTTCTGTTATAATAGTACAGTATATTTTGGCTTTTTTGCCGAGAAAAACAATGACAAACTTTTTGACACTTCAATTATCTTTTAACTGTTCATTTCATTTTCATTTTTATGATTGCTTATTTCATGCAACCAAGAAAAAAGTATAAGTTTCTGATATACTGAAAAAAAAGCAGTTAACAATAAATCATAAGACTGCAAACTATATTATGAACTTGGGTTTTATCAAACCCCAAATTAAATTTTGTTACAATTACATTATCCGCTATCTTTATCCCAGTATTTATAGTAATAAAGCATTTCTTTTCAAAAATTTGATATTACTGTTGATCCATTTTTTACTAATATCTCTAACCTGCAACAAATCCATTTGAGGCATTTCTGCCCAATGAATCAATAAACTTCATTTTAAAAATGGGATTTCATGTTTCTTGCATGAAGAAGACATACAATGTATCTTTTGAGGAGCAATATCTCACAAAACATGTGGGAGGTGTTGCCGTTTTCTGAAGCCAAAAATTACCATTTTAAAACATTTCCTCAGGGGCGAGAATGATTAAAACATTTGAGACAGCCATGACAATCTGAGTTCTGTTAGGCAATGAGGTGGTGAGTTGGCTCAGGTCGGTAGCGCGTCTGTCTCGGACCCAAGCGACCCAGTCTGGATTGAGCAATGTTGCGTGTAATCATATCGTCTCCTCTAGCAAGAGGCAAAACAATCTGTCCCTCGGATAGAACATAAAATGGAGGTCCCGTGTGTGAGAGATTCACAACCCATGCACGTAAAAGATCCCGCTTCATTTATTCAAAGAGCAGAGTGTTAACCCGGTGAAGTGCTGCCGCCCCACATCCAACTGAACCCCATGGAAGACCAGCTTAGCATAGCTGAATATGGGCTATCAAGCCTTCTTCCCAGAGGAAAAATTAACACATAAACAAGCAAACAAAGCCCATTTCATTAATAAAAAAAATGATTTTGGAATTACATTTTGTAAACGTTCTGCTAATGCCCGTGTAGATATTCTGTAATTAATATATGAAAAAGATATAGGGCGCCAATCATTAATCATTACAGTACCAATGAGTCAAACGTTTTTAATTTGCACAAATTTAACAGACATCCTGTGGACAAGAAGTGAATGTGTCACGAAAAGAGTCAAGTTGTTGGGGATTCTTACAGAAAAAGAATGCTTTCAAGTTTTAATGTCGATGAACAATAAATCCCCTTGGCAGTGATGGCTTCAGTGCTGAATATGAGACATTTTGTGTTTATATTAAAGACCAGCTTGGATGAAGGGAACAGAAATAGTATAGTCCGATAGCTAAAGACGTGATATATTGATATTGTTGTTTAAAAAGGATGATAAGCTAAATCTTAAAGTGTAGTTTTCTTCCAAAGTAACGAAGATAAATTTCTGCAAATATTCATCAGAATTGGGCAATTGCTGGTCTGAATGGTATAAATTGCTGTACCTGTATGAATAGATAACTCTCTTTTAGAATGCAGTTTCTCACCAACAATAACTTTAAATTTCTTCAAAGCAACATCGATCTCCTTTCTCTTAGCATTCTGCGATTCTAACTTCAAAAATATTTCGATAATTTTCCTCTTTCTTCAATCAATTTTGCTTTGGATTGAACAAAAATACCTCTAGACATGTTTTTGTGTAATTTTTCGAATTTCATGTTATTTCTTCTTAATTATTGGATGTTCCTTTCTGAGGGTCTCCATCGACTGTTTTTTCAATCATATTCAAATTTTTTTGAAGTTTAAAGTAATACTGCTTTCTTAGTTTTTACTTATATTTTGCATATTTTTGTGTAAGTTCCTTTATTTTGATCTTCATGATCTTACACACACACATGAAAAAAACAAAGATGTTGATAATCTCTTTCGGAGGTACTGGATAAATGTG
Source organism: Diadema antillarum (assembly GCF_040938485.1). Lineage (NCBI taxonomy): Eukaryota > Metazoa > Echinodermata > Echinoidea > Diadematoida > Diadematidae > Diadema > Diadema antillarum. The sequence goes on along the minus strand of NW_027271040.1, from coordinate 2,193,232 downwards.
GATGAGGCAACTCTCTCATCCCTCGGTATTTTGAGGCATCCAAAATGACTGTCAAAATTGAAATTCCTGTATATTTGATATTTGTATATTTGGAAACGGGCGTGAAGTGTTACCTTATTCAAATAGTGGCGAATCCTAATCTACATGATGCAACGTTTGATTTCTTGAGGATTTCGAGATACTCAAGTTGGATGCCAAATTTGAAATTCCCATAATTATGTTATCTTATTAATGGTGAAAAAATGGGGGGGAAAAGATGGTTATAACCTATTTCAGGGGTGCTGGATCCATGTATGGATGAAACAATTCGTGCGTCCCTCGACTTTTTGAGATATCCATAATGGCCGCCCAAAATTTTCTTATAAGATGTAAATGAATATAAATGGATAGTTTTACCCTATTTCGGGGATATTTGGGGTGCTGAATTCAAATCTGGTTGATGCAACCCTTGCATCAAAAAAAAAAATGGGCAGACGGTTGAACAAGTTTAGGCCAAATTCTGACATTGATACCCAGATCGTCATACATGTAACTGGTCTTTCATATTTTTTTTTCTGTATGTATGTATACGTGTGTGTGTGTGTGTGTGTGTGTGTGTGTGCTTGGCGCGTGTCAGGCATGAACAACATGGGCGGCAAACCAGATCACATTGCCGATGAACTGAAGCGAGACCATCGTGTGGAGATCCTCTGCATCGGGTTGGGGCCAGAGGTGAACAAAGAGAAGCTGGCGGCCATCGCCTCCATGCCACATAAACATCACATTTACTATCTGGAGGACTACGTGAAACTTGACGAGATCGTACACAATATCACCAGTTCTGAAAGAGGTGCGTACTAGATTCTCGATACAGCACTGATCATCCACGTCATGTACAGCGTTGAATTTCAGACCCGTAACTAGGAATTTTATCGTGGGGGGGGGGGGTGGGGTTTATAATGAAAAATGTGGACCTTGTTAATTCAAGTTTATATGAGATGTGACTTCAATTCCGTTTATTTGCACACACTAAGCAATACAAAGGGGACTCAAAATGCTGGCAAAAGTGGGGCGGGGGGGTCCGCGGAACCCCATGAACCCCTCCCCCCCCCCCTCCAGTTACAGGCCTGAAATTAGAGGAGAATTCTGGACGAATTCTAGTTGGACAAATACAAAAGAGGTTAATTTCATACTTAGGCATAAGCTGAACAGTGAACATACATTTCATCACATCAAACAGAAATCTGGCTAATTTCAACAAAACACTTAAAGGCAGTCATTGTGCAAACAATGCAAACATGGGGAAACGTATGCAAACAAGTTAGTTCTCCGCCTCACAATTTTTCTTTCTTTCTCTCTTTTTTCGCGGTAAAATGCAAATATGCATATAAAGCCCAATCTGATTTCCTTATTTATCTGACTGATCATCATGTTGAAGTTAGTTAGCCAAGGAGTAACATTCTTTTAAATGGTTACAGCAGAAAAATCTAAATTTATTTCTCTGTGTTTATGCGTGTTTTTTTTTTTTTTCTGTACACGATCAATAGAAAGTTCTCCGGTGGTTATATCTGTAGCTCATCATTTGCATATCAATAATAATTTTTTTCCAGAACTGTGTTGCTCAAAGTCATAATAAGTTCCTGAATTCCCACGTTTTCAACCCATTTTGATCAAAATTTCACTGTCGGTCGTACGAAGTTTAAATACGGCTTTCTTTTCAGATTAACTTTGAACTGAACGGGAATTCCGTTTAAACATTAGAATACATATTCAAACAACCAGGTTGTTAGGGTTTTCATTGCAATCAGACCTAATTGAGGTAACTGTTGTCATGGAAATTAATGTTCCAAATATTATGAATAGCAACCACCATATGCAAATTGGACGCCATCTGTTAAAATCAACGTGAGCATGGTGTGATATTGTATGATGATAATCGGGATGCTTCCAACCAACGCCCTCCCCCCCCCCCAAAAAAAAAAAATGAATAAGCAGACGTCAGAGAAAAAGAAGACAGAGAAAGACTGAAGAGGTCTGTGAGATCAATAAATCTCTACGTTTTGATGCTGTTACTACGAATGTGTACACTCCTCTTTGTGTTAAAGTATAAGTTAAGGAATATCATTATCTTATCTCCATCTCAAGTGAGATGTGTGGCACCAAAATCGAAACGTAGTAATTTTTCCGAGAGAAGTTCACCCTTGCAGTGATTTCCAGTGTGCTCTGTATTTCTTAAATATATCTACATTAACATGCGTTTCTATTTTTTTATCAAGTTGACCTTAGTAAATATGGTCGAACCCGGCAGAATAATACAGAAATAATCAAAACAGGACATAATAATTTTTTTTCAAAGTTTCACAATGTTTTCAGACTTTGAAATCATAGGAGATGTCAGCAGTGCCTTATCCATGATGACGTCTTTTCCCCTAAAAGTTATTGTATAAGGTTATTCAGTCCGAAAGGCACAATCGTTGGAGGACTATACATACTCACGCATAATCATGATTTTTATGCAGAACGAAGGGTGACCGGGGCGTGGGGACATTTCATGAAGCGTTTCGTCCGACAAACTTGTCGGACAAAAATTTACTCTCAGTCAGTCATACGCAAGAATTTCAGTAGCTTATAACAGTTTGCCAGGAAAAAAATACAATCTGACAAAACGTTTGATGAAATTCCCCCCCCCCCCCCAACTAACCACAATAGTCAATGATAGTTACCAAATCTTGTATAGGGTTGTCACACAATTACCAATATGGTGATGACTGTTTCGAGGAAAAAAATAAATAAATGGCTTTCTTATCATATGTCTAAATTTGATGACTTTTCAGGAACTTGATGATATAGTTTATTGCGATTAGAAATGTGTTGACTTTTTATGAAATATTTTGTTAAAACAATGTCTAATGCCAAAATAGAATTAGAGTACCCGTTACTGCTATTATGCAGAAATCACTGATCATGCTATGTAGTGGTGCCAGTTTTATCACCATCTTTATAGAAGCAGGATTTTGAAAGATGGACAAGAGCGACGAGGCACTACACCCCCTCTCGTACGCCTTCGGCTCTTTAGAAAGCTACAAAATTAAAAAAAAAATCAAACAAAGAATTCAAAAACGTACACATCAAAGCCCAGGTCCTTCCGAAGGTTCTACCCGGGGAGGAGGTTGATCATTATATTGGCTCTTGACCCAACCACACCACAAATACTACCCCAGCCCGAGCCAGCTGGCTTCACACATCCACACTCCCACACCCCCTCCCGCCCAGAAAAACAAACAATAAACAAAGCAAATTTAACAAAACAAACCAATTAAAGGTTTCACAGCTCCAAATATCACTATCTGTCGTCGCACATATTGATCTTTTTTATTTGATTTGATTTATTTTTGCCTAATTCCGTTACATCAGATATAATTACGTACAAGTCATATGAGAAACAGTATATCGACACATAGTTTTTAGTACAATTATATATACAAGACAAATACAAACAGCTTAGGAAATTAAACAGAAGGGTCTCCTAAATAAACCGAGGCTTGACGGTTATATGGAGACTCTATGCTAGCTACTCTGGATAGAATAGGGGATAGAGAGAGAGAGAGAGAGAGAGGGAGGGAGGGAGATACGGAAGGGTAGGGGGAGGGAAATGGGAGAAAAGGGAAAATTACAGAGTGTATGTGTACCACTCCAACTACTTTACAATAATAGTAACGGTAATAAGTATGATAATATCATATTTAACACGTTCAGTTGCCTTTGCCGGAGTAATGACCGAATATACACTATGAAAATAGTAATGTGTGACTATAAAGTATTCTCTACATAAGTAATCTGACATGAAATAAAATATATCGTGCTTATTTTGTGTGCGCAGTAAGGCACATCGTAGACATACATAATATACACGCTCATATAATATACATCATGTACCTAGGCCTATCCTATACTTACACATACCCATATTCATGATATATATATGGATAGATAAATAAATCGATATATGTGTGCACACATACAATATGTCATGCATCATGTATATCACGTACATGTTCATATACACTGTTTAAGGAGGTGAAGTTTTACAGCCTTCTTAAATGAATACATAGTGGTCATGTTTTTAATTTTGGTGGGGAATTCCAAGTGTCAGGGCCGGAGTGTCTAATAGAATGATGCGCGAGTGCGGTTTTGGGGTTAAATAAATGCAAATTTCTGGATTGTCTGGGAGGATAAGAGGGCCATTCTCAGATTAAGTGTTCAATTCCATGTGAGTAAAACCGAAAAATCAACCACAAAGTAATACATTCAAAGATGTGTTTTGGTAACTTCAAAACCGGTCAAATACGAAACAAAAAGTGGAACATTCTAAATGTTGGCCATTCATTGAGTAAAAATGACTTGAAATAGAGCATCATATATGATTTTTGATCGCCAATCAGATACGTTACCGCAAATTTACATGTTGTAATGGACTCCTAACTTCGAATTAAATTCATTGTTTTGATCCAATTTCTGTTCAGGAAAAGACATTTGTCCCCCTAAAGATATTGGGTTTTTTCAAGAGGTAAAGACGTTGTCATCCCTTGCTAATTGGTAGAAATTATTTCTGTGTGGTAGGTTGAAATATGTTTTTTGCTGAAATGAAATATAACCTTAAGATTCACTTTGTATTTTTAACAAACTTCGCTTACAAATAAAGTTTCGAATGCCACAAATCATGCAAAGGGAACGATCCAATCTGGAATTTGCACAGGAAACAAATATAAATTGCTTTCCCGGGGAAATAACTATTGAAAAACATCGAATTGCCTTTGGTAACGTATCTGGTAAAATATGACTAATAATTTTAGTTGTGTATGAAGAAATAAATATCACCTGTTTAATTATTTACCTTATGAATTGATGTAAAAATGAATGATGTAAGCCCAAATTAACCATTTTAAACATTGTACGTAATATTTAAACGATGAAATGTAGTGGAAAAGAGCCCTAAATGTGAGAGCTGAGTTCTTCATTCACAGAATATTCTCATCTTACGTCTGAATGTATTTATCCCTCTGACTATGAATATTCATTAAGTTTTGATGGATAATGCAAATAAGGTTTAAAAAATATATTTTTGCAGGCACTTAGAAGGAAGTAGGTACAGTCTCTATGAACTCGATATACAAAAAAGTTGTTTGATCTATGGTAACGTATTTGGCTCAACTCTTTTATTGAAAGTGAATAAATAATTGTTCAACTTATCAATGAATCTTGAGTAATTCTTCATATGTTGAAAAACATTAGAATAAATAATGCAACAGAACACTGAAACTTTTCTCGGAAGCTTTTCATAAACTACTTTTTACTCTTTCAAAGTTAGGTAACGTATCTGGCGTACCGTAAATTAATCTGTCGGTGAAGTTACAGAGCAATTTCTACTGAATATTCTTCATTTGAACATAACTTTGATTTTTTATGGAAGCGTCATTCCATGCAGAATTGTTTTATGAACACTTTGTTTTACATAACATTATTTGTCACCGTGGGTGCCCTGAATAATACATAACGTATCTGCTAAATCTGAAAAGCAAAAAACTGATATGCTAAATCATAGCTTCGTCTTGTAAAATAAACGTTAAAAATTGTTGCATAGAATATGAAAGTGGCTGGGTTTTATAGAATAGAACTTTTGAGTTTGTGAGCACACAATGATTTGTTTGTCAAAACATTTAAAAATTTTTTCAGCATTTTGATTATGTGGTAACGTATCCGTCTGAAAACTTGGCATTAAGTTGTGAGACACTGACGCAGAAAGAAAAATCATGTGGAAGTGTTGCTCTTTTTCACCTCCCTGTCCTTTTGGTGTAAGAATATAATCCTGAGGTCCAACAAAACGAAGCATGTAATGTGCAGGGATGAATTTTGACCAGATTTGATCCCCTGGAAACACAAGACCAATGAGCAAAATTCGGTCACGTATCTGGGGTAACGTATCTGTGGTAACGTATATGGTCGATCATGTTATTATGAGAGCGATATCTACCGAATATCTCTCACTTGTACTGAACTTTAATGTTGAATCGATGCGTCATTCCGAGGAGTATTGTGTAATATATAATTTGTCTGACATTGCAATATCTGTCGCAGTGGGTGGCGTGAAATGTATGTAACGTATCTGTCCAAATAAAAATGTAGAAAACCGATATCTCAAACATTGTACCGTATTCTCAATAAAAAGCTGTCGCACATCTAAGTACTTGCAATGTATGAGTTATATCCTCAGGGTTTCATATACACAGGGTCATTGCATAGTCTTGTTATTTTCGCAATGCTGTAACACTAAAGAAACTGGTAACGTATCTGGCGGTGAATTTGGCGACAGGTTTCAAAAGGCTATAAAAAAGAAGTCAATAAAAATTTTGGAACTTTTCGAGTATTGTGATTAGCACATATGATATGCTCATCGTCCATGCAAATGATATTTGGAAAGTGTGTTTGTGGACGGAGAGGAGCAATAAAACATAATTCTAAAATAGCCGGCGACACTGCGTTTTGGGGGTCTTAACGAAGTTTAACAGCAAAATTTTATACAAAAAAGCAGACAACCGCATTTGATCGTGTTTGTTTTTAACAAATAATGTCCTCGTGATATATTATAAACATTTAGATAGTATCTAATAGGTTTCAGGGAACCGCAAACTGTCATGGAATGTCGGCGACACCAAAATTCCGTATTTGCACACTCTTACTGAGAATGGGCCAAGAGTGAATCTTTGAATTTGAATGAAATATTCTGCTAAATATTGGAGGCAAGAAGTTTGACTTGAAAACGTAAACACAGCTTTTTGGAGAAAGTTTATGTCTCTAAGCTGGAAAAACAATGGGTCAGTGTGATCTCGAGAGCGTGCTCGACTGCACACTCGATTTTTTTTTTCTGCTGGAGAAGTACACGGTCTGTGTTATACTTGTGGGTTGCCAAAATAATGTTGCAATACGATATGGTATTATGGCAGGACTAAAGCATTATACAGGGTAAACAATACACGAGGTGGTAAAAAAATACTGAAGCTTAATAGTGAACAGACCAACGTTTCGGGATACAGGCAAAATAATGTGTCTTACATGATCATCCCAGTTTAGGTTTTCATTTATATACACACCGAAAAATTCATTAGATGTTTTCCTTTCAAGAGATGTACCATTAATATACAATTCATATTCTGGTAAATCAACTTTTTTACATTTAAAGTGAATGAAATTAGTTTTGCTTAAATTAAGTGCCAATATATTACTTATAAACCATGTAGATAATTTTGGTAATTCATTGTTAAAAGTAGTAACTAGGTGGTTTAGGTCAGTATGTGAGTAAAACACATTTGTATCATCAGCAAATAATATATACTGTAACATAGATGATGCGTTTGAAATATCATTAATGTAGATTAAAAACAATAACGGACCTGAGATTGAACCCTGGGAAACTCCACATGTTACAGGTAATGTAGTGGAGGATACTGAATCAAAGGAAACAAATTGTGTTCTACATAACAAATAGTTTTCAAACCATGTAAGTGCAATACCCCGGACACCGTAGTGTCGTAGCTTATATAATAATATCTTGAGGTCACGAGTATCGAATGCCTTGCTCAGATCAATAAATATACCAATCATATGTTAACGATCTGCCAAGGCATTCGATACTCTTATCAAATAACTGCATTAGAGCGTGATCAGTATAACGATTAGTTCGGAAACCGAATTGATTAGAATTGAAGAAATCATTCTGACATAAAAATCCATACGGCCTATTATAAACAATTTTCTCGAGTATTTTGGAGAAACTAGAGAGAATGGAAATGGGATAAATATGACTGTGCAGCAATGTTTATTGCCCAATTAATCATACAGGCCCAAGATTCTGGAACTCCCTTAGTCCAGACATAAAAAAAAAATGCTCCTTCTTTGTTTTCATTTAAAAAAAGATTGAAATCATTCCTTCTTAAGTCTTATAATGTAACAGAAAGAAATTAATTTTGTTTGTTTATCTTTTTCAGTAAGTAGGTTTTGTAAGCACCAGGATGCTATTGATTTTTCATAGGCTTGTTAGATCGCGTCTTTCGCGGAATTCCGCATCGCACCCCCTGTTTTTCTTATTGCAAACTTGTACATTATTACACGTGCCTTCACAGAACAGATAATATGTTCTGCTATCAGCAATTCCATACAGTTGTATATATCACTTTCTCGTCGCTTTCAACGCTCTACACTTCTAATATGGCCAATAGTCTCTGTTGGTTTGATCTTGAATGTATCGAATGATCTAGGCTTTTTGTTTTTAGTTGTCTCGTCTCTTTACTTGTATTTCTGCTTCTTCCCTTTCCCCTTTTCCACTTCCTTTTTCATCCCGCACACTTGTAGTTAAGTTTTCACCTTTTTTCCCTCCTGTGAGGTTCCCGTGTTGTACAAGCATAGTCTTTTGAGTGGGTACCTCCACTTTTTTTTCGCAAAATGTATAAATATGTCTGTATGAAAAATGCCTAATTTTGTAATGATTATTGACAAATGTTATTCTTTGCTATCTATGTATCATTCCTTCAAACGCATGTCGAATCTATATTTTTTTGTACATTCTGTTGAAAGAAGTGAAAATAAAACCTTTGAATTGAATTGAATGTGCTAGGAATTTCTTCCCTAGTTTGTTGTTCGTTCGTTTGTTTCTTTCTTTCTTTCTTTCTTTCTTTCTTTCTTTAGGGGACTATAAAGTAATGTTAGAATCGGGTCTAGGGCAATTACCCCCTGGGCAATTACCCCTGACCCTTCCCCTGGCCCTAATCCTAATCCTAATCCTGAACCTAATCTTAACCCTAACCCAAACTCCTAGCCCTAAACCTAACCCCAAACCTAACCCTAACCCTAATCTTTACTCCAATCTTACCAATAAGCAATATTTAGCCAGGGGGGTACTTGCCCTCTGGGGTAATTGCCCGGATACGGTTAGAATCATATGAGACGACTGTTTAGTATGCAAGTGATCTTTCTCATTGAACAGATTATAGTAAGTGCGGGAAGGCTGGCACTAACTTTGAGGATCCGCCCCCCTTGAAAGCTGGTGGCGGTGAATATCCCTGGATGGCGGCAATTTACAAAGATGACAGGAACGGCGATAAGGTAATTTTATCATATTGGATGGCTATGAATGGGATACCAGGAAATATTGCACGATTTAGGGCCAATATTGCACGAATCGAAGATGAGTGCAATATTCCTTGGTATTCCATGAATTAATTCCATCCAATATAATTATTATCATCTACAATCCAGTAGCGGAAGCATAAACTGTACCAAAATACCGGGCGTCTAATCGTCTTTGAAGTTACTCAGTAATTCGGACCGGCAGATACATCCCAGCGCAAAAAAGGGGAAGCCCCGAAAACTGCGTGGTGCAAGATGTTTGAGCGCGTGTGAATTGTAACAAAATGACGCGCACTAGTAGCAGGCGTTTGTGCACTCAGCAAGCGCTCGCGCAACAGACGAGGATATGGTGTGATCTTGAACGGCTAGTACCAACGGTAGCCTATGGGGAATTAATACGTTGGCCTCTGCGTTTCATTCATTATGCTCTGATATTGAATTGAAAATTGCGCGGAAAACAATACGCGTTTTTAATGCGCGGCTAAAACGTCCTATATAGATGATTTATATTATATTGGATGGCTATGAATGGGATACCAGGGAATATTGCACGAGTTAGGGCCAATATTGCACGAATCGAAGATGAGTGCAATATTGACCCTAATGAGTGCAATATTCCCTGGTATCCCATGAATCAAGGCCATCCAATATAATTATTATTATCTATACAATCAAGTAGAGTAAGCACAAACTGCACAACATTACCCGCCTTCTAGTCTACTCGTCTTTGAAGTTCACTCGGCAGTAACATCCCAGCGCTGAAAAGGGGAAGCCCCTAAAACTGTGTATGAAACAAACAACTAGCAAGTTGTTTGCGCGCTTGCTAATTGTAACAAAATGACGCGCACTAGTAGGCCTAGCAAGCGTTTTCACATTCTGTAAGCGCTCGCGAGACAGAATTGAATATGGTGTGATCTTGAACGGTAACAACGGTTGCCTATGGGGAATTAATACGTTGGCCTATGCGTTTCGTTCAATATGCTCTGATATTGAACGGTAAAAATTGAGCAAACTACAATACGCGTTTTTAATGCGCCGCTAAAACGTCATATATGCATGATAATATATATCATTGGATGGCCTTGAGGTTAATACAAGGAAAAATTGGACCAGCTATGAACAAATATTGGACGAGTCGAAGACGAGTCCAATATTTTGCTTAGCGAGTCCAATATCACCTTGAATTAGCCAAAAATAGGGCATCCAGTAATATCATTATTATCCTAAAGAGGATTTTAGCAAAGAATATTTATACCTACCCTTTCTGTCTCTGAGTGCTGTATGGTCTCCTACTATACTTGAGCCTGACATGGGATACTCTTCAGTGCAAGTTAATCCTCTTCATTCCCAGATGAACAGTGATCTATGTATTTTGAAGGACAATTTTAACTGATTAATATATGAAATTTGTATAAACACAGAATTTTAGGAAAACGATATTCTAGTTAATTCGTGATTGACCCATCACAGACGTTTTTACTTCATATTTCGGGTCATCTCGTATATCTCACCCAATCACGATGCAGTTTATAAAAGCTTTTGGGGGAATCCCCCTTTTGCCGTCCAATATCTTAAATATTGGTCGCCTCGGCAAAAAAAAAAAAATATTGGTCGAGTTCAACAAACTTTCTAAGTGGGTCGGAGGTTATGAGGTGCGTTGACAAAATAACACTTGTATCTGGGCTCTAAAAATCCTCTGTATGGATAGTAATGTGTTATATTAAATGGGTTAGTCAAATACTGGTTAGTGATTGGCTAAACACAGTCACGTGATGGAGGCACATTGGTTATGTTCGCTCATGGGCAGAAAGCTTTTATAATGTTTTCCCATGTGAAAACATTTTAACGTAACAAATGACAAACGATACCAAACGATTGAACGATCATATTTTTAACGCAATTGATAGGATAAATTCGCTTATTCCATACACTGTGAAAAAGCAGATGATTGATTATTGTAATGCGTACGAAAGTGTGATAACTTGACTGACCCATATAACAAGTAACAGATGATGACTTTTGTTGTCGGGAATATGTACCAAACGTTCCTCCCTCAGGGTTTGAAATGCTATTTCGGGAGACTTTAAGTCTCTCGACTTTGTCTTGGGGCCTATAACCTCCCTCAGTAGCATTTCAAACCCTTCGGATGGAACATTCGATATGTTCCCTCCCCCGCCAGTCATCATCTATATAATGTATAGCGCGTTTTGGTTTTTATCTCAGATATCAACAAACAGTAACGAAAATGATGGGGATGGCGGGGGCTCACAGCAAAAGGGTAAAGAGTATTATAATGCATCTTACAGTTCCTTTCATTGATTCTATGAATGTAATTTGGTTTCCTGATACAGCGAACACGCATTATAATTCTATTCAAAAATACTTGATTGACTCAATCACTGTAAATGGACGTTTCCTTCACGTTTCAAACAAGAATCCCTTAAAATGCTTTGATAAATGATTTGAACAAAAACCGAATAACCATTTTACATGATCATTGTTGAATTAAAAAGGGATATTGATGTACAGGATATAGTAGAGCAATTGATTATGATAATCTTAAAGAGAGAAATGAACAACAGGTATAGTGTTAAGAGTGCTGCGCTCTGCCCCTTATTCGGGACTATACTGGTGGACTGCAACAAACAGTATATCATAAGACCATATCTGATGCAAGGAGTGGGGGGGGGAGGGAAATGGGCTCTTCCCCTTCCACTTTTTGCAAAATACATGGGAATAAATAGGGTGCAACCACTTTGAGGCAGCACCTTTTCCCTCCCCACTATTTATTTTCACACCGGACGTGTTGCCGGAGGGGACAATAGAGAAAAAGTTAGAAAGTGGTAAAGTTTTTGCCAATTGCAAGTTGTACCAGAGCGTTTTTGTTTTGCTAGCCGATGAAACCTTGAAGTGGAACGTTGCACCGGCCATGAAGACAACCGCACAGTGGCGGAAATGTCTGAAAAATTTGACCTATGTAGAATTTGGAATTTAGAAGTTAAGGAAGTTTCGTATGTTTTGGCTAAAGAATGGTATTGGTGAAGCCCCATCATGAAGACTAGCTGAGGTAGTGGTATCATCAACTTGCATTTCTCCCTTCAGCTGCCCCTATGCCTTCCTAGATGAAAGTATATAGGCCCTACAGCATATCCTCCTTTCCGTAAATAGATGATTATCAACAACGGACGTAGGCCTACATGTCTCCCGACTGTCGGAAATTGCCAGGATATTCTATTTAAAAAAATGCAAGGGATACAAGCTCTTCTATATTTTTTTTTTTTTTTTGGTTGGGTAAGAAACCAAATTGGTTGTGTTTTGAATGTTTGATTTTACTCTTGAGTGTCCATGCATGTGTTAACGTGAACATGGTATGAAGTTGCACTTGTATAGTTTATATTGTAAATTATGGATGAGTAAATCAAATTTTGATCGCTCAAATTGTTTTTAAAATATGATGATTTATATGGGCTCCTCAATGTTTGGTTTGGTTTGGTTTGGTTTGGTTTTATTTCTGTCTTTTTTCAAATTATACATAACAAAAGAATACATAGATTTAGAAATCAACATTACGCGACGCATAAGCTAGAATACTGTCTTACAAATTAATTAATAGTACGTGCATACACTATGAACATGACAGTATTCAATGTATGAGACGTATATAGCATAACACCATTCACAATGAATGTTCAGAAGGAAATCGTGGAATTAAAAGTTGTACAAATTATCTAAATGATGACTGATTATTCATTCAGAATATGTCATGTCGTTGCAATAAATGAATTTCAGGAAAAACAAATAAAAGAGGGGGATTTTAATGAATTAATTTTAGAAGTGAACATTTCTATACATTGTAATTGAGTTATAACAGATAAAGCAGGAGACCGCGATCATAAGCAGCAGCTCGACATGGATCGAGGCCTCGGGGTAAAATTCGAAGCTTAAATTCGATTTACATAACTTTAAAACGGACGTGTCTACAAAATAGAATCAATGATCATTTGAATCGAAAATATCTTTGTAATTTGTGAGATCAAAGAGGATAGAGGGAAGATTCAAAATAGTTATCGTTTGTTTTCAATAGGCATTCTTTACTATATAATATTGTACTGAGGTGAGTGCTAAGCCGTGCTGTGCATGCCATGCATGTGCTGTGATGTGCATGCAATGCATTCAGTATATAGACAATGGATGAAGAGCACAGGGGAAGTATATAAGAGAGAGGAGAGTTTTTATTATTATTATTATTTTAGGAAACATGACATGACTATGTGTGATTGAAACCATTTAAACTTTTGCTATTTTTCCTTCCCTATCTATACATAGCGTTTCGACTGCGGTGGTACGTTGATCGCAAGGAATTGGGTTCTCACTGCCGCTCACTGCATTAATGAGACGAATACAACCGACTTTACTGTCCTTCTTGGTAAGTACTTCGAAATGTAGTGGATGTTTTTACAGTGACGACTGTGAACGGAATTTTAATGTGTGGTTTCTAAATGCTTTCTAAATGGTTTACTTCTTTGTTCTTGTTTAACATTCATTCACGGTACAGGCGAGCAGGCTTCTTCAAAAATTATTGCATCTTTATAAATGTACAGCATAGATTCGTAAATACACTATGGAATGACTCTGTCTGTGAGTATATGTAATAGAGATTAATATGTACAAGAAGTTATTGATAAATCTAACGTCAATGAAAATAGCATACAATGTATACCTTCTGAAAAATCTGCGGATCACATAGTTGCACTAACTAAATGTAATTCCAATACATATTTTGTTTACATAGTATTATATTTTATGGATTTGAGGTTTGTATTTTGATTTAGACAACTATAAACACTGCAAAAACATCCGTGTTAGATTAAACACCATGGGTATTACATATAAAATAGATTAAGTGTCAATAGAGGACCACTCCCAAAGGTGTAGAAAGTATGTTCAACTGGCAATTCGTGGTGTTAATTTGACACTGTAGCTGGTGATATTTTTGACAATGCGCTATAGTGTTAATTCCACAATGGCATCGCAGGGTGTTGAGTTGATATTGCTGGTGTTAATGTCAATGGTATATCACCCACCCAGTGTCAATAGGAGACCACACCAACTGGTGCTACTGTGGTGTAAATGTGTTCATATCTGGTTTTTTTTTCCAAAATCAAGTACTTTATCGGAAAGTTCTCAGTCGTCATGTTGAACTTCAAAATCAACAAGAAGAACAGTAACTATAGGAAGAACATATATTAAAAAATACATTTTATACAAATGATGCACAGGATAGAGTGCGTTAGTGTAGGCGTAGTGCACTCGAGGGTATTTACAATTGTGAAACATGCACGAGGCGAAGCCGAGTGCATGTTGCACTACATTGTAAATACCCGAGAGTGAGCTACGCCTACACTAACGCCACGAAATAATCCTGTGCATCATTTGTTTTATAAAATGGGTCGAAAATTCGAAAACTAACATCATTTTTCAGCGTTTTTCACGTACCTTTGTGGGTCAAGACGTCCGAAGATGTTCGTCCCAAACTTTTACGCACGTCGCACTCGCGGAAGTCCCGCACATACAGTATAAGTATAATGGGGGGTTGGGTTTCCGGACACCCGCATGAAAACTTACTTATTTTACATAGAATATGCACCCTTTACCTTAAAGACTTGATATAGACTCCTCATATAGGCCTACTAGACAACATACTCTGAAAACGGCGTGAGAATTAACCTGCTAAATCGTTGGATTTGCTCTTCAAAGTGACTCCATGTACGCGTCCGGTCCCATAACGCTTGGTCTACTGTACTGTACAAAGTGTACGTATAGTACAGTATACGTACGTACGCCACATATGTTATGCACAAGGGAAGACAGGCCGGCCGGCCGGCAGCCCGAACTAGAAGTTGTTTACAGGATTGACAGCGCGTACGCGTATGCATGCAATTCATCAAAGGAGCCGCCGCGCGCACAGACGATCGGCAATCTACCATAGGATTACAGGCAGTGCAGTTGTACTGAAGTAAAGGAAGGAGGTGTGTCTCATTTCAGCGCTTCCTATTGGCTACATTCTTGAACCCATTTTATAATAAGTGATACCCGGAGGTGTTACTCCACAAATGAGCATCGGAAATTTAACACCAGCTTTAACACCATACTTAGCTCAGAACTTTCTGCAGTGAATAAATTGCTTAATCTGGGCCCTGTTGCATAAACGCTGAAATCAAACATAAGTCAGAAAAGTTAAGCGTTATATAAATTTCTGAAAACTCTATTGCGATTGATTCCATCTTCTTATGCAACAGTCAAGACAGTGCTTTTTCAGAGTTTATCTACGGACTGCTCAAGGACCACAAAAACAAAATCCAAAAATTCATACATGACACTATTGATTTATGTCGGGTTATAATGTAAAATTTTATACAGTAGATTGTCTGGAATGCCCCGTTAATGTCCCAGACCTATCTAATCTGCACTGTTTTTCAAGGGCTCACCAATCGTAAAACCGACGAGCACGATGAAAAATCACAGGAGTTTAAAGTCACCGAAGCCATTTGGCATGAAGACTATTGGAAGCGTGATGTCCCCTTAGATGATATAGGCCTTCTTAAATTGGATCACGACGCGGTGCTTGGCCCTTACGTCAGAACTGTATGCCTTCCATATCGGGAAAATACAGGTATGTCTTCATAATTCTATTTCAAATTTTACATGTATAGACGATGACATCAGTTTCATACTTCGCAGCAAAACATGTGTGGCATTGACGATTAATATACACTCTATTTTGGAAAAGGGAAGTGATAGCCAATATTCCAATTACGTACTATTTTTGTGTGTATGTATGTACGTATGTATGTATACACATTGATACAAAGATTATATACATATGTATGCGTACACACACACACACATATATATATATGATTATATCTAGTATGTGTGTGTGTGTGTGTGTGTACGTATATAGTAAACACAAGTAATCTCATGTATTTTGCTGTATTCTATATTCTTTATTCTATTTTGTATGACGTGCATAGTTGTTGCCTCAAGGTGGTTATGAGAAAGACTCAAAAGACTAGTAACTGCATGGCAAGGAGATCCCTTTTGTTCAAACTCAGTGATTGGGTACTTAGAGACTGAATGTCGGCAGATATTTTGTCCCTCTTGGCTCACTTTTGAAGAAGATCTATAATCCATGCTTAGGTTAACCCTATTAAGCCCAAGCTATTTTGACCCTTCGCAAGCCCGGGGGGTGGGGGGGGGGGGGGGGTACTCCTGTGGTAATTACCACAGGACGGTACCACAGGACAGTACCACAAGACAGTACCACAGGAAAGTACCACAGGACAGTACCACAGGACAGTACCACAGGAATTGTCCTGTGGTATTTTGGGACATACCACAGGACGGTACCACAGGAATTCCTGTGGTATTTTGGGACGTACCACAGGGCAGTACCACAGGAAAGTACCACAGGACCGGTACCACAGGAATTCCTGTGGTATTTTGGGACGTACCACAGGGCAGTACCACAGGACTAGTACCACAGAACAGTACCACAGGACAGTTCCTGTGGTATTTTGGGACAGTACCACAGGTCGATCATTACCACACAGCATTACCACAGGGCAGTACCACACAGCATTTCCATGGTACCACAGGAGAGTACCACACAGGATAGATCGAAAAAAAAAAATCTGGGAGAATTTTAGCCACATATCAAGAAATATTCCTGATAGGTGCGTGATGGATTTCAGGACATACATGGCCCTACTTAAAGGACAAGTTCACCTTCATAGACATGTGGGTTGAGTGAATGCAGCAATATTAGTAGAACACATCAGTGAGAGTTTGAGCAAAATCGGACAATCCGTTAAAAAGTTATGAATTTTTTAAGTTTCTGCTCAGTCACGGCTGGATGAAAAGACTACTATAGCTTGTGATGTCACATGAGTACAACGATGTAAAGAAAGAATAAAGAAAATTCAACATATTTCCATTTTTCTCGCATAACAAAAGAAAACTCGACTTCTCTCTTTCAGAAGGCAGGGGGAATAATATTACCCTTAACATACGTCAGTAGCAAGTCAAAGAAATGTGCACTTTATTCAAAAAGTAAAGTTTTGTGAAATTCTCTTTTTATTTTCCTTGTATAGTTGTACGCATGTGACATCATACACTGTAGTAGTCTTCTCTTCCAGCAGTGACTGCGCAGATACTTAAAATATTCGTAACTTTTGAACGGATTGTCCAATTTTCCTCAAACTTTCACTGATGTGTTCTACTAATATTGCTGCATTCTCTCAATCCTTATGTGTATGAAGGTGGACTTGTCCTTTAATAACCTGTCCTACTCCTAACAAATAACCTCAAACGAGAGTCTAATGGCCAAGTGCCAATCTAGTCCTATAATAGATCTATATAGTCATATTCTATTCCTAGGTAGCCATCGACCGTATCAGTATATATATATATATGGCCGTCTATCCGTAAAGCATTAAGGCATGGTTACTAACTCAATTATACTTTATTATCAAGATATGAAATTACACTTCATAACAATATCTATGATATTGGGAATAACATAACATAATTAGACAATCTTTCATAAAGTTCAAAGTAAGTTCCATCATTAATATTTTGACTTTTTAAGTCATATATTTTAAGTCATATAAGTCATATAATCCTCCTTATTGTTTACAAGATATGTAATAATCTTGCCCCATCTTATCTTAAAGATTTAATTTCCTTCCGCTCCTCCACTTCAACCCGTTCTCTTCGTTCTTCCTCCGCTCTCCAATTATCACGTGGTCCCCGCACCTGTACACGTTATGGTGATAGGACCTTTTCAGTTATTTCCCCACTTCTTTGGAATGAACTCCCTTTTTATATTCGTAACGCTGAAAATGTTGATAGGTTTAAGTCATTGTTGAAAACTCATCTGTTTACACAACCTTAATTTTGCTGTTGTTGCTGCTGTCGTTATCATAATATGTACATAATGCTGTATTTTGTTTCTACGTTATATATATTATTTTTTTCCCCGATTTGATGCGCTTAGAAACATCAGTATTAAGCGCTATATAAATGTTATTCATTATCATTATCATTATCATTATATATGTATTTTCTAAAATCTAGAGTGGTTTTTATGAATATTCATGAGCTATGTAAAAATTTGTACCACAGGAGTACCACAGGAGTACCACAGGAGTACCACAGAAGTCCTTATGAAATTTCTCATGCTTTACATCAGCACTTTCACTAAATAGGTAATACTGTAGGAGTATAGGACAGGATAAGTAATGGCAAATCAATTGCTATAATTCACAGCATAGCTTATCCATCAATTAATTGAGGAATATTAATATGTGCTTTTTTGTTTGTATTTTTGTTATACTCCTGTGTGGTACTGCTGTTTGATATTCTCCTGATGTGATAGTCCTCTGGTATAAAATGTTAAGAAAAAAAAAGAGTATCCTGTAGCATTTTTCTGTGGTACCCACGAATTTAATTTGCTGTGTGGTACTTCTGTGTGGAATAGCACCATATTGTGATTTTCATGTGGGATTTTGGACAGTTCCTGTGGTACTCTCCTGTGGTATACATCGAAAATTACCACAGGAATTCCTGTCGTACTGTCCTGTGGTACGTCCCAAAATTCCACAGGACAATTCGTGTGGTACTGTCCTGTGGTACGTCCCAAAATACCACAGGACAAGTCATGTGGTACTGTCCTGTGGTACTATCCTGTGGTACTTTCCTGTGGTATTGTCCTGTGGTACTGCCCTGTGGTACTGCCATGTGGTACTGTCCTGTGGTACGTCCCAAAATACCACAGGACAAGTCGTGTGGTACTGTCCTGTGGTACTATCCTGTGGTACTGTCCTGTGGTACGTCCCAAAATACCACAGGACAAGTCGTGTGGTACTGTCCTGTGGTACTATCCTGTGGTACTGTCCTGTGGTACTGCCCTGTGGTACGTCCCAAAATACCACAGGACAAGTCGTGTGGTACTGTCCTGTGGTACTATCCTGTGGTACTTTCCTGTGGTACTGTCCTGTGGTACTTTCCTGTGGTATTGTCCTGTGGTACTGCCCTGTGGTACTGTCCTGTGGTACGTCCCAAAATACCACAGGACAAGTCGTGAGGTACTGTCCTGTGGTAATATCCTGTGATACTGTCCTGTGGTACTGTCCTGTGGTATGTCCCAAAATACCACAGGACAAGTCGTGTGGTACTGTCCTGTGGTACTATCCTGTGGTACTTTCCTGTGGTACTGTCCTGTGGTACTGCCCTGTGGTACGTCCCAAAATACCACAGGACAAGTCGTGTGGTACTGTCCTGTGGTACTATCCTGTGGTACTGTCCTGTGGTACTGTCCTGTGGTACTGCCCTCGTGGTACTGCCCTGTGGTACGTCCCAAAATACCACAGGAGAAGTCGTGAGGTACTGTCCTGTGGTACTATCCTGTGGTACTGTCCTGTGGTACGTCCCAAAATACCACAGGACAATTCCTGTGGTACTGTCCTGTGGTACTATCCTGTGGTACTCTCCTGTGGTACTGTCCTGTGGAACTGCCCTGTGGTACTGTCCTGTGGTACGTCCTAAAATACCACAGAACAATTCGTGTGGTACTGTCCTGTGGTACTATCCTGTGGTACTTTCCTGTTGTACTCTCCTGTGGTACGTCCCAAAATACCACAGGACAATTCATGTGGTACTGTCCTGTGGTACTGCTGTGTGGTATACGTCCCAAAATACCACAGGACAATTTGTGTGTATACTGTCTTGTGGTACTGTCCTGTGGAACTTTCCTGTGGTAATGTCCTGTGGTACTGCCCTGTGGTACATCCCAGAGTACCACACGAGCCTGTGACACAGTACCACACAGTTCCTGTGTTAACATATATTTGTGTGGTACATTGTGTGGTACCAACCAGTACCACAGGGAGTACCACATGAGCCTGTAAAACAGTACCACACAGTTCCTGTGGTAACATTTATTTATGTGGTACATTGTGTGGTACTGACAAGTACTACAGGGAGTACCCTACAAGCCTGTGGTACAGTACCACACAGTTCCTGTGGTAACATTACAAGTGTGTGGTACATTGTGTGGTACCGACAAGTACCACAGGGAGTACCACAGGACTTTTTTGTTAGGGACAGGACAATTTGTGTGTATACTGTCTTGTGGTACTGCCCTGTGGTACTTTCCTGTGGCAATGTCCTGTGGTACTGCCCTGTGGTACATCCCCGAGTACCACACGAGCCTGTGACACAGTACCACACAGTTCCTGTGTTAACATATATCTGTGTGGTACATTGTGTGGTACCAACCAGTACCACAGGAAGTACCACATGAGCCTGTAAAACAGTACCACACAGTTCCTGTGGTAACATTTATTTATGTGGTACATTGTGTGGTACTGACAAGTACTACAGGGAGTACCCTACAAGCCTGTGGTACAGTACCACGCAGTTCCTGTGGTAACATTACAAGTGTGTGGTACATTGTGTGGTACCGACAAGTACCACAGGGAGTACCACAGGACTTTTTTGTTAGGGCCCTATATAACTTGTTTATTATTTGATGCATCATCATATTTGGCAAATGGGTAGAGTAACTCATACTCTATATACATGACTCTTAAAACATCCGAGTCAGAAATGACCCGGAACTGGGTCCGTTGGGGTCAAACACCGTTCCGGGTCAGAAATGACAAGGAATGGGGTCAGATATGACCCATTCAGAGTCATGAATTGGGTCAGGGTGACCCAATTCGGGGTCTTCGTGACCAAATTCCAAGTCATTTTTGACCCGGAACGGTGTGTGACCTCAACGGCCCAGTTCCGGGTCAGTTCTGACTCGGATGTTTTAAGAGTGTACATTTGAATTTTCTCATGGTCACCCACGGAGGGCGCTATTTACCAAAATATAAAGAAATTCATAGAAATATGCTAAAAACTTGATTTTTCTGCATAATTTCTTTATCCCCATTATATATGTCTTATTATAGACCAATAATTTTCATATTTGCCACAAAAGATAAGTGGAATCTTATCATTTGTTATGGTTCAATTTCTCAAGGTCACCACATGGAGTTGCGATTCATATCAACATAAAGAAATACATTATGAGACCTGATAAGAAATGTTTGGGATGGGTACATGTATAGTCATAGTTATGACATTTAATATTATCATAATAGAGGAATTTTGAGACTGCAGATTGATAATATGATAAACTGATGATATTAAAAGCTTAACTTGGCTGAAGGAATCAAAATAACTCAAAACAGAAGGGCAATCTCTAGAAAATACTATTTTTTCAATTATCTCTATCATATGTTTTATTCTTTTGTCACCTAAAAACAAAGGAAATAGTAAGAAAAACTTTCCGGAAAAATAATTACTTCAAATTTTGTTTCTTCAACAAATTTCAGCCAAGAAACACCCATTTCATACACTGTGATACTGTTAAATGAAATGGGGACAGAAAAAAAGAGATTCAAAATCTGACTGACATGGTTATCAGTTTATGGTCGCCATGGCAACCAGCAACATTATATATAGCTGAATTATATATCAAAATGTTTGCAATAAGATTTGAGGAAAAATCACCAAATGTGGTTGAAATCGGATAAAGGGCGAAGGAGTAGGGGGCACATTGTCCTCCCCCCCCCCCCCCCCTTTGGCTTTATGGGATTAATGGTAACGGTAGAACTCTGTGGGAGAATAGCAAGGTTACAAGTTAGTCCGGCAAGTAAGAGGTTACCCTTTGTGTATAAAACTATGTCAATACCTAGTATTATCATCAAAATGATCATAACTATAGCTCTTTCAATATTGCCATGGTAACTATCATCATTATCATCATGCTAATTATGTAATTACATCAGTTAATATACCAAGAAGATGGATCCCACCTCCCTGCATACCATGCTGAAGTGAAGGTCCTTATGTCAGATATTTGGCTCCGGCTGGATTTTCGTGCCAAAATTGTTTTTTTACTGGCTAACTTTATCAACTTGGGGGGGGGGGGGGTTGCTGATTCCGAAATTTAAGAGTACTATATTTTTCCGAACCCGTAGTCTGCCGCCACTTTGAAATTCAAAAGGGCCGCCTCTAATAATGAGTCTTTTGCCTTTTGCTCGACTTGTAAGGAATGAAAATCACATTAATTAAATGATGCGTTACCCATGTTTCTGATACCACAGATTTCACTAAAATCATCAGCCATGTTTCACCTCATCAGGCTTGGCAGCCATTTTGAATTTCGACATGGCCCCCAATTCAAAATAGGTTTTGTGCTATATCTCAACTGAGTGATTAAAAGCATTGAGATTGGTGACGCTGCTGGCTGCCATGTTGAATTTCAATGAGGCCGCCAATTCAGAATAAGCTTTGTCCCATTTCTCAAAATTGTGAGCAATGATTATCATTAGAATCGCAGCAATATCCATGTCTGTGATACCAACAATCTGGGCCCTGTTGCATAAAACCCTTACCGCTGGACTTACCGCTCCTTTCTAGCGGTAAGTCTTCAAATTAGCGGTAAATTTTATAATCCTTGATGCTGATTGGCTGTGACACCTTATTTTGACGGTAGTTACCATTGAAATTCAACGGTAAGTTTTATGCAACGGGCCCCTGATAGGCTACGGTCACAACTCAGAGCGGCGACCGACCGATTTGTAGCCTGCTCGGTCGCTGCTGAAATTTTGGCACCGCTCAGCAGTTTTTGGAGATGCTGAGCAGGCTGTAAAACCCTAGCGATGTCCGAGCATTGCCATGTCGATTTCCCGTCGGTCACCGATCGATTTTCAGTAAAATTTTGGCGAAATATGGGGATCTGCAACGCGCAGAGTCCGAGCAGTCACCGAGCGATGTCCCATCGGCAACTGGACAATTTCCCACCGGCCACCGGCCGATTTTTACGAAATCGCTCAGCGACCGACGGGTGATCGATATTAAAGTCATCTACCGGTGATCCGTAGGCGTACCGACGGCCACCCGCCGGTCTCTGCCGGAAATTTCTCACGAGCGACCTGTGTTTATTAATGTACCAATGTGATTTGTGATGTGTTAATTAATGAATTAATTGATTAAGATAAAACTCGAGGCAAAAGATCTAAGAGTTAGATTATCAACTAACAAACCTCACCTATGTCATACCACAGATAACTAGAAATTAGGAAATAAAACAAAAGGGAGGAACACCCAAGATGGAAAAAAGATTGGAATAGATTGGATTTTTCCAAAATATCTTGTTTGCTTCTATATTTTACAGTATTTTTATATGCCTATTTAATTTCATATTTTACTTTTCTCAATCTCTTGACATTCATTTCTTCTTCAATCAATAAGGCCTTTAATGAATGATAAGGTTACCAAATCAAACCGTATTCCACTTCGTCAACATATCAACACTGACTTTTAGCTTTTATTTCTTTTGCCCCAAAGTGGTTGCCTCTGACTTCCATGTCCCTCATATTGGTTGCCAAGATGTTGAGATGCTGAGATGTTGGTGAGGTTTCCTTGCCTCTTATCCCTCTCCCTGCTTCTTCCAAATTACGCTAGATTATCTTCTCCATGTATAGTCCCTGGTTTCCTTCAGTGCTTCTGTCATTTTTATCTTAATATTTTTAGTCCCTAAATCGCTCGACGGCGACTGCCCGATCTATTCTCTTGGTTTTCTTCTGTGCTGTTGTCATTTTTGTGTCTATTATTTTTGTTCCCTAAATCGCTCGGCAGTGACCGCTCGATTAGGTCAGTGCCTGGGCGGTTCCCGCTCGGACATCGAGCGTATTTTGGGCAGCAAGTGCAAACTGGTCGGTCGCCGCTGAAATTTTAACTCCGCGTTAAAACTTAGCGGCGACCGACCGATGCCCTAAAAATCAGTGGCGCCTGGTCGGTCTCTGGTCGGTCACCGGTCGGTGTCAGACCGGTTTTGGCTAAAAACTCGCCGACCGGTCGCCGAGCTGGCTGATGGGGTTGTGACCGTAGCCGTAAGTTAATTCTAAAATCACACACGGCCGGGTCACAAAACAGATTTGATCCAGGTGAAAATGAGCCGGATAAGTCCCGGAATGGAGGGTTATTAATGCTGTAGTCACTCACTGCCGGATTTTGAACCGAGTCCATAAGGAATCAAAACCGTGTCGACCCGGTTTGAGCCGATGAGACCCGTAATGACTCGTATCAAACTGTATAAAAATCCGCTTTAATGTATCCTTTTCGACCACTATCGACCCGTGTCAACCCGCTTCGACCCGTATTGAACACGGATGTAAACCTTGTCATCATTTTGTTGCGCATGGAGGCAATGCTGTAGACGGCAAGGGTCCATAAGGTTTTACTCTGCGGGCTGCAGCGGGTCAATGCGGTTCGAACCGGGTCATTTCGGATGTCAATACGGAATTGAAATCCGTAAGAAAATTCTGAACATGACCAAAATGATTTCACCGCCGTATCGTAACCCTCGGAATCCATCAGGAATTGACACGGGCTACGATGCAGGCCAATGCGGGTCTCTACCACTCGAACTGGGTCGATGCGGTTAAGATTAATTCCTTATGGACCCGGTGCGACATCCGGCCGTCTGTGACTCTAGCATTAATCATTGCTTTTTGTCTGCCTTATTGTGAAGCACTAATACTGGATTTTTGTTTTATTTGCAAATGGTAGATTATGCCTCTAAAGAGTATGCTACTTAGATGATGCTTTTAAGAGTTAAAATATTGATGAAATCTTTGAAGGTTTTCTTGGTGGTAGAATGCTTGTTGGAAGAAGGTTTAACGTTGCACCACACTTTCTTTCTAAATAGGAATTTACGTGGAACTTAAATGGGCCTACACACTCTTGACTTTTCGGCAAGATTATCCTTGCTACTTTCAAGAGAATAAAAAAGAACATTATTGGTGGAGCGTCGTGAGCGCGTATAGGCCTACCCTTTTCAGAGCCACTATGACTATACAAATGATAGCATCTGCACATCTAATGAGCACCGTTCAAAATGTTAAATCCCCACCACGATAGCAACAAAAATTCATGATTTCAGTGCAAGCAACAACCAAAAATTGAAATGGATTGATGATGGGATGACCATACATAGAATACAATGCACTTTGTTATTGCATTGAGGCATTAGGGTAGGCAAAACAAGAGAATGTGACATGACAATATTGTGACTTAGTGGTCATACATATAAAGAATAACCAGATGTACAATTTGGAGTGAAAATGATAAGGCAGGATGATAACAAAAGAAAAGAATGTGAAATGATCATGTGGTGATAGATTTAACTAGTCATTTGGAGATGGTATGGAACGAAAACAAACAATACCCTAAAGGTGTTAATACATGTTGTAGTTCTTGATGCCTTGTTATATTGTGGAGCACATATCAAGCAGATAATGTATCTTTTCCATTCATTATCATATTGAGTATGACGTAACTGCATAGGAAATAAATGCCCTATCACTTTGTATGGCATCAATGCCCTGAGCATCAAAACAAAATATTGTCCGTGGAGCAGGGTTTGAAATTTTTGCAATATCATTTGGTTG
Organism: Diadema antillarum; assembly: GCF_040938485.1. Taxonomy (NCBI): domain Eukaryota; kingdom Metazoa; phylum Echinodermata; class Echinoidea; order Diadematoida; family Diadematidae; genus Diadema; species Diadema antillarum. The sequence goes on along the minus strand of NW_027271040.1, from coordinate 2,167,502 downwards.
GGAGATGGACTCTGCAATGATGTTACACATTAGTGGCTGAATTTCACTGACAGTGATCATAACGTCCTATGACCTGAATATGAAGTTCTATTGTTGTTGTTGCTGTTGTTGTTGTTGTTGTTGTTCTTCTTCTTCTTCTTCTTCTTCTTCTTCTTCTTCTTCTTCTTATTTCCAGAATGAGAAATAATTTCAAATATTGTTTTTTTTAACAGACAGTAAATTCTGGAGATTCACCAAAATGCACACCTGGTAATACAGAATTCCTTATAACAGATTATATTGTCAATAGACACACTCTCTAAATTCCTCAGATTTAGGAGGGATAAAACCAGAATTAGATTGAAAACGTCATTCACAATATACAAGTCAATGTAACTTTTGAGCTTAATTTTGGATTTGTCCCTATCCACAATCTCACAGATTAATTTCCAATCTAGTATTTAGATAGCAAGATTTGATGAAAGCGAAACCAAATAGAACTACTTTCTTAAGTCTCCCTGTATAAAACATGCAAATCTTGGGTTTGAGGCGAAAGGGCAAGATGCATAGCAAAGAGAAAACAAAATGGATCACTGTTTGTCAAGGTCGGAAAGGATAGCAAAAGGCTGGCCAAATCATCTCAAGAAAATCTTTTAAAAAAAGATCAGAGACCACTGACAGGCACACTAGCAGGTTTTATGTGGAAAAACAACCTTTCCATCTCTCCGTGACAGGATAACAAGTCTTTTAGAATAACAAGATTTCCAGTCAGTTTACCACCACGGCTGTTATGATAGCGTTGCATAGATAATGAGAAAGTGCAGATATCTAAAAAGATTTAGGGAAACATCATTTTCATCTATTATACTCTGCCACCATAAAGGGCTGACTTTTCCGATCAGATTCAATAATATAATGGAACGCAGCACAAGTTGACTGCGCATTAGCTGAGAAAAACTGTTGGATATTTGATATTCACAGGATATTCATGATATAAGTTGTGAGATTCAAAGTAGCCTTTTGCAAAGGTGATTATACCCAGCAAGCACAGAACATTTCCTTGACGTTTTTTTAGGTTCCGTATATCTTCGTATCAAATAGACGTTTTAAAACGTACTTACAACCTCAAAGTGGGGACTTAGCATTTACCGCAAAGCACATGTTCTTTTTTTTTTTAAAAAAAACGTTTTAAAAACTTCAATCGACGTTACAAAACTTTTTTATCATGTCTCACGTCTTCGTCATTTATAAACGTTCACAAAACGTTTTTATTTAGGCCTCTACGTCGACCTCGTCTTTAATGAACGTTTGCAAAACATTTTCATTTGGTCCGCTTCGTGTTTGTCATAGGTTTCTTTGGTATGAATATTCATGCCTATTTATGAATATTCAAATAAGAAAATATAAGATTCGAAAACAAGAGGAAATAAATAAAATACATCGAAATCTAAAGATTTATGGTAGGTTCAAACTTTCTGTGGTAAAAAATAAACTTACCTACTTATTTTTCAGTTATTCACAATTTCAAATGTTGTTATGAAGATTTATTTGTATATGTTTATAGGCCTAATTAAGGTGTGTATGACTTAATTTTAGTAACCCTGTCTTCATGCATTGCATCATTTAATCAATTGGAAATAGGATGTAGTATAGGTATAGGTGTTAGGACATTAGGTACAGGTTAGGATAGGATATAAGATTAGGATTACGGTACATTAATCTCAGATTGTGTCAGTATATCTCATAACTATTTTTAAAAAAATACCCAATAAGAAAAAGAAATCTTAAAGGGTGTTCTAGACGGAAATAAAAGGTTCTCTAAACGTTCTGGAACGGATCATGAGATTTTTTAGACGTTCTTAAAACGTTTTTTGAACGTTCTAGACGGTTTTCAAAAGTTTTCTAGACGTCCGCAGAACGTTCTGAATTTTCTTAAAATGTTTTATTGACGTCTATAACGTCCAAAAGGTTTCTGCAGGTTTTTAAAAATTCCGAATGTTTTTTTTTTAACGTAAAAAAAAAAACGTTTATATAACGTCAATTTGAAACGTCTTAAATACGTCGAAAACCTTCCACAACAAGACGTTCTCAAAGCGTTTTGACAAAACGGCCAAAATACGAATTTGGAACGTTTCCAGAACGTTCAGAAAACGTTCAAATGTTAGCTTGGTAGCAGTGGACTCGCATACGGCGGGCGTGTACTCGCGCACACAGCGATCGGATAGGAGCGAGTACTCTCTCAGCTCGTCGGTCGCACGCTGTGTGTGCGAAGTCCATTGCTCTCTGGGTTCTTGTGCTTAAATTATAGCTGCCTCTACACAAAGCTATGAGTTTCATTGCTCTGATGCAGAGTTGTGAACATCATCGTGTCGAAAGTGAGACAATGAGAAGACTAATTCTGTCCAAATTAAAAACCCATGATAACAAGGGTCTTTTAGCATTAGCAAATGTAAATAAGCCATCTGACTGTATAGTATACTGTATTTTATTTCATGTATCACAAAAACTTGTGTCTGTTTGAGGGACCATAACGTAAAATAGGAACCGTTTCAAACTTTTGAACTGGAAAATTATTTTCTGATTGTTGTCAAATGTTTTAACTTAAAATACACTGAATGAGATTAATGAAGACTAGTGTCTTTACTTGAGAACATCAATGGTGATCCAGGTCTTTTCAACATAAAAATAATCTGAACTAGAAGTGTCGCTATGGCGACTGGTATGCCTCCGCCATAATGCATGATTATCCTGATAGTACATGTGGACAATGTGTGATTACATTTTTACCAAATTGGCAAAATATTGAAATGACATGTTTGTCATAAATGTGTTGAATGTTCACCTTCCTTGACCTAGGTTTAATTGGATTAATAAGAGACCATGCATTTGGGGATTTAAGGACTTTAACTTGACTTTGACCCTTTCATAAGTTTATGCATTGAGTAATTTCAAGGTATGGAGAAAGAGTGCAATTTCTGTATTGAATAGTAAATTGTTACCATTTTCATCTGGCCTTTGACCATAAAATTCATGAGCAGAATCACTGTCAGGCAGAACATGCATAAATATGTACCGGTACTAAGTTTCAAGATAACTTGAGCCACTTCCGAGATATGAGGGAAGAAGTACGTTCAGCACTTTCACTTTCACTTGACCTTTGACGTTTTTGGCCAAAAAAAAAAAATCCCAGAGAATCTCTATTGGGTTATACATGCATACACCAAGATGAAAGAAAAAATAATCCTGCTGGCATTGCATAAATATGAGGGGAAAAGTAACATTTTGAAGTGTTACCCTTGACTTTTGACCCAAGGAACCACAAATTTCCCAGATAATCACTGTCTGTCAGTGCATGCTTATATACGATGTTCCATGAAGATACCTTTTAACAATTTCCAAGATACAAAGATAAAAGTAAAATTTGAACATTTTAACTTAACCTTTTGACCTTTGACCTTTGACCTCATGACCCAAACTTTCACCAGAGCATCTTGATTGGGTATAATGTAAACACTAAGTTCCAAGAAAATATCTTCAGCATTGCTTAGTAGATATAAGTGACATAGTGAAATTTCAAGCATTTGACCTTGACCTTTTGACCTTTGACCTTAAGCATGTGCACCCAAAAGTTGATAGGCACAACTTCACCCCCTAATACACATAAATGCCACGTTTTGTTAGGATACCTCAAAAGGTTTTTTTTTTTTTTTTTTGTTACGCTGTCCACAAAATTCATTACGGACGGACGGACTGACGGACAACCGGAATGCATAATGCCTCCGGTACCACTTCGTGGCGGAGGCATAAAAAGAAAAAATTAATCAATGAAAATACATAGAGGAAGCTGATGTTGTGAAGTCAAACCAGTTATGTATAAAAGTGACTTTGTGTAAAGTGAGAAACTTCTATGTAAATCTGCAAGTGATATCTAAAATCAAGATGAAGAAAGTGGAGTCAGAGGTCCAGCAAAAGTAGCTGCCAAAACTAGGAAATAACTTTCCAAAAGCAACCTGTGGAAGTTTATGGGTTCTCAATCTCTCTAAGAAATAAGTTCTGCATTAAAACTGACTGGCCCGGTCACACAGCCCAAAAGTCGCGTAAACGCATGAATCACGTACGAAATTCGAGCCTTACGCGATACATGCGCGATTTGCGCATTTCATGAGTTTGTCTGACGTGATATAGTTGTCCGCAGATGTGCGCCGGATCGGCGCTTTACGCGATTCCAGGTTTTGAGCAGCTCAAAACTCGGCTTCGAGTAAAAGTTTACCCAGTATTGCGCTGTTTTACGAAATTTATGCGAAGTTTACCTAGTTCTTGAGCGAACAACGCGCGAAATATGCGTGGAATATCAGTGATCGTTCGGGAAAATATTGCAACTATCGCATTCATGCGCGAATTATGCGCGATTCATACGCAGTTCATTAGTGAATATGCAGAGACTATGCGTGGTTTACAGTGGACATCAGTCGTCGCGCACAACGGAATTCGCCCTATTTGGGGCCTTAATGTGCCCATGCGCTTAAAGTGCGTACAACACAGTGAGTGATATTTGCCTGATCTTTCCGTGATCTGACCAGGCCTTAAAGGGGATTGCTAGTAACTGATCAGTGGGAACCAGTCAAGTGGTTATGCTGAGGGATGATTGTTCAAATCCTTATGGGATTCATTTAAGAGTACATTATGTATCTATACTATTGTTGTTTGAAAATTATTTGATTCAGAATGGTCTCACTATGCAGTTTAATGTTTCCAGGTTAGCATGCCTGTACAGTGACGGGACATTAAACTGCACGTTACTTGAATATGAGACCATTCTGAAGCCAATATTTTTACACAACAATAAATATATAATGTAATCTTAAATGAATTTAATCCCACAAGAATTGGAACAATCATTCCCCAGTATTCCCACTTATTCCCTACTGATCAGTTACTAGCCACCCCCTTTAAAGGTAACTTCTATTTATAACACAAACCACGTAATACTATGTGTGAAAGGCAAACGCATTGAAGCTGCAAAATAGATAGTAGGCCCCCAACTCATCGCTCCAGTGATTTCCTCATAGCTTCAAAACTGACCGGCAACCTTGATTGGTAGCCATATTGAAATTCAAAATGGCTGTCAATTCTGATGATGTATGATTGAGGTGAAATTTGTGGTCTCATCGAAAAAAAAAATACACTGTAGGAATTGCCACTACTTACAATACTTTTTGTCGCTCGCAAGTCGAAATACTGAGCAAAACCTATAAGATTGGCAGCCATATTGAAGTTCAACATGGCCGCCAAGCCTGATGAGTACAATCAACAAAAACCTGATGGTTTAGGTAACTCCTGGCTATCACAAACATAGGTAGAATATCTATTGCCACCACTTTTAATGCTTTTCATCACTCAGTCGAGATATTTTTTTTTTTATTTGGGCCATATTGAAATTCAAGATGGCCCCTAAACCTGATGATGAATAACCAAAGTAATGATTTCTGTGTTATCAGAAACATGGTTAATTCACTATCACTATTCATCATTATTTTCATCCTCTTCCTTTAGTCGAGATATAGGACAAAAAGTATCTGTTGTTTAAAATTATCGGCTGAGAATATCGGATAAACAGTACTTTTCAGCATCAGTATCCATTTATTGACAAAGTTAGCCCCGAAAAGCAATTTTGGCACAAAAATCACGCTGGAATATATATTCCACTGTACTAACCACACTCACTTGCAGAGCTACCAAGTCTCACGCATTCTGCGTGAGACACAAGCATTCAGGGGCCAACTCACGATCTCACGCATGACATTCATTTTTCTCACGCATCGGGCGAAGTCTGCAACTAGGGCCTATAATAATGAGCATAGCTCAAAAGATTAAAGTAATAGTTGCAATTGAAGGTATATTTCCCTTTTGTCTTTCAAAATAAGTAAAAAATAGTCACTTAAGTATGCACCTGATCGCACCATTAAGAGCTAAAAATTGAAAAAGCTCCCTACCGTGGGAGGCCACAGGGGGGAAAAACTCCCCTACCCTCGCTCGCAGGCACATTTGCATGCCGAGATGCCGAGTCATGAAAATCTCACTTATAAATTTTTTTTTGAACTTGGCATCCCTGCACTTGTATTTGCAGTGCGGACGTTGACAGATCTTAGAGCAACTGTCTCTGGCTGGGGAAGGCAATCAACCGGAGAAGAAAGATTCAAGATGAAGAAGCTCCTGATGAGAATTGTCGAAGGAAATCGTATGTGTGTTATCAACGACGGGGCCAAGCAGTTGTGCGCAGGTCTGCCAGGTCGTGAAGAACACGTGGAAAAAGGTGATTCCGGTGGGCCGCTGGTTGTACTGCGCGAAGCAGTGTCTCCAACCTTCGTGCAAGTGGGAGTGGTCAGCTTTTCACACGACTGCAAGGAGGATTCTCCCCCCACCTGCCGGGAATTTGACTTGTACACGCGTGTGACATACTATCTCGACTGGATCACTAACACTATGAGAGAGCACGAGTAGTTCAAACACAGTGGCGGATCCAGAGGAGGCGCAACCGGCGCACGCCTCCTTCCTATATTCTTCGTTAAAAACCCCAAAAAAGAAATTAAAAAAAAAAGAAATGAAACCCAGAAGTGGCACCACGGATGTTAGTTGCGCCTCCATTTATAGAATTCCGGGATCCGCCCCTGAAACAAGTCCCATTCTAAGAAGGAGAAAAGAAATCCACTCCTTTCTTTTTTTTCTCTCTCTCTCTCTCTCTCTCTCTCTCTCTGTCTCCTCTGTACATCCTGTTCTTGTGAAATTTTGATGTCTGTCTTTTTTCTTTTTTTTTGGTTAGTCTTTTTTTAACTTGTCCTCCTTTGTGTTTTATAACCACTCTCACTTCATATACATTGCCAGTATTGATTAGGACTATATCTTACTATCATGTCTAAATGTATAAATGTGTCTGTGATTGTTATGAATTTATCGGTTACGTGTATGCCTGTTATCGAAACAACGAGTACACGAGCAGAGATTAACAATATTGTATCAATACAGTGCACTCCCGTTGTAAAAGAATACGGTTCTAACGAAATTCTCGTTACAACGACGTAAAAATTCAGATCCTCAAACCACAACCTACTGAGTATATCATTATTTTTACATAATTTTCCTGACTGTGTGGCAGTAACAGAAATTGGATATAACGAAAGAAAAACTGCCGGTCCCGAGTATTACGTTGTAACGGGAGTGCAGTGTACTACATGTACAATATGTCCAAAAAAAAAATACAACCAGTTCATTGATAACTTCCAGTATGATTAAATTATCTGAATGCTGTTTCAGGGCCTTAATTTTGCAGAAAACCCCCATTCATTTTTGTAAAGTGGTCACACGGAAATGTGGATCGTTATAAAACAAGTCATAAATTTATGAGTCTGATTCTTCCAAGTTTAGCGCTTGGATGCTCTCCGAACTGCATAATCAATGTCAGTGACTGTGCGAACACAATGGACAGAACTTGGAGGGAAAGGATCCCCGACATGCTCTACAAAAATCCTCATTTCTCTTTGACCACTCAAGTAAAGCGAATGGGGTTTTGTGTAGATTGTGGGTAATAAGTTATAGTTACGCACCCTGAAAGTATATTTGGATTGATTCACTATTTTAAAGTCATTGGTGTGGAGGGTACCGTTGTATTTTTTTTTCTGTGATATACGGTATGATTGATTGATTATACACCACACTCTAACGTTTTAATTGTGGAATCTAGCGCTTTTATTATGAACTCTGTGACTGTATCATGATTGTATACTAAGTATAATGATATAGAAAGGGTCTACCATGGTGGAAAATGTCTGTTACTTCCGAAACCCTAAGTTTTTACATTATTCTTTATTTGAGAATTGTGAACGCTAATAAATTATGTGTTAAGGGCATTTCTTTTCAGTGTATCTACTGGTACATGTATTTTTTCCGAACACTTCTACCCAAAGACTATACTGAACAAAGTTTAAACTATAAGTCGGGAAATACATTATTTTGCATGAGGTAAACTCAAATTTCTGCTTCAAATGTATTGCGCTCATTTTTATGTATGTACATGTATGTAAACAGGTTATTTATTTTTGTTTTTGTGCTTATTGCTACACTTAATGTCAAATAAAGCGTTCCGCCACTCCAAGACTGTTTACAGTCAACTGATATAGATGAAGGTATCATGCCTCTCCTGTCACAATTGTTCTGCGACATAGATCAATTAAGACAAAGTGCATCCCGTAAAGTCAGAGGTATGAACTATAAGATCAAGTGCTACATAATCAGCCCACAAAGAATCTTTTCCACAAGCTTCTTCTACCTCTCTGGTTTTTGTGGCTCTTTCTTTCACGTCATCACTCAAAATGTTGACGAGGATATAGGAACAATATTTTTCTCGTGTTTTTATTTATCTTGATACTAGATTTAGGTGATAAATCGGACGTCAAATTTGCTGAAAACCGGACACAGGAGTTATGGCAAAACACCAGAGAGAAGCATACTTGCGCGTAATCATAAGAAACGGAAAGTGGCTAATATACTGCAGAGAAAGAAAAACTGCACATCCTGGAGATGCATGCATTTACAGAAGAATTAACTGCATACGATCAATGAAGAGAAGTATGAAAGTATGAAATGAAGTATGAAAGGGAAAGAGTTGAAATTACATTGGACTTCCGTTATAACGAAGTCCTCAAGACTTTTCTTTTATTATGTCAAAAAATTCGTTATGACCAAGCAAATGAGAATTAACATAGAGAAAATAATGTTGCGGCCTGAATTTTTACTTCGTGGTAACCGGAATTTCGTTATAACCGTGTTCGTTAACTGGAGTGCACTGTACTTATAAAAGGAGTATGAATGTTTGTTGTTTATGAGACACAAGATTCAAGATTCCAGATAATTTTTCTTTCTCACACACATATACGCGCGTACACACACAAACACATATAAACACAAAATGCAAACCTTATTAGATATATCACGACCTCTGTCAACCTGACACTCGACAAGAAATCGAAAATAAGACACGTGATTGGAACAGGTCTTCTACAGGATTCGAGTGGATCATGGTTCATTATTTTCTGCCGGACAATATATATAATATATGTATATATATATATATATATATATATATATATATATTAATTTATTTTTAAATATAATATATTTATATAATATATAATCATATGATATATATATGTACATATTTATATATATCATGTATAATATAAATACATACTAGTATATATATATATATATATATATATATATATATATATAACTTTATATGATAGGTGTCGTTAAGGGCTTATGCAAGGTACGAAATCATTTGTCAGATCACCAAGGCAATAATTATACACACGTTAATTCCACGACAACATTTTTTTCATAAGATCATTACGTTCTTTTTTGCTTTAATACTGTCATTTACGTTAATCTACAGCCACGGAAATCCACATACACATTATGTAGAACATTGTACAATAAGAACAACAAAAATCCTTTGTGTGATACCAGTATCTACAACGCATGCGTGTGATACCATGATTATACATTCATGGTTTTCACATTCTTAATTTTATGTATCTATACTACAAATCATCACTTATACCAGAAGAGCTGTTTGATGAGTTTGTGAAAGCGAAAGTCAAGCGCTCTCTTCTCGAATGCAAAGCACAGACCCGACCTATTTTTTATGAAAAAAAATTGCACGAGTGTTTATCAATATTTTGTCCTCGCAAACTATTCAATTATTGAGGGAGAGGTGTGGAAACCTCTTTGGAATCATTATTCATAAAAAGTAAAACAAACTATATCCGACAGCATTCAACACTAACCGAGGTTCAAAAACTGTCGTTCAATAACACTGTCCCTGTTGGAAAGAACACAGTGTCTCACAATGTGAAACACAATATGAACATAGCGTGAAATATCTTCACACTGTTAGATTCGAGCGTTTTAACAGTGTGAACACATTGTGAACCATCAGTTTACAGTGTAAAAGAAAATTGTACTATGTGAATTTCCCTATAAAAACCCTCAGCACAGTGTGAACATACTGTGAAACGCTGTATTATTTCCAGCAGGGTAAATTCACGTAATTAGCTACTAATGGCTGCACTATAATGATTGGTGTTCTTTATTTGTTTGTCGTCCCAAAAAAATAACGTTGATTTTCCGTTTGTTATATTAAAGCAATCAAGACGGTTGATAGTTTGCCTACAGTTTTTCCTCCTTTTTTTTTTGTAATAAGGGTATACAAAAATACGATTTCGGCAGACGATTATCGATAAAAGCAATTTCGAGCAGTCTTCGGCATAAACACTACCACCTCAATTTTACTAGTCTGTGGCAATGAACCAGATTTCGTTGTGTCGAAAAAATATGGTGAAGGGAGAGTCGTAGCCTGCAGTGTAGTAGTATGACGTCACAAAAGTGCGATTGTCGGCTCGAAGATCTTCACCAAGTTGCGCGGCGTTTTCCAGCCAGTCCTTTTCATAGGCGCGACCAGAGAAGGAGCTGGGAGGGAACAACAGAGAAAGTTTTTCAAATGCTGTCTTTAGAGTTTAAATTGAAAGAATGCCGACCTCAACGTTCTAACGTTCTACTTCTACAACTAAGGGTAAAAGAACCCGCGGAGGGTAGGGGCGGGGATGGAGGTGAGGGTGTGGAAGATGTGCCCTCCCCCCCCCCCCCCCCATTTCCTACAAGCCTAGAAATATTCGTTTAAATGTTAAACTTTCCCTTTTTTAAATTCGTGCTCACACATGGCAAAAATGACACTTTGCTTTGTTTCATACCGCATTCCTCCCGGTCATGCCCCCCCCCCACATGTCTAATGGGGCACATCATATAACGATGTTGTTAAATCCTTCCAAGAAGTGATACATTCTTTGTAAGATGATAGGGTGGTTATCCCGTGCTCGTGTGCCTAACAAAGGAGACAAAACACATTATGGAAATATCTGCCTCTGTTTCAAGAGTTCAGAATGTGATCTTTAAGTTCGAGAACAAGCTCCATGGGGCGCCAAGTGTCGCACGGTCCATGACTGATTTTGTAACGAAATCAACCTTGCGACACTTTGCGTTCCATAGAGCTTATTCTCGAAGTTGGCTTTAAATCCTCGATGTGAAGGATCACTATCTAAACGTAACTATAAGGTTGAAGCGACAATGAAAAAAAATGTGAAAACTAATCATGCGTTCTTTTTCCTGACACTGCAATATGTTATGAGGCTTTTAAGATGGCATAGGGGTAAAGGCGGAAAAAATTATAATTTTCTGCCCCTTCCGTTCTCCACTCCTCTCTCCTGCCACAGTTTCACCGAGAGCACACAGTCGAAGTTAATAAACGTGTTCTGAAGTGTTTATGTAAGGCAAAAAGGCCATAGAACTGCACAGATGTCCTTTTGCAAGACACCTTTGCAACCGTACTAAACGTTAGACTAATTACAGTCTCTATATACAAGATCGGCAAATTTCGATATTGATATTACCAATTCCTTATGTCGCAATGAATACATTCTTGATTTAAGATTGCATTGCGTATTTCTCACTGCAGTTGAACAAATAAGATGGAGATTTCTAAGATCCTTTTGTAGCAGAAAATGTTTGAAATCTTTATCATTATGACGAGTTGAGGTAGAGATAATTATTTTTATAATAAAAATAGATTCTAATTGAGTGATTTAGGAAGATTTCCAAATGTAATGAGAGCTGGTATAACATGTGTATAGCAAACAACAAACAGAATTCGTTGTCGATGGGTTAATTAAAAGAGGCTTAGGAACATTCAAACACACACACACACACATGCACACACACGTGTGGGGTGTGCGTACGCGCAAACATGTACATTGTACATACAGGCACACACCCACACATAGAAAAATAGCAAGAAGTGACAGGGGCAAACATGATTTCCCATGCACACATACACAAATAACAGAAAACCAAAGAAAAGCGGCACATATTCAACTTGGCGTCACACTTCCACGCAAGAGAATAAACTCAAGTAATATCCATACACACGGAATAAGAATAAAACAAGTATAGAGAATATCATAGGAAATTACGAGCATCGCAGTTGTACATAATAAAATATACCCACCGTACGTAGACACGTTGCTGGGGAAACTCCTCTATAAAGACGTTCTCATCCGTTGGCTGAGGAGCGTTGGACTGGATGTCATGTGGGACGAAGAAGTAAATGGTAAAATTGGACTCGCATGCTGGTCCCTGTCCTGGGATCACCCGGGTGGCTACTGGGACTGTCATGGGGATTTTCATTCCTGTTTCAAAAATATTTGAAGCAAAGCAGTTTGAGAAAGCTTTGGTCTGGCTGATTTCGAATATGAAAGGCAGTAATGCGGCTGAGTGGATGTCACCGTAGACCCTCATTCCTGATACACACTTAGATGCGAGTCCATCGGTGGAGTTATGCCCTTCAGAAGGTTAAAGGGATGGTATAGTATTGGTGGAGATGAGGTTTGGGCTTTTAACTTTTTGCGAGATACCAAGAAACCACTTATGAATAGTACAGAGCATACCATTCTAGGAGGAATTCAGAATTTATTTGATAAAAATAGGTTTTGGAACTATAATTGCTGAGACATCCAAAAACAAGTTCTCTTCTCCCTACTCGCCTTTTTCCTGTCCTCATGTCTTTTTCTGTTTCTTCTTTCAAAACTGTTCCTCTTTTTCCTTCACTGCGTTTTTTTTTCTATCTCTATTTTTCTCTTTACAAGAGAGGTTACTTGTTTTTGTTTGTCCGTTTGTTTTTTTTTTGTTTGTTTGTATAGGTCTGTATGTGTTGTGAACCTTTTATATTATATCTAGTAATTTGCTTCTTTGATGTTATTTAGTCTTTTTGTCCACGAGGAGACTGCAAAATACAAGCTTAGCTTTTTAGCATGTCTTCTCCATTTCCGGCAACTTTAGTTTTAATTTTCATTTGCTTTTGTGATGCGTATAGTATTGTTAACTTCACGTACTTTTCTTTGTTGCTACATTGTATTGATGTTGTGTTATTTTGTGTATGAAAATGTTTTACATTGTTGGAAATGAAATAAACGAAATGAAATGAAATGAAATAAAATGATGTTAAAAAAAGCCATTGTAATAAAAGGTGAGTCCCACTTTATATTACGATCGCTCTGTTTTGGATATCTCAGCCATTCCAAAACTAATTTTCATGAAATAAACATTGAATTCCTCTTCGAAGTATATGCTCTTTCAAATCTCAAAATAAGTTTTTCATTATTTTACCTAAAAATGATAGTAAAGAGAAGTTAGGTCTCAACCAACACTAACACACGACCCCTTTAATCAGTTAATCGTGTTTAAAGGCACTTTATACGCATCATACATTGCTTACTAACTTGTGTTTCTCGAAAAGGGACACAAAGCCGCCAGCCATGTGTTTACTTGCTTGAATTGTAACCATGTAATTGCTTTGTAGGGGCCATGTAAAATAAGTCATTAAACTCAAACACAACGAAGAATTTTTTGAACCAAAAGGTAAGTTTCTTGCTTGCATGTAACGAAGAGCGATGAAACACATGTGCCTTTGACAAGGCTCAGCATCACCACAAGGATGGACGACGACTTCTAAAAAGGAAATCTTCAAGAAGCAAAGCTTTGAAATAGGGGACGGTCCTCAGCTAACTGTGTTGTAAAAAAACGTCACGAACTGACCTGCTTCGTTGTTCCCCTGGATGTAGTCGAAGTCACGATGGAACCCCTCTGACACGGCCTTGTCGTACTTCAACCCAAGGACCTGAGTACCCACCCAGTTTGCCGCCTCGTAAAGACGTTCCTCATAGTTCTGCGGGTGAAGCGATGTTTGTGTGAGCGCTATGATAACTAATATTATAAAATGGCCTTTAGAATTTCTGTAACCTGATTGATCAATTGTGATGCATCGATATTTTTTTTTTTTCTAATCCACACTGAGCCGCGCTTCCGTTAAAATTCGAACGCATGCCATCATGCGCCCGGTAAAATCTAAATGCACGGCTCAAGCCTTGTATAGTGTTGTAGGTGTAAGGGAAAATGGTTGAATTTCATGAATTAACGGGTCCATTTTATAACACGCATGATGTACAGGCCTATTTCGTGGATCGGTGAGGATCGGATGCTCTCACTTAACTTTGAAATACAGTAGTCTAAGACCCACTCGCTGCGCTTCATGGGTTTAAACAGTTCCAAAGTTAAACCAGCGCATCCAATTCTCACTGATCCTCTCTATCCTGTGCATCATAAGGCATGAAAATTACATCGTTTGTGATATTCATTTCTGCAACTCACATTGTAACGAAGCGCAAAATGGTTATGAGGCATTATACCGGTATAGGGAAATTTCCTCATTTCTGTATGCGAAGAGCAAGTTTGTAAATCAAACTGATTACCTTTCCAACATATTCCTCCTGAAATGTGGGGCAGTCAAGGCCCTTGCACAAGTCCTGTCCCTGGTTTCCGTTCCAGCTTGGCAAACAGCATAGTGTTGACGGGATAACAACGATCGCAAACGCAACACAGAGAAGCGTCTTCATGTTTGTGGCTGAGTCTCTGTGATGCGAAAGAGAACATTATAGCAAATAGTTTACAAGGACCTATATTCCTAAAGAACAAAGACTTCGTGAGAAAAAAAAAAGTCAGTGGACAATTACTCTTTACCATCCCAAATACGAAGAAAGCAACAAGAGCAATATACCTATAGAATTGTAAAAGTAATATGACAGTCCGGCACAGACTAAACAAAGTTAGTAATAGACCTCTCACATGTTGGTCATGACCATTATGCAAATTAGATGAGTTGATGACGTCATCGCCTCCAGTTTTTCCTTTATTGCACACATGATATATTATATCTTTAAAATATTTTGCTCAATAATCTATAGCATCAACATTCGACACTAATGTGGGAACCAAGACAATTGTTTTTTTTTTTTGTGTGTGTGTAAATGTTATGTTTTGATATGGAAATAAATGAATGAATGAATGAATGAATGAGTAAAAAAAGGCATTGCATGAAAATATACACAGGTTATGCTCAGTCAACGGGAAAGTGCATTCTCATAACTTTTGTTTAGCCATTGTGCTTTCACACTGTATGCATTTGGAGGAGGTTTCTTGTTAATAATGTGCTTTTCGGGATTTTTTTTTTCGTTTGTATCAGAACGCGCTGGGATTGTGGTCAATGAGTGGCTGGAAAGTATGTGAATCAAATTCCACAAAATGTAATGACGAAGCCAGTGAATCACTAGGCAGTTAAGTGAAATACTTTCAGAGACTTTGGTCTTGCAAAGTTATGGTTTCGTCAAATATTATGGTATTTTTGTCGTACTGAAAAAAAAAAAAAACATCCTTATTACAAAAGTGTAAAATCAGAACAAAAGCAAACAAAATGGTGGGGCGTTTCTCTTGAATTTGCCCTTGAGCATTGTCGCATAATACGTTATGTCAATTTTGCCGACCCTTATCCATACAGAACTGATACAGGCTCTGAAACCTATCCTTAATCACGTACTATATGCAGTGCAGTCCCGTTGTGCCATCATGATACTGAAGGCCCCGTCACACTACAGCGAATGCCCAACGAATGCCCAACGAAGAATGTCCAACAAATTTGAAAATTTGAAGATATGTTCACATCCGTTGGTAATACTAGAATAGTTCGTAACATGCTTGGCGTTCTTTGTAATTACTAGCTATTCGTAGGGATTCACAGAGATACGCTGGAGCAGTTTTTTTTTAAACATGTCCAAAATCTCCAGCGTATCTCTGCGAATCCCTACGAATAGCTAATGAATACAAAGAACGTCAAACATTTTACGAAGTATTCTAGTATTAGCAACGGATGCAAACTGTTTTCACATTTTCGAATTTGTTGGGCATTCGCTTGGCATTTGTTGGGCATTCGCTGTAGTGTGACGGGGCCTTGAGTACGTGCGCCCCCACCTGGATCCGCCAAATTCCCGTTACAACAAAGTTAGAATTTAAGTGCCTAGAATTAATATACATGTGTATATGTATATATATTCATATTTATATTTATATATATGTTTATATTTATATTTATGCATATATATATACATATATACATGTATATATATATATATATATATATATATATATATCATATACTAAGTGGTCAGTGGCGTATCTAGGGAAAACGGCGCCCGGGGCAAGCGCGAAAATTGCGCCCCTAATTTCTGAAAAAGACTAGAGTTCAACCCCAACCCCATCCCGGTAGGGACTTTAAGCAAAGTCCACATGATATGCTTTTCAAGCCCATATAGGGGTCTTTTGAGGGTGATTTAAATGTAATGAATTTTGATAAATTTTGGCGAGCGAGCGCAGCGAGCGAGCCGAAAATTTCTGTATTTCAGCTGACAAAACATGGAATTCTTGTCATTTTTTGCTTATCAAATCTTACAATTCTAATCAAGATTGTGACGGCCTTATAGATAACGATTTATCTATACCAACAAACTGAGTACTTTAAAAAATATTCTAAATCAGGGGGGCATTTCATGAAGCATTTTGTCCGACAACCTGTCGGACAAAATTTGCTTTCAGCCAATCAGAAGCAAGGATTTGAGTAGCTTTTAACAGTTTGTCAGACGAAATAGATTCTGACAAATTGCTTCATGAAATGCCCCCCCCCCCCCATGTACGCGCGAGTGAGCCGAAATTTGTATATTTCCGCGTCATTATCATGTTTTGTTCTTATCTCCTTTTTGTTTAGATAAATTTTGGCGAGTGAGCGCAGCGAGCGAGCCGAAAATTTTTTATATTTCAGCTTACAAAACATGGAACTCTTGTCATTTTTTGCTTATCAAATCTTACAATTCTAATCAAGATACAATGTACAGTGACGGCCTTATAGATAACGATTTTTACCAACAAACTGAAGACTTGAAAAAATACTCTGAATTAGTACGAGCAAGTGAGCCGAAATTTGTATATTTCCGCGTCATCATCACGTTTTGTTCTTATCTCCTTTTTGTTTTGATAAATTTTGGCGAGCGAGCGCAGCGAGCGAGCCGAAAATTTCTGTATTTCAGCTTACAAAACATGGAACTCTGGTCATTTTTTGCTTATCAAATCTTACAATTCTAATCAAGATTGTGACGGCCTTATAGATAACGATTTTTACCAACAAACTGAGGAATTGAAGAAATACTCTAAATTAGTACGAGCGAGTGAGCCGAAATTTGTATATTTCCGCGTCATCATCATCACGTTTTGTTCTTATCTCCTTTTTGTTTAGATAAATTTTGGCGAGCGAGCAGAAAATTTTTGTATTTCAGCTTACAAAACTTGGAACTCTTGTATTTTTTTGCTTATCAAATCTTTCAATTCTAATCAAGATATAGTGCCGGCCTTATAGATGACGATTTTTACCAACAAACTGAGGGCTTGAAGAAATACTCTTATTAGTACGAGCGAGTGAGCCGAAATTTGTATATTTCCACGTCATCATTACGTTTTGTTCTTATCTTGTTTGATTTTTTTGGCGTCCCCCTTCCCCCCGTATGTTTGAAACCGTTGGCGCCTTCTTTTGATCCAATTGGCGATCGCTTCAGAAGGAAAGAAATTGCAGAAACTGCTCCGTGAAACATTTTGCCTGCTAAATATAAAATGACATGTGTGAACACCATAGACATTGTCATTTTGTCAGCGTCATCATCACATTTTGTTCTTACCTTCTTCTCCTATATAAAATTTAGAGAGAGAGCGCAGCGAGCGAGCCGAAAACTGTATTTCAGCTTACATAACATGGAATTCTTGTGTGAACACAATAAACATTGTCATTTTGCCATCGTTATGTTTTGTTTTTATCTTTTTTTGATTTGGTTTTCTGCCCCCCCCCCCCCCCCCACCCATCCTTCCTCCCCCCTCCTTTCCGGTGAGTTTCTCCTTCTTCTTCTTTTCTTTTCTTTTTTTTTCTTTTTTTCTTCGTTTTTTCTTTTTTTCTTCTTCTTCGTTTTTTTTTTGCGCCCCCAAGGAGTGGCGCCCGGGGCACGTGCCCCCCTTGCCCCCCCCCCCTAGATACGCCACTGTAAGTGATACTTTCCTTGTTCGATTTTAAATTTCGATAAAACGATTCGATATCTAGCATGTGCTCAAAGACTGCAGGCTCCTGCATGTTTTTTTTTTTCTTCCCCTTTATTCTGAAACAAGTGTATCCTCGATTCCTTTGATCTCATTGTTATTTTTATACTTTAAAAATTTTGATTATGATACTATGAATGTAATATTGTTGTTTTTTTCTATTCTGTTGTCAGATACACGTGTTGTCATTGTTCAATATATGATTTCCTTGAAAAAAAAATGCAGAAATAAAATCGAACTGAACTGAACTGAATTTCTATATAATCCTTGGCACGTACTACATACACCTTAGAAACCCGCAGACAAACACGCGCAATGGCGTTCTCTTATGCTGTAGGGTAAAGGTTGTGGAGGGCTCAAAAGAAAAAAGATAATCAGTAAAACACCCGAAAGCCCGCTTTTGTTTTTGATTTTTTTTTCTTCGTTTTTTTCGTTTCGTCGAGCTAGCTGAAATTGTTGACACCTAGTTAGGGATGAGTTCCTTAGCTAGCTGTTTGAGATTTTTCCCATTCTGTAACGCCTATTCGTAAACAAAGAGACCTCCGGGTGATTTTCAGACTTGCATATAAACATCGATAAATTAGTTGTTCTGTCATGGTTACACAGTTTTAAAATTCGTATTTATTGGCGTGAGGAATAGGAATACCGTCAAAAATCATATGAAATCACATGAATGAGCGGGGATGATGCAGTTTCACATAAAAATGCATGATTGGGTGCTCAAATAAGCAGAACACGAAAAGAAAACATGCAGAAATTCTATACAGGTGAACTTGTTAAGCAATTGACATTGTCATGGAATTACATCGTTATACAACACTAGAATATGTGAGCTTCCTACATAGTCATCATCTTTCTTCACTGCACTATAGGGCCTATGTGTTTGGGAGTTTTCATGGGGTCATCGCAGAAGACCGACACCCACGAGTCATACAGCCCACGAGTTCGACATTGAAAAGAGGTTCATGAGTCATACAGCTTATGAGTCATACCACTACAGCCCATGAGTTCGACACTAGGTAAAAACAGCGATTCAACAGATTCACATTAGGCCAAGTAAAAAAAGAAAGTAGTTTCTCGTCCGGGTTTTTTGAGCAAGGCGATGAGGGAGGTCCTTACTATTTGATATCTTACTATTTTTTTTCGAGGATTGTCAAAATGAAAGTAATATGTGTTTATATGTGTGATATAAACCACTTATCATTTGAGTGATGCACCAAATCTGCGTATATTGCTGTTTATGCATGACAAGTATACCAATTTAACTACACTGTGAGTGTATTCATTCAGTCATTTATTATCAAGGGTATGAAAAAAAAACACAATTTTTTAACATAACATAATACACATTTATGCATCACTTGTTGAACCTACGAATCCAACCATTATCTCTGGAAATGCATAGCACTATTTTTGCCTTTCAACACAACACAAACTTACTGAGTTAGATCTTTTCTCATATGAAAACTTATTCGCTCAAGGATTTAAAATGCCGCAGACAGTGCTGCCAATTGTCAACCCTGTGAAACAACCACCTGATTTCCTTTTTACTGAAAGACAAGACGAACCAGTTGAATACTATATTCAATATTTAAAGCCGTTCGCTGTGCACACGTGCGTTTGAGATCGGTTCTCTCCATCACTCCACGATTTTTTTTTCCAGCTCCAGAACGCATGCTATGCTGGCTGGCTGGTCCCCTCTACTACAGGGAAACCCCGTTATAACGAGTTCGGTTATAACGAGGAACCGCTTATAACGAGGTGATCGCGTCGGTCCCGTTTTCCTTTGCGTGTAATGGCAGAACGAATCGGTTATAACGTGTTCGGTCATAACGAGATTCCGGTTATAACGAGGACAATTTCGCTAAATCATGATAAAGAAAAACATAAACAATTTGATCGGATATAACGAGGTTCCGTTTCTTGACCAAATCGCCGCTTTCAAACACGCGACAAATGAAACATTGGAAACCGAAATCTCGCTATCCACGTCTTTTCCCGTTTTGCAGAGAACCGTTCCTTCCATGTTTTCTTCTTAATCATGCGATAAGACACAGGAACACCTTCCGATGTTCCTACTAATTATTAAACATAATCATTCGGTTTTCTTTTTCGCGAGAAACGCGTGCGTGATTATGAGGTCAGACCACAGCGCAACGAGAAAAAAAAAATAGATAACGCATTCAAAAACTTTTCATGTAGCGACAATAAAATTTGACCAAAAATGGACAATTGGAATGCGTGTGCAACTCATCATTATATCCTTTCCAATTTTAGTTCCGACTTCCAGTTCTTTTGCTGGTTTTGAGCAAAATGTATGAGTTTAGATGATTAAAGCCGAAATAATAAAATCATCGCCCCGATCCCGCCGGGTGACAGTAGCGTTAAAATAGTTGAGTAACGCATGTTAACCTATACTTAATCGGTGTTCAGAAAAAGAAACAAACGCATTTATTAGTTTGAACAGATCTGGATTTGTTCATTATCATATAACAAATGATAATTTAAATATTAGTGTGTATGATCAAAGCAGAAATAATTAGTGAAATTATCACGATCCTGCCAGGTGACAGTAGAGTAAAAATAGTTGAATAACGCATGTTAACCTACTTAATCGGTGCTCGGAAAAAGAAACAAACGCATGTATTAGTTTGAATAGATCTGGATGTGTTCATCATCATTTAACGAATGATAATTTAAATATGAGTGTGTATGATTAAAGCCGAAATAATGAATGAAATCATTGCGATCTCGCCGGGTGACATAGTAGCGTAAAAATTGTTGAATAACGCATGTTAACCTACTTAATCGGTGCTCGGAAATAGAAACAAACGCATTCAAAAGTTCAAGAACGGATGTACAAAACGCGAAGAGATTTTCGGAAGAAAATAAAGAACGCATTTTTAATCCCTTCGAGCGCAACGATCATACATTATATAAAATTACAGCCAAATGATTCATGAAATTATCGAATTCCCGCTGGGCACCAACAGCGTAAAATACCTCGCAAGTTAGCGGTAAACAACGCACGTATGTTACTCTGAAATCATCGCGATCTCGCCAGGTGACAGTAGCGTAAAAAAAGTTGAATGACGCATGTTAACCTAAATCAGAAAAAGAAACAAACGCATTTATTAGTTTGAATAGATCTGGTACAGATTTGCGTAAACAGGATGACAACCTCCCACATTCAATCCTGTCACATATTTTCAAGAACGGTCGTACAAAACGCGAAGAGATTTTCGGAAGAAAATAAAGAACGCATTTTTAATCCATTTGGGCGCAACGATCATACATTGTACTAGCCTTTAAACAAGGCGACTCGCTCTGCGTGCCCCCGTATAGCGCGTTTACCCCACAAACCTGTTGGCCGGCGAGTGGAGCAAGCCGCCTTTATCCACTCGTTCAGGGATGTGTACTTTTGTCGTTGTTGTTGCTTTATATTCTTTGACAAATTTGCGTACAAATTTGACGCAGAAAATACACACGGCACCAAGGCAAGCCTCGTTAATATTAAGTAACTATTCTACTTAATATTAACGAGGCTTGCCTTGGTGCCGTGTGTATTTTCTGCGTCAAATTTGTACGCAAATTTGTCAAAGAATATAAAGCAACAACAACGACAAAAGTACACATCCCTGAACGAGTGGATAAAGGCGGCTCGCTCCACTCGCCGGCCAACAGGTTTGTGGGGTAAACACGCTATACGGGGGCACGCAGAGCGAGTCGCCTTGTTTAAAGGCTAACATTGTACATGTACAGTACCAGATACAGCCGAAATGATTCATGAAATCGTCGCATTCCCGCTGGGCACCAACAGCGTAAAAATACCTAGCAAGTTACGGTAAACAAGGCCTGTATGTTACTCTACAGTATATGTTCGCCCCCATATTTGCGCTGGTGTTTAGAAAAAGCTTAACAAACAAGAATTACAATAAAGAATTAACTTATCATTTCAGCCTCTATTTCTTCATCTAATTCACAAATAATCTCCCTTTATTCTCTCAATAATAACGCTCAATAATTGTGTAATAATAACGCAAAGGATATGTTTAAGTTTCATGGATGGGTATATGGCGTCATGCTTATGTTTTTCTTTGTTTTTAATGAGTATGGTTATAACGAGGTACCGGTTATAACGAGGGAATATCGCCGGTCCCACGGATCTCGTAATAACGGGGTTTGTGGTTACACATTGCGCAATCAATCTAGCAGCACACGAAGCGGGCAACAGCACGAGAGAAATGTACAGAAGGTGCTCAACGTCCTGTCTACATCACGACGTACCGAGTGCGCTGTACATCACATCCCAGGCCCGCCGCCCAACCAACTACAGTTAGTTCAACTGCCTTGTGGGTCATTCCTTCTTGCCGAGCTCGCAGTGTGAAATGCATGCGTTGTTACATACGCACTACAGAAGCTACAGCTGTGCTACAGCTAAGTAGAGGACGCAAGGCGTAATTAGAAATAAGACATCACGATTGGTAGGTGAATTGTTGATTTTTTTTTTTCGGCGGCCGAAAAAATAGTAAATATCAAAAAAAGTCGATGCGGCAACTGAAAATCGATGCGGGCGGGGAGCGGGTTGGGACGAGAATTATGAATTTCTTGGTATTTTCAGCGCCATTTTGAAAATAGTAAATAGTAAAAAAATCGATGCGGCGGCCAAAATCGATGCGCGCGAGGACGAGAAACTGGTTTCTTTTTTTACTTGGCCTTACAACTCCGTTACTCGGAGCTTTGTGTCGGTCTCGTGCATGGGCCTCGTTAGCTTATAGTGTCGAACTCATGGACTGTATGACTTGTGGGTGTCGGTCTCGTGTCGTGCACCCGTTTTCATGAGTATTTGTTTATCATGGTCAGGGACTACGATAAATTCCACAAACTTAAAGGACAAGTTCACCTTCATAGACATGTGGGTTGAGTGAATGCAGCAATATTAGTAGAACACATCAGTGAGAGTTTTAGGAAAATCGGACAATCCATTCAAAAGTTATGAATTTTTGAAGTTTCTGCTCAGTCATGGCTGGATGAAAAGACTAAGTAAGCTTGTAATGTCACATGAGTACAACGATATAAAGAAAGAATAAAGAAAATTCAACGTATTTCCATTTTTCTCACATAACAAAAGGACACTCGACTTCTCTCTTTCCGAAGGGAGGGGGAATAATATTACCCTTAACATACGTCAGTAGCAAGTCGAAGAAATGTGCACTTTATTCAAAAAGTAAAGTTTTGTGAAATTTTCTTTTTATTTTCCTTATATAGTTGTACGCATGTGACATCATACACTGAAGTAGTCTTCTCATCCAGCAGTAACTGCGCAGATACTTAAAATATTCATAACTTTTGAACAGATTGTCCGATTTTCCTCAAGCTTTCACTGATGTGTTCTACTAATATTGCTGCATTCTCTCAATCCTAATGTATATGAAGGTGGACTTGTCCTTTAATGTACATGATGTGAAATCGTCCGAAATGCCCCTTTAAAGGGATAGTACAGTATTGGTGGAGATGAGAATTGGGCTTTTAACTTTTTGCGAGATACCAAGAAAACAGTCATGATATAGTACGGAGCATACCATTTTAAGAGAAATTCAAAGTTTATTTGATGAAAATCGGGTTTGGAATGACTGAAACATCCAAAAACAAAGTAAAACAAAGCGATCGTAATAAAGTGTGGGTCCCACACTTTATTAGAATCGCTCTTTTTTGGATATCTCAGCCATTTCAAAACCAGTTTTCATCAAATAAACATTGAATTCCTCATTGAATTACATGCTCTTTCATATTTCAGAAGAGGTTTCTCATTATCTCACCAAAAAAAATGTCAGAAACCTGAAATTAGGTCTCAACCAAAACTGTACGATCCCTTTAATCAGTTGACTTTGACCAAAAAAAAAAAAAGAATAAAGAGAAAAATGTAACAGTGAACGTTTAATGAAGATCAGATCATGTTTACTGCAAAAATTATGGAATCTTATTCCATTCCAAGATTTATGTGATCGCCATAAAACATCAATAGTGAAACATAGCTATTGGTAACAATTTTCGGGGATATGCGACTAGGTTATGACATTCAGTTTCCAATACTTCCAGATTCTTACGTAACTGTTAATATGGCATCGTCTAGAGTGGGAGTCATTCGTTCAGTGCAAAAGCAATCCAGTATTGAAGTTACAGCTGCAGCATCAGCTTTACATAATGTCATGGATTGATATGAATCGTTGAATAATGATTTCCGCCTTTTAAATTTATAGAAAAGAAAACGAAACATTGACAGGTTGTAGTGAAATCGTCACTGCTTTTGTTATCTGTTTGATTTTACACCAGTTATTGACGTCAACGTTACACTTGAATGCACATATCAACACATGTCGAGATATAGCCATAACAAAACATGAAGCCACTTCTGATTGGATAAACTCAATGTGATCTCTCATGAACTGCGAAGCTAATAGCTTTTGCTCGCATCGTATATACCATACCATGGACTTAGACCCCGTTTACAGTGGGAGGCTCGGCCGCGGCCGAGCCCACCTTCATTTCAGCGTAAACGCGCAAAAGGCCAAATGCGAGGCCAAAATTGGCCTCGCATTTGGCCACGCTCTGGAGGTGGTCTCGGCCGCGGCTCGGCCGCGGCCGAGCCCGGCCTTTTCTCAGTGTAAACGCAAACTGGGCCAAATGCGCGGCCAATTTTAGTCTGGCTTCCAAACCCTCTGCCTGTACTATTTCGCTATTCAGGATATTAACTCCCTCAACGTCGAAAACTAGTATAGTTTAAGGTGGTTTTGTCCTGCAAAGGATTTTTTCCTTCGGCAAAGGCCTTTGCCCGAACGGCGACTTCGTCGCCACGAAATTCAGTTGGCAAAGGGTCTAAAAACCAGACAATACCAAATTGCGTTTGTTTACAAGCAGAGCGCCACAACGATAAAATATTGAAAGGTTTGAATCAAAAGCGCGGCCGAGCCCGGCAGTGTAAACGGACAAAATTGCGGGGCTCGGCCTCGCAATTGAGGTCGGGCTCGGCCGCGGCTCGGCCCAGCCCCGCACTGTAAACGGGGTCTGACTGCACATGGACTATGAACGGAGATCTTTCTTTGATCCCATCATCACCACCGCCACCTGATTATGTGCATCTTAATGAGTACATTCAGGTGTCTGGACAATAACGATTGTGTGATCATGTATCGTCACTAACAAAAGAATCGTTTCCCTCATTTCAGTCTTGTTTCGCTGATGTGCCTTTTTTCGGACGGATATGTCTTTGAACAAATACAGAAGATGAGGAGCAGCAAAACCTGAGAACATGACAAATTTTGTGTCAAAAGATGGGTTATTGCTTATTCGCGCATTTTCGCACGGGCATAAGACCTTGCCTAACGGCAAGATATACCTGTTCTCTACCGTTACCATCCCTTTTTGCTTTGGAATAAGCTGCGGAAAAGTGAGAAATTGAGATCACAAATGACAATCATTCTGCCAAAATGTTAGCTTTCTTTTAAAAACTGCCAGCTTCTCCCAAGCGAAATTGTTTGAGGCATGATTTCCTAACATACGCCACAACTGCACATTCACTTTACTTGATTTTTTTTTTGAGTTATTTTCTTCTGCGCATATAGTTTTAGATTTCTCGAATCGTGTCTTGATCTTCTCCCAGCTTGCTGGCGGTGGCGATCATGGGATCAAAGCAGTGAAGCATGTTATAAACGTCTTTGCGTCCCTATCAACTATAAAGGCCAAGCTTCGCATACAAGACATCCTACATCACTAATACATTCAATTTTGATTCCATTTGAATAAATGAAATGCATTCTTTATGCATGTTGAGGATAGTCCATTTCGGTGTTGGCACGTGTTAAATTATATGTTCCGTAGATTGCCCTAAACAACCATAGATGCTGTTAGAAGCTTGCCCTCTTTAGAAACAGCTAAGTAAATTCCACCCCAAGGAATGTCATTGGACATGTTGGAATTAAGGAATAGCTGAGTGAAATGCTTCTTTATACAAGGCTGTAGGGAAAGAAACATCGATGAACAAATTGTAACGCGCTGCAGTCTATTTTTATGGGGTGGATAGATCAGCGAATTTTGCCGAAGTTCTCTTCGATTATAGATTTAATATATATTGCATTTAATAGTAAGCATACAGATTATGAAATGGTGGAATTATCGAACAAATGTATGACCTGTTTTGTTTTCGGTTCGGTTTTTTCTCCAGTTCGAAGTGTTGGAATGTCGTGCGTATTGTACTTCTACGTACAGGTGCAGTTGTTTTCGCTTTACAAATTTACACGCAAGCTTAACTTGTAGGCCTATTTGCCAATGGGGCTGAATCGATTGAGGAATCTGCTCAAAGTTTAATTGATAATCTCTATTATTTGTTACATCACATCCCGGGCCCAAATCTTTGCGAAGGTAATGCTTCTGGCACACACTAGTCTGGCGAAGATAAGATAAGTCCAGTATGGTACGAACTTGTCATGATCACCGATTGTTAAAACAAAACTAGGGATCTACCAGATTAACACTATAAGTGGGAATTTATCAATTGTAAGAAGTTGGAGACCCATTAGGCCTACCCTATTAGACGACACAAGGGTAAACGTTCTATATCCAGAGCAAAATCTGACAATGAAAGAAAAGAAAAAAACACAGACAGCAGTAGGTCTTTGACAATTCTTGCAAAAATACAAGATGCAGATGAAGATATAAATTTAGTCACTTATGCGGAACTAATATCACTTCCTTTGGATCCAATTCCCCTACTGATGGACGCATGCAGAAACGGGCAACGCAACTGACATTTACTTGATTGATAGAGTGGTCATGTCATACATTGGAAGATATCTGCATGACAAACACGACATAGCAATCAATTTTAGTGCAAACTGATTCCAAACATCCAATAAGATATTCAGATTCATATATACATGATTTGGAGCAATGAGGACATAATTATCATCAACAATGACCAAAATCAAACATGGACTCAAAGTATCAAAAACTATTTATCATGTACAAGCTAGTGGCTGGATTGACCGAAAGATCGGTCAGTATCTGTCCGTCGGGGAATGTTCCGCGGAGACTGCGTCTGGCTTCACGGATCCCCTCCAGGACAGCGTTAATGGCAAAATATAAAAAGAGTCCTCCGGACAGACGGATCTTTCTGTCTAGTGGCTGGATAACAACGAAGAGAGGTCCCAAGAGGAATGATATCCATATACAGTATAAAAGTGACAGCCAAGCTCTAAAAAATGTCACGATCTTTTGAAAAGTGCTACGACCGGACTGCGAAATTTTGAAGTGTTTACAAGAATTTCTACATCCACAGAAAAACACAAAACGTACAAGTATTACAAAATGGTTATAATAGTCTTACGTGATATGTCTTACCTCCACTCTGTACGTTGACTTTGTCGCACGGGAACGGGCGTCTGTACGATATACTAGTAGCTGTAGGAAGTCAGTCTTCACAATCAGTATCCTTGGTGCACATTGCACATCACACACTACGGTGCAGAGCTTACCGATGGGCAGCGGAGACTATCGGACGTAACATCATCGCATTTCATAGATGTTCCACTCATTAGCCAGTAGAACCATACACACTACGTGTATAGAATAGACACACGCACACACACACACACACACACCACACACACACACACACACACACACACACACACCACACACACACACACACACACACACACACACACACACACCACAAACACACGCCATCAAAAATATTCCAGCTGACGTTCCTGTTTTGTAAACTGAACATTATCAAGGTAAAAGTCAATGTGGGACAGTTTTGAAAATAACTATTGCTTTTCTTAGATTTTTTAACAATCAATTGTCCTAATTTATGGTCTAATTTATATTTTTCCGATAAAAAGGAGAGGGGGAAGGGGCAAAGAGAGAGAAAAAAACCTCAACCAACTTTTTTTCACACTTTCCTATTCCAGCAAACACAATCCTAATCTACCGCCGTTGATAGCTATTTTCTTTTTTCTTTTCATTACATTCCAAGATCATTTCATGCACTTCAGAGACTACACGCAACCAACACCTTAATGAATATCTAAATGTGTTTAATCGCAAATGTATTTATAAGTGTAGATATAAATGTGAATTGAGCGAAAGCAGCAATAGAACACATGCATCAGTGACAGTTTGAGGAATATTGATTCAAAGTTATTTATTTTTAGAGTTTCAGCTCGCTAGATATAAAGAAGACAGAACTACATTTCTTTACATCATTCTGGACTGGACAGTTGGGGTAATGTTCATGTCAGTTGTGTGCGGCGTATGTATGGGGTACATCTCTGTGGTGTGTGTGTGTGAGAGAGAGAGAGAGGGTGAGAGAGAATGTGTGTGTGTGTGTGTGTGTGTGTGTGTGCAAGTGTTTTGGTGGTAGGGTCTCGATCCATTCGTATTGTCTTCATTTTAGCTGTGTTTGACGAATTGTTCAAACCAGAATTGTTTAGGACAGAACACGCATGCGCAGGGATCGATTGCAATGTTTAATGAGCGGAATATTGTATTTTTGTTGACATGTATTTGCCATTTAGTTACATTGTTTTACACTTTTGTTTTTTCTTTTGTATATTTGTATTTATGTAGTGACATTATTCTATTTAGAGACTGTTACGACGATTTTCATGCCTGAGTGCATGACAATAAAACTAATGACTTGAATCTTGAATCTTGAATCTTTATGTTGTTGTTTCCTTTTCAATACTTTGTGTTTCATTTGTACTCACGGCTCGTGGAGAAAATTAGACATCAAAATATGATAAAGCCAAAGAACACAATATGGGAAGAGTAAGATGGATCGAAATAAAGAGGAAGGCCAGAAGAAAGACACAAAGAAAGAGCGATAATGTATTGGACATGCAATCACAGGATACCGCATAGAAATTAAAACTTCCTATAACATTTCTTCCATTTCGTTAAACATTACCCACTTTCTCAAACGGATGTTAATGTATTTCTTTTAATTTGGATGAGGGCAAAGTCTCCACAGTCGAAATACAGATGTAAAAAAAAAGATACGAGATGTGTCACAGGTCAAATCCCATCAGGTTTGACGTCAGAATGATTAGTTATTAAATGCAAGGTATAGGCCTGATATGACAAGCAACGTCATCCATCTATAATGCAATTAGAATTTGCGATATCTAATGTCATAACCTAGGAATTATGATATCATCAATGCCAATTGCCCGGGTATGCAGACACATCGTTCTTTCTTTGTTTTGTTTTGTTTTGTTTTGTCATTTTCACAAACCAGTATTGAATAGTGAGCGATGGCCAGCTACACAGAAACGTGAAACTATTAAGAAATATCCTAGTACATTTTTAAAACTTTGTGGGTTTCTTCATTAAAAGAAAGATTAGGAGTTTCAACATTTGCGTAGGTCTCACCTCCATGGTTTACATAAGGGTGGGTAGTCAGGGCAATCATTGCATTGCATTGTCGTCTGAAATGGTGCATTACAGTATATATACATACAATTGTATTATGAAATGATGTAAGCCATCCTGTCTGAAGGAATATTCTTGCTATTCCACTGTATGAGCGCCGAGCACGTGGCAAGAACAGGTCTAGTGAGTGAACTTGACTTGACACTGACTTTGGACCAATCAGAACCCTCGATTGGCGCAGCAGTTACGAAATGCAGGAATGGGCCCCGCCCCCATTTACCCACCAATGATACAATTATTCGTCTACTTGGTGTTGGTGAATTGTGATGAAGCTTCTCCTCGGTAGAACCAACGCTAAACTCTGTGCTTTGACGTATAGACGTTCTACAGAATACCTGCAAGTGCAGTGAGTACCATATAACTGCTATTATTCATATATATTTTTATCGATTTTTATGAAGGTAAGGTAGTCTTTGGGCCTTATCACGATGCGATGTCAGCTACCCTCGTAAAGAGTAGTCCCACCTATTAAAAATGGTGTAATGTATTTTATCACACGTAGCCGAAACATACTGAAGCCAGTTCAAGTTGACTTATGTTATAATCCGTATATTGTTTACACTTACTTGCTAACAAGATACCACAGGATTGAAGGACAAAGCAATGAGGATTAAGTGTCTTTCCTTCTAGGGAAGGGGCACTAGTACCGCTGCAACCAACCAAGCCCACACCGCACCAACAAGGGCTCTCAAGACTATTGTCCACCGGTTGGGGTCTAGACTAAATGACCAACTTGATTTACTTAGATTAGCCCGAGCAGACGCGTTTTTACAGCGACTGGGCTGTGTATGATATAGTTATAGGTCTATAGGTCCTCTGGGCTCTGCTTTGGCCAAGATTAGACAGGCTAGATGACTGGATAGCTCTAAATTGTTTTGGCTGACACAGTCATTACCTTTTGTTTGTTGCAGGTTTCAGGTGAAATTTGCCAGGAGTGAATACGAGTGTTGCAGTGACTCATCTTTCAAGATGCTTCAGTTCTTAAAAAGTTTCTTCAATGAACTGCAGGTGCCAGAATATAAGGACAAAAAGCATGTAAGTATTTAGGTAGAAAAATCTGTCTGTCCGGAGGATTTTTTATCATCTTAAGGTTAGTTATTTCGAAAAAGGTTTATTAATTTAAAAAAATGAGAAAGGTTAGTTATTTCGAAGGTTCGGTTATCTTGAGACAATTAAAACGTTTGTAATTCCTAAGTTTTGTATTGGCACCTTTTTCACTTTAAAAAAAAAAGAGACCTTTTTTTTAATGTTCCAGTTAACATACATTTGGAATTCCTATCATTTTTGGACTAACGAACCGTCGCAATAAGAACCATATTTCATTGTCAGATTAACATACCTTATCTATTAAGACCAAAATGTTAATAATAACAAACCCTTTTTCATTTCTGAACTAACGGACATTTAGGTGTATCAGAATCTGTGCGTTTTGTAATAAAGAACCTTCAGAACAAAAAAAAATGAACCTTATTTAGTTTCAGATTAAATGTATTACAATAGCGCAAATTCCTCTCGGAAGCTGTGCGTGAAACACGGAGCGAAGACACGGTGATGTGAAGCGTTCACCCATGTAGAGACACTATAAATGCTTGCTCCACTACGTATTTTCGAAAGCGATCCGCATTTCATTATAACGGAAAACATTTCTTTTGCTTTTCTTTGTCAGTGGCGCTCAGAAAATACTTTGTTATAATAGAAATTTCGCTATAACCGTGTTTGTTATGAGCGAAATTTTGTACCATAGACTTTAGTGGTGATAATTTTGGGACCAGAAGTTTTACTTTGTTATAACCAAATGTCATTATAACTATGTTCATTGTAACGGGGGTGCACTGTAGATCGATCTTCTGGTCAAGTAATAATCTGGGCTGTGTGAGGCAGAGATTCTTCAGTCACTTGCTCTCAGCAGGAGATCTCCCACTTTGAGGCTATTTTTGCACAGTCTCCTCCTTGACTTTGCTCTTGCTCTTCAGCTCTGTGACTCCCGCTTAGAATAGTTTCTCCTGCTTGAAATTTAGTCTACTCCAAACCAACTACTTCTTTGAAATAATAGCACTTAATTCAAACAACAACAAGAGTCCCTAAAAGCACTGATGATGCAGGGTCCATTGGCTTGGGTAATCTGCATTCAGGAACTGCAGGCAAGCAATTAGCATCCATTATATACCCTTTATAGTATTGTCATTAATGCTTGAAAAAGGGATGTCATCTGCAGCTACAGAACTTCCAGGGCCCTTGGGCAGGCTCTGGACATCAGCTGCAAGTGTCAGTGGTCACACAGTTTGTGGATTGTCATAGATTAGAAACTTTTCTTGGCTGTTTTGGGGAGTGACCACCATAATGCAGCAAATTGTTTTCAACCAGTAGCAATGTGAAAAATGTCAATAATTGATTCTTTGTGTGCCATGTTGTAAACCCTGTGTGTGCCACATAATTCAGAGGCCACAACACATGAGGGCTGTTTGAAAACATTCTTATTTCAGAGCCATGCAACTTTTTATTGAGTTTTTATACCAGAAATGCAGTGCAGCAAAGTTGAAAAGAAAATTGCAAGCTTTAATGCAATGTATGTTTCATTAAAAGCTATAGCTGTACAACACTTTTAATGTACCATGGCATATCGTGATTCATTGATTGGTTTGTGTGCGGTTTTGAGCTAGAGTGAAATATACGAAGTTGGCAAGCTGTGAACTGAGTCGGGTGTGCGAATGTGACTCACAAAGAGCTCATCAATTTTGCCTTGATCCGATGAATGTTGCACTGCTGACCATATCCTTGTAGGATGGCTACGAGGAACGAGAGTACCTTCCCTCTGTTTGGGTGTCGACCTCCAAAGACCTCATTGATGCAGATGAGACGGGGATGAAGAAACTTCGAGAAACTCGACGCGAGATGTTCTTCAAGCTTTTCAGGTACATCCAAGGAGCTAATGATGCAGGTAAGGATGCTACCGTCTCACAAGATTAAAGCACCCCTCAATTGCTTAAAATTATTCTATTATTATTGTGAACCCAACCACTTGTAAGTATTCAAGGATGGTTACTGAAAATTTAAACAAACAGCATGATGAGTAGTTCATGACAGGATGAATACTTCTTATCAAAATTTTTAATTGAAAAAAAAAATGGTAAGTACTTATATTGATTTTGGCTAGTTGATTGTTTCAAAAAATTCAATTTTTTTTTTCATGTCAGTTGACAAAATTTTTCATGTCAGTTGACATTGGTTTCTTTGACTTTGTGTACGTATTTTTTGAGGGTCCCATACCCTACAAGCTTTGCTTTTTAAGTGGGTCCCTCCATTTCCATTCTAATCTTTGTATTAGGTATATACCTTAGAAACGAAATTCTGTTGTTACTTATGACCACTTGTACGTTTTCTTTAAAATTGTTATAAATTTGTTTTGTAAATGTATTGTATATATTTTTTTCTGTTTATTCAATGGAAATGGAAATAAAATTGAATTGAATTGAAATTGAATTGAAATTTTTGTTTTGTATCAATTTATCATGCCTTTGTTATGGCAAAGTTTGGCAATTTGTATAATTGTTTTGTTCATGATTTCGAGAAAATTATATAATTAGATATGTTTCATTTTGATTTAGGAAGATGAAAATACAGGTACTTTGATCTAAGTCCTTGAGGTACATTGCTTTCAGGGCACTAGATATGGAACTAGACTATAATCCTGACCCTAATTAAGGGCTGCTGAAATAGTCTAACCAAAGGAATACATGCAAAGCCAAGCCATCTTTAACCACCATAGGGTAAATTTAACAACAATGTCAACAAAGTGAAATTTGAACAATAGCCTAGGTGAAGCAGAATATTATACAAAATATTTTAATCAGGTACAGTGTAGATAAACTTGTCTGGGAAAGTTGATTTCATTACCTATATCATGATAACAGGGTGATAACAGGACTCAATTGAAGGTATGGATTTT
Organism: Diadema antillarum; assembly: GCF_040938485.1. Classification (NCBI taxonomy): domain Eukaryota; kingdom Metazoa; phylum Echinodermata; class Echinoidea; order Diadematoida; family Diadematidae; genus Diadema; species Diadema antillarum. The sequence goes on along the minus strand of NW_027271040.1, from coordinate 2,133,958 downwards.
CAAGCTACATTGTATTAAAGTCAAACGAAACAAACTGATGAATACATGCCTCTTATCCAGACAAAAGTACAACTGTTACAGATGTAAAGGACAAGTTCACCTTCATGTACATGAGGACTGAGTGAATGCAGCAATATAGTAGAAGACATCAGCAAGTTTGAGGAAAATTAGACAATCCATTCGAAAATGATGAATAGAGTTTTGGTGCTGCCATCATTGAATGAGAAGACTACTACACTTTGTAATGTCACATATAGTTGATGTGTAAACTAAAGAATGCAAAGTGAAACTGACCAGAAATTTATGCAATTCATAGGTGAAAAATTGAGCAAAGAAAACATCCCTTTACCTTTGCTCAATTTCTCTTTTGAAATATAAAGAAAATACAAAGAAAATTCAATTTTCACTTTTCTTGCATAGTAAATGAGCACTTGACTAGCCTCTTTCAGAAGGCAGGGGAAATATTATTGCCCTTACAAAACATCAGTAACAAGTGGAGGGAATGTGTGCTTGAATAAAAAGATTGTAGAGTTCTCTTTATACATGTATTTCCTGTCAACTTTCTATGCATGTGACAGACTGTAGTTGTCTTCTCATTCAGCTATGGCAGCAGGGAAATTAGAAAAATGCATAACGATTGAATGAATTGTCTAATTTCCTCTAACTTTCACTCTTGCGTTCTACTGTATTGCTGCATTCACAAAATCCACATGTGAGTGAAGGTGGACTTTTCCTGTAAAAACATATAGACGTCCCAATTTCAAATGCATTCAGTGTGATGATTTACATTCAATTGTGTGTGAACATCTGCCTCAGAGCAAAAGATCGAGATGACTGCTCCGGTCGCCAGGGAGATCATCCCTGGTCAAGGGCCAGCCTGTGAGACCAAGTACACCATGTCCTTCTACATGCAGCGAGAGTTTAGTGAGAACCCTCCCAACCCCACAGAGTCTGATGTCTTCATCAAGAGACTTCCAGCCATGACAGTCTTTGTAAAGTGAGTCTCAGGAGCCGTCTCATCAGTAGGGATCGGGCTCTTCCCAAAATCATATAAATGTACTGTAGACCTAATTTAGGAGAATCATACATTATGGCGTAGGCATACCAGTTGCCATTGCGACATTTCTAGTCTTTTGATATATCCAAATTTCATTATATAATAGCTGAACAGTAAAATATACGGAAATACAAGTGTATATAGGTGATAAGTTGGGGATCTGATATCTTACTTCTTTGTTTCTTTGTAAAAGAATTTCATTATAAACAGAAGAGCACTGTACTGTGAAGTAGGTGTAGTCAAAACAAGAAATAGAGGAGAGAAAAAAGGAAAAACTTGTAGTACTTTGATATTATGGTTAGTTCCCATCTTAAAAGATTCTCTTTTTATAGTGAATATGGCCCTCTATCCCATTGGTTGGTACAAAGAAGTGACTAACAGAATTTTGTTTTTGCATAACTACCATTGAAGACGGTATTGAAGCAGAGCGGTGAAATATGGACTGCACTCATTTCTTATTTTCATCAGTAGAGAAAGAAAACTTTGCAGTACTGATAGTAAGCAAATAATCAACGTTGGTGAGGGTGATGGGACAAACTATCACTTCCGAGGCGATCTGGATGTAGCTATCTTTCCGAAGCGCAGCTGAGGAAAGATAGCGTACACATTCAGATCGCCGAGGAAGTGATAGTTTGTCTCATTGCCTGAAACTAAAAGTTGATTATTTGCTTTATATTCCACATCTAGGGTCCTAGAAATTCCATCTTATTCCACATCTGAAACCGTTTCAGCTGTCTTTAGGTATCCTTAGGGCTTAGGCTACGTGTGCGCGTAAATGACAGAACAATGAATTTGCTGCGCGCACCGCGCGGCACTGAAGTGAAAGTGCGTTGCACTGTGTACTATCAAGTGACCTAGTTAAATGATAGTCCACAGTGCAACGCACTTTTATTTCGCGCGTACTCATCTCGCATTAAGACTGTATGGACTGCCAGAGATCAGCAAAACAAACAGCTGTCTTTGTAGATGACAAAACAATGAATTTGCTGTGCGCACTGCGCGACACTGAAGGGGAAGTGCGTTGCACTGTGTACTATCAAGTGACCTAGTTCTTCTCAGGTGATGTGATGGGCAAAACTACGCTTTATCACGTGATCAGCTAGATTCTTAGTATGTGGAATATAACAGCATCCATCAGCAAACAATACTTATTCCAATGGAGCTGTATAAATATAGATGTTGATCAGCAGCCACTGGTCCTGAGCGTCTTGCTTATGTAAATGCTCATAATTGTAAAACGTTTTATGGAAGAGGCAGTATTTTTTCCCCCATGGGAAACATGAGAATGAGATTGCTGTAATTTGCCAGATGGAGACTACATAATATAGTAGAACCTTTTTGCAACAAGGACCTAAAAAAACCATGACAAATACTAAATATGCTGCATGTGTATATATTTTAGCAAGTCTAATTTTTGCGACTCTGGACTTTATGCAAGTGGTTTAATTTGTACAGGACTGAATGGAGAAATGTATGCTTGTATACCGCATACATACTGGGATCAGAATTCATGTTTTTTTGTGTTTTTTAATTTGCAAATAGCACCTGACTTGCAAAATTTGTGTAAGATAAAAAGTCCCCAAGTATTTGGTGTACATACAGACTGGTCAGTAACTTCTCTTTGTAGGTTTTAGCTCTCAATCACGTCACAGAAACGAAGAAGTATTAGGTGGGACCTGCAAAAGCTCCTGGTTGTAAGAATTTGTTGTGATAGTTGACTTCATTATGCAACAAGGTTTCACTGTATTAAAGCTGTGCTCCAGCTTAAAAATATGCATTTCTTATTTCTCCCTGTAAAGAACTTTTGGTGGCAACGCCAGTGAAGAAAATTATCTTGAGGAGATGAAAAAGTTCATTCCCGTCCTGGAGCGAGACGGACACCAGCTTCGCGATGACATCTTCTACTTCGCTGGCTACGACAGCCCCTTTAAGTTGTTCAACAGAACGAACGAGGTGTGGGTGGTAAAGAAGACAGGAGGGGACACTGCTGGAGGTGGGACTGGTTCCGGGAAAGGAGAAGGTGCCACGTCTGCTCCTGTTCAGGAAAAAGAGTGATATGCCACACCCTGAAAGGGGAACTTCACTCTGTGTTCAAATTTGCTCTGGTTGATAGAGTGAAAGCAACCATACAGGAAGATCCACAAACATCCGACATAGAAATCAGAAGGTGGTGGAATTTTCAATTTGCAAGTGTTTCTTTGATCTGAAATTATAGTAGTTTCAAGGAACACTGTTGCGAAAGAAATGAAAACAGGAATGAAGTAACGGATATCACAAGTATAGATCAATGACAGATTTGTGCAGTGATTATTACATAGTGACTAACTGGAATTCCATAATTTTCAACTTTGATATTGACTCTGTCAAGTGGTCGATTTGAACATGAAAGGGACTTAAAGTGAAAACAAAGTTCTGGTAAGGGTTTGAAAACCCGTCTGGCATCATTTCATATTTGCTTGCAATATATCGAAAGAGTCTACAAAGAAACGTACCTGGCTGACACAGTTTGCCGGAATGATGAGTCGTTTTGGAGTATTTTGAGAAAAATAATAAAAGTAGGAAGACCGACTTTTATTTCAGAAGGCTCCAGACTAGCTCGGTCTCAGGGAAAACTCGACCCTATATCAGACAATTTACACACAGTTCGTGATCGCCATGTTCATTAGTACTCTATAATACTACGGGTACCAAACGAGGCCTTACTGAGCAGACAGGAAATTGCGTGCTAATCCTGTACAAAACAAATGGACAGCGCGCAATCCTCACATCACCTCAGTTGCTGAGACGCGCGGTCTTTGAAGTTTTGTTGTTGTTTATCAAGCGTCTTTGATTGTTTTTAGAGTTGCTTGAGAGGCGCACACTAATTTTGCATGCGCGCCAAAGAGGTTTTTGATGCGCGCGTTGTAACAACTCGGACCATTACTGCGAGTAGCCAGAACGCTACAATGTAGTCTATACAGGCCGCTCTCATATGCATAGTACAACACTGTACAATCCAGAGGAACAACCAATACAACTCATCCCGCCGTCAAGCAAAGCGAGGCCGAGTTATCCCCGAGTCCGAGTCTAGCCTGACCCCGTTCGGGTAAGTTCTGAGACTGAACGTTTTTGGTTAATATTTCCCATTTTCGTCGTTACCCATCGAATATCTTGTTATTACAGCGTTATTCCGCACATTTCCTAGGCATACATTCACATTTTGACATTTGACAACTTTTGCAGGCGTACCAGAACTTTGTTTGGGCTTTAACATTGGATGGTAGTCCCATGCACAACATACATCTTGATTACATGCAAAAGAATTGGCAGTTTCTTTTTCAAGGATCACTGCAGGTGTGCTTGCCAACTTCCACCAAACTTGTTTGTAGTCATGACATGGGGCATAGTGTAGTTATTTATGTGAAAATGCCTCTGCTACATCATAATCCTGGTCTGCGCAGCTGCCAGGCATTTTCTAAGTACGGTACTCTTATAATTAAAGTACCAAGGCACTGATAATGAAAAACGCCACTGTACATGAGATTAATTTTATGCACTATTGGGCAAAAGAATGATCATCCATTCTCAATCAATTTGCAAATTTCAGCTGTTTCTCTGTACCTTCATATATGCCTTTGCTATGAGTGTGCTAGGGAAGGGGACATGACTACAATGTATAACCAAGGCAAATGCATTCTCTTTGAACAGACTGTAGTATCAAACGGAGTGAAGAATACACAGCAGGCTGTGTACAAGGAAAAAAAATAATGAATAAAAAATATGTGCATGTTTACTGTATAACTTCATTTTGAATGAAGCTTATGTTTCAGGTGTTGGCTTGCAGTTTGGATGATGGAAGTCAATCACCTGATGGTTTCCAATTTTTCAGGGTAGTCTCTTCTTTTTTAGCTCAATACTTTCCTGGTGGTGGATTTTCAGGGTATTTTTGATATTTATATGTAAATATATGAATGATATGAAAATGTATGAAAGTATACCCATAAATGGTAAAATGACATATCAGTCGTAGATTATGAAACTTTCAGTCTGCATTCAGGGTTACTTTCCCTGTTTTCCTCATTCGCCAAGGTGTACAGAGTCAATCACCTGCAGACAAACTTGATCGACTTGTATGAATTGCACTTGCATAATTATGATATTTAGTCTGTTGTGGCTCGATCAGTGTGTGAGAGTATAAGACCAAGGATTCTAAATCACAAGGTCATTAGTTCAAGCCCTCTGGCAGCAATGGCGTTCATGAATAAGGAACTCCAGCTGCCCCCATTGCTTAATCTTTTGTGACATACAGACATCTGTCCCATAGCAGCTTGTCCATGGTCGCTTTAGTGCTTCCTTTGTGGCAATGTAAAATTAATCCAATCACACATACAGTCATCGGTAGTGCTGCTTTAGTGAGTTTTGATGTGAACAATATCTTATGCTTTGCAAAATAAGTTCATAAGGATGGTTGATAAATACAAGTGAAGAGTTCTCTAAACACATCCAAAAGTTGTATTTACCTGTGACAGTTTCGACGACGGGCTGCCATCTTTCTCAAACGATGGCCATATCATCAGTTGCCAATTAGCCATCGTTTGAAAAAGATGACAGCCTGTCGTCGAAACTGTCACAGGTAAATACAACTTTTGGATGTGTTTAGGGAACTCTTTACCAATATCTTATGCTTGCCTATGCCATTAGGATATTATGAGATTATACACCTGTTCTATTTTTTTTTTCTCATATCACATACGGTATGTACTATTTTTTATTTTTGTTGCCCCATATTTTTGCTAAACATTAGGTTATGGCACTTACATATTTTGGCTGATTTGTGCATCAAAAGATTTGTGCTTGTAAGAAATGTGGTACAGGTATATATACCATTATTTAATACATCTCTCTAAATGCTCGCGTACAAATAATGTGGAATGGTTCTAATGTTGCCCAAGAGAGTTTCACTGCCAGAGCAAGATTTGATATGCTTTATGTTATACATGCACCAGGGGCGGATCCAGGAATTCCGTAAAGGGGAGGCGCCTTTACAAAATTAAAGGGGGGCGCATCCACCCCCCATTTTTTTAGGTGATCCGAGTATCCTCTCGGATCACCTATTGTATCTGTACGGATTCTTTCTTCTTCTTCTTCTTCTTCTTCTTCTTTCTTTATTTCTCCCCAAAAGTTGTGCAGAGGTTAGCTCAGAAAGTACTATGCCTATCAAGTTCAAACTTATACCATGTATGTATCGTGTCCCAAAGACGGCAATCGAACTAAAATCAAAGTGATCAGTCGACCGTGACGTCACTATGACGTCATTATATGAAAACACATTCTCAATCATATCTCATTAATGGAATGAAGTTTTTCAGTGAAATTTACGTCACATATATTTCAAGTTATGCGCATTCTACTCCTATTCTCAAAATTCACATTTTCTCTTGGTATGTGCGCGTACGCGCGCGTTGAAATATTTGTATGCTCAAATCGAGCTCAAATTTTTTTTGCACACGTTTCAGACCATTTGGAGCATTTTTTGAAAAATTGAAAAAATCGGACGGACGCGTACGCGCGCGCGCATATGCGCACGCACAGCTCATATGCAATAGAAATTTTCAGTTTTTTCACACGGATCGGATGTCCACAATGTCAAGGAATATTTCTATCAAGTTTCAAGTCGATCCGACTCAATATGACATCATACGGGCCCGTCAAATTCAAAATTCCGCGCGTGCGTCAATGGGGATACACTGTGCAACTATGCCAAAAAACCGCCAATTTTAAATCGGATTTTACTCGTCAGGATGGACGATGACCCCCCATTTTCTTGACATATTCTAAAAGCTGATGAGTTGTACATGTCATTTCATGGGTTGGCGATACTGAAAAAATGATTAAAAGATATCAAATTTCTTAATAAAGTAAAAAAAGTAAATTTTCAAAATGACGTCATCAAATTTCAAGTTTACTCGAGCGTATCTCACTAATCCTTTGCCAATTTTCACCCAAATTTCAATATGTTGTAGCTTATGAAATGTTCTTTCATAAATCTAATTAAACAATTTTGATTTGATGACGACATCACCTCGAAAAAATGGATTGAAGGTAACCTTGTCAAATTTGACCAGTTTACGTGTAATCTCTATGGGAGTGCAATTTTTATGGAAATGAAAATTGACATGACTATCTTTATCGAGCACTAGCTCACTTATGCTTCGGTGAATTTCTCTAAGATTTTAATATGTTGTAGCTGAGATGTAGGGCTATCGTAAGTGTGCCCTTCGTTTTTTCATACATTGTCGGGATCACGTGAAAAAACTCGGTTGAAATTAAAGTTTATCTTCGATGTATTGAAATATTTCTTTCTTTTTGCAACTTTCTTTGCAATAACTCAAGAAAAACAGCCCCTATCACCTTCATATTTTGCACATGTTTAGTTCATGTCACGAAAATTATTTCATAAAATTACAACTACTTGATCAGACGCCATCTTGGGTATGTAAATTAGGGTCAAAGGTCATAGATGTTTCATCCTGTATCTTGGTGAATACACGTCCTATCTTTCCCATATTTTGCACACGTAAAGACCATGTTACAGGGATCATTTCATAAAATAACCACTTTTTGCTCAGATGCCATCTTGTCTGTGCAAAGTGGGGTCAAAGGTCATATGTACTTCTTTTTCTATCTTTGCTATGACGTGTTATCTCTATGGGAGGGAATTTTTTAGATGTGAAAATTGACATGACTCTCTTTATCGAGCACTATCTTACTTATGCTTCGGTGAATTTCTCTCAGATTTTAATATGTTGTAGCTGAGACTTTGCAGTATCAGGACTCGAATCATTGATTAAAAAAAAGATCGGATCACCTTAATTTGTCAGTGATGACAAATTACAATCTCTAGTTTTCAATTTCTTTTGTTTTCACAAAAAATAAAGAGGTGGTATGCACACGGTGCACCCCCTCTGGATCTGCTACTGTGTATAATGTACATTGTCTTTTGCACATTATGTGTCAGCCATGCCCGTTGTGACATATTGCTGTAGTTCTTCTGTCATTAACGTGTGAAACAACTCAGTGCTACATTCTTGCACCCCCTCGACTCTTGTCTCATTCAAATGCAATAATGTGTAATATTATTTCTGAGGGATTCTCTGACCCTAAACTTTATTTTTCTTCTTTTTTTTTTACAGTACAACAATTTACCAGTACACAGTGTATCATTTTATTCATTAATACTGTGATGGGCCATGTACCATTCTTGTATTATGTCCTTAAAACTTCCTCACTTTGCCCAAAGTACACAAACCCTTACACTTCTCACAAACTGCACAGGGTACATTATTTCATTATTGCTCTAACATACTGCCAAATAGGCTCAATACACTGTTTTGTACTTTGTATTCAAATTTTACAAAAGTTGTTCTAAACAACCACACAGCTTGCCAAAGGCTTGCTTTCCCTAGAAACAACTAAGTGCATTCCTGCATTAGAAACTTGTATTGGAATGAGCAGGTGAATGAAATGTTTTTTTTATTCAGGTGTATGAAAAGAAAAAGCCATGAATTGTAATACATTACAGGAACGCTCTATTTTGCAGTAGTACACATCCGGGCTGGAGGGAGTGCATTGACCTATGGGAGATTTGGCTTCTGCACAAGTTGGATTATGTGTTTGTTGTTGCCATGCTGCTACTCAGAAATCCCAACCGTCAAGCTTGTATTCTACATTTGTGTTTGGTCTTTCTTTGATAAGGTCTGTTATCTGGTACAGATACTGTAGGCCTAAATACAATTCATTGCTTTTACAGGTCATCCCTTTGTTAAAAACATTCATATGATGGTATGTAAACTACAACATTATTGATACATGTAGTTTGTAATCGTGGTATTTGCCGAGAACTAAGAGGAGCAATTTGTGAATCATAGAGCAACTGTTTTATGCACCATTAAATTATGTTGTCAACATTTATACAGCTGTCTGGTTGCATTTACACTGTACATTTTTGATGTACTTGTAGCTGCTTTGATTTTTAGTGTGTGAGTACATGTATACCAGGGCTCGACACTAGCGGTAGCCCAGTGGCCCGGGGCCACCAAAAATGAAAGTCGGGCCACCAAATTTCAAAAAAGTTAAAATTTGGTGGCCTGCCTTGGGCCACCAAATTTTTTTGAAAAGTAGGGGCCTATGTCAATAAATTCGTAACTTTTTGTGCCGGAAATGCATAAATGCATGCAGTGAGTGTGTGACTCATTTAAAAAAAAAAGGACTTTCAATGTTTTTTATTGGGTTTTTTTCGGGCCACCAAATTTTTCTCTTGGGCCACCAAAAATTTGAAATTGATGATTTTGGTGGCCCCATCAGGCCACCAAAAAAAAAAAATTAGTGCGGAGCCCTGTGTATACTCTCAAGAGGTCCTGCACAGTACAGGGAAAAGAAGTAAAACTTTTTTGCCCCCTGCCTTCATCTCATAGTCATTGATGGTACGCAACATAACGTGACGTGCACAATTTTGTTATGACTGTGTGAAGCATGATACAAGTACATTGTATAACGTATGGCTAAAACAAGCAGATTGTGGAATAAGGTTGGCACTTTTTAGAATGTACTGGCTAACGACTATCGAAGTTGAAACATTGCCATGGTTCCTTATGAAGTGAAAGATGAAAGCTTCTGTGGGGCCACGTAAGTTGACTAGTCTTGAATGGGTTACAGCTCACAATGTTGTAGTCCATGCTCTGATACGAATAGAAATCTAGTGGTTGCCACATGATAACTGGTTAAATGTAAGTATTTATGTCTGTGATGTACATATGTAATGGAAATACAAACTTCATGTACTTCAAACAAGCCAAAGTGTTGCTGCCAGCTGTTGATACAAGTACAGTGTACATTGTAATAATAAAACAATTACAGGGTATATCAACACTGGGCATTCATGTCTTGCTGCATATTTGGATGTCATTAGAATTTTTCAGAAATATTTCATTTATCATGCACAGCTAAAAGAAGAAAAAAATAGTGGGCAACTAGTTTGATAAAAGCTTTGATCATGTTATTGCGCACCAGTAACAAAAGAGTTTGTGCAAAATATGTGGCATTCGCATATCAAGCATTTTGCATACAGTGGACTCCCATTATAATGAAGTTCTAGGGACCGGCTGTTCTCTTCGGTTTCATCAAAGTTTTGTTATAACCAAACCAATAAACAGTAAAAATGCATAGAGTGGATAATGTTGCTGCCTGAATTTTTACTTCGTTGTAACCGAAATTTTGTTCTAACCATGTTCCTTATAATGGGACTGCACTGTACTAAGCAAGATATGGTTATCTGTAGACATGCATCTAGAGATAAGAAGTTGCCCTAATGTCTCACTTTCTCTCTCTGGAATTTGAATTTAAGATGTTATTTAAACATTAGTATGTATATCAAATATCAAAATTTTCAAGTGGGCTCTAGATGTCTGATTTGGTTGCGAGTAGGCCCTAATGATAATGATATGGACTGGCTACTTTCAGGGGATATATTAATTGACATTACTAGAATCGTATTGTGCTCAATCTTTCACTTGGGCAATGCAATTCTAGTTCAGGCAATGAATGTTGTATCCCCCTCAAGGGCAGTCCATATCATATCATAGTTCTGTGCACAACATAAGTTGATGTTCTGTACCCCATAAGAATTATGGGAGTAAAGCCACCCATTGTGATTTTCTTGTTCCTCACACAACACAAGATTTCCCTATGTAAGAATGCATGTGAACACACACAGACAGCACACACAGAATGGAGAATTCTGTCTTCTGCTAGGTAGGGACACTATGAATTCACCATTTACATTATATATTTTCCAGAACATGACTCTTTAGTAGGTACCTACAACATACAGAAATTGTTGGTTTCAAGGCAAAAAGGCATTCACAAGGTACATGTACCATACATGTATCATGGATATGAATCCCATTTCCCTCCAACACTAGCAAAGCAAGCACGCCTGCATGCAGTCAGGTTAACACAGAACACTTCCTATCTACATCACAACGTACATTCTTTTAAAGGGGAAATCCAGTCCAAATATAAGTCAGTCCGATAAGAAAGAGTACATGTAAAATATTACGTGTTCAACGGTATAAATTTGATTGAAATCGGATGGAAAATAGATATGACATTTCAAAGTTTTGCTATTTTGGGGGGGGGGGGGGTAACAGTTCTTGAGCAGTCAATATGAATATGCATATGGAAAAGTGAGCATGTCATTCCCTCACAACTTAACATATAGTTTGTACATAAAATTTTTGAAATTTCCAGATTTTAATTCAAATGCAATTATACTGAGGCTCATTTCCTCATATATCTTACTGATCACTATTCTGAAGTTATTTAACCAGGAATAACATCATGTTTCAGACTTCAATGACAGAAACATTGAATTTTCGTCATTTTTTTTTTTGTACACGATCAATGGAAAATTGTAAGGGTATGACATGTTTAGCTCACCCATTTACATTTTCATACCCACTGTACAAGAACTGTTTTGGAGAAATTATCAAAACTTAAAAATTTCATAACTTCCTTATTTTTCATCCAATTTCAGTCAAATCTTTTACCGCTTAACTTGCAAAATGTTACTCTTTTTTATCAGACTAACTTATACTTGGACTGAATTTCCTCTTTACAAGGCTTTACCTGCAGATATATGGCCCAAATTCACGTAGTTGGTTTCAAATTCAAATTGTGGCTTAAATTTCGATCATGGACTGAAATAAGCACGAAACAGCCATATATTTAACACGCACATATCAGCGCGCGTTTCTTACTGGACGTTTGTTGGCCTCCGCAATCTGTCAATCATATTTATGCAGAAGAAATTTTTTATTTTCCGTAAACCATGGTCTAAATCTAAACCATCTTCTTCAGTTCAGGCCATTGTGTTTGATGTTGTGAGACTTGTGCATCTTTCATGAAAAAGGAAGACTTAAATCAATTCTGTCTTAAATGCCTATCACATTTATTACACACCATGTCAAAATACATAGTTCTTCAGCTTCAAAATGAGTTTCACAAGATGCAAGCAACAGATAAGGGGGTTACTTTTTTGATGAATTCATGTTAACCAGTATTTCTGTCAGTAATCACCAACACACAAATGATTACTAGGCGTGATTTCAAGTTCGGTGCAGCTGCTAGTGTTAACACTTTCTCCCAAACAGCTGCTTTAAATCAAGCTCCAACGCCAAAGGTCAGATGACACAGATTAATGCAATGGATACCGATAACAATCACCAATCCCCAACACCTAGTGTTAAACACTTAGTGTTATCTTCACACCACCACGAAGTCCATAGATGTGCTGGAATTGTGCAATGAAAACAAGGTGTTTCAAGAGATGGTGCATGGTTCAAATAAAATATTAAATAATGCCTCTGGCACCCTTAGGGCAGAGACATAAAGATATAGTCATGACTGCTAAGCATAATGAGGAAGATTAATTAAAATGGCACAAAGTCCATCCCTTCTCCAGAATACAACAATCTCTTTTTTGCTCCCAGGCTTAGATTTATGTAGCCGTTTCTAGAGTGTTTGTCTTATACATTCCGCGGGCGACCACTGCACTCACCTAGACTATCGAAAACATCTGCATGTACAACATACGTTCACCATGGATGTGACTCACAGGAATGTGGGTCTTGCACATAATGCCAGAAATACCAGCACCGAACTTGAGATGACAAACATGATCATCCCTACGGGCTAGTGTTAAGCCAATGAGGAGAAAGCATGTAAATTGCTAACATTTAAAATGTTGAAACTTTTAACACCAGCTATGGAAACATGTAATGATTTTAAGGCCAATCTGTCAACATTGACTAATTTCAAGTTCGGTTTTGATACTGTGCTAATGCTGAGATAGCACTAACACTAGCACTACCATAAAACCTGAAATAACCCAATAATAACATTAAGATCCAATGCATTTACAATACCCTCATAAACTGCATGCAGCATTACTAGACAAATGGTTGAGTGGTCATGGTGTCTTCAGCACAAGTTTTGTTGGTTTGCAGACAAAAAGGCAGTTAAACTGTGCTATGACTTTTCTCTCTCTCTTAATCATTATCTGCTATTCCACAGGGTGCAGCCCATACCATTCTACAAGGACATTAAAGCCTCAACTTGGTTCCTGTTAACGTGGAGAAGTTATTTGTGCCAGATCAATCAATACTCGGATGGCTGATCTGACAAGTGTTTCTATGGGCTTTACTGTTGATGTCAATGTTATCAAAGAATATTTCCAATTGAGAATAAGACATTTTTGTAAAGATATTCAAGAACCATTCTCAAACCAAAAGAAAGGACAGAGAATACAAATAACACGAAGAACAAGGCAACAGAGAAAAACAAAACAGGAAAGAAAAGGAGGAGTAAAAACGGAAAGAAGATGAAGAAAAAGAAGGAAACTGAAAAGTAGAGTAGAACACTCTTCAAAGATTTCTTCTTCCTAGTCCATGGCAACTTGATTCCTCGAGTTAAAGCCAATAGGACAGGATCTTCTCCCATATGGCAAAGTGTTTCGTTACAATAAAGCTAAGACTATCCACTTCAGGACAAATTCACAAAGCTCCTCTGGCTTTCATAGCATTACAGTCCTGTGACTCATTAAGATAAGTGTTCTTTTGACTTCAGAGCGTCGCTAACATCATGGCCAAGAAAATTTCTTTCACTCTCTGCAAGAGAATTGTGGAATTGACACTGCATTGCTAGAACCTTGGAAAAGCATTCCGGTAGTCCTTGGCTCTCAGTGGCTCATGAAGAATAGTTCATTTGACTCTGCTTAAACCCGGTAGAAGCCTCCTTATTTGCTCCTCAGGGTGGGGGCAGAGGCTGGTTGCTGGCCGACTCGGTGGGCAGCTGCCCCGCCCTGTCCCCAGGCTGCTGGTAGTAGGAAATGCCAACTGGATGGGCAATACCCTCCGACGCTGTGAATGGTGGAAAGTGGCCCCCGGCGGCCGCTGCAGGGCCGGCCTGCTCCTGAGCCTGAGCTACCTGGGCTGCCTGGAGTTGCAGCCACTCTTGTTGCTCGATAGCAGCTTGCTCTTGCCTCGCCTAAGAATAATAACACAAAAACCATTGCATACATCAGGCTGCCCTCTATTGTTGACCCACCCACAACCCATGCAGAATAATCTGTACAAAGTGCCAAGCAATGCCTTTCACCCTAGACATCAGCACCATACTTCCAAACAAAATTCATAACCCAACCCCCGACTCTTTATCAGCCTTTTCCTTGCCTTCCGATATCATCCTCAATGTATTTCAGGCAATATCTTGTTGATGTTTTATTTCAGAGGCACCATAAATATTTTGCACATTTAGATAATCAGCTGTGAATGACAAGCTCCACTTTTTTGTATATCCAAAGCTCCATGATTTCTCAAGGTTATTCCTTTCACGGTACTAATCAACCAACCAACTCCTTAACCTCTTAAGGATGAGTCGCGTGTATACTTGGGCAGGGGTCTACGGGAAATGCATGTTGTAGCAAAATCAGTCCATCCCCAATGGGTTAATATCATTAAATATCAAGTTATTCTGTTTATGCATTTACTGATAACCTCTGGAGAAATATTTGCATCATTAAAAGAATATTGTAATCTGAGAGGGTAAAAAAGTGACAAATTAAAGAGACATTCATGCTTGCTCACCTGTCGTCTAAGTTGAAAATATGTTTGATCTGTGAAATATTGTCAGTATAATTTTACCCAAGACATATGAATGCTTTTAAGGAGAGTTACATCACTGTGAATCATGCTTGTTTTGTGAGAGCTCCAAAAAAGGCATGCTCAAAATAAGTCCAATTCACAAGATGAATCATTGAAGATCATCTGCACATTTTGTGTTTCAATGGAATTAAATGAAGTGAAGTGAACTGAATTGAATTGAATGGAAAGGAATTGAATTGAATTGAACTGAATTGCATAGCATTGAATTGAACTGAATTGAACTGAATTGAGAAGTGAATTGAATTAAAATGAATCTAATTGCATTGCATTGGAGTGAATACAACTAAACAAAGTTAACCTAGTCCTTGTGAAGTACAGCTTATGGGTAAAGTTTGTATTTACAAAGGATTGGTGAGAAGTTGTGTCGACAGTAAAATGTAGTAGTCATCACTTACTTTCTCAAAGAGCTCCTGCTGTTGGCGTAGCAGCTCCTCCTCTGGTATTCCTAGGTTCTCCAGCCGCGTGCTTGCTCTTCTCTTTTTGGCAGCCACTGTCTTGCACTCCTCAAGTACAGACTTGCATTCATGGAGATAGTCGCCAAAACCAAGGCTATCCAAAGCTGTGGTAAAAATCATAGATAGATATATAGATAGATAGATAGATAGTTAGATAGATAGATAGATAGATAGATAGATAGATAGATTGATTGATTGATTGATTGATAGATTGATAGATAGATAGATAGATAGATAGATAGATAGATAGATAGACAGACAGATAGAAAGAGAGAGATAAAAAAATACAAAGACAAATGTGTCAGAATCAAAACAAGTGATTTGGCAGGCAGGGTGCTAACCCAGTGAAATGACCACCCACTTTAGTACCTACATATGTATCCACACACAAAAAAAAACGTGTTTATCTTCAAGCATGAAGCTTGCACTGAATGGAAGAAGAAAAGGAAAATCCTGTTATTCTGAATGTGGCCTCCATATGATTTTAAATTTCTTGGTCTGAGCGATTCACAACAATTATGACAAGACAGCAATCTAATTAAATTCAGTTGAATTAGGATATCAGTTACAGTGCTGTGTTTATTGAACTTTGTTCAGGAGTGCTGTCATATTTATTTCTTTGTGCACGAGACCCCAATATTAAGCTCTGCTTACTGGGGATCCTCCTGTATGGTACCTTGACTTTTTTTTCTTTTATTATGTCTCCGTTCTCCGTCACAATGATTTGCTTACTTTTCATTATACGTGCAAAATCAGCCATGAATTATTATGAACCATGTGTATATTTCTGAAAGTGATCATAGTTGATTATTTGTACCATACAGAAACAATAAAATGGAAATGAAATGGAAATGAAATGGATAGAACTTGCCTTGACTTCAGGTCAAAGGAGAGTGTACTTTTCATGAAAATGAACATTTGTTAAATTCTTTCTATATTTTCTTATTTCATTCTACAACAGTAATATCACAAATTGTTGCAGAGTTCCCATCTACTTAGGGCAACTACAGAATCAACAACAGACCTGCTAATATTGAACTGATTGACAAATTGCCCACAATGTCAAAGTTAATTAGCAGCAAATCGATCAGTGTTTAACCCGTTGAGGATGGTCTAATTTTGCTACAAAACGCATTTCCCATAAACACCTGCCCCAGTATACTTGGGACTCGTCCTCAACGGGTTAATGGAGGCTCTGATAAAAATCATGATTATACATACTTGGGCAGGATTCAACCTACGACCTCTTGATAACTGAACAAATGTCTTTACCATCCACTAGACCACAGAGCTTTCACCCGACAGCCATCGCTGGTTCTAATCCTTATAGCATGCAGCAGGCACTGCACAATTATTCATATTGATGAAATTCTTGCACTGAGTTATTCACATCGATGTGGGGCAATTAGTCGATCAGTTGCAATAAAAACAACTTAATTTCATGAACTTGTAAAACCTGTTAAACTTCATACTTTTGAGTGGACTGTTCAACCTCCCACCTCCCCCCCCCCCCAAAAAAAAAAAAACCAAACAAACAAACAAAAACAACAACAAACTCTCACTGAGCATTCCATTGATCTATCTACATCACTGAATAACATATCTACCTGGGGAAATTTCTCCATCAAGTAACTATTGTAAAACACAATATTTTCGCAGCATGACATATTTGCGAATTGGAGCCGACTGCCTTTTTCCCGGCATGAAATTTTCACGAGTTGCCCCAAACATTCAATGCGTATAGGGTAGACAAGAACTTTCAAGTGCATTTAAATTTCACAAATCTTGGCTCTCAAGAAATTTGTGAAATTAAAATACACATGAAACATTCCTCGTTTTAAAGTATACTTGGAAATTGCTGAACAAATGGCTTTGTCAAAATAACAGTAGAAAGATTGATGGTACCAGTGGCAGAATGGAAAAGTAGATGAGCAAACGTGTTTGCTCTTCTTTTACTTCGAGTCCTGAATCTTGCCTTGAAGTGCATGCTCTGGGGATATTGTCTTCTTAGCCTGTCTGTTGCAGATATCATTCGCCTCAGACGAGACCAGTTGAATGAACTCTGTGCAACAGTCGAGGATGAGCTCTCGTGCGTCGTTAGCCACCCTCACATTCGGTAGGAGCTCCTTGATCATTTTGTTCAGTGGTGCCCGGGGCACAGTCAGCTCTTCATCTGGCACTTGAGATGTCTGTGCTTCTGCCATGACTTGTTGACTGGAAGAGGGAGAAAATGCCTTTATTCTGAAAAACTCCTTCATTATGAATCATCTTTCCACAAAATATTTGGAAGTGTTACAAATGATGCAACTCAACTGTATGTCTATGTGTATCCCAAGGCCTGAATTACATGTATAACTAGGAACTAAAAGTCATCAAAATGTAGCAAGATGTACTACCGCTACATGATGTAAATTACAGTTTTTTGTTGTCACTACTGTTGATATTCAAAGAGAACTTTGGGTGTTAAAGGGGGCCTGTACTTCTGTACGTACAAAACAGGGCTGTGTCATCCAACATAGATAGATTTCTAGGTCTATATAAATTTTGTTTTAGACCTACATTTCCTGTAGGTGTCTACTCTACAAATCACATGACATAGTCAGTTCGGGAAACCCACTCACAAGGGGGGTCCCTCCTTATAAGTAACCCGTCCCCCTTATAAGTAACCCCGTCCCCCTTATAAGTAACCCCCGGGGCACCCCTTATAAGGAGTCTCCACGCTTTTTTGCAATGCAACGCGAAAATGAAAGGACTGCGGCAATTCGCTTGATTATGTCCATAAAGCTTCACAAGTTTCCTAGTTACTCACGAAATTTGAGCAAAATCGGTTTGAGGCATCATATCTAAAATCATGGATTTAAATGCGATGTCAAACGACCCATGCGAATGCTGAAATGCGAGCGATTACTGGCGTGAGTGTCGCCAGGCGCGGCGGCGCGGCAATGCTTGAGTGCAGACGTGGCGACTCCACTCAGTCGCCACGTCTGCACTCAAGCATTGCCGCGCCGCCGCGCCTGGCGACACTCACGCCAGTAATCGCTCGCATTTCAGCATTCGCATGGGTCGTTTGACATCGCATTTAAATCCATGATTTTAGATATGATGCCTCAAACCGATTTTGCTCAAATTTCGTGAGTAACTAGGAAACTTGTGAAGCTTTATGGACATAATCAAGCGAATTGCCGCAGTCCTTTCATTTTCGCGTTGCATTGCAAAAAAGCGTGGAGACTCCTTATAAGGGATGCCCCGGGGGTTACTTATAAGGGGGACGGGGTTACTTATAAGGGGGACGGGTTACTTATAAGGAGGGGCCCCCCTTGTGAGTGGGTTTCCCGAACTGTAGTGACAAAATAGTGTATCACTGCACAATATTCCACTTCCAGTGTGGAGTGGATCTAAATCTTCATATCTATCAGCCAGTAAATAATTCATTTACTAGAATCCTATTTGTACTAGACATAGACATGACGTACTGTATGTAGAACTACTACTACTACTAGTACTACTAGCTACTGGCACTTTGCATACTACTGTACAAATTACAACTCATCTTCTCATGAAATTACATAAAATTAAAAATCACAGTAAATTTATTTTGTATCGTCAGTCTCTTTAACTTCTTTCAAACAGTGTGCACTTACATCTATCATTGGTTGACAATAATAACATACAACAATATGCATTCGATAGAATTGGCCTTGGTAGACGTGGATTCTAATCAACAGCCACAGCGTCGCCAACATAGATCTTATTATATGGGACTACAGGAGGCAAATATCGGCTCCTGACCCTATCCTTGGCCTCAACTTTACCCTACGTAGCGTAGCGTTTCAATGCTCTTTTGTGGCCATTTCTCGACTCTCTAAATTCATACAAAGATTTGGCGGGGTTGCAACCCAAATAAAGATCTCGGTGAAGTATATTTACCACCTCCTATCCACCAGCAGTCATCAACGGTGTTCAACAAATACTAATAGTGGTGTTCAGCACATACACATACCGATACACCGGCGGATTACTCGTCGTACACCACCGTCGTATATTTAGCTACAATCACCGAACTACTGTAAAACGAGGAATTTTCGCGTGCATTTTAATTTCGCGAATTTCGCGAGCGCCAAAATTCGCGAAATTAAAATGCATGTGAAAGTTTTGTCTACACTACATGCATTGAACGCCAGTGGCAATTCGCGAAAATTTCATGCCACGGAAAAGGCTGTCGGCTCCAATTCGCGAAAATTTCATGCCGCGAATATATCATGTTTTACAGTAGTTCGGTGGCTACAACACGTGAACAGTCGGTGTACGCCACGCACTTTGCACAGACATACTCCCCTGTGCTAGCGCCTGTGCATAGAAATCAGTGACGTCCGCGTACCTAGCTCACTGGTGTAGCTGTATCCTACGTGTAATACGCGGTGTAATCTACAGTAGAAGTTACGTGATTGTTATGGCTGCTGTCGGAAGAGCTACGGTACGGGCCGTGAAAGGTCGAGCAAAACTTATTCCTCAACGAGCTGCCTTGGTTTTGGTAAGTTGCAGAGCTGAATCAGAATTTACTCGTTACATTTCTCTCAAAATCTCACTGGCAAGGCCTTCGAAATCGAGATAAGGAAATGCAAAGTTTGAGGTAGGCTGATGTTTAGTGTAACTCAACAGGACAACTGCGTATCTGCGGCTGCGGCGGGCGGGCGGTTGTGAGGAATTGTGTTGTAATTTGTATTTTGCGCTACTGCGAGTGTACAAGTGTAGGCACCTAAACTGTTTGTGTGTTGTTAGTTGCGTACAGTACGTAAATTTAAAAATGTAAACAGGTAATTTTACTCAGTAGATTTCTACTAACGTTTGCCATAAGTCTGTATCTGTAATATTTACAACAGTGTCATGACAATTACAGTGGGGTTTTTTTGGCGTTGTACTAGGGCCGGAATTGTAACGTTAGATCTAAATAACTTATGCCGCAGGTGCGGTGCCTCACTGGCGATAAAGTAACTGTTAGTAGAGACTCAGTCTTCTCAATAATAGTAAAATTCAAGTCTAACTTTAATTACAACGATAGACAGTCAAACGTTAGATTCCACTTCTAACGTTAGGCCTTCCTGAATTCTACACCGTTATTATTAGAATCTAAAATCGTACCTGAATTGAATTTGACCTAGGTCTATTCTAAATTTAATTTAAATAAAATTTACAAGGGTGTCCAACACATCGACCACCTTGCCTATTTTATATTAAAAATAAAACCTGTAACCGTTAGACCTATGTTTTTCTAGACAATAGAAATGTGGATAATCTCAAAATTTGCCAGGAATGTTTTATACTCACATTGTTCTATGGAGAAAATACTCCGGATTCACAAGCGCACACTGAAAATGTGATCTGAGGTACGATAGTGAGTAGTGTACTTCCGTACATGTATACCCAGTCATTGGGTGTCCAGACAGGTTGTGGGACCGGACGCGCACTGTACTGTACAGAGTGCGTCTGGTTTGACAATGACACGCCTACATAAACAGTTGTTTGTCAGTGAGGAGCTGTGCGTAAATGCGTATTCAAAGTAAAATAAGCAAGACAGTAAGCGAGAGTCTTAAGTGTGCGGACACCCAACCTCCGATCCTACATGTACCTCCTTGTAACTTACAAGGAGGTGCAAAAGTATGCTACAGTTGAACCTCTCTTATCCGGCCTCCCTTTATGCGGATCTCTATACGGACGCAATCTCGCCGTGATTTTTTTTTTTTTTATTTGATAATTACGGGAGGAAAGGGGGATTCCCAACTCCTTGAGAACTCCTACACAAACACACATGAATTATACATAATACTTCCAACATGATTAACATACATTACATCAAATTTCCTTCCATATTGCTTACCTTCAGACATTTTAACATCCCCAAACATCCCCAAACATCCCCAAATCATCGCAAGAACATGGACAGATTATGCGCTCGAGTCCTCTCATATCGCATTGCCACATATAGGTCCATACACTAGATAGTAGACATGCATTGTTTCGAGTCATTGGCTGATCAACGAATGATATTGAACACTCAAAAATTGTTCACACACAGAACACAGAGAGAGAGAGAGAGAGTGTGCGGAAGAGAGCAACCCAATCGCAATGCGCTATCACTTTTTACCTTGGGCCCAGTACGGTATTATGTAATGTAGCTGTCTGTTACTGAGTGTAACAATGAAAAGGTTGCAGTATATACATTACTACATGTGGTACTGCAATGGGCTACATCAGTACATGTGTATCATAGACATGTGTATAAAGCATTGAGTCTCCCGTATCCGGCCAAATCCCTTACCCGAATAAGCCCCAGTCCCGACTTGTCCGGATACGAGAGGTACAACTGTATACAGTTGTATTGCTAGCGCCAAGGAGGGCCATTCTAACCAAAAGATCCAAAAGATCCAATCCTGAGATAAGTTTACTGAGCCTTAGGAGTTCAATGTGATGTAATTACATTGGAATGGGTCTAACATTAGGCCTCCATCAATATTGGTTTTTAAAGGACAAGTCCACCTTCATATACATAAGGGTTGAGAGAATGCAGCAATATCAGTAGAACACATCAGGAAAGTTTGAGGAAAATTGGACAATCCCAGAGACTCCAACTCTCCCGTTTTCGACGGGAGATCTCCTGCCGAAATCCCATTTTTGCAAAATCTCCCGTTCTCCCGTTTGAGATTTGATTTCTCCCGCCCTGGCTCTGTGTCTCCCGGTGGAAAGGATTTCTTACTTATTGCTATCGTATGTTGAAGAAATAAGCCGCAGATAGCACCAGAGAACATCTAGAACCCTAGGAACTTCGCACACATCAACTTGGAGTCTCCCGTTTGCTAGGGGTTTCGGGCGGGAGAATCTCCAGATCAGAAGGTGCTTGGGGTTGGAGTCTCTGCAATCCGTTCAAAAGTTACGAATATTTTAAGTATCTGCGCAGTCACTGCTGGAAGAGAAGACTACTACAGTGTATGATGTCACATGCGTACAAATATATAAGGAAAATAAAAAGAGAATTTCATAAAACTTTACTTTTTGAATAAAGTACACATTTCTTTGACTTGCTACTGACGTATGTTAAGAGTAATATTATTCCCCCTGCCTTCTGGAAGAGAGAAGTCGAGTGTTGTTTTGTTATGCGAGAAAAATGGAAATATGTTGAATTTTCTTTATTCTTTCTTTATATCGTTGTATTCATGTGACATCACAAGTTGTAGTAGTCTTTTCATCCAACCTTTACTGAGCAGAAACTTCACAAATTCATAACTTTTGAACGGATTGTCCTATTTTGCTCAAACTCTCACTGATGTGTTGTACTAATATTGCTGCTTTCACTCAATCCACATACTTATACGAAGGTGAACTTGTCCTTTAAATTGCCGAGATATCCAAAAACAAAGATGGGACATGCAAAGCACATACCTGCCATGGTCTTGTACTTTCTTGAAATTGTTTCTCGAATAAGTGCGTGCAGTACAGTTGTAGTTCATCACATACATGTACAGTGTACATGAGACTGCTCTTCTCATGAAATATACCTGGTAGTTGTAGCACCAGTGTGTTAAAAATCAGTGCAACTTTCAAGCAAGATATTATAAACTTTTCTGCACGACAAAAAGATATGCAGTTTTGAAGGTTTTTATTTTACAAAAATCTTTTTTTCAGACACCACATCTTATTGAAATCCGTAACTCTTCGGGATTTTCGCGTTCATTTCTGCATATTAAAAAAAATATTTAAAAAAAACTAGAAAAGCACTCGGAGAGCGCAAGCCTCTGCCAAGCAGCTCATTTTCACCCATACACTTATGCTGAAAATTGACCAATTTCCCAGTAAAGAAGCGTTTGTTTTAATATCTCATCAGTTTCCTGCATGCTGCATTGGGCAGGGCATGCACTTTAGTGTGCATACACTTGTATATGCAAACCTCAAGTATGCGCAACTTGAACTCCCAAGAGTCATTGACCCTACTTGCCAAATTCCTTCAAAAACTTATAAAAAATTCCCAGATGACCCCCAAAATTCAATCATGTGTTCCTCTAGTCATTATCAACTTTTCCTGCAAGTTTCATTCAAATCTGTTCACAACTTTTAGTTTTTGAGTAATCTTGCACACAGACAAACAAACAAACCAACCAACAAACCAATGACAGCAAAAGCATAACCTCCTTGGTGCAGGTAATTAAAAAAATTGTCTTTTTTTTCTCCCCATCCCCCTCCCCCCTAACCCCACCATCAGACCCAGGCAGCTGTCGGTAGGATCAAGCTTTTGCTGGCTGACAACCCAGATAAAACTGGACTGAGAGTTGGAGTCAAGACGCGGGGCTGCAATGGCCTTACTTACACATTGGACTACGCCAAGGAGAAGCAAAAGTTTGATGAGGAAGTCACGCAAGATGGTAGGTTTTTAAATTCATACTTACTCCCCTCACAATATTCTCTTCTGAAGTGACCCTATAATGTCTGTAACTCTGATGAAGTAATTGTGCAATGTAATGGTTAAATACTGGTAGCTAAAGTTATTAAGTTTTGATGTAGAAATGTTAACTGAGTAATTGTGCATGGATACTTTTGTTTGAGTGTCGACATCCAGTCAGGTTTGACCTACAACATCATATTACCAGACAATCTGAGCTATAAATTCTTAAATTTACAGTTCTGTTTGGTCATTTAATATGCACGGTAAAATAATTGATGTCTTGACAGGATTTAATACTCTTGTACTGCACAGCTCTCGAAAAAAAAAAAATAGATTTGAGAAAATTCCTCGTATAGCTTCTAAATGGTTGTAAAGCACATTTTTGATCATCTTTAGTTCTTTGCAAGAAAAAAAAACACACACAAAAGTAAAACCTATGAGGTATGTTTGATTTCATGGACAAAAAGGACCATTTTAATTTGCCATTTTATGTCAGCCGAGCTGACTCTCTAATCACCATAATTATGACTGTGACATCTGTTGTATCAAATGTACAATTCTGCCGACTTTTCCATTGAGTGTGCTATCATGTCCGAATGCATCTTCACCCTTTGATTGAATAATTTTCAGATTTCCCCTCCCCCTTCTTTCATACAATCCTACAGTAGATCCAGACTACAGTTTCTCCATTTCTATGAGAACATCTCACCTACATGTACTTTGTTCATTCATTCCAGCGTATGGCACAATGTTTATGGTTGATGTTGATACTACTTTGCTGACTATTGCTAGTCACCTGGGGCGCACCACAAGAGGTTGGCATCATTCGCCCATTTTCTTGTGTTGATGGGTGGGGGACCACTTCCGCAGGTTAGCACCTTGCTCTTTGCGATGAATGAATGAAGTGGGATCTTGAATACGTACAATATGTGTATTGTGGATAACTCACACACAGGCCCCCATTTAAAGTCCTATCCGAGGGACAGATCTAGGAGAGTGTGTTGCCTCTTTTTAGAGAGGCTGGTACAGTATTCAACATTGCTCAGTGAGACTCGGAAAACAAATCCAGTACCCTTTGATCTGAAGGCAGAGGCGCTACCAGCTGAGCCACATCACTGCCCGATCATTTTTTGAATGTAACTTATAGCAGACCAATTCATTTTTATGTGTTTGCATCTGTCAGGTGTCAAAATCTTCATTGACTCCAAGGCACAGCTGACGCTGCTCGGAACGGAAATGGACTTTCAGGAGTCGAAGCTGGCCAGCGAATTCGTCTTCAACAACCCAAATATCAAGGGCACATGTGGATGCGGTGAAAGTTTCAATGTATAGCACAGGCTCTGCAGAGTTCGCTTGTGTGATGGACTCTTTCTCAAAGATTTGAGAATATTATAAAAATATTATCTATAGATATATATCTTTATGTATATGACATAGATTTGTAATGTTCAGGGAAGGTGGCTCTTGCAATCAAAAATTGTCATTAAGTTATCCTTGCCAGGTTGTGCAGTGATACCAGTGGAACTTGAATCTATTTTTAAGTTCATGCTTGTGGCTGTGTGTACAAACAACCAAACAAAATCAGAAAGTCTGGACAGCTCTCCAAATCTGAAGCTGAACCCGCTGCTCAGTCTTCTGCCAGCTCTAGAGACTTGTTCACAGACCGACTCTTCGTGCAGCAAGGTGTACACAGTGAGATCTCATCCTTATCTCACGTCACAAAGAAGCATCTGAAAATATTTCTGTCAGAGCTTGTGTATGAACAAGCTTTAACAAGGCTATAAACTAGTTTACCTGTGGTGTAGGTCTCGTAGAGGTCATACAATCTTGTAGGTGTATTGATGGTAGTATGAGGTTTATGCTTGCAGTATCGTCCCCATCTGTTCCAACGCCATCAGAGATGGTCTCGATATGCCCTCCATGATATTAATCTTCAGTATATCACCTGAAGAGGCACAGTTGGCGCTCAGAGTGTCCCTGTACTTTTTCTCCCATGCAAGTTGAGTTTAGAATACCGGTAAATCATACAAGCATGGTGATTGTCATTGCTCATGAAATTTATTCTTATTTGCAGCAATAATATGATACTGAACATTATGTATATCGTAAATATCAAGTGGGGAAAGCAAAAAATATTTAGTTTTTGAAGTACTCAAAGATTTAATCTTTGTACATTGTGTACATTGCCCGTGTTGGTAAACTACCCATGAAAACAGAGAATTGTAGAGAGATTATCTTAACCACATCCTGGAAAAAAAAACAAGATGTGAAGGGAAGGGGGAAGGAATGTTTGATGGTGCAGGATTTAAACCCATTCCATACTGGAACCTGGTTGCCTGTGCATTACATCAATGGAGATTTTAGAATTTGGTATGGAACGGGTTAATAGAAGCTACACATGCATCCCCTTCATCTCCTATACCTCATGGGTATGTACCAAGATGTTGTAATCAAGTGTATCAAATAGATTTGGCAGGCAAACGGAGGAAGCATTATAATTTTGTGGATCCAAAATGATGCAGGAATGGTCCTGACCTGATTAAGAGTGAAGAAAGAGTAGTGGTGCCTGGTACTGTATGTGTGAAGTCTGAAGTGCACAGACAATAAAGAAATACCTCGGGTAGACCTTGGACATGACTTTTTACCAAGCTAGAGGTGATGTACCGATGTACACGTACAAAAGCAAAAAATAGAAAAAAATAATAATATGCCTCTATAATGGCAAAGATATTATATTAGGGTCATACATTGTATGTTTATATACACGTGTACTGATGCTGCCTTCTTTGAGTTGATTGTGGCTCTGAACCAAACTGTTGGTGTTTATTGGAGAGATGTGAGAAGATCACCATGTATGTGTATTTGGTATGCATATTATAACATTTTGAAAGCTCATCCATTCTTTTGTAGGATTATTATTGTTAAGATCCATCCCCCGAAATATTTCACATCTTCATCTAGTGAAGTTGCTGTCCCACTGCAGGTTTTCTTTTATTTTAATTACAGTGAGTTGTAACCACATGCAGACTTAAGAGCGACAATCCAGCTGTATTCAGTATTTGATTCACACTGGTACAGTGGACTCCTGTTATAACAAAGTCCTCGGGACCGGCAGTTGTCTTTCATTATATCAAAATTTTGTTATAACCAAACAGATAAACTATAAAAAACATAGAGGCGATAACGTTGCGGCGTAATGATTTTTACTTTGTTGTAACCAGAATTTTGTTATAGCTGTGTTCATTATAACGGGAGTGCACTGTAGGCTTGCATTTCAAGAAACATGCAGGAGGATGAGATGAAGGAGGAAGTGAATCAAATTTGAATAGTGATTTGAATTTTGTCCTTTGAAAAACAAAGTTGATTGTGTTAGGGTCAACAATAAATGTTAGATTAAAAAAAAAAATAATGTTAACTTTAGTATGTTAAAAGCAACTCCCTTGTGTGTAGTATCGAAGTTAAATACACCGCATATTTAAGGATCCGTTTGTGTGAAACTTGTTGTTCCCTACAGTGTAAACGTTTGAACAAGTTAATATTTGTCTTTTTGTTTTTGTTTGTTTGTTTGTTTGTTTTTTAAAATTGCATTTGTCATTTGCTAACATTTTAGGACAGAGTACATTGTATTTGAAATTTGCACTCATTATGTGTACATGTATGTACATGCATGGGAGTTTTAAACGGTGTATTGCATCATGAACTATGCATTTATCGTAAATCATTCAAAAAAATAAAAGCTGAAGAAAATGATAGCCATAGCTCAATGAGGTGTCACTAGATTACTGAAAAATATATTATGTGTGTTTGATTTTATGATGCCATGATGTGCTATAGGCTCTTCCGTATACTGCTCAACCTGAATGATTCAAAGAGTAAATACATGTGTGTATATTTGGATGTATTAACTTATTCAAAGTACAATCAGACCTACAGTGAGGCATTGTTGAGCTACAATTTTACCCTGAACTGGGTACGTTTGTTTTTAATGTTGTGTTTTTTGCATGTTTTGAGTGCAGATTGTTGTGTGATACAATATTGATATGAAAGCTGGAAGCACAAAGCCTTTATTGGCCCATATTGTCTTTAACCCCTCGTGTGCCCAGCACTTTAATAGTTTAGATTGCTAAGCCTTCTCTTCGACTTTCAGTAAATCCATCCTAACCTGACCTATTTAGTAGTTAAGTTAGCCCATTCAGATGTAGTGATGTGCCTCACTCCTAACAGGAAGGCCTTGGTGACACAATAGGGATTAGGTAATCTCTGTAACGTTTGACAGTTTGATTCCAGACATCTGTGCCTATTCAGGTATCGTAGATTGCATGACGGTGTGCTTCAGACCTACCAAGTGTCACACCTATGGTGCAAGTCTCACTCCCCAGCGACCCATCTCACGCTCATCCTCCCAGCAATTATTTTTTCACACCCCCCAGGAAAAAGCACAAAACAAAACAAAACATAGGTCAATATTGAACATTGGATGGAAAGCCCGCTAATGCTGCATCGAGTATGGTTAACTTTTTCTTATTCTTTGTTTGCTAGTATACCTACATGACTGTATCTTACAAAGGACAGCTATTTACTATAAAAATGAAAAATCCGAAAAGGTCAAAAACGTCTTTAAAAATGGCGCCATCTATGACATCATGTCAGTCATACAATTCTATACTCCGCACCTTGTCCAAAACCTAGGCAAAAGCTGGCTCAAAATGATGTCTTTTGGGACCATCATCCATAACAATGTAGATAGCCAATTCCTCAGCAACCTTATTTGCATGTTCTTCATAAAAGTGGGCAGTGCTCACTCAAGTATAAAATATTTCCTGGCTTTTTGGTGTCGTGAGATTGGAGAAACTATCCGTATCTATAATTATCTTTCAAAAATTCGATAAGAATTTTCATCTTTGGGCTATTTTAAGAGTATCTTTTTTTGAGGGGGACACCCTGTGTATGTGATGTTACAGAATATTATAAATCATACCGTGATATAATACTGTAGTATGGATTGTTACACTTTGGAGCATTATTGCTGAATATTCTGCATGGATCAGAACGAAATGATCTACATATTGACTTTTAAATGCCAATAAAAGCAAAACATTGTGCATTGAAATTTCCTTTTGAATACTGTACCAATATATTTGTTTGTTCTTGTGTGTGTGGCCTGCAAGCATTGTTACAAACCCCATGCAGCTGTATGTTTTGTTAAACATGATGATTGAAAAAATATTACATTGTACAATACTAAATGGGTTAGTCATATACCAGTTAGTGATTGGCTAAACACAGTCATGTGATGGAGGCACATTGGTTATGTTCGCCCATGAGCAGAACATTTTTGTAATGTTCTCCCATGGGAAAACATTTTCACGTAACAAATGACAAACGATACCAAATGGTTGAACGATCATATTTTTCACACAAGAAGATAAATTTGCTTATTCCATACAATGTGAGAAAGCAGATGACCAATTATTGTAATGCGTACGAACGTGTGATTTGAAGGACCCGCGCACAGTGAATTTGGCTCTGCGCGAGCGATCAAGAGCGTTGACGTTACTTTGACTATAATATCAACCCATAACAGATGATGGTATTTGACCAAGGAGGTACTGCCTAGTACCTCCCTGATTTGACTAACCCTTATAATACACGTATAACAGATGATGACTTTTGTTGCCGGGAACATGTACCAAACATTCCACCCTCAGGGTTTGAAATGCTATTTCAGGAGGCTATAAGTCAATCCCTCGACTTCGTCTCGGGACTTATAACCTCCCTCAATAGCATTTCAAACCCTTCGGGTGGAACATTCCGTATGTTCCCTCCCCCGCCAGTCATTATTTATATCATGTATGTACAGTCTACATCACATGCATCAAAGGCCATGAATGGAATGAAATGGAAAGACCCAATTTACATTCATAGCCTTTTGTGTATCATCATTTGTACAAACAGAAGTCGCATATCACTTATAGGTCTGGAGGAGTGGAACTAGTAAAGTGTCTGTGTGTGTGTTGTATAAGTGTTGTATGTATACAGGATAGTACAGTGTATGTTGTTGACGTCTAGTCTTGTTGCCCCGTTGAGGGAGAACTGATTTTGCTATAACACACATTTCCCATAGACACCTCCCTGAGTAAACTCTGGACTACTCTCCAACTGGTTACACTCACCTCAAATTACAGCTTTACACACACTTATGAGATATGCATATGCCTCCACAACAACACAAAAGAACAAATCAACACATTTCAAGTTTGGAGTCGCTTTCCCTTTTATTGGAAAATAAATAAAATCATGGTGGCATAATATATATAATAGATTCATATATATATAGATATATAGATATAATTATTAGTATGATGAAAAATACAGTCACAAGAACTTCATTATGTAACACCATGAATGTGAGGTGCAACCAACCCACAGTACATGCAAGCGCTCGCTCAACGGGTGATTTATTAAGGCAGAGATTGAAGCTGCCTTCAGCTTGGCACCTCAGAATGCTCGTAACAATTTTTACCCCACTCGTGCCCGGGTGAGATCATTGTTACTTGACAGCTCAAAGTCCCTAGCAAAGTAACAGGTGCGGCAGCCTTTATACTCTTATTGCACATTTCAAACTAAAGCAAAACGATCACAGTCTTTCTTCTCTTCTTTAAATGCCACAGACAAAAAAGAAGGAAAAGATAAAAATATTAACCGCATCATGTTGCATCAATCTAGTAGCTAGTAGGGACTTGAAGCAGTCCATCCCACAGTACCTTGCTCATGAGCATTTCAGTACCTCCTACAATAGTGAGCACATTAAATAAATCCAAACAAACAAACAAACTAATTTACAACATTCACAAGGCCCATTAGCCAATCTCCTACGAGACGGTACATTTTGTACAGAACAATACACAGCTTGTGTAAAAACACCAGAAGGTAGAAGGTGCGGTTGTGTACTTCAAGGGTATGACATGGTTAGCTCACTCATTTGCTTATTCATATCCACTGTACAAAAACTGTTTTGCAGAAATTAGCAAAACTTCAAAATGTCATAACTTCCTTATTTTTCATCCGATTTCAGTCAAATTTTTACCATTGAACTAGTAAGATTTTACTCTTTTTTATCAGACTAACTTATATATGGACTGGCTTTCCTCTTTAAGTCTACAGATAAAAAAGACTTTTACCCCAGAATTAATACATTCCTTTTTCATTTTTGCCTTCCATCTACAAGAAAAACACCGAAGGTAAATCGTGTAACACAGTGCAATCACAGACATTCAATCGTAATGGGTAAACTGTGTATTACAGTACTTCTGAATTCATACAATGTCATCAGTTGAGAAGCAGGTTGTTATAAACGATATGACCTTACTGCTTCTCAAGTGATGATCTCACTTAAATTCTGCAAATCAAACTGATGTTGCATCACATGGTATGTCATACAGTTTTATTCATTAACTGATTTATTCATTTATTTATTTATTTATCTATTTATCTATTCATTTATTTATTTATCTATTTATCTATCCATCTATTTATTTATTTGTTTGTTTGTTTGTTTGTTTATTCATTTATTTATCTATTCATTCATTCATTTATTCATTTATCTATTTATTTACTTACTTTTTTCATTTTTGGCCAAGCTATACATATTCTGTGTTTAATCTAAACAAAACAACAAAGATAGACCAAAACAAATAAAGCAAACAGTAAAATAAAGTCTTGTTCAAAATATCTCACATGAACAGACTGGCAGGATCCATAAATCTATGCCAGGAGGAGAAATTATTATTAACTCTGGTCAAAGACTGGGTCTTTATACAAGGTGTATGAGACAACGAAAAAAAAAAAGGTAATCAGTGTTATCATTGTGGAATCTGTCAGTAATTCTAAGAATCTTGAGAGCACCATCTTCTCTTATTGGGGATGATCTTGCCTAATGAAAGGTCTTTTTTTAATCTTTTTGGCACACATGCAGTGTCATATTAAAAGCAAAGAGCACTGTTGCCCTGAATATACCTACATATTTGAAATGCTTCGTTATGTTCATACCCTGACAACATCTCAGCCCACAGAACTGGACAGTGGAGTTATTTATGAACGGCTGAAATACAAGCCAGAAACAGCAATGACAACCCTTAAATGAAACCATTTTAAATGGCACTGCCACAATCCATGTCCTCAGAAACTCTTTACATTTTGCTCTACATGAATGAATAACTAAAGTCTGAAATGGCCTTAATCATATGAACAAGGTAATACTAAGAGAAAATAGGGTAAAAAAATTATACCTATAATCAATTTATAAAAAACAAAAAACAAAAGCATTGAATACATTGGTACCATGGATCTTAAGAAGGATCAATACAGATATGGTTGTATTGAAAGAAAATGAAAAATCATTATCTTTAGCAATTAAATGGTATTCACTGTAAAAGTGATTAGAACATTGATAAATTTTTCACTTAAACTTTTCCATGGTCAATGGCTTACATGAACATCATAAGAATTTATTACAGAACAGAAAAAGGGTAAGTGAATGATGAACATGAAATTGCTGTGAGTATAGTTCTGTCTAGAGAGAATAGCTATTCTACAGTTTACACGAACTGCTTGTCGCACATCACTCGTTAATGGCAATATGAGTGCATCACACGTTGTATTGGTGGTTTGCATTCATAAAGAAACCAACCACATTTCAGTTAGTAATAAAAAATGTCATTATCATCAACAAGTCACAAACACCATAAGTATAAAATGTTGCAGGATTAAAAAAAAATCAACAAAAACAAAGAAATGTGGAAAGATACTTAGCTACCATATATCCATAGTAGGTTGGCTAGTTATGTATATTGGCTCAGTACATCAAACATGAAAATGAGTCTTACTCCCAAGCTTTGTTTATTGGTTATATAAACAGATGACCTCGCTCTCATCAACAACTGTAGCACCTTTTCTACTTGGGACTTCCAAATATTTCCTTGGTTCCTTAGGTAAGGTTGACTCAAGTTGATCAGGTATTCTGCTCTGACCACACTCTTTACTGACAAAGTAGCCCCATTCATACTGCTAAGTTTGCTGCTTGGTACTGCTGGGTAGGGTCAACACTATCTAATCAGGTAGCCCATATTCCCTCTTCTGTTAAAGTGGCCCCTTGCACACTTGTAAGACTTCTTGGGGGGAGATCATGCCTACTGGCATTCTCATGATTCTCCCCTCAACACTTGTCAATTTTAACATCAGGTTGCAACACTCTATAGAAAGCAGGATGTACAATGTGAAAGTCCCATTCCTCCTCACAGAATCCCCACTGATACCAAACATATTGATAACTAGAAAAGCACTCGTAGAGCGCAGACCTTCGCCAAGCAGCTCATTTCCACTGACTATACATGCTTCCTATTGAAAATTGTCCAATTTCCCAATATGGAATCATTTGGCTCCACATCGTCAGCTTCCAGCAACATGGGGCCTTGCCCGAGCAGAGCACACACTTTGCAGTGCATATATGCAAGCCTCAATTATGTGAAGCTTGAACTACCAAGTTTATTGATCCCATCTGTCAAAAGATCAAAAAATCCTTCAAAAATCCATAAAAATTCCTGGATCACTACCAAAATTAAATCATCTGTTCCTTGTGTCATTTTGACTTTTCCTGTAAGTTTCATTCAAATCAATTCACAACTTTTTGAGTTATTTTGAAAACAGACAAACCAACACCAACAAAAACATAACCTCCTTCCTCAGTGAGGGTAACAATTATGCAAGCCCTATTCACTTGTAGTCAATTCTCAGTGATCTTTGCTTATCAGTGGGAAAAAAAAGACACCACAGTACGAGATGGACATGGCCCACTTCACATACAAAACATAGTAGAGATTAACAGATGTAGCAGTAACATCAGCATAGTGTACTTCTGACATACAAGGGCGATGTAGTCAGACATAACCCCAATCCCTCCCACACTCTGAAATGCCAATATACATTATACAGGAGCAACAAGGTCTCTGAACACAGCGGGGTAAGAAACACTTGGAAAATAGCATTTAAACTGCATCAGAGAAATATCAATTTAATGATTGCCGAAAACTCGCAATCATGGGTCATCACATAATCATTTTTGACAAAACCTTAACAAGGCAACATCATCCTACACTATTGGTGCATGGACACGCTTTACACAACTCACAGTCCACCACCAGAAATAGGATTAAGCATACACGGATAAAACACAACAGTCAAAGCTTGTCAAACACCTAAAAACGATAAAGTAAAAATCGAACCCCAATACCGCAGCAACTTTGAATTAAATTATGTGGTCACATCAAGTTGAACACGCTCAAACTGGAATTTTACATTTTGCAGCAAACCTAGATGCAAAGGAAATGCAATTTTCTGTCATAATCAATCAACATCTAAATTTTGAATACAAAACTGTTATGGTTATATCAAGTCAAATTCTTTATAAAAACAAAAAGCAGCACCATCTATACCTCAGAGAAACAGGAAAAGCAAAATATTAAACAGGGAGGGCAAAAACCTTTGGCAAGATAAATGAATTCTGTGTTCTAATTACAGCAAATACATTGCTGAAGCTCCATACAAATAAGAAAAATACAAGCAAGCTAAATGAACAGGAGCTCACTTGTGAAGTAACCTACAGTTTCTAGATTACTGGATTCACAAAATACAAACTTCTCAAAACCACTGCTGGCATGATTTTAGTTGCCATGCACCAGTCACAAAGTTGTGACTGCCCAGCTCAAAACACACAAAAAGTAGGCCGAGATGAATTTCCACTTGTCCGCAAAGTTAAAAAGAATAAGCTCTACACTTTGAAATGATATAAACATAACTTGTGAGAATTGGACCATCCTAAACTATTCAAAAAGTTTATTTTTATTTAAAAAGGGAGAAATTAGGATTTTACCCTCTGTGTGCCACACTAACTTCCTATCCATAGCTTTGTGCATGAAATTTGTGTACAAATAACTCAGTGGCATGGAAAGGGTTAAAGATAAGGGTCACTCAGGCGTACTGTGCAGCAGTATTGAAAAAAAAAAACTCTGCTTCTATTCTAAAGTGAAGGCAGCCCCTATTTAAAAAAAAAAAAAAAAGTCTAGAAAAACTATTACTATCTTGATTTTGGCTTAGGTTTAAGTGTTAGGTTTAAACGGCCAAATTACAACAGTAGGGGTGAGAAAAGACTACTCTCTCCCAGATGTAAGACAAACTTCAAAAATTTGAGTCGGACAACCCAAATAGCATACATACGGAGAATCCTAATCTGCAACTTTTAATGGGTTTTGAACTGGGTAGCCACACTACAACAAACACTCAAAGTCCCCTACAGAGTACAGCAATAACAAGTGCTTCAATGTCCACTTGCAAACAAACCAACCCTCTACACTACTGACACTGAACAGATGAGTATAATGTCCCTATAGTGTTGACAGTTCTTATAATAACATTATGCAACAGAACCCAGTGCTTTGAAAATTTGATTGACCTACTCGTCTACCAAAGTCCAATTTTGCATCGAAATATGCACTTATGCCCTTCTGCTGGACACACGATGCTTGGATGCACTTTTCATTCAACTCGACACAGAGAATGGGGGCCCGTTGCATAAAACTTACCATTGAATTTCAATGGTAACTACCGTCAAAATTAGGCATCACAGCCAATCAGCATCAAGGATTCTAAAATTTACCGCTAATTTGAAGACTTACCGCTAGAAAGGAGCGGTAAGTCCAGCGGTAAGGGTTTTATGCAACAGGGCCCAGATGAACATCTCATGATATTTGTTTGTTTGTTTTTTTCCCCACAGGGAAGCAGTAATGCAAATTGACTGGATGCAGCAACTACAAACTTCACTATTACGCTGAATGTGAGGTGCTGGAAATTAATCAGCTCACATTAGTAAAGGGATGGTACAGTATTGGTGGAGATGAGAATTGGGCTTTTAACTTTTGGCGAGATACCAAGAAAACACTTATAAAATAGTGCAGAGCATACCATTTTAAGAGGAATTCAAAGTTTATTTGATGAAAATCGGGTTTGGAATGGCTGAAACATCCAAAAACAAAGTAAAACAAAGCGATCGTAATAAAGTGTGGGTCCCACACTTTATTAGAATAGCTCTTTTTTGGATATCTCAGCCATTTCAAAACCAATTTTCATCAAATAAACGTTGGAATTCCTCAGAGAATTACATGCTCTTTCAGTATATGTCATAAGAGGTTTCTCATTATCTCACCAAAAAATGTTAGAAACCTCAAATAAGGTCTCAACCAAAACTATACGATCCCTTTAAAATTTACCCTACGAAGGAAAAAAAATGCACACACACACACACACACACACAAAATAAAATAAAAAAAAAATAAATAAAATTCCACTACAACGAGAACATTGGAGAAATGTGTATGGCTTTAAGTGCAAAGTGAGTAATGTAACTCTTACTTCTTCCTTCTCTTTGGATAGGGCAGAGCTTTAAGAACTGTAAGCTGTAGCTGTGATAGCAAATGAGCAAGTGCATGCAATGGTACTTTCCTAGGCATAAGACTTTTTTTTCAACCAATTTATTTCTTTTCTTTGTACACTATATTACATGCATAGGATGCTTTATTTCGACCACTCTTAGCTGAATACTTTGTCATTTCTTTGTACATACATTTACACAGAGAAATATGCTTGAAATCAGAACAAAATATACCGCATAGTAACTATTGAAGTGAAGAAAAGTACCAGTACAATGCGGCCAAAGGTTTTGTCACTTGGCATTTTGAGATTAGTTCAGCCCAGAACCAACAAACACGCTTGGAAAGTAAGAGAAAAATCTTTTCCAACTTATTGCTAATCCATCAACATGCCTAAGACACTCTGTGGAATCCTATACATGCAGACTGGGCAGATCGTTCAAACGATCATCAGAGTCGCAAGCTGTTCCAAAAGAACCTTTGACCCACCTCTGAATTTTTGGGCAGACCAACCATCAACATGAAAGAGACCCATCTGCAAGAATACAAACTTATACTAAAACATTCTCGACACCGTATGAAGAAAGATTTTTGACATCACTGTCAGAGTGCTACAAAATTTGAAACGGCTGAAAAAATCCTAAAAAGTGTGTTGTAAAGAAACATATGAACACCTCGATGAATCACACAGCACAGCCAAATTTGCATGCTTTGTATATCGACATAGCTGTTCCTGGAACTCCAAGTGGCAACATCACACACTGTTTTGACTGAACTCCAGTTTCTGAGCCATGATGCTCAGGACCTGTTCCAACAGGGTGTAGCGCT
Source organism: Diadema antillarum (assembly GCF_040938485.1). NCBI lineage: Eukaryota > Metazoa > Echinodermata > Echinoidea > Diadematoida > Diadematidae > Diadema > Diadema antillarum. The sequence continues at coordinate 2,096,948 of NW_027271040.1, read as the reverse complement.
CCGTGGCGTTCTCGGTGGTGGCACGGCTCCCCCACAGCAGCCGCAAGTGCAGCTCAGCCCTGAAGATATCCAGGGCACCCTCTTCTGGTGGATGCTTGGCCAGCTTGGAGTGGGCGTTGATGCGGTACAAGTTGGTCTGCTGGGCAAGCATGTGGGCGTTCTGTAAGTGGCCAATCAAAATGTCCAGTCCGTAGGAAGCAGCTGATTCTTCCCAGGGTTCCCCGCTGGGAATCGAGTCCAGGACCTCCTTGGTGGGCGTCTGGGACCAGTCCCGGTCCAGGGCCGAGGACCAGTCCCGCTCCAGGAGTAGAATGATGGGCAGGATGTGGGGGAGGCTGGTCTTCGTGAGGGGCACCACGTTCTCACCGGCGTTCAGCGACTTGAGCAGAGACCGCAGCTTGGTGTCGTAGTTGACCGCGGTGTTTGTGAAGCGAGAGCGTAGGAGGTCCCAGGTGTTGCGCAGGTAGACAATCTGGAAACAAAACATGCAAAAAAAAAGGTCACATTGGATGAATGCATCAAATACTGTATAAGCTGTTATTTATTTTACAGATATATTCGTGAATGAGGAGGATACAGACATTTTCGCAAGATGTTATTTTCACAAATTGACACCGAGATTATCATGATATTAGTGCACACTATTTCCCAAGTGCATGGCGACATTTTCGCATGTTGCTAAATTCACTGTCCAAAGGTAATTTGCGAAATTTGCGAATATTAAACCCTCACAAAAATTGTACAGAAAGCTTATAAAGTACGCATGATGACATGAACAGTCATAAGATAAACTAACACAAAATTCATGGATTTGATAACTATAATTAAAGAGAATGGACATACAGATTTACAGCGCATGACAATATCTCACAACAATTCACACAAGCATGTATATTGATCAACATCCCTGCGATTATCATATAATTATCAAACTCCTATTGCACATTTCAAATATTGAACTGAAATTCCTGAACTAAGTTGCCTAATAAAAAAAAATATCAAATGGATGAAAAATCTGCACTTTTGTGCAGCTTACTTTTAAATACGAAGCCTGATGTTTGACAATCAAGAATAAACAATAGTGAGGACTGGAAAAGGGTTTAAATTAGAGGAGAAAGGTACTACACGTTGTAGGAGAGAGGGAGAAAATACCTGCTTTGAAGCAAGGGCGTCCATGATGGTGGCGAAGCTGAAGAGGTTGCCTAGGGAACCCCGCAACGTCTCCGCGAGCTGGAGCCACTGATGCAGCACGTGAACTCTGACCTCCAGGTCATCACAGGTCAAAAGGGTTGCCATGCAGAACATCTTTAGGCAATTATGTCTGGTAGCACACACAAAACAAACAGAGAGAGAGAAAAAAAAACTTTAGTTGCATTCAATGTATATGTACCTCACTACACAGACTTTCACATTCTTAGTACCTTTCATTTTTTCTGGTTTCCTTTATAGATTTTTGTATTGCATTAATGTACATGTAAGCATGTTTAGCTGTAAATCTTGTGACTGGCCACAGAAAGACCAATGGTCAATGCTGATCCCCCCACATACTATCAAAAATATTTGTTTTCATGTTGTGTTTTGTCAAAATGTTATAGTATCTTTTTCCTATATTGTTCCTTTGCTCTAGGCATGGTTTGTATAAATTATATATTTTTTGTATAGGCTTTTTTTCAGACATGGAATGAAATAAAATAATAAAGATAAAATGATGATAAAAATGGATTTATTCAACATGCCATGATGGTGAAGTCTGTATATTCTTCCTACAAGCTTTTTATCAGATGTGGAAATAACATTGAATAGAAATAAAATACTGATAAAAAAAGGGATTTATTCAACATGCCACAATGGCGAAGGAATGACCATTTCAATCTGTGATTATCTCCAATGTCTGTGCCTTGGCAACATCTCAAATTCTCCAGGATTCCCCCACATCAAAGAAATCATAGAACAGATTTGTGATATGGCCATCACTTTGGGAAAGGATTTACATTATAACCTACAGGCCTGCTCAGACACAAAAGAAATAGAAGGCTGGTAACACCATCCCCAAAAATCATTGCACACTAAACTCCTTTCATATCACAGAAGTCTAGAAGAAGGCAACTAAAATGTTGGGCTTGGTAAAAGATCACCGACTGGCGACAAATGAAATATACACATATTTTCTGAAACTGATTATCAAACAGCTATAGCAACAAATAAAAATGATAATAATCCAAAAAGAAAGATAAATCACACCAATATATATGCAGTTGTTCTATATGCATGCAATAATACTTCTTCGAAAAACATATCACATACCATCTTCAGTAACTTTGAGTTCTGCTGATAGACGGATGACCCACCATATTTTAGACTTATTCACATTAACTCTCAGTTGTGCAGAGAAAACAAGACTTCTTCCATCAATTACTTTTATTGCTGATTATCAGCAAGGGCTTTGAGAAATCAATATGCACTACTTTGATACCTAACCAATTTTATTTTCCATCATAATCACCATGTAAGTCTCAGGTAACAGGACGTAATTGGCTGACGTACACATAGAACAATAAAAGAAATTGAATTCTTTAGAAGCCACAAAGAAGCGAGAGTGGCGTTTTACTGAATACTTCAATTAACAATACTTTGGAGTCATCTTATTTTCTTTTCTTTTTTATTTAAACGAAATGCTTCCAGCTCACAATAAAAGTCAGTTTGTAAAACTGTAGAGAAAGAGCATTGAAAATTCCCTTCTGAACAAAAATGAATGATAAAAACAAGACATGTAAATCCACACAATTCTCACCATCGCAACGGTTGGGTGGGTTTTAGCGGAAAAAAATTTCGCAACAAAAGACCCACAAGTATAATTTTTTTTTAAAGATTTCAACGCTGTTATTACAGGGAGCCTGGTAATCTTGGAAGTATGAAATGCATTGCATTGTGATGAATCATGCAGTACATACAGGTGTACATGTACATGTGCTATGTGCATGACAAATCCACTTATGAGGACATAACATCGCTCCTTTTTCCTTCACAACTTGGATAGATTTGGCTGGACTGGGAGGTTCATGAAGAAGTCAGCATTTCAACAGAATCTATGCCAGGTTTCATGAAGGTCACAGGTTATCATCATGAGGAAAGGAATAATTATTTCTTCACAATGGATGTTCAGGCGGCTGTATCGTGACACGGCATGTGAACACTAAAACTGCACATAATGGACCATATTATTCTACTTCCTACTAAACAAGGTCATAAATCAATTTCAGCGTTATCGTTTCAGCATTTGCGCCATGCATCATAATGAATCACATCCAGGAAACAAAAACAGGCAAAGATCTGATAATATTATACAAACAATGCACATCAGCAAGGGCATGTGTAGTGTACAGATCACCTATATCATTGCATGTGAGACAGCTATGGGGAAGTTGGTAGCATAAACCCACAGGGGCTAAAGAAAGACTTGAAGCGCTGTTGCTACCTTGTTTACTGAAGTCCAAAAAGTTTCCACATTCTCTTGATTTACTAACATTGGCCATTAAGACCTGAAAATTCATGTAAACAAAAATTCCCTACAGTGAACTTCAAGGGAATGAAATGTCTAGATTGAGCAAATGCAGTAATATCAGTAGAACACATCAGTGAAGTTTGAGGGTAATGGTGTGGAGTGGGTAGCAAAAGAAGATCAATTCCATCAGGCCAGCCCCATGCTACCTGGTCTGTAAAGGGATCATATAGTTTTGGTTGAGACTTAACTTCAGGTTTTTTTTTTTTTTTGGTGAGATAGTGAGAAACCTCTTATGAAATATGAAAAAGCATGTAATTCCATGAGGATTTCAACGTTTATTTGATGAAAATTGATTTTGAGACGGCGGACATATCCAAAACAGAGTGATCCTAATAAAGTGTGGGACCCACATTTTATTACAATCATTTTGTTTTACTTGGTTTTTCAATGTTTCAGCTATTCTAAACCCAATTTTCATCAAATAAACTTTGAATTCCTCTTAAAATGGCATGCTCTGTACTATTTCATAAGCGTTTTCTTGGTATCTCGCGAAAAAGTTAAAGCCCAATTTTCATTTCCACCAATACTTGTACCATCCCTTTAACTATAACTGCTCTCCAGCCTGCCTCTCTGTGGAGGCAATGCCCAGGAAGTCAATGATTGTTTTAACATCACCCTAAAAAAGCTCCACCCTCGAGCATTGACCCAATAAATCACCAAGGTAATGTTTGAGAAATGATGACCACAACATAAAAACAGTGCTGACCCCCTGAAGAATCAAGATAAGCTAGCTGCATTTTCTAGTAGATTGCTTTGTTTGTTTCATACTTTAAAGAGGAGTTCCCCTCTCCACCCCCCCCCCCCAAAAAAAATAGAGTAGATAGATAGATAGATTGCTTTCCCATCTTGCTTGTCATTTTGCCTCTGATGAAGATTCTGCTAGGATCGAAAGCTCAGGCCCCTTTTGACTCTAGATAGATATAGAAAGATAATTAATACTCAAAAGAGAAGAATGTAAAAACATTTTAGAAAAGTCTAAACATTTTCAAATTTCATGCAAATTACACATTCTCTTGATGTTTTCTTCTGAAACCTAATAAGGCAAACATTATTCTCCATGACTTCTGGAGAAGAAAGATTACAAAGCTTGTTCATTGTCCAACATACATCTGCAGAGATTTTGATATTTTCATTCTAACAGCATGATCATTTTTCTACAGTGACAGCACAAATATTGTTTTAGAGCTCCCATCTAGAAAAGGTAGCACATGGAATTGTCTAAAACTTTCAAAAGTTCAAAAATCTTCAAGCGCTTGTCCTCAAACTTTCACTGAGTGTTTCGCATGATATACTGTTGTATTTGCTGCATCCAAATAATAGGGGGTATATGCTCAGAGACATTAAAACAGTCTGTTACTTCTGAAGCATCATAATATTTTTTTTAAATGTGTAGGACTTGGGCATGGTCACAATCTTTGATCAAGAGTATATGGATAATTGCACTACGCTATTGTGACCCTTCTATAAAGTAGCTCTAAACTGATGATGTAGAAGGCACAGAATCAGCCAGCAGGCTGAAAGTAAGACTAACTCTGGGGCTTGATGATCTTCATCTACTCACATTATTACCAATACCATTTTTTCTGGGGCAAGGCCACTTTAACACCGAGACCCTATAAAATTTTCATGGGCATAAAAAAGGGAGGAGAATTTGTCGAGGACAGCCCATGGATTTTAACACATAGATGCCTTGGCTGTAGAACACTGCATACAAAGTGATACCTATAGTGCTATTAAGAGAGGGGAGAATCCAAGAGTTGACTTGATAACAATACACAAACCATGGGAAAACTTCCAGTGAAAATTCCAACCATTACAAGGCCTTCATCATTACAAATTGACTGTTATTACTGCCTTTATCTACCTACTTAGGGGAGAATCTAATAATTGACTTGATACAATACACAGACCATGGGAAAACTTCCAGTGAAAATTCTGACCATCACAAGGCCTTCATCATTGCAAATTGACTGCAATTACTGCTTTTATCTATTTACTTTTAATAGGGGAGAATCTATTAATTGACTTGATATACAATACACCGACCATGGGAAAACTTACCAGTGAAATTTTGACCATTACAAGGCCTTTATCATTGCAAACAGATTGCTATTACTGCTTTTATTCATTTTCTTATTTATCCAGTTTATTTTAAAAAGAACCTGGCCACTCCTATTCTCAACCCAGAAAGCCTTGATACAAAAAGTTAATAACTGCAATACAGTGAATATGAGTGAAAACAATCAAATAAAACAAACATCACACAGTATGCAGACAGAAGGTATGATTTAAAACTACAAGGAGCCCATGTTTTGTTCCTTGTTTTTTACTTCCTCTTTCTGATATTTGGTTTTGCAAGGAAGTCTTGGCTGTGCTCTCAGAGATATGAACTTAATATTAAGTCTATAAGAGTTGAATCCATTCACTGACCGTTCCAGGATGTCCTGTCGGAATCTCGTTCCGTGCGGCAGGCAGAGGAGCTCCAAACCAGGCATTTGGTTGTTGTTACTGCCATGACCTATCCTACACACCTGCCGAGGAAAAGATAATTGTTGTACACTGGTTACAGGGAAATGAATTTTCCAGCATTCCGGTTCCTGCAAGCATCTAGGCCTATACGTGGGACTATCAAGTCACACCATCTTCACAATAAATATTATGCAGCCTGTACAATCAGTTCTGAAGTTTTCATGATTAGCAGCCATTTGTATAGTATGTGGTGTGTTGTTTTTTTTCTTATAATCGTTTTCATATAACAGCAAACATGTCCTTCCTCTTCATGTACACATGTATGGACATGCTCCTAAGAGTTGCATGTAACTCAATTTTGAATTCACAATTTTCAACAGCTAGAGAAGTTGCATTCTTGACATAGAAAACCTTTATAACTTCGGGAAAGATAATATATTGTATCACGACACAAAAATTGGAGCTTCTTGTAATTGTTACAAAAAAATTAGAGTTTTAAATAACCAACCTTCATATTTAACTGGTGTGACAAAAATCATTTGGTTTACATTTAAATACAGACATTTTGTTCATGATATGAATAATTTGTAATATTGAAGAATTAAACTTTGGATTTCTTTCAAGTACCACTCCCTGTTCTTCCTCCTGATCGAGAATCTGTGAAATATTTTTTTTTCATGCATTGAACAGAGAGCATGAAATTTTGGAATTTCCACCAACTGATCACACAGAATCTCAGATTATACAGAAGGTTACCAGATATCTGCAGAATGGGACTTGCAACAAATCTTCAAAAGCTTTATAAGGTCATTCTATCAGTTGAAATACATTGTACACACACATGAACACTCATATCACGAAGATCAAACAGTCTGTAATATGCAGTCGATGTAATATGTATCCAAAATCATGATACATGTTGCTTTGATGAATCTAATGTAGGGATCTTTGAAGGCCCAAAAGCAATCACTGGTATCAAGAGTGTTTTTTAATCGTTCTCATATTCATTCATTCCACAAACTTTGAATCTTGCAGAGTTGGTTAGAGTCAAGTGAGGCAGAGGTTTTATACTCCAAAAGTAATCATTTCACTTTTTGAAAATTTACAACTTAACATTCCAGAATAAATTGGCAAAATACAATGTATCAGGATGAATTACAAAATGTCACAAGACTTTTGTAATGGCTGGTAGTAGACTATCAAACACCTATAGCACTTCAAACTGACTGCCTGGGTCATAGAACTTTGATCATGAGGTCACTATCACAAGCTCTCCTGCATTGCTTCCCCCACAGAAAATGTCATTTTACACATTTGCTGCAGAGAAATGTAGCAGCCCAAAAAAGGAGAAGAAGCAGAAGAAAAAAACAAACAAACAAAAGACGAGCATCTGCTTGTGTTAGGAACATAGGAATTCACAAAGAATCAGGTCTCTGATTACAAATAATTTCTGATCCCAATTTGAGCGAATGGATGTTTACAAACTGGCGCAGTCTCATTGGGCCTGCAGTTACAAGAAATGTACGCTCTAAATGGGGCTTCTACATTGTCTGACTCTTGCTCTGATGCGCACAACCAAAAGGGTTCATCCTTGTTCAAACATTTCCTTCACAATGGGGCTATTTACAAACACCATAGATGGTAAGGAAGGTGCGACCTTGCGTTTCACTAAGGCTGTTTGCCAAGTCTGCTGCAGCAGTAATGTTTAGCCTGGTACAATGCAAATGTATTTAAGAGCTCTCGGGCAAACATGGTGTCTACTTCACAGCTCAACAATGACACAAAGTCCTGTGTACACATGTTCATTAATTTGATTATTAAACACGCAATGTCTCACACATCCGCTGGCACATATACACACACAGACACGCATCATGGTAAATGTTACTTTTTATATTCATTTAGTGGGTTTCTAGCCACACATGAACTTAACTTATCATTATTACTACAGGTAAGTATTATCACTACTTTGTATCTGAAGCTTTTGCCAGATATAAAACTCTGTGTTAAAGGGACTGTACAGTACTGGTTGAGGTAAGGATTCATGTTTTGAACATTCCGAACTGAGATAATGAAAAGCCTCTTATGAAATATGAAAAAGCATGTAATTTTAAGAAGGATTCAACATTTATTTGATGAAAATTGGTTTTCAAATGGCTGAGATATCCACAAAAGTGCTAATAATAAAAGGCGACATGCCCCAACTTTATTAGTATCTCTTTGTTTCACCTTGTTTTTGGATATCTCAGCCATTTCAAAACCGATTTTCATCGAATAAACTTTTGATACCCCTTAGAACTGCATGCTCTTTCACATCTCATAGAGTGGTTTCTGAATATCTCACAAAACGTTAAAAGCTAAATCTGCACCTCAACCAGAACTGTACACACCCTTTAATAGAGTGTAAATATATCCGGTGCATCTTTATGTCCCACCATACAAGGTGAAGGAAGCATGAAACGTCTTTGACCTAATCCCCACAAACTTGAAGTTCTCAGAGACTTTGTACAGGAACCAACAAGTTCCTAAAGGAGATGGGTTAATACCACTCAAAATGTGGGAAGGAGGAGATAGTCATTTACACCAAACATGATATTAAATTCATTCTTGCACAAATCAAGACATGAAAACAGACATTAAAGCTAAAACTTTTTGTATCTCTTAGTCTCTGCAAGATCCGTCAGGACTCATACACATTTGCAACGTACACAAGGACATGAGTTTATAGCATAAATTGAAGATCAAAGCATTGGTCAAGTGTGCTCCTTATTATTTGTCAATGAATTATGCAGGTTCTTTTATTATCTGTATATAATTAAATTCCATCCACTGGAGATTGCCATACAGTATTCACTCAGTAAAGTCCCAAGATGCTATGACTTGTCTACTGAGATATGACTTCCCTGTTTTCATACAAGAATGCTCTGTTGAATTCCTGTTCCGTGGTTTGTACCCTTGTCAGGGATAACTAGAAGCAGGTGTGTCTATTCAGCGTGTTTGCCAAACAGGGTTGCCCAGGGCCTACTTGTGGTAACTCTAGACTCTGGCACACATATACAGGAAATACATCTGTTTATTGGTATTACACAAAGAAGAAGATCAAGAAGAAGAGCCACCACATCAGTAAAATTGCTCACCCGGGTCAACTTGGTTGGACCCCACACAATCTCAATAAATCCATTGATTTGCACTGAATTTTATAATCCAGTACAAACTTCTTACGAAACACGTTATATTCTGCACCATATATAAAGCTATCAGCAATTTTTCTCACACTTCTGTATTTGCATCCTGATCTATTGTGAACAGAGAAGAGGCCAAAGGGAAGTGATGGAATATCTTACCATTGTCATTTAGCAAAGATAGATGGTTTATTTACCTGTGTGTCAACCAGAGTGAGATGCCTCGCCAGTGCAAGTGGATTCAGCTCAAGGAGCATGCGCCTGACAGTGTCCATACAGGTCTTGTCCAGGGGTTTGCTTTCCGCTTCCAGCAGTGAACTGGTAAAATCCTGGGGCTGGAACACCGACTCCGTCTCCCTGACTGGCAGGATCGTTTGCAGCGTGTCCGGGATCTTCTCAAGGTGGTTTGGAGACACACGCTGGGCCACGCGGGAATAGTCGCTGTCCAGCACAGAGAATCGCGTCCCGGATACCACTTTTTTGCGGGGCTTGACATCCAGGCTCTCTCCGTCCACCGTGTCTGTCGAGACTGGGGGTTGGATGATTTCAGCCGGGATGGGTTTGGAGTCCTCGTCATGGAGCATGGTGAAGCGGACCGGAGTGGGTCTATCCTCCACGTCATCAAGAGCATCAATCTCGCTGTAGATGTGTTCTCTGATGGGTGGCTTCATAAGGGTGTTCGTCTGCGAAGGTGCAAGCGTCCCAGATGGTGGCATATCCCTTACCCGGGAGTCTGTCACAGGAGACTCTTCTGTTGGCACACTGGGTTCCGGTCCGTCCACAACACCTGGCACCTTCCCTGTTGAAGGTGTGCCGGGAGAGGTGTCATTGCTCACCCCTGGCATAGTCCCCTCTTCATCAGAGGCAGAGGTGTTCAGACACGGGCGGGTCTCCGCATAATCGCTCTCGATGGGAGCGTAATCTCTGCTGGGACTCAAGATGGGCTCGCTGCCCGTCCTGACGTGGATCACATGGTCTCGCATCGCGTGAGCGGGGCTTGGCCTGTGCGTGGGCGAAGTCCGTCCAAGCAACGGCTGGCTGTCGGCACGATTCACACTCTGCTTCTCCCCACCACCATTAACGATATGCAGCGAGGCGGGGTTGCTCCCCGACCTCTGCCGCAGGGGGTCGCTCCCATTCATGGACCCCCTGCGCGGGGTCACAACTTTCTTTTGCAATGTACCATAGATGTATGACGCCGGCAGTTTGTTCGTTGCAGCATACCGGCTGTCCGTGTAACTGAGGGGTTGAGTCCTGTTGATGGGTCGTTGGCTCACGGCTCCCGATGCCAACGACACAGGCTTACCACTCCCTACATAAAATTTAATGAGTGATGGTATAGTGTCAAAGCACTCTTTCTCAAACTGGTACTGAACACTTGCATAGGGTGAGTGGGCCTTGTGGACCACCTTGTTGATCACAAAGTGCATGGGGGCGTCCTTCCACCGAACAGTGAGCACAAAGTTCCCTGGCTTTGAGATGGAGTCCCTCACAAGGAAGTCCCCATTCTCGCAGATCAGCTTCTCCGCCTTGTCACGGCTGATGCCGCCATGGAACCAGGCGTGGCTCCGGATGTCGTGGCTCGGGAGCTTGAACTCCTCTTCCAGCTGCTTGCGGAGGTCTTCCGGGGACAGGTCCTGCAGACTCATCTTGGATCGGATGGGTGAGGGCGGGGTCTGAGGAAAACCAGCAAGAACGTATGAATGATAAAGAATGGAATGATGCAAAGCAGAATGAGTTCAGTATTTCCTAACAAATGCATGCAAGAAATGTATTAAGTACTCATAGGCCCGAATTCACGAAGATGGTACGAAATGACTGATTTCATAAGGGAATAGGCCATGCGACACTAGGCGCCTCATACAAAAAGTTCTACAGTCTTTGTCCACGGTTTAAACCATAATTTATATTGTACCACCTTCTTGAATCCGGGTTATAGAGTACCAAAGTGTGGTGCTTTAGCCATTTATCACCGTGGAAACTGGTTCTATACAATGTCACCTGGCCAAAGTGTTATATGTTGATGCTTAGTTACAACCCAAACTATAACAAAAGACTGACATAATCACTTCACTTCTCTATAGTCCTTAAGAAAATGTGGGTAAAGCAGTTATATCCCAAGTACATTGCCTGGGCTGACATTATTCACACATCAAAATCACAGTTATTTTATGTACATGCATCTCATTTGGCAGAACTACTTCCAAAGTCCGGAAACTTTACTATTCCTTTGCCAGGGTGTGGAAATATACTCCTCTTCTTCCTTTTTGTTTTTTTTTTTCAGCGAGACTTGGCTACTCTGCAATGACTACCACAACCAGTGCAAAGATGGTGTAAAGAAATAAGAGCTGCTATATCACAGAAGTACTTCAAAGATGAAATAAAAATTTCACATTTTAGTGAATTATCTCTCAATGTATGCTTGTTTTCTGAAATATGTTGCATATTATTAAAAAAAAAACATGTTACAGAAGGGATCACAAAAGAGAGATTGGTCATCTCCTAAAGACTCTTGAATTACTCTGGACAGCTGAACCAAAATATCAGTGGTTTAAAGTCATATAAAGGAAATTCCCCAGATAATGGTCACTGGAGCATAACAAAGACACCGTAGAAAAGGATTGATTAGAAACTCACCCTACTGAGTTGGTCTTCTGGTATTGAGCTGCAGAGAAAATATGCATGGAAGAGAGGAAAGAGAGAGAGAAAAAGAGTTATTGTAGGTGTTGAGGACCAAATGGTATACAAATCGCAGCACATAAACTAATAATCGATGTCTACCAAGTTACCTGCGACAGGAAAGCATACGTGACTGCAAGACATTCATGGCTAGGACATCAGCAAACAGCTCACTTGCCGAGATCAGATTTGCAGATGTGCGCCGTTCCTCTCCCCATTCCAACTCTGGTAAACATCAAAACAACAAGAAACACTCTGGGAACTCAAAACGACATCTGCATTTCAATCCCAACAAAACAGAATCAAAGGGAAAAAAATGGTAGAGGAGAGAACATCCACAGGTATATCTGGCCGTCTCTGGCAAAAAGAGTCACATCTATGACACGAGGTCCAAATCATGAGACCCTGAGAAACACGAGAGCCAAGACGATAAACCCAGACAGCCCGACTAAAACTCACAGTCTCGTCCCTCCTTGTGAGAGCTTGGTGCTCCAGAGCTAACGGGACGCCACATACACACACACACGTGCATCTGATTTGGTGGAAGCCAGTAGTAGTCAGTCAATACCACGCAGCACTGGTGATCAGATGAACTTGAATCTGGCCTGTGACTCAGCTCGGCTCGTCCCGTTAAGAGAAACACCACAACAGTCATCGATCGTTGCTGGTGGTATGACCTTGTCTCAGCAGGATCAATCTTTCCCCCCTTTACTGGCTAGTCTTGGTGGACCTAACTCCTCTAACCCGTTTATCTCCTCTGATCATGCAAAAGCTTGCAGACGTCATGGCTACAGTTGCTATGGCAACACTATTGATGATCCTAACACAAGCAACTCCAGTACAGATGGGGCCTACATGCAGAATTCAGCAAAATAAAAAGAACGAAACTGAAGGCTGATATGACAGGATCAATGATAAGGACACAGGAAATCTCCTTCAATGCATCAAGCAATACATGCAAATCTCTTAATGTCTTTAAAAACAAATTAAAAATTGTGTTCCTGTTGCAACAGAGCTTAAATAACAATGCACTTGTCATAACTTGGTCAGAAGCTGTAGAGGTACAGAGAGATACACAATGGCATTACGCAAGACCAAAACAACAACCCCAAAAACCTAAGACATATCCACGCCATTGGGGAGCATGCAGTGCAGACCAACAAGACTAGCTGTACAAAGTGGAAGTACGTAATACTTCCACGATCTCCCCTGCCATTACACCTGTAAATAGGACAACTATCACAGATCCGGAATGCCGACTCCCTGTGAGCGACCCACAGAGTTGCATTCCGATTGCCAACTTTAAAGGAAGTCTGTTTGTGTCACAGAGACCGACGACCAAACGGAGAAACGGATCATGAATTGGTTTCCCTCTGATATGATTGGTCAAAATATATGTTATTTGATTCGTATGGAAGAGGTGATACCAATTCCACATTTCCACAGCTTCAAAGAGATTGGACTAGCAGGTATTTAGTTGACCATCATTATGCTTACTAATTTTTTCACTTAAACTATGATGACTAATTCTACTACAACTACTACAAATACTTTTACCACTTCTACTAATATTGATAATTCTAACTCTACCACTTTTACAGATCGTATGCAACTACTTCAATAATCTACTACTGCTAGTACTGCTACTACTGCTAAGTTACTAAAGTACTTCTCAACTGGTGTTTTTGCAATGGAAATGATCTCTTCTTACAGTGGCTCCATCACAAGCAATTTGATTCTCTCTCGGAAATACTATAATCAGCTATCTTTGGTCATATCTGGAACAGTCTCCAATACTACAGAGACAATCTCCACGAAACTTTAAGTTTGCTTGCTTTCACTATTACTTCTACGAACAGCCACAGCAGGTCAAATAGCACTTCACCCACGCGCACCCTCATAACATATAACAACCTAAAATTGTGTCAATAAGGGGCAATACTGCAAAATTATGGACTTTGTACGACCAGCCTACTGTACATGCAAACAATGCAAAACAAATAAATCATAATACACTCCTACATTCAACTTCCATTTTAACATAACCACAAACTCATCCATATTTCCTCTTCCGGTAAAAAAGAACAAAAAATGTAGAAGTCTAGTCTTTTCTCCATACCCAAATACGATAACTGTCAGAATCTTTTTTTTTCTTTCTTTCTTTTTTACTTTACTGCACCGAATATCAGCAGACAATGGTATCTTAAATCTTTAAGTCTACAATTACTCAGTCCTTTTTCTTAAAAACAAAATCAAAAACAAAACTTAAATCAACGGCTACATAAGACATTTTATTAACCCCTAACATATCATTTAATCAACCACTGATTCCATCGTACTGTTCACTATTGTGTACTCAAGATCATTTTGTACAATATTTTGCTACTTTATTTATGCTATATTTCCATTGTGTACTCAAGATCATTTGGAATTTTATCACATTTTTTTCTGCAGAAGAAAAAAAACCGGACTTGAATTGAATCAATAGAATCATCACAGTTGTTTAACATTTACACATCAACAGCGACAGACTTACAACAGGGAGATGGAAGCGATGTTGGGAAATGAGGGAAGGTTAAAACTTGTTTTACATTCTTCTCATCCCCCCTCCATTCCCGTCTCTCTTTTTCGCTCCTTTTTCACCACAGGCTCGAGCAGGGTATTTTCACTGCTAAAATAATATTTTTTTTTTTTTTTAAACCTTGAGACCTTTATAGCAAAGCAGCCACAGATGAAACAGAGCCTAGTGAATTTAAGAGAACAACATCCGGTATCATGACAACATGTAAATACTGCTCAAAACAATTATTTAGGAATTCTCCATTATAGTACTAAACTATAAAATAGCAGAAGGCATCATCTGTCAGTAAAGGGTAAAAGATGACATAAAACTATACACAAGTTTGACATATACTGTACATGTACATACCACTTCAGTACCTACATTGTATTAGGATATTGGTGTATCTTATTTACCACTTTGTAATTTCTTTATTCATAACCACTACAGTCAAAGTGACTCCATTGATCAAAATAATTAGATTTTACACCTACATGTAGGAGTCCTGGGAAATTGCTACCGACAAACACATACAAGGATATCTTGATACAATAGGTGTGGCAAATTTGATGCCATCCCTCTTCAATCTTCCGACTGATATATCTCCCAAGCCCCCTACAGCCAATGTTCACACCTTCATCTTATTGAGCATTTTCACCATGAAAAGCTATTGCAGTATCATGAGGTCACATAATGTGGTTGTCCATATGAACCACCACAAACGGAGACAGAAACGATACAAAACAAGAACGAACCCTCTTACATACCATCACATCCCTATACAATATACAAGAGTATTTACAATTGAGCACCCGAGTTTTTAAGAAACCAATAAAGGGTGTGTTCTAAGTAAGTAATAAAATGTGCTCCAGTACGGACTAGATTTACAAAATTGTCTATACCTGTTTGGGACACTGTTCTCAATACACTGTGTTTCGTTTTCTTTCATTTTACTGGTTTCAGTTCAAGAACTTCTGAGAAGATAAATCAATCAATCAAGTCAAATAATCATGTACCCCTCCCAAGTCGAAAGGCCATTGATTGATTCAAGTTTTGGGGTCAAACTAGACGAGTTTAGAGTAGTTTGAGACTAAAGAATGACAGAGGGGTAAACAAGAGAGGTTCAGTGTGTTTGTTCCATTGAACTGACGTCAAATCTTCTTTAGATCAATGCAGAGATGTCCCTCTTTTATAAGCCTAAATCAAATTAATGGGAAAAAAAAAATATATGCTTCCTCAAAATGAGAGATAAGGCATGAATTGTGTGAATGAATGGTGTGACAAAGACAGGGGTTACAATCATATGTTCATTCTGTCTGCAATGCAGATGTGACCAGAAGGTTGAGGTTTGACAATTTCCTAGGTAAAAGACCATCCCATGGATATAACACTAAATATTGGGTAGATTAGGAAAGAGAGTATTAGATTACATGATATATCAAACATGCAAACTGATTTACAGGGGGATATAACATATTATGTGGTGTGTTCCTATTTCCTTTCTTGTCTTTTTCTCTTTTTTTTTTCGTCGTTAAGAGCATATTACACCAGCAGCACGAAAAATCAGCCTACTTTTGATGCCATCAATCTATGCACAAGTCTGCGACTGTCCTTCTGTGAAAGGAAAAGGGAAGATTGTTTTGTTGTTGTTTTTTATCCCTGTTTGAAGATTCAATACTGTCATTGGCACAGTGTAAATATGCATGCAATTATTACAGCCTACCATAATTTTGTTTTTCTCTCATGTTCCCCTTTAAACTATTCAAACAGCAAAATACAAGGAAAACAAGTTGCCATCCATGGAAGAATGGGGGGGGGGTGATTTAAAGAGATTTTAACTGTAAGCAAAATCAATCAAAGAATCCCCCAATGTCCTGGCAGAAAAGCTGGAAGACCACAGGGACTAGTCATTAGTCACACTCATCATAACATGAAGTAGCGGAACTAATTGATCATTGTCGTTCACGAAAAACCAACCCTGGAGGAGAATTTATCCCACAAATATTTTTCCCTCACAACCAAAGTAGCACAGCATTTGGCAGACATTATGTAAACGTTGACTGGTTTCAGACACATGACACAAAATTCCTAATCAGAATAAAGTTTATCACATGACTCAAGAAATGCCACCAACACAGCGCAGCATTTGGCAGACATTATTTAAAAGCCGACTGGTTTCAGACACATGATACCAAATTTCTCATCACAATAAAGTTTATCACATGACTCAAGAAATGCCACCAACACCTCAATGACCAGTGAACTGAGAAACTTTCTACTGATACAATCTCTGTTTATTATACTGCAATGAATACTCATCAATGATTAATTAAAATGACAAGCAACTAACAGTTTGCATATTGATAGTAATTACATGTACTGTATATTCAATGATGGTGATGACAACAATAACGGTGATGCTAAGTGATCACAATAATAATGGTAATAATAATGATAATAAAAAGATAATATCATTATTATTACTGTTATTATTATTATCATTATTATTATTATTATTATCATTATCATTATTACTATTATTATTATTATTGTTATTATTATTATCATTATTATTATTATTATTATTATCATTATTATTATTATTATTAATATTATCATTATTATTATCATTTAGATGATTCTAAAAGGAGGTACATATTACAGTGTACTTTGACACCTTAAAACGGATTAACTGTCACTGTTATTCGAATGGGCACAACTTCTTTTTTAATTTTTGGCCAGACTCTTTGCTGAAATCTACTGTCTTCTTATCAGTGGTCAAACGCTAACCTGTATCGGCAGAGCCTAGACGGGGACGGAGGTAACTGGCTAGCGGAGGTCACTATACTCCTGGGTGATCGCGGTGGGGTGGACGACAGAGGCGGAAGAGCAGCACCTGGAAAGAGATTTGAATGAAAGAAATTAACACAGTTGTCAAACTGTTGTGAAACACACACACATACACACACATATACATATACATACGCGTCTATGGTGGAAATCGAGGACATGTTTTACCCACAAGAATTTCACCACATAACCAAGGACCTGTGTGTAAGTAGGAATCTTGTCAACCGAGGACTCATTTGTATATATTACCATACAACCGAGGACCAACAAACATGTACCCCTAAATGCAAAAGCAGACCGTCTGGAATGGTCTGTAATGCGAGGACATCCTCTGTTCGCTGGGTGTCCTCGGTTTAAATGTAAACTTTGTGTGTATGTCCTCATTTTCCACAATGGGTAAGCGCATACACACACACATTGGTTCATATTTAATCTGTCCTCTAATTCCTGTGCAATATTTCACAAACTACTCAGAATTCAAGAAATATGAGAAGTTCCATTTTGCCTCTACAGTAATGACCAACTTCATCCTCTAAGAACCACCACTGTAAAATGCCATGGACAATACATGCCAATAACTCGCTGGTGGTGATGTCAGCGTTAACACTGCATTAAGTCACAGTTTTCAAGACAGACACATTTATACATAAACACAGCCGAAGTCAGCACACAGGGCTAGAGTTCTTACTCAATCATGAGAATGGTCCACACAAAATCTCAAATGAAACTGTAATGTTACCTGCATATTTTGTGATTTTTACTGGCAATGAATCAATTCTTATTGATCAAAACCCTCACTCTGAATCTAATACCATAAATCAGTCATTTTGCAATCTCACACATTGGCATTAACAAAACTCATGTCTATCAGCAGGTTCTCCTTGATATTAGCTTGTAATCTCAAACCAAGACGATGAAAGAAAATCTATTTGTTTTGATACCGGAGAATGAATCAATTTTTTAATTTACACCATCCTCCATAAGAATGATATGCTAAAAGATGCCTTCTACCTTGAATACTATGATAAATTCTTTCAGTGCATTAGAAGGAAAACCAACATGATAAACCTCTATAGTGAAGGGACTTATTAGATGAGTTTGGTGACTATTAAATCCCTTTTCGGCCAAATTTCCTCTGAGGCAATTTGCTCAGCATCCAAAATAATTTGCCCTGAGACTGGGGAAGCTGGCCTGCATGTTCTCTCTCCGCATCTGAGCCTGTCATTGAAGCCACGAGGGAGCAGAGAGCATAATCTTCCTAAATCTTCAGGGGGTTACTTGGAAACCCCGGGGACCGTTTACCCGAAGAAATGTCCCGCAACATCCTGACACCCTTGTAGGATGAGAGACAGGAGGAACCTGTAATAACCTCTCCACCCAGGCATACAAAGATGCCTCCCATCTTACACCCGTTGAGAACAGGCTGATTTTGCTACAACACGCATTTCCCACAGACGCTTGCCCAAGTTTACACGGGACTCATCCTCAACGGCTTAAGGACAGACGGCCTTTTCACGCCTTGGAGAATATCGACACCAAATTGGCACATACCAGCAATACTGCTGCAAAAATATTGGTATGTGCATTACAATGCATGATTGATTCCAACTAGTATTTGTCCTCCTTGTTGATCCTACTAAAAGCTCAATTAAACTACTGTAAAACATGATATATTCGCGGCATGAATTTTTCGCGAATTGGAGCCGACAACCTTTTTCGTGGCATGGAATTTTCGCGAAATGCCACTGGCGTTCAATGCGTATAGTGTACACAAGGACTTTCGCGTGCATTTTAATTTCGCGAATCTTGGCGCTCGCGAAATTCGCAAAATTAAAATGCACGCGAAAATTCCTCGTTTTACAGTATACTGCCTCTTCTCCATCTCATCCTCATTTGTTTTGCAGACTAAGATAACACAAAAGGATTACATAAATACGTCAATATATTGTACTACATGACATGAATTTTCCATATTCTCACTTTGTCTGAAAAAATAAAGTAATACTAATAAAGAAGTCTTCGTCATCAAATTTAAGCCGAATTGTGAAGGATGTGTTTCTTTTGTGAAGACATGAAAATGACATAAAAGTCATATTGGATTAACAAAAGGCTTGGAGTGATGATAAAAATGATGGCTTCCTGATATATCAAAATAGATGTAATATTTTCAAATTAATGAATTCTAGTATCGAGTTGTTTTTATAGCAACTGACTGGCGAATTGCCTTTCATCAAGTCAGACATAAATAAGCTCTGTTTATAGTTGTGACTTTGTTGTGACTTCTCAATTTTTCCAATATTGTTTAATCAGTTGATTAATCTTTTACGGGCTTTCTCTCAATTTGACCTCTGCGTTGAGACGTCTTCTCCTTCGGAAGATCTGGTGTTCATCAAACAAATCATCTCACACTTTTCCGAATATCCTCTCTAAGGATGCAGACGAGGTAAAAATGTCTGTTAAAGATAATACAGTGCAGCTGATCTTCATGAAATCATTATGCATGCTTTTTACCATGTAGATACATACTTTTGATAATTGAGGAAAAGCATGTTTCTTTGACAGTACTCAGCTTCTCCAAGCGGGGAAGGTGAAACAGAATTTTAGTCTATAAACAAGTTCCTGAAGGAGAAGATTATTCACGTTGTACAGAAATGTGAAATCTCAAAACTTTGTAACTTCTACCATGAATTGCGCCCCTAAATATACACCTTGTTGTTTATATACTCTCATTCATACAGTAAATACAGCAGTATGTACATATGTGTGCTTTCCTTACCAGCTATGCTAGTCCTTTTCAGCTTTTCCCGAATGAAGACGAGGTTGGATGCCAATCTGGCGCGGTGCGCACCATTGCGTATTCCGATGTCCAGCAGATCTTTCTCGCTCCAGTGCAGTAAATCCTGTACAGACGAGGGGCAGCATACAAACACACACAATCAGAATAGGGCCCAAAATTATGCAAATGTCACTCGGCTCTAGTGGCTGACCAGAATAATTCATAAACAGTGCTGAGCTTTGACTAGAAAATTATATAAATAACACCGAGCTGTGACAACATCCATACATCATGCAGCTCAACCAGAACACAGACTTAGACTGACAGTTACTAAAGCACATTTTACCCCTATACCACCATACCAAGGACCACTGCAATGCAAAACAGCATTGTTACACTCATCTGGCCTTTCTATTGTGAGCCCTTTGGAAATCCCTTCATTGTTTGCAGTGTTGGGTAAGGCTAGACAGAGGTACTTGTGTAGGAATGCACTTTAGACTGCTGCCTTCTGCAAAACAGTTAATCTTCTGGAACACACAGATATGGGGCAGAGATTACACATTAGTTTGTATGCTGTGATACATTCCTTCACACAAAAGTATTTGATACTGTCAAAGAGTCAAGCAGACAGATCTGCAAGGACAAACAAACATATATAATCAAAACTGCATTGTATTCACATCACACCTGAAAACAAGATCCCACCTAGGGCCCACCTAGGGGTCTTGCGTTCATCCGTGTATCGCAAGTTCACCTTCCACGCATTCATGCAGACTCTTACTTCAGAACGTTGCAAACTTGGGGGGGGGGGGGGGAGAGGGGGGTGAATGTAACTTTGAGAGCTGGGGACATGTAGACCGGGGGCCCAGAAGATTTATTCAGCTGAAAAGGGTCACACTTTTTAATGGTCTCATCATATAAGGATGTGTCCAAGGGTCAATAAAATGAATTGCTGGCAAGTCACATCCTGTACCGTAAGGCTAGGGACCACAAAAAGGGACCCCGAAAAATGGATTTATTCAGCCGAAGGGGGTCACGGACAAAAGTTGGTGGATATTGTTCCTTTGGGTGTACTTATCATGAAAACAGCAATGCCAGCTATTTTATCCTGTACGGGGCCCCAGACAGTAGCCCCAAAGGGCCCCACAAATATGGTGTTACTCAGCTGAAAAGGGTCACGGCTAATTTCTTTTGCAATGGAAGTAGTTCCCATCAGAGATATCCAAAACACCAATGCCAGCTATTTTATCCAATACGGGGCCCCAGACAGTAGCCCCAAAGGGCCCCACCCCCATAGGCCTACGTACAAACACACACAAACATTGATTTTATTCAGTTGAAAAGAGTCACGGCTAATTTCTTTTGCAATGTAAGGAGTACCAATCAGAGATATCCAAAACACCAATACCAGCTACTTTATCCTGTACGGGGCCCCAGACAGTAGCCCCAAAGTGCCCCCCCCCCCCCATAGGTCATACGTACAAACACACACAAACATTGATTTCAATCGTGCAGCTGAGAAGAGTCACGGCTAATTTCATTTGCAATGGAAGTAGTACCCATCAGAGATACCAAGAACACCAAAGCCAGCTATGTTATCCAGTACGGGGCCCCGGACAGTAGCCCCAAAGGAGCTCCCCCCCCCCCCCCCCCCACACACACACACATTAGTTTAATTCAGCTGAAAAGAGTCACGGCTATTCTTTTGCAATGGAAGTAGTACCCATCAGAGATATCCAAAAACACCAAAGCCAGCTATTTTATCCTGCACGGGGCCCCAGTCAGTAGCCCCAAATTGCTCCCTCCCCCCCCCCCCACACACACACACACATTGATTTTATTCAGCTGAAAAGGGTCATGGCTACTTTCTTTTGCAATTGGAAGTAGTAGGCATACTCATCAGAAATATCCAAAACACTAAAGCCAGTTATTTTATCCTGTACGGGGTCCCAGACAGTAGCCCCGAAGTGCACCCCCTCCCCCCAACACACACGCACACACATACACACACACACACACACACACACATACACATTAGTTTCATTCAGCCAAAATGGGTCACGGCTAATTTCTTTTGCAATGGAAGTATACCCATCAGAGATATCCAAAGCACCAAAGCCAGTTATTTTATCCTGTACGGGGCCCCAGACAGTAGCCCCAAAGTGCCCCCCCCCCCTCTCCACATACACACACATACACACACACACACACACACACACACACACACACACACACACACACACACACATTAGTTTCATTCAGCTGAAAAGGGTCACGGCTAATTTCTTTTGCAATGGGAGTAGTACCCATCATAAAGAGATATCCAAAATACCAAAGCCAGTTATTTTATCCTGTACGGGGCCCCGCACAGTATAGCCCCAAACACGGGTAATTTCTTTTGCACTGGAAGAAGTACATGTACCTGTCAGAGATATTCAACACACCAAGGCTAGTTATTTTATCCTGCACTGAGCCCCAGACAGTAGCTTCACAGTGTCCCATCCATTATACATGTACTGTAAATCAGCTGAAAATGGTCTTACAAATTCTTTTTTAGCGTTAATATCAGGGCCTACTGAATAGAGATATCACAAACAATAAAGCAAGTCATCTTATCCTGTATACGGGGTCCCATAGGTTACAGTAGCAAAACACTCAAGAAATTTGCAAAGGAAGCATACTTCTGTATAGTGCACAACTAAGATGACCATATTACGAAAACCAGTCATTTCATCTTGTACTGGGCCCAGGTTACAGTAGCCATACAGTGCCCCTCCCCCACATAATTATTATGACATCATTTAGCTGAAAAGAGTCATAGTTGTTTTTCTTTTACAATCGAAGTAGGCCTTAGTTTACATCATAGATACCCAAAACATCAAAGCCAGTTAGGTTTTCCCAGCCAATTTCGCACTTTTGTTGGTTGATTTGATAGAAGGTTCGAATTCGTAAAATGGGTATTCAAATTGGCTGGTACCCTACGTTCATTCAAATTCGCCTTGACTTGCCGAAAAGGGTATTTCAGCCATTAAATTTCGCGAAAGACAGTCAAATTCCAAACGTGTTCATTCAAATTCAAATCATGCTATTTCTTTGTTTCAGATCGTTTTAACATGTCTTTCTATGTGTGTTTTCGTTTCATCTATGAATTACTGTTATAAAGCAGTAAAAGTATCATATTTCTTATCTAGTATAACTGGATTTGGTTGTTCTGTAACCAGACTGGTAACGCTCCTTCTCTTTCATATACATGTCATTATAGGCCTGTACGTGTACCAGTAATGCAGATTAACTTCATTTTTTATAGTCATGACAGCACAATAGATACAGACGTATATCTCTAGAAGACATAGAAAGAATTATTTAAAAAAAAAACATTTGAGGATCATAACCTTGACTTCTTGGAACTGGCCGACAGCTCGTAATAAAGCGCTCGTAACGGCCAGATAATTTGTGGCTTCTTACTTCTTTGGATTCAAAAAGCACGTTAAAAAAATGGTGTCAAAGTCTCTTAAACGAATACGAAAACATGAAATGCTATGATGCTTACAAAACAATAACTACGATGAAAGAAAATAAGGAAAGAGGCCAAGCATGAACATGTCTGTTTAATTGACTGCAGAACATGTTAAATTAGATGGCCAGAAATCAATTTGAATGAACGAGCGAAGCATGTAATCACGTGACTATATCATTATGAATTTATGAATGAACGGATAGTGGAATGGTACTTGTCTTATATATGGATTTCAGTTGAAAAAGTGTTATTTAGAATAAGGTTAGAGGTAATGTGAATGTTTCAAAATAAATTTGAATGAAGAAATTAATATGACATTGAACTACCATGTCATCTAGGCGAAATTTATGCTAAATTTAATTCAACATTAACAACATTCAACATTAAAGAATTAAAAGAGGTGCGATATTGGCCCGGATGCAGGGCCCTTGACAGGTATAGCCCCAAGGTATTCCCACCCCATATGAATTAAGTGTTTTTAGGTGAAAAGAGTCATGTATGCCTATTTTCCTTGGCAGCTAGTGGAATTAACAGCTGAGATACGTAAAACACAAACCCATCCAGTTAAGGGGCCCCCAGCCAGTAGCCACTATCAAGATCTGCATCCCGATCTATTCAATCTGTCAGATCGGGAGAGAGCGGCAAAAGTGTACGGGGACCGGGAGCATCGTAGCAGCAGCGTTTGGGTGATGGGGTTGGATCTGGCAATTTCACAGATCGGGAAGAAATTTTGAACTGGTTCAAAATTTCTTCCTCATCTCCCCATCAAGATTGACCTATTTTGAATCGTAGCTCAAACGGGGAGAGAGCAGTGACAGTGTAAATACCGCGGGATGAGCGTAACAATTCCAGGTTTTTCTGACCGTAGTAACAGCGGCACAAGAACAGGAAATATAGTCTAAACTAGACACCGACGACATGGTCCCGCTGCTGCGCCGCTTTCTTGATCAAAGCACGACCTTCCCGCTTTAACGACGCTCTCACTAAGCCCCCGTCACTAGAGCGGATCGAGCCAACGAATGCCCAGCGGATCCGAAAATTTGGACATACGCTCACATCCGTTGCTCGTCGTTCGTGACCCGCTTGACGTTCGTTGTATCCGCTAGCTGTTCGCAGAGATTCGCAGAGATCCGCCGGAGCAAAATTTTGATTTTGGACATGTCCAAAATCTTGAGCGGATGACGAACGGCATGACAATCCGCTCTGTGTTCGCTGAGCATCCGCTGATTGAAAGTTTTGGTCGCTCTGCATTCGTTTCTCATTCGTCCGCCGTTCGTCCAAATTCGCCCAGCAAATGTGCACAGCAACACACGTTAATCAAACGTAGATAAAAAATAGATATCATATAATAATGATAATTATAATTATAATAATAAGAAAAAAAGGGTCTTATTTGCCCAGGGTAGCCTCTTCAGTGTTGTCACTGCTCTACCAGAGGGCCCTGCCATTATTATTACCCCAGCGTTGTCAGGTACCCATTTATACACTTGGGTCGAGAAGAACATCGTGGGTAAAAAAATCTTGTCCACTAGGCGGGATTCGAACCCGGGTCCTCGGTTCGGGAGTCGGATCCACTATGCCACAGCCCCCCACATGACATTTCATTATACGTATTCTGACATTAAGTAATAAGAGAACATTATTCTAAACCACTGCTACAAAAGTCAACCTGTAGTAAATGGGAATCTCTGAATGGAAATTGGGAATTGTGAAAGTTCGACTCCAGTTGGAGGCACCAGACGCAATGGAGGATGTTGGACTACCAACATCATCGTCACGTGATCATCAGAAGGAAGTACACTTGTAGGGAAATCTTGAATGAGTGACATCAGGAGTACTTGGTGGTTACTTCGGCTTCCTTCTTTTGGGGGCCATTTTCACAGTCACAACTATCTAAAAAAGAAGATCACTCCAAAATCTTCGAGTGATCCCTGAGGTCACTCCAAAATTAGTGAAAATGAACATTTTCACTCCAAAGTCACTCCAATTTCACTCGAAACTCACTCTTTTTTTATTTACTCCTTCATGAGTGAACAATTTCACTCTTCCTTTTTTAGAGAGACAACATTACTTGACACTGTCACTGCTCAAAATGATTTGGTAAAGTGTGCGTCATCCGAGATCCGTCACGTAATTGCCGCAGTATCGCTCTGCATATGTTGGGCATTCGCTGCTCATTCGCTTTGTCCGCTCAGCATCCGTTGGATGGATTGTACGCATTCGCTTTCATTCGTTACTTTATCCGCTCGTTACACGATCAGCATATGCTCATCATTCGTCAGGCGAACGTTCGAAAACCACATTTTGCTTGCGAATTCGAGCGGATACGAGCGTATCTGGACTTTGCCAAATTTTGCCCATCCGCTAGGCATTCGCTGATTTATACGCTGTAGTGTAACGGGGCCTTTAGTTCTCTACTCTCGTATAAAATCAAGGCCTGTTCCTACGACGCTTCATTCCTGCTTCGATAACGCTGTTGGCCACTTTAGCTACGCTGTTCCTACGCTTTCCCAGACTCAATTATGCATGCAATTATTCGATACGCTGGAAAATGTTTGCCAGAACAGCAAAACTGATGATGATCAGGAGGACGCGTTGTCGTTGTCGCGAAAATGAAGACGAAGGAGCGCATATTTAAGAAGAAGAAGAGATGCAAACAATAAAGAGAATAAAGCAAAACACTTTGGAGCTACTGTCTGGGGCCCCGTGCAGGATAAAATATCTGACTTTGGTATTTTGATATCCGATGGATACTACTTCCATTGCAAGAGAAATTAGCCGTGACCCTTTTCGGCTAAATGAAACCAATATATATATATATATATATATATATATATATATATGTGTGTGTGTGTGTGTGTGTGTGTGTGTGTGGGGGGGGGGGCACTTTGGGGCTACTGTCTGGGGCCCCGTACAGGATAAAATAACTGGCTTTAGTGCTTTGGATATCTCTGATGAGCACTACATCCTATTGCAAAAGAAAGTAGCTGTGACCCTTTTCAGCTGAATAAAATCAATGTGTGTGTGTGGGGGGGGGGGGGGGAGGGGGTAAGGGGGCAATTTGGGGCAACTGTCTGGGGCTACTGTCTGGGGCTACTGTCTGGGGCCCCATGCAGGATAAAATAACTGGCTTTGGTATTTTGGATTTCTCTGATGGGTACTAATTCCATTGCAAAAGAAATTAGCCGTGACCCTTTTCAGCTGAATAAAACTGTTGTGTGAGTATGTGTGTTGGGGGGGGGGGGGGCACTTTGGGACCACTGTCTGGGGCCCCGTACAGGACAAAATAATTGGCTTTGGTGTTTTGTATGTCTCTGATTGGTACTACTTCCATTGCAAATGAAATTAGCCGTTACTCTTATCAGCTGAATAAAGTCAATGTGTGTGTGTGTGTGTTTGTACGTAGGGCTTATGGGGGTGGGGCACTTTGGGGCTACTGTCTGGGGCCCCGTGCAGGATAAAATAGCTGGCTTTGGTGTTTTGGATATCTCTGATTGGTACTCCTTACATTGCAAAAGAAATTAGCCGTGACTCTTTTCAACTGAATAAAATCAATGTTTGTGTGTGTTTGTACGTAGGCCTATGGGGGGTGGGGCCCTTTGGGGCTACTGTCTGGGGCCCCGTACAGGATAAAATAGCTGGCATTGCTGTTTTCATGATAAGTACACCCAAAGGAACAATATCCACCAACTTTTGTCCGTGACCCCCTTCGGCTGAATAAATCCATTTTTCGGGGTCCCTTTTTGTGGCCCCTAGGCTTACGGTACAGGATGTGACTTGCCAGCAATTCATTTTATTGACCCTGGCCACATCCTTACATGATTAGACCATCAAAAAGTGTGACCCTTTTCAGCTGAATAAATGCTCTGGGCCCCCGGTCTAATGGTGTCCATTTGCATATTCCATCACACTCGTACAAATAGTTGCCAAATACACTGTACATAGAAAGTTTGACAATGCAGTTCGAAAAAAAAAGAGACCTAGAGCTCTATCACTTCTGATTCTAGAGAATAATATTATTGAATATTCCTTAATTTGGGAGGTTTGGGCCCCTGGGGCCCCCAAGGAAAGCAAGGTACCCATTTAAGCAAATTGAGATCCCTTTCCCCTAGGAATGCTGCCTGCCAAGTTTGGTGAAAATCAGTCATGACGTTTTCAAGAAGAAGATGAAAATGTGAAAAGTTTACGCACAATGCACGATGGAAGAAAAGCGATTGCAACAGCTCACTTGAGCCTTTCATCCACCTAACCATATCAGCATCAAATTTCTCTTTTTAAAATACTTACACATGTACGTTTAATATGATGATTTAATAATCCAATTATGTATGATACATATGTTCATCTCTCAAGTATTTGTCATTATCGAAGGCTACATTGGGTATTTGCCTCCCGTAGACCACCCACAAAGATTCGCGCAGCTCTCTTCCAAGTGCAACATATTGATTCGCCAAAACTTCCTGCTACCCTTCCAACCTTGTACATCACAATTCTTTGAACCATGACCACAAGTGCACTATACAGGACTTGGATCTCACAAGAGATATTTCACACACCTACACACACAGAGATCATGTAAATCATACGGCATGAAAATATAATGACATCAGCGTATGCAAACAAACTCTACAAGATCAGTGTCTCAGATCACTGACTTTGCAGCATATATGTAAAGAGGCCATTTAAGGCTTTGTATCATATTCCTCAATACCCTGTTTGGCATGTTTGAACAATTTTTTTTTCACCCCAGACATAAAATATTTGGGGAATTTTGCCCCCTTCTCTTTTTTTTTTTTCTTCTTTTTCCTGCAAGTGCACCTCACCTCTCAGAAAATGACTTCCAAGTTTACAGATCCGCTCAACTGTTTCAACATCCGTTTGCTCTAGCCGTGTGTGCTGGAACGACAGGACTCCCACTATAAAAAGCTCACCTTCTGGATGGAAGACTACACATCAAAATCCAATGCCTGGGCTTGAGCTATGTAAGACATACGTCCTTAATTCAGTATTCCACTTCCAGTTAAGAAGCATATACTGCAAGGCTTTAAAGCCTTTCAATGTCCAGCTCTCAGTTTGTATAATCGTCCTTCCAATGGTCTCAACAGAATCCTCTATTCTATCTCACCTCTTATACATGCACGGATAGGTTCTCTTTCTGCCTTAAAAGTTAAGTGCTAGTCTTCTTACAAACACTAGACAGGGCTATTTGTCATATCCTTGGATTAAATACATGCCATTCTAACATGTATTTAGTCTTTAAACTGACTACAGCTACAATAATGGAGAAGAATCCATTCTGCATGATGGTATGTTTTCATAGTGCTCACTAAATATATCATGCATCCTTTATGTGAATAAAACAGAAATGGTCTGGGAATGAGACTAAAGAAGGCAGGGGGGTGGGGTGGCTGGTATGCTTCAATAAGTAAGGACTCATCACTGATAATCAATACACTGAGACTATTTAGCATACTACCAGCACTCTTCTCGGAATGTCTGTGGACAATACATGCTATTGTGAATAAGTGTTGTGATAAAGGCTCATTACGAAGGATGACATCAGCAGCGGAGGGTTCCACTAATCTCATTCGAAATAGATCGGTCATGACGATACTATGCATATCGTCATTGATCACCGCTGCAGATAGAGATGATGAGCTAATGCCACAACTGTCGTGGGCTAACAGTTGTTAAATCTTGGCATTTGAAGGAGAAAAACAGAACATAGACGCAAAGAAATCTGGACTCAGTGCATGCATATGACATACTCTAATCAGATAACATGGTGAAGCTTGCATGCTCATGACTATAAAAGGAGGGCATCCACCCCACCCCCCCCCCCCCAAAAAAAAGATAAAAAATATGGAACTGATAACAACAAACCACTGCCCCACCCCCCCCCCCCCACCCCCAGGAAATGTACACAAATAAAAATGGAAGGCTACTATCATTGCCTAAAGGATGACGTAGCTGTGACGTCACTTGGTTTGTGGCTGCATTTACGTTGAGCTCTCAAAAACCACTGCTTTTGACCTAATTTGGAGAATCTGCCCAGCTGCAAATTGTTTTGTTTGACTCGATTTAACCACAATAATATCCATTCAACAAACAGAACAAATCACAGGGCAGTGAATCTCCTTGAGAATTTTGTATACCCACACCCACAAACTGAATGGAAAAAAAAAAAGATACAAAAAAAAATAAAAATCAGTGCCCCATTGATGCCAGATATCAAAATTACAGAACCGGCACAAAGTGGGTTCTTGCCCATGCCTGTACTAAAAAGCTGGATCTTTTCTGCAAAGTGTCACTAAAGCAGTCCTTGGTTTCTGATCTTTAATCTCACTGCAGAAATGATGCAGGCATATGTGATGCAAATACTGTTACAAACAGCAAATAAACCAAACCCCTACTGTATTTGCATTCCCTTGAAATTTACAAAAAAAAACCAACAATCCAACCTTCAAAAATAATATCAAGTCAGCAATAAATTGTTTGATAACAAGAAGAGAGGGATTTAAAAAAAATCACACTGGAAGTATTCATAACTCAATTAGTGATTTGGAAAAAGCATAAAGAGCTAATGAAAAAGAAAACAAAAATATGAAATAGCAGGATCATTAGCATGTCCTTTATTATAAAAGAATAAAGAATATGAGAAACAAGGATTGTTATGTTTATAATATACAATATCTGCTAATATACAATGCAATTTCCTTTGTTTTTGAAAGGCCATTGATATCAAGGTAACATTATTTATGGGAGAGAGGAAATATCCTTACAAGGTTGTGGTGATGACTTCCTTTGTTACTCATTGCCATAATTACCATCAAATCACTAAAAAATGCATTTTTAAGTCAATCCAACATCCACTGGTCAGATTATCCTTCATGGATGATCCAGATGCTTCCACAAAGTGGGCTGAACACAGAGACTATTTTTTTTCTTCCAGTCATTACGAATTTTTCATACAAACTGGCAACTGTGATCACCCATGTATTGTCTAGTTGAAAAGATGGTTCTTTGTTTCAAATGTACAAAAATATTTTAATTTACAAATCTTGTACATTTCATTTCATTAAATATCTTTCTGTTTTTCACAATGTATGATAGTCAATTTTGAGGCAAGTCCTTCCAAAATATTTGTATGCATGTGGACTCAGGGAAAAAAATGCACAATCACTAGCTAAAACACTTCAGGAGGCAAAAAACTGAGGAAAACATCACACAATCCCTTCAAAAATTGTGAACTTTTAGAGTTTGGTGAATTCCACTCACTACCCTCTCTGGTGGGATCTCTCCTTACACTTTGTGATGTCACAATAAATATCTAGAACAACATCAACGAAATAAAACAGGAATTACACAAAACTTTTCCTCAATGCTTCCAGGGCACTTGACCTTGATCTTCTAGAATGCATGGAGATTGACATCGGCCTCAGAGAAAGTGTGCTTTTCATTTAAAAAGAAATGAATAGGTTCACCTTTAATCATGAAGAATGTTTGCCAGTAGAAAAGCAAACATTCATGTGAGGTTTTAATTCATCCCCCCCCCCCCCCCCCCCCCCCCCCCCGAAGTATGAGGTTTCAATTCATTTCTTACTCTGAGGGATGAATTCTTCAGTCAACTTACTGAGTTCATATGTTTCACAGGCAATCAACTGCCAGTGGCCACTCCTTAAATATGTGCTAAGTTGATAATTACAGCGTCATTCCTAGAACCACACAACAAACTCTTGTCAAAAAGTAAAAAAAAAAACTACTATGCAAGTACAAATGAAAAAGAAAAAGAAACCACACTTTTTTTTTCTGATTCATGCTAATATCTTGTGCTGCAGGATACTAGCTTTCAAGGCATTCTACTCTTTTTGGTCCCTCTGATGGGAATGCCCTTTCACTAGTTTTAGGATTTCTTCTGTAAGTACACATAATATTGTCTGGTAAGACATGCCTAGTTGATGCTGCTTCTTCAATCATTAGCAGCTTTGCAGTACCGTTCAATCATAGCTTCATGGTTCAATAGAGCACCATTGTGGAGCAAAAGTGCTTCAGCATCTGGAAAAATCACGGACTTAAAGGGAGAAAAAATTGCATAAATACTGTATATGTAACTCTTTCATTATGTTCAGTCAATATTGCATCACACTTGCGGTAGATTTCACAAGAAACAAAGCATTCACATTGTGGTTTGTGAGCTGTCATATGAATCACTGCATCGTAGATCTGTGTGCGTGTACTATGTGGAAAGGAGGCAGTATAAATAATTCAATTAATCCGTTATTGGCAATTCACGCTATAAAGTGCAGTTGCGAGTTGTTGACAAATACTTGCGGAAGTACGCAAGCAGCACGCTCCGAGGCACACTGCTGCATATTGTTTACATGCACAGTGCTAGACATTGATACTCCCAACAAACTGACTAACCAGTTTTTCTCCACCACTGAGGAAAGTCTGGGGACACTTACAGCCCACAGTCACAGAGGCTATAAGCAGAGTACTTGTACTTCTATTTCAATATCAAAGGCACAATGATATGAGCAAACCTTTCTACCCAACAGTTTGTTTGGTGTACTTCCATTTAAGGCAATCACCCAGAGACATGTTGTAACAATAGGAGCGTTCACACTGCCATCGAAAAACCACAGCTGTTTTGCACATTCCGTTTTTCGTTAAAAGTTCCAAGTAACAACTAGTATGTGAGCAAAAAATGGAAATTGAAAATTCTCCTGAGAAAAGATGTTTTTGTACACTCAAAAGTTTTATTCAGGGTTGGTGTTTGGGAGTTTTGTTTGTTTGTCCATTTGTTTGTTGTTGTTTTGGGTTTTTTTTAGGCCAGTGTAAATGCTTGTCATCCTGGCTCACCAGTTTTATTCTAGTGTTTGGTCAAGTGATATCTACCCTCAGTGCTGAAGATCTCCTGCCCATCTGATCTCTGTATAAGAATCACCAAGAACAGTGACTAAAAAATAGTCAGAGTCAGTGACTTAACAGTGGATTGAGCTTTATTCACACTTTATGTTTACAAGTATGCATTGTAGGTTTTAAACAATGCAGTGCATGATGAAAATACTGAATAAAAACAAACATCATATCAAAGGGATCATATGCTTGTACAGTATTCTGGTAGGCTCCACAGGGAAAAATAACCTGTTGAGGACAAGTCCGGAGTATACTCGGGCAAGTGTCTATGGGAAATGCATGTTGTAGCAAAATTAGCCCGTCCTAAACGGGTTAATGTCAAAATACTAGAGCATAACATTTAGGGTCTGTGCATAAAGGCTACATTTTATCAGCCTCTTGCTTGTCAGGCATCATTAAATCCATGATTGCAAGTAAAGTCGAATTTATAACATCCTGGCACTAATACCATTTCGAGCAGAACAAATCACAATCAACACAGGGTAATGATTACCATGTTATCAATCACTAGTGTCTTAATGTTAACTGTTGCCGTGCCCTAATCTGCAGAAACAGACCTTTAACTCCAAAATACTTCACGATGCTTTGTTGAAGATCTAAGTCGTTTTCACACCTATTGAGAAAGGTAATTATAACCGTGGTGGATCCAGAGGGGGGCGCAAGTGGCGCACGCCCCCCCCCCCCTTTATCTTTCGCTGAAAACAAACAAAAAATGATAATGTTAAAAAAATGAAATGAAACCCGGAAGTGGCACCAGAAATATTAGCTGCACCCCCCCCCCCCCTTACAGAATCCCTGATTATAATGCTGAATTACAAGCAGGATTAAAATTATGGTTCAAGTTATTGTCCATTCATACAACTAAGGAAGGCTTCGCGGATTCTGCAGTTTTGAATTTCAGAGCAAGGAGGGGCGTTCAGACTTCTTTCCAAGTTCCCATTCATCACTCTTGAGCAGAAAGTAGCCTGCGCTTTGACTGTAGTGTGAGCACTTGAGGAGTGCATTTTCTAAATTGGAAGCAGTTGAAAGGTCACCGTAAGCTCTACCCCCCAAAACATGATTTTTTTTTTTTAGACCAATCCCATCACATGACTGTTAAATTATGTAATTCTGACGAATTGTGATTGGAAAATGCCTCCGGACCATTATTTGAAACAAAATTGGAAGTACGATTCTAATCAGCCTCCATGATTCCAGTTTGCATTCATACGTCAAGAGTGCTTAATTTGAATCACGATTCTAGTAATGCCTCATTACTGTGCTTCAAATTAACCTGTTGAGGACGGTTTGATTTTGCTACAACACGCATTTCCCATAGACACCTGCCTGAGTTTACTAGGGACTCATCCTCAATGGGTTAAGCACTCTCCTGTACATGAGAAAATGAGGTTTTTGGGAGGGGGAGGGGAGGGGAGAGAGAGAGAGAAGCACACCATATCGTGGTCTGACAACCACAAGGGCCTTGTCCTCAGTCCAGTTCAAAACCAGACTATCAATAAGGGAGTGAAAGAAATATAGAGCAGTGCGAGAGACAGACAGACAGACAGACAGACAGACAGACAGACAGACAGACAGACTGACTGACAGACAGACAGACAGACAGACAGACTGACTGACAGACTGACAGATAGAAAACAAGAGTAGAGTAGAATAAAAAAGGGCAGATGGGGTAATAGTTAAGGAAGGGAGGAAAAGTTTCATTAGCTTTTTTTTATTACATTTTTTTTTTTGTAATAAAATATGAAGCAAACCAGCACTTAAAGGTCCCCGAGAGAGACTGAACGGTCAACACTTTGTCGCCAAATAGCACTGGCAGGCAGAGACTTTAATGGATCTTGAGGAGCCCTAAACAGATCTCTACGATCTCACCCAGTAATTGATCTGTTTAGACAGACGGGGATGCTGTCTACTCCTTGCCTTCATCACCAGGGGCTCATCCCAGTTTCTATCTAGACTCTGCCAGGCAGGAGGGGGTGGGTGGGATGAGGATGAGGCGTTCGTTTTGTCTCCTTAGAGCGTTTTCAGATGGCAAATGTGACCACCCAGCTCAAAATCCATGAGAGAAGCAGGTCAAAATTGATTTCCTCTTTCCTACATGATTTAAAAGAGTAAGCTCTAAGCTTTAAAAAGATATATTATATTATGTTAAAATTGGATCATCTTCACCAATTTAACACACGATTGAAAGTCCTCATCAGAAGGAACACCTATGACAAAATCACTCTTGATGGCCCAAAGTTACATATTTTTCTGGATTATTATCGTTTTCCAAGCCCTGATCAAACCAACCTTTGATATATATCGGATACTAGAGGTGATTTCACTGGTCAAAAGTTTTTTGTTTTTTTAAATGACGAAAGTCCACTCAATTGTGTTCCACTGACTACTACAATTTGTAATGATAGCTTGCAGAGTGAATTAATATTAGTTCACCTATATCAGGCTGGTTCCATGAATCCTTTTCAACATCTTCAGATGAAAACCCATGTTTGCAGCATGATCTCTTCCTCAAACACAAACTGTAGGCACTGTTCCAAGGGGAAATCATTATCTTGGGGTTTAATCACGTATTAATTTATTCATTAAATCATTGACGGTATTCACTTACTATTCATTCAGTCAGTCATTTTCAATTCTTTCCAATTCATCTAGATGTACTTATTCCGTTTTGTTCTTTTTACTAATTACTTCAGCAGCAATTCAGAGATTTGGACGCTTTCAGGTTCTTTGATTTTTAAGACTTGACTATACCAGTACGTCCAAAGTCCAGAACAACATTTGCAGGCAAAGTTGATGTTTATTGCTTTGCCATTCCACAAAGAATAAGTACAGCTTTTCAGTGACACCCTTCCTCTGTTTGGCCTCACTACAATATTTGACCTTTAAAAAAAAAAATCCTTTTCATAATTTTTTTTTCTGACTTTGCATTTCTACCACTGTGGAAGAATAATAGCAAAGCAAGGATTTCATCTGGATGATCGATTTATCTTTGTTTGTCAACACCTCCGCCATTTAGCGATTTCTCTGGAAGTCAAGGACTGTCAAATTTGCGCAGGGAATGGTTTCATTGGCCCACCTCAGCGGTTCAGTCACAATGGCAATATTTTGTTGAAATCATCGCAGCGTGTTTGGCGGTCACCCAGTCACTGATCCCATATTTACACAAGTCTGATCTCAAAGTGCGTATGAAACAGAACCGAAAGCTTTCAATTTAGCGATGCCGAGCGAGTGTCAACTCGCTAGCATCATTGGGTGCCCCCCCCCCCCCTTTGATTGTGAATTTAAGAAAGGTTACTGGAAGCCCTTCATGTTTTTCCTTTCTTGCACACATGGCACGCTAGTGCAGTAACCACTGATTTGATATGACAGTACCAAATTGGTAAAACCTAAAAGTAAGAAAAAATATATCATAGAAGTCATATCATAATAATCATCACAATGCTCAAAAGGCGTGTCTTCATCAGCCCAAAGTTCAAACTAGCGAGATATTTTGCGGTCTGGGACAATAGCCCGATATTGCTAATGTGCGTCTTCATCAGCTCAAAACAGCCCGCTTGGGGAAATAAGACCAAAATTTGATGAATGCGTACTTTGCATCACTCTTTAGTTCACAAGTGGATTTCCTTGTATAACTCTCCCGTATCACCGTATGTACGATACACAAAAGACTGGTACAGACACATGTTTAATTGGGGCCTAAAACAATTAGTGTAGGTATAAGAATAGTAACAAGCTCGATTGACTCACGTTCGTCGCGTCGATCTCGATCGTGTACACATGTAATGAGCTTTCAAGTCTATTTTCTAACATTCTGCTTGCACATTAGTGTGCAAATCGTATAACACTGAGAATTTACGGGACACCGTGTCCATGATAAGTAGACAGGGCCTTCGCCGGGAAGCAAAATGAAGGGAACAGTTTGTAACATCTGTTGCTATGTTCACCAGCCAGTGCTTCCGTGTATGGCACTTATGGTGGGATCGAGAAATTTTCGGTCTGGTGGAGACGCAAATGAATTAGCGCGCTATTTCACGAATTACCTTTATTTATTTAGAATAAGCTGATGAAGACATGCCTAAAGATTACACAGCTAGAAATCACAGCATCAGACACTCTTGCAAAGCCCTACTGCAGCCACAACCCTCCTATTCCCCCATCCCCTCTCCATCCCATCACCTTACTTCACACATTTGGCACTTGCTTTATTTTCAAATGGATTAGCTCCAATCCGATGTTAACTAGTCACATAATAACTGAAAAAAAAAGAAACAAAATCACATGACTTGCATGCAAAAACTTGGTATAGACTTTCTGTTTACATGAATAAGCTGAAAATTCTGCAGTTTCATTACTGTATGTTTGAGAGAAGCTAAAATTGAAAAATAAAAATCACCTCACAACCTAGGGAAAACGGACCTCTGGGACAATTTTTTTAACAGTATTTTTTTTTTCTGCTGAGCTTGGTGCTAATTACCACTGTTTCTTACTTCTATGTTTTGCACGATTTCTTGTTCAAAACAAGGGGTTTCCCCTTTTTTCATGGTAAGGAGCTTTGACAATTTTACACTTCGATTATGGGGGGGGAGTGGAAAGGGGTTTCCCCTTTTTTCATGTTAAGGCGCTTTGACAATCTTACACTTTGATTATAGTGTAATCTGGTACATACCTATTCTCAAGATTTCAACACATACAATGTCCATAGAGTGAATACACCTGTCAAAATGTCTTGAAACTTTGGGATTGAGCATATCGAATGTTCAGAATGTCAAAGATTTTAGATACAACTTTTTTTTTACTTCTTTTTTTTTTCGGGGGGGGGGGGGTTCAGAGTGAAACATTTAGAATTGTGTAAATTGCATGACTTCAAGCTGATTGTGAAAGAGTTGGCAGGCCAACCATGATGAAATCATCATCACCATCATCATCATCATCATCATCGTTATCATCATCATCATCATTGTCTTTATCATCATCAGCATCATCATCATCATCATTATCATTGTTATCATCATGGCCATGTGCACCATCAAATGCCACACACTGCCAGAGCGCTGGTGACTTCTTTCATCAATAGTGCCCTCCCTGTCTCTTGTGAACTTTTGCACATTGCTACAATGCAGTTGTGCCTGTCTGTTGATTTTGTCCATCCAAGTGGTTTTTTGGACACCTCTGGGCCCTGTTTTATGAAGAGTTATAATTGATTACATAGTTCATTTCTATGGTAAGTCTATGGCAGCTTGTGTGGTAAGGAAATTTATAATCGATTAATTCTTTTGATAAAACAGGGCACTGGAATGATGGTAGTTGGCTTTACCTTGGAGAATGAAATGTTGAATGAAGTCATCCCCCCTCGAGTTATGACTCAAAAATCACATTTTTTTCTCTACAAGACAGACCTCGGAATTATTGTCTCAGGGTCTAGTCCACTGAAAGCACCTATATTGGACTGTCTGTCACAGTGCAATGTCCTCAGGATTCATCATGTCAACATTGCACATATCCTGTATTTAAAGCCTACTTTCATCCACTTTCCTTGGTGTCTACATCTCATGTCCTCATAACACTACTGGCCGGATGAACGTTCTGGAACATAATGAAGCACTATGTACACCTCAACACCACATCCCAAGATTACAGAGGACAGACATAGTCTTGTTATAAGGCAAGGCACTTTGCTTTTCTCATTACTTTTAACTACGCCTGTTGGTAATTTCACCTCAATTTCACACATGTAAAGCTTCTCCCGAGACCAAATTTGGTGGACATTGAGGGAAGACCCAAATAAGATGACTACCATTTCTCATCGTTTCAATAAGAATATAAGAGATATGCAGAGAGATGATAGCACGAAGGGGAGGGGGGATCTTTTCTCTCCCTGTAAACCCCTTTAAAGGGAAGTTGTGGTATTTCTGTCTACCAAGCTTCCTAATTTGGGCATGACTTCCCCTTGAGAGTGACCCTGTGGCAAATACGACCAGGGCGGGGCAGGGAAGCAGGGGGAGAGAGAGAGAAAGAAAGAAAAAAAAAGCTTGGATCCGTGAAAGTTTATTGTCGGATGCCTTAAAGGGACTGTACAGTACTGGTTGAGGTGGGGATTCATGTTTTGAACATTCTTATTAAGTGAGATAATGAGAAACCTCTTATGAAATATGAAAGAGCATGTAATTTTAAGTAGGATTCAATATTTATTTGATGAAAATTGGTTTTCAAATGGCTGAGATATCCAAAAAAGTGAAAATAATAAAAGGCGACAGGCCACAACTTTATTAGGATCTCTTTGTTTCACCTTGTTTTTGGACATCTCAGCCATTTCAAAACCGATTTTCATCAAATAAACTTTTGATACCCCTTAGAATTTAAACTTTCATTGAAGTCACATATTGATAGTATTTGTCACACAATATCTCGAAATATTGGTGTTATTAATAGAGTTAAATATTATTTTTCTATTCCCACCCTTTTAATGTTATATTCAGCTTTGATTTTACCTTATTTGAATTATGGCATCATAGCTTGGGGGAACACACATCCATCATATCTCGACAGACTGTCCCGTCTCCAGAAAAAAGCTCTTCGAATAATTTGTCATGTTTCTTGGAGAGCCCACACCGATGTTTTATTTTCTGAAAACAAAATTTTAAAGATAACTGATATTTTAATATTATTATTGTCTTGGCCAATTTATGTATAAACTTTCTAATAATTTGTTGCCGTCTGTCTTCACAAGCATGTTTGCGAGAAACCGCTCGTTCCATAAATATCCAACTCGTCACTCAGATGAATTCCATCTGCCTTTAACTAGAACAATGTTTACACATTCTATATTTACATTTGCTGGACCTAAATATTGGAACAACCTTTCTAACAGTTTGAGGACATCTCCAAGTTTAAGTTCCTTTAAGAGTAATCTGAAGAAAAATATTTTGAACAGTTATAAGAATTGTTGATTCTTTATTGGTTGCAAAGAAGTGTAAAATCCAACCTTATATTCTATTGGAATTACAGCTAAGCGGCTCCATCCATCCACTACCTCTCGTGTCCTTCTATTTTTTTTTTTTGTCTCTTATCTTCACACCACGCATTAAGCTGCTTTCTCCCCCCCCCCCTCTCTCTCTCATACACACACACACACACTCACACACACACACACACACACACACACACACACATACTATTTTGTTTCTCTCCTCTTTTTTCCGGCATGACAGCGACTTAGTGTAGTGTAGGGATTTGTTCAGGGTTTTTGTTTCGGATAAGTTAGGTTATAGGTCTTTTTGTCTTAGTTTCTTTGTTTCATCCATTCTCAATGCTTATCAGTCTATCGATCATATAATTTCTTGTATTACGTGTGGGGGGAATGCAGCCTACAAGCTCAGCTTTTTAGCATTCCTCCCCATTTCCAACATTTTCCTATACCTACAAGTTTTCTGTAAATTTATCCTTTACTTTGTATGATGAAATTTATGCACTGTATTCAATTTTTGTAATATATTTATATGTTTTTGTTGGAAATGAAAAATAAATGAATGAATGAATGAATGAATGAATTGCATGCTCTTTGACATCTCATAGAGTGGTTTCTGAATATCTCGCAAAACGTTAAAAGCTAAATCCTCACCTCGACCAGAACTGTACACACCCTTTAACGGTAGAAATTACCAAAGGTTAAAGTTGATGCTGCATAAAAGCAGACAGCAGTGTATGTCTTATTTCATGTGAGAATAAAATACCAAATATGACAGACTTAAAGCGTCTATTGTTTTATTGTTTTTTCAAAAAATCATCAAATGCAAATCATTTATATCAATAATGTAATAAAGACATACCTTAGCTTTTTTTGTTGGCAGACACACACACACACACACACACACACATCCATCCTTAATGTACAGAGAATAAGAGATGGGTAATAATAATATTATCATCTATATCTATTTACATACTTTACTGTTGGTTATAACTAAATTTCAATATAACAAAAGAAAACTGCCAGTCCGAGGACTTCATTATTTAATATGAGAGTCACCTGCATAACACTTTTAAAAATCATTCTAGAAATGGAAATGTAGTAAAAGCCAATGGAAGAATTGTGAGAGGGTGATATCATATCATATCAATTGTCCACACTTTAATGTAGGACATAGGCCCACCTCATTTATGTGATTGCAACTCGCATCAACGCTCTGTGAAAAAAAGAATTGTAGAATTCAGAAATTCCTTTCATTGCTAATTCATGTCTAATTTGAATGACATTTCTATCATACACATTGTGGAATGGTCACGAATGCTATGGTACAAGATTTCGCACAAGGTGAAAGATAGAGCCGCTCTTAACACAGCAAAGTTCATGCCACAAAAACATCTTACTTTACAGTACCAAAATACTTGCAACCAGAGAATGAAAGATTCACCACAAAACTCCTCAATTTAGCAATTTACTGAATGGAGAGAAAATACCACAAATAAAAGACATTGAACAATTATTCATAACAGTGATCATCCTTACCTTTATCACTCCGTTTGATTTTCATTGAATCAATCAAGACTAACTTAAATCCTGCAATGTACGATGCATTCTCTGTCTTTGATCAGGAACTAAAAATGACCACAAAAATTGTGTGGTATTGAAACTTAAGCAGTGTGCAGTATGCATATACGTATGTACATTGTATGTGAGACACACGATATTACATGGAGGTCGACAACTACCTGCATGTCCTCCGAGTTGAGTGCTAATTTGCATCTAGAAGTTCTACATACAAGTCATCTGTCACTAAAGACCTCCCCGCAACAAAAAATCCATTACGCCCGAGCTGTTCGCTTTACATGAATAATGGCGAGGCTTGTGGGATACAAGGGATTGTCACCAAAGTGCAGACACATTATGGCCCAGAAGAGAAAAGAAAAATGAGAGAGACATCTTGAGTGGGAGAGATGGAAAGGGAGAGAGGGCGAAAGACCGGTTCTCCAAGGAGGCGAAGTGCATCGCCCAAATCGGGATGCTTGCCTCATCTCCTCGGCATGAGCCAGACTGGCGGTGACATTTGAACGCCGAATGTGCGTCGTCATTGGTCGGGGAGCATTCGATATCGCTCTGGCGGAAGGTTAAAGGGAGCAGGCAGTATGACGCCATGTTGCCGCCAAACAGTGTGGGCTCTGATAATTTTCTTTCAGAGATTATTTCTTTAAAACGGCGGCTTTTCTCTCGTTTTAGGATATCGCTAACTGATCATAAGTGAAACTAATAGCTAAACAAAAACTAGATTGATTTCAATAACATAACAAATCAGTAATTGCTTGAGTGATGCAGTATTCGTAGACCCTAGCAGAAACTTTCAAATGACAGCAGATAGTTGTGTCTTTTACCTGAGTATACTCTACCCTTTCCCACAACAAAGAAACAAATAAACAAACAAACAGACAGCAAGCAAAAATTCATGCAACTTACAAAAATAATCAATATTGAAATCTCTAGATCTTTCTGATCAATATCACTTGTTGATTACACCAGTCTGGGTCTAATATTCAAAATGCTTGGATACAGACAAGAAACATGCATATTAGGGTACCACATGGGAGACACAGATACAACCACACAAAAACACACAGACGATAAGAGGCTACTTGCTGGCCTTATTATGACAAACCCAATTGGCCCAACACTTCATTTTGCAAACTAAAGGACCAGCAATGCTCCCCGTAGCCCCACCCGCCCCCCTCAAGTCTGTAGAGCTCAAGGCAGTTCAACATGCATCTCCTTACCTGGACGGTTGCCACACTCTTGAAAAGATGCGCGTATTCCTCCAGCTCCAACTTCTGGAGCCAGACGGAGATCTCCAGATGAAAGTTCATTCTGGTTGGACTTCCTGTAGCAACAAAAGGAGACAAACAGATCGCACTGTTAGATTTCGTCATCTCGTACTCAGAAACCCAGATGGCACTTGGATAAATTCCTCGGTGCGTAACAGTTCCGACTTATTTCATTACCATCTCACGAAAATGATACCCACAATGATGCTTGAATCAACTCAGACAAGCAAAAGGACCATTATTGATCAAATAGTTCCCTGTGACTGGTCCTCAACACTGAAGTTCTGTTTCTATATTTAATGGACCAGTACATTTTAAGCTAAAAACACCCAAACATATCATAAATATATCATAAAATTCACCTCAAACTCTTTTCTTGTAGGATCGCAAAATGATCTTACATTTGATATCCATGCTCAAGACAAATCTAGAAACAACATCAAAGAAATCAATTACAGTACAAGTTTTGCCAGCCAAATTTTTATCCACAAAACAAGTAAACAATTGTAATTTTCCCAAGTGCCTACCAGTATGTACTTGTTCACTGTCTGCGACTAAAATGGTCTTCAGCAGTTGGCTTTTCCAACTTCAATATCTCATGAATAATCACATTTTATAAAGTAAACAATAAACTGTCTGCTAGTTTCCATCAAAACAGGATTTCAAACAAAATGCATTTCTCGGGTTTCAAATGGCTTGAGGTGAAGAGTTCTAAATCACTCTTACTCAATAGCAAACTCCAGACCACAAAATCCACGTCTGTAAACAAAGCCATTTTGAAAAGCCAGCCATTTTGAAAAGCCAATGCTGAAAATTAGGGGGGGGGGTTGCAAGAGAGCTGGTCTGGTTTGAAAAGTGCTTGAAGATAATCCGATCGCTAGTTAGCCTGGGATTACAAGCCTTTGAAGGGGGATTAACCAAGTGAGTCAGAGAGCCAGGATACCTTCAAGTCCTTTTTCTCTCCTAATCTTCTTGTTTTCTTCTTTTCAAAACCGAGAGGAAAACAAAGTTTTGCCATGACTCATCTGAAAAACAAGGACGTATGATGCACTATGCACATAGCATATCCAGAGTTTCCTAAATCTTTATATCATCAATGGGTCTGTGTGTTTGTGTTTGTGCGTCCCTGATCTGATGTAGGGCCGTTGCTCATTCCCTGGGGGCAGCATTATTTGCCATGCATAAACAGAAGCGGCACACAGAAAAAACAAGGGGTTATTTCATCTGTTTGGATTTCGTGATCAGAGTGTTTCCAACTGAGTCCACGAGCTTCAGAACTGGGTAATGCAAAAAAAAAAATAAAAATGCAAATTGACTACAATGGTTGACAGAAGGTGAATTCAGATTTAAATTACTGTGGTATAAAATACCACAGGAAGTTGTTTGCAGCATTCTCACTGGCAAATTACCCTGTAATAAATACCGCTGTAATTCAATTGGTACTGCTCTCATTAGCAACGTACTGTAAGCAAGATATTTTCGCGGAATGAAATTTTAGCGAATGGGAGCCAAGAGCCTTTTTTGTGGTATGAAATTTTCGTGAATTGTCACTATCGTTCAATGCATAGTGTAGACAAGAATGTTAACATGCATTTTAATTTTGCGAATCTTGTCTCGCGAAATTAGCGAAAAAAAAAAACAATGCATATGAACATTCCTGGTTTTACTGTACAACAGTACACTACAGTATAAATCTGGTGTGAGAGTAAACCTCTCTGAGGTACCAAAGCACTACGCATGTGCACATCTCCTGTGCTGGGATGGGGAGGACAGAAAGAGTGTTAATTCAGGTTAGAGAAATACTGCTGTTTAATCGGTGGTATTCTGCAACAAAATTCACTCTCAAATCTGTCATGCCTATTTTGCGCAATGTTTGAATCGTAACCTTAAATATCTTTGATATTTTGTAATGAATTTTGTAGTGTATTCACATTACACTTGTGAATCACTATGCAAAATGCAGCGAGGTATTTCACCGTAAACGTGACCACGCAGCGAGAAACCATGGTAACTGTGCAGCGATGCTGCATGAACCGAAGACTGACAGACAATAAACGGAATGCCCATGCATCGCGGAATTCCGCTACATTGACTTGTGCCAGTGGAAATGTACAACTAGCAGCTGGTATGCATAGCTTTAGCAGTGCTACTGCAAGGAACATTCACATCAATTCCATTGCCATGGACACCTGTTGGATGAAATTCACTGAATTCCACTAAGGAGACAAGGAACAAAAAGCCTTTCATATCTCCTTGATTTCACTTTCTATGATTCAGGTAAATAAGGATTCCACGTGCATGGCGGCTACTCTCTTTATCAATCTATTCATTCATACATTTATTCATGTTTTTATTTGGTTATCTATTGATTCATCTTTTAATCGACCATTCAGTAGGCGTTTTCACATCAGCCCGATGTTTCGAAATAGCATGCTATTTTCTGACTTGGGAAATTAACCCGATCACGAAATAGCGCACTATTTGATAATATGAATACAAATTAGCGCGCTAA
This sequence comes from Diadema antillarum, assembly GCF_040938485.1. NCBI lineage: Eukaryota > Metazoa > Echinodermata > Echinoidea > Diadematoida > Diadematidae > Diadema > Diadema antillarum. Next base: position 2,052,112 of record NW_027271040.1, on the reverse strand, counting down.
TTTTATCGCTCTGATCGAGGACATTTCTCGAGTCCAACTGGGGAAATTTCTGAAATAGCGGGATAATTTATGAGCTAGCGCGCTATTTGATAATGTGAAATCGCCTCAAGAAATTAGCGCAATGCATCCCATCATGCTTAGCGTGTGTGACCCGCTAAAGCGCGTGCTCTACTGGTATATCCGACACTGTTTGCGCATGCTCAGCTGTCGCATTAGCTCGAAAAAATTTCGGGCTAATTCTCTTCGGGTTGATGTGAATAGGAAAAGAAATAGCGTGCTAATTTGCGATCACGAAAAATATCTCGAGCATGGATTTTTATCGGGCTGATGTAAAAACGCCTAATGTATATATCTGTCTAGCTACATGTAGCTAGCTATTCCTCTATTCATTTTATTTCATTTCCTACAATACCACATCATCACAATAAAACAATGGAAAATAAACAAAATAAAGTATCTAAATAATTTCTGGAGGATTCCCTGAGAGAAAGAAAGACCTCGCCAACATGGTTCTCCTATCGAATATGATTGATTTCTTATTCACAAGAATAATGATTCAAGGTGGAAAAGTGAAAAGATAACAGCTGAATGTACCAAATCTACCACAAAAAAAAAAAAAAATTTCAAAACTAAAATACCTGCCTGTAAAAATGTTGAGCTATCAGTATCTATAGCCACATTTAAATCAATATGCAGAGCGTTTGCAGAAATGTCAATGCATAAATCACGGGTATGTCTTGGGAGTGTATCCACAATAATGATATGGCCGTCTTTATCCAGGGTAGCCTCTCCAGTATTGCCACTGCTCTACTAGAGCCCCCCCCCCCCCCCAATTTGAAGATAAATGTAGATCAATCTAAATTCAGTGTAAGCATCAAGGTGATGAAATCACTCCCTCTTCTCTATTGGGGGGAGGGGGGGTATGTGGGGTTGGCCACTTTTACCGGTGATTAGGCAATCCGTGCCGCCTCAGCGGCTGCTTTCAAAGTATTCAAACTCGCTTGACAATCAAGCCAGGGATAATGGAGCATCATGAATAAATCACAACCTTCACTTCACCCTTCTTAGCTCCAAAATCTAATTCCCCCCTCACCATTTTGCATTCAGCTGCGCACATGCAATCATTCTATTCCAGAAAGTCACGCATCTCATTATGCCCAGCATACAGTACACAAGGATCTGACCTTGGATTCGATGGACCTTGATGAATGTAACATCAACTGAATTTATCATCTCATCTTTTTTCCCTCATTTCAAGACCTAATCTACCTTTAGTCTATTATACAGTACTATTATACAAATGCATTGTACATGTATGTCATATATTTGGTGAGTCTAATTTTTTTTCCTTTTTTCTTTTGTGAATTTAGACTTCCTACCAATTTTATGAATTATAACATTTGCGATTGTGGGGTACAGCAATGGATAGAGAAATGTACAGTATGGAAGCCTCTTCATGTTGTGGCCAGAATTGATACTTTCACATGTTGTTACACTCACGAATAGCACCCAACTAGAGAAATTCGTGAGAAAAAATAACCCAATGGAATATTATGGTACATACTGGGTACATTACAGTGACCATTTCAGACCACTGCGCCTCTTCACAAAGTTAGTGATATCCCAATGAACCTTTTCTGACCCAGCCACTGCTGTCAAATACCATTGACATCTTGTGTTGAACACTTGCAAGTGGCTGTGACAGGGTTAATATTGGCCAGTATGGAGGGGTTTGGGGGGGGGGGTTGAGAAAGAGCTACTGTAATTCTAGTGTACTACAACCACTGGGGCAATGATAATGGGGAGGGGGAGGGGTTGTTTATAGGGTGGGGTGGGAGTAGAGACAGGGGATGAGTCCTACTATCCTTATTCATTCTGTGATGTTGCTAGTGTAGAACTTGAAAACAAGGTGAGTGGGATAAGGGGTTGGGGATGCAGAAAGAAAGACTTTAAAGGTCCTGTTACCTTTGGGAGCAGTGATTTTAAAAAAAATGTTCAAGATATCACTTTTGAGGCATATGTGTAGGTCAGTTGTATCACAAAACATCCAACCATATATATATTTTTTACAATAAAGCCTAAAATATAAGGAGATATCACTATTTTTCTCATCAAACCATAACTGTAGATGGTTTAGTCTGGAAGCATCTTTTATTAAAACTACTGTTTACAGTTTGTATAATATATTTAACAATACTTAACATTGATTGTACTGGTTCAATTTTTTACATTGGCTGTTTCTATCCCTAACTCACATTTTAGAACTATTTTGAAGCAGTAACACTGGGTTTTTGTTTCATCTACAAATGGTAAATTATGTCTTTAACGCCTTTCTGTTTTGATTATTGCCCAAACGGTTCTAAAAACCTACTCTGGCTGTTTTTATGCCAGTTGGATTGGGGGGGGGGGGGGTGTGGGGGTGGGGTGATGGGAGCAGGAACAGGTGATAGAGTGGTAAGATCTTCATTCCGTGATATTGCTAGTGTATAACTTGAAAACAAGGTGAGGGAGGGGGAAGCACAAAGTAAGACTTACTGTTTTGGTTTTCGCTCAAATTGGTCCTAAAACCTTCTCTGGCTTGTTTTCACCCCAGTGGCACCTTCTTTGTATCATCAATAGCTGCGGGGAGTTCTTGTACCCAACAATAGAGTAAATGTACCATAAAAACATCATGGGGAAAGGGTTCAATGGTTCAAACTCCTCTCATTCATTCTAGTGGAGGAGAATTGTCACCCAACACTCCCCAATTCTTCACACCAGGCATGGGTGCCCGCTTAGCAAACAGGACCCATCAGGGGGTCATGTTGCACATCCCTGGGCCCAGCTAGGGGTGCAAATACACCAAAGGTAACATGGAGGTTAGGGAGGAAATGTACTTGAAAATGCTCCCATGAAATGTAGTAAACACTGCAAGTGGCCTTTTATCTACAGGATAACACTATGAAGCTTCCACAGAAAATCCTTCAAGTGATTCTACATAATATCAGGTGCTGTTCGTTATTCCGAAGGTTCGCTATTCCAAAGGTTCGTTATTCCAAAGGTTCGTTAATCCGAAACACACAAATTCCCTATACCTAGAGGTTCGTTAATCCGCAAATGAAAAAGGGTTCGTTAATCCGAACATTTGTGGCGTTATTCCAAAGGTTCGTTATTCCGAAGATTTGTTAATCCGAAAATGAAATTCGGAATAACAAACCTTCGGAATAACGAATCTTCGGGCTGAAGAGCCATCGGAATAACGAACCTTCGGAATAATGAGCTGTAACCATAATGTCATATACAGGAGGAGCTCAAGTGGCTTCAAACTACGCACGGGAACAAAGCATCATCACCATCATCGATCAATTTAGTTTATCGAACTCTGACAGCATCATTACAGGAAAATCCAGCTCAAAATGATAAAAAAGAAAACAACAACCTATACATGATTTGTGAAATCAAAGTTGTGTTAAAGCCAGAAAAATCTGGCCCAAATTTAACATAGGACCTACAGACAACTGCAGGACCAAGATGGTTCCATTAGTCATAATCATAGCTTAAAAATGAGAAATCACCCACAGAGGTACATGTACAATTGTAGATGACCTTGATGAAATGAATCACCAGCACAGAAAGCCCCGTTCAGCATGCAAATATACACACAAGCCCACTAGACAGAAGACTTTTGTTTGACCTTTTATGCACTAAAGCTCTTTAGGTAAAATTCCGCTAACTTTCCATGCTCTTTCATTAGGATTCAGACAATTTATCCAACCTTCGCTTCATCAAGAATAAAAATTACAGGTTATGTGACAAGAAAAGTTGATCCACTGTTACATACATATTTGCCATTCTTCAAATCTTTCAGCACGACTGCAGTGAATATATACAGAAAATGTTAAAATGATATCTAAATTCCCACCATAAAGTCTAGGGGCAAAAACCAGGAGAAATACACCCCTAACCCCCCCCCCCCCCAAAAAAAAAAAAAAAAAAAGAAATGAAAAGGCAGAAAGGTTACATTTCATCAGGACAAGAAAGGGAAAAGGGGAATAAACATAGATTAGATGAAAGTTAATCAAAACAGCTTAAAATAGAATAATAAAGGCATATTCAACATATTATCAGCCCCTACGAAAACAGACCTGTATCTTTTCCACGACATGTGACAAAATTTGGAAGATGTATTTGGACTGTATATATTCCAATCTGTGTGAAAGCAATTAGTCCTTCATCATCAATCTCTATCTGATGATTAACGAGGTGTAAATTATCCAAACAAAACTCTCACTTCATCGTTCCATGATCGCACCGGCTCACTCTGTCTCTCATTTTTGTGTGGTAATTAGCTGAGTGGTAGATGCCGCATATATATAAGACATCATACAGCATGCATAATGTTTGGAGTAAAAAAAAAGAAAAAAGAAAAACAACTCTGGTAGTTGGGGCTCGGTTCTGCTTCCTCATTTTGGGAGAAACCTTTCTGCCACAACACGCCTCTCATTCTTTCTCCCCCCTCACATTTTCTCCCCTGCCTGCAGGACTGCACAGTACTGGTTTAGGTGGGGATTCATGTTTTGAACATTCCTAAGTGAGATAATGAGAAACTTCTTATGAAATATGAAAGAGCATGTAATTTCAAGAAGGATTCAACATTTATTTGATGAAAATTGGTTTTCAAATGGCTGAGATATATCCAAAAAAGTGATAATAGTAAAAGGCGACAGGCCACGCCTTTTATTAGGATCTCTTTGTTTCACCTTGTTTTTGGATATAAAACCAATTTTCATCACATAAACTTTTGATACCCCTTAGAATTGCATGTTCTTTGACATCTCATAGAGTGGTTTCTGAATATCTCACAAAACGTTAAAAAGCTAAATCCTCACCCCAACCAGAACTGTACACACCCTTTAAAGGGATGATACAGTTTGGGCTCAGATGGGGCAGCCAATTTCCAACTTTCGTTTGTGTATGTTTGTGAGATAATGAGAAACCTCTCACGAAATATGACAGAATATGTAATTCCCAGAGGAATTTTAAATAATGCTTATTTGATGAAAATTGGTCTTTACATGACTGAGATACATCTAAATAAACAGAGCGATCCTAATAAAATGTAACAGGCCATGACTATTAGGACCGCTTTTTTTGAATGATATGAATACGAATGTTTCAACTTTTTTCAACTGTTCTATCATGATATTGATCACAGCCAGTCGGGACTCCCATTATAACAAATTCCTCAGAACTGGGAGTTTTCTTTCCGTATATTTAGTGTTAAAAGACTTATAAACGTGTAGGCCAACCTCTGCCAATTTTACATGTGGTTGCATGTGCAACTTTAAAATTCTAACACCTACTAATTTTACAGGAATTACGACTCATGACAAAACATATCATCATTCCTCTATTTTTACTATCTGTATTAAAGGCAATTTGACTGTGATGTGGTATTGCTTAACATTGGGAGCAGTAATCTTTAAAAAAAAAAATGTTCTTGTTTCGTTATCCCATCGTATTTGATGCCTGTGTAGATTAATTGTATCACAAACATCCTGTAAGATACGTGTATGAAAATTTTGCAATGATGCCTAAATAATATAAGAAGATATCACCAATTTTTGCAATGAACCATACCTGTAGATGGTTTACTCTAGAAACAATTTAATTCTAACTATTGTTCAAATTTGCATATACACCTAAAAACACATATCATTGATTAATACTGATTAATAACGGTTTCCATTGGTTGCTGCTATCCCTATCTCACATTTTGGAACTATTTTGAAGCACCAAAAACTGGGTTTTTTTCATCTGCAAATGGTAAATAATGCCTTTAAAATTGCCTAATTGTGGTGGGGGGGTGTGGGTCAGGAGAGAAAGGAAGGGAGAGGGATCAACAGCCCTAAGCGCTGGCGTGAAGGAATGATGGCTGCGCTTCACCCAGTGGGGGGGAGGGGGGGGGGGGGGAGGGGACGGACATCTACCCCCCTGCTTGTCTTCCCTGCGGGTTATTTGCACATAAAGCTGTTTTATTCTACCACAGTACTCAAATTAAGAGCAAGGCAAAATGATACAGTTGAAGAAAATGCAGTTGTGGGAAATATGATAAAGAGAGGAGAAGAAGAAGAAGAAGAAAAAAAAAAGGGGGGGACCGAGAACAAATAGGTGTTAATTACATTGCAATCACAGATTGTAGGTGTGACTCATCCTCCAGATTCGGCAGCTTCTTGAGCATTTGCTGCTAAATACATCAAACATTAAAAAATTAAAATGTTAAAGAACAAAAAACCTCTACACCTACCCCATCCCAGTCAGAACACACCAAGCCGCCAACTGTCTCTCCCACTTCAGGTAGGGGAATATGGTTTCTCATCACCGCCCGAAATCGAGTTAATTTCTGAGTAATCAATTCCCCGCATGATAACCCCCTACAAATCACCCGATGCATTTCAGGAAGTCGGTCATTTTTGGGGGAGGGGGCAACACACTTTCCCCAAACGGGCAGACCCCAACAAATGGGGTCTCCTAATTCCAATATCTTGGGATGCAAATCTGTTTGCTTTGTATTGAGGTGAAGGGGGAAGGAAACCGCCTGGACCTAGGGGGACGGTCTTTTATCACCTGTCTTGCCCAGCAGAGCACCAGTTAATCAGTGACTCATAGAACTCCACAAAGGCGAACTCAAGGGTAAGTCCATCGACAATATCCTCAATTACAGCACAAAGGCAAATAGTTACGACCATTAAGACAAGAAAGCAGTCCATACCTATCTTTAATTCAGTCAATTGCAGAAAAAAAAAAAAAACCTCTTTTACTCTCTCTCTCACTCTCTTTCTCTCGTTAGAAATAGCAAATGAAAATTATACTGAAGAGTAGCCAATAAGAAGCCAATATCCTATCTTTGATTCATCATCTACTGTAGCACTGTTTATCTTTTATTGTCTTACTCTTGATCTCTCATAGTTATGACCACTTTTTTTTTTAAGGTCTAATCCCAATTTGTCATTTAGTTGATTATTGAAGTATACATCTTTCTATTCTCCCCCTCTTATTTCCTAAAGGGATGGTAAAGTTTTGGTCGAGGTTGGGATTCAGATATTGTACTCTGCCCAAGATAATTAGAAACCACTTTAAGTGGTTTCTGATAAGAAATATTAAAAAAAACATAAAATTCTACGAAGAATTCAAAGTTTATTGGATGAAAATACGTTTTAAAATGGATGAGATATTCAAAAAAAAAAGAGTATTTATAACAAAGCAGTCCTAATAACAGGTGGGTCATATCTTTTATTAGGGCCTCTCTTTATTTTTGGATATCACTGCCATTCTAAAACAAATTTCATCAATTAAACTTTGACTTCCTCTTAGAATTGTATGCTATTTCATATTTCATATAAGATTTTTAATTACCTCACAAAAAAGTCGGAAACCTGAAGCCTAATCTCAACAAAAACTATACTATTCCTGTCACAGATAGGGACAGCATGGGAACTGCAGAAAAGTTGTACAATGTTGCAATGTGTTTCAAGATTCTCAGTAATGCTATTTAAAAAGTTATAGTTGTGATAACAATAGCTCAAATACCATTTTCAGTCTCCTTGAATGTTTGAAATCAGGCCATGAGAGTGGATCCTCCAGGGTCCCTCACCTAAAAGCCCATATACACATAATGATACACACACACAAACACAAACACAAACAACCACACATAACACAAACACACACAACAACACATAGCATGTACATACATAACCATACATAGCATGCACACACACAAACAAACAAACAAAAATGCAAACCTACAGGATCAGCCATATCATGGCCTTCATCACATCTTTTGGTGCATATAAAACAATGATAAAAATATTTTTTTAAAACATCGGTAACACAACAAACCGAGAGGAAAAATTTGTAAAAAGCAGAATGAATTTGCCTGCAGACAGTCAGGAAAATGAAGAGCAAATCTGAGATGACAAGAAACATGAACAAAAATCGTCATAGAGATGAAATATAAGAGAGAGAGAGAGAGAGAGAGAGAGAGAGAGGTGAAGAGGGAGGGATAGAAGAGGAGAGAGGGCATCTCTCCAAAAAATCCATCTTGTAGCTGGTGGCAATCCAAATAGATTTTGTCATTTTGTCTCTAAATGTCAGATGGTCCCCCGGCTTACAGCTAGCAGGGCTTGTTATATGTGTCTCAAGAAAAAGAGTCTGCCATGTCTCCAGAATATTAAGAAAGTAATGAAACAGGATAAAGGTCTCTCTCCGCTCAGGATACCAACGGAAATTCTGCGCAGCGGCAGGGCCAAGAGCTTGAAAGGTATAGAGCAGCTTTCAAAGCACTTGTTTTGTTTATTTTCCACAGTTTATTTAAAAACACTTGGTAATATAAAAAGGACTTCATTCAGCCAGTTGCTGCTATTCCCCAAATTTCACTGCACATTGGAATTACTGTAAAGAAATGTGGAAATTATCAGTGTGGAAATTTTCTCACATGTCTCGCAACATTTAATTAGTGTGATGATGAAATTGCTCAAACCTTTTTGCTTGTAATAAGTAAAATTGTATTTATTCATTTATTCATAAAATATATTCATTTATCTTTGATTCACAAACACACTAACAATTCATTTCAACCAACTGAGTGCGAAAAATTACTGACAAGAAAATTTCCATTTCTACAGTAAAAGGTTTACATCCTTTCATAGCTGAAAATATCTTCGTAAATAGCAAATAACAGGTAAAACAACAAATAAGATGAAAATAATAAAGAAAAAATGCATAATATGCATCCATCAATTTGGAATGTAGCATATAATAGACGCACTACATTAGAAATTGACAAGCAGGACAAAGAAGTGGGTTTATCCCTGCATATATCATCATTCTATTCAGAGGCATAACATTTTGTGACTCTGGACTAATGACCCGATTCCTCTAGTGGTTGAATTCACAAATAAAGAACTTGTGGAATGAAATGAGAAGCACATATTATTATCTATCACATTTAAAGGCAGCCGATCGCCATCCCTAATGGTACGTAAACTCCGAACGACCGAAGTTTGTGCGTGCAATTGCGCAATGGCAGACTCGGTGCTATATCCATAAACGTGTAGGACAATGCTACCACTGAGACAAGTGTGTGTGTGTGCGTGTGTGTGTACGCATCATACACAAACATTGTCACCGCGAGCTGCGGTGATTGGAGGAGAGAGGCCAGAAGACGCTGCGGCGTGTGTGTGTGTGTGTGTGTGTGTGCGTGTGTGTGTACGCATCGTACACAAATATTATCACCGCGAGCTGCGGTGATTGGAGGAGAGAGGCCAGAAGACGCGTGGCTCTTTTGGCCTCTCTTCATGCGCATGCGCACTGAGAGTGTGCGTCCATTCGGAAGCTCTCGGGACAGCCATTTTGGGTTAGGAGATAAGCACAGGGAGCTCTCTTGTAGCCTACCGTATTTTCGCTGACCCATTGAGCCAGCGCTATTCTCATTCGGGGGTCACTACATTTGATACAGAATGGGGGAGGCAGCGTGTTGCGTTCGTCTCCGTGCCGCACAAACCACTCGCCACGACTGAGTGTCTTTAAGAGAAAGTACACTACTTCCCATCTTGGAGATAATCTATATTGTACTTCTGTTACAGGACACAATATTTGTACAAGTTATCAATTTCATAACTATATGTGAGAATGTTGGCAGACATCTATATCTCATGTAAAATGGGTGAGTGTTTATAGCATTTGTTGGTTTGCTAAGTTTTCTTCTTTTCTTTTCTACCTGCACAAATAACCTCAGGAGCAATGCAAACATTGACAAGGTCTAAGTTCATAGTGAAGTAGGATTTAACAATGTGCATACAATTTTCCAACTAGATGCAAAGTGCACCGCACATAATAACTGAAGATATCTTTTTTAACATCAATTCAAGTGTCAGTGCACACTAGACTTCCTCTCTGTGATAAAATGCCACATAATGGCTCTTTTAAAAATGCTAGCATCAATGGAGGAATTCACCTCAAATAAGGAACCTGTTACAGAGGCGGCAAACTTGATGCACAAGGTACGGAAAAGTCGAACGACACTGGATGAATTACTTGAATGATGTGACAGTTCAAATATCAGTGAGTCACCTATTACGCTGCCATTCGAAAAGCCCGAAATAGCCATCTTTGTGTGATGACCATGATAACTTTTATCTTATTTGGTGGTATATGTTGCATGCATAAAGCCGTATCAAAGAATGAACTTCCTTTGCCAGGGAGGAAGTGAAGAAATTTAATATACGCGATGACTGACTCAACAATCATGTAACGAAATCACTTTTCTTTTTAGGTGCCCAAGGAATAGAATGATACTTTGCTCAACATTCAAAGGTCATATTCACCTTAAATGATTTGTAATAAAATGAAGAAAATAAGTTGACTTTTGAGTGCATCTACATGGTACTAAACTAAAAGATACGCAAGAAAGTTTACAACTTTTTGTGGGACTAGCATTTTTAAGTTTAGGAGCACCGTGTGAATGTAACAACTGAATGTGTAAGAGCAAGTTGTCTGCGGTGATGTCATAATTGACATACGATTGAGAGAGGTTGAGATGCAGCTGGCAGAAGGGTGCTCAAATATTGACCCAAAATCGATTTCTCGGAACTTTGACTGACAGTTTTTGGAGCTTCTATCATAACCCTGTGGTTAATCTCTGTCAGATCAAGGTAACGCTGATGTCATAATCAAGCAACCGTTGCAGAACACTAATTGAATTAGCTCCCACTGCATGCTTGTTGCAGAGTCGAGACTTCCGCCTTGTGCCCTTCTGTTAAACCGCACAGCAATCTGTTCAGTGCAGGAGCAAGCCATGAGAAATACCAACGACACTTTTTCAACATGAATTAAAACCCTCCCCCCCCCCCCACAACTCAAAAGAAAAAAAAAAGAAAATCCACAGTAGCTTCTACGCTGAAGCCATGGAAGGAAAATGGGAAAAATCCAATATTGACAAAAGAGCTTTATGTTGCATGGACTCTCCAGAAAGTTAAAAAAAAAAAAATGTAAGGAAAAGAAAGGACCAAAGAAAATGTACCCTAGAGGTATGGAGTACAATGACTTTAACCTTTTAGTGGCAACCATTATTCCAGAGTTTTTCTCCAGCGAGTTCAACTGCTCCCATTTTCTTATCGAAACCTGCTCTGTATTTACATTCCCTGCACATAAGGGTAGTGGTGGTTCTCCCTTGCAGCTGTTTCAGACTTTCAAAAAAGAACTGATTTGAGTAACTGATAAAGAAATACATTACAAGCTGGTCTAATCACTTTCCTAAGTCTGAAAAGCAAGGAACCAGGTACCTAACAATCATGTTTCTAAAATCGTGTTTGGCTAATCAGGGTCAAGAGATGTCTTCAAATCGAGCGTTGCTTGATTACAGTTGCTCAGTTGTAGTCTCAACACTCTGACCTCTAAAGCATTACTGCACTTCCTTTGTTGATTGGCACCCAACACAGATATCTGGAAATAACTGTCAATTAATGGAGATTACCTAATCCCCCTCATCCCCCTAATCCTCCTAATCCCTATGGTGTCACCATTGCCTTCCTGTAGGACTGAGGCACAATGTTACACCTGAGTGGGCTTGCTAACTTTACAACTAGGTCAAGTTTGGATGGAAATGCCAATGAAAAAGGCTGGCACGTTTAAACCCGTTGAGGACCGGCTGACTTTACTACAACACGCATTTCCCACAAGCACTTGCCCGAGTATACTCAGAACTAGTCTTCAGAGGGTTAATAAGCTCAGGAACTCCAAGCTCAGTACTCCAAGCACATAAATCCTATTGAAGACTAGTCCTGAGTATGTTCGGGCAAGTGTCAAGGGGAAATGTATGTTGTAGCAAAATCAGCTCTTCCTCAATGGGTTAAGACACATGTAGTTCATCTTCCATTCACTTCCTCCATTGTAGTGTACTGTATGTATACGCCATATATTTCACGAGTCTAAATTTTTGTGAAGCGGGAATTCCCAACGATTTCGCGAGTGGTTAAATTCGCGATCATGGAGTCCTGTACTGAACGGAGTAGAAAATGTACCTACGCGTACCTCACATCCACATCGGGATCAGAGTCAATATTTTCGCTTGTCTTTAACCCGTTGAGGACGAGTCCCGAGTATACTCGGGGAGGTGTCTTTGGGAAATGCGTGTTGTAGCAAAATTAGTCCGTCCTCAACGGGTTAATTTTGCGAACAACACCCGACTCGCAAAATTCGCAAAAACAAAAACCTCACGAAATATTCAGCATATACAGTAGGCCTGAATATAGGCCAACACCGTACTTTCGTAGATATGCCTACATTCTTTGTATCATTGTTGGTAATAATCAAATTGATGGTATAAGTCCTGTATGCAAGCCATTGAGAGTTGTGAAACAGAGATATTATCATCTGGCGTTCCTGTCAAAACTTCCCCTGTGTTCATGTTGCAAAAAGTCTTCTTTCCTTCATATAATGGACAAAGACAGCAAACTAAAAAGTTTGTTTAATCATACACATTCTGATTTTTAGTTCAAGTAATTTCAATCAGACAAAATTTTCTCTGGAGAACATTTATGAATCATCATACACAGTAAGACATTCAGTTTGAAGACAGCTGATAACCAGTGAAAGATGAAACAACCAATAACAAGTACCATGCATACTTGACGAAACATTCCAAGGATTATATTAAGGGCAACTTACACAAGCCATATGGACATATATCAAAGGCATCTCACTCCACAGTACAATGTAGGCCCCATAGATCCGGTTTCAAAAGCTCGACTAATTCTGCATCAGCAGGTATTATGGCATGCCACAATGAAAGGGAAGAGTGTAGGATATGCACAGGCTGTACCTGTACACCGCTAATGTGAGCTGGAGCCTTTGGGACTGGATCTTGCCCATTACCCTGGGCAAGATTGAACCGTGATTCTAGACTGGAGCCCGATTCACATTGATTTCTAATCAATACTGCTATAAAGACAGCCATCCAGACACACATTACACCGGCAAGCTTCCCTCTTTGCAATTCTTCCCGCCACTGTGATGCCATGCCGACTCGTTGCTACGACAGCATCAGTCAACTGCCAAGCTGGAGATCGATTTGGAATGCTAATGCAACTTTTAGCACTGCATGTTGGGGGAAAACCTCAGAAGCAGTGCACGTCAGCAAACCCCACCTTTGTACGAGTGGTACGACTTACACTTAAGATTGGTCTTACTTTTCAGTGTGAATGGGGCCCTGACATCTGAAGACTCAGCTTAGCAGGTGTATCTATATGAAATGCATCTACGCAGTAAAAGGTGAGCTGGGTTCTAGCGCCACTCAGCAACAATACCAACAACAGTCTTTGCATGCAATCCTCCCTGCCCCATGCTTATGTTCCCTTCACAATCTAAATTTGACATCGCTCTCATGCCTATATAATCAATCACTTTATACATTGCCATTTTTCCACTGTCTACATACAACTATAGCACTGCTGAGATGACTTTAATTTGAACATGGTATGTTCTATTTCTTCTATACAACTCCTGATTTTTATTTTCTTCTGAGAGCAAAAATCTCTAGCATTAGGGAATTAGAATACAATATAATATTAGGAACATAGGCAATTTCCAATTTAGCATCTATTGTAACTAGCATCAAATATACCATAGCAATAGCTGCAAGGTAAGAATATTTGTACAGGTCTTTATGGAAAAAAAAAAAAAAATCTGTTGTACCCACATGTTGTTCTGTCACAGATAAACACGAAAAAAAAATAAAATAAACTAGAGCTCTAAACAATGTGGGCTGTATCATTTTGACCTACAAAAAAAAAAACATACGGCGGTTTGAGCTAATCACTGGCGATCAAGTTGATGTAACAATGTGGGAAGTGGGATGACATGATGGAGCTGATGGAGAAAAGTTGAACACAACCCATAATGAAATGGTCAGAGGCATTGTAGTACAAACAGCAACCTTACCGTAGAGCCGTGGGCTGCCGGGTGGTTTGGATTGAACCACGTAGCTGCTGTAGTCGGCATGCGTTCTCCGTCCCTTCACACGCCCCAACGTCATTGTCCCTTCCCTGTACATCGTGAAGAATGTCTCACAGAATCCTCTTTTTTTCTTCTTCTTTGTACAAGGATTTCTCTTAAAAATTCCTCGGAGGTTGCGGATGTTACCTGCACTAGTCACTCATCTCCATGGTAACAGAATCTCCTGGTGGTTGACGGGAGAAAACTGCGATCCCTGGAAATTTGCTCGATCCGATTTTGATGGAGTAATCCTCTTGGCTGGAGCTAGCACAATGAGCCGGGCATCCTTGATATTGAGAGAGCAAGGCGTCTTGGAGACAGACTATGAACAGCAAGAGTCACCGATGCAGGAGGTGACGGACACTTCTCTTGTACGATTATCACTCAATGTTTGTGATTTAATACCAACAAAATTTGACAGTTTCGGTCAATAGCAAAACAAACTGGTCAGAGTCTACAACATTTACTCCATCAGATATTATGCTGAGAACAGACAAGATTAAAGAATGCACAGCACTGGTCTCATTCACGAATTAGAGCTTTTGTGAAGGAAAAAAGCAACAATTAGAATTATATATTGATGCGGAGAAGACGCTTTGCTAGAGATCTATTCCTTGAGAACATGGGGTAAACTGCCCAATGCAAACATGCGTTTTGAGTTTCTTCAGTAAAATCTCAGTAAAACCTGAACAATGGGGCACACAACCTTCTCTGAGAAGGACATCCGGCAAGAATAAAAGTTCCAGCGAATAATGGCTGACCCCCTGCTGATGTCACAGTTGCCGACTTGGAAGTAGCAACAATGCGGCTGTCTGCGACAAATGCCCCTTCTGGTGTTGTGGTCTAATCTTCCAATGCCGAGCGTGCCGGGCAGAGCGCGGTAAATCACGGTTCAAGTTTGGAGGGGGATGACGAATGCGTGCCCACAAAAGAGCGTGCTCACCCATGCAATTTTGGTGGGTCGCCCCCCTTAGCAGCACCAAAACAACTGTCTACTCTATCAATGGAGGGCAACACTGTGTGCTCAGACTGGCCTGAATTATTTACCTTGGCCTCTCTACCCAAGGGGCTGTAAATGGCTAAGCATACAGTACATATAATCATCGGCTTTATGGAGTTCAGGTTATTGTAGTTTTTTTCCCCTCCTCTCTCTCTCTCTCATGCTGGGTTTGCTCTTAAGTTAATGTTGTTCTCTTAGCTGCAGGGATAATTGCACACATTTAAATACACCTGCTATGACTAAGAGAGAGAGAAGAAAAGGTTACACAAAAGTGGGCTTCAGTCACGGCTAACGTACGTCACAGCACACAAGTGTGCATGGTCCAATGGGTGGTATTAAGGGCTCAATCATGAATAATGCATGACTTTTGTGTGGATGTGTCCAATGCTAGGAGTGGGAGGTCCTTAAACCTGTTATGGCACTGACACGTCACAGCACACAAGTGTGCATGGTCCAATGTGTGGTATTAAGAGGCTCAATCATGAATAATGCATGACTTTTGTGTGGGTGTGTGCAATGCTGGGAGTGGGAGGTGCTAAACCTGTTATGGCACTGATCTGACACTTCACAGCACACAAGTGTGCATGGTCCAAAGGGTGGTGTTCAAAGCTCAGTCATGAATAATGCATGATTTTTATGTGGGTGTGTCCAATGCTAGGAGTGGGAGGTCCTCACACCTTTTATGGCACTGACACATCACAGCACACAAGTGTGCATGGTCCAATGGGTGGTGTTAAAAGCTCAATCATGAATAATGCATGACTTTTGTGTAGGTGTGTCCAATGCTAGGAGTGGGAGGTCCTTAAAGGTCCAGTTCACCTTTGGGAACAGTGATTTTAAAAAATTTCAAGATACGATATTTAATGCATATGTGCAGGGAGGTGTGGCACCTCCCTGGTATGTGTAGGTCTGTTGTGCCACAAAACATCCTATCACATAAATCTTTTAGCGATAAAGCCTAAAACATAGAAAGATATCTGTATTTTTCTCAATAAACAGTAACTGTAGATGTTTAGTCTCGAAACATTTTTATTATAACTATTGTTCACGTTTTGTATATCTAACGATACTTAACATCGATTTTACGGATTCAAATTTTAACAGTGGTTGCTTCTATCCCTAACTCACATTTTAGAACTATTTTAAAGTACTACTGCTGGATATTTGTTTCATCTGCAAATGGTAAACTATGCCTTTAAAGCTGTTATGGCACTGACACAAATGAACATTGTGGACAGATAATTGTTGCAGCATTACATTCAACAATGCCGAAAGAGTGCCTTATTTTATCACACAAAAGTGCTAAGAAATTTCATCTATGTAATCCCCATTTTTGGGTCAAGAGTTTACAAAAAATCCAAGCAGGTATTACATATTCTGTTCAATTTTGACCTGTATGTCATATTCACAATCATATATTCACAACACACATACAGTATAGGCCTACTGTATACGCTGTTATTTTCGCGTACAGATATTTTTGCGAATGAGGAGGTTACAGACTTTTTCGCGAATTGACACCTACGGTAATTTAAATGCACTATTACTCTAGAGCGTCTGGCGACATTTTCGCATGTTGTTAAATTCGCGATCCAACTGTGATTCTCGGAATTCGCGAAAATAAAACCCTAACGAAAATAACAGCTTATACAGTATATCATATCCTATGGACAAAAAAAAAAACTAATCAAATAGAGAAGGCAGACAAATTCCACCGATAATATGGTACAAAGCATGGTGTCCATTTGCCTCTTTCAAGGACTACTTCCTTCAAATAGTAGTACCAATATGAGGAATTTATGTAAACTGTAAGTAAGGAAGTAAAAAAAAACACACACACACACAAGGCACAAGTCCAGTCAAACAAAACCTTCAGGAGCTGATGAAAATTCATCCGAAATCCAGCCTTTATTTCCTGTTCTCATACCCACAAGCACTAGAAACACACTCTTATCCACAAACATGCACACAAACACACACAGATGCAACATATGTATCCAAATATGCACATACACATATTAAAGAGCATATATGCATGTCACAAACACACAAACATACACACACACAAATGCGCCAGACAAACAAATAACAAAAACACACATACACACAGGCATTCCCCTGACCCTAACCCTAATCCTAATCCTGAACCTAATCCTAACCCTAACCCAAACTCCGAACCCTAAACCTAACCCTAATCTTTACTCTAACCTTATCACTAACCAGTAAATAGGGGGGGGGGGGGGTAATTGCTCTGATACAGCAGGGCTGCCAATATTCCCACATCCAAATCAGGGAGACTGCACAGAGCAACCAGGGAGATACCTGTGTTAATTGATATAAGGCAACTCAATGGGCAAAAATAATTCCCAAATCAGAAAGATTTTAATATTTTCTTATTCAGACACGACACGATTTTGACATTATCAAAAAGCCTCCTGAAGTAAAAGGGAAACTTTGCAGCACTGCATATCATGCATACACAAATCAAACGTTTACATAATAATATACTCACATGCAACATATCCCCCCCCCAAAAAAAAGTACATACACACATAAGTAAGCACACATAAAGTACGAACACACAAGCACCATGAAAAAACAAGAAGACACGCATCGTACACACCTTAATATGCATACTCATACAAATACATGCACATGAACATACATTATGAAAACACTGCCTTCCTGAAAATCAAGGTGTGTCTTCCAATGCTAATCAGTAGCAACAATGAGCCACTTTTTGGAATACTTTACACCAGTCAGCGATTGTCTGTGTGCGTGCTACAATGAAACAGCGTCAGGAAATCAGATCGCTGCACAAAAGCACTCCCTTCTACAAGCATCCAAAGACAGACTGATCTCTCACACTACTCCTTGTAAATTGGCCGTGACCTCTGATTGACATCAGGCAAGCAGGGTTCGAAATTGGCGATGGTCCGCTGGCCATTGGCCACCCAAAATCACGTCGGACTAGCCAAAAATCATAAAATTCTGAAGTTACTAGTCCGTCTGGCTAGCCAAAATATTGCTACAGTGTCAAAATTGATTCTAAGTAGTCCGCCTGGCTAGTTCAAAAAAAAGTTAAGTGCGACCCCTGCTTGGCAAGGCAAAATTGTGATTGTTAGCAAATAGAACACGTTAACCCCATTTAGCAACAATAATTATGGTCCGCCCCCGAGTCTTCTTTGATATTTCTGCTGGTGACGAGCCCCTGGGTAGAGTAGTCATGGAGCTGCATGCTGACGTTGTGCCAAAGACAGCCGAAAACTTTCGTGCACTCTGCACCGGTGAGAAGGGCTTTGGCTACAAGGGTTCCACCTTCCACCGTGTCATTCCTGGCTTCATGTGCCAGGGAGGCGATTTCACCAACCATGACGGAACTGGTGGAAAGAGCATCTACGGCAGGAGGTTTGCTGACGAGAACTTCAACCTCAAGCACACTAAGGCTGGAATCTTGTCCATGGCCAACAGTGGTGCCAATACCAATGGATCCCAGTTCTTCATCTCCTTCGTGATAACAGATTGGTTGGATGGAAAGCATGTTGTATTCGGATCTGTACTTGGCGGAATGGAAGTCATCAGCAAAATTGAGACCTATGGTAGCCAGAGTGGCAAAACCTCCAAGAAGATTACAATCGAAGACTGTGGCCAACTATAGAAAGCCCACACTTTTCATAAAAGGGTCAGTCATTTGATCCTATCAAGACTGGTACCTGGTAGTAAGGTCTCCATATGATGGAGGAGGTAATTTGTATTGTGGTACTATGTTTGCTAGTTGACCTTCAAGACAAGTCTCTGTAGATTCACTTGGTGAAAAACACATGTAACTAAATGTCCAAGGTGACAAATTTTGATTGTATACTTATGTACAATTTTATACAAGTGACTTGATCGATCAAAAAGTGGACAGACAAAGCAACACTTAAGTTTGATTGCCAATTGCATTAAATTTGCTTTCAAGCTAAGCTAGTTTTGGTTAAAACATTTAAACTTAGCCCGTAATGAAACTACTTAATCACAAACTACAACAAGCAAGTGCCATCTCCCTCATTCTGTTTTTTACTTGGCCTAAAATACCCCAATACAAACATTGTGTGGGTGAGGATATAACAACGTCACTCTTTGGACCACTTAGCACCAGTTAGTGATTGGCCGTGTACATGTTTTGAGAAAAGTCAGGTAATTGGATCACTGCACAAAAACAATATTGCTTTGAGATACACAAGGAGAGAATGGTGCTGCTTGATTTCTATCTATATTCCTTTCATAACTCATACCGTGGTCATGAACGGTAGTCCAACAGACAAAGCCCGGATTGCAATTTTTAGCATCTGACAACGCCATTTTAATAGCAAAAATAACCATGGCTGGGCCCCTTGTTTTCTTTGATATTTCTGCTGATGGCAAGCCCCTGGGTAGAGTAGTCATGCAGCTGCGTGCTGACGTTGTGCCAAAGACAGCCGAGAACTTCCGTGCACTCTGCACCGGTGAGAAGGGCTTTGGCTACAAGGGCTCCACCTTCCACCGTGTCATTAAGGACTTCATGTGTCAGGGAGGCGATTTCACCAACCATGACGGAACTGGTGGAAAGAGCATATATGGCAAGATGTTTGCTGACGAGAACTTCAACCTCAAGCACACTAAGGCTGGAATCTTGTCCATGGCCAACCATGGTGCCGACACCAATGGATCCCAGTTCTTCATTAGCACCGTCATAACAGACTGGTTGGATGGAAAGCATGTTGTGTTTGGATCTGTACTCCAAGGAATGGAGGTCATCAAGGAAATGGAGTCCTATGGCAGCATGAGTGGCAAAACTTCCAAGAAGATTACAATCAGTGACTGTGGTCAGCTGTAGAAGGTCCAGTCGTCAGTCTTCAACCTTCAGCAAAAGTCATCTCATCCCATCAAGATCACATGCAAGGTCTCAATATATGTCTGAGAAGGTGATTTGTACTGCGGTATTACATCTCCGTAGAGAAGTGACTGTAGATTCACTCCATGAAAAATGAACATTACTGATATCCTGTGTAATTACTGTGAGCTGGTTTCAGAGCCTCCTCAAGAAAGTTTGAAAGCTCTGAAAAAGCACTGTCTCTTTATACTGCTCGCCAAAAGCAGGGCCTAGCAGGCCCAACTGGCCCAAAACTGATTTTCATCTAATAAGCTTTGAATTCCTCCTAGAATGGTATGGTCTGTATGTATTATTTCATGAGTGGTTTCATAAGTGGTTTCTTGATATCTTGCAAAAATTTGAAGCGCACTTCTCATCTCCACCAATACTATACCACCCCTTTAAATGATCACGTGGAACAAAATTCACATGGATCATGCCCGACACATAGGAAAATTTGAGTGACTTTTATAGTTGGCTGTAACAGGTTATGAAAGAGCTACTGTATCATCCACGGATTACAATTCTTAGCACCTTAACTGTGGGTTTTATCTCAGTGGCAAAGCTATATTTAATGTAGCAGCACATAAAACATCATCTTCTTTCAATGTAACATTAACAACAACAAAAACATGTTGATTGAGTGAATGCTGCAATATTAGTAGAACATCTTTTTAGTGAAAGTTTGAGGAAAATCAAATATCAGTTCACTATGGATTTTTGAAGGTTTGGTAATGTAACCACTGGATTAGATGAGTACTACAGATCATGACATTACATTATGCAGTATCACTAAAGAAAATTCAGTCTTTTTATCCATATTTCTAGCACAGTAATGAAAAGCAGGGGATGATATCACCCTTGACATGACCGTGACAAAACCAGGAAATATGTATTTTCATATGAAATGATATTTTGTGTACCGGTACTTTTCTTTACATTTTTTTATATCATCATACATAATTATGATGTTTTGATCTACAGTATTCTTCTTATCCAGCGGTTTCAACACCAAATTTCACAAAGTCATGACTTTTGAACAGATTTTCCAGTTTTTCTCAAACTTTCACTGATGTGATATTGCTGCACTCACTCAATCCACAATTTGAATCTGTAGAATCAATGTTAAGTACTTTAAAATAATATACAAAATGTGAACAATACAATGATGAAATTGTTTCTGGACTAAACCATCTACAGTTATGGTTCATTGAGAAAAGTACTGACATCTCCTTATATCTTTAAAATATAAGGAGATATGCATGGTATGGTATGGTATGGTATGGTAGGATGTTTTGTGATACAACTAACATACAAATGCATATATGCATCAAATGTGATAACTCAAACATTTTTCAAATCACTGTTCCCAATAGTAAACTGTACCTTTAATGGTAACTTGAGTGATGATCATTATTCAGAAGCAACAAATTCTGTTTACCTATAGATGTTCATTTATTTTTTAAAAAAAAGATGAAAACAGGTTTGTTAATCCAAACATCTGTGCCATTAATACCTCCGCCAAGGGAGGGGGTTATGTTTCCGTTACCGTTGGTTTGTTTGTTTGTTTGTTAGTTAGTTAGTTAGTTAGTTAGTTAGTTTGTTTGTTTGTTTGTCCATGTGAAAAATAACTCTAAAAGTAGTTAATGGATTGTAATGAAACTTACAGGAAATGTTGAGAATGACAGAAGTAACGAATTATGATTAAATTTTGGTAGTGATTCGAGAAATTTTGAGGGGAATTTATGAAGGATTTTTGATATTTTGACAGGTAGGGTCAATGAACTTGGGAGTTAAAGCTGCACATTTTTTTAGGTTTTCAAACACGCACTAAAGTGCGTGCTCTAGTTTCTGCTAGGGCAAGGCGCGCGACGCGCAGTTAAAGGTTTATGACGTAACAAAGGCTTCTATATTGGGAAATCTGGCATTTCATGAAGCGTTTCGGTCGGATATTTTTTCTGACAAACCGTTACAAGCTACTGAAATCCTTGCATCTGATTGGCTGAGAGCAAATTTGTCGGACAACATTGTCGGACAAAATGCTTCATGAAATACCCCCCCTCCCCCCCACCCCGATCTTTCTCATAATCTTCCATTATTATCCCTTTCTTCTCTTTTTTTCTCTTAGCATCACAGGCTGTGTAAGTGTACATGACCATTAATGTTTTGTTGTGTGAAATAGTTTGTTGTTTGCTGTAATAAAGTATGTCGCTGGTTTGTTAAAACTGTTTATCTATTTCTTTGTGTATTTAATGAGGCCCCAAATATTAAGCGTGGCTTACTGGGGATCCTCCTATGGAAGAGGCAGGCAAGTGGCATATGATGGTCACACAAGTGTCAAGTTTCTTCCATGCTGTCTAAAGTTCCATACAGGCTACTTAGAACCTCATTTTTTTTTTCTGAGTGTGAAAACAAGAGTAAAGTATAATTACAAAACACAAAATATATGATGCCAGTTTTATCATTTCTTTGTGCACCAAAGCAAGTCAAATAATCATTTGTCAATCATCAACAGCAGTATATATGTAAATATGAATATAGGCAAACTTTTGATCCTTGACCTCTGACCTCATGACCACAAAATTCCAAAGAGAATATCAGGCAATACATATAACCAAAGTACACTTGTAGTTTCATAGAGACACTTTGAGCTATTACTGAGATCTGAAGTGAAATTTTAGGCTTTTTACTTGACCTCAAACCTTTGACCTTATGACCCAAAAGTTTTCCTAGAGAATCACAACGTGGTAAATAATGCATGTATAGTGAAAAAAAAGAACATTCAGGCATTGCAGAGATAGGGGTCAGTAGTAAAATTTTAGCATTTGACTTTGACCTTTGACCTTTAACCTAAAGCATGTGTGCCCAAAAGTTGCTAAGCTCAACTTTATCGACTCATACGAATATAACATGAGAAGTTTAATTTGGATACCTCAAGTGATTAAGTTACATTGTCCACAAAATCGATTACGGACAGACGAACAAGAGGACAACTGGAAAACAAAATGCCTTTTATTGTGACACTTGTGGTAGAAGCATAAACACTAACATTTTATTTTTTTCGAGGGGGGGGGGGACACCCATGGCACATATTGTAAGGAACAAATTAAGAAGTATAATGGCATGCTATCAATTTCAAACAATACAGAGAATGCACTTATTTACAAAAATTATGGGAACAATAACAACACTGGGCATATGTAATTCCCTAACAGGTGGCTGTCTACTGTAATTCATTCCACAGAAAATGACACTTTATGGGCCATGTGAGAGAGCTGCTGCGCTCTACTATGAAACAGGAAATCCATCCAAAAAAAAATTAACTCTTAAAGAAAGAAAAAAAAATCCCTACGGACCTCCGAACAATTTTGACTTTTCAAATGTCATTACTTCCTTATTTCTTATCCGATTTTGATCATCTTTGCACTGATCTGCAGGAAATTGCTTTCTCTTTCATATGAAATTAATAAAATTTTGGAGTGGATTCTTCTTTTAAAGTGGTTTGTGTATATACATGTGTCTGTTAGACTGTCTGTCTGTTTGTTTGTGTGTGCATAAGTGTGTGAGTGTGTGTGTGTGTGTGTGTGTGTGTGTGTGTGAGCGTGTGTGCATAACATTTGCATGTCTAAGGTGGCTATTACAACATGCAAATGAAGGTAGGCAACACAGGAAAAGGACTAATGCCCATGGATGCAACCTTGCTTTGGCTGAAATTCATTACCATGGTAACTGTTGAGAACTAAGGCACTTTTCCTCTTGTGGGTTACTGACCTTTTATAAAGCACCTGACCTTTTTATGATTTATCAAGAACACCATATCTTAGTTGCTGTGTTTGCATCTTTGAATGCAAGATCAGCAAATATCATAAATGGTCAACTGAAGGCTGATAGATGTGATGGCAAACGTACCACAAGCCACATGTAGGCCTACATTGTACCAGGAAATGAGAGTTTGAAAACTTACACCTACAGCGAGCACTGCCTTAGATTCAACATTAAAAAGAGTGAATTTTGTGTATCTTCAATAAGCCTTCTATAAGATATCATCTCGCCTACATGGCTTCTTAACAATCATTATCTTATCATACATCCTGCATGGTTTTTTATGTTTTGGCAATTTGGCTTACATGGGGTTTGTTACTAAATACTCACTATAATTTTTTTTTTTAATCCTTGAAATAATTCTTTATCTGCACTACTGTAGTAGTAGGATGTAATTGGGGAGATGATTTTTCTTTGAATAGGACCTACACACAATGACAAAAGAGTAGCTGGAATACACCCCTTTCACAAGTGTAAAGTATGCTTATCTATTTTATTTTTTCACGCTCAGGAGGAGGCAATGCTGTAGTTCCTTACACTGAAGGATGATGGAGTGGCATCATTAAAAAACATGCATAAACTCATTAGCTAATGCCTGTTGCCATGGCAATAATGATTATTTTACAAGCTAACATGAAAAGGGACCTATGTAGGGCCGGTTGTGCGCTACAATAGGCCCTGGATGTTTTGTCGGAATTCCTCTTCAGTTAATCCATCCCAAGGTCACATGACAGTCAAACCTCTTTAACATGTTGAGAACAAGCTGATTTTGCTGTAACATGGATCTCTCATAGACACCTGCCAGGGTATACTCAGGACTATAGTCTTCAACAGGTAAAAAAAAAAAAAAAAACATCAGTGAATTCCAATGAAAGCTATACTCAGTGACAGGAGGAATAGCTGGTCACGCACTGTACAGACAGATCCACATTGCCACAAAAGTTGCAACAAAGATCGGGCCATATTGACATATCAGTGAGTCACCCATCTCCATGCGTGAGTGATGGGTGTAAATTGAATTCAACTCAAATGAGCACATCTAATTTCAGCTAGAAAGCTCCCAGATTCCACATTCATCTAGCCCTACTACCCTCTCCCATCCCCCCCCCCCCTTAAAAAAAAAAAATGTTAGAGGGAAAGTCACTGCTTTCTTTGAGAGCTCTGAGGAGTTAATGTTTTTAGGGCACTTGTTGGCTGCATTTAATCTTCACCAAATTAAAGTGCAGCCCACTTCCAACAAAAATGTCATCAATCGGCAAAGGCACTGGCTGTTACAAGTGCTCTCAATTTTATTCACATGCCAGTCAAACACAGACCAATCTACAGATGGTAAATTATATCATTAGGAAATTATGGAATTAATCATTTTTCATAATATGATGGTAAGAACCAAAATTTGAACAACTCTGTAAAGACAAATGCCTTATTGGTACTTTAGCTCATCAGCTTTTTTTTTGGATGGCAACACTGGTCTTTAGGGGTAGGGTACAACTCTTTTGGCATTTCTGACCAACTGGTTAAATTTTGCCACTTTTGGAGACACACAGATTTTGAAACATTCACACATCAAAAACAAAGAGAATCCAAAAAGGCAACTACGAGCGATAATGAACTTAAAGATATCGTGACCTCAAT
This sequence comes from Diadema antillarum, assembly GCF_040938485.1. Taxonomy (NCBI): domain Eukaryota; kingdom Metazoa; phylum Echinodermata; class Echinoidea; order Diadematoida; family Diadematidae; genus Diadema; species Diadema antillarum. The sequence goes on along the minus strand of NW_027271040.1, from coordinate 2,026,727 downwards.
AGGCTAGAATTCAGAATTCAGGGAGAGTGTCCCATTCTCTTGTCATGGGCTGTTTTTACATGCACCGAGAGTGTGTATTTGAATCACGATTCTGATGATGCATCACTAGAATGGTGATTCAAATCATGCATTTTGGCTGTGTGAATGCAAATTGCAATCATGGAGGGTGACTTGAATCATAATTCCAATTGTCATTCAAATGAGAGTCCAGAGGTAGTGCCAAACACGATTCTCCAGAATCATGAACAAAACAGACTTTATAATCATATGGATTGACCTCCAAATCACACTTTTAGGGCCGGGCGGAGCTCACAGCGACCTTTCAACCACTTCAGCAGAAAAACCTCTTTCCTAAAATGCGGGGGGGGGGGGGGGGGGGGGGGACCCCAGTGGCTCATGGAGAGAGAGTAAACCCTAAGATCTAAGAACTAAACAAAGATTGCTATAAAACTTTGGAGTGCGTCCACACGGTGCAAAGCTACAAAGTAATCATCAGAGTTAAAGGGATGGTACAGTATTGGTGGAGATGAGAATTGGGCTTTTAACTTTTTGCGAGATACCAAGAAAACACTTATGATATAGTACAGAACATACCATTTTGAGAGGAATTCAAAGTTTATTTGATGAAAATCGGGTTTGGAATGACTGAAACATCTAAAAACAAAGTAAAACAAAGCGATCGTAATAAAGTGTGGGTCCCACACTTTATTAGAATTGCTCTTTTTTGGATATCTCAGCCATTTCAAAACCAATTTTCATCAAAACCAATTTTCATCAAATAAACATTGAATTCCTCATAGAATTACATGCTCTTTCATATTTTATAAGAGGTTTCTCATTATCTCACCAAAAAATGTTAGAAACCTGAAATTAGGTCTCAACCAAAACTATACGATCCCTTTAAGTTTTCAATCTAAATTTAAAGTTTAGGAACAGCATGTGAACCAAACTATTAACATCAAATCATCACTTACCTTGGTACGGAGAAGACATGATGCTAGACTGTACAAAACTTGTTTTGCTTAGATCCAATTGTCCTCAGGTTAAAGGTCACATCACATGATTGTGTCACATGCTTGAATCTGTACACACTGTTAGAACAGATGAAAAAAAAAGCATGCTTTAAGAGATAGCATCTACAGTGACAAAGGTCACACTTTGTTCATGTTACATTTGCACGATTGAAATCTGAGATGATTGTCCTTTGAAGATAAAGTGTTAACCCATTGAGTCCCGAGTATACTCAGGAAGGTATCTATCTATGGGAAATGCATGTTGTAGCAAAATCAGACCGTCTTCAATGGGTAGGTGTCAATGTCAATGGTGTGCAGACAGATACTACAATCCCATGTGTCCAGGGCCCTGTTTCATAAAACGTGTTATCAGTGACAAGTTGCTATAGTTGTTACAAGCTAATTAAATCTTTGAATCTGATTGGTTACGAGCAGATAATGTTACAGAAATGTGGCAGTTGTCACCGAAAACAAATTTTATGAAACGGGGTCCCGGTCTGCCATGTGAGTGTACTGAGTAACTCTGTTACTCATCCATGAGATGACGTCTAGAAGAGACAACATTATTGCCAAGAATAGTCTGATCACCTCTTAACTTTATTTGCTTATAAGAAATCTTTGCCAAGGTTGATTGTGAACAGAGCCTCCTAAAAAACAAAAGACCTACAAAATCTAGATTTTATCCTGTTTAGAGATTTACACTGCAGAATTCAGAGAAGAAAAAAGAAAAAGTGTAACCGCATAAAAATAAGATCATCTCAATTGAAAAACTACATGAACGGACGAAGCAAAATTCCCTTGAGAATAAGAAAAAGAACTAGTATAGTACCCATAACAGAACGTATGAAAAGCATTGCCATGTGCCACCAATATAACATTAATTCACAGATCTATCACTGCTTTGAAGTATCAAGTACACCAAGCTCAAATTCTTCCACCTATCTCTGAGAAAAACATTTTTGGTTTCAATTCTTCCGCATTTGGCTGTGACAGACACTTTCATATTTAGTTGTCATCCTTATACCTTGGATCTCACACCGATGAATCAGGGAGGTGCAAAAACCTCCCTGGATGAATCAAACTCTTTTGCCTTTAAAGGGGATGACTAGTAACTGATCAGTGGGAATCAGTGGGAATGCTGGTGGATGATTGTTCCAATCCTTGTGGGATTCATTTAAGAGTACATTATGTATCTATTGTTGTGTGAAAATTGTTTGCTTCAGAATGGTCTCATATTCAAGTAATGTGAAGTTTAATGTTTCTAGGTTAGCATGCCTGTACAGTGACGGGGCAATAAACTGCACATTACTTTAATATGAGACCGTTCTGAAGCAAATAATTTTCACACAACAATATATAATATACTCCTAAAATGAATCCCACAAGAATTGGAACAATCATCCCCCAGCATTCCGACTGATTCCCACTGATCAGTTACTAGCCATCCCCTTTAAAGTCAGCACTGGCATTTTAAACACTTTTGCCTTAGAGAGTAACACTAAATTTTTCCTATGAAGACAGCACTACTATTATCTTTTGCCTTTGAGACAAAACTGCACTTCATAATTCTTTTGTTATGGAGACAACATGGAGCTTTTAACTCTTTGCCTTGTAGACAACACTGCACTTATTCTTTTGCCATGGAAACAAGACAAATCGTTGACCTCTTCCACCTACTTGGAAATAACATTGAGCTTGGAACTCTTACACTGGAGACAAAACAAAGTGTTGAACTCTTCCGCCCTGGAGAGACATCCAAGATTATAACTCTTCCACTTATGAGATGACAATGAGTTTGTAACTATCTAGCCTCGGGGGCAACACTGAGCAATACTCTTTCACTTCACGAGACAACACTGATCTTTAAACTCATCCGCCTTACAGAAAAAAACTGAGCTTTTATAAAACTCTTTTGCCTTGGAGAGTAGTATTGATCTCTTATTATAACACTGACTTTTTATTTCTTATGAAATGGAGTGAACACTGAGTTTTTATCTCTTATAAAGTGCCGATTATAACACTGCTTGACTCTATTTCTCATGAAATGGAGTCAACACTGAGTTTTTAATTCTTCTACCACACAGACATCACTGAGTTTTTAATTCTTCTACCACACAGACATCACTGAGTTTTTTAAACTCTTCTGAACTGGAAATAACACTGAGTTTCTATATCTTCTGAATGGAAGATAGCACTGAACTTTTTAACTCTCATTCCTTGAAGACAACACTGAGCTTTTATGTTTCCTGGTTTGAAGACACCACTCAGCTTTTAGTTGCCTCTCATTCTGCCTCAGACACATTACAGAGCTTTAATCTCTCAATTCTGAAGTGGATACAACACTGAGCTTTTAACTCTTATGCCTTGGAGAGAACACTGCACTTTTATTCTTCTGCCCAAGAGACAACACCAAGCTTTTGAAATTTTCTTTAAACTTTAAGAGAGAATCACTGAGCTTTCAAGCTGTACGACTCAGACATAGTTCAAGTCAGAAACTTTACCTGGAGCTCTAACATGAGAACACTCAGTTTTTCGCTGTGAGATGTGTCATGGCCACAACACCAAGCTAAATACACGCTGCACTTTTCATTTACTGTACCTGTGTTGGCATGTTGGTATGCATGTGACATACAATAAAACCCCTTGTCAGGAGTTTCGACAGGATCGCAAATAACAAGTCTGATGTGAGAAGTAAAGGTTCTCAAGTCTTGGTCTGTGAGAAATGACAATGATACCTGAGCAATCCACCAACACATGATAAACCAACATACTAAGTACAGAATCCATGCTAGATAGTTTTTCTCTACCAAAATGATTTTTACTGCTTTTCAACTTTTGTTAATTTTTTTTTTTTTTGTAGGTTTACTGAACGGGTGCTTTTAACTAGGCAATATAGAAGAGTCTGTCTTTGGAGTGCAAGCTCTCTTAATGAGCATTATCAAAATGCAGTATGTTTTCAGTTCTTCTCATGTAGATGCTTTATTCTGATGATGCACAGTATACATGGCCCTACTGGTGTGACCTTGCCACCTTGCAAAGTTCTGCCGTGTAAGACCCGTTTACATTGAGTGAAAGGGCCGGGCTCGGCCGCGGCCGAACCCGGCCTTCATTTCACTGTAAACGCGCAAAAGGCCAACTGCGGTACCAAAATCAGCCGCGCATTTGGCCAAACTCTGGAGGTAGTCTCGGCCGCGGCCGAGCCCGGCCTTTTCTCACTGTAAACGCAAACTGGGACAAATACGGTACGAAATTGCGACCGGCGCGCTCCCAATTATAGTCGTTTGTTTCCAAGCAGAGCGCAACTACGACAAAATATTGAAAGGTTTGAATTAAAAGCCCGGGCCGAGCCCTCCACTGTAAACAGACAAAATTGCGGGGCCGAGTCCCGCAATTGAGGACGGGCTCGGCCCGGGATCGGCCCAGCCCTGCACTGTAAATGGGGTCTTAAACCCCGTTTACAGTGCGAGGCTCGGCCGCGGCTCAGCCGCGGCCAAGCCCCCCCTTCATTTGAGTGTAAACGCGCAAAAGGCCAAATGCAGGGCCAAAATTGGACGCACATTTCGCCACGCTCTGGAGGTGGCCACAGCCAAGCCCGGCCTTTTCTCAGTGTAAACGCAAACTGGGCCAAATGCGCGGCCAACTTTAGTCTGGCTTCCAAACCCTCTGCCCGTACTATTTCGTTATTCAGAATATTAACCCCCTCAACGTCGAAAACTAGTATAGTTTAAGGTGGTTTTGTCCTGCAAAGGATTTTTCCTTCGGCAAAGGCCTTTGCTCGAATGGCGACTTCGTCGCCACGGAATCCAGTTGGCAAAGGGTCTGAAAACCAGACTATACCAAATTGCGTTTGTTTACAAGCAGAGCGCCACTACGACATAATATTGAAAGGTTTGAATCAAAAGCGCGGCCGAGCCCGGCAGTGTAAACGGACAAAATTGCGAGGCCCGGCCTCGCAATTGAGGCTGGGCTCGGCCGCGCGTCGGCCCAGCCCCGCACTGTAAACAGGGTCTACTGGTCTCAAATATGATTCCTTTGAATGGTTAGGGTTCCTATCTATAACAGCTCTGGCAGAAATTTGCCCATGACTTGACTGACCTACAAGCAATATGTGAATGCAGCCACACATTCCAGCTGTCAAATGCCCGGGAGAAAAAAGGAAGAAGAATTGATGAAGCCAAAGAAATTGCCAACATAATCACTGAGCACCTAATAGAAGTATGGCTACAAATCCATGAATTTTCACCAGTGAGCAACTGTAGTGGTGATACAGTTTCAGATGAATGTGGAAGGTCTTCTTAAGATCTAATGCCATAACAGCTAGTTTGGACACCTAAAAATAGAGTAAATGAGCAAAATGTCCTACCTCGCATCACTGTGGGCTTGCAAACAGACGGGCCAGTGCCTGTTATTGACTGCCTTCTTCACGCAAACATCCCAGGATTTGTGTGGTATACCACAGAGAGTCCTCCGACCAAAGAATTCCCCCTCCAGAGAGCATGGGATGTATGTAACCTGGGGCTGGAAGCAGGAGGGTCATGAAAGTGTGACAGGCCCCTTTCAACCCCACATCACCAATCGAACTTGTTGTTCGCTTTCTCCAGCCCTACCTCTCCTGCCAGCTTGTGGGTTAGACTTTCATTTCAGACCATATTACAGCTTTCACTGCCAAGTCTCTGCAGGGAGGTGTTGGTACTGTTAGACATAGGTCCTACTGTACAACCAGAAATTTTCTTGTGTGTGAAACTTTCGTTCATTTCGCAAAGAGCCAAGATTCATGAGAGTACGGTGCATATTACAGAAAGTGTTGTTTACACAATGTGTTGAATGCCAGTGGCTTTTCATGAAAATTTTATGACACAAAAAAAGGCAGTTGGTTCCAATTCTGAAAGTTTCATGTCATGAATGTTTCTTGCTTTACCGTCCAAGAGACTTTCAAGTCTTGCCAGCTCAAATGCAAGGGTTTCTAGTATCTCCAATCTTGGTCAAGGTCCCAAAAATTGATGATTTAATACACCCACAGACTCTCTTCAGTTGTTATACCATTCTCTCCTCTAGAATTGTTTAACTCCTGCAATTCAAGGCCATAACATCCTGCCCCACGCTTTGAAAAAAAAAAAATAAGAAAATAATGCTTTTTTTACAGCAAATAAGTGAATGTTGGTAAAGATATAGGCCTACAGAGCCTATTGATCATACTTTTTTGACATTTTTTTTTTACATGCATCTCCACAAATAATGCCAATGATTATATATTAGGGGAGTAATATTTGCCATTGATTCCATCCACAAGCAGGAAACCAGCTCTGATTCACAAAAAAGGGAAGACCATGTTCGCAACACGAAGTACAAAATACAGTCTGTTTCCAAAGACTAGAGCGTTAGCATCTCTCCTCTGTGAACGTCACTCTTTTTTCTGTCTTCTTCATTTCTAGCCTTCAAAAAAAAAAAGTTTCTACCTCTAATGCTCAGGGGATTTCTGTTTTGTGGGAAGGGTGGCAGAGAGAGGCATACTTCTAAACAAGTCCATGGGTTCACAGGTCAGTTTCCATGGTAACAGCATACTTTTGACCCTATCAGCAAAATTTGAAAGGACACAAAGTATGGAGCACATACAACTGGAATCCCATTTGATAAGCATTGATTGGCACAAACCTGGGTTCCATTATACTTTAATTTCACTTGGGCCCTAGGCAAAAATTCCACTGCTTGCTATACACATCAGCCTAGCACTTCAAAGTGTTTTTTTTAAAATGTAATAAATCTGACTGATGTACAAGATATCAACAACTCTTGTTGTTGTTGTTGTTGTTGTTGTTGTTGTTGTTGTTGTTGTTGTTGTTGTTGTTGTTGTTGTTGTTGTTGTTGTTGTTGTTGTTGCTATTTCATGGTTTGTATTTATGACTTTTAACTATTGATATTTTTATTGAACCTGAAGGCATTGAATGCAAGTATATTTCAATATATATATCACATTTCAATTTCCTCAATTGTCTGTATGTACTGCAACAGTTATTAATACCAAACAACATGCTTTATGTCTACAATTTTATCCTTTTTTTTTAATTTTTGGGGAAGAAGTGGAAGGGAGAGAAAAGACATTGCCTGCTTCCTCTTTCTTTCTCTCCCTTTCTCTTTGTCTTTCTTTATATGTCATCAAATTTGTTTGAATGTTTACCTTCAGCAAAATAGCAAATTGATTTCAACCAATAGAATAAATTACCACACAAATGAGTGACAGTACAAATCTCATTGAAATCAGACATAACCTCAACTAATTTGTTCACTATATCTCACTGTCAACATTATGCTTCATGAAACTTTTAAACTTTCATATCTATTTAATAAACTAATCACAAGAAACTCTATTTTTTGCATATCTATTGTATATTCTTTCAATGACAGTAAACATGAACATGAAATGTATTTTCTGTCAATGTAGAACAAAAAATAACATTGTAATGTCTCCATATTCTCATGATCCGCTGTGGTTCTAATGTCATTCATAATATCAGTCTTGAACACTGGCATTTCTGTGGCTATTTTGGGTTTTGGTCGAAGCCCTACGTGTTAAGCATGGATAGGGTATGACTACTAGAATACTAGTTACAAACTAATAGACCCCCATGTCAATTCATCGAAGCACCTTACATGACGCAAGGCAAAATTGGAAAACACAACAAAAGATCCTCATTGAGAGGCAGTGAATGCACGAGTCTATTGAGTTACTCTGTTCCATGTTTGCATTCAATAAGCACATGTTTGGTTAGAGAAACCGAAAGTTTTGGCAGCCGCGGAACCCTCCCCAATATAAACACCACAGTAGACTGTGGCTGCTAAATATTTCTTTTTGGGTCCCTATCCTATGTCTCATAAGGAGCCATGCATATAATTTGTGACACAGTTTTTCATGCTTCCAAATCAACAATAAAGCCCTCTGATGGCTTGTCAGCTACTGTGGGTATATAAAAGTATTTGTGTGTGTGTGTATGTGTGCATGTGTGAGTGTGTTTGTGCCTATTGGTACTCAAAAGATACATCAACCTCCACACATTCATAATTCATAATCAGTTTCATTGGAGGGAAGCATTCCCAAAACAGAATAACACACAAACTCTTATGGTTGACTACTTATCAATTACTCAAAACAATATCATAATTTCTTTCAATGAAAAGAAAGAGACTATTTTTGCAATGAGATACAGATATGATGATGACAATATCTATGATAACATGAAATTTTCGTGACTTGGAGCACACAGTCTTTTTCGCAGTATGAAACTTCTGCAAATTACCACTAGCATCAAATGCATTGTTTAGAATAGCGCGAATTTCGCTTTCGCGAATATCAGCTCCTCTCGAAATTTGCGAAAGTTTCATGCCCGCAAAATTTTCTTCAAAATGAAATTCAGCATTCATACCATGAAAATAACACTTTTGCAGAGGGCGGGATCCTACTCAAATATGAGGGGTCATCTCTCCAAATTTGGTGCTTTTATCCACCATGTAACGGTAATTTCACTAGGCGACCTGACTATACCTCTTTTTTAGTGTAAAGGCCACTGGAAGATAGCCTTCCAGTTGAAAAGATAACATCAGTCCAGTGAATAGAACAAGAAGGAAAGGTCGTACAAGGAATGTCATGGTCAAAAGTAATGATATAAAAAGGCTTCAATGACAAGGAGCATTAGAAAACATGTGATCATGATACTTTTGGTTCACTTATCTCAAATGTTTATACATATCAGTTGATTAACTTGTGGTCAAGTAAGTTAGAGAATGTGAATGCTCTTCAAAAATTAAGTTTTCAATAAATAAATAAGTAAGTAAATAAGTAAGTATTAAGTAGATAAATAGATAGATGAATGAATATGCACATAGACATACAGATAAATGCACATACTCACATACCGACATAGTTGTAAATGCTGTACATGATAGATAAATAAGTTGCAGGGGGCTTTACTTAGAGTTGTTCTGTCAAATATTAATTTAGGCCAAAATCTACAAAGTTCATCCAAATTCTCATCCTTATTGCTACATGTAGTGGTATTAAAGTGCCAATCATTTTAATATTATTCAAAAGAGATATAAACAGATCTGTTTAGATGAACACAGTGCAGCATATGATGACAGATGCTATTTCAAATTAGTAAGAGACATCACAAGAACAGATTGGTCCATTAATCTGTTGAAGACTAGTCCCACATGTAAGTATACTTGCGCAGGTGTCTATGGGAAATGCTTGTAGCACAATCTGCTCGTCCTCAACAATAGCGCACAATACTTCAAAGCAGTCAATATTTAATATATAACGAATGTTCTACAGCATTAGGTTAGCACTCTCACTATTACTCTCTCAACCAAATCAGCAAAATACAATCTTCTCTGGTGTTGTTTAATTTGCAATAAGTACTTATAAATTGTTAACATCCAAGTTGCAATGGGAATTATGAAATATTGTACTATTTTGAAGCTTATAGATTGATGACTTTTAAGCAGTACGTTGTCCCCTGATTTCTGTCACTAAGATTTTACCTCCCAGTGTCCAATGTCTCAGTTGTGCATTATACAACTACGAAATGCTCACTATCTTCACAAACTTGCACGCAAACACTACCGGGTACATACATATCTAGAAATATCCACACAAACAAAACATTATGAACACACACAGTGTATAACTATTGCAGCCTCAAGGATACACATCCTGAAGGTTGGGCCTACTATGATACGGTAGTATTTGAACTTACATCAAGGTCACTGCAGAAGTTTTTCTCTATTGTGGCCAGGCACTGCCTGCGTCAATGCTCTTCCTACAATGGTATTGGTAACTATTTTGTATGGTAACATCGCCAAGCAGCCAATGTACACATATGTAATAGTACAATGTAGGCTTACGTACTGTATGCTCCAATAAATCTAAGTGCAGGTGTTCAAACTTAATCATAGCCTTTTGTCAAGGCCCTCTCGCTGTATGGTGAAAAGAGCCCAGCCACGTGGGGTTGCGCGAGGGCCTTTTGAGATCTGCTTCACATCCTTTTGCAAGCCCTTCGAATTACCAACTTGTGCTCCTGATTTCATGAGCAAAAGTCTACCAGTCGGTGTGTCTGTCTGCCCGATCTTGAATCGCATACAGCAAATTAATACATGCCACAGACCTCCACTGGTGGTCAGTGATGCATGCGAATTTGAAGGTGAAGGATGTGGGGAGCACGCCATTCCATTGGTTGACTGGCACCTGTCAACATGAATATTCAGTAGGGTTCATGTGTTATGAATAATAATGTGTAAAGCAGATCTCAAAAGGCCCTCGCGCTGTCGCGCTCGGCTGGGCTTGCTTAGCTCGCTCATTACAGCGAGAGGGCCTTGACATAAGGCTAACTTGACCATGGCCTTGGTGCTTGCACACATTACACATACAAAAGTCTGTAAAATAAAGCAATTACAGGTTTTGCATATAATTTGTTATGTATTCTGACATAAACTGATTGTACTGTTTTGCAAAACGTATCCTATGTGTTGTTCTGTGTGACATAGAATAATGTGGAATTTTCACTTTTATGTTCTTCTGTCTACTGTCTAAGATGTTTGTCTAATTTGAGCCTGAAAATCGTGCCTTTTTTGACATTTATATCATGGGGATTTTAAAAAAAATACATTCTACAAAGATGGCATTGCTGAGATGTCCCAACCACCATTGCAATCCCATATTCCTTTTTCCTGTGATGGAGTCTTTTGTCATCATCATGGGTTAATTTGGCCTAGTCTGATGAAAACTTATATCAAAGATGGGATTAAAATCCAGAGCTCGCAGTGGTGTTTTGACGATGTTTCTCAAGACACAGCTCATACTCAAACACCATGTTATATCCACAGCCAGGAGGGATGGAGAAAGTGCAGGCACACGAGTGAAACCCATTCGAAGCAGCCCACACAATGAGACGGTTCATCGAGGAATTATGCATTCACTCATCCTCATCATCATCAGCTCGCATGATTTGTGTTGCATCCACGGACTCTGAGAAGAGGGCAGCTCAGGCTCTTTGGCAGTAGAGGCTTGCTGAAACTCAATCAGATCTGTATCTATACTATGATGAAGCCATTTCTCGGCCCCAACATATGCCCAATGAACAGATCAGTTTGATTTGAATTGAAAAATTTAAAAAAAATGAATCTGCACAATGAGACATATGTTTATCTCATATCAAATATGCATTCTTGCAGAGTCTATGGTGTTATTCCTTTTTATTAATTCATTCATTCTTTCTGTTGAGCTAATTGGTACATGGTAGATTAATGTGTCTTATGGAATTAGCATTTTAGTTAATGTTACTTTATCCTAGTCATTCAATACAAGAAAATAGCTCTAGGAGCTCTTGCAGTAGAATATACAGGCATAGGTTGCAGTTTCTGCATTCTGACAAATTTTGTTATCACCATTAACCCGTTTGGGATGGTTTGATTTTGCTACAACACGCATTTCCCATAGACACCTGCTCGAGTATATTCGGGACTCGTCCTCAACAGGTTAAGGTACTACCGTTCATGCAGTGACACAGTACAAGTGAAAAATACTGAAGAGTGATTTGATTGATTGATTGATTGATTGATTGATTGATTGATTGATTGATTGATTGATTGATTGATTGATTGATTGATTGATTGATTGATTGATTGATTGATTGATTGATTGATTGATTGATTGATTGATTGATTGATTGATTGATTGATTGATTGATTGATTGATTGATTGATTGATTGATTGATTGATTGACAGACTGAATGTATGAATGAATGATCGATCGATTGATTGATTGATTGAGTGAGTGAGTGAGTGATTGAGTGATTGAAAGCGTATCATATCTTTGGGGCGCATCTTCATGACGGGATTGTGATTTTCTAGTCTAGATGTTTAAAAGTGCATATTGTCTGTGTGTTGGTATGTTCAATTCCATTTAATCAAGAAATCGAAATAAGAAGCACCTTCCAGGGAGTCACTTAAAGGAAGAATATTATTTTATTATTTTTTCTTTTGATAAGAATATATGAGATGCAAAGCTTTTGTGTTATTGTCATTTATTATCATTCTGTGATTGTAACTAGTATCATGATTGTATCATGATTGTATCGTGACGGTATTGTGATTATATCATAAACGCAAACAGAAAATCTGACCAGAAACGATTATTTATTCGTGGAAAAATGAGCACAGAAAATGGGATTCCATCAGGATTTGAATCCCAGATAGTGTTCGGTCTCAGAAATTAAAATTCTCAATGCTTGAATGGTCAGAAGCTATAGCAGTGTGTCTTTGTGTGACACACACGCACACATTTAAACCTGGCATAAACCCATAGGATAATTCAACTTGGGGATGAATTATCCCCTCCCCCCCCCCCCCCCCCCCCCCATGCAATCAAATATGAACTTATCATCTGATGAATTCATGAGCAAACCATACAGGCACATTCAGGATACAAGTAGGGAATGTCTGCCTGAAAGTTCTGCATTTACTTTTAAAATAATTTCTGCATCACTGAAGAAGTTCTAAACTTGATCAAATCAACAAAACAGCTTATAACACTTCTACAAGGTCTGAAACATACAATAATGAAATTTATGCAAAACATGTTTGTACATACATTTTCCTTATATGTGACCATGCATCACAAAACGAACAAAAAGTCGCACCCCTTGATTTCACATGAGGACTCAAAAAAAGGTGAAATGGGTCAACCTAGTCAATCTTGATTTTTTTATATTTTTTGAAAGAGCTATCCTTCTACAGTATTCTTTGGTTTGGGATCATAACATGAATGGGAAAGTGTGTTTTTAGCAGTTTTTCTACAACCCATTTTTGGGGGAGAATAGAACTATCAGGTACTTCTTAGCATCCCCTTTTCATTTCTTGAAATCCTTTACACACTCTTTACTTTCAAGTCTAATAACTTTTGAAAGGATAACTCTACTGCTTGGAAAGTTGGCATTGATCATGGGTATAATGTATTAATAGAACATGCTCAATTTCAGCTTAAACTGATAATCCCTTCATTGTTGTTGCTCCGGTTTTTTACATCCTGTGTTTTGTCCCTTTCATTGCACAGGTAGGATGGCTTGGTAAAGATTAAGCACTTGAATAGACCCTGTACTTCAGAGCCTCTTTTCTCAGTTCACACTTTCCCAGAATGTGCACTTTCTTTCTAATGTTTAGATAGGTTGGGGAGTCCATTTGATATGAGTTACGTATCATTTTAAAGCTTAGAGTCTGCTCTTTAAGAATCCTCAACTGAAATTCCTTGTCTGGCGACTTTTTGTTTGTTTTGTGATGCAGGGTCACATATGCAAATGTACATGTACCTAGCCCACTGGTGCTATGCTCAAATATGGATGTGTTTTTGTACACTTACAGAGTACGAAGCAATAGCTTTTGATAGCTGTATGTTACATGGCTAACATTAGTTTTTAAAATGCCTTGAAATGTCTACCACACACTCTCTTTACTACCTAAAGCTGCAGGGGCCATATTAGTGGATACTTCCATGCCCCTCCCCCAAGCTTTAAGAATGAGGCAGGTACCTTTGAAACACCCTGACCTTAATCAATTGATACTGCAACAGTACTGATCAATACATTCTTTTGATATCTTGGCTTAATTGTTGACTGTGAAAAGAGCATTCGTCTGTCTCCCTTTCATCAATCAATCAGGGGTCAGAGGTTAAACCTCAGGGGCTTTTTTTTCTTTCTTTTCTTTTTTTCAAAAGATGGAACCTTGATGACCCTAGATAGATCAATAATTCTCACTTCAATCACATGTATGTCAGACGCTCTTTGATTTCATGTCTACACGGAATAATTTCGCCAAAGCACAATTTCCTGATTCACTCCCAGTACACAATGACTTTTATTCAAGAACTTCACAATATTTTGAGTCCACCATTTATCACCATCTGGTCTTTCGTTTTCAGCACATGACAGATAGGATATGAATTTTCATTCCAAGCCTGGTATACAAGTCTAGATTACGAGTGTAATCTGCCACACATTTACAGCTTGAGAATAAATCCAAAAATTATCAAAGACATGTTGGAGACAATATTCCCTGGTTATGACACAGACTCTCTATAATTTTGCATCATGTCTTCTTGGAGTTTTTTGGGGGTTTTTTTGTTGTTTTTTTTTTTTTTTCTTAAATTGCCCACTTCCGTTTTCCACATCGATTGATAGATTTTCAGGTGAACCAAACTGACACATACCCAAGCTTGGAGTACGAGACATAGCATTTCAAGAGCGCCTCACATTTCTTGTCTAACATATCATTATCATGCCTTCAATTTTTTTTCTTTCAATTTCCTTTCCTAATTTTCTGTTTGTGTGTGTGTGTGTGCGTTAGCTCATTGAGTCCTGAATAAATACCACAAAATATAAATCATACTGTCTGACCATGCCATACTGACAAAGATTGATATCATTGTGCACATAAACCCCCTATTAAGACGGAAGCCAATTTATACCAAAACTTGATGAAGAAACGACGTATAAAGAATCATCGTATAGCCGACAGACCGTTCAGACTCTAATTTCGACCATTCCGGAAAAAGTTTGTATAGTTGTGCAGTTTCTCACTGCGCATGTTGTCATGGTCATGAGTGACAGGTACAAGGTCACCTTTTGTGCTCACTCCCATTAAACCCCGCCCAGTCATACCGTTTTATGGTTGCCATACGTTCAGACGCACAATGGACACGATGGAATGCTGATTCGTTATCGAGTTCTAGTTCGAAATGATGCTCTGACCGTCGTTTCTCTATACGTCATTTTGTTATACATCGTTGCATTAGTCAGCGTTCAGACAAATTCATCGTATAACTTTGCCGTTTTGGTATAGCTTTACCATTCTAGTATAAATTTTTTTGCGTCTGAACACCCTGATTGTCTACCATTGTTTGTGGTTTTGCTTTATGTGGTTCCATTCATCCAATACTGATCTATCTCTCAGTTTTTGATTACCAACAGCACAGCTGCCAACCTCTACAGACTAATAAAAATATGATCACAATATGATAACAGGGATAATACTTCACAAAAAATAATGATAAACAGAAAAAGAAATAGTTTAAAGGCACAAGTTATACCCTTATTAAGACATAGAAAATTTGTATGGTATACAGTAATCACATCAAATCTAATTTCAGAAGGAAAAAAATATATATCATTATCATAAAAACATGCTGTTTGAGAGCTCTGATGCAGTACCAGTATTCCTAGGTGTGCAGACTATTGAATCCAAAGTGAAAATAAAGATTTGAGCAGGATCGCACAAACTAGATCACAAAAATCATGGCTGCCTGTACATTAGTGAGTCAGCTCATAGTGTATCCTGGGGGAACTACGCGCGAGTGATCTTCGAAATCTGATCCTCTCATTGCCGCTCGCTAACCGATCCTTCACATATTTTGCTCACATACTGTTCCTACTGTCCCATTCCATTCCAGCGACTGTAGCAAATTTTATTAAGACAGTCAATCTACCTATCAAAAAAAAAAATTAATAATAATAGATAAATAAATAAATATAAATGACTTGAGTAAACATCTGTCAAGCTGAAAACAGCTAAAAAGTTTGCAGCTTATAACAATTTTTTTGTGTGTCATACACCTTTGTACACATTTAAGCGTGCAATATGCATGATGGAAACCAACACTGCTCCACACCTTTATCCAACACTTACCTAGATAAGGGAGGTAAGCACAGGCCATGAGGTGAATCCAAATACTATCCACTGGAATGCCAGGTATGGGCGCAGCTTTCTAGATGAGATATCCAGTTGTCATGGCAACATACAGGTCAAGGGGGAGATAAAGTGGTGTCATCTCATCTCAGCTAAGCTCTGCAGTGTCATCTATGGAGCAGAGCGGAGGAGGAGGAGGAGGAGGAAGAGGAGGAGGAGGGATGCTGCAACTCGTGAGCCGACTGGAGAGGAGCTGTGTGGCAACAGGGATGAAGGCTCTCGTCCTTGTGTGCACACAAGCTAGCGCTGCATGCAGAGTCCAAAGGGAAAGGGGAGAGTGAAAGAGAACGGTGGAGGAGTAAAATGAATGAGGAGATAAGGCTATAAGCGTGCACAGAGCACCAATAGATTAGTCTTGCATATTCAGACCCTGCACTGTTGATATCCCTCGACCAACCCTGTGAGAAAGTGGGTGAAGCAGCCAGCAATGATTACAAGAGAAAAATCTTTATAACATCAAGGTGTCACCAACAATAAGAAGTCTTTTCACAACTGTGATGGTTTGGAGAAAAAAAAACACAAGGAAACTAATACAAACATACAAACAAAGAAAAGCAGCAGATTTCAGCAAAATCACAAAAATATAAAGTTTATGGCTGTTTAAATATCAGCGTGAGTCATAAAACATGGCTTCCTTTGGGGAAAACAAGTCATACATCAAGGTCACATGACTGAAATGTTGCCTGCATCGATCTAATTCCCATGCTATTCATAGCACACATTTTGAATATTCCTTCATTCACAACTCTTCAAAACAATTATAATATTTCTGGAGCTGTTCACAATATGGAATGACAGAGGGTAATGTTAACGTACAAAAGTTCATGACATGTCGATCATGATTCTTGTTTTGGGTTTTTAGTTGTTGTCATTTTTCATGCCTAAATGTTTTATGTTGTATGTGTAATGACAGGATATAGAGTATAATACATTTACAGACTAAATAAAACATAGATCCATGCAATTAAAAGTCTACTATAATTTTATTAAATTTTGATCGCTGACAGACGCAGAATAAAATAATTGTCTGCACCGCTTGGTACGTAGTATAATTCATACATTTTGAGGTGGTTTCATTTTTCTTTTCTTTTTCTTCAAAATCCGTGAGTCCACTGACAAAGCACATGCCTATTATGACCAGAGCGTGACCCCAGGCTCTTCAGTGTGCTAACCTCGTGTGGCGAGATGCATCATGGGATCATGGAGCTACAAACGAAACTCCGTGGTGGGATCTAAAGACATTGAAGGTTTCGTCTGTTCACACAGCTGTTCACACAGGATTTTCAAAACCTGTCAAAGGTAGGCCTTGTGGAATTTTCACCTACACGGTTGTACCCTCTTCTTGCTTATCTACACCCTTTCATAAAGCTTCCCAAGCATTGACATACTCACAAGAGAGAAAGTTGCAAATGCAGTCTGATTCCAAGTCTATTGGAGGACAAGAAGATGAGAGCTTGGACAAGAGAGTGTGAATAGCATTAGCACCTGGTCAACAATAGCCCTTGAGAATAGGGAATTAGCAGAGATACTCCTCCGATATGACATACACATTATGTGCATAGATAGATTACAAAGGATCCTTTAGTCTGATGGTACAGACCCTGTGTTTGATAATCCCTTTTCTTACAGACTCCTTGTATATGAGAACTGGGACTGGGGCAGCAAGCACTGAATATACCAATCATTATGTAGAGTTGGGAATTTTTCACATCAAATCGTCATAGGACCCACTGCAGTTGTCAACTGTAATGTAACAATCACCCTAAAACAAATAAAAGAACATGAATTCATGGTATAACAAGTTACATACACAGTGTATTTCTCTTTACAAACTTTATAAAGACAAAATAAACAGTTTATAAAATTTTTCCTTTCCCCCTAAAGCATTTCTCTTCTGCCCACATTAAGCAGTCACCTCTCAGCCAGTTTAACCCACTGAGGATGAGTCCGAGTATACTCAGGCAAGTGTCTAGATATGAAATGTGTGTTGTAGCAAAATCAAACCATCCTCAATGGGTTCAGATGTTTCATCATGATCTTTGAACCCTTGTCTAAAATGCTTTTACTTGTTCAGTTAAAAAAATTTAAGCCCTACACCACTATTTCATGTAAAAGATTATACACTTTTAAGTCACGATATGCCTAATCTTATTCTTGACCTTGGAACTCTAGCCCCACCCCACTCCCTGCTACATATACATGACACTGAATTCCTAAAAACTAGATTACTCTGTTACCCTCTACCCAGTCTGATTAACCCG
This sequence comes from Diadema antillarum, assembly GCF_040938485.1. NCBI lineage: Eukaryota > Metazoa > Echinodermata > Echinoidea > Diadematoida > Diadematidae > Diadema > Diadema antillarum. The sequence goes on along the minus strand of NW_027271040.1, from coordinate 2,008,665 downwards.
AGTCGGTGAATGATTGAGCTACTTGACAAATTGGGTGATGTCATTGATCAAGTCACGTGACTAACTTAGTCTTTATCAATGGTATCATGTGACAAATACTTACAATGATTTAAAGGACTCCCATTCTATGACAAAGTATAGAAACCTGACATCTAAAATGTGTTTTTGTAAATATTATAATAATCTTATTTCATATCGAGATTCTTTTTAATGCACACATTTTTTCAGGTTATCTTGCATTAGTCTCTGATCCTTTGATTTCCACTTTTTTTTTAATCTAAAATCCAAAGTCCATTTAATCTGCAGTTTACAGCATCAGTTTAAAGGACAAGTTCACCTTCATATACATGTGGATTGAGTGAATGCAGCAAATATTAGGAGTACACATCAGTGAAAGTTTGGCGCAAATCAGACAATCCATTCAAAAGTTATGAATTTTTAAAGTATCTGCACAATCACTGCTGGATGAAAAGACTACTACAGAGTTGATGTCACATGCGTAGAACAATATAAGGAAAATGATTAAAAAGAGAATTCACAACACTTTACTTTTTTAATAAAGTGCCTATTTCTTCGAATTGTTACTGACATATGTTACGGTTAATATCATTCCCCTCGCCTTCTGAAAGAGAGAAGTCAAGTGTTCTTTTGTTATATGAGAAAAGTGAAAATATGTTGAATTTTCTTTACACTTTCTTTATATCATTGTATTCATGTGACATCACAAGCTATAGTAGTCTCCACATGCAGCCATGATTGAGCAGAAACTTCAAAAATTCATAACTTTTGAATGGATTGTCTGATTTTCCTCAAACTCTCACTGATGTGTTCTGTTAATATTGCTGCATTCACTCAACCCACATGCTTATGAAGGTGAACTTGTCCTTTAACATCCCTGTCAGCAGCTTCAGCAAGGAGCGCAAAAGTGTTAATATAATCCTCTTCTCCAAGGTAATCTGAATTAATTAACTGTGACAACTGCACGCAGCAACACGAACATGGATCCTTTTGAACCCTCACTTTGAATCACTATCTTTTCCTCCCCCTTGTAATCAGTTTTTGCTTTTAATCCTTGTTCCCCTTTATGGTAAATTTAATTTGCGCTAACAATCAGGAGGCATTCAATCCCTGTCCTATTCATCGACGCCATCATCAATCACATGACCTCACTCCTCGAAAGTTTTGCGTCGAACCTTTTCCTTGCCGTGGCTTTCCCCTCACAAGACTGCTGCCTTCCAGTCTAATCTCCCGTTGCCATGCATTGGCAATCCCGTCTATTTCCTGGAGCTGCATCTATGCTAATTCAAGCATGCCCATCTCGGCTTGCACAGCACATCTCCCGGGGACGACGGCTCTCCGCGTGACTTCACACAGGAGGCAGCGATTTTCCTCCTCCTCTCACGCTGCTCACGGAATGTTTTCCAAACATGATGCCATGTTGAAGCCAGGGGTTCGTTTACACTATGCCCTCACTTCCTCAAGCCTGCCTCGAAAGGTGCAAGTGCCCTCTATAAGCGATGGCAACACTTTTCTTTCAAACTACCAACATTCATTCTCATTCCTCATAAAATCTATAGATTCATACATACTTTTCCATTCCATAATTAATCTAAATTTGTCATTTATTGCATAAATGACATTATAAATTATCCATTATGACACTTTTTTGTTATTTGGGTTAACTCTGTGTCAAACACCCATTTTTTTTCCTTTAATTGATGCCTCCTGAAGAAGAGTATTAAAACCTTTAACATCAGGCTGATAACTTCCACATAGTCTCTACAGGAGGACGTTGAAAGCAGTGGCAAAGTTGCACCTATTAAAGAGAGGCAACCCAAGTGTGTCTTACACAGAGAATTTGGCACACTCTACATCTTAAGTCTAAATTCCTGGTGGCATGGGAAGGCAAATTGAGTTTAAAAATATAGAACAGCACATACCTCTGGATCAGTACTAGGTCTAATGACAGTTCATGTTCATAGATTACCTTCCACATTTGCTCCCATATTACAACCATCATTGATATAAACATCTTTGATTTGTTTTGCAAGATTTTTTTTTCCAACAATAGCAATCTATGCATAAAATATTCCAAATACACAATTTGTACTCCACGATTATTTGTTACTCCAATTTCTACATTGTAGATTTAAATAATACAGATTTATATATAAAGGACTATATCCTCCATGTCGAAAATGAAAACTGTGATGTTCTATAAACATCTTGGTTCTGATTGTTTTGTTTGATTTTTTTTTTTTTTGGGGGGGGGGGGGGGGGCTTGGTTCAGTTTTGGCTGAGATAATGGTTAATTTCTTTGCTCCTGGGGGAGATTGGTGCATTTTGTTCATCCTAGATTTCAGCAGGCCATCATTTTCAGGAATCTGGTGTGGTCAAACTCTTATCTCCAGGTGTACTGCATGATGCTGACACAACCACAACGAACATTTTGCTAAAGGCACAGATGTGAACGCTCCCCCAGGCAGTCTCTGAAAACCCTTTAATAATACTGAGGCGTCTTCACAGCTTTCTGACTAGCACCATATTAGTTCAGTTCCGGCACTTCAGTGTCAAGGTGGAATTCATGGCATCTCTCCTTATTACATTGGTTGTTCATATCAGAGGCTTGAGTGTTGTCTTTTAATCTTGTTTTGTCAAGTGATGGTACTCTCACAACATATCATCAAGATTTATGACTTTCCAAGCTTCTGCATTCCCTAAACTGTCCTTCTCAAGCATGTACGCAGTTTGAGGGAACTATACCTATATGCATTACATGAATGTAGTCATGACCTGACTTTTCCTCATTTTTTCTCTAAATTCTCTTGTGGTGATAAGGGAGGTTTTTTTATTCTTTTAACCTTTTTGTTGAACTTGATCCATGACACAGGTTTAATACCATAAGATAGTCTCTATGCATGTACAAAATTAATGAAAACAAAATCTATCACATATTTCTCTATTCAAACATGTAATCAACAATTATCAAAAAGGTGAGTTTTTAACACAGACTTGAATTTATCAAAATCTGTAATGGATCTAATACTGAGAGGAAGGTTATTCCATAATGAGGGTGCCATTTTTCCAAAAGCCCTATCACCAAATGTCTTAGATTTGACACTTATTTCAGAGAGGAGATTTTTTTATTTTGAGCGCAGATTACAACCAGGATGATATGGCTTGATGAGTTCACTGAGATATGCAGGAGCATTTCCATGAAAACCTTTGAATACAATGGTCAAAATCTTAAACCTGATACGAGCTCTTATGGGCAACCAATGAAGACTATGAAGAATGGGAGTTATATGATCAAATTTCCTTTTGCGTGTTACAAGCCTTGCGGCTGAATTTTGTATCTGTTGGAGTCCTTTCAGCTGAGAGTCTGGAACTCCAATGAGCAAACCATTATTATTATCCAAATGACTAAAAATGACTAAAAATAAAATTGCAAATTTATACAAAAAAGACAGGATGAATTAACCCGTTTAAGATGAGTCCCGAGTATACTCGGGTAGGTGTCTGTGGGAAATGTGTGTTGTAGCAATATCAGCCCGTCCTTTATAAGCAGATAAATAAAAAATGTGTGATAATAATGTTCCCCATGCAGTCTATAAACAGCATTTGAAGGTCCAAATATTTACCCTTTCTGTATACAGTGGACTCCCGTTACATTGAAGTCCTCGGGACCAGCAGTTTTCTTTCGTTTTAAATATAAAAATTTTGTTATAACCGAGCAAATAAACAATAAAAATACATAACATGGAAAATGTTGCGGCCTGAATTTTATTTCTTTGTAACCGGAATTTCGTTATAACCATGTTCGCTATAATGGTAGTGCACTGTATGTGTGTGTGTGTGTGTGTGTGTATGTGTATGTGTATGTGTGTGTTTGAGTGTGTGTGTGTGTGAGTGTGTGTGATCATTCTGAAAGGAGACACAGAGACCTACACACAGATGAGGAAAGATCCAGCAAAATCGAATAAAAAGAGTACACATTATACAATTAGTTTGAAACCAAACCTTTGTTTTGTTGAGGGTAGTCACGAACATTAGTAAGGTTTACTATATTGTCAGGTCCATAAAATGCTGGTACATTGCTTGAAGATCATTGAAGAAGTGTTTATATAAGAAGGGAATAACATTATATATCAATTAGCTGTAATTCTTACAAAAAAGCATAGTACCTCTACTTGGTGGTATGATTGCCAATATTTAGGTAAAGTGTGTGTTTACATTGTGGAATTGACAATGAAATAACTTTCCTCGGCCATCATCAAGAAAGCTACCTGTTTTCAAACTAGGGAGCTTTAGATTTTCGCAACATGGATGCTCAGAGGAAAAATACCTGTTTTGCGCATGCACAAAATTGCTAATCAAAGTCTATCTATAATGCTCACAGGAAAAATACCTGTTCTGCATGTGCACAAAATTGCTAATCAAAATCTATCTATTATATCTTGCGTCGTCTCAGTTTTCATTATGTGTTAGGGGCTATTTTCGCTTCCGCTCTATTCACAACAAAGAGAGCTATTTGATGCACTGATCATATGGGGGCACCATTTTCCTTTTTTTAGGTTATGTCCTTGCGTAATCTAAAGCTACTCTGCAAAACAACATAGGGAGAGGGGAGAGTGGCCAATGCAAGCATCTTAAATTTCTACATCATAAATCTACAGCTCCCCAATGTATATCAAGAGCAATGCAATGTACATTAAAAAAATATATATATCCGTATCATTCAGCATTCATGAATGAATATCACATACCAGTATACTGTAAAACGAGGAATGTTCATGTGCATTTTGATTTAGTGAATTTTGCACGAGCCAAGATTCGCAAAATTAAAATGCCCGCGAAAGTTGTCTACACTATACGCATTGAATGCCAGTCTGCATTATATGCATTGAATGCCAGTGGCAACATGCCAAAATTTCATGCCCCACAAAAGGTCGTCAGCTCCAATTCGCGAAAATTTCATGCCGCAACCAAAAAAAAAAAAATTAAAATCTTTCTTTATGGTATTTGAAGTTGTCTCTTCTTTCTGCAGTTATTGGTTGATGATAGACTGTTCTTCAATCAGTTATTTTCTTTCTTGAATGGCAAAGTCTTCTTTGATTTGTATATGTTGTACCAACACACTGATTCAATGGAAGTAATGCTCGTTTATCTAGGGAAGATGTTAACTTGTTAGATACAATTTATAAGCCAAGACAGCAGGAACAAATACCTATTTGTAAAAAGAACAGTAATGATTTTTTTTTCTTTTACACTGAAAAGTTATTTATCTCAGTTTCATTCAGGCAAGCAGTGAAATTTGACCTTTGAACCCTACCCATCACTCTCATTTGTCCCAAAATCTGTTACTGCTCTGTCACGAGATATTATTAGTTACCCCCTGCTTGTTCACGAAATACGGGCAAATATCTACGGTCTGGTGCCATATTCCATGAGGCCGGAGGCCAAATGGAATATGGCACCAGACCGTAGATATTTCCCGTATTTCGTAAGAACAAGCAGAGGGTAACGATTTTATCTTTTTAAGTGCAGATCTACATGAATTCTGTAGTGTAATCTCAATGGTAAAGTTACACAGGCAATCCGGGATTTCACTAACCTTCTTCTCGCTGACTTCCTCTCGTGAATGATGTTGAAATCACCGGCTGTCGGCCATGTTCACTTACGTCTCGCGAGCTGATTATGTGCGCATATATACACGCGCGCGCAGCTAGCTGTGTAATATCGTGACGTCATATCACGGAATACGGAAAATATTCCGTGGCGGATTTAGCGCATGCGCACAATATGACCTTATTCACGGAATACGGGAAATATTCAATGGTTGGTCTGAGTAACACAGGTAATACGGGATTTTATCAATTACGTGATTGACCGATGAGATTACAGAAGTCACGATCACTAAAAGATAAGAGTGTATATCAATGTACCTCATTTTGAGTAATCATGGTAGAAGCATCTTGAGTGATTGAGCAAATAGCAACAGTTCGGTGTTTCACCTCAACCTTGTTCATTCTTTGAACAGTAATCAAACCATTACACTTTGCAAAATGTGACTCACAGAGTGACACATTGTTCGTACCTTCAGATTTGTGCTCAGACCTGCTACAACACTAGGTTAAACTGTACAATACGGAATTACCGCCCTAATTATTTAATCACAACTTTCTTAAACAGCAACAACACTCTTATGGGATAATACAAGTGAAATGACAATATTTCCAAGGCACATAGTTCATTATTACTTAAAAAGAGGACAAAGCATTGGTTAATGAGACATCTTCTTTCATCAAATATTTCTGAGAAAAACCAACAAAAAAAAAAATCAAGTATTTGAGGAACATGTAATGAAACCAGCACCAAAATTAACAAGACAAAAAATCTTGTCAATCACTGTAACTGCATAAAAATAGAATTTATTGCCAGATTGCATCCCATAGCCCTCTGGCATAGTTGGCCAAGCCTGGCACCAACTCAAGCCCACCACATGACAGTTTAAATTTTCTGACCTCTTTGTTTTTAAATGGGGTGGTGGCTTAGTTGGAACAGAAGTCTTCATCCAAAGTTGTCCCAGTTAAATGATGGTTCTATTATCTGTTTTACAAATATGCATACATCACCTCCGTCATTTTTGCAGTTCTCATTTTAAAGTAAATCACTCTTCATGAATGAGGGGTCTAAACTTTCACTAAAAGAATATGGTTCAATAATCAAAGTGTTGAGGAATCTACTATCAAACACACAATTTAATGCTTCACTCACTCTCCTTGTGTACTGATAACATTTGTACGGAAGTCATTTGCTGGGATGGAGCTAGATTAGTAGTCATTACAAGTACAAAGATGTAACGTACGTGGTGTAACGGTATGTGATGTAACGGTAGATGATATATGGCAAGGAAAGGAGCATAGACTGATCCATTCTATGGGTTTGGAATGCCTGTGAGGGACTTTAACTTAAACCTCCCCAAACAGCATAATTTCTAATCCTGAGGTTTGAACATTCTGTATATTTCCAAAAACAGAAGTTATCATCTGTTCAGCTGTATACTCTGTGGGGTAGCCAAAGGAGTTGGAGAGTAATGCATACACGTACCTTCAGCTTGAATTTTCCACAAAGCCATTTGCAAAGCAATATCAACAAGCCCACATCAGACATGGATAAGCAGCAAGCTACATGTACACACAACTATAGCTACAGTATTGTGCAAACTATGAAGCAAGCTCCAGTGTCTTACATCGCCTCAAAAGCGCAGTGCAAGCTAAAATTGAGTGCCATGATTCTATCATGCACTGCTTCTCACCATTATCACTTGAAGTTATCCGAAAAACTGTTTTCCCAAAGACATACATCCCCAAGAATGTTTTATCCCAGGAAGAACATTGCAAATGGTCCTTTATATCACATGATTATAATGTATTCACCCAATCAATTATCCCATCTGAATGGCTTACATGTACACATACGTTGCATATGCCAATATCAGAGATGCCAACCTTACAAACAGTATTGCAGCAATCTGACAAAAGTTCTGAAAATGCATGTGGAAAAACAGTATTTTAAGTTTTCCTGCTACAGACATAATATATGGAGCACAATACAATTTGAGAAAACAGTATCTTCCACGAAACCTGCAATATTTCTTGCTAAAAAGGTGCTAAATACTGCAAAAATAAGTACTAAATACTGGGGGGGGGGGAAGGGAACAGATGGCATCTCTGCAATATTGTTCACTATGCATTGGGGCTTTTGTTGTTGTTTTTAACATGGATTCTTGGTTCTGGTAAACACAATTAACATTTTGAAATTGCATTTAAATCATCCTAGTACTGTCACAGGTAAAGAGTTGCTTCTGTAATATTCACTGTGAATGCAATTCCACAGGGTCAGTACAATATTGCGGTTCCCCAGTAAATGGCTTTAATGAGTGATCACTGTCAAACTTTAATGGCAGATGAATCATTAATTTAATTATGCATCATTTCTCCAAAATCTAAAATATGGATACCAACCATTTCTTTTCCCTTTGTTCCTTGCCCCAAATATTGCTAGGACTGGTGATGATGTCATTCATAAATTGTCCAAAACAAATCTGATGGCTGTAAACATCTCTGGCTATCAGAGTTGCATTTATTTCATGGTTAATGAAGCATGAATTTTATATATTAAACCAATTTAGCTTGCCATCAGGAGACCACTTCACGCTACAATTAATCTTCTATTATGTGAGAAATATGGACTTCATTCCACACATTCAAAATAAATAATGCTTGCATGAATACAGTCATATTTTCATTACTGTTTATCATAAACACAAAACTTGTTTTGAATAACAGGCATTACTTTCCATCATCATGCAAATCATTGTCAAAATATGTCTGTGAGATAAAAATGACCACATACAATGTAGAAAGCAATTTGGCAAGACGACAGTTTCACTATCAAGCTAGGGACAAATCTGGTTTTTTTTTTAAAAATCAGGTACACCTGAACAAGGTCAATAATCTATCACGAAATGGTGATGCAGATTCTAATCTAAGGACTGGCCAAGAGTCGACAGTTTCATCAAACTTGTACATGGAATAAGAAGTTACGGAATATGTTTTCTACGAACATTCTTTTTAATCTCCCCAATTCCTTTGTTGCCAAAACAGCATTTCCGCTGGACAGATATGCTGTTTTTACATGAGAGGACCATTCAATTTTAACATGAGGTCAAGTGCGTGTGGATCAACCAAATGCTAACCCATTCGAGGACGAGTCCTGAGTATACTCGGGCAAGTGTCCATGGGAAATGCTTGTAGTAGCAACATTAGCCCATCCTCAGCGGGTCAATGGAAAAATCTGGCGCATTGTAGCTAAGTCCTCAAGCATGAGAAGGGATAATCTAGTGCAAGACACTGCACATGTAACTACTGAAATGAATTGAATTGTTTTACATGGCTGCTAAGGAAACGAGTGCTTGTATTAAGCAAGCATGCACAAGATGGCTTAAAGTCTCTTCTACAAGGTCTGCCAAAGGTGGCAACAAGGGTGCAGTACCTTGCCTAGGGGCACAAATGCTGCAGCCACGGGACTCGAACCTGGGGCCTTGTGATTTACAGTTTGTGGCCTTAACTTAAATCCACTGAGCCACAAGAGACCCCTATGAAACAATGAGAAGCAACAGTTTGCTTGAACTTCTGAGCAGACAATGTTGGATATGGGCAGTCAGGGCGAATCTGTACCATTGCCAGAGAATGTCAATGCCAATGAATTGCATGTATACATAGATCTCTGCGCATCAAATTAATGCCGTGTTGAAGCTTCATATACAACATTCATCGTCTGGAGGATGTATGTGCGCCCTCTGACTGTAATATCCGGCTAAAAGGATCTGCGGGCTAAAAGTATCTCAGGCGCGAAGGTGGACTGGACAATGACAGAACCATCATTGCAAAATCGTGCTACTTTATACTTGATCTCTGTGCATCCTAGCATCTGTTACCTCCCAACCTCTCCTGGCCATTTTATGGGCAAACCGCCATACCTCCCACTTTCCACATGTATACTACACCCGCCACAAAATACAGGAGATGCAAATTCACACACACACACACATAGCAATGAGCATGTACTCTGATCAGACGCAAAACCAAGGAAACTGCCTCGAGGGTCATCGAACAATTGCTTACCAACATTCCTTGTCACCAAAAGAACAACAACCTGTGGGGCCTTGTCTGGTCGGCTTATTACGGCTCCCGCATCCAAGCCGGTAATTTATACAGATGACATCGCAGGATGAACACTGGTGTGGTGGGCTTGGGCGCCGAGTGCACGCCGCCCGCTATGTAATTTACCCCGAATTAGCATTGGATGAGGTACAACTCTCCCTGCACACACGGCGATCCCTCATTCTCCACGGCAACTCGTTGGAGTGAATGAGTCATCCGTGGCAGCTTTGCAAACCTCACAGCCTTGACTGTACAGCTTCTTTTTCCCCTCTACACTAGCTCTCTCTTCTGGGTGCTGTTTACACTGGATGCCTCACCCAGGGTCCTGTTTACACTGGGGATTTCATGGTGCTTTTGTCTGCCAGCTGAGCACCATGCCTTTTTTCTCATGCAGAAGAAAAGGGGGAGATTTTAAATTGTCAGGCACTGCTTGGAATTGGGCATGTGACCAGAAGTGAAAAAGGCAGCAAATCCTCACAGAATGTCATTCATTTGTGCAGGCATGAATCATCACATTTCATTCAAAAAGAAAAAAAAAAAGGACATGTTGCTTCAAAACTGAAAATTCCTCTTCGCATTATAGCCTGCATGTTATTATTGAAGGGAATGTTTTTCCAGGTGTATACCTTTGTCATGGAACCAAAAAAAAGGAACACATAAATGCTGTACAAAATGGAATAAATGTACCTGGTACCATATATTGGCATCACAATTTAGTGTGTGTGTGTGTATGTGTGTTTTAAGAGATTTTCTTGTTTGCACACAGCACTACACAAGTATAGGTCAGTCAGATGCAGTGAAGAGGAAAACTGCAAGTAGCCATCATGGTCAGAGGAAATTTTCTTGCTTTTAATTCTGCAGACTGACCGGTAAATACTGTAGTACTATAGTAACAAGCAATATCAGCATGCTTTTCTTTTTGCGCTAGTTTCAAGTTGCTTGAAATGCGCAAAAATTTCCACACCATGAAAATGTCCACATTTACTACTAATATACCCAACTTGCCCACTTGGGAGTTTGGATAAGTGTCTCATACGATCTATTACTGTACCTCCGCCAAGCGGGGAGGTTATGTTTTCGTTTCCGTTGGTTTGAGTGTAAAATAACTCAATAAGTAGTTAACGGGTTGGGATGAAACTTGCAGGAAAGGTTTAGAATGATACAAGTAACAGATGATTACATTTTGGTAGTGATCCGAGAATTTTGGGGGAATTTATGAAGGATTTTTGATATTTTGGCAGGTAGGGTTAATGAACTTGGCAGTTCAGGCTACACGTATTTGAGGTTTGCATGCGCGCACTAAGGTACATGCGTGCTTAAGTTTCTGCTAGGGAGAGGCGCGCCTTGCAGCTGAGGGTTTATGACATAACAAAGGCTTCTATATTGGGAAATCGGGCGACTTTCAGCACACAATGCTATAAAAGTATGTATGGGTGGAAATCACTGATATCTCTATGGAAGAACAAGATCAGTGGTGGAAATGAGCTGTCTGCTTGACGGAGGTCTGCGCTCTCAGAGTGCTTCTCTAGTTATGCAAGTGTCAGACACTTTATACCCAACAGTGAGATCTAGTTGCCCCTGGGAGCGCAGACAAGCGAGTTAGTAGCATCCTGCATTTATAAAGTACAATTTAAAACATGCTACAAGGTACCGTAGGCCCAATTCACACACATCCGAGATTAAAGGGGCTTTTAAAAATCAATTTATACAACATGATGAGAAAAAGTCTCGGTACATTTTTGGTGTGGACAAAAAAAAAAAAATTATGTTAATAACTCTCACGATATAAATCATGATGTGAAAATTTGTCCAGCTTAATTTTTTTTTAAACTCTCGCAATAATTTGCCCTGTGTAGCATGTGTGAAAGGTACGCAAAGAAACCATAATTTCTTTGAATTCTAAAATAGAATTCTTCACAGTACGTAAAGACATGCACGTGGCCACGGTTGTCATGCGGTCGCTGTTTTAGCATGTGCAGTCTGAAGATCCAAAGTACTTCAGTTGCAGCAAAGAGCTAATCTCTTTCATTTTTTAAGTGTGAACAGTGGCAAATAAACTGGACTTTTTCATCATGATACAAAAGCCAATTACTCTTTCGTGTTGAAGCAGCTTCCACGTGTTTTAGCTCTGTTTAATACAACGGATAGTTCTCCTCTGAATCATGCCTATGATAGCATCAGCATCACTGACCCACTTCTAGCTATTCACCAATAAATCAAAAATAATAATTCTTTATTTTGTCATTTATATTTGTTACATTATTTATACATGCAAATTATGCAAATGGTATGTTCAGAGTTAATATCCATAACCTAATCTTGATTCACGTTTAATTATGGAAGGCATCATCCACATTCATAATGTTCCATGAAGCTTTACAATGATAAATATACCTGATTAGATTTGATCATACGGGTACTTGATTAATTCATGTACCGGTACACAGTGTGGTGTATGATTGTATGTGATCATAATAAATCAATGACAAACTAGAGAAGCACTCTGAGAGCGCAGACCTCCACCAAGCAGCTTATTTCCACCACTGATCTTGTTCTTCCATAGAGATCAGTGATTTCCACTCATAAAGTTATGTAAGGCAAGCTGAAAATCGCCCAATTTCCGAATTTAGAAGCCTTTTGTTATGTCATCAACTTCCAGCTGCGCAGTGCCTCGCCCTGGCAGAAACTAGCTGCACTAGACTAGCATGCACTTTAGGTGCGCATATAGGATATGCAAACCTAAAAAGACAAAAGAAATGCACAGCTTAAACTCCCAAGTTCATTGACCCTATAATACCTACCAAAACACTTGAAAATCCTTTATAAAATCCATAAAAATATGTGGATTGCTAGCAAAATTTAATCATCTGTTCCTTGTGTCATTCTCAATCTTTCCTGTAAGTTTCATCTAATCCGGTTTACAACTTTTTGAGTTATATTGCACAGAGAAAAACAAACCCTGACAAAAGCATAACCTCCTTTCTTGGTACCTACCAGCATGTTCATATCTCAACAAGCCAGTAAATACATTCCCTCTAAAGCCCATTGTCTATGTGGTTTCATCCAGGGTCAATGGGCGGAATCGTCATGAGCCATTGGCTCTGTTCTGTTGTTGTTGTTGGGGGGGGGGGTTCAGATTTTTTAAGAACCAAAAGTGTGGAGGTTGCAGACTACCCCCCCCCCCCCCACATTTCACTGGTCCCTGATATCAAATCACTCTTCCTCAACATTCAGTTCTTCAACACAAACCTGAATTTCTGCTGAAAATGCGATCGACGTCCCAGTGTGAACATACCAACTGCAGTGAGTTGTGTTGTGCACCTCACTTACTGTCCAGCTCAATGCTGGCTCTCACGCGCAAACACACACACTGCAACACCCTGATTTATACTGACAGCGGTAATGGGGAATTAGTTTGTGCGCATTCGTCACTCTCAAATTTGACACGGAATGGATTCACAACATAAATTGACAAATGCCTTCTCACTCAGTCACTGGTGAGCCTGATGGATAATATTTGGACCAACATCAGCCCCTCCCCCACCACTCCACCCCACCCCCTCTTCCCAATTCTTGCAATTGACTGTTGGGACATGGTGTACAGATATGCAATGGTCTGTTTCATCATCAAATGTAAAGTGCAGTGATATTTGCAATGGCTATGAAATGTTCTTCAGAATTAGAATTAATAGAGGTAGTAGTATCATTATCATCGATAACTGTACTTATTGTGGATAATATTGCTTACAAGTCACTAAAAGGCCTCTCAACACAACTCATTCATTCACACATGTATAACTTGATTGCTAACTTTCACACTTTTCTTCCAACACATTTTTTTTCTTTTAAAACTGGAATCAATTTTGGTGAAAAATAAATGAAAAAGGACTCCTCAAGGTGCCATTATCATTTCACAAGAACTCAGTTCTGACTTGACGTGCAGGCTGTATAATGAATTTTGTAGTTTCTGTGTAGAACAAACTCCCTCGGCCATGCTTCCAGCTGTCCTTCCTTATGAAAAAAAATAAATAAATAAAAAAGAATAGAAACATATTAAAACAACAACAACAAATTGCTGAAATAACAGCAACAATCAGAATAGCAACTCAGCTTTCAGGATTCAGTGCATGTTGCCATGGAAATTGCTTTGACTGCCGATTTTTATAATTACAGATACATATTTTCACAGGGTCTGGATGGTGAGAAATAAACTGGTAACAGTGATGTTGAGTTTTTTGGGTTTTTTTCTACTCCACACTAGTTTTGCATGCCACAAGGAAATTTATGTAATCAAGAGTCATACTCACCTCACAAAAATGTCCAGAGTCAATGGCAGATTTTATGGCTATTGCCAATACAATCCAGACTAATGGTGCAATGCCACGCATGGGAAACTTTCAATTACAGTAATTGGGAACTAACAAAGTTTGTGTTCTCCTGCGGCATTCCACAGGTAAGTCAATTCTTTCATCACAGGGATAATTAGCTGAAGCATTGTGTGGTGTCTATCTGACAACTCAAATGACTAAACTCCTGTAGATACCTAGTGTCCAATGAAGGAGTAACTGCACAACCGTATAACAGGAGTCAAGATTTTGTGCAATGTGGCTTGATATAAGATCTAGACCACAAATTTGTCTTCCATAAAAGGGAATGGTCAAGCAGATTGTATCGAGTATACAATCAGTACTCTTTAAACATCTCACCTAGAAAAAAAAAAACAATTTAAACTCAGTTGCATGTTTTGCACCTATGGTTACTACTTTCAGTGCAATGCAAATACATAGAGAAGAAAGTCTCACTGCTACACTATATGAGAGAGATATTGGCTAAAAATCAATGCTTGTCTGAAGCTCGCGAACAACTTTATAGAAATCTGGATTTCGTATAGAAAGCCTTGACAAGAAATATATTGTTGATCGTCACTGACAGTAAAAGAGGAGTCATCCCTTTTCAGTTCTCAGTCACATTAAAAAATAAGCAAATTTAGTTTCAACTCAAAACTAGAAATGTCGCTGCAGCGACTGGTTATACCCCCGCCAAACAACATTTCATAAGCTTTGGTCAAAAAACTGAGGAAGTAGCTAAATCCGCAAGATCTTTCCTCGATCTTCTGCCATTAATATGCCGTTACCATGGCAACATACTTTCGGGTACTGTCGAAAAATGCGTCTTGCACATCTACAACCAAAGGCACACATCTGTACCAAGTTTCATGGAAATTGGGCAAAAACTGAGGAAGTAGTTTGCAACACAAAATTTTCCATCATTTTGGCTCATAATATGTGAGCTGTTACCATGGCAACATACTTTTTGTCACTGTCAAGAAATGTGTCATGCTGACCTATATCCTAAGACAAACATTCAATATGAATTCCATGAGAATTGGAAGAACACTGATGAAGCAGTTTTGCCATGAAGCATTTTGCCCTATATTTTACCAATAACATGCCGTTACCATGGCAACGCACTTTTTGCCACTGCGGAAATATGTGTCTTGCACATTAACATATTCAGATGAACATCTGTACCTAATTTCATAAAAATTGATCAAAAACTGTGGGAGGAGTTCGCGACGCAAGATTTGTACCCATTTTTGCCCATAATATGCCGTTACCATGGCAACGTACTTTTGGGTACTGTCAAAAAATACATCTTGCACATCTACAACCCAAGGCACACATCTGTGCCAAGTTTTATGGGAATCGGTTGAAAACTGAGGAAGTAGTTCGCGACGCAAGATTTGCAACGGACCGACCGCCCGACCGTCCGCTGATTCCTATATACCCCCTTCAAACTTCGTTTGGCGGGTGTATAATAAAATTGACCTAACATTAGACCCATTTTCTGTGTTTGTTTTTCTTTTGTCCATAGTAAATATCAATGCGCCCTTTAATTTCTTTTGCCATCATTGACATCTTGCTGATCAAAATGGATGGTGTTTGTTTTGTTTAATATTCCTCTCTCTTTCTGTCACTTCTTCTCAGTGTGATTTGTATCAATATCCATGATAAAGCAGTCACTTCAACTTCAAATACAAGTAGGAATTAAAATTGGACAGCATACAGTTTAAGACCAAACTTGATACATGTACCACTGATCAGAACACATCAGCTGAATCACATTACACATAACCTCTAGGTTCTACTGCAAATATTCACTCATCTATCAATCCAGCCATACCAGAAAAAAAAATTAAAACAAACTATTGCTGATAAATATGGATTTCTTTTCCAATCTACATTTTCATTTGTAGATCAATCAATTTGTTTTATAAGCAGTGTGAGTAAGGCCAAGTAAAAAAAGAAACCAGTTTCTCGTCCTCGCGCGCATCGATTTTGGCCGCCGCATCGATTTTTTTACTATTTACTATTTTCAAAATGGCGCTGAAAATACCAAGAAATTCATAATTCTCGTCCCAGCCCGCTCCCCGCCCGCATCGATTTTCAGTTGCCGCATCGACTTTTTTGATATTTACTATTTTTCGACAATTCACCTACCATTCGTGATGTCTCATTTCTAATTACGCCTTGCGTCCTCTACTTTCAGCTGTAGTATAGCTGTAGCTTCCGTAGTGCGTATGTAATAACGCATGCATTTCACACTGCGAGCTCGGCAAGAAGGAATGACCGATAGGGCCTAAAAGCAGTCGAACTGTAGTTGGTTGGGCGCGCGCGGGCGAGTGTGGGCTGTGATGTACAGCGTACTCAGTACGTCGTGAACGCGATAGCGGCAACAGTTTTGCGAGCAATCGCTGATATCATATTCCACGCATATTTCGCGCATTGTTCGTATTTTTCCCCGTTTCTCATATTCTAAACGGATGAATTGTACTGTACAAATGCTTGTGAGGATTGTATGAGTTTGTATACATTTTCATGTCATTGTGACTATGTGCATGTGTGTGCAGTGTCGGAAGGTACGGTGCCAGTGCAGTGGCCGCGTGCATGCCGGCCGCGTATGCGTGTCTGTAGCTGTCAGGGTCCCCATCCCCTGGTCTGTCAGCTGTCTGTACGCACGCATGAACACTGTAATGTGTAGAGGCCCGTACACTCTGCTCTGTAACGTTGCATCTGCCGGCGATGTATTGTTCTATTTTGAAGAGAAAATGAATGCGCTTTTCCAGCAAATGTAGAATTATTAAATGGGTGTATCTACAAAATAAATAACTTTTCCACGGATTCTGGTTTGTCTCGTATTTCTGCGGGATACTTTTCTTTACGATGTAAATTCACGGACACGGCCGTGAGTCGTATCACCTGTCATAGTGTGGTATACAATCATTCATCATCCAAATGATGAGTGATTATCAAATGTCTTTTTAGAACATGAAGAAACATCTTTAAATGTTTAATGCTATAATGCCATATCAGTATCATTTTTACATCCATCGGCAATTGTACAAGCCAGTTTCCAGTTGAATGTGCTACAATTGTACTGTGAAGAGATGCAGATACATTACCAGCTGTGTGGACACAAAAAGTCACAAACACCAATGATAAATAAAGCAGTGTTTTGAATATCATGGAATTTATTTCAGTCGTACATTTGTTAAAGACATGTTTTATACCTGTTTCAATTAATAGCACAATACATCAGAATTGCAAGAACACTGGTGTCAGAAATGTCATTACAACACTAAATACCAGTATTAAGATGGTCATTTTCCCTTGACATCTGTAGTGGAAAGAAAAAGCAAATGTATTTCTGCATGCATGAAGTTTTATTTCAAGTACGGTACATAATGGTTTAAAAATGCACAGAGTGCAGGTAAGACATACACTTTGGACCTGGTCTCTCATAACACAGCTAACAGAGTGATATTTCATTTCATAAATTGGATACAGAAAATAGTAAAGCCCTCTCTCATTACCTTTCTCAGAATTACCGGACGAGAAACACATATTACTTTCATTTTGACAATCCTCGAAAAAATAGTAAGATATCAAATAGTAAGGACCTCCCTCATCGCCTTGCTCAAAAAACCCGGACGAGAAACTGCTTTCTTTTTTTACTTGGCCTAAAGCATGGAAAATCCAATGTTTTGATCACAAAGCATGCAGCCAATCTAGAATTTGTACACATGTCAGTTTCAGATTAACTAGAAATTTTTGTAAAAGCGGACATTTTTGGGGTGTAGAAATTTTTTCACACATTTTGAGTGCAACCAGGAACTCCTGCGAAAATAAAAGCACACTTTTGCAAATATTTTTGTTTGAATCATATGTAACACTATTTAATGTCTCAAGTCCATGGAATTAAGAACACACAATTTCAAATGTTAAACATGGCAGAGCACAAAAAAAAAAAAAAAAAAAATACTCAAGCAAAAATATCAGTTTGTTACAGCTAGTAGTCTACATCTGTTGGGAGGGCCAACTCTGCCCTTTTAAAGTTTTAATGATTGAAAGAGTAATCTAACAGAATGATTGTTTCATACCGCCAATTCCCTGTGTCGAGACCTTCTCTAGTACAGCTACATAGGCATCACCCCATTCTAATAAAATTCTAGAAAATTTTATATCTTGTCTAATTTAGCTAACTTCTCTTTGGTGTCCATGGCCCAAATTCACGAAGGTGGTACAAATGAAGCCATGATTTAAAACCATGGACAAAAACCATGGAGCGCCACGCGTCGCATGGAATATTTCATTACGAAATCAGTCTTTTCATCGATGAAATGCTTATTTTGTAACGAAATGACATTTTGTAACTAATGTACATTTCGTCCACAAAATGATAATTTCGTTAACGAAACGGTCATTTTGTCCACGAAATGACCAATTTTGTAACGAAATATTCCATGCGACACTTGGCACTCTAAGGTTTTGGTCCATGGTTTAAACCATCGTTTCATTTAGTACCACCTTCATGAATTCGGGCCCATGTGTTTATGTTGTGTTAGATTCTCTTTCTACAGTGTATATACTTTTTTATTTCTAATGAAAGAAACTTTTTCCACGGCACCACTGGCATAAAATCAATTAGGTATTCTATTTCTACTTGGTACATCCCAAACAAAAAAGACAAATCCACCAGGCTAGCAGTAAAGACCAAAACGGCAAAGTCTATGCCTTGTTGACTCCATACCTGTTCTGAGAGATTTCAAGCCAGCGCTGCGGTTTGCTCACATTAGGCAGCCTGGATTCTGGTACTGCGGCTTTCTCAAATAAAAATGTTGGCAAGTATGGCAGAGCTTAGTACACATATATTCAATAATTCAGTGTATATAACTCAAGAGGTTTTGAGTAGGTAACGTTATTGGAAATTGCCATACAGTGCATGCAGCCGTCTCTAGGTAGGCCTGGCTTAGTATGACTAGACCTATGATGACAAACAATGTATGTCTGAGTGAGATAGCAAACTGCGCTAGTGCTAGGGTTCAGATAAAGTTCAGTCGTTGTCCTGACTCCATGTCTATAATAGAAATCTACTTTTTTCACATTCATTCGTAATCATTGTCTACTGGTAGACCTAGGTGTCTACAGATTTTTGTGGCAATTGTCATGACGTCGACCGGGGTCTATTAACGATTGTTAGACATAATCTGTCCTATCGAAAGTATCGTGTTCTACTGCAGTCAGTGTAGACATAAAAGCTTGACTCACCTTTTTGAAACTCTCTAGAAATCGGTGATGCATCTCTCTCATATCATTCATATATCAATTCCAGGTTACCAACATTGACTAGTAGAGAACGTGTTACGGGAAAAAGTTTCCACTAGTTTCATCAGGGTTTTATCTCTCTGCAAGTTCGGAAATCATCGTGTACCATGTACAACAGACCTAGACGAGCGAGAGCGTCGGGCCCCTGCCGGCCGTCCGGCTAGCTACCAGGCCGGCCCGGCCCCGTGCAGAGCGAGAGGCATCCTCCATCTCCATCTCCATCTCACAAGCAGGATCACGGAATCAGAAACCGCGCGCCCACTGAGAATTATTTACCAAGAGATGGCGCTCTAACCCACTGCTCAGAGCGGGTTGATAGATAGAGTTGCGACACCGGAAGTTCGCGCTGATTGGTTAATCCCTCAAAATAGTTCCCCCTGGTCGTATGATGTCGATAAGACCTTAGAAAACCGCGTACCCTATTGTGACGCAAACAATGCATTCATTGTTATTTTGCTTCGTGGCTCGCGCAAAGTAGAGTTGCGCGCTCCGCGCATGGGTTTTGCGCGAGAGTGCAAAACAGCTTCCCCTCGTCGTCATAACAACAATAAAGACCCACAACCCGGGATTTTGAATTACAACAACAATTGTAAAGGAGTGGGACTACATGATATTTCCGTCCTCACATTTTGACGTTCGCCCATCAACATCATCCAGGAGCGTTAAAATCACTTTGAAAATATTTCATCCTTACTGGTTGTTTGCAACCGTTTCCTTGACTTCGACAGGCAAGTACTCCTTTCTCTACTTCATTAAGTTTACATGATTGCCGTAAAAACACGACATTTTTCTCAACAAGACACACTCCCGTCGCAAGCAACAATGGTATCTCACACTGCCGCTGGGCCCGGGTACTGCGCGCCTATGTGAAAACCCTGTAGAAATAATTCGTCGACATCGACGATCAGGGGGAACTATTTGACGTGACCTTTGTACCCCAGTGTCGCAACTCTATCTATCAACCCGCTCTGCCACTGCTCTTTCTCAGTGCTCTTTCTCACCAACCTACTACATAATATTATATATTATATATATTATATACCTACTACATATTATATATATATAACTTACACCCACCAACCTACTACATATTCATATCAACTGTTCGAGAACTGTTTTACTAGAAAGTAGCGAATCAGAAGTTTAAAATGTCATAATTTCCTTGTTCGCTTGTTTGTTTTGTTTTCTTTCTTTTTTTTTTTTTCTCTCCGGACCAGAATTCTCCTTTAAATAAGTACTCCCTGTTATTAGGAACCGTCATGGTGCAATGATGTCAATGCCACTGCTTTTTATGTTAGAAAATGCACCTGAACAACAGTCAATAAATGAGAAGACTATAATGTACAGTAAAAAAGAAATAATAATAATAATGATAATAATGATGATGATGATGATAATAATAATGATAATGATATTAATAATAATAATAATAATGATAATAATATTATTATTAATGATAATATTATTTTTATTAATAATAATAATAATGATGATAATGATAATATTATTAATAATAATAATAATGATAATAATAATAATGATAATAATAATAATAAATGAGAAAACAAAATTGAGGAAAAAAATGAAAGAAAATGTGTCGTGTGCATGAAAAGAATCAAGTTAATTGAAACACAAAACTTCAAAAAGTATCATTGGTATTATCTGCTTCTTCTTCTTCTTCTTCTTCTTCTTTTCCTTCTTCTGTTTGATGTGACGGCCACATAGAGCCAGTTCATTTGTACTTTATAGGGGCCCTACCATTGATT
This sequence comes from Diadema antillarum, assembly GCF_040938485.1. Classification (NCBI taxonomy): domain Eukaryota; kingdom Metazoa; phylum Echinodermata; class Echinoidea; order Diadematoida; family Diadematidae; genus Diadema; species Diadema antillarum. The sequence goes on along the minus strand of NW_027271040.1, from coordinate 1,987,506 downwards.
GAAACTCCTGATTTGTATTAAACACCTCGATTTTACTGCATGTAGAAACGGCAAGCCACCAGTGATGTATTAATGCAAAAAAAAAAATGAGAAAAATGTCGAGGGCGAATATGCCCCCCCCCCCCTTTTAAATAATTTGTATGTAAGCATTATATACACCAGCAATGTGAATAGTATGCAAATGATGTAAGTGATGTAAATAAAGTACCATTTTGAAAAGTTTTTAAAAAAGTCTTCTTCTTCTTCTTCTCCTCCTCCTTCTTCTTCTTCCTTTGAAAAATTCTTCTTCTTCCATTTATCTCTTCTTCTTCTCTTTCTTCTCCGTTTTTTCTCATATCATTCTTCTTCTTCTTCCACTAATGTCTTCTTTTTCTCAAAACCGAAAGGCCCGAGGAAGTTCCGAGACAATTTTGGGCAACAGAGGGCGGTCAACCAAACAAATAAAATGACAAGACTGCCGACGTACAGTACAGTGTGGACGTGACACACTAGCCCTGTGTACCTTACCTGTCCGATCCCATCCATGTATCGATACCGTACCCTATAGCTATGCTAGCTAGCTAGCTGGGTTAAAAGCGTACAGTAATCTGAACATGCAGTGTCAGGCAGCTGCTGCTCAAATTGCCGACAAATACCCGTATTATCCTGAATAGCAATGGAGAATCGAGATGCTATAGCGTCTGGTATTGCAGAGCTGCTGAAACCTGCAGTTCAAGAAGTAGACGAACGAGTGAGGATTGTGAGGTGAGCTTGCGTAAATAACTGTTCCGTGTAATTGTTAGACTCTTCTTAAGTGTAGGCCTAGATATCTTTGACCGAAAGATCGGTCTGTATCTGTCCGTCGGGGAATGTTCCGCGGAGACTGCGTCTGGCTTCACGGATCCCCTCCGTATACAGACCGAAGTCAATGATTGCGGCTCCTGTGTGGAGCAGTCGCGCACAGATCAAACGTTACGATAAACCAAATTTCAGACAGCTTTTTTACATTCAAACAAGTATGACATGACATGACGCATTATGCAGCAATATTTGGGATAAATTTCTCACATTGTGCAATCGAAATACTCACATAACCTCGGTTATAATGCAGAAATTGTATCGATATCGCAACATCGCCGTTCGCGAGCAGTAAGTCGCCATTTTGAATCTGCAACAATTGCTGAGCCAATCACATGCGAGGTACGTGTTTTAGTAAAACAAACCCGTAGAAACTACCTCGCATGTGATTGGCTAATAGATTCATAGTGTATGTTTCTGCAGTTTGAATGTGACGACGCGACAGGCTGTGTTTTACGTTGAAAATTCTCCTAACATGTTGGATTATTCATTAAACTGGTGAGTGTAACGTATTCTTAAAAAAATAATTTCACCATATAAGCTTAAATTTGCCGACCTAGGGCCGTGAATTAGACGCAATCGAGAAGGGTGAGGTACCTCACCCAATTTTCCATAGAGACAGTGGTTAAGAACATCCACACAGCAATGGGTACTGCAACCTTCCGTCTGTCTACGGAGGACAGCGTTAATGGCAAAATATAAAAAGAGTCCTCCGGACAGACGGATCTTTCTGTCTAAGATATCTAACCCGTAAATTTACTGAGTATTACACATACCCGTAGATCTTTACTCTACTCCCTTGGGCGGCCTGTATAGAAACCACTGCATGAGTTTGTGACATAGGGTCTAATCTAAATGCTAGAGGTTTCCCTATATGATAATGAGTCTATCTCACTTGCACTTGCATCCTGGTTAAGGCTGAAACATAGCCATAGGTTTACATTGTCATAGGACCCTACCTGGTTAACATAAAACCTGGTTGGTTGTAGGCATTTATTTCTAAGTTAAAGGACAAGTTCACCTTCATAAACATAAGGATTGAGAAAATGCAACAATATTAGTAGAACACATCAGTGAAAGTTTGAGGAAAATTGGACAGTCGATGCAAAAGTTATGAATTTTGTAAATTTTTGTGTTGGAACCGCTGGATGAGGAGACTACTACAGCTTGTGAGTCATATGCGTACATCAGTATAAAGAAAATATAAAAGAAAATTCAACATACTTTCACTTTTTTCGCATAATGAAAGAGCAATTGACTTGCCTCTTTCTAAAGGCAGGGGGAATAATATTACCCATAACATTTATCGGTAACGAGTCAGGGGACTGTGTACTTTTTTCAAAAGATGGAATTTTGTGAAATTCTCTTTATATTTTCCTTATATTGTTGTACGCATGTGACATCTAAGTTATTCATACACTGCAGTAGTCTTCTAATCCAGCGGGTACTGCACAAAAACTTCAAAAATTCATAACTTTTGAACGGATTGTCTGATTTTCCTCAAACTTTCAATGATGTGTTCTACTAATATTGCTACATTCTCTCAATCCTTATGTTTATGAAGGTGAACTTGTCCTTTAACAGAACTTATTTGCCCCTCTGCTACGCGAACTACGCCATCATCTGGATTGGAAGCCGTAATTTTACGTGTAACTCACAAACCGGTGTGGTTTGTGTGTGTGTGTGTGTGTGTGTGTGTGCTTGCTGTTTGTTTATCGAGACCATTACGGGCATGAATATTATTGCTGCTGAGGGTTTGTCCTATTCTATCTTCAATGCTTTCTCCAAGTTGGATTTAAAAGAGTTAAGTGATGTGCTTATATAGCATCTAACGTTAGGGTTCTGCTAGCTGCTGACACTAGCTATTATATGTTGACTTTCATGCCATTACTCAGAACAACTCGCTCTTTCCTAGTTTCTAATTTGTGCGATCGTGGCATTTACAAGTCCATAATTGCTGCATGCCTTCATTTGAAATTGAAGTTAGCCATCTTATGTCATAAGATGAAGTTCAGAGAATATGAGGGTATGGTATCTCTCAGACTCGTCAAGTGAACAAGAGCCAAAAGTCAATCTACAGATGGTTGTGCTGAGTTGAAAGAATTTGGTTGAGAAAGTAGCCCTGAGAGCACATTTAAACGAACATATGTGTACATGTAAGCTCTACAGTACATACACACACCCTCAGCCTCATGAACAAGTTGAGACATGCAATCTTGCTGATATTTTCCGTAAAATACCCAGATTTTCCCACCAGTTACTACTTGCACAGTGTCCCCAGTCCCCAGATACAGCTCTTAAGACAAATCTTAAACTTGTGAAATAGTATGTTCCATCTGAATGATATCACTGACATTTGTCAATTTAAAAATGAATATACAGGGGGGGGGGGGAGGGGGGATGTCCATTGACATGTATCTGGATTGTACTTCATCATGCCATTTATAAGTCTAACTGTCCTTGATTTTGCTCTCTATGTCTGTCATATGATGTATGGATGCCATGTCATTACAGGGAGAGTCAAGTGGAGCTGAGACATAGAATTGAAGAACTGGATGATGGTGAGTTCAGATAAAAACAAACAAAGGTCAGTGTGGGGTCGTGCAGAGCAGCTCAGACAATCTGTATTTTTAGGTCAAATTGTTTGATAGGTTTTAGTGTTATCTTACTCAGAGATAATATTGCAAAATTAATAGCAACAAACTCTTAAACAGGCTTATCCCTCAATCACAGAAAAACAGAGGTTTATAGAATGACACTAACATTCGGCTGGAGTGGTGGGGATCTAGGTGTTTCATCGATTTCATTTCTGGGAGTGTGTCTGAATCAAGACAGTTGCAGGCATGTTATGTTCTGAACTTGTCTGTCCGTCTGTTACTGTGCTAGCCCAAACAACTATCTTGCAAATTAGTTTTCACCAAACTTGTTTCAGAGTGAAATATATGGGGACAATTATCAATCAATGAGATCTCTACAAAGGAGAATTATGTAATGCTCTAATTCTTGAAACAACTCTATGACTTGGCAGTTTTCTAATTGGATATGGGACAAAACGTAATGTAAGCAATAGTTGATACAAATTCTGAAAAGTCAGTGTCTAACAAACACTCAAGAAATTGGGTAAATCTTTGATCCCAGCATAGTGAACAATGTACAGGCACATTATTATGCAAGTTTGAAAAATCTCTAACATGCCATATTCCTCCAACCTTCTAATCAGCCCTCAGGGAACTTTGTAAGGAGAAGAGCGCCCCCATTGACCTTGACTTGTACGTGAAGAAGCTGGCCAACTGCAAGAGGAGAGTGGCCACAGTAAATAACATTGTCCAGAATGCACAGGTGAGCATTTCTTGGTACCTGCTGCTTGAGCTCAAGCTGCAGAGCAATTTATAGTCTTGTATCATAGTAAACAAACAAAGCAGTGTAAAGCTTGTGGATTGCTTGTAAAGTTCAGAAGGCAGTAGCCTCCAGTCTTTGATTTCAAGGAAGGAATACCCTTAGAAGTCAAGAAAATTGGACTTTCTGTACTTCGTCCATTCATTCATTGACTCATTCCTCATCTCATTTAAGTTCCAAGTGTGAAATTCAAATTTTTCAGAGCATTTGAAGTCAATTACAAATTAGATGAAAACATGTAAAATATTTTCTGACATTCATTTTAGGTTGCATATTTCACAAGAATGTCCATGTCCTGAAGATAGATTTGGTCATAAATTTAGAATTAAAAGTAATCATGTTCATTTCTTCTTTAAATACTTAGCACTCACGTATATTTAGTGTAAAATCTCATTTGACTCTTTGTACTGCAGATGTTCAATCCTGATAAAAGTTTGATTCAAAAAGAAAACCAAAATGTTCTCTGGAATATTAGGCCAAGATTCTGGAAGAGAAAAGGAAAGAAAAGACACACTTTTGAGTTTTTCAGGGGATCACAGCAACCTTTCTAGTGTACTGTTCTTGTTGAGGAATGACCAACACAGTGTTTAAAAAGCATACAGTATTCCTATCCTCCGGTACCTTACACTAGAAGCACATAATAAAATGCTTACATGTACGTCGTGAAATCAAAATGCCTCCCCAGTATTTCCATATAATTTCATACAAACTTCATAGTGTGATCTTCATGTGTAGAGTCCAAGTCATCTGAAGCTAATTTTTATGCTGAAATGTTTTACTGATGCCTTTGTCATTGATTCGAGACTACACATGTTAGGCTCATGCTCAGAGGTGTTATAATGCACATGCCTCATCATGTAAATTGAAAAGAAAGAAAGCAAGCAAAGTCTCCAGCAATCATAGTGGTCTTATCATAATTATTCTATTACTGCAGTCATTTCATGCATGCTCCAGACTTCTTTCTTGACTGTTTGTTTTTTGTGTTGTTGTTGTTGTTTTTTTTAGGGGGGTGGATGGGGGTGCAGGAGGAGTAGTAGTTTTGGCTCTGTATTGCCCCTTTTAGTACGGTTGCTCATGCCTTTTTTGGCCAGCTCCTGACCCAAGCTAAATTGGCCCGCGCCAAGCAGTAAAAATTGCATTACATCTAACTGTAGCAGAGCCGCACTACTTTTACGATGACCCATTCACGAAATCGGCCATGTAAGGGATAACTATGTACCATGGTATTAAACTGAACGCGCACTCTGGGGGAGGCACAGCCAGGTAATTGTGACCTTTGACCATGCAAGGAATTTTTGCCTGAGCCTGGCGCTGCTGTCGTTCATAAACTCTTCTGTCAGCACCAGGCCCGTGCCTGGCCCACACCTGGTGCTAGCTTACAGCAGTGCCAAAATAGTCCGAGCCTGGTGCGGGCCACTTTGGCCCGACCCATTCATAAACTCAAAATTTTATGACTTGGCTCGGGCCTGGCCCGAGCCAAAAGATTTACTGAAAGGGGTATACATGATAGGTGTCTGCCTATTGAATACATTGCGTCACCTTTCTGTTTAAGGTATCTTTGGGTAGAAGAGTCTTTAAAGGGTGTGAGAGGTTCAGAAAGTCAAACTACTTTCTAATGACATTTTAGAGGCAGACGGGGTACTGTAAAAACAAGGCATAGGCCTACTACAGTGTAAGATAACCTGTCAAATATTGGGCTATACATGTATTGTAGGTCATCATATTCATAACAGCGAGCACAGGGTACCATCTTCACACTTGGACTCCTCCTTCACACCTGGGTTACTCTTCCCTATTTTGTAACTGCTTTCATGTGGGGAAATCAGTTGGTGTTGGCTCCATAATGCTTTTCTCAGGTTTTATAAAAAGTGTAAAGAATAGATTTTAATAAAAAGGTTCTAATAACTTTGGATACAGTTTAATAACACCTGTCCACTGCATGAACTGTGTGTTAATGGCTCTGGGGAGTGCTGAATAACCAAACAAGACACATTACCAGCTCGGGTGGGTGCACAATGCCTTTGAGCATGTCACAGACACATGGTAGAAACTTTTTGTGTGACTTTGGGAACACCATGCCAAATAAATGATGATGAATGATGCTAAAAGCAAGAACTTGTAAATGAGTCAAACATGTACAATGCAAGCTTACTGAAGACTTGGATCCTTCATTCTTGGATTACAGTTCATTCGCTTGGTTCAAACCCAAAGCTAAGATATGGCTCCAGACAGTGTCTAGAACCCCAGAACTCTTTAGACCAATGCTCCCAAGGGACAAAATTCTTCATAGATATGCCCTTCATTTGTAATATGGGTTTTGTTCACATTCATTGACACACAACATCAAGATTTGATAATGCAACACGTTGGAATTTCAATTTGTAGACCATCCTGAATTGTCATGTTAATACTCTTCTGCCCCCGAATTTCAGCTTCAAACAAGTTTTCGGAACTTGCCTTCCCTCATAAATTGGGTGTACATGTAAGTGAGATGAGCAGGATGGGGTGCCTGCAGAAATCAGAGTGAAGCAGTGGTTTCAAAATCTTGGTTATAAAAGTAGGGAATGCTTGTCCACATTGAATCTAGTCTTGCGTTGAAATTTTAGTCATATCAATTTTTTTTTTTTCCATTTCAAATTGAAAACCAGGTTTTTCTAACCATCATAAAGTGGAATTTGCTGAAAGGTGTTTTACTTTTGGGATTGCATGTCTTTCATCGAGAAGGCCAAATATTTAGTGTGATAGGTGTATGTGCATCCATATATTTGCAGAGTTATCTATCTATATATGATTATATGTGTGTACATGTATGTTACATATACACGAACATATGCACATGTGTACATGTCCTTCATTATCAGACAATGTTACATCAATGCTTGATTCAGAGTTTGCACTCCTCAGAGTGTAGCATTGTGTTCGCTTTCTTCCACCTGTGGCCTGTACAGCTGCCTCTCTGCATCATCTTCTCTCGCACCCATTCTTCATCCCACCCATCTCGTCCACCACAGGAGCGCCTGGGCCGACTCCACTTTCACATCTCCCGGGAGACGGCGAAGAGGAAAGCCTTGATCGACCCTCCAACAGCCGGTCCACTTCCCTGAACATTCTTTGCGATATTTATGCTAAGAGTCCATTTCCCTACTCTTCCTGGTAAATGAGTCATCTTCAGAAGTCACATTGGTTTTGCAGTCTTGCCCATTCCCCTCTTTCCTTTTCATTGCAATGGTGATTTGTGTGTTAACCCAGCATTATTGCACCTTCAATACCTGAAAAGACAAGTTGCTTGAATCACGTGGCGTTTGTTGATCACTTTGTTTGTATGCCCGTCCTACTTTCAGTATGTACACATGTTCTTGTTGTGGTCTTTCTCTCACAGACTTTGTTGGCGAGACTAACCTTTCAGTAAACCTTGCTTTGCTATCTTTTATGAAGTGACATTGTCCTCCATGTTCAATCAATAACTGCAGTCAGACTAGCAAAGCTTTGAGAAATTCAATTTTAAGAATACTTTGTGAAGTTTGGTTGTCTGTTCACACTGGTGGCCAAAATGCTAAAAGTTTCAGTTCTCAATAAAAGTTTAGGTTTGATGGCTGCTGCACAAGCGCAACAAAGAAGAAGGTGTACGCCATCTGACAACTTTGGAGGCACTGCAAACACAAAATGAACCAGTCATATGAGAAACTGAAGTTCAGATGCGTGTCTCCAGAATGCACAAACTTGTAGGGGTTCACGTGTTCCGGAAAATTACCCAAGTTTTAGTGAGGAGCTGCGCGAGAGGTTTTTGGAAAGTTAGCATTCAGGCTGGCTTAACTGTGATAACTTAAGAGTTCAAGAACTTTAGCATCAAGAAGTTTGCCAGTTTGATGGTGGCTAACCTGTCATGAACACAGGGAACTTTCTCATCTTGCATCCAAATTCAACCAAATTTCTACAATTTTGTTTGTTAAAATTGACAACTGGGGTTTATGAAAGTCAGGTTGAACAGGGAATGAAGTTGCTCTTGGCCTTTCTTATTTCTTCGTGGTCACTTTCCTTATTATTATTATTATTTGTGTGTGTGTGTGTGTGTGTCTGTCTGTCTGTACAGCTCAGATTTTGTAGCTTACTCTCCGTGTGTACACGACCTATCACCACAAGTTCCTGTATAATGACAAGGTTTATTTGAACATTGATTTTGGAATTTAGTCATTATGTCTTCTCCAGCATCTGAGTATTTCCATTGATGCATGGTTCATCCCACTTTATTTTCACAAATGGTTTCCACAAATGCATTTTTTTTTTTTAATGTGTAGAAATCATTTATTTTGAGAAGGTGTGTGTGAACAGGCCCATGAATTTGGTTACAGCCACACCCGCAAATTAGAACAGGCAACGATGTAATCACTTCACAATTCTTCCACTGGTTTATACACCAAAAATTGTCAAGATCAGGGTTTGGTCAATAATTTAGCAGCTACTACCCATTCTTCCTAAAAGTCTTAGTTGCATAGTTATGATGAAATTGCAGTGATTAGATGCAAAAAGTACAGCTTGCTCTTACTGATTTTACTTTAAAGAAAAAAGGAAATTTATGTAGTGATTTAATGTGTGGTCAGTGCCGGACTTTGTGAGGTCATTATGTTATCACTCCCTATTTCCTATGCAGTTTGTCTGAATGTCACTGTTTGAGGACCACATGAAATTTTTGAAATGCCATAGCTATCTTATTTCAGGTCTGATGTTGATGAAAAGTCTGTAATTCTGTTTGTCTGACTTTATACCTATTCACCATGATTTTGTACCCAACTTGAATATGTGACCCTGCACCACAAAACAGACATAAAGTCGCCAGACATGAATTTTTAGTTAAGACCATATTCTAAAAGAGCAGTCTTAAAGCTTTAAAATGATGTATAACTAAAATCAAATGAACTCTCCTAACCTATCTAAATATTGGAAAGAAAGCACACACTCAGGAAAAGTGTAAACTGAGAAAAGAGGCTCTGAAGTACAGTGTCTATTCAAGCGCTTAATCTTTACCAAACCGTGCTGACTGTGCGATGAATGGGACAAAAAACAGGAAGTAAACCACCTGAGTAACAACAATGAAGGGATTATCAGATTAAACTGAAATTTTAAAGCATGCCTCATCAACACATTCTGTCCATAATTAATGCCAACTTTCAAGGCAGTAGCACTATCCTTTCAAAAGTTATTAGAGTTGAAAGTGAAGAGTGTGTACAAGGTTTTTTCAGAAACAAAAAAGGGACTCTAAAGACACACCTAATCACATTATTCTACCAAAAATGTTCGAGATAAACTGCTAAAAAACACACTTTTCCGCCCGTTTTAAGACCCCAGATTTTGGCATAATGTAAAAGAAGACTTGTTCTTTCAGAAAATATGAAAAAGTCAAGATCGGCTAGGTTGACCCATTTCACTTATTTTCAGTCCTCACGCAAAATCAGTGTGTGCGACTTTTTGTTCGTTTTGTGATGCACGGTCACATATGGTATGGGATTGTAGAGTTCAAACGCAATATTTAATAGATCATTCAAACCCCAAGGCCACATGCTTTGGAAAGACCAATCGGTTCATTCTTTTATTTTGCAATGTCTGGTGGAGATACATATTGCAATGGTTTCAATTAATTTCTGATGCTTTTCAAATTTACTGATACTTGCAAAAATTTATAGCATGCCAAGAAATTGCTGATTTCAAGGTTTCTAAGGGGAACTACATTTTGGGCAAACAGGGTTGCCATGGCCACCATGAACACAATGTCAACTAAACATTTAGTTAATGTTTTGTTTTACAATTTGCATTAATTTGTCTGTTTTTCCCTCTGCTCATTAGCTGACCTTTGTACTACTGTGGTGTATACACTGTATGTGCTCTTTTCAATGGGTTATGTTGCACTTTAAAGCAGTTAGCAATTTATTGTTCTTGAAAACTAACCTGACTGATCCTGCCTCACATAACTCTTAGTCGCACTGTGAGTAATCATTAAAGGAAGCATTTCTTTTTTTTTATCAGTACATACATGTGTTCAGTCCCAGGAAATGTGGGCTATGCCTTAACCATTTTGATACCATGAGATTGGACAATTAGAAAAACCAAAGACCAAAGAGTACTCCACAATACACAATGTGTATTGTTTCAGTTATTGATTTACAGACTAACACTGTGATGTTCCAGAGGCTTGCTGTATGAAAATGATGTACAATATATTGTAAGCTTACATTTTACCAAACTCAAGGGGAAGCACATACTGCACTCACAGAGATTTGCATGTGTAGGACTAGTCATAAACTTTGGCATCTGAAGTTCTGTTGGAGACAGTGTCTTAAAATTCTAGTAAGCATGTGGAGATAGGTAAACCATTTTTATGATGATGACTTCATCATAGATATCAACCCTGAAAGTACATTAAGCAAGGATGAGATGTGCTTTAGTGATTCTTTTTTTTTTTTAAATCCTGCTTTATATTCTCCACATAGCTTGCATCCCAATGCCTTTTATATAACAGTGTTTTGTTTGGAGTAGACAGTTTGTCCTGCATGTATGCATATTGCCATTTTCCCTTTCCTTAATAGCTCAGAACAAAGTGACTCTGTGATTCTTAGTGCTCTTGCCAGGTCATTCATGAGAAAGGGCATTATTTATTCATTGTTTGTTTGTTTGTTTGTTTGTTTGTTTGTTTGTTTTCACTTCCACCTTGACTTTGATTTACCTCCCAGCATCTTACCTGTAGCTGTTTTATACGTTGTCTGCAAATGTTGTGCATGGTTATATGCATTTCAGAGTCAATGTGAAATGCATAAATGTGTTAGATGAGGTTCACTGTGTACATGTAGTCCTATAGTATTCATGAGGAAATCCAGCATTCTTTACTACTCTCTGTGATGTTGGAAATTTGAAACTGATATGTAGCATACTGTAAAAGTGGAAATTTTTGCACATTTTGTGCAATCAGAAGTGAGGGCAAAAATAAAAGCGTGCAAATATTTTTGCTCATTTATGTACCAGTAATTAATGTCTTGATTCTGCGCAATTACAAGAATGTGAAATTCATCTTACCTGGCCAAGCACGAACAATGACTAAGGCTAAAGAAAATGCTTTGGACAGATCAGCAGTTTAAAGATGATGACAAATACTGTAAAAGTGGATATTTTCGTGTGAGTAATTTTTCGGCTTGGCGAGGTAAAATGAATTGCACGTGTTGTCAATTCGGCGGAATCACGACATTGATTACTGGAGCATATGCAAAATATTTATGTGCTTATATTTTCACGGTAGCTTCTGGTTGCGCAAAAATTTCCACTTTTGACAGAACATAACAATGTTCTGTCAAAAGGGTTTCAAATAGTACTGAGGAAGATTTCATGTCCTGATGAAGAGACTAGATACCTCCCTAAAATAGCTTTTTAGAGGGTGATCATTCTATTTGTGTATGTTCTTGGCAATCGATGTATTATTTATTGTATAGTTTAGGTAAATCAAATTACTTTGAGAATAAGGCATGCTTTTTGAAAACCCAAATGTTCCATTTTCGCAGCATCATTGACAAGTCCACAGCTAGCTAGCGATGCACAGCCGCAAACAGCCTTCTGTACTTGGTGCATACCAAAGTGCATGCCCAAATATTATTGTGTGCTGCTTCCCTCCTTTGCAATATGTTTTCCCTGGTTTGTTTTACCCTCAGGAGAGCATCCTAATAAATTTTCTGCAAGCGGGAGAATACAAATGGTAAACTATCAAGTGGCAAGGTTAATCCAATTTCTGACTTGTATTTGACTAGCCCATATGATTGCGCAGCATTTTGTGCTGAGGTGGTCCCATATGCAGTCGGCTCATTGTGGTCATATTCTTACAGTATTGTTTGGGAATGCACTGTAATCATTATTTTGGTTGGAATTTCTCTCCAAATTTCTGGATGATGCAGAGCATGCTGGAAGAATAGTTTGCTTCAGTTATCACAGTACCTGGAGGAAAGATTTATTACCCTTTTGGACTTTGATAGTAAAATTTACTTCCATATCAGTTGTCATGAAAATACCTGCTAATTCTGGGGAATATATCTGATTTTGATATATCTTGATGGCATTTGACTGATTTTGCAAGATTTTTCCACACAATAAAGAGTGCCGCCCTGCACTTTTCTTGTCCATGCCTCGGCAGGATAGAGTTCTCAAGCTGGACGCGCGAGTCAACTCAACCACCGTCAAACGCTACCGCTTCATGGAACGACTGCGCAGTCAGCTCAGCCACGACCCCGCCTCCGAGGCCAGGGAGACGCCAGAGGCGGGGGCAGGTGGAGGAGAGGATGAGGGGGAGGGGGAGACTGAGCGGGAATCGTCAGCGGTGGGGGAGGCGGAGCCTGTCGCCGTGCAACCAGGAGAGACGCGGGACGAGTAGGAGTGTGTGGTCGCCCGTGCTGCTGGTTTGACGGACTTGTCCAGTGGAGGAATTTGGAACTGGAGTGGAAATAACACTCAAAAACTGTGCAATCAGCAACACTTTTAATAAAGGAACAGCTCTATAAAATAAAACACTTGCAAAATGTTACAAAGCGCTTCTAAGGAACAGAAGTTGCATCTCGGTCATGACAGTAAATATTACTTTGTTTGTAATTTTACATGTCTTCTTGATTTAAAGGGATTGTACAGTTTTGGTTGAGACCTAATTTCGGGTTTCTAACATTTTTTGGTGAGATAATGAGAAACCTCTAATGAAACATGAAAGAGCATGTAACTCTATGAGGAATTCAACATTTATTTGATGAAAATTGGTTTTGAAATGGCCGAGATATCAAAAAAAAAAGAGCGATTCTAATAAAGTGTGGGACCCACACTGTTTTAAGATCACTTTGTTTTACTTTGTTTTTGGATGTTTCCGTCATTCCAAACCCGATTTTCATCAAATAAACTTTGAATTCCTCTTAGAATGGTATGTTCTGTACTATATCATAAGTGTTTTCTTGGTATCTCGCAAAAAGCTAAAAGCCCAATTCTCATCTTCACCAGTACTGTACCATCTCTTTAATCCCATTTGACATGAGGCAACTGGAAGAAAATGCAAACACGAAATCAAAATACCAACAAACTTTGAAGGTACATTTAAGTTTTTTTTATAATGGTGCATATATGATATGTGGGTAGCTTGAGGTGATTCCTTTTTTTTTATGCATACTTTTCCAATACTGCTATTACTATTAGCAGTTGCCATTTGTACGTGTAGTAAGTTTTATTGGCACTTTCCAAAGTTTTAGTGACACTGCTCTCAAGAGAGAGCTATTACCTGTTCAGTGCCATGTAAAATCCTTGGAGAATAACTTCCACTGGACTCGGCAAGTTATGTCATAAATATTCATAAATGTGGAACAAGAAAGGTATTGGGAAATGTTGGAATGTATCAAGAGTCATCCAACCCAGTCAGATTTGATGGGCTCTTCAAGGAGAGGAATGAGTGATGGAAACTGCACCGTGGAGTTAACAGAAACTGCTCCTAAATGTGAGGTCGTAAGAGGATGTTGCTGATTTCTTTGATATCAATTCCAGACTGCATGATGCAGCAATATGCAAGTACCTGTGAACAGTTGTACTACAACGACGATAAAGTGAAGCCGTGAAACGACAAGCTGCAACCCAACCGCGATGTGACCCAAGCCAGCACCAGAAACATGTCATATCAAATACTGCATGCGCGATTCATTTAGCAAGTCTAATTTTGTGTGAATTGAGACTTCCCTACTATTTTGGGAGTTGTTAATGTCACGATGGTGGAGTACAGCAATGGATGGAGAAATACATGTGTTCACTTTGCATTCACTTTGCATTCATGCTGAATGTAGAATTAATATTTTAATGTGTTTTAGAATTCATGTAAAGCACCCAACTCATAAAATTTGTGAAAATAAGGACCCAGGGAAATACATGTATATGGTGTAGGCCTATTCAGCTTTAAGGCTCGTATTGTTACCAGCTTGTGCAAGGAAATGTTGAAAGAGAGTGGTGGCCCATGTGAATAGCGCCCTCTTGATGGTGCAAACTCAACACATGTGGTATAATGATGTCAGCAGACTCCATGAAGGCAAAAATTGTAAATATGATGATGTAAACTTTTTTGTTCCCTCATAAGAGCTTCCATGGATAGCAACCACGCACACGTTGACTCTAGGATAAGAGTGTCTTCATTCTCAATCTAGATTTGAGACATTGTCCCAGTTTTGATAAACCATAATAATAGTGTTTCCTCCAAAATGTTTTATCTTATTTACTGTGCATCATATATTTTCTAATCTGCAGAAGGGAGCAGCTCTATCACGTAGCATGCATGCATCCTTGAAGGACGTTATCGAACGATGGATACATATACTGGAGATTACAAGTCAGATAGTATTCCGTGGGTCCCTACTGCATTAGTACTGTACTTGATGTATTGCATCACTCCAGTGTTTTGCCATGATCGTACGATGTAACAGGAATACCGCTGAAAAGAGGTTTGGGACCAATGCAGTTGAAAAACACCATGAAATACACGTAGTGCCAGTTTGAATGGGAGGTACCTGTATGGTGGTGTAAAAATACTGATTTTATGGATAAATATTCACTGTGATTATATATCCTGTCATTAAAAAAAAAAAGAAATCAATTTTCTTGCTTTGCATGAGGCAAGATTAAATTTTTGTAGTTCAAAGAGTTGCTGCGTGCATAATGTAAACTTCAGGTGAAAAAAAACAAACAAATTGCAGTTATTTTGACAGTGTATTGCTTGAAAAAGATGATACCTATATTTATGTGAAATATGGTATAATCTTTGGATCCTTGCCAAATAGATATACTTTATTTGTAAGGGGTAGCATAGCTCCTTGAAGACTGACATTTTATTCCAAACATGTTTTATTTTTTATTTCAGATACCCTCAATGTCCATAATGAATCACTGGCGAAGTGAACTACAATTGTATCACACATTCAATGTTTGTCCTTTTTGCTTTTCCTGTTAACTTGCCTTTCAGGTATCTTTTGATGGGAGGGGAGAATGTGTTTTATTTGGTGGTAATTACTAGCTGTATGTTGGCACTGAGCTGACATACCAGTATGTAGTGCGTCAAAATGTTATCCATAAAGGCCCGAATTTACGAAGGTGGTACAAAAGTGTCACACGGAATATTTCGTTATGAAATTGGTCATTTCGTCAACAAAATGACCGTTTCGTTAAAGAAATTATCATTTCGTGGACGAAATGTTCATTTAGTTACAAAATGTCATTTCGTTACAAAATAATCATATCATTGACGAAATGACTGATTTCGTAACGAAATATTCCATGCGACACTTGGCACTCCATGGTTTTTGTCCATGCTTTAAACCATGGTTTCATTTGTACCACCTTCGTGAATTCGGGCCATAAAGTTCGAGATCATAAAAGGAAGTAAAATTTGCGTAAAGCTGACTTTGGCAATGTAACCTGTACAATTTTCTAATTTTTTATTCTTTTATAAAATTATTTTCCTTTTAAGGAAGTGGACAAACTACATGTACAAAAGCTTAAAATCTGACAAGTTCATATTTGTCAAAAACCAACAAAAAATAATTTTCTCTACATTCTATGGCTTTTGTGATGACGCATCAAATATGAATGCAATGTACTTGATGGCTGTAGCATATGCATGAATTTACCCCTCGAAATCAACGATAAGACTCGGTTGGGCGAGACGATTGACAAAACAGTATAAACTCACTGAAAATCATGAATTTCTGGAAAAGGTGCTGGTATTATTTGCTTTGCACAGACACCTCACTTCACTACATTTCAATGTTGAATGTTGCACGGTATGAGGTGATTCATACACTGTGCTTGTATTGTAGTTTATTACCGTTAATCCCAGAAACACACAACATGGTGACTACCAGGAAGAGATTCTGTGTTTGTTATGTCCTTGTATTGTGGTCAGAAAGATATACATGTATGTACATCGTATTAAAAGAAATTAATTCCAATTTTGATATTGTTTCCTTATTATTTTGGTGTTGATACTGCACATCATGCTTCAAAATTTGTTAGATCCAAGTGAGTAGTAGTTGATTCACCACTGAATTGTTCAGTATGTTGACGTGGTGGCCCAGACAAGATGTCATGGCTGGCTGGAATGTGTATGTATGTGTGTGTGTGTGTGTGTGTGCGTGCGTGTGTGCGTGCGTCTGTCTGTCTGTCTGTGTTTATGCGAGCAGAAATAACTGTGTGTTGTGGTGAGTGAATGTGTGTGCAGGGGGTGTGGAAGTGTGTTTAAGTGGATGTGTGTGTGTGTGTTAGTGTTAAGCGGATGTGTGTGCAGGGTGGGTGTGTAAATGGGTGGGTGGATGAAAGGTGGATGAGATGAGAGGTGGATGAGAGGGAGTGTGTCTGTCTCGGGTAAGGAGGTGGATGTGGTGTAGAGGGTGGGGAGGTGGTTTAGAGATGAGAAGGACGTTTTTTTGGGGGGGGGTTTAAAGTTTAAAGTTATGAGTAGTTGAGGGTTGGGTATGGTGGAAAGGTGGGAATGAGGGTGGTTTATGTTGTTGTTTGTTGTCATCGTTCTTTTGATATAATAGAAATTTCATTTCCTGTTTTTTTAGTGTTTGGCTAAATTGCTCACAAATGTATATATGAATTCTGCTTGTTTGTTTTGTAGTTAAAAAGGAATGATCGGATAATTCATTCTATTTCCTCTCTTCTGTTTGATATCTGCCTTAAAATGAATTGAATGATTATTCTTGTTTTATGGATTATGGATTATGTCTCATAACTGTAGGAATATCTACATGATTTATGACAGATGTTATGTAGAATGTGTGTAATTTTTTTTTGGAATTGTTATATTCTCAAAGGAAATGGAATTAATAAAAAGATCACTGAAAACAAAAAAAAAGTTTATGTCTACATTGTGTAGGCGAGTGTGTTGGTGTTCGATGCATGATGTTGCTCAGATCAGCAAATTTTGTACAGAACATTGTTTGTTGTAACAAACACAAAAAACAAAATATCTGCTACAACAAATTAAAAATCCAGGCCCCAAAAGTATTAGCTATATATCATTATATACTTTATTTGTATATTAGTTAGATGATAATGAAATTTTGTTAAAACGAAAGAAACCTGCTGGTCTCGAGGACTTTGTTATAACGTGATACGAATTGCTTGTATCAGATTATACAATTAGCAGCTGTGTTAATGATGTGCAATGTATTGAAATACACAACTATGTTAAAGAGAGATGTACTTTACGATTGCTAAAATGAATTAAAGTTTTGTTTGCTTATTAGATTCTGATCAACTTGGGAAGTGTTTATCTCATGAGAGATTTATTGTACAGGGAATACTTTTTACATGTATATCAAAACCAGCTGATTGGGATTGCAGAAATGTCCTCGATATATGGGGGATCTGGTTATATCACGATAAAAATAAAAGTACATTGTATGTACATGTATAATGTACCGGTACCTAAAAGAGGAATAAAACATTATTTTGATGATTTTTAATAATCTCATTACATGTAGGGCTCCATCAGGTACATGCATCAGTAAATCTGACCTTATAACAAGTTTTCACTGTACACAACCAAGTACACTGTATCTGGCATGTTTTGGAAATTACCTCGCAAAAGTTGAATAATCGGCTATAAAGTCAAAGGTCTTTTCAAATCCTCTGCTCTTCATACATGTATTCTATTGATTTTAATCCCTCAAAAGTTGGATTTTCTCCTCAGTCAAAGCTATTTCTTCAGTCCAGATAGATTTGACTTCAGCAAGGTTGACTGCAGTTATGCTCAAGACTTTCTCAATTGTCCAAGAAGGCAATTTTCTTTGTGAAAATATCCCTTCATGTAGTATACAAAGAGTAATTAAAGTACCTTGTACATATACATTATGTCTACCTATAGAACCCAACAACTACAACTACTAGTATGCATCGGTATTTCTTTTATAAAATAATGACTGCACATTCTTTAATTTTCTTCTTTGTTTGCTTTCATCATGTATGTAGAGTGTATATTGTCCATGTACCCAGCTTGTGGTATATGCACTTGCTGGTGTACATGTACTATACTTTTAATAATTACAAACAAATTTAGGGTTACAGCAAAACCAGAAATTTTTGCGTGCATGAAATTTTCACAAATTTCACGAGGAGTCAAGATTCGCAAAATTGAAATGCATGCACAAGCTCTTGTCAACACTTTGCATTGAATGCCAGTGGCAATTTCCATAAAATGTCATGCTGCGAAAAAGGTCGTCAGCTCCAATTTGCAAAAATTTCGTGCCACAAATATATCTGGTTTTACAGTAAATGTTGATGCTTCTAATCATTGCATGCAATCATTTCAATCGTTCCAAAGTATATAATCAGCTTGTAATTGTGGTTTAGTCATAAATGTAAAGAAGTCACATCAGTGGGAAACACAAATACATTGTACTGTATAAAAATCTATTTAAACTTTATTTGCCATGATCACAAATGATTATTTTTTCGTCCATGTACTGTGGGCTTCATGATATGATAGAAGAATGAGGATATAGATGCTACTTGATGTAATACTGACATTGACATACAGCAATTACTTGTATGTGCACTGTCTGCATGACTGCACAGGGGCCGTGAAACAATCATTTTTTTGGTGGGGGTGGGGGGTGGGGGGAGGGGGTCAAGGTTCAATAGTTCCCGCACCTTGTCCCACTTTAATACTACAGGAAGAATCTGTGGATGGAATCCTCCGAGACTCACGGGATCTGCTGTGTTTTCTCATATGTTTCCTTCCGTTTCTGGCAAACCCTGCACAAGTCAAATATACGTACTACAAGCAATATCGCATCCTCAGCAATACAAAACAATACCCAAGGCTGCACACTGGCACTGGTCCAACGGTCCCTGACCAGTAAAATCACTGTCGGACCAGTAACTTTTTCAGGATATTTATCGCTAAGAAATGGAAAACTACCGGTAGGTATCAACTGGACCGATAGACAGGTCAGACCAGTAGAAGAAATGGGTAAGTGTGCAGCCCTGCAACACCATAACAAATATTATTCAGTGTTCTCTTCACATAAAGCAAAGAGCACTTACAAAATTACAGAAATAGAAAACTTTACAAATACAATTTAGCCCGATAAATGGAAACAATTTTGAGCACATCACATTAGTGGTAAGCAATCCTCTTAATTGATTCCTTGGGAACAAGAAACGTAACTTGGTCAGACCAAAATACTGTCACATCATAATCACACAAAAAAAAAAACACAAATAATGGTAAATTGTCCTGTGACATATTCAAATGACACTTTTTAAAGTGATGTGTCCTACACTCTACAGTCGTCATAACTCCGGCGTCATACAAAAAAAACAAAAAAAAAAAAAAAAACCTACAAATGTGACTGTGGTTTACATAGAATGAATGAGGTAACACTTCTCCACTATGATGAAGTAGGAGAGGAAATGATGGTAGGGTTTAACAAGGCTAAAATAATGCCTCCAGCACCCTTTGGGCAGAGGCATATTAAAAAAAAAAAGAAATCTACAGGAGGAGAATTGGATTTTCACGCTACAAGATTAATCAAAGTCAAATTTGATGTGGCTCCATAACTCTTCTGTTCCTGCCCCCATATTAAAACAATTCACTGATTTATTGTTTTGTTCATTGATTTTATGTTTGTTTTTTTCTATTTTGTTTTTTGTTTTCTTTTTGTTCTTTTTTGCTATTGCAAGACAGGTTGCATTCAGTCACCTTTTCTGCACTGACAAAATCTCAGCACAGGGAAATGCTTTATAAATGACAGCATGCATTGCGATGGCAAATATTACACACCCCATTCAAGGATTTCTCAATTCTGATTGGTTAAAAAATGGTGTGGTAGATTAGTTCCTTCAGCATCAACTTGTATCCAAACTCAACTTGTTATTTACCATGGCATAATTCATGGGCAGTTCCCACTGACATTTTGATCCTTGCCTGCAATTTACAAAGAAGTTCAGGGGAATTACCAGCTAGGGCTCATACAACAGGGTTATATAACCCTCAAGGCAAGGTGTTCCATTCACAGTAATGTTGTGACATCTCTTTAAAAGTCTCTTTGGAATTTCTCATCTGAATTCAATGACATTGGTCACATCGCTTCCCTGATAACTAGATGAAAGAATTTCTACACTCCTGCACCATCGCGCCCTCACAGCTTGGCCGTCGGAGAACGACTAACACCGGCCCTGATGAGTCCATACGGCTTGTCAGTTGGCATCAACACCTGAAAATGACACAAATCAATGAAGCATGATAAACCTTGCAGGCAGCCTTGGTATCAGTGACAATATTCCTTCACAAACCAATTGTCAGGAGTTTAAGACAATTTCGTAACTTCGTGCAAAGTTTGCCAGAAAAACAATCTCATCATTTATACCTTGTACCTTGGTATATCAGGAATAACAAGGAAAAGTAGAAATTACGTGGTGCGCAATATATGCCCCCGCCGGAAGTAGCATTTAGTAGCAAAATGTACAATATAGGTAAAAAGATCAAGGTCAAAGGTCAAGAAGTCAAAGGTCAAAATTCTGTGTAGAAGTTTTGAAGCCCTCACCTAGTGCCATCACATACAGCAAACGGAATCAAAATCGGGTTAGAAATGGCGAAGGAGTAGCATTTTGTAGCCAATGTACAATATGGGTCAAAAATCAAGGTCAAAGGTCAAAGAAGTCAAAGGTCAAAATTCTGTGTAAAAGTTTTGAAACCCTCACCTACAGCCATCACATAAAGCAAACAGAATCGAAATCGGGTTAGAAATGGCGAAGGAGTAGCATTTTGAAGCAAAATGTACAATATAGGTCAAAGGTCAAGGTCAAAGGTCACAACTGAAATTCTGCGTACAAGTTTCAAAGCTCCCATGTAGTGCTATCATATAAAGTAAACAGAATCAAAATTGGCTCATATTTGACAGAGAAGTAGCAAATTGAACATTTTGATCACACACGGACGCACAGACGGACGGACACATGGACGCACAGACGGACACACGGACACACACACGTACGGAGCCCGTTTCATAGTCCCCAGCTCGAACTCGTTCGGCGGGGACAAAAACATAAAATGAATGGGAACTGAAAAACTACCCAAATATATTAAGTATCTCACAATATCCGACCTTGTTACCTCCACCAAGGAAGGAGAAGGGTTAAGTGATCATCAGCATTAGTTTGTCTGTTTGCAAGATAACTCAAAAGTTGGGAACGGATTTGAATGAAACTTGCAGGAAAAGTCGTTACTGACACAAGAAACAGATCTTTAAATTTTGGTAGCAATTCCGACATTTTTATGGATTTTTGAAGGATTTTTTTTTAATCCTTTCGTAGACAGGGTCAATGAACTTACAGAGGTCAAGCCGCACATATCTGAGGTTTGCATATTGCGCTGTAAGCGCATGCTCTAGTTGTTGGAGACACCGTGCAGCTGCAAGCTGATGACATAAACAAAGGCTTCCAAAATGGGAAATTAGACGATTTTCAGCACATGTGTGTGATGGTTGGGAATTATAGCTGCTTGGCGAAGATCTGTGCTCTCAGAGTGCTTTTTAGTTATAACGAGGTTCCACTGCACATGAATATAATAACCCTCCTAATACATGTGCGACAACCTGGAAATGCCATTGACATTCTGTGCAAACATGTTACCATAGTAATATCAGAGTTGAGGGCAGAAAAAAAAATACGGGGGTGAGAAAGGAAGAGAGGAAGATTCATGTTCTGTCTTTACCTCATTGTTATTTTCGAGTCCAATCTTCTTCAAATCGGCAAGGAAGTAGTGCACATTGGGCATTTCCATTGTGACTTCACCAACCTGAGATTGATATTAAACATCACGTACAACATCATTATTCAACAACAACAAAATATGGTGATCGCATCGACGGCTGTTACACAGGCATATTAAAAGTCTGGTATTCAGCAGTTCCAGCAGAATACAGACTGTTAACCCATTAGACTACCAATAATTACTTTTGTGTAAAGATTAAACATCCTCACTACTTGCATGATGTACTGTATGGTGGCCGTAAGTGCAGGGCCCCTTCTGAATGACAGAACCTTTAACCCTTAGAGGGCACATAGGATTACAGCCAAAATATAGTTCTCACATGCAAGCAGAACTGTTGATTATCGCTCTAAAATGTACGGGTATGCATAATAAACATGTGAAATATTGCCGTAATAACACGCTTCCAGTTGGGTAATGATGAAAATGCGCAATATTTGCCTAAAAGGTTCGCCGGAAGTCTACAATCTCAAAGCTTACCCTCATCATAGTTGCTACGTAATTTTTCATAATCGATTATCGGTAATCAAAAAATCGGGCCACAATGACATCAATCAATCTTCCATCTGAGAGTGAAGTTCATGCAGCTTGTTGGATAATACGATTGCAAAGGCACGATCATTCATCAGGTTACGTTCTGCCTTCCTACAATGCTGAAAGCGGAGTTAACAGGGAGGGCTCTTCTGGAATAAAAATCATGTACTACGTATGATCGAAATTATTCTTCACTTTTCATCTCAAAACACTACAAAACAGCTCGTCATCCTGGCAAATTGCGTCAGCCAGGTATTTTTTTGGTAGACCCTTTCAATGTATTGGAAGTAAATTTCAAGCGATGGAAGATGAAATTTGAGCCCTTCCGAGAACTATGTTTTGGCTTTGAGGGAAGTTACAATGTAGCATATTACATGTACAACCTTTTTTATCTGAACATGTCTTTTCCTTTACATCATCACTTGTTTTGTGTGATAACATGAATGATTCCCTTTAAGTGGGTTGGATAAATTAACTGCAAGTTTGTACAGTCAGCCTTGCCTAATTCAACCTTACACAAGTCTATTAATTCACCTAGTCAAAAAATTAACAAAAATAAAAATTTTGCCACACGTTGATATAAATGTTTTATTAAACTTTATTTCATTTTAAAGTCAAAATGTATGTAAGTCAAAGGATTTTCTCCAGTCTCTTTGGATTCAACTTTATTTAAAAGGCAATGTTGAGTGCACACGGGATCTGATACTGCATCACAATACAAATAGACAATGTCGTACCAGATACATACATGTATTCTCTTTGACATTTACCTGAGATAAGTACAGATTATGGGAATAATACTGAGTGAGATCTCTGAGGTCTTCAAACAAAATTGAGGAAAGACAATACTGATTTCAAAATGGATTTCAGTCTCATGGAGGTAAATACAATGATGGCAGCAAGATATGTATGCAGTCGCCCTTTGATGCATCTCATATCTGCGTTTCCAAATCTTAAAGGAGACCTCCGGATGATTTTCAGATTTTTACATTTGAACAACTATAAATCAGTTACTGTAAAACATGATATATTCGCGGCATGAAATTTTCGCGAATTGGAGCCGACAGCCTTTTTCGTGGCATGAAATTTTCACGAATTGCTACTGGCATTCAATGCATGTAGTGTAGACAAAAGCTTTAGCGTGCATTTTAATTTCGTGAATTTTGGCGCTCGCGAAATTCGCGAAATTAAAGTGCACGCGAAAATTCCTCGTTTTACAGTATACTGAGGACAGAGTTTCAGAATTTGTGAAAATTGGGATGAAGAATAAAAATATTTTCAAAATTTAGAACAAATTGAAATGAACAAGGATGATGACATGGCAGAGTCACCATAAGAATGCATGAGTTGGGGCTCAAGGAAGCAGAACAAAAGAAGAAGGCATGCATAGATTTTACACAGGTGAATTCGCAGGCAAGCGATATTGTAATTGAATTACACTGCTACATTTCTGAACAAGGAAAAGTAGAAATTACGCGGTGCGTAATATATGTCCCCGCCGGAAGTAGCATTTTGTAACAAAATGTGCAATATAGGTAAAAAATCAAGGTCAAAGGTCAAAGAAGTCAAAGGTCAAAATTCTGTGTAGAAGTTTTGAAGCCCTCACCTAGTGCCATCACATAAAGCAAATGGAATCGAAATTGGGTTAGAAATGGCGAAGGAGTAGCATTTTGTAGCCAATGTACAATATAGGTCAAAAATCAAGGTCAAAGGTCAAAGAAGACAAAGGTCAAAATTCTGTGTAGAAGTTTTGAAGCCCTCACCTAGTGCTATCACATAAAGCAAACGGAATCGAAATCGGGTTAGAAATGGCGAAGGAGTAGCATTTTGTAGCAAAATGCACAATATAGGTCAAAAATCAAGGTCAAAGGTCAAAGAAGACAAAGGTCACAATTCTGTGTAGAAGTTTTGAAGCCCTCAACTAGTGCCATCATATAAAGCAAACAGAATCGAAATCGGGTTAGAAATGGCGAAGGAGTAGCATTTTGTAGCAAAATGTACAATATAGGTCAAAAATCAAGGTCAAAGGTTAAAGAAGTCAAAGGTCAAAATTCTGTGTAGAAGTTTTGAAGCCCTCACCTAGTGCCATCACATAAAGCAAACGGAATCAAAATCGGGTTAGAAATGGCGAAGGAGTAGCATTTTGTAGCAAAATGTACAATATAGGTCAAAGGTCAAGGTCAAAGGTCACAACTGAAATTCTGTGTACAAGTTTTAAAGCTCCCATGTAGTGCTATCATATAAAGCAAACAGAATCAAAATTGGCTCATAAATGACAGAGAAGTAGCAAATTGAACATTTTGATCACACACGGACGCACACACGGACGCACACACGGACGCACGGACGGACGCACGGACGCACGCACGGACGCACGGACGGACGGACACACGGACACACACACGTACGGAGCCCGTTTCATAGTCCCCTGCTCGAACTCGTTCGGCGGGGACAAATATGTGAACCTCCTATGTCATCATCCTTGTTCAGTGTAATTTGTTTAAGGTTTTTCAAACTATTGCTTCTCTGCTCAAGAACCACAATAAATTCCACAAATCTATACATGGAGTTGTCGATTTATGTACTACATGAAGTGAAATTATGAAAATCGTCTGGAATGTCCCTTTAACAACTGCTACTCACCTGAGGAACCAGCTTCATGATTTTCTCCTCGGCTAGATACAAGGTCTGCTGGACAGACGGGGAGTAGACTCCAGTGGAAGGGGGACCAGCGAAAGTGTCCAAAATGACATCCTTGGCATGTTGCCTAGCAACATAAAGAATATGGACAAAAGAGAGAATTATGTCACTTATAGTAGATTAGTGTAAATAATGCAAATGAATACAATATAAAGAAAGACATTTGGACCAATATTCGATTGTTTTCAATGTCTTGCAAAGTTACAATCTTAGCTAAAAATGAGCTGGAATTTAAAAAAAGAAAAAGAAGAGCACAATGTCTCAAGCAGTTTATGAAACATTAGCTTCTGTATTTGACTATCTTGCAAAAAGCTCCAAATTTCTCCGTGATGACACTTTCCCACAATGCCAAGCAAACTTGCCTCCAGTAACAAATTTGCTGCTGTACACTTATGCCAGGATGAGAAATTGTTTAAATGGAAAAAGGGGCTCACAAAGAGAGCACATTCTATGCAGCATGCTGGGAAGGTTGTGCACCTACCATGCTTTGTCCTCGTCGAGTCCGTAAAGGGTGGAATAGCGCCACCTAGCGTACACGATGGTGGAAAAGACTCGATCTTTCATCTCTGGTAGGGATGTGTACTTGTCCTTGATGAAGCCCACAAAGCCAGACTGGGTCGTTTTTAAAACCTTCAGGTCCTTGATGCCAGCCCAGACCTGGACTAGTCCTAAATTCAGGAATTATCATGCACAAAAATAATCAGTTCCTTTCTCAGTGTGTTTTTGTTTTTGCAGTTGTTGTTGCATTTTGTTTGGATACTGTTTTGTCTTTTTTTTGTCTTTTCTTTTGTGGGGTTTTATGTGTGATTTTAAATTGGGCTTTGACTGCAGTAAACAGGCTTGCACAGAAGTCATAAAGCTGCAAATCGGTATGGGAAGGATCTTGACAGAAATGTGGCATATACACGTACCTGAACTCGTTTCAACCTTCTAGCACAACTCTGGCCTCACAAATTTGTAGTAAATTTTTCGAAGCAAACCTCTATGGTTGACATTATACAACGTCCCTGGGGTTAGGTACTTCTATTGGATTTCCACATACACACTGCACTGTGTTATTTGCTACACTCGGAAAAGCGGCTTTCATTTTTTTCAGCACTAGAAATGCATGCACAGTCTGCATCTCTTCACATTATTTGTCATCTTTATCAATGTTTATACTTTTCAAAGCACACTATTACAACATACTTCTTGTAGACTATGGACTTTGACATCAGTGTACATACCAGTACATTTGTATGTTCCCTGTTCTTGACATCTAGTCTTACAAATCATCTCAACAAAATCTGACCTTTTATCTTAAGTCAGGAAACAGGTACTGATAAGGTGAATATAGGTTGCTTAACCACATTGGCAGGATTGACTGGGAGGGTATCATATGCTGGAAGTACATGATACTGTTTAACTTTGTGCTTTAACAGTACCTGAACTTCCCTTACGAAATCTCAAAATTTAAAACTTTTTCAAAGGGATAGTACAGTATTGGTGGAGATGAGAATTAGGCTTTTAACTTTTTGTGAGATACCAAGAAAACGCTTACGAAATAGTACAGAGCAAACCATTTTAAGAGGAATTCAAAGTTTATTTGATGAAAAATTGGGTTTGGAATGACTGAAACATCCCACAACAAAGTAAAACAAAGCAATCGTAATAAAGTGTTGGTGCCACACTTTACTAGCAGAATTAATCGCTCTGTTTTGGATATTGTGGCCATTTCAAAACCAATTTTCATAAAATAGACGTTGAATTCCTCATGGAATTACATGCTCTTTCATGTTTCACAAGAGGTTTCTCGTATCTCACCAAAAAAAAATGTTAGAAACCTGAAATTATGCCTCAACCAAAACTACTTGTATACAATCCCCTTAACACCTTTTCAACAATCATAAGATGTAAATACAATTTTAATGCAAACACATATTCAAACCCAGCATGTTTATATATATAACCTGACTCTTAATATAAACTAGTACAAAGTAAATATTTGAAGTAGACAAGGCATGTTTACTTATCAATTTTCATTCATTGCAACCCATCATGGAACTTAGCCATTTGTACAGAGAGGAAACCTACTGTAACATTGCAAAAGTGCAGCAGTAAAGTTGTCCCCAGTATATTTGACCCTGCAGATGCCCCCTCCTGAGATGCACCCCCCCCCCCCCATCATTAAGAGTGGTGCAGTCTGCAAGTAGCTTAGTTTGCATAATCCCAAGCCAGTCAAGAGCTGCTAGAGAGTTCTTTGTGGGTGCACAAAGACCCCAAACTTGCCATTGTTCTAGCTGCTCTACCAAGGTGAACATCTCCCAATGAGCATCTCCTCAAATCCGAAATTTGCCCAGAAAATCTGCAGCCTGAAGGTATGTTTCTGTATTTTTGAATTGATTTCCTGTTTGTTCCATTCACAGAGTATGAATACTTTGAATTGCATACTTGTTTGACTTAATTTAAAGGTAATATTTCAAGTATTGATGATGAAAGTTTCCAACTCATGCAAGTTTGAGTGATGTATTGTATAACTTGTGTATAGTTAAGTGTTATGGTTCTAGAGGGAATAAGTGAACAAAATTGAATTTGTGTGTTAGTCACATATATTAGTAGTGTGTTACATAGTAGTACAAAGATATATGATGCATGTAAATGTAGTATATGGTAGCTAAAGTATGCGTATGTAGTTGATGAAACTTTTGAAGAGTTCAAAGAGTTGTCTCATAGGGTATACCATGCTATGTTGCAAGGAACTTTGAGATGCAAGAACAAAGGACTAGTTGTTTGTACTTGATGCTAAGCTGTGTGTGGCTGTGTGTATGAGAGAGTGTGTATATATTACACCTCATAGGCAATGTGTAGGCCACTGATTACTACATAGAGGCATATATGCAAATTAGTTGGAAGTTTGGATGTGTGTGGAGAGAGCAAGCTGGCAGAGAGAGAAAGAGTGAGGTGGAGAGGGAGAGACAGGATGAGAGAGACTGGAGAGAGAGAGAGAGAGAGAGAGAGATTGCTTACCTCAGTGTGCATGTGTGTAGGAAGGCGTTGTACATACATTGTATATCTGTGGAATTAGGTAATAGGGCATAGTGCAGAGTGCAATGGCACAGAGTGCAGTGACTTTGTGTGCCTACTCTCGCTGACTTTCCCTCTTGTTACTATGGCAACAAGATAAGATTCGGTAGAGCCAAGGAAGGAGTGTATATGTACACATGCACTGTATGGCTGAATACTTTGTTACCTTAGTTCTCCTTGTTTAAGTAGAGTTGTGGAAAGGTGATGTAAATACTTTCTTGGATATTAGTTTGCCAATTATCTCATTTAGTGTTTTAGATTCCACTTATACCTTAGTTGTATATCATCAGTCATTTAGTAGGAGTATAGAATAAGATTAGCCATTTATGTATTTATGAAGCAATTTCAATTTGCATGGCTTCTGGTCAAAGGATTAGCATGAACTTGGATTTATGGCTTTTTGTAGCATTTCTTAACTTATCTGCTGTTGTGTATTCTTCTGTCAAACTGAATTGTTTAACAACTTATTTGGGTTACAACATATGAAGCTATAATCTCCAAAACAGTGGTATATTGTGAGCTAATTTCAGTTAGAGTTTTGATGTACTTTTGCCTCTTGCAATCTATCCATATGTTTATGATTTCATGCTGTGTTATTAATTCACTAGGTTCTGCAAACATGGAGCCAGCAGAATTTCTGTAATTCTGTAACTGGACAGTCACTCGCCAGTTACTGTACATTCCTTTATGAGCACAGGCTAGGTAGCCAGGGTGAGTCTCATAAAGATGTTTTGTTGATTTATCAGATCATTTGTGTCAATATGTATCATTTTCTAGACATTGAGTAGAATTTATGTACTTCTACACTTGTCTATGTTTCAGTTGGATTATCTGTAATCCAGAGCTATGATTATTTCTATGGTTTCAATGATTTCTCATGCTTTACTTACATTTAGCTATGATGAATGGGAAATAGTGTTAGTATGGAGAGACTAGTTGACGTGTCAGACTACAAAGATACAATCATTATGGAATATTGAATATAATGTATTGGTAAACATTGTTAATGCCTAGTTTACAGTTTACTGATATTGAAGTCTTCTTGACGTCACATTCTTTTTGCTTTGTATTCTTGTTATCTTCACTTCTGTTGAGTGAGTGATGGGTTTGATAGTCTTTTACATACACTTTTTCATATGGACTTATGCAGTGATGCATTGTGGTTTGATAGCTGGCTTAGCTGAGAATTTCTCATTGAATCATTCTTTTCTTTTACATGGTTACATACTATGATGTATTGTTGAGTAAGCATCATACGTTCAGTTTGATATTCACAGTACATGTTACCTCTTTGGTGCAGTAACACATGTTATTTATCTTTCTCTATGTTGAACGTGTTTATGAATGTGTTTCAATGACTTGTAAATATTCATTTGTTTGTTTTGCTGTTTGTTTACTCCAAACACAGGATTTCTTTTTTTATCATTTATTTCTGAGCGGAATAAAAAGAGATGAAACGTAACTTCGGCCTATGAGTGCGTTTATCCTGCGTTACACTACTGTATGTGTACTTTGTGTCTTGACACAGATAGGAGGTACACAGTGATAATAAAAATATCTAAATGAGTAAACTGATCAATACACATGCCTTGTATGAAGTTATGATGGAGCTTTCTAGTTTTCAAGCTTGTAACTGTGATGGCGATATAAAGGTGAACATGCATACTCTGCACGAAATCATTGTGATTCTGTGACTTACTCCTTTCTCTTATTATAAAGAAACAATATATTCATTCTCACTGCCTCACAATTTTGATTCATCAACATTACTGCTGGCCTGAGATGCTTGCAAGCTCTAAAATGCTAAGTATAAGTTAATATGGGGATAGGCTTATAGTTTTATATATGGGCAACATTATAAATTCTTATTGACCATTCAAAACGGCACTGATTGAGAAGACATAATGTGAATAGATATACATGTAAATGGCTTTGATGAAGAAAGGTTTTGCTTTCTGAATAGACATGAAGCATACTGCAGCAGGCAGGATTCTGTCATGTTGATCTTTGTAAAGTCATTAGCTAGTATTGGTGTTGCTGATGACTAACTTTTTTCAGAGCAACAGTTGGTCTTAATCAGTGAAACTTTTCAATACATTTGCATCTGGATGTGGAATATCCAGTACCTGATTTCTTTTTTTTTTTAATAAAATCTCCACAACTGCTTGGACAAAAACAAACTTTTATACACACAAAAAAGAAGAAAATCTCTTACCTCCCCTCTTCTGCACTAGGTCACAGAATCTGGTACACTCAGGGCTCCAGACGAAGGCATGGACATGAGCGGCGCCCCCTTTCTCGATGCGTCGCCATGGAGCCTCCTCAATGTGTACGCGCACTGCATTCACGTGACGAAAGGAGGACAGGAAATGTCTGCAGAGCTCCTGGCCAAACTGCTCTGGTGATCTTACCTGTGTGTGCAGGTTGTCAATTTGAGATTTTATTCAAATGACTTTGTCATCTTTCATGGGCTGGAAAAAGTTGAAGAGGGTTCACACAACATTAAAGGGAGCGTATAGTTTTGATTGAGACGTAATCTTAGGTTTCTAAAATTTTTTTGTGAGATGATGAGAAACCTCTTATGAAATATGAAAGAACATGTAATTCTATGAGAAATTCAACATGAAAATTGGTTTTGAAAAGGCAGAGATATCCAAAACAGAGTGATTCTAATAAGTGTGGGACCCACAGATTTTTTTAACATCGCTTTGTTTTACTTTGTTTTTGGATGTTTCAGTCATGCCAAACCCGATTTTCATCAAATAAACTTTGAATTCCTCTTAAAATGGTCTGCTCTGTACTATTTCATAACTGTTTTCTTGGTATCTCACAAAAAGTTAAAAGCCAAATTATAATCTCCACCAATACTGTACCATCCCTTTAATATCTCGGTTATTACAACTCAGCTTTCAGACACTCTTAATAGCCTTTGCTCCCTAGGGGAAATACAATGGAAGAGAAAAAAAATAATACAATGAAGGAAAACAATTTAAAGGAGCTATGCAGTGCCAATACACGTTCAATCATCAGTATTTCAAACTACCTTAAGGTTGATCAAAACTTATGTGGCCGAATAAGTGTACCTTACAATGATATTTCTAATAGCTTTCTTCAGATCACACTGTACTTGAATATATGCCAACAAGAAAATCCCTCTAAACCAAAGACTCTGCCACTGACACTATAAATTTGTTAATCATAGATGATTAAAAAAAGATATTGAAATGCATATCCCCTTAGATTGGGCATACATATAATAACTTGCATCCCCAATGTTGTTACCGGTAATCATATCAGTAAGGTGGAAATGTGCAAGTTATGAAGAATTTCCCAAAGCTTCTTTGTTGCTCAAATTGTGACTGTTCATTTAAGTGGAAATATATTTTGGAAGATGAACATCATTTTTTTCTCTTGTGATTCAGCAATTGTGTACAAATTTCTTTCTGAATTTGTGCAGATCTAATGAATCTAACCAGCTCCATCTACATATCTCTCTAAAATAAGATACGCAGTGAAATTCTGTGGTGCAAACTTGATGATAAAAATTGCAGCAAAATTCCCCTACGAGCTGATGGTTTAAATATTATGACAGACAGACATCATTATAATCCATTGTGGTCTTTACACATAATACAGTGGACTCCCGTCATAACAAAGTCCTCGGGACCGGCAGTTTTCTTTCGTTTTATCTTTCTTTCTTTATAACCCAACAAAACAAAAATACATGGTGTGGTTAACGTTGCGGCCTGAATTTTTACTTCGTTGTAACTGGAATTTCATTATAACCATGTTCGTTATAATGGGAGAGCACTGTATCATCAACACTGGAAAGGCTTCAAATGGCTGTCCACTTGAAGTCACCGACAAACTCACCCCAACTAACTTTGCCAGCGCATAGACTGTATTCTTCTGAGTGTCGGTGGGAATGATGTCTGAGTTGTCGCCAAACTCGAAATCTTTCTTGGACTCGAGGCTGAGATGGACACTGACCTCCAGCTCTTTCACATGATGGACATTCCCCTCTGTGCGGAGGCGGAGGAGCTTCACGCCACTCTTACCATAGTACGTTTCCTCAGATACGAAATCCATGTCAGTTTCAAAGCTGCAACAAATCTTTGCAAAAAAGAAAGAAAGAAAAAAAAGGTTGGCTTGAAAGTCAACTGGTCAGGAGAGTCATACAAAATGCAAAGAGCAGTGGAGTGACCTCAAACCCCAAATCAATAGTGGAAAATAATCTAGGCAAAGCTGCACAGTCCCTGACCAGTCAAAATCACTGTAGGACCAGTAACTTTTTCAGGAATGAACAAGTAAAACATGGCAAAACTGGGTACTTACTGGTCCGACCTGTCTGTCGGACCAGTATTTAAAAAAAAAAATAATAATAATGGGTTAGTGTGCAACCCTGATCTAGGTTAGGAGTTCTAGAACTTAGTATAACAGTTAACGGTTAGATAGGTACCCTATTTATGCATAGATGTTTTTCTTGGTCTTGGCCTTGGGTTGTAATGAATTTAACCGAAATATCAATCTGCATCTGGTTGTCGGGGATATGTTTCACGGAGACTGCCTGTGTCTGGCTTCACGGAATCCCCTCCTATACATGGAGGAGAGCCATAAAAAATGACCAGAAATTATAAAAAAACTAAAATCCTCGAGACAGATGGATTTTCCTGTCTAGCATTCTTTGAATCCACTTATCAAGTTCTGTATTCACAGGAGCTTTGCTTGCCAAATTTATCTGTATGGTTGCTAATAATATTTCACTTGGAATGACGTTGGTTTGAATCTGTGATCTGCATTACCCATCCATTTTTAGTGAATATTCCTACTCTAGGATCCTGCCAGTGCCACTGTTGGCAACAGCATGGCATGGCATATGCCCTGCCCTGCCCTGCATGCCCTGCATGCATACTCTGCAATCGACCGGAAGATCGGTCTGTAGGCCCTATCTTGTCATCCGGGATGTGTTGCGCAGAGACTAGTCCTAGAGACTAGAGTCTACGACCCCGTTTACAGACAGTGCAGGGCCGTGCCTAGCCCCGGAGACCCGCCGCTTGCACTGTACGTTGGGGCTGCTGGTCGCAGTTAGGCCGTGCCTAGCCATGTGGCATGTATAGCCCGGCCTCAATTGCGGTACTCGACCCCCCAATTTTTGTCCGTTCATAGTGCTGGGCTCGGCCCGGGCTTTTAAGTCAAACCTTTCAATATTTTGTCGTAGTGGCGCTCTGCTTGTAAACAATCGACTATTATTGGGAGCGTGCCGGTCACAATTTGGTACCGCATTTGGCCCAGTGCGTTTACAGTGAGAAAAGGCCGGGCTCGGCCGCGGCTCGAGAGACTACCTCCAGAGCTTGGCCAAATGCGTGGCCGATTTTGGTACCGCATTTGGCCTTTTGCGCGTTTACAGTGAAATGAAGACCGGGCTCGGCCACGGCAGAGCCTGGCCCTTCCACTCAAGTCAAGTGCTGTAAACGGGGTTTACGTCTGGCTTCACGGAATCCGATCCCCTCTAACATTACTAATTACTCGTCCAGCTATGCTGGAGGAGAGCCAGAAATGTAAAAAAATTGTCAAAAAAAAAACCCTCCTCCGACCACACAGATTTTTCTGTCAACTCTACTAGCTCTGCACGTGCTAGCAAACATCTGTCGTAGATTTCTATACCAATCTTCCACACTCCGTCCATCTGCATTGGCGGCATTGACGTAAAGTAAATGTAGTGCAGTGTAATGTGCTGTGCTGTGTAGGGCCTACGTTGAACAGCCACGGTCCACGGATATCGGATGGCACAGTCATCATCTCTCGATACTACATTCTATTTCTCTGTTTTTTCAACCACGTCACACAACAAGTCATTCACCTTGACATAAATACCACCAAAGTGCTAACCGTACCTGTGTCTTTCACGATCAGCTCCCGATAATCAGAGGTTAGATACTTAAAATACTCTTCGTGAGGATGAGAATCTCAGCCAGGCTAGGAACACTGTTTACGTATGGAGTGCACTGATGCATCACACATCACACACATCACATGGCGATGGCATGGCTGGGGTTGCACAATCGCGATGCACGACGTCCGATTGTGCACGTAACCTGCCAGGGTTAGCCTGTTTTCAGGCAGACCAGGGAGGTGAGAGGAACCTCCCTGCCGATGGGCAGACTATTTACCCGTTCCATACGGGAACCTGGTGGCCTGTGTACAAAATCTATGGGGATTTCAGAATTCAGTATGGAATGGTTTAAAGAGGTGCGGAGGGGGCGGGGGACGGGTACCGGTGGGGTGGACGGGGGTGTACAGGATTCATCCCCATCTCTATTAATCATTATCATCAAATTATATGAATATCTTGTCTCCCTTTGAGATTCATACAGGCTCAGTCTAGAGCAGAAACTGAACAATATTGTAAGAAAGCTCCGTCGAAAGACCTAGCTTTTCTAACAAGAAATTTCATTTGTTTTGATCTTCAGGAAATCATCACTGATTGTTTTTTAAACGAGACATAGAACAGCGTTATTTAGTATTTTCTTTCCTCATAATTATTGATCATAGGGCCTAGGCTATAAAATGTGAACACTTTGAGCCTACCATAATATAGGAACTGAAAGCATTCAACAACAAAAAAACTGTGTGTGTACACATACACATGTCTGTGTCTGTGTCTGTGTGTGTGTGTGTGTGTGTGTGTGTGTGTGTGTGCATGGATGTTTTTGTTTTGCAAAGTTTTCCTTTTTTATTGTTTTTGCCTTCCGTCTCTTCGTTTCGAAGCACACGCAAAATAAGTAGGTAGCATCATAATTTATAGTATAAATAAGTAGGTATATAAGATTTGTAATTTATATACTAGTAGTCTCACAGTACTAGCGCAGGCCAGCTCTGATATTTTTTTTTTTCTTAGTAGGCCTATAGTTATTAAATAAGTTAGTATTTTCTTGGACTTCTCCAAGGCCTTCGACACCATCAATCATGACATTTTACTTTATAAATTATCGCATTATGGAGTACGTGGGAAGGCCTTGGAGTGGTTCAAGAGTTATTTGTTCGATAGAAAACAATTTGTTACAATTAAAAACAATGATTCAGTTATCAGAGAAGTCAAATGTGGCGTCCCACAGGGAAGTCTTTTAGGGCCGTTATTGTTCATTGTTAAATCAATGATTTTTGTCGTGTATCTGATGATCTCTCTTTTATTCATTTTGCAGATGATACAAACGTATTTTTTGCCCATAATGATATTGATTTTCTTGTTCACAAAATTAACATTGAATTGAATAAAGTGACAAATTGGGTCAGAGCTAATAAGTTATCACTTAATGCTCAAAAAACGAAATATATGATTTTCAGCAATACTGTTGATAGTTTAAACACAAATATAGTTTTAGATGATTCTCATCTACAAAGAGTATCAAATATTAAATTCTTGGGGGTCATTGTAGATTATAAACTTTCCTGGAAATCACATGTTGATAATATTTGTAATATAATATCGCGTAATACAGGTGTTATTAATAGATTGAAATTTCATATTCCACAAAAAAAAACATTACTTATATGTTATATTCGTCGTTAATATTGCCTCATTTGAATTATGGAATTTTAGTATGGGGCAACACGCATCAGAATTTACTTGAAAGAGTGTCCCTCTTGCAAAAGAAAGCCCTCCGCATTATCTGCCATTCCCTGTATACGTTCTCATACAAACACGTTGTTTACCTTTAATAAGCTCTTAAAAATCAAAGATTTATTTTTGTATAATTTAGGCCAATTTATGTACAAGTATTGTAACAATTTGCTTCCATCTATTTTTAATTCCATGTTCCTGAAAAACCAATCATTTCATGAATATCCCACTAGGCGTTCCAATGAATTTCATTTACCCCTCTTACGCACGATTCTTGCTAAAAATACACTTATATCGGCCTAAATTATTGGAATTCTCTGAATCATGATATAAAAAACGCCCCATCCATACATTCTTTCAAGAGGAGACTGAAGTCCTTTCTATATTGCAGTCGTATGACTTTGCAGGACACAACTAGCCATTTGGCCAATTCTTTCTCACATACAGACTTACTTTTTCCTCTTTGAAGAATAAATTGTAATCTTTTGGATGTCTGCTGCTATCTACGCTTTCGCCAAAAGAGTCAAAGACATGAATGTCTGTCTTATTCCTGTTCTCACGTCCCTTCATTTCCTTGCTTTTTCTCCTTTCAGACGCTACAATCACTTTTTCCCCTCCACAACCATTATCTGTTTCTCTTGATACGCTTCTGTCGAAGATCGCTGTCTCTGTTGTGCATTTTCGTTTGCTATTTTGTCTTCTATTTGTTCATCGTTTCCATATTATTCCGTTTTGTCCCGTACAGCCTTTTCTTCAGTAGTTGTTTTGCTGTCTAGTCTTGTTTCATGTTTGTTCGCGTCTGTTAGTCTTGTCCATCCCGTTTTGTCCCGTACAGCCTTTTCTCCAGCAGTTGTTTTGCTGTCTAGTCTTGTCCTATGTTGTTCACGTCTATGATAGTAAGTGTATTCATCTGTGAATCTAGTTCTCAGTGGGCTTCCAGACTTCTTCCTCTTTTTTTCCCTCTCCTTTTGTATTTATGATGCTTCAATTAATCTTTCTATTGATGTTATTATTCCAGAGGGGCCCACATTCTACAAGCTCTGTCTTTTTAGTGGGTCTCTCCATTTCTCGCACTTTAAGCAAAGTTATACATGTACTTTATTTCGATCACTTCTGTTTTGTTTTTACTACAATGTTAATTACTATAAGGTCCTCCTCAATTGTTTTACATTCTTTTCGATACATACTGTTCTGTTTACCTTATTCTCTGTTGTCAAAAGAAGTGTAACTTATATGTTTTGTCGAAAAATGAAATAAACTTTGAATTGAATTGAATTGAAATAAGACAACCCTTATCACCTAAAAAAATAACAAAAACGAGATTGAGATAATAACGTTTGCATGTTCCTTGTGACGGAACCTTGTTTGTGTGTGTGTGTGTGTGTGTGTGTGTGTGTGTGTGTGTGTGTTCTTTTAAGCCCTATTTAACGCATATATACATTAGCCTATATACCCACTGACTTAACCAGCCTTGAAATTGACTTTAAACTTGTGCACAATTTTATTCGAGGTATATAATATATATCTCGAATAAAATTGTGCACAAGTTTTATATGGGACTATTTTAATGCCAAGTATAGGCACATAGACCCATAATAGTACTAAATTCCTTCATGATTGTTTGTTTGTGTGTGTGCGTGTGTGCGTGTGTGCGTGTGTGCGTGTTTTTTTTTTTTATCGCACTTCATATTGCTTTGAACTTTCACTAAAATTCAAGGTGCGACTTGTTTCCCACAAACAGCCATATAGGCCCTAAAATATCGAGTTTTGTGTCTGGATGGTCGTGTCTTTTTGTGTTAAGTTAGTTTGAACTCATATCTTACCAAACGCACTAAACACACGAAATATAAGGCCTTTGGCATGTCTTTGAGTGGCTGTCATCGATATGCACATTACATCATTTTCCTTTCACCTTTTTCTTTCTTTTGATTCTCTTTACAGAGCTCTCCTGGCTCCCTCCGTTTTCCTGATATGACTCAATTGGTAAATGATAAGATATAGGCCTATGGGCGTAAAAAGGGCATATAAGTCAGTGTTGCCTATAAATAGATTTCAGTTGTTCAGAACATCACATGTTTGCTCTTATTTGTCAAAAAAAATATACAATCAGATTTTTGTATTGATAACTTCTCTATTGAATTTTCAAGGTCTTCAAATATAACATCTTATATAGCTATAGGCCTATTTTGCAGAAGACCCCAGTCAATTTGGTTAAGCGGTCACAGAGAAATATAGATACATGTAGTTAGTAACGCATGTCATGGGTCTGATTCTTCCGAGTTTAGCACTTGGATGCTCTTGGAACTCCAAAATGTGTGAAAACAATATGGACAGAACTTGGAGGGAATAAGGGATTCCTGACATGCTCTACAAAACTCCTCATTTCTCTTTGACCACTGCTGAAGCAGTAGTCCGATGTGGTTTTCTGTAAGATGTGGGTAATAAGTTATAGTTTCAAGGGGCGGATCCAGGAATTCTGTAAAGGGGGGGGGGGGATGGGGCGAAACTGCACTGGTGCCACTTCCAGGTTTCATTTCAATTCAAGTTTTCTTTTTATTTCTTTTGTTTTTAACGAAAAATAAAAGGGGGTGCGCCGGTTGCGCCCCCTGAGGATCCGCCACTGGTTTCTTATACCCTAAAATTGTATTTCCGTGGATTGATTCACTTTTTTAAGTTATCATTGCGGAAGGTCCCGTTGTATTTTTTTTTTGGGGGGGGGGCATACGGTGTATTAGCCTAGCATTGTAATACTTAATGTTTCACTGGGTACCGTCGGAACTGCGCGTATATTAGTATTATTGTTCTTTTTCATTAACGACAATAAGACGATAGACTAATTGCTGATTTGGCAGTTGAGTTTTGGGATGATGTTTTCGGTGAATCCGATGTCAACAGCTCGTATGAACTATTTATAAACAAGCTTCTTCTTTTTTGTATAACAGGAATATACCCCTTGTACGAAAAACAAAAAATAGGAGGAAGCCTCGCAGACCATGGATTACCAAGGGTATTTTGTTATCGATAAAAACACGCAATAATTTATATAGGAAAGCGTTACACACGCGATTAGATGTTGATTTTAATAGATCTAAAAAGTACAGAAATATATTCACAACTATAATTTTACGATAGTCACGCAAATTTTATCATTCAAAAAATATTGAATCTATAAAGGATTCAATATAAACACAATTTGAAAGATACTGAAGGATCTCTTCAGAAATTAAAAAAAAAACATTTGTTCTAAAATTATTGAAAATGGATATGAAATTACGGACCCAAATGATATTGCTATTTTTAAATGAGGATCAAACTTAGCATCTTCCATTTATGTTACCGATAGTAATTCTATAATGCAGTATTTTTCTGAATCACTTGGTCTCACCAACTTCATACCATGAATTAGTTAGCATTGTTAAAGATCTTACATCCAGCAAGTCCTCAGGTTATGATGGTTAAAGTGTTTATCTCCTTAAACAGATTATTCATTTTACCGCACCCCCACTAGTACACATATTCAACATAAGTTATCTCTCAGTTCTGGCCGCTGCCCAAACTCACTGAAAATCGCAAAAGTGATTCCCATCCATAAAAAAGACGATCACGCACAACTAAAAAATTACCGCCCATATGGATATCCCTTCTCCCCAGCATATCAAAAATTCTAGAGAAAATTGTTTACAAAAGACTATTTTCTTTTTTAAATGAAAATGAAATTTTTATTCCGAATCAATTCGGATTTAGAAAAAATCACTCTACAGATTACGCTATTATTCAACTTTGTGATAAAATAATTGAAGCTTTTATTAATAAGGAACTATTACGGAGTTCGAGGAATACCCTTGCTATGGCTCACCGATTATTTATCTAATCGTGAGCAATATTATGTTGATTTTGATTCATGTTCCTCCAGGAGATTAAAAATCAATTGTGGAGTACCACAAGGGTCTATCGTAGGCCCTCTGTTATTTCTTATCTATGTTAATGATATAATTAATGCTTCACCAATTTTAACTTACATTTTGTTTGCAGATGATACAAATATGTTTTATTTACATAAATATCCACAGATGCTTATCCGCACACTTAATTTTGAATTATGTAAAGCTTCTTCTTGGTTCAAATGCAATAAAGTATTGATAAAACTAATTTTATATATTTTAACAATGTTCATTCTTCTGATATTGAATGTAACTTATATTGATGGGTTACCTCTTGTAGAAAAAAGTCTACTTGGTGTAATTATTGATGCTAATCTTACCTGGAATGAACATGTAAACAATATAAGTAGTATTGTATCGAGAAACATAGGTATATAGTTCAAACTGAAAGACCTTTTGATAGAAAGGTCTCTTTTTTATTTCATATAATGCACAGATTTTACCATACATCACATACTGCAATACGTGGGCATATTCTAACAAGACAAAGATTCAATCAGTTCACCTTCTCCAAAAAAGAGCACTCCGCATTCGCACCAACTCTCATTATCTTGCAAACTCTGAACCATTATTCTCTAAATTGAAAACTCTGAAAATAAACGATATTCATACATTACAATGCGCATTATTCATGTACAAATACAAATCCAACACCCCGCTCTTCCTCGTTCCACAACCTATTCACTGTGAACTCCAGCGTCCACGCTTACCCAACTCGACATTCCAAAGATTATCACCTCCACAATCCCAAGCTAATGATAGCTCACAAGTCAATTAGACACCATGGACCATGACGTTTGGAATAATCTCCCTGAGCAAATCAAGGCAACCACTAAATTATATGCTTTTAAGGCACTTATTAAAAAATATATATATTTTATCGAAATATAATGATGTATGAGTGACAGTTTTGGAGTTTTTATGTTCACTCATAAACAGTTTATATCGGTAGGACCTATATCAGGAGCTTAGTAAATTGCTGCATATTAAAATTGTTGATATTGTAATTGTATACAGGAGTATGTAACAGACATACATGTGACACAAACCAGAAGCATTTTTTTTTTGACCTCATAAATTACTACGATATTTTGGATTTGATTATTGATTCTATTTTGTAGACACGTCCGTCATACAGATGTGTAAATCGATTTTAAGTCCCGAATTTTACCCCGAGGCCTCGATCCATGTCAAGCTGCTGCTTATGATCGCGGTCTCCTGCTTTTCTGTTATTATAATAGCTAAAAATATTTAATTTTGAAATCAATTCATTTAAATCCCCCTCTTTTATTTATTTCTGAAATTCTGGAACGACATTATATACTCTGAATGAATAATCAATCATCATTTACATAATTTACAACTGTTGATTTAACGATTCGCTTCTGAACATTTTTTTTAAATGATATTATGCTACACGTTTCATACATCGAATACTGTCATGTTCATTTATAGTGTTTGTGTACCTTTTGAATTAATTTGTAAGACAGTGTACTGGCTTATGCGTCGTGTAATGTTAATTTGTCAATATGTGTATTCTTTTGTTATGTGTGATTTGGAAAAAGGCAGAAATAAAACCAAGCCAAACCAAACAATGAGAGAACAAACAGAGAAACAAAATAAAGCAAAGCACGCATCATAAGTATTTTCCCCCATATTTAACGAGATTAAAGAGTGTGGATTTTTTTTTCTGAACCTATAAAATGGGGAAAACAACGGGGGATTATCAAGTTTGAGTAACTGACTCACGGGAGACGGGAGGCTGGGGTTTTAATGGGTAATCCTGGGCCCAAATAAACAAACAACTGAACATAATAAGAGTAAATTAAAAATAACCCTCTGCTTTCACAGTTAGTTTTGAAGGGCGGGGGGGGGGGGAGATGTGTTACGGGCCTAAATTGTTAGAATGCGAAAGGTAGGGTGTAGGTCCTGTTCTGTGTTTCTGAAAAGTTAGGAATAATAAGATATAGGGGAAGTTACATTTATTTGTAATGTCATAGCCCAATGCCCCCCCCCCCCTTTCTCTGCGCTCATCATGCCTATTGTAAATGGAACACCTGTAGGGCCTACGCCGTACGGTATTTCTTTTTGACACGAAACAAACATCAAATCATATAAACCAAAATAACGTGTTGTAGTGGAATACATCCACAAAAATCACCTAGGCTCTATGTATAGAATGTACAATAAAAAAAGGGGAAGCTTGTGGCCAAATACAGAGCAAATACTGTGCGGTGCTTCTTCGCGACGGTGAATGCTGCAGTTGGTGGTCCATCGAAACTTCCTCTTTACAGCTACCATACTTGCTAACCATCGCATCCGACAAGTTCAGTTTTCTATTTGTGTTGCTCACTGGGGTAGATGGGTGGTGAAGTTTGGCAGGAGGATTTGAAACGTCGGACACGCAGACCCGACCATCCATCCATCCATTGGGCCTGAATCAGTGAAGCAGTAGACGACAGACAGGGCCAGAAGTCACGGGAAGAAGTGGTCGCCGGTGGTTTAATTTTTGTCTCAGACGTCTCGTCGCTGAGGCCCTTGCCGCTAATCCGTTTAGAAGCCGTGTAAGTTACTAAGATAGTCAGATCATGATAGTATTTAGCAGTTAGTAAGAACTCTTCTTTGGTGTACGTGCGTGTTGTCCAAAATGCCTAAACCGGCAAAGCCAGCTCCAGTACAGTATTGCACTATTAGGCCTACAGTAACCTGGCTTCTGCACGCACCTGACTACTGAGTGCAATGTCAATGAGAAACCGGGGTGTCATTAGTTGCTGCATGACAGCCGTATTTATGTAGCTGTTATGGTGGATTTCTACGTCTACGGTATCAAAGTAATTATGTCATGGTAAATCTAATGCAGAAGCATAGAAGGGCATAGCCTGACCAGACACTGTGCTGCGCACAGGGTCTGACATGTGTTAGTGTTTCAACGTTGTAAACGACCGTCACTATTGACGGCAAAATCACATAAAATACCTTTTATTTTGTATGATTTTAAGAGTAATATAATTTGCAACACTTACCTACAGCGTATTTTCCTGATGGTTGAGTTGAATTCGGCGTTTTGTTGGTATCCAGACCTTATTGTTGAATTTTTCGGAGTATATCGTGCAGTGGCATCTTTTCCTTCGAGAGCTTCACAAAAGCAACAAACTACTACGCATGCGCATTCAGAAGTGGTTGCTTTTTACGTACGCCCGTGCGCCCGTGCGTTTCATGTGTTACGTAAAGCTTGTAGTAGATCCGCGCGTGCTGCACCGGCAATGATTTGAACTTTTTTAGTCGGGGTCATCCGACTATCTCATCACTTCCGCCCCGACTACCTACGTTGTAGTATACGAGAGTGAATGCCATTCATATAACACGCAGATGAGGAGTGAAGCAGTAAGGACGTTTACAGACCTGATTTCAGCCATAGATTTCGGTAAGTTTTAGACGTAATTAAACAAAAAATCGCATACCGGTTATTGAATGATGGTCATAGATTACGACAATTCCTTATATTTTAGTTTTCCACGATTAATAAAGATATTCATGAAGGAAACAGTGAACGATAACAACGTCCGCGAAGGAAAAGAGGTGCAGCGCTGTCGCCAGCGCTGCGTGTAGTTAAGAAGGGCAGTGCAGTTTTCCTTTCTAACTAGCATTTTTAGTTAGAACGAGAAATCTATCCCATGAAACTTTGTTTTGCTCTTGGTCTTGCTTGTTACGGTAAAATTTTAACGTTTCTGTTGTGTTGGTTACTTTTAACTTACAGGTTAGGTAGGCGAAGCCAAAGGGGCAAAGGCCAAAGCTAATGTGAGTGGAGTGCGGTGTTCATAAGCAGGAGTCAGAAAGGATTGGAAGTTTCCCATTTAATTCTAGTGAAGATATGGTTCTAACTTCTACACCAGTGTGAGAGTAGTGAGGTAAAGACATTATCAAGAATCACAAGATCACATCTAATTTACATATTATTATGTAAATTTTAGATGATATGTAAAATATTTTGATCGATTCTGAAAATGCCACAAAACTTTCAACTTTCATACGTGTGTAGTTCCTAAGCCTAACCCGCTGAAGTGATGAAACCTCAACCATTTTGTTTCCTTGTGACATGTTTTTCTCACTGTGAACAGAACCAGCTAGAATGTGGAGACTCGGAGGGAGGGCGCACACTATATGTAC
The DNA here is from genome assembly GCF_040938485.1 of Diadema antillarum. Lineage (NCBI taxonomy): Eukaryota > Metazoa > Echinodermata > Echinoidea > Diadematoida > Diadematidae > Diadema > Diadema antillarum. The sequence continues at coordinate 1,943,429 of NW_027271040.1, read as the reverse complement.
TGTAAAAGTGGAAATTTTCGCGGTGTCAAAATTTTCGCGCATTTCGCGCAACCAGAAACTAGCGCGAAAATAAAAGCACGCGAATATTTTTGCTTGTCATACATATATTCCTGTGCACGATGTCTTGATTCCGCGGAATTAAAAACACGCGAAACTCTTCTGACCCGACCGAACGCGAAAAATTAGTCGCGCAAAAATATCCACTTTTACAGTATTTCCTGGAAATTTAGTGATACCGATCAAAATTTTCCAAATCAATCAAGGAGTAAGAACAGAAAACAAATTATTTTGTATAAAATTTAATATTCCTGCTGATCAGCTTCCTTGATTGCAGTTTTTCAGATACACTGGGATAAAGTATGCAGGAGCCGGAGAACCATCCCCCCAGCATGTGGCTGTGCCTGCCGGACAGCCTGGTGGTACACATCTTCTCCTTCCTAAACTCGCGGGAGCTACAGAGGGCGGGCTGCAGCTGTCGCACCTGGCTGAGGATTAGCCACGACGAGCTGCTGTGGAAGAAGCGGCTGTACAGGGAGTGGAAGATCCACTCCACAATCCCTCTCCCGGTCGGTCACTCATCCTACTACAGGTTTGTGTCTCATGCAGTTCTCTTGCATTGCCACAAAGGCAGCTGTTGTTGTTGTTATTGTTGTTAGTGTTATTGTTGTTGTTGTTATTGTTGTTGTTATTGGTGGTGGTGGTGGTGGTGATGAAGGTTGTGGTTGTTGTGCTTGCTGTTGTCGCTGCTGCTGCTGTGGTTGTTGCTGTGAATGCTGTGGTTGTTGTTGCTGCCTTTGTGGTTGTGGTTGTTGTTGCTGCTGTTGTGGTTGTTGCTGTGGTTGTTGTTGTTGTGGTTGTTGTTGTTGTTGTTGTTGTTGATTGAATCCTTAAGCTACCATGGAACCAAAAGCGTGAAGTCCCTTCAGAAGGGCTATGGATTGAAGATAAAATGTCTTTCCTAGATCAACAACTGTGGATGGTAAGGGGGCTTGAACCAGGGACCTCCTCATAGAGAGACCGTTGACCTTGTCCACCAATTCACAATGGCTAAGTGCACACACTGAGCCCCAAGACTACATGTATACTGTGAAACATGATATTTTTGCTGGATTAAATTTTCGCGAATTGGAGCCGATGGCCTTTTTTCGCGGCACGAAATTTTCGCAATTTGCTTCTAACATTCAATGCATATAGTGTAGACAAGAACTTTCATGTGCATTTTAATTTTGCAAATCTTGGCTCGCGAAATTCGCAAAATTGAAATGCATGTGAACATTCCTCATTGTACAGTACTTCTTCTTCATCTGACAGTATACAAATGACGCACAGGTTTGAGTGCGTCAGTTGGAATTGTGTGCATAAGGTAACTATGGAATGCTTAACCCATGAGGCGAAGCCGAGTGGGTTTAGGCTAAATTCCATAGTTATCGCATGCACACTATATTCCGACTGACGCACAAAACATATGTGTGTCATCTGTTTTATAGAATGGGAAATTTTCTTGCCAAAAACCCATTTTTCTGTCGTGTTATCCGATGACAAATTTACTGGATGCATTTCCTTTTGGCTTGCCATAGACGAGAGCCCGACAACCATGCATCAGTATTTACTGGACGCATGGTTTTTCTTCAGAACCATGCATCCAGTAAAAACTGATGCGTGATTGTTTTAGCCGATAGGCGTCTCGTACTGAGTGCGCGAACCTTTGTTACAAGTGCGCGATAACATGTTTACCACTGTGACTCAGGGTGCGGCCAGTACAAAATTAATACATTGCTCTCGACCAATGAGATCGCAGAATTCTCGCTACACATTCTATAAAAGGAAATGAAACCACTGGAAAACATACATGTATGGAGCATACAGTGTACATTGTCGTAGTGATGGTATACTAGTGTTGTAACATATGGGAGAAAGTGTTGACAAGTGCTAGTGTGCTCATGAATGTGGATTAGCAAATTCTTTTTCTGTAGTCATTATACCGCTTGACTCTGTGTGTGTCTGTATGCTTGCAATATTAGTGTAAAAGTGGAAATTTTCAAGGTGTGGAAATTTTCGCGCATTTCGCGCAGCCAGAAGCTCGTGCAAAAATAAAAGCATGCAAATATTTTTACATGTACATGCCATATGTTCCAGTAATTAGTGTCCGGATTCCGCGGAATTAAAAACACGCGAAATCCGTCTTACCCGGCCGAGCAAGAAATATTACTCGCGCGAAAATATCCACTTTTACAGTACTTGCAAGACATTTTTGATGCCATTACTGTGCAATATACAGTAGGAATATTACTGTTGTTTGTCAACAACTGCCTAGATGCCTTGAATATGAAATATAAATAGATACAACAGAATTTTAAAGAGTGTATGGCTTTTTCTACATGTACTTCTATTGATAAATCGATATGGAAATGAAATAGTCAAAAGAGACATGACAAAATATGATTAGAAACAAGACATGCTGCTACATTTGTAGGCTTTCGTTGATATTATAGCTTGTCTGAGGTGACTGCATAGTTTTGTGAGAAGCACAGTCCCAAAGATGATAGGTACACACAAGATACGTAGTTCTATATGAAATCATTCTGTATTTAAATGCCACACATATAGGTCTATTAGAAACTTTTGAAAAGCCTGACATTATATCCATTCTGGTCACTGCCAAATCGACCGTGAAACTTTTTTGTACAACTGGAGCCATTCATGGGCCAATCAATGACCAGATTGATATTGCAACAGATTGACAGATTGCCCTACATCGACGTAAATAATAAGATGAATAAGAATGATATTATTGATTTATTGCATTGTTCGGTTTTCTTCGTTTGCAGGGAGTGCAGGCGGTTGAAGTACCGCGTTCCTGCAGTATGTGTACAGCAGCTGACGGACCACAACGATCAAGTGCTGCACGTCAGTTTCTCGCACAATGGGAAACTCTTCGCTTCCTGCTCCAAGGATGGCACCATCAAGGTACACAGAATACCACTGCTGCCCGATCACTCTTATTAGTCCTAAAGATTATTTAGAATTATTGTGTGAAAACAGACATGATGCATCAGGGGGGCATTTCATGAAGCGTTTTGTCAGATATTTTGTCTGACAAACAGTTAAAAGCTACTGTAATCCTTGCATCTGATTGGCTGAGAGCAAATTTATATGACAAAGTTGTCGGACAAAATGCTTCATGAAATGCCCCTCAGTATGAGAGCATTGAAACGCACTGCCCTGTCTCATATAACCATTGAATCATTGTAGTTAGTAATCGTAATAAACTCTTTTACCTGAGGAATAACAAATAAGTTGGATCTTATTCATGTGTGCAAGTTCATCCTCTTGTCATACAAAGTTTTGGATAGCTCGAAGCGTTGTGTGAATGCCTTGAATAACCTCCAGCTGCTTGCTGAATATGCCATGAAATCCCCTTCAGATGCATGAAAAATGGTCGAGTTGCATTGAACATTATATACCTCATTTCTAGAATCCTCTCATCTGATTGGTTAAAAGGGGAGTCATGAAAATAACTGTGCCCTATTTTTGAGTTACTGTGACCGCGGCCCGGGCACAGTTAGTAAATAGGTTTTAGAGACAGTCGCGACCCCGTACACGTAGATCGCTCATATGTACGCACCAATGATACGACCGCCGCGCATTCAATCAGCGTGCTGTAAAAGAGACTAGCGGACTAGTTTGGAGACAATCGCAACCCCGTAGTACACGTAACGTACACTGTACACATCACTGAGCTGTACGCACCAGTGATACGACCGCCGCGCTGTCGATCAGCATTGATTACGAGTGCTGTAAAAGAGACTAGAATCTATATTTTCGGTATCTATATTTCGGAATCTATATTTTCGGTATATAAAACAAATAATAACTGCTTGACATTCGGGTCACAGTTAAAATTATGGGCCCTCGGTGATGTGAAAACCGAAACCATGCCCTCAGCTTCGCTTCGGGCATAGTTACGGTTTTCACATCACCTTGGGCCCATAATTTTAACTGTGCCCTCATAAGCAGTCATTATTTGTATACTAATCAAACTGTCGTTTTGGCATCAACAAGCATTTGTATGATCATTGATATACGTACAACTATTCAGATACATAATTCTACTGAGTTATTTTTAATTTATATCTCATACATGTATATGAGGTCGATCATGAAAGGCAGCCAATTTTTCCATCCCCCCCCAAAAAAAAAAAAGCTTCTGCATGTATATATTTTAGTGCGTAATTTAACATAAGTGTGCTGATTGTTGTTTGTTTGAAATCATATGTGAAACCCATGCATAAATCAGAATATGCTAAACTGTGGAAAAAGACATAGAACTGAAGGAAAGCTGGTTCTATTCTATTTGAGAAACACCCTCACTTTGTCTTTGACTGGACAGGCAGGTAAGAAAAGCAGAATCTTTTTTTTTATACCAAAATTTAGACGTATTTGTCAATGTTTGCAGTCCATTCATCACTAAATGTGACGATGAAGCTTGTATCTAACACCTCAGCATCAACCAGTGACGCAATCAGCATGATATTTTCTTGAATGGTTCTACATGGCTATCAATCATTTTGAAATTTAGTAAGAAACATTGTGCCTGACCTTTGATCTCTAAGTAATCTCTGACATTTGATAGTCTTTCATGACCTTGTAGGTGTGGAGGACTGGACCACCAGCGAGCCTGAAGTTCTCTGAGAACATGAAGGAGTTATTTCGTTGGCAGTTCACCCAGTTCTCCCAGTTCAACACCACCGACTCCCTTCTACTGGTATCAGGAGTGCATTTTGGTCCAAACAGCACATCAGGAGAGATTGCTGTGTTCAACCTCAAAGGTGCCAAGATAATTGTTATTCTCTGGGGTTTTTTTGTGTACACTGACAAATTTCTCCATAAGATACTGTATGCACCACATATTTTGGGGAGCAGAATGTTTCAGAAATCAAGACTAGTATTGGCATTTCTGCAAGTGGTTTAGGATAGGATATTGTAGCACAGCAGTACTAGTTGCCTTTATGTTTGAATACAGGAGGCAGTATTTTCAAGGGATCATATATAGTTTCGGTTGAGACAGAACTTCAGGTTTCTAGCAATTTGGGGAGAGATGAAAAGGTCTTTCGCGAATAGTGCCCAACCCCCGAAGTTCATCATACTCTTACTCATCATACTATTCAGTCAAAAACATGTAGCTGTCCTGAAAGCACAGTATGATTGACTTAACACAATTGTATGGAGAGCACGATAGATTAAAGGAAGATTTGCCCCAAACTATATGCAGATTTCATGAATGCAGTAATATTAGTGGAGCACACGAGTGTTTGATGAAGAATCAGAGAATCAGTCTAAACTTTATGTATAGGATATATAATATATCAATTCAATTCAATTCAATTCAATTTTATTCCACATGCTAAAAAGTATACAAAAAACACAAGTACATGTACATGGACATAACATATATTGCATATTAGGTTTACATAAAAAACAAAAGGAATGATGCAAACAGCTATAATTAGCATGCGTGGGAATCAGAAAAGACCATATAGGACTTATCAAGGCCGATTCCCTTACAAATGAGGCTACAAATTGCAATCAAAGATATACATTTTTAGAATGAATCTATACCATTAGAAATTATACACAAAATTGCAAAAAGGACAAAATACACAAAAAAGACAAAACAAAACAAAGCAAGAAGGCAAATATCCCAATAATTATTCAGCTGCACTTTGGATTAAAAACATTCTATATCTACGTTTAAAAGATGATAATGTAGGACATTCTTTGATAATAGCAGGTAACTCATTCCAGGACTTAGCTCCAATATATCTAATTGTAGTCTTTGAAAATTTATATTGCAAAAAAGGTAAACATATGTTATTAGCACATCTTGTGTTATAACTATGGACTGCACTATTTTGAACAAATAAGTTATGGAAGGTTACAGGTAAAACGCCTCTAAAATATGAAAACATAAATATGGCCACTTGTAATTGCACTATTTGATCAATTTTTAAAACTTTCATTTTCTTGAATAATGTTGCAGTGTGCTCAAAAGGGCTTACGTCACAGACTATTCTTATTGCACGCTTTTGTAATAATAACACACGGTTTAATAAGTACAATGAAGTGTGACCCCATACTATTGCACAATAAGTTAAGTGGGGGGAAATCATTGTGTGATATATGGTTAAAAGAATCTTTGAAGGAAGTGCATATTTCAAATAACTCATAACACCTACAATTCTGCTTATTTTCATACAAATATCATTTATATGGTCTTTCCATGTTAAACCATCATCAATTATCACACCAAGAAATTTAATATTATTCACTTGTTTAATTTTAACATTACCTATATGTACTTGTAAAACATTTTCATCTATTACCTTATTCTTTGTTTTAAAAATCATATAACATGATTTTTCTATGTTTAACACCAGGCGATTTGCAACAAACCAAGAATATACTTTCTTCATTTCTGTGTTAACCATATGATTGACTTCATGAACATCCCGACCAGAGAAAAATAAGTTTGTGTCATCTGCAAATAATATAGAAAACAAAGTAGGACTTACAAATTGCAGATCATTGACAAATAACAAAAAAAAGGAGGGGACCCAGTACAGAGCCTTGTGGGACGCCTGTTTTTACATAACACAAATCTGATTTTATATCATTTACAATTGTATATTGTGAACGATCTGATAAATAACTCTTAAACCAATTCAGAGCACTCCCTCTTATTCCATAATATTCCAATTTAGTAATAAGTATACTATGATCTATACAATCAAATGCCTTTGTTAAATCTAAAAACATTCCAACCACAAACTCATGATTTTCAAATGCATTTGATATTTTTTCCATTGATTTGAGTAATGCCATATAAGTGGAATAACCATGTCGAAATCCAAACTGCTGATGATATAAAATATTATTGTTATCAATGAAGGATATCAATCTAGCATAGACTAATTTTTCAAACAATTTGGTGAAAATTGACAACAGCGATATAGGTCTATAGTTTTGTAATTGGTGCTTATCCCCCTTTTTAAAAACTGGAATTACCTTTGCAACTTTAAGCTTCCGAGGGAATATACCATTTTCCAAAGATGAATTGAATATTGCACATAAAGGTTCCATTACAAAACAAATAGATTTCTTAAATACATTGACATGGATATCATCGTCACCAGGACTTTTGTTTATATTCAGATTACTTACAATGGTCAATATTTCAGCAGTTGTGATAGGTTTAAAAAACATGGATTGGCTTTGTGCAGGTTTGTGCAGGTAAGTATGAAAAGATTCAGATGAATCATATACGTCAGAACTAATATTGCTACCTATAGTGCAAAAATATTCATTAAAATGTTGTGCGACAGACTCTTTATCATCAATAAGATGACCATTGATTTGTAATGAATCTATACAGTTACTCTGTCTTTGTTTATTCATGACATCATTTATGATAGACCATGTTTTCTTTAAGTTCCCACGCACGTTGTTAAATTTCCAATGATAATATTCACGTTTTTTCTTACGTATTTCCTTATTTACCATATTCCGATATTGTTTGAATTTCTGTTCATTATTAACACTACGATTCTTAAGATACTTACGATACAATAAATACTTCTTTTTACACATTTTCCGTAGTGTACTATTAAACCATGGTTTATCCTTCTTTTTCAATCTGTGTACACACTTCTGCAATGGAAAACACTCATTATAAAACAAGAGATACTTGGCAAGAAAGGCTTCAAATTGTTCATCCACACCATTTCTGTTTACAACGTGTTCCCAGTTACAAGTTCGAAGCATATTACAAAAATACTGTATGGAGGAGTCATCAAAGACACGTTGAAATCTGTTGTGATCTGTATTACTCTTACGACTGCATCTTATAACAGCAAATATCGGTAAATGGTCACTTATATCACATGTGAATATCCCTGAGACAACAATATTCTCTAACTTATTAATAAAAATATTATCGAGGAGTGAAGATGACTGTGTTGTTATTCTAGTGGGTTTTGAGATTACCGGAGAAAGTGAATATGACGAAAACATATCAATAAAGGAATCAGAAAACGACATAGATGAAAGTAAATTAATGTTGAAATCACCAGCCACACAGCAGTTTTTCTTTTCCCTCATAATCTTATGAAAAGGCAATTCTAGGGCATTCAGAAACTGGGAAATAGATGCAGCAGGTGGCCTATATACAACCATTACAATAATATTTTCATTATGACAGCATATTTCAAGACAAACTGTTTCAATGTTTTCATCAAATAATTCCAAATCTTGTCTTCGTTTAAATTTTAATTCACTACATATGTAAAAACCCACTCCTCCACCACGTTTATCATTACGTCTATTATCTATAAATACATAATTTGGTAGTAGGCAAGATGAGTATTCTTGTGGCTTAAGCCAAGTTTCTGATACGGCAATGAGTGAAAACCTATGTCTGAAAGTTTGTAAAAAAGTGTCCATATAATTAAAATTCTTCTTTATACTTCTACAATTAAAATGACATATCGATAAATAATTAGTCGTATCTAAATCATCCACAAGATTATCAAAGTCCATTGGAAGATAATAACTACAATCATGTTCAAAATATCCACTTTGAATATGCTGGTTGAAGTTACCATAACAGTTTGGGCATTGCACATTGCTATTATCCAGATTAAAATCAATTTGCCGATGACAAATAACACATTCATGTACAGACTTAAAAGACATTAGAACAATAACAAATCTAATATGTTAAAATAAAAGAAGCTAAAAAATATTAAAAAGCACAGGGTTTAAACAAAGGGTAATACAAAAGGGTAATACAAAAGATTCGGTGCTGCCATCACTGGATAAGAAGACTACAACAGGTAATGATAGCACAGTAGGACAATGGCGTTCAGAAAATATAGCAAGAATTCCACAAAATTTCATCTTTAATGAAAATTACACATTACTTTCACTTCTTACTAATCTTTGATGAGGGTAATATCATTCCCCCCTGCCTTCTGAAAGAGGCAAGTCAAGTGCTCTTTCATAATGCTAGAGAAATTAAAATACATTGAACTTGAATTGAATTGAATATAGATTACCGTGATATCATTATCCTGCCATGATATTACAAACTGTTGTAGTCTCTTTTTAGCTGGCAATGGAGGCACCAGAACTTTGAAAAAAAAAAGGATAATCTTTTAATGTTTTATCCAATTTTTCTCAGAATTCACCATTTTGTATTTGTAATATTTCTGTATTCACTGTATCCACATTTTTTTAATTGAGGTAAATTGCTCTTGAAGAAGGTTACTTTAAGTTTTGTATTAAATCCTAGTGATTGTTTATTTGGCAATATCCTAATTTATCTGATAGAGGGTACATTTGTACTTGACATGTAAAGCTTCAGACTAAAATGCAGAAGACAGAGTGACATTTTTAAGTTTTATGTTCCTACATATCCTCATGTACCCCTTACTTATCTCTCTACTCTGACTGATTTTCAGATAAGATGAAATTATCTTTTAGTGCACTGAACAATTTTTCGTTCTCTGTTCTTTTAATAATATTAAAATCAGTTGTGATATTGAATGTAATATTCTATCATGTGTGTGAGATTACATCGGTATTTAATCATTTGATATCTGTTTTCACAGAAGAATTTGCCCTCCAAGCCCGCGTGCAGAACAAGCCCTATGATATCTTTGGCTGCTGGCTGAACAATTCCTACCTCCTCTCTGGAAATCTCCACTACCTGGGACAGCTCTCATCTTGCTCAGCCTTGTGGCTGAACAAGGCCACCCAGGAGGTTGACTCGGAGCAGGAGTCGGTGGTGATGAGACTCTTCAAGTTTCTCAACATGAATGCCAGCACGGTGAGGGGGATCACCGTGGCCAACTGCCGGAACCTCGGGCAGGGCAAGGAACTCCTCCTCCAGCATCTGAAGCTGGGCTGCAACAAGGACAAGAAGGAGGAGGGGGAGGCAGAGTCCACCACAGCAGAGCAGAGCACTCAGTCGGCGCTGAACTCCAGCAGAGCGGTCAGTTCCAGCGAGAGTGAGACGGACGTGAAGGCTAGCAGCGCCTACGAGAGCGACACAGAGCTGACAGCCAGTGAGCCGGACTGTGTGCATGAGCAGCGGAGACTGCAGCAGGAGAGGATAGGCAAAGAGAGCCCAGAAAAGAGGCTCAGAGGCCCCAGAAGTGCAGATGGGGGTTCCAAAGGAGCGGAACTGCATGTCGACATGCCTTCAACCAGCAAAGCATGCTGTGAACATGAACAAGATGTGGAAATGCTTGAAGATAAGCAAGAGGCTCTTGGAGCCATGGGGACAACCACTGCAGGAGAAGAGAGTGAACCACGAGGAAAGAAGCTACTAACCCACCGGAGTAGTCAAGATGGTGTCAGCGATAGAGATAGGGCCGTGCAAGATGCCCAAGATGTGCAATGTAGGACTCATCCCTTGAAGCGAGAGGCTAGCGATTCATCAGTCACCCCACCGGGATCATTTCGCAAGAGCTTGCGCAAAGCTGGCGAGAAGCGAACCAGCATTCTGAAGAATTCTGAGCAGCAGTCACAGGGGGCATCCAGCGACACAGAAACAAGCTACAGCAAGCTGTGGAGCAGGGTGCGCAATGCAGAAATGCGGCGGGGACGACAGAATGTGGATGAGGATCTCATGAAGATTCTCATCTACGGACTGGAGCCGGAGTGTGCAGACTCTAGCGAGATACAGAGAGCGTTGAGACACTCTCCTGGGAGGTCTCTCCAGGGAGGGCCATCCACCAGCTATGCAGACCACTCCGTGGCAGCCCTAAGGGGAGAGGAAGTCCAGTCCGTGGTTGGCTCTCGGTGCAGTTCAACTGACACGGTTCTGTCCAGCACAGATACAGATTACACCTCACTGACATTTGCCGGCGAGAGCGGAAGTGGAAGCGACATTGTCAGAGCGTGGGGGAAGAAGTTCACATTTGGGAGCACGGAGAGTCTCGACGATGAATCTTTGGTTAGACTTGCTGCAGACACCAAGACCAGTAAAGGTGCAGGGAGTGCGGTGGCATCACCAACTGCCCAGGAGAAAGAGGACAGCAATAACCTGTCGAGTAGCAGCCAGTCGGACTCGCAGGAGTTTGTTCACCGACCCAAGGTGCGCCGCCGGAGGACGCTACAGAAGGAGGACAACCAGCACAAACATCTCATCTTCATGAGGGGAGCCGTGGCCTACACTCCGCACCAGATCTGCATCAAGCACATCGAGCCCAACATGATGGACACTGTGAAAGGACCGCTGGGCATTGCAAAGCATCAAGACCCCACCCGGCCATCACCAGAAGGACCACCACCAGTCATGGCAGCTGCGGCCGGAGCAGAAGGTGGCGAGGAGCAGCAGCATCCGCAACCTCAAAGACCACAGCTGGAGTTTGACAAGGTGGATCATGTCCTGGACCTTCATGGCCAGATTCTGGGCCTGGCCTTGTCACCTGATCACAGGTAAATTTGAGTTGTGGCAAATGTTCCGTGAAATGTGATTTTTTTTTTTGAAATTGTCAACAAAATATTCCAGTTTACGGATCGAAACTATTGGACAATAATGACAGACAATTCTTGCACAGACTTTTGTCTCTATGTCTATCAATATCTGGATGATATATATCTTTTTGTCAACTTGGACAGAAGTTATGATATTACTCAATTGTGCAGTCTAGGCTAGATTTTTTTCCCTGTTATATTCACCTGCATTGTTGTTGTTTGTTTCTTTTTGTATGGTGACAAAATTAAAGGTTTTTGTGTTTTACAGTGAAGGTGTATACTTTATCAGGCAATAAGCTGATGTGACTATTTGGTGTTTATGCAAACCTTGCCTAGATTGGACTCTTTCATCTTCTTTTAAGGTATCTCTGTGTGAACTGTCGGTCCTGGCCCAAAGACTACCACATCACAGATGCCCTAGCCCCGCCCCCAATTGCCCAGGAGATTGAGGTCCGCATGTTTGACCTCTACACCTTGATGGAGGTCAAGCGGTTCAGGGGTCACAAGGCGTTCTCTCCCAACGACGAATGCAACATCATATTCCTTAGCGTCGGTGATCTGTATGTTGCGAGGTAAATTTGCCATTGTTATCATTGCTGTCCCAGCTCTCCCTCTCTGAGGTCGGAAGGACTACAGGTGTGTTCCCCAAATCTGTGGCAAAAGGGATACTTTTTGCACTTAACAAAATCTGGCACGAGAATTGTGAAATAAGGGGTGTATTTGAATTTTCACCTGGAAATTTCTTTTAAAAACTTTTTTTCCCCCTTTCTCTTTGGACTCCTGAGAATTTAAAAAGAGAGTTGCAAAATATCTTGAAAATCATGGAAAAGTTTATCCAATCCCTTTGACGATAAAAGAAAAAAGCTCTTCTTTATAAAGGTATTGTAATGACAGCTTGGGGGAGGGGGAGTGTGTCTCTCTTGAAATACATGTATGGAGTTGGAATGAAAGTTCACCTGAGATGGGGGATGCATTGACTAATGTTCTGAATTGTGGAGGGTCTTCAGGGCAAGAAAAGCCTGCAAAAAGCCCACAAAGGGGAATTCAGGAATTTTGGCAGTCCTGAGATGGGGGGAGGGGGGGGGTGTTTTAAAAGAGAGGGAATGAGCATGAGTTGGGAAGCAGGGAGATTGATCAAAGTCAAGAGTTTTTCTGCAGGAAAAGGAGGGTGACAAGGGGCTCTAGTAACAACATGATAATGGGTTGCTTCCTTTGAGTGTTCTGGATCATCTGGGAGTATATAGAAGAATTTGTGAAAGTTCTTATAGTTGCATCACTAAATCCAAAGACATGTTTTTTCTAATGTTTCCTCATGTGTCAACCTCTAAGCTCTAACAGTCGCACGTGTGCCTTAAACTTTTGTTAATCGTGTATCGTAGAATGTTTTTTCTACTGTCATATTCTTAATGCATTCTAACCATAGATGTGGATGTGCATTTTTGTTGTCATGTCCTCATTCTTTCCGTCAATTTTCAGTGGTGCGGAAGATCGCCAAGGATACATCTGGGACCGTCACTATGGCACTCTGCTCACCCGCCTGCCCCACAACGACATGGTCAACTGTGTGGCCTTCAACCCCACCGACCCTGAGGTGCTGATCACCGCCAGTGATGACCACACCCTCAAAATCTGGTACTCGAAGAATCGTGTTGACCAGATGGCCATGGCAGCCTTATGATCCTTTGGTCATGGGGGTGCTATGCCCTACGCCCCGTTCTTAGAGCTATTATATCTCTGGTGCTGATCCTGCACAATTGCATGAACAGTGGTTTTGTGATGCCGAAATGAGTAATAAGGCAGCTGAAGTGCATGTTAGTAGCTTATGGAATAATTCTGTCCACCATAACTTGATGCCCCACTGAGCTACGTAGTATGTCTCACATTGAGCACTTGTCGGTACGATTTAGAAAGGACTTCTTCAGCTTTATATTTGTTTTTGAAGGATTGATAAATTCAAACATGGTTTCTCGTGGCATGAGATATGGCTATGTACGGTGGAGCCTTGTTACACAGAGGTCTGATATTACAAAAGTTAACCCTCGTATAACAAGGTGATATTGCTTGTCCCAATCTTTATACTTGTTTTAATTCTTGTGCCCTGATAGAGTGAGAACCCTGACTTATGTAACTGTCACAACTTATAGGACATAGTAATAACAAGGTTCCCTGAACACATTGTTTGGTTATGAGATGGCTGCAGGGGTGTCTGGGAATGACTCAAGTTGCTGGACATAACATCATCCCAAAATCCTGTGGGTAGGTCTTGAAAATAATTTGGGCAAAAGTAGCCAAACTCTTCCACTATCTCAGCTAAAACAAAACCACACGCCAGTGAAAATAAGTTTAGACAAGGAGCTGATAAAAAAAAACAACCAAACAAATCTGGATAGTTATCTAATACAGTGGTGACATTCGAATGGCTAGTTACTTTTGCCCGGATTGGCATGCATGTGTGTGTGTAGTGGAGTGTCTAAAATCTGCAGCATGCTTAAAATCTGACTCTGTTGGACTAGTGTCTGGTGGTTTGATTTCAGTATTCAAATTGATTTCATCAGCACAGACAAAAACCTTTAAAGTTGCCATAGGGGATTACCATGTGTGACATCACCATTATGTAATTATGGTTTTTTTTTCCCATTTTTTTCACCCTATAATAACATTGAGCCAATTCTGTAACTATTGATTCATTAAAGAGGAAATCCACCCCAAAAAGAAATAGACTTCAAAAGAAAGAGAAAAATATTGCCTACAGAATGATACAAAAAGACAATTAAAAAAAGAATAATGGATGAGAAGTTTAATAGGAAGAGATAACATTTTGAAATTTCACATTTTTTTGGTAAACATTTCTTGACCAGTCCTATGAATATTCAAATCAGCGAGTTGATGATGTCATGCCCTCACAATTTTTTGTTTATATTATGTGTGGAATTCTGAAAAATTGTTATTTTTAGCTAATTAGTAAAATAATGTTACCATACCAAGATATATCAGAGTTAAACATTTGTTCTTTTTTATTTTGGATGGTTTTAAGACAAGTCTTATATTCATACAGCTGAAATATGATTTTTTTGTCATTTCTGTATATGAAATAAAGAAGTTGTGAGAGTGTGACATCGTCATCTTGCTGATTTGAATATTCATAAGGACTAGTCCAGAAATGTTTTCCCCAAATATGTGAAATGTCAAAATGTCGTATCTTCCTTATTTCTTATCCGATTTTTGTCATTTCTGTATCGTTCTGTAGTGAATATTTTTTTCTCTTTCTTTTAAAGCTTACTTATTTTTGGGGTGGATTTCCTCTTTAAAGGCACCCCACTTTCATTTTCTCATATTGAAGAGAGGAAACAGAAAAAAGCAGCTGTTAGTGCAGATGTTGAATACTGTGTGATGTAAAGTGTATTATATATGTGTTTTCCTGTTTGCCCAAGAAATGGACTAGTCTACTTGAAAAACATTTCCTCTACTACCATATTTTGATATTATATGTTAACCTTGATACGATAGGTGGTGCCTGACAGTACAAAAATTTGTGTACAAGGCTGACCCAACATGTCAAGACCTATTAAAGTCAAACAAATTGAATTCTAGATTTTGAAACGTGTTTAGCTGGAGTTCGTTGAATGAATAGCTATTTGCTAAACTTTTTCATCAGGTTTTCTTTTTTTTCTTCCAAAAGGCAGGCGTAACATAATGTATTCACATCATTAAATATTTATCGTCGGCCTTATGCCAAAAGGGCCTTAAAGAACTTCCCCTGTTATGCCAAAAGGGCACTCATAGTGTGCAAAGTCTATAGTATTAAGGGCCTTTTGGCATAACAGTGGAAGAGGTTTAAGGCCCTTTTGGCTTAAGACTGACGCTATGTTAGAGGATCCAGTTCAGAGCCTTTTGATTTACTCATTCCTATCAAATGCATTTTAATATTTGGAAGCTCTTTGTTGCAGTTGTTGCTATGCTTCCTGATTCCTTGGAACAGCCTCTGTAATAAGTGTATTCATACAATTTGGATGTACGGGGAAATCCCATTATATTGGAATAGTCCGCTTACAGCGGAGCCCGCCTTTTTAATGAGGTAAATTCAGCAGTCCAGATTTTCCATTACATCGTACTATATTCAGCTGATCTTGGGGGGGTTCGTACATTTTACAAGGTATTGGTTATATTGAGGTAAAACCAGCAATTCCTGCAACCGTGTTATAACTGGGTTTACCTGTTTGGGAATGTTCTGTTTACCTTGTCAATAGTTTTTCAAACACCCGTACCTCTAGACAGGGACAGATACGCCTTAGATGTTGCCGCCAGTGCCTACTTGTATTCACATCTTTGCGACCCTTTTTTCATGGGGCCCACGTTTTGCGGTACCTGTGCAATAGTTTGGTTTTCAGTGAGCGCAAGTTTTCTCTAGAGTTCGCTGATGGTAGGGCCTACCCCAAGTGAAGCTGCAGAAGATACAGGCTGGATCCAGAGGGGTTTTAAACTAAGAAAAACTCAAGTCGCGTAAATTGAAAGAGGACATTGAAACTTGAAATTATGCCAACTACAATGTAGGTATCCATGCTTGGGCCAGGCTCAGGGGCGGATCCAGGAATTCTGTAAAGGGGGGCGTGACTAATATTTCTGGTGCCACTTCCGAGTTTCATTTCATTTTTTTTCTTTTTATTTCTTTTCTTTTTAACGAAAAAATAAAGGGGGGCGTGCGCCGGTTGCGCCCCCCTCTGGATCTGCCACTGAAGCTGTAGTTCGAGGTACTAAAATCTTGGTAGATTTTCATCACTTATACCATGTGAAACTGTAATGCTAGTTGAGGTCATCTTTGAAAAGCTTGTGAAACACTTTCTCCAGCACTCTTTAACAATACCATCCCCTTCTGCAAACTTTGTATTCAATGACCTTGTGTCCAGTCTTAAAGGGGAAATCCACTCCAAATACAAGTGTATAAGTTTGTCTGATAAGGAAGAGTAAAATATTACGAGTTCAACAGTAAAATTTTGATTGAAATCAGTTGAAAAACAAGGAATTAATGACATTTTGAAGTTTCGCTAATTTTTCAGAAAACAGTTCTTTAACGGTCAATATGAATATGCAAATGGCATAGTGAGCATGTCATCCCCTCACAACTTGCCGTATAGTTTGTACATAAAATTTTGAAATTTCCAGTTTTTCATTCAAACACAATATTGCCCGATGCTCAAATCCTGATATATCTAACTTATCACTATTTTGAAGTTATTCAACCAGGAATAACATCATGTTTCAGAATTCACTAACAGAAACTTTGAATTTTTGTCATTTTTTTTTACACAAGCATTGGAAAATTGTGAGGTTATGACATGGTCAGCTCACTCATTTGCGTATTCATTGCCACTGTACAAGCACTGTTTTGCAGAAATTAGCAAAACTTCAAAATTTCATAACTTCCTTATTTTTCATCCAATTTCAGTCAAATTTTTACATTGAATTCATAAGATTTTACTCTTTTTTTTTTATCAGACTAACTTATTTTTGGACTGGATTTCCCCTTTAACAAATGTTTCAATTTTGGAGTCTCGCACAGAGGATACAATGAGAGGCCTGCTTTGTGCTTGCTCAGTCATATTTTTTTTTATTTTTTATTTTATGCACATGTGTTGGGAAGTTACATTGTACTTCCCAATCACAGTCCAAACTTCTGTTGCTTTTATATCACATTTTTGCGATACCACCTCTACTTAAACCTGAACATAACATGTTATTATAGCATGTCATCTTACTTACTTTACATCTTACATCTTAGAAGCTTGTTATTGTGAATCTAAACCGGTAACTCAGTCATTGTCTAGTATGAATGGATCACAGTTGTCTCCTTTAGTGTATAGAAAGCCATTGTGAATGGAAGAATTTGGATTTGATTTCATCTGTAATTTCTTGGTTAAGAAACCACTCTTGAATTTGTTCCAAGTGAGTCGACCTGATTTTGTTTTTTATCCAAACACTGCGCTGTAATGTGACGTTTAAAACTGTGAAATAGTTTGGATCGTACAGAAAAGTTACAATAGTTTGGGAAAGCTTCCATCAGCCTTTATATTTGACTGGCTAACTTTTGTCCACTCCAGTGGACTTTCTCAAACCAAATGATTCTTTCCATACCTTTGCTGCCTGTCTGGTTATGCATGGGAGCTTATTATGTAGGTGACATTGTATATCCAGAGTCTCAAATCAAAGCAAAGGTGTAAAAAGAATCATTCATCTTGAGAGAGACTACAGGAGTGGACGAAAGCTAGCCAGTCAAATATGAAGGTTAGTTGCAGCTTTGATGTTTTCTTTGCAATGCCAGCAACCTAGTTGAAGACTAAAGAAGAAGAAATGAAGAAATGTATCCCCTCTTGAAAATATATGTGTATTCTGTTCGTTAGTTAGAAGGTTGCATTAGGTTTTGCCCGAGTTTCTAATCTGTTTTAAACTTTTTTTTAGTAGTTTGGTACTACAGCACCAAAGCTTTTCCTGAAGTGATTGTATGATTGTATTTCTTGTGGATCATCTTGAATACAGTCAAACATGCTGTAGTGAGAACCTGACTGTAAAAATTATCTTTCCATCAAGACTGCTGCATTTGCTTTCCCGCATTTCACATTTTCACTTTTCACATTTTGATTAACATCTTGACAAAGACCACTTGTCTATTAAGGCTGCTCTTTCTATGTCTCTTAGGCGGTTTTATATACAGGAAGTACTTTATCTGGTATGAATGTGCATACAGTATAATTATGTTGTAGTTTCAGTCGGGGCAAGTGCAATGTACCAGTTCACATAGAACTGTCTGTCAGATATGGTATTATTTTCATTCTAGAAAGGTCACATATGTTGCACGTACAGTCCCATGTACGTGTTTATGAGTTAGATATACCTGCTATTTGCAGGTGGCATATCACTGGTGTGAAATGTTCAAACTATGATATCTCTGCATGCTGGCAGCACACAGAGTGTTCAATCACAATTCTTGACAATAACAAAAAGAGCGCTAGACCTATATAGTGTATACTCTAGTCAATGCAGAACTTTATTTCTGGGGGTCAAGAAAGTGAATAGAACTGTTCGTATTACATGTAATACATTTATGTGTAATAGGAGGCTGCTAGGGATATGGGTTAGAACAAAATAATAGGCTGCGTAATTACACAGCCATGCATCAACATATTACATATAAACATGGCTTTATAAAATAAGATACTTGCCCCAAAAGGTACCAGTGAAATACCTTTAGTTATATATATTTTTGTCCCACCAAGTGAAAGGAAGACTGATTGCACTTTTTGCATCATAACGTATTAAAATGAAAAGAATAAATGGCTGATGACATGAAATACTTGGACAATTATAACCATTGAAGATAGATGTAGTCCTAAATCTAAATATGCAGGTTGCTTGGATGATCACTGCAGGGTTGCCAACTCTCTTGCAATAAGGTTGAGACTCACACAATTGACCCATTTACAACTGTTTCACACTGAACCCCCAAATAGGAAGTAAAAACAAACTATGTATGTATTTTTTTTTTTTCAAATGATAGAATTTATTGATTTCTCGAAGCAACATAATTTTACAGAGGATAAATGAATTACAAAGTTATTACTTCAACACAAAAACATTTCTTTGATACAAACAATTTAAACACATATCTGTGTTTTTATACTTTTTTTTTCAAATATTTAAATATCTTCTTACTAAAAAACATACTATAAAGGGTCGTAAATGCGAAAATAGGATAAAATAACTTTTGGCAGTCCGAAAGCCCGCCCAGGCCCGCCCGACATGGCGACGACGAGTGCACATTGAATAACTTCCACAGGACCATTGCAATTGACTACACACAGCCCCGCCGCCGTACACAAGTGTAACACTTGAGCCAGCGACAGGGCCACGCACAGCCACATTGCAATGTACAGCTAATAAAAGGAAATTCGTTAATACTAATAGGCCCCATGGACAGAAAATCTAGAAATTAGCAAACAACATTCAGCGTCCCCATATGTATGTATGTGTTCAAACAATGAGTAGAGTATGCACCGGAATGCACCGCTTGAAATGTAAAATTATTGAAGCTCTCTGCCACGGTAGGGAGACACCGCCTTTCTATTACATCTCCCTCCCACTCCCATCGCTCTGCTCCCTCGCAGTGTCTCACTCCAAACTACATTGTAGGATTAGCAGCCCTGTTGCTGATGTACCCGTCGATTGATGCCTGTGCACATTAATACCATTTGAAAATGAGAGTGAATAATGCACTTCATATATCATGGGTCTCATTTTAAAGGACAAGTTCACCTTCATAAACATAAGGATTGAGAGAATGTAGCAATATTAGTAGAACACATCATTGAAAGTTTGAGGGAAATCGGACAATCCTTTCAAAAGTTATGAATTTTTGAAGTTTTTGTGCAGTAACCGCTGGATGAGAAGACTACTGCAGTGTGTGAATAACTTAGATGTCACATGCGTACAACAATATAAGGGAAATATAAAGAGAATTTCACAAAATTTCATTTTTTGAAAAAAGTACGCATTCCCCGGACTCGTTACCGACAAATGTTATGGGTAATATCATTCCCCCTGCGTTTAGAAAGAGGCAAGTCAAGTGCTCTTTTATTATGCGAAAAAAGTGAAAATATGTTGAATTTTCTTTACATTTTCTTTATACTGTTGTACGCATATGACTCACAAGCTGTAGTAGTCTCCTCATCCAGCGGTTCCAACACAAAAATTTAAAAAATTCATAACTTTTGCATCGATTGTCCAATTTTCCTCAAACTTTCACTGATGTGTTCTACTAATATTGCTGCATTTTTTCAACCCTTATGTTTATGAAGGTGAACTTGTCCTTTAAGGAAGTACACATGACTTCCATTATAACAAAGTCCTTAGGATCGGCATTTTTCTTTCGTTGCATCGAAATTTCATTCTAGCCAAACAAATATATTAAGATATATAGATACAACTGTAGTAAATATTGGAAGTTGGGCCCTACTTCATTGTAACGTCATTTTGTTAAAACCACCTAGCTTGTTATAACGGGAGTGCATTATAATACCTTATGAAAGACTTTGGACTTCATAGACGTCCCAAGAGTGAGACAAATTTTGTTTTCTGCTTTGAGTGTTCAAAGTAATTTGTCTTCGAATTTGATTGTCTCTATATGATTGCAACATACAGAAGCTTTTTGCCAATAGATGAGAGATGAAAAAGCAGAAGACTGCAAAGGCAGAAGACTGCAAAGGAGTATTTTTTTCTTCAATTGTTTTAGTCTCTGTCCAGACAAGTTTATTATTTAAATTTTGTATTATCGGAATTTTGATAAAATCTAGAGAAATCTGCAAGAGTGAATATGTGTAAGAGTACCTGTGTTCCATCAATCAGCATTATTTTATTCAAATGGCAAAACAGAAAAGAAAAGAGCTAACATTACATCTTTTGTTTACATTTGAATGTAGTGTTACCATTATTGCTTAGGTATTTAATGATATTTGCAATGGTTAGAGGAAGTGAATACATTATTTTAAAGAAGTAATTCCTGCCATTTTTGTTTTTTTGAGCTGTCATGTTATGCATGATATACAGTGAAGTACTGAATCTATTACACAGATATACATTGTATGTATATTTTATTGCATCAGATTATCATGTGAAATGGAATAAAATGTTGCCATGGATATCACCAGATGTATAGCGTTGGTTTCAGTCATGCTGATTTGAGAAGTATGTTTTATTTATCCATTAATTTGCTATGTGCTTATTGTGGCAACGAGAATGAGTACCAACAATGCAGTAAATGGAGGGGGGGGGGAGATCTTCTCAATATTGACATGTGTGTGATGTTACAAAAAAAAAAAAAAAACCCAACATTTCATTAGTTTTCAATTTGATTCTGTTTTTATTTTCCTCTTCCACAGAACATAACATGATATAAGAAAATTACAAATAATCTTGACTATACAATAGATGTCTAGTACTGTGCAATAAAATTTGAAAAATAATGAATTAAAAACATGTCTAGGTGTACATAGTTTAAAACCATACTTGTTTTCAGCCATACTCCGAAGAGAAAAAAATGAGGGATCCATTAAAAAGCAGAGCTTGTATACCATGGACAACTCAAACCATGGACTATATCCATAGCCATACAATTGACAGGAAAATATACAGAATTTACAAAATGTAATACATACAACATGCATTACATTACAGACCTGACAGAAAAAGCAAACAAAAAACAAAAACGATTACAGAAGCACAGGAACATATCTCAAAACTAGAAATGTCGCTATGGCGAATGGTATGCCTCCGCCATAGTGCCTGGTTCTCTGAATAGGTCTATAGCACAATGACTTGACAATGTGTGGTGACAGTTTCACATAACTGGCAAAATATTAAAATGACAGGTTTGTCACAAATGCATTGAGTGTTCACTATCCTGGAACTAGGTTTGTTTGGATAAATGGCTATACTGTCTAAGAGTGCAAGTACTGTATTTGGGGACTTGAGGAATTGTAGCCAACTTTGATCCTTTTACAAGTTTAAAGAAGAAGTGAAATTTAGCACTTTCACTTGACCTTTAACCTTTAGGCAAGAAACTTCCAAGAGAATCTGTATTGGATAATACATGCATACACTAAGTTTCAAGAAAAAATCCTGCAGGCATTGCATAGATAAGAGAAATAATGACATTTTGATGAATTGACCCTTACCTTTGACCCTTGACCCCTAAATTCCCTACATGATCACTGCCAGTCAGTACATGCATATAAACTAAGTTCCATGAAGATACCTTAAAATATTTGTGATACATTTCTATATAGAAAAAAGTAAAATTTGAACATTTTCATTTGACCTTTGACCTCATGACCCAAAGCTCTCATTGGGGAATCTTTACTTGGTAGTTCATGTATACACCAAATTTCAAGAAAATACCTCTAGGCATTGCATAGACATAGGGGAAATAGTGAAATTTTGAGCATTTGACCTTGACCTTTTGACCTTTGACCTTGAGCATGTGCACCCAAAAGTTGATAGGCACAACTTCGCCCACTCATACATTACATGCCAAGTTTCATTAGGATACCTCTCACAGTTTTTTTGATACGCTGTGCACAAAATTGATTACCGACGGACGGACGGACGGACAACCCGAAAATATAATGCCTCCGGCGACACTTCGTGGCGGAGGCATAAAAAAAGAGTAGGGCCTAGGCCTATGTATTATAAATAAATGTTATATGCGTTTTTGTCTATTGATAGTACATCCTCTCTCATGCACTACACATGTATTTCTAGCCAATTATGCTCTTAATACATAATCAGCCCTTGTGCAATTTTATTCAACCGCTGCCTTTGGCCAAAGTGAAATAAAATTGCCTTTGGACTAATCAGGCATTTAGCTGGTATAGTTCATTCAAGATCACGTGCTATTTACATAATAGAGAGTATTTTGTAAATGCGTCATAGTAATATGCAGACTTTAAGAAGTCCACTTGTATAGTAATCACCTGCATAATCTGTTTTCAGTGGAACATATTAATTAATCATCCCACATAATACTTGTTTCGATGATGAGAGTAACTGAAGATTTTAATTGCAAAATGGGTTAAGTGCCATTTTGAAAATTTTAAAGTACACCCAATACCAGATGGAGCAAAATAAAACCTTATTAGTGACAATTCAATTGTTATATAACAAGGAATAATCTTGAAGTTATAAAAAATATCCCATATTTTTAAAAATAATTTTCGTTGTTTTTCAGAAGTGGTAATCACAAATATCGTAAAATAACAAATGTGGAGTTCGCCTGTTTTGCCATCAAACTGCTTATAGGGAGGTAAAGATGCTGTAACCATTTCGGGTCCAAAGATATCATCCCTGGATTATAACTCTTTAACAACTCCGTAACCTTTGTTTGTTGTATCTGTCCTACCTTATTTTTCCCATGCGTCAAAAGCTTGTAATGTATCAGGATTACAATGAATGATTCAGAATCGAAGCAACAATGAATTGATCTTGTAAATGATATTAGATTCTCATACATAATTATCTGATACAAACATAAGAAAAAAGGGAGAATCTCTGACTCCTGACGATTTAGATATAATTTGGCATAACCTTGATCGTATATATTAGTATACAATCAAGGTTATGATAATTTTTGGGAGAGATAAATTTGATATACAGACATTGCATCCATTTGAACGCCAACATGACACAATTCACCAGAATAATTATTGAATCAAAGTCACATCAGTAGTTGCACAGCATTGTTCATTTGTTCAGTAAAACTTACTCTCCTGTAGCTCTTAAGAATTAATATCTAAAGAAAGTTCAATACATGAATAAGACAATTAGTTGTCGATTAACACGTGTCACAATAACCATAATGAATTACAACAACAATAACAGCAACAACAAATGAAAAGGCAAGTCTTGAAGTCAGCCCTACAAAGATTTTGATCGGGATTAGCGCCATTTTTAACCACTTTAGAGAAAGTCCATCTTCAGATAGAGCAAAACAAACCCTGTCAACTGATACATAACAAGAAATATTCTTCAAGGAATTATTGTTATGAATGTATTGTAATTGTTTTCTTTTTTTAGCTGCCTTCATCGCAAATATCTTACATTTTGTTAGCAAGAACGGAGTTCATTTATTTGCGAACAAACTCTCCACACTGGCGATCATTCCGAGCCTCCTCTACTTTTTATGCACGCTACAGCCCTGGCGTCTTTGATGACGTAAAAACCGTACGTTCTCGGCGGCAAGGAGATCGGAGATCCCGGCGGAAGAGGGCGTGGTGGAGTATTGGGCAGTACATAATCATCGATCATAGAGAGCACCTTACCGTTGAGTTCGATAGAGCTGTAAAAGAGTTGATAAAGAGGTCGTAATAAAAGAAAGAGAGGGAGGGGCGGTGACCCCTTAAGAGTTGTGTTTGATGAAGTGCATGAAACTATTATGACCACAAAAATAAAGAAAATTTATTAGATAAAGGCTTTAATGAAGGCTATAAACAGTGAGTGAATGCCTATCAGCGATAGGGTATACTATAGTACTCCATTTAAGATCAATAAATGAATGTGTATATTGTATATATTCGGGCAAATAAATTCTATCCCTATCTTCCTCTCTCTCTCTCTCTCTCTCTCTCCCTCTGCCTCTAATTATTATTATTATCATATTATTATTATTATTACTGATATATATGAATGTATACATATATACATTATATATATTATAGACAAAAGGAATGAAATAAGTTCACGCAGTTGACTGCAGGTTCATCCGTATTTATTGCAACTCTGAGTTTCACGCAACCTACATGAGGTGCAACATCAGGCAATATAGAATCACCAAGTGTATATATATATATATATATATATATATATATATTTATATAAACTTGGTGATACATATTCATATTCACTTATTACATATTCTTACTCGGAATCCAGGTTCCCTCCGAACGGAGTAAGAAGGTATTCGTCTAT
Source organism: Diadema antillarum (assembly GCF_040938485.1). NCBI lineage: Eukaryota > Metazoa > Echinodermata > Echinoidea > Diadematoida > Diadematidae > Diadema > Diadema antillarum. The sequence goes on along the minus strand of NW_027271040.1, from coordinate 1,918,379 downwards.
GCTTATTTTGCTTTGGAGACCGGATAACCGCATCACTGCAGTGGTGTCTTTCAGGAGGTTGAGAACTATCAACGTGACAGCCCCTGCTTGGTAGGAGGATCTTTAAAAAATTGCCAACATAAGAGGAAAAAGCCGTGAAACAACGGTGAATGATCCATGGCTCATGGCAATGATGATGATGATTATAATAATAATACATGCAATAACAACGAGATGACGATGATGCGAATGGTGATAGCAGGACTCCACACTACCTCTTTTTCTCTGTCGATGGTCAGTGTAGTTATGGCCTCTTAAAAAAAACGGAGGCAAAAAGACCCATCTTGAATCTTAAGTGCCCGCTTGGGCCATCAAAAGATAATGGGAAATTAGAAACGTTCATGTTTTTGTCCGACAGTGTCATTGTTTGAAACGACTATATGCACATCAGCTGCGGTGATGACGTCTCAATTTTCAACTTTCTGATTGCCTACCGGACAAAATATTATAAAAAGTCGTGTTTATGGTCGACTTTTATATCAATATGGTTCTTTGAAACTTATCTTGGCTACACTGTAGCTTATTGCAATAAGAAAAAGCTGATGAGTCGGATATAAGTTTTCTTAGTGACTTCATGCATTAGAAATAAAAGCAACTTTGGTGACTCTTCCCGTGTGTGTCATTCGGGGGCATGTGTGAGGCTGTGACGTCATCACCTCGTCTAATTGTCACTCGATTGCTCTTCGTGTCACTCTTTCTGGACATTACGTAGAATTAGAATATTCTAGAACTTTCTAAATGCACCAAGTTCCGATATTTTTATGAACCCTCTGCTAATCAATTAAGTGTTGAATTGCACAAGAAAGAAACTAAAGTTATAATGTACCCCTTTATCATTACCGAAGCTGTAAGAAGTTCAACATACAATTTTGCGGATATTCTAAGTCTCGTTGTCATCTTCAGACGACATGGGATGGTGGCAGCGAAACTGTAAAAAATCATCACTTTTGAACAGATCGTCTGATTTTCCTCAAATTCTCCCATGTATTCTGTTATTGCTGCAGTCACTCAATCCAAGTGCATAAATTATTATTGTGTTCCATTCCTCTTTTAAATACATGTATAGCAAAACGGTCCGGTCATGTTTGGACAGAGCACACAGTCAAAATACACGCCCACCTGTCTGATGTGCAGTGCGCATAAACGCGCACGTATCTGTGCTGATTTTTAGGCTGCGATGGCGACCAGGGAAACATCAGACTCATTTTGACTTCCGTTGTTAAGACCCTTTGACCAACTAGGCGTTTATGCAGAAGACAAACCCAGTACAGCTACATCGAGGAAAAAAAAAAGAATGTGTAAGAAAGAGCATAAAGTTACAGAAAATCTGCTACAATAAAAAAATAGATAGTTCATACGTTGTTAGGTATTGTTGTTGCTTTTGTTGCTTTCGTTTTGTTTTCTTTTGTTTTGTTTTCTTCTTATCAGTGTTGGGGATTTGTATTCATATTTCATTTGAAATCAATGTAAACACTTTAGGTGCCGGACAAATAGCGTAATTTGAACAAACACGATGCCAAATCTTAGTGGACACTTTCAACGTCTCCCGCATAGGTTTGTTATCTACTCGTGAGAGAAAAAAAAAAAATAATGCATAGTAAAAAAGAAAAAATTAAGTACGCAGCTAATAACAACTTGTAATGAAGAGATCTAATTAAGTTAAATTAAAGGTATAAAGTCATGAATAGGCCTGTAACTTGCAGCTGGTGATTGATGAATTACTTCAAGGTAATTAATCAAATTTTGTATATAATGTTCACGAGTAACTTCGTTAACGACAAGAATGCTTTTAGGAATTTAAGTAGCAATTTCTATTCGAGTCAACTTTATTCATGATTATATACAGTGGTTATCCATGCAATGCCTGTAAGTTTGAACGTAAATGCAACTCGGGGAAAATGTAAGTCATTCAGGTACATATGAAGGGTTTGTTTGCAAAAACTGATAAGTCCATTTTTAAAGATTTTGAAGTACGATCTGTGTCATAAAGTACAAAATAATACCTTTTAAATGACATATTGGTCACCACAATTAAAGGTATATTTTTGAAGTTATGGTCAAAAAAAGCAAAAATGTTCTTATTATTCTCTTTATTTTTCTTGCCTCCATTTGGCCAATATGGACTTATCGGTTTTTGCAAACAAACTCTTCATATATACTGAATATATTTATCGTTTACTACTAAAAGAATATGATGAAATATACTGTCTGAGGAGTAATGCAAATCTCACAAATTATTTTTTTTTTACATACCGCTTTGGGTGTTCCATCTTTTGAAATAAGCTCATAATTTCCGCTAATAAGATTCCAGTAGATGAAGATTTTGATGTTCATTTTCGCTGCTGCTCCAAGATTATTTAGCAGCCTGCAGAAAAAAAAAAACCAGACGATATTAACATCCATGCCTTTAAATTTCAAGGTCTTTAGAATCTCTTACAGTTGCTGATTTACCAACAACAGATCCAGGGGTCAAGCGCAATTCTTTAAGCATCGCAAGTCCGTCTTCCATGCTTTATGCAGTAAAAATACCGTGGGTGAGGCGAGAAAATCGAGTTTGATGTCAGATCATCAAAATCCGTCAAAACGTTCGGATTTCTGTTTCTTACATAATTGTGTAGTCTAATGTATCCTTTATCATCTACCGAAATTTCGAAGCTAAAATGATCAAAGGAAAGGCAAGAAAATAGCATTTTTCTGGGCCATGATTTTCCGACTTTCAACGGAACAGAAAAATGTCCGAAGATTATGATTTAGCGCCGCAACTAGACTCCGCCCCTAGAAACGAAGGAGTAATCTCATTGGTCAGTGCGTGGTATCCTGGTTACTGATTGGTGGGGCGTATACCGCTGGCGCTAAGCTTGAATGAACATCGCGGAGGTTGCTAGGAGCGTACCTTCTATTGTCAAACAGTGTAAAATGTCTTGCTTCCCTTTATCATGGTAGCATCGGAAGGAAAATTTTGAAGGCGATTTTCTCGCAACGCTGATTTCTTAAACCACTCGACATGTGCTAAAGCATCCATATCTCATCAACCGAGTACTTTTATGAGTCATGCTATATATATATATAAGAAGAAGAAAGAATCTCAAATACGTCATGGATCCACGAGAAGTTTTTTTTTAATTATAACAAAAGATTTGTAATAAAAAAAAACTTCTCGTTGGATCCATGGCGTATTTGAGACTCTTTCCTCTTATACTTACAACATCTGAAGTCCAACACGTGGAAAAATCCAAGATATATATATATATATAATTATGTAATTATATAACTATATAAAGTATTATCATTATTACATATAGAATTATTAGTTTAGAATAAAATGAGATGTAAGTTCCATTTCCTGCTTTCTCCTTCCTATTCTGTCGTCCCTTTCCCGTTAAAGTGCATACCGGTATATATATATATATATATATATTTCAAACAACATACATGGGATTGTTATAAAAACTTTTCATGAGATTTGTTTCAGGTTGATGAAAAGGAGTTTCTTACTACACCAGCTCAAACTGAAGAATGTATGTTTATACGAATGCATATATTTTATATCATATGATAATAATAATGTTTGAAAGAATGCATATGATATCATATGATATAATATGTTTGAATGAATGCATTTTGTATATAATCATATACGCAACTCTTCAAGTTTGCACTTTAGCGCGACCTGTTTGTCAATCAGTAGCATTCTATCGGAAGAGTTGTAACGTCACAGTGATAAAAAGTGATAATGATAATACAACTATGATGATAACAATAACAATAGTAGTAGTAAAAATGATAAAAACTTATGACTATTATCATTGTTATCATTACTACTACTATTATCACTATCAGCATCAGCATTATCGTTTTATGTACATATACTATGGTTGTATATATACAGTATATTCAAATATATATATATACATATATATGTGTGTATGTGTATCATATATATATACTATACATACTGTATATATACATAATATATATATAATATATATATATATATATATGTATATATATATATATATATATATATATATATAGTAAACGAATCAGTAGAAAAAGAACGCCGTAAAAAATAATAATAAATCCTAGATCTTGAAGATCTAGGATTTATTATTATTTTTTACGGCGTTCTTTTTCTACTGATTCGTTTACTTATTATCATCAAGATGCCGAGCAGACCAATTTTCTTATATATATATATATATATATATTGTATTTGTATAATCCACTATTGATATTTCACATATTATAATATTATCTGTGGCTTACGGGAACCCCGCAGCAAAGCGGGACGAGGCGTTGATCAACCCGCCAGAGGTTACGGAGGATCCCTCGCCAATCCACCGTTCCACTGGCCTCTCCATAGAATACTTGACTACGTCTGTATAGCAACGCAGCTCTTCCTCGATGTGATCTAATACGTCCGGGTCGGTGAAATTTTCGATTGTGGTAGTGCTGTCTTTGTGTATATTGTAGTAGTGCAGTGTTGTGGCGTTCAAGGCAGAGCCGGCTTTTCTAAGAAAGCTTGATTCAAATAGAAAAAAAAAATCACATGGACATGCACATACAAATGCAAACACAATACACTGTCAGTCTCATTCAATTGATTGGCAAATTGCCCCACATCTACGTAAATAAGCACTGATTTGATCAGTGCTTTAGTATTGGTCATGATAAAAGAAATCATGAGCGTATCCTCGAGCAGGATTCGAATCTACGACTTCCTGATCTCCGGACAGGCGTCAACTCCACTCTAGTAGACCACCGAACTTCTGCCAGACAGCAAGTGTTGATTCTAATCCTCATTTACGTCGATGTTTAGGGTAATTTGTCAATCAGTTGCATGAAAACATCGACGAAAGAATTTCATGGATTTGAACATTGCCAGTTTTGTTTTTTTTGTTTTTTGTTTTTGTTTTCCTACCTCACAATATAGCTGGATTGCCCAGAATACTAGTAGCTGGGTCGCCCAAAATAACTACACTATAGCTTTTCTTACATGGGGTCCAGTTGTGTGTTTTGGGTGGACCACTTTATAGATCGGTGACGTTCGTTATTCCGAAAGTTCTTTTCCACAGTTACTTAGCTGAGAGAAAACAATTTGTTTCAAGATGATAACTCAGTTACAAGAGATATTAAGTGTGGCGTTCCAAAGGGAAGTCATTTAGAGCTGCTGTTATTCTGAATATTATATATCAGTGATTTTTCTTCCGTATCTGAGGTATTTTCCTTTACACATTTTACAGATGATACCAGTGTTTTTCTTGCCCATTTATGATATCGATGTTCTTGTTCAATTAGCAATATAGAATTGAAAAAAATGACAAATTTGGTCAGACCTAATACGATATCATTTAATGATAAGAAAAATATATGATTTTCAGCAATACCGTTAATCTTTGAATTCAGAAATAGTTCTGGATGCTTGTAATTTAGAAAGTGTGTAATATTTTAAATGACTAGGAATTTTTGTATATAATAAACTTTCTTGGAAAATAGGCCTACTTATTGACAACAATAATTATTATCTACAAAATTATTTCTCGCAATATAGGTGTTATGAACAGACTGAAATTCTATACTATTATACTGCAAAAGAAACCCTCCGTATCATATGCAATTTTCCAATACGTTCGAGTACAATTGCATTGTTTTGCCTGTAATGATTATCTATCAAAAATCAATGAATTATTTTTATCTAACTAAGGTCAGTTTATGTACAGGTATGATAACAGTTACTCCAGCCTATTTTTATTCTATGTTCCTAAAAGTCAATTATTACTCCACGCGACCTCTAATGAGTTTCACTTATGACCACTATATCTTCTTCCAACGATTCTAACAAAGAACACACTCATTTACAATGGACCAAATTACTGGAATTCCCTGAATCATGATATAAAATCTGGTCCTTCTAAATCCTCATTGAAAAGGAGATTAAAGTTTTTCCTTTTATAATATCTTATCCTATAATGACGACCCCCAGAATCGAGTTTATATAGGCTTATTATGTTACGCATCTGTAAAATCTGCATTGCCTGTTTTTATTATCGCTACTTTTGCCTAAGCTAAGGCTATAATTAAACTTTCTTTAACCTATAGTTCGCAGTTCCAGGGTTTGTTGCATATTATTTTTTCCTTTTCAAACTTCCTAGGATCGTTGTCTCTGTTGCATATTCCTGTCTATATTGTTACCTCTTTGTCACGCTACATAGGGTCCTAGTCTTGTTTCCAGTCGTGTCGTCAAATTATTTCCCCCTAAGAGTCTAGGTTTGTTGCTGTCCCAGTCTTGACTCATGTTTATTAGTTGGCTTCTAAACTGTTTTAGTGGGCTTCTAAACTTTTTGTGCTGCTTTGTTGCCGTTTTTAATCAATTTTGTATCGATCTTTTTATCCTTGAGGGGCCCACACTTCAGTGTGTCCCTCCGTTTTTTTTCACACAGTGTATATTGACAATTATTTCACTTTTGTTTGATATCCCTCAGCACATTTAGCCATGAATCGCTACTGTAAGTTTTCAGTTATTGTTTCAGTTATTGTTTCAGTTACCTCTGGGCAATTACCCCGGACCCTTCCCCCGACCATAACCCTAATCTTAATCCTGAGCCTAATCCTAACCCTAACCCAAACTCTAATCCTAAAACCTAACCCTAACCCTAATCTTTACTCTAACCTTAATACTAACCAGTACTTAGCCGTTGGGTAATTGGCCTCGAGGATAATTGCCCTGAAACGGTTGTTTTCTCTGTGCAAATTTACATCCATTATTTCTGTCACTGAAGAAAGTGAGATTAACATTTATAAATTATGTTACAGTGGGAGAAAAAAAAACAACCGAAATAAATTTGAGCTTGAATCCGAAAATGAAATAAGGTTTGCTAATCCGAACATGATTTTGTGGCGATTTTCCCCAAGGTTCGTCAATCCGAATATGAATTTCTTTATAGGGATATTTTAAAATCCGTGACTAACAATGCCCAATTCTGACCTCACGTATATAGAATGTATGATATATAAAGATAACTCACCGCTCCAAATAAACAAACGGTGCTTCCAAGCCGTCATCTACCGTAAGGTTAAGCGGAAGGTGAGTGATGTCGGGCCCAACCAGTAAACCGGCATCGTTGATCTCGGAAAGTAACTTCCTCAGAGTCAGGAAATCTCGGGCGATTTGATCGGCCGTCACTTTTATGTTGCAGTTTTTGCTGAACAGAGAGGGCTCTAGGTTGCCAACATAAATTGTTTGCAGGACGGTAGAGAGAGAGTTTATGATTAAAGAGAGAGAGAGAGAAAGAGAGAGAACAAAATCATTGGGAAAAGTAAGTTAATCGAAGGAATTTTACAGTTGAAATGAGTCACGTGCCAGAAAAAAATAACGTCGACAATCACCTTAGATAAGTATTTAAACAAGCGGATTTATTCAACTGTATGCAGTTCGCTTTTATAGTGTAAGTAAAAATGTATGCATGCTTTCGGGCAGGGTACATCCTTGGCGACCTAATGGCTTGCTGGAGGTCCGCCGGAGGCCTGCCTGAGCGTGGAGACGGCGGGTGCATGCGGTTAGATAATTTTTAGATTTTCTTTCCAGGGGAACTATTAGTATTGACGAATTTCCTTTCATCAGCTGTATATTGCAATGGTCCTGCGGAACTTATTCACTGTGCTCTCGTCGTCGCTATGTCGGGTGGGCCTGGGCGGGGCTTTCGGACTGCCAAGAGTTATTTTGTCCTATTTTCGAAATGGAATTAAATAACGATGTTAATGAATGATACTCTTCTCTGCACAACGAAGGCGGGCTGGTCATAATCAGCTGCTTTCGGAGGTTCCTGCTAAACCATTTTTGGTTGGGTACAGCCATTTGTTTGCATTATTGGGTACCCTTGCATGCACGACTTCTTTATAGTATCTTTGCTAGTAAGGAGTTATTGAATATTTGAAAAAAAACATGAAAAAAACACAGATAAGTGTTTAAATTGTTTGTACCAAAGAAATGGCTTTATATGGTGTTGAAGTAATAATTGTGTATTTCATCCATCCTCTGTACAATTATGTTAATTGCTTCGAGAAATCAATAAATTCTATCATTTGAAAAAACAAACAAACAAACCTTAGATATCAGCCGAGAGAAAGAAGAATCTCAACAGAGTGACAGACTGTATGCAACTAGAATTTAATCTGTAACGAATTGTCATTATCTACACAGCACACATTTCTTACTGATTCGGACCCAGTTTCTCTTTTATAGTTCAATCTTATTTCATATTTGAACTGCCTGACGACAATATCTTATCGTGTTCCTATGTCCTTAATTGCATTTGTTTCTTACGTTATCTCTCCCCCCCCCCCCCCCCCTCTCTCTCTCTCTCTCTCTCTCTCTCTCTCTGTCTCTGAGCTTAATAAGCCAGTTCGGAGATAGCTCATGTGCACATGGATGAAAAATTATGACCTTTCCTTTTTGTCAGTCGGGTAGGCACTTCACTCGATTAAAAGCGATATAATGTATCAATTTTGCCCAACATAGCAATTTATGGAACTCGCATTCAAATAAAGAATCGACTTTCGTAGAGTGAACAGAATGGTACGCCAGTCAACACTTTGGGAAGCATCCATTTAATTGTGCAGTATTAAATGCATCCACTTTTTTTTTTCCTGTTAACATTGCAAATATCAAGCTTACTGTCAGGGGGATTTACAGGCGGGCATCATTAATAAGAATTACAGGACTAATCATTGCATCACGATGTTTGTCTCAGTGAATTAAAAAACGAACCTGTCTCTCAGTACAAAATGACCCTTTTCTGCTCATGCGCAAACTGGAACCCTGAACTGGCTTATTCAATTACCAAGTCTTACACCCCTCTAGAATCTTCAAAATACAAAATGAAGCCTAGTCTTCTCTGTATATCATTTCGGGACTCCACGTGGTTTAATCAAACCTCGTCTTCATATTTATTCATGTTTCTTCTGTTTCGCTCTCTCTTTTTCTGTTTCTTGCACTTTGATTTGATTTTATTTAATCATCATCTCTATGGCACATTATTTACAATTTATTTTTTTCAGCAAAATCATCAAACGTAAGATTAATTATATGGTTCTACACACTTTTACACATACGTCTGTGACAACACTGCATGCGTTACAAATTACCATAGAGAACGGTTGCCAATAATAAGCTAAAAGCTTGACTTTTCGGCAGCCGATGATACTGAAATGAAAGAAGTGGTGCAACATGATGCTCGTGGAATAGAGGGATAAGGAAAGAGAGATAGAAAGAGTAAGAAAGAATTCTCTTATTTTATTGCACCACGTTTTCTCTTCATCCCGAGCAGATGCCAACTCCTTCTACCTCAACTCTCTCCCTCTCTCTCTCTCTCTCTCTCTCTCTTCTACATACTACCACTAAGAGTATTCCCATCAAGAAACACAGAGTAAAGGCACAACTCGGGACATACCGTATGTCCAAAAAAAAACAATAATAATATAATACAACGGGATCACCAACGATAACTTTAAGAATAGTGATTCAATCCAAATACAATTTCATGGCATGAAATTACAACTTATTACCAACATCTTATAGAAAAACAACCATCCGATTTGCTTCAGTGGTCAAGGAGAAATGAGGATTTTTGTATTGATCAGAGCATGCTAGAAATTTCTTCCCTCTAAGTTCTGTCCATTGTGTTCACATCACATTATGCAGTTTCAAGAGCATCCAAGCGCTAAACTTGGAAGAAACAGACCCACGACATGCTTTACAATGATCCACATTTCTCTGTGACCACATAACCAAACTGCATGGGGTTTTCTGCAAAATATAGCTAAGATGTTATACTTTTAGACCCTGAAAGAGCAATCAGACAGTTCAATCATATTAAAAGTTATCAATGCGGAAATCCGGTTGTATTTTTTTTTTTGGGGGGGGGGGGGAGGACATACTGTATATATCCCAGCAAGGGCATCCTTCCCGTTTTCCTCCCTCCCTCCTTCGTCTTCTCCCACCCGTGGTTCATAGTGCAACACAACCTTTAAACTATAATAGAACTTTGATACTGACTAACATACTATTATAAGGCAGAGCTAAAGGGGAGGAGGAGGAGCTTGTACGCACCGTTGCCTAGTTGCCATATAACTTTGTAGCCAAGTTTGGCGTTGTACCGCAGCAGCTCCATGCTATTGGTCGGATCCCACGCCTCCCCACTTCTGAGACAAAGGTTTAATCCATACGTCACGTCCTGCCCCGTTGCTATGGCGAATTCATGGAGTTCTTTCCATCTTTCCCCTTTCAGACAGAAGTGTGAACATTTGCGACGATAAAAACAATGATTTACATTACAATGATAACTTATCAGAAAGTCATTATTTCATTGACTTTAATATCAGCAGGGGCGGATCCAAGAATTCCTTAAATGGGGGGGGGGGGGGGATGCTTTACAAAATTAAAGGGAGGCCACGCCCCCCCCCCCCCCCATTGTTTTCATTTTATTTCTTTCGTTTAAAAAAAGAATAATAATAAATGGGGCGCGAGCCCGGTGCGCTCGCCTCTGAATCCGCCACTGATCAGTTGTTTATCAATGTTATAACTTAATCTATTAATATAACTATCGCACAGTAGTATTAAAACAATAAAGCAATAACGACGAAATTATAGCAACATATAAACCCTGTGTTGACAGATCTTACCCCGACAACGTCGGGACAACGTCCAGAGAACAATATCGCATTCAACTTTGCATTTTCACAGGTATGTGGTTTACGCACCTGTGACAGTGAATTGCTTGGTGATGTCCTTTGGCGAACTGCCATTCCTGAGGGTTTCACACGTGTGCTTCGCTCTGAATACCGTCTCGTCTGCATGTTTTCCACTAACGCGCAACACACCAGGAGAAAGAGCGCGGGTTAGTGTCCGAAATACCGAGGTTCTGTAGACGAAGGGAATGAGAAATATGGTGTAGTCACAAAATGCAGTAAAAAAAAAGGTTACAGCTCGTTATTCCGAAGGTTCGTTATTCCGAAGATTCGCTTTTCCAAAGGTTCGTTATTACGAATTTCATTTTCGGATGAACGAATCTCCGGAATAACGAACCTTCGGAATAACGCCACAAATGTTCGGATTAACGAACCCTTTTTCATTTTCTGGTTAAAGAACCTGTAGATAAAGGGAACCTGTGTGTTTCGGATTAACGAACCTTCGGAATAACGAACCTTCGGAATAGAAAACCTTCGGAATAACGAACAGCACCCGCTTTGTAGGGCCTAGGCCTACATATTCCAGTTCTAGCTAAGACCGACTAGCACTTCAGAAGCCCTTATTCACAATTAACTCTTTATGTTTCGTGCACTATAACTCAAGGTGACCAATAAGCTTGGGATAACGTTCAACTTCCAAGGCGAGAGTTCTAACTCGCGTGGCATCAAACGACGTCAATAATGCTTTCGGTGACAAAGATGTAAGTAATACGTAGGCCTATTTTGCAATAAAAAAAAATGCAATAGAATACTATCCTCCACATCAAATCTTGGAGGCCGTAAGAAAAAGTAAACAACTTTTATTAGGTAGTCTACTTAGGTGTTTTTATATACTTCAGAATTGGGTGGGGTAAAGAAATGCGAGTGAAGAAAAAAAGAATGAGTACAGAAGTATTCAGGTGCTCAAACTTACGACCAGTTGAACCGGAAGGGTCCACCACAAGCTAGATGGTTGGTCCCTAAACCAGTCGACAGAAACCGACGATCAACCTCATGAATAGAGTTGTGTGTATCGACATGTACTGCGAAAAATGCAGTTTCGTTCAGCCGCCGGGTGCCGGTTGAATGACTGGACAAGAATAAAGAAGATAACGAGCATTAAGACGATTAATAATACAAGCGATTTCTTCAAGGATATGGTTACGTTTTTTTTTTCTTCCAAACTTTTCTTAATTACCTACTTACTTGGAGTTTACTTGGATGTAGAAATGTATAAAGCGTTAATTGCCCCTCCGCAGGTTTCACTATCCCAAGCCTCAATGGGCTGTACTTTATCTAGGGGATGCTTGTACCAGTGTTTCTCAAGGATAGTTTCGAATTGGTTTACACTTGATGCTGAGTCCAACCGCTGTGTCTGGCAAGGAGTTCCAGTTGTTACAAAATTACTGCGTTCAGAGGACTTGTGGCGCAACATTATATCTGGATCTTGGTTTTCTAACTTTCATGCTGTGGCTTCTGGTTCTGGAGCTATCTACCAATTGAAAAAAAAAAAGATTGTGTACATCTATAGGTGGCCAATCCACATCTCCTGTTTGGCGTCTCCAGCTGGCGAAGATATGGAAGTTGACGTGTGGCTCTTTGCTGCACTTTCTCTAACAAGTCCTCATCTTCACCAAACCCAGTTGCAATATTCTACGGCGGTTCGGATGATATTCTTTCAGAGCTTGAGCCATTCTCTTTCATTCAAGCTTGAAGATGATCTTTTCAGAGTGCCTACCTTGGTATTGGCTCTTTTGGTAATTTCAGCGACATGCTAACTGAATAAAGAACGTATGTGAAGAATCAAAGACCACACTCTAAATTCCTTAGATTTAAATAGATTGTATAGTCAATATAGGGACCAATCCAAACGTTGGATTGAAGTTTTCAATCTTATTTATAGAGTTAGATTTCAATCTTATTCGATTGAAACTTTCAATCCAATTTGGGATTTGCCCCTGACTACAATCTATTAGATTGACTTTCACTCCACGGAATTTAGAGATTATATACCAAGGTCGTTCCGATGTTCAGCTACAGGGATTTTGCTTTGGTTTCTAATTGGTGATATAGTGTTGTCACACTTTTGGTTCTGTTTCCCGTATGTGAACAACTTTTTATGTTATTGATAGTGTTATTGATGTTGAATTGCAACTTCCATTTGTCAACCCAGGGCCCTGTTTCATAAAGCTGTTCGTAAAGTTACGAACAACTTCGAGCGACTGGTGATCAGTTCTTGTGCTGAATTATGGAAATTCTAATTAGTATAGCACATCAAAACTGATCACCAGTCGCTCGTAAGTTGTTCGTAACTTTACGAACAGCTTCATGAAACACCCCCAGGCTGACATAATTAAATTTCGAAATGTGCATAGAAGTTAATATGAATGTACCAGTCGTTTTGAACTGAAACACTTCTTCTTGATCATTTTTTTCTCGACTTTGATAAAAGCAGTCAAACAAAACGAGCTCGAACAGATTCTTGAAAGTAGGACGCAACGTAAGAAAGTTCAGTGCTTTCACACAGAAACAAGACAAACAATCTCATAAGTCGCAACCTTATCATGCTAATCAAACTCGAAATGATGACGTCGCCAAACGTTTTTCCCCGTTGGCAATAGTTGGTATGCCTAAAACAATCATATTTTGATCTGTTATCTCACCACACGCTAAGCCCTCCCCCTTACAATGCATCAATGTCAAATAATTCAAAGCCTGCATGTAGGGCTTACAGATATGATCCGAATGATGTAGGGGTCAAATCTGTTCTTTTATATTTTCATGAAAGGAGAAAAAGAAGAATTAAAGGTATTGTTTACCTTTGGGAACAGTGATTTAAAAATATTCAAGATATCACTTTTGCTGCATATGTGTAGGTCAGTTATATCACAAAGCATCCTGCCATATACATTTTTTGCAATAAAGCCTAAAATATAAGGAGATATCACTCTATTTTCATTAAACCATAACTGTAGACGGTTTAGTCTGGAAACATTCTATTATAACTACTATTCACATTTTGTATATTTAACAATCCTTAACATCGACTATGCATGGTTCAAATTTTTACATTGATTGTTTCTATCCCTAACTCCCACTTTAGAACTTCATGTTTTGAAACACTAAATGCTGCTCTTTTATTTCATCTGCAAATGGTATTATGCCTTTAAGTCTGTGTCATTAATACAACACCAAGCAGTAAGCGTTGCCGATGACTATCAGAATGCCATTTTATTATCATCATCATTATTATTGCTATATCATTATCATTATTATTGCTACTATTATTATCTTTACCAACATTGTTATTATCATCATCATTATAATTTATTTAATCGGCCATACATATTTCAAAACCTCCTGAATGTACACTCGCACACCGTCTTGGTGGGCTCTCACACGTAACAGGCATGAGACTCCAGGCATAAAAATGCCAAAAAAATATATATATGTATATGTAAGAGTGATTCCAATATTTACGTCTGAGAATACACGCATAATGAAATAAGGTGTGTAGGACAGGGGTGGATCCAAGAATTCCTTAAAGGGGAGGGGGGGGGCACCCAAAACATTTCTGGTGCTACTTCCAGGTTTCATTTCATTTTTTATTATTTCTTTTGTTTTAACACAAAATAAAGGGGGCGCGAATCCGGTGTGCCCCTCTGGATCCGCCACTGTAGGAGGTATAGGGCCTATAATGTGTAATCAAAAAATGCGAAAGTGTATAATTATCATGTTTTATGTCCAATTTCATTGCAAAGTTTACCATTTCATTGATTTGTTTTTCCTTCCATTTTAATATGTCACCTTGAACATCGAGTGGTCTTTCACATTTTTAAGAAAACCTAACAAAACAGAACAACCCACAAAGTGGACTATTATTATGACAACACTGCAGCGTGCCATGCACTTTACACATACACTCACCTATCGTGGCTGACTTGCGGAATTCTGTGTACCTTGTCGAGACTTTGAATACCGAAGGTGGAGTTGAGGGCATAATATCCACTTCTCTTTGATTGCCGATTAGTGGATATACCCACCACGAATTCATCATCGACACCGACACAGAAAATGGCGCCGAAATAGAGCGCGGCGAATACGACGATAGTTGCTACCCTCGACATGGCCTCGTTGAAGAATCCTGTATCAGTTTACACGAGCTGCTACGCAATGATTCCAAGCGGGTTCTACCAGTTCCAACAGTATACCACCCTACCGGACTTAAGATCTTATACCGTGATTTTTGTACAGGTCTTTGTGGCAGCTGATAATAAGTTCATGCGATTATTTGTCTGCCGCGTAACGAGTAAATCGAACAAAAAACGGCTTCTTTAATCCTCTTTGATTCCTTAAAACTTTCACTGATTCCTCCGTGTTCTGCTTTCTTCTTGCAAGCTAGCTTTAAGAGTTAATTCTGCGCATGGGAGATTTTACGGCTTTTACACTGTTGTCTTTAGAGAGTATCACAAGGGCTTGATGAGCTGAATGGGTATAAAGCGTCACTTCTGTGCTGACGTTATTCACTTTATTGTGAAACTCTCCTTAGCGGTTCGGAATGCAAGAGCCAGTTAAATACCTTGAATTGTGACGCCTATCCACGTAGACAGTGGCCTTTAATTTTTGTATATAAGTAGCCTCCTCCCTATAGAATAAAATGCATACAATAGCTTCATTTCATTTATTTCATGTATCAAGTTTCCACATAATATATTACGATTGTAACATATATATATATCTTGAGATCAATAAATAGTAACAAATATTTGAGATTTCGGTGTACAATATACAGACTTCATAGCATAATTTTTTTGACACAAAATTAATAGACTTTAACCACTCCAGAGTTAATCATATTCATATTTGATAATATTTGTTAGAATTCCCCTGTTCCACATACAGATGCAATGTTTGTAATGTCTTTATGCAGAAAGGGCGGGCAAGATCCTAAATTACGCAGCTTAAACTAAGAAACTGCAAAGCGATAAATTGTGATTTATTTCACAATTGTATAATTTTCTCAAAGGGCAAGGCATAAACCAGTAATAATGATCATTCCGACACTTACAAAATGGTAATTCATTCTAAATTTATAATCAATGATGAGACTTAAGATGTCTAATAAGTTCCAGTTTTGGATTATAAAGAAAAATGTAATATTCTTCAGAGGAATTTGGCAAACCACCGAAGAATTAATGTTTAAACTGCGAATTTGTTCCTTGCTTTTTAAACTCTAGAAAACAGCTCTTCAAGTATTATATTATGACGCTAACGACAATGGTTTCATATATTATGTGTTATGTATGTATATATATACAATATATATGTATGTATATATATATATATATATATATATATATAGAGAGAGAGAGAGAGAGAGAGAGAGAGAGAGATTTATAAGTAAGGCAACCCAAAATCAGAAATCGAAGCTTTCCCATCCAACCGCGCTTGCGTTGGTGGTTTATGGTTGGTTGGTGTGGAGGTGGGACACCCCCCCCCCCCTTCCCAGACTCACCCCCGCTCGCTCGCTCACTTCGCTCCCTCGCTGCGCGCGGGAGGGAGGCCGTTCTTTCTCTCTCTCTCTCTCTCTCTCTCTCTCGCTCTCTCTTTTTGTCAGCTGAAGAAACCCGGAAGTGAAATGAGAAAATTGCGCTGAAGGCCCCCTTTTTATTTCCCTTTTAGCTGATGAAACCCGGTAGTGGAACCAGAAGTATAAATGCTCCCGCCCTTGAAAAAAGCTAATGATGCCCTGCATCACCCCAACCATGCCATGTCTCATGCAGGTTTGTTCTGTCAAAGGTTCGATCGTTTATCAGACAAAGAAAATAAGGTTCGTTATTCCGAAGGTTCGTTAATGCGAAAGTAAGAGGAAACTAGATATATCGCTACGGCGACTTATATGCCTCCGCCATAATGCATGGTTCTCCTAATAGGTCTCTATACTACAATGTCTTGACATTGTGTGATGACAGTTTCACACAATTGGCAAAATATTAAAATGACAGGTTTGACACAAATGTGCTGAATGTTCACTTTCCTAGAACTAGGTTCAATTGGATGAATGATTAAAATGTCAGAGTGCAGGTATTTGGGGAACTAATACTTGACTTTACTTGACTTTTGACCCTTTTGTAAGTTTATGCATTGAGTAATTTTCAAGGTATTGAGAAAAAGTATAATTTCAGTATCAAATGGGAAAATAGCATTATCTAAACGTGGCCTTTGACCTGTGACCTCACAGTTCCAAAGAAAATCACAGTTAGGTTGAACATGCATAAATATGTAAGTTTCATGATGATACCTTGAGTTACTTTTGAGATATGGAGGAAAAAGTGCAATTCAGCACTTTCACTTGACCTTTGACCTTTTGACCTTTGAGTTTTTGGCAAGAAACTTCCCACAGAATATAATATAATATGGGTAATACATGTATACATCAAGTTTAAAAAAAAAACCTTCAGGCATTGCATAAATATAAGGAAAGTAGTGATATTTTGAGGAGTTGACCTTGACCTTTGACCCCCTGACCTTTGAACCATGACCCCCAACTTCCCTAGATAATCACTGCCCATTGGAACAAGCATATATACTAAGTTCCATGAAGATACCTTGAACCATTTCAGAGACTCCAACCCAAAGCACCTTCTGATCTGGAGATTCTCCCGCCTGAAACCCCTAGCAGACGGGAGACCCCAACTTGATGTGTGCGAAGCGCGAAGTTCCTAGGGTTCTAGATGCTCTCTTGTGCTATCTAAGGCTTATTTTTTCAACACGATAGAAATAAGTAAGAAATCCTTTCCAACGGGAGACAAAGAGCCAGGGTGGGAGAAATTAAATCTCAAACGGGAGAACGGGAGATTTTGCAAAAATGGGTTGTCGACGGGAGATCTCCCGTCGAAAAAGGGAGAGTTGGAGTCTCTGCCATTTTGCGAGATATGGAGAAAAACATGAATTTTCAACCTTTTTTTCAGAAAATAATCTGTGACCTTTGACCTTTGACCCCGTGACCCTAAAATCCAAACAAAGTATTATCCCCCCAGGATATACCCTCATACCAAGTTTGATGTAAAACCACCACACGGTTCTTGAGATATCGACAAAAACAAAACGGGACGGACGTACGGACGGACGGACAGACGGACGGACGAACGACCCGAAAACATAATGCCTCCGGCCACTTCGTTGGCGGAGGCATAAAAAACCCAAAATAAAACACGAAAACGAAACAAAGAGCAGTGTTTATAATTTCAAACGTTCCTTAATCCGAAAGCAGAATAAAAAATAGTAAAAGGTTCCTTATTCCGAATGTTTGAGTACATACTTCGAAATCGAAATAAGGTTCATAATTCCGACCGTTTATTGATATATTTTCATCACACAGAGATGAAGGAACTTAACTTCATTCTCATATAAACGAACTTTTTGAATAACGAAGGGGCCACGACCTTTACTGAATATCGTTTTCTAACTGTTTATGCTTCGTTTGTTTACTATTGGTTCCATAAATAATGGTTGCTGCCAATTCACGCTGAATTGTACATTGATGATAAACATACTCTTCGGCGAACTACAGTTTTGTGACTCAACAATAAGAGTTGCGCTGGAATGCAAGGCATTATAGTCCTCATTCAAAATTATTCGAGCGCTATTCTGAAGTTTTTGTATATCCATCTAATATCCTTGAATGTTCTTGCACAGCTTCCCAAAGACGTACTGCAGTAATCAATGTAAGGTAAACTCATATATGACAAAAATATAAGCTATTCCGCATTTGTATGACAGAGATTTTCCTGATACATAACCTATTGGCAGAGACGTTTTACAAAATATATCGAAATATCTATCAATCGGAATTTATCAAATGGAGTGGAATGTAAATCGGTGGGCCACTCTAATCTGCCCATGATAAAAATTAGCGGGGCTAGCGGTATTTCGAAGCTATACAATGAGCGATATTTTCACTATATGAAAATCTCATAAGATGTGATGATGCCTGTAAATGCAGTCTTTCTACAAACAGACTTGCAAAGACAACGTTGCAATCGTAAGACTTTTATGCTTAATTGTGTCAAAATTATTATTGGGTAATATAATAACGAAGCTATTAGACCGTTTCTGTGGAGGGTTCGAACCTATCAAATCATCGATCAACCACTTTCTTTTTTTTTTCTCCAAAATACATGCACATGTAAATGGTAGTTGTGAGCCAGAAGCTTCGCCTCATGAAGGCCCTATTTTATACACGTTATATGCATTGGCGACCGAATCACAGCTTCGCGAAAACACGTGATATTGGTGGCATTCTTCATTTTATTCCGCTTTTATCAAAACTGCATGTTTGCTACACGGTACTCCTGCAGCCAGCCAAATTTAGCGCAGGAATCCTTTTCTTTCTTTCTTTTTCTTATGAAATGCAGTCCGAGGATTAAATTGTGAAGGCCTATTATCATTATCATCAAATAGTCACAGTCTAACAGACCATTGAATAAGTATAAAGAATTCACCCGAATGCACAGACGATAATCGGGAAATACTCTGCAATCCAGAAACCCACGGCTTTGTAAGTACGTATACCTGTAAAGATAACGGTACCTTTTTATTTGTTTGTTTACACCGTGCATTTACCGAGTTTACACTGCTTCCAAAATCACTTACTGGGTATGTATAGTACAGGCTACTTACTTTCAAGTGTGACGCTGTCAGTCTCACTGACTGCGTACATAGAGAACGACGTATATATTCCCGCAGTTCGATTGCATGTCACTTGGCCAGTCCTTTTAAGTAAAATAAACTACAATGTAATTTCAGATCACAAGCTGTAACCTTCAATTGGCTTGAATACATAAAATAAAAATAAGACGAGTAAAATGATAGACGTTAATCAAAATCGGACAAAAAAAAAAGTGATTTTCCAGCTTCAGACATTTTTTTTATCCAGAGAGATCTGGCAGGCATGCAGGCCACAATGTTATACCCTCACTTCTCTCCGACTGGCTTGAGCCACACAAAAAAATTGTATCATTATCATTATTATTACTATTATTATTATAATCATTACCATCATCATCATCATCATCATCATCGTTTCCAGCAAAGCTGTTAGCAAATGAAAAGATTCTTCATTTTTCTTGTTTGTTTTTTTTTTACTTCATGCCCAAACTGGAAACTTAAAAGCACTATTTACCATCTGCAGATGTATCAAAAACCCACCTTTAGTACTTAAAATAATTCTAAAATGTGAATTAGAGATAGAAACACCCAATGTAAAAATTTGATTCAGTATAATCAATGTTAAGAATTCTTAAATATACAAAAGTAAACAATAGTTATGACAAAAATGTTTCTAGGGTAAAATTATCTCAAACATTTTTTTAATCACTGCTCCAAATGGTAAACAGTACCTTAAAGGAAACCAAGGCTCAAATATAATGTGGATTGAGTGCAAACATCATCATCAGAGGTACTCTTTACCATCGGAGCAGTGATTCAAAGAATGTTCGAGTTATTATATTTCATGCATATGTGTAGATCAGTTGTATCACAAAACATCCTATCACATAAAAATTTGTCAGTAAAGCCTAAAATATCACTATTTTTCTCAATAACCCATAATTGTCGATGGTTTATTCTAGAGACAATTTTTCTATTGCTATTGTTGACATTTTGTATATTTAGCAATATACTGTATTTAACATTGATTATACGGATTAACATTTTCATATTGGTTGTTTGTATCCCTAACTCATATTTTAGTAGGACTATTTATGAAGCACTAAAACTTTTTTTTTTCATCTGCAAATGGTAAATAATGCCTTTAATACAACACACAGATTCAAACAAAAGTGTGAAGGAAATTTTGACAATGCCAAAATTGCAAACATAAATGTTCTTTTCCAGTT
Organism: Diadema antillarum; assembly: GCF_040938485.1. NCBI lineage: Eukaryota > Metazoa > Echinodermata > Echinoidea > Diadematoida > Diadematidae > Diadema > Diadema antillarum. Next base: position 1,897,716 of record NW_027271040.1, on the reverse strand, counting down.
AGTACACTGTAGTTTTTGATAAAGCTCTCTAACCAGTGTATCCATCTACAGTAGCATTTTCACAGTACTGTATATGTACACCTATTAAGGTCGATTTACAGAGTGCAACTTTACTATTTCATATGCAAGTGTCATTTTCAAGCCTCTCTCTCTCTCTCTCTCTCTCTCTCACTGATTATATTCAAAACAACAATAAAACATTCAAACACAAGCAATTCTTACAATGATCATACAAAATTCATTTCCAGGAAATATCAAGTGGAAAAATGATGAAACATTTGCTTGTCGTTACAGAATATACATGTTCACTGCAACACACAAAGAGTCCACGCTGCAGAAGACCAAATACACAGGCATACACATCAGCTGGATTACGTACCATTTCTGTATTTAATTTTGATTCACAAATAATGTTTTTACAAGTACAAACGATATCCAATCGTTACAAGCTATCAGTTTTGAAAGCAATTACTTGATTGCTAATTATCAAACAATCAATTGTAAAAATACTAGGAATTATTTTGTGTGTGTGTGTATCACTTTATTATGCTGCTATCAAGTTGATTTCTGTGTATTCACATTAGACGTCATAAACATTCATTTCCATTTGATTCACTCAGCACGTATTGCAAGTGTCATGTACTATCAACAGACATTCATTAATGTTCTATCTACAAATTTGATAAAATTGTCAAAAAATCTGCATTGTTGTCAATGCAATCAGGCTAGCCTACTCCATAGAAATGGTATGGAAGCAAGTGGTTTTATTCATCAAAACCTCAACTAAAAAAAAAAGAAGGAAAAAATCAAACAAGAAGTTACATTCAAAACACAGTCTTTATAAGCTACTGTATCACAATGTTGATGCATATCCATAGTTACTGTTTTCACTCTTGACTCTTGCTAGTAACACAGGGGTGTGCACTAGCATAAGATTTCCATGAAACTTCACACATACAAATTCTACGAGGAGAGCAAAGATAACAATCCCCCCCCCCCCCAAAAAAAAAAGGAGGAAAATAAGGACTTTTATCCAGGCAAGACAAGACTAAATGCACAGTTTGCCCTGCTCACACAAACAACCAAGGGAAAATAGCCAGGGGGCAACCTTCTGTTTTTGAACAGCACCTGTGGAATAGAAGTATCAATAAAGCAATTTTCATTTTTACGCCATCAAAATGAAACAAAATCAGAAACAAACACGGAAAAGGAATCCAATATACAGAATAAAGTTTCAGAGAATGACTGAGCCCCAAATAGCCAATGATTATTAAATAAATATATATATTTTCTGCCAAGTATTTCAGCAGAAAAATCCTAACATACATTGGGCCGGCAACTCCCTTCACATTAACTTTCAAAGAGGGGATACTAAATGTTTACTCACCGCATTTATCACTGCACATACACTGTACTAATTTCAGTATAAAGGATTCTCCAAGAGCAAACTTTCTCAGACACCATTAGAAATATTCTAACAATAAATAATTGATACATAATCCCACCCGAGGGTCAGCCGGAGAAAATTCGTTTTGTGCAATTCTCAGTCAGAAAGGGGTGTTCTCTCTCAGCATACCTTACAAAATTTTCACTTATACACAATATTTGTTACAGCAGTGATGGGCTTTCTGAAAAATTGTTGTCATTCTTCGACAAGAACCACACCATGCATTTCACCTGGGTACATTCAGAATTCAGAAAAGACAAATCAAAGATTAGTAAATCTTGCTCATGCAATGTCACTGTGGAAATTGACTTCCTAGATTTACACCAGGGCCCATGTTCATCATCAACATTGCAAAATTACTGCATATCACCAAGTCATAATGATAAATAACATATGCCGGGACAAGTCCACTAACACAGGATGCATAATTATAAACTGTTGGGATTTGGTGTGATTATTTCTTTCTCTCATGTTTTTTTTTTTCCTACGGGAGGAAAAAGGCTGGATTTTTGTAGTATGTACGGATGCCATTTCTTGCATTTAATATGATATCACAGGAGAATAGCTGTTACCCACATCAAGGCAAAATCTCTGAAGGCACAGTCAGACTGGTATAAGATCAAGAAGATTAAGTTCGCAATCTTTAAGATCTCAAAGTTTTGCCAGTGTGACCGCAAACTTCCTGCGAAACTTCTTGCAAAACTTCTTGTGAAACTTCTCGTGAAACTTCCCACTCCAAGTAGTGATATTTCCCTTCACTCCCTCCAAACTTCTCGATCTGTTTGCAGGTGGTGTCTCCAAAGCGCGAGATCACTATCGTGTACACATGTGCATTGTTACGTCACAACCACTAACTTTCGGACGGGGCGCTCTTTCTTCTTTCTTGCACGCGCAGAGATGACCCAAACTTCTCGATCGAGAAGTTTGGCTTCCAGTGTGACCGCAAGACAAAAGATCGCGAAGACTTTGTGACCTTAAACTTCTCGATCTTTTGCCAGTCTGACCGCACCTTATGTCTCTTCTAGTTTCCCTCAAATGAGACAAATTCATCTCTAAACTATCTCAAAGGCTTGCTCGTGCACTATAAAGTCTAAAGTCTAGCTAAACACTGACACTGTATGGGGCCATGGACAGTTCAATTAAAATTCTCTCAGAGTATAACACTGCTATGTACGAAGAGGAATGTACAGTTTAAAAAAAATCTTAATACAGTACCAGCAAGCTAAAAAAATATCCATGACAATTGTGCTGTGTTTGAGGATAGGAAACTGTATTAGGGTCACCACTATGCCCCAAAACGGTTACTCCAGAATTGTGGTATTGTTGTCATTATTGTCATCATTTCCTTCAGCTTATCTAGTCAGGGATAGAAGGGCGCTTAGGCAAGGCATTCTGTCAGTATAGTACTTGAAGTTATGACCTTCTTGCACTCATGCATCAGTTCACAAAATTTTGGCACTCGGTAAGCTTGGCAATTTTTACCAAAGAAAGATGCTTTTCACAGGTAGCTCCATAACTGACAATCACTGTTACAATTTTTGTAGTTTAATCATTTTTTATTAAAACTGCACTTCCCTTTTATAGTTTTTTTTTTCAACCAACACTGCTAAGAAAAGGAGTAAAAGTGATCAACTTCGAGAATAAAAAACTCGCAGAACAATTGCAGTTGCATCATTTTGTCAGAATGCACGAAACTGAACTGCATTTTTTTTTGTTGCATTGACTATGAAAGGATAAGATGGAATAACTTAGAATAAAGATTATGATATTCAGAAAAATCCAAGATTACAGGCAGATTGCAGACTATTATATTTCTTTAAAAACATTGTTCATAATGACAGCTGCTGTATATTTCCTCTTATTTTCACTAAAAATTGTAAAATCACACCAATGCCATTTCACACTTGCAATTATTCTCATGCTATTTTACAAACACTGCCTTAAAATTTCCAACCAGATGACAAAGAGATGAAGATAAATTTGATGATATCCTTTAAATCTAGAATGCACATTACAAGAGAAGTTATAGCTTTTCTTTTTCCACTTGTCTGAGAAAACTATGGGGTTACAAAGTCTGACATCATTGCGTAGAACGTGTGACATTTGAGTGCAGTTTAAAGTTTAAAGTTTAAAGGGGCATTCATTCCAGACGACTTTTTTAAATTTCACATCATGTAGTACATAAATCGACAGCTCCATATATAGAAATGTGGAATTTATTGTGGTATTTGAGCAGAGAAACCAATCCTCTGAAAAATCTGAGACAACTTACACTGAACAGTGTTGATGACATAGGAGCATCACATATTTCAGAAATGTAGCACTGTAAGTCCATTACAATACCATTTACTTAACAAGTTCACCTGTGTAGAATTCATGCATGCGTTTCTTCTTTTGTTCTGCTTCCTTGAGCCAAACTCATGCATTCTTATGGTGAGGCTGCCATGTCATCATCCTTGTTCAGTGCAATTTGTTTTAAATTTTGAAAACGTTCTTATTCCTCATCTCAATCACAATAATTTCTGAAACTCTGTACTCAGTATAACTGACTTATACTAGTAGTTGGTCAAATGTAAAAGTCAGAAAAATCATCCGGAGGTCTCCTTTATTAAAGCTACCATAAATGATAAGAGCTCGACTGGCCTGTACACTCTGCAGCCCTGTGGAGTAGGTTTAGTCACAAGAATTTAATTAATTATTGAAATACTGCATAGCCATTTATTCCGCAATTCCATGACTTCGCAAGTCAGGACATGTAAGATAATATTGTGCGCAAGTCTTACTTTTTTATAGGAATTGAAAAATCCATGTTGGACTAGAAAAGTACAAAATGTCTGCATGAATGTACAGCTGCATCTGCAGGATTGAAACATGTATGCAGAGAATTATCATATTAAAAGGAGAATGCACCCTCTGGAGAGTTTTATATGTGACATAAAAAGTGAAAACGCAACCAATTAATTATGATTACAGCAGAACTATAACTATGCATAATTTCAAGTTTTAAAAAAAATGACAACTGAATGTCAGTAAGTCTGCTATATGAGGAGTACCTCATATGAATCATACTGGGCAAATAACAATGACTTTGTGTACATGTGTGTAACATCCCCACAAAATATTGGGCAATTCACTCTCTTGCAACCTTTTTTTTCATTAGACTGACATGCACTGTGCATAGACATATCAACCCTATTACGTTATAGCAAATGCATTACATAACATTTGATAGCGAGCTTTAGCTCTGCAATGTAAATGCTAAGACAATGCTAATTACTGTAAAAGTGGAAATTTTTGCAGTGTCTAAATTTCCGCACATTTCGCTCAATAAGAAACTAGCGCGAAAATAAAAGCATGTGAATATTTCAGCTTGCCCTATGTTCCAGTAGTTGATGTCTTGATTCCGCGGAATTAAAAACACAGGAAATTCTTCTTGCCCGGCCGAGCGTGAAAAATTAGTCTTGCAAAAAATATCCACTTTTACAGTAGGCCAAAAATGGTGTTCTGCACATGGACAAGACAGCTGTTTCATTGTCCAACCTGGGAGGCTGAGTCGTCAAAGTGCTTAGTGCTTGTGTTGCAGATCTAACGCTCATTAATAAATCAAAGGAAGCAAATGTCTTCCAACAAATACATAAATGTTCTCACTTTGGTCATCTTCTTTAGACAAGAAATCTGGATTCTTTACTAGGTACTCTTCATTATCACAGAGTAAATGCAATTTATACCTAACTGCAATGATAGATATTTGCCTCTTGCCCATGCACTGAGAAAATACAATCTCTGTGGGAAATGCATTCCGTCATGTTCTTAAAAACCTTTAAAAACTTAAAACCTCTTTGTCACAAGACAATTGTGCTCTTTCATACATTAGGGCAAAGACTGAAAAGAAACTACATATTAGTCAAATAAAACTTCCCTTTAATTCTATTAAAGAGACAACCAAAGCTTGTCAGCACGACATTTTTATACATGAGCAAAAGAAAGACAGGACAGAAAAGTTTGTTTATGGATTCAGAATCTGTGGATCAAAGTTTGCCAGCAGCAACGATATTGCTTATAATACACTTTGTGTGTCTCCCTCCCCTTTCCTCTTTTTACAATCTCTGATACTCTCACTTCAATAATATATCCAAAGGTTGTTTTCATGGCATATGGATGAAAAAAAAATGGATTTAAGAGACCATGGAAAGATGGCAAGTTCTCACACAATGCTTTTCAAAAGTCTGTTGTAATGAAAAATAAAGTTGATGTAAAAAGATTCCATACAAAGATTTGAATACCTACAAAAATTCATTGTGTATGTGTATGTCTAAATCCTCAAAAAAAATCTTCCAGCAAAGCAAATAATGAAATATGGAAGGAAAAACACAATAAAAATGTCATGTGATAACCTTAGGTATTAGTACTCTTGGCAGCATATTCTTCCTTTAACACAGATTTGATAGAATCCCAACCCCCCCCCCCCCCAAAAAAAAAAAAAAAAAATCAAATCTTCTATATTTCCAATGTAACTCCACATGAACGTCACAAAGTAATGCAATCTTAACATCTACAATATGTTTAATAGTGCATAAATAACATTTTCACATCCATACTTGTTTTTCTTTAAAATATCTAATATCCCTAAAACGGAAAGAGCAATCAAAGAAAAGAATCTGACAAAATATTCATTCCTAAAATATTTTTAATCTCTATAAGCAATCTACAATCTACCTGTAAAAGAATTTCATGTCATGTTGCTTTTGGTCAGGGTATATAAACAGAAACACACATTTGCACGCTGAGAAAGAGAGCAAAAAGAAATGACAAAATAGACGAGAAAAAATAAGGAAATCCGTCCTCTATAGGTTTATTTTTTTGATATTGACAGCAAACAGGTTCATGATAATGATGAAGAAACAAGTTTTTGGTAGTCTGTCTCTCCAGTCCTATACTTTGGGTTTCTTATGAATGAGAATTGAACGACATGTGAGCGCACCGTCAACTTTCCGGAACTCGCTGTTCGGCATCTCGATGCGATTCGTGTGCGGGAAGAGAGATTCAAATTTCTGCAAAGAAGAGAGAGAGAGAGAAAGAGAGAGAGAGAGAGAGCAATAAAACATTAACTGAGTGGCAGAACATGTTGTTGTTAATCATTGCTCCATACTCCATTTATCTGATAACAAAGAACACTCCATTTCATACCAGTTTAGTCTCTGAAATGCATATGTGACCCGCTACAACAAAAGGATCCGAAAGTCAAGGGAGGTCGATTTTCTGAAAATGACACGACATTATTCCCTTACTCTTCCCCTTTAATTTCATATTTAACACATCTCATAAAAGCACTTGGTTGCAGAGATACTGATGATTTTATGAGATCATGTCGAGTGGTCTAAGAAATCAGCGTTTCGAGAAAACCACCTTCAGAGTTTTCTTTCGGACGCAATTGTGATCAAGGAGAGGTAAGACAGTTTTCACCTCTTCACAACAGAAGGTCCACTCAAGCAACCTCTGCAATGTTCAGTCAAGCTTAGTGCCAGTAGTCTGCACATGACAAATCAGTAACCAGGGTGCCATGCACTGACCAATAAGATCACTCCCTCATTGCTAGGGGCGGAGTCTATCTGTGGTGCTAAATCCAAATCTTCAGACAAATTTCTGTTCTGTTGAAAGTCAGAAAAATCAGGGCCCAGAAAAACATGAATTTCTTACCTTTCCTTTGATCATTTAGGTTCGAAATATTGTCAGATGATAGACGTAACATCAGACTACAACATTATGCCAACAAGAAAAACGATTTTGATGATCTGACTTCAATCTCGATTTTCTCAGCTAAGCCGTCAGCGACTTTCGGATCCTTTATTGTTGTGGCGGGTCACATATCGCTATGGCCTCATCTTGAGCCTACCTTTAGCTGGCACAGCACCGACCATATGTACCTCATCATACACTTTGATTACCATACATGTACCAAAGGACAGTAGTGATAATCAATTCCCCTTCACAAATATATTGCACTGTTAAATCTGAGGACTATACGTCCAGCAAATATCATAACTACCTGGAAATGCCTCCAGTGCACACACAATTTAAAGGACAAGTCAACCTTCATAGACATGGATTGAGCGAATACAGCAATATTAGTAGAACACATCAGTAAGAGTCTAGGAAAAACGGACAATCCGTTCAAAAGCTATGAATTGTTGAAGTTTCTGCTCAGTCACTGTTGGATGAGAAGACTACTACAGCTTGTGATGTCACATGTGTAGAACAATACAAAGAAAACATACAGCAAATTCAACATATTTTCACATTTCTTGCATAATAAAAAAACACCTGACTTGCCTCTTTCAGAAGGCAGGGGAATAATATTACACTTAACATACATCAGTGACAAGTAGAGAAAATATGCACTTTTTCAAATATAAATATTTGTGAAATTCTCTTTATATTTTCCCCATATCATTCTACGTGTGTGACAATGTACACTGCAGTAGACTTCTCATCCGGCAGTGACTGCACAGAAACTTAAAAAAAAAAAAAAATCTTAACTTTTAAACGGATTGTTGAATTTCCTCCAAACTTTTCCTGATGTGTTCTACTAATATTGCTGCCTTCACTCAATCCACATGTCTACGAAGGTGGACTTGTCCTTTAAAAGTACTTTCTCCATACATGAACCCAGGGGTGGTATTCTGAACACCGTTTTATCTCTGTTGTAACTTGTGTTGTAACTTGTGTTGTAAGTCTGTGAGTTACAACACCGCTAAAACAGTTGTAAATCGGTATTCTGAAAACTGTTTTAACGGTGTTGTAAGTCATGATAACCACGCCCATCGCAATAATCATATCCAATAGGAAGTATTGTTAGAAGTAGCATCTAAGACATTTCAACCAATAAGATTGCTCCCTTGGGCAAATGCGCCTTGCTTAACTCTGCGCGTTTTAACAAGCGCTCATTCTCTGGCGTGCGCACAAATAGGACAATGGTATGCGCAGGTGAAGAGAGCCAGAGATGAAATAAAGTTACAACAGAAGCTTGATCATTATGCCTTCTTACCGGTTTTGACGTATAGTTGGTGCAGTAGGGGATTCGCAAAGCTATCTCAGATTGAGTCTTTTTATCTGAAATTTTGTTTAAAAAATAAGAAGATATCTGGCCTTCATAAGAGAAAACCAAATTTCATGGTTTATGGGGAACTAGACGCTTCTAAATTAAGTTAAGCCCTTGCAATGCCATGTTATTATTATCATTATTATTATTGTTGTTGTTGTTGTCACTATCTTCACAAGATATCTCTTGGAAATCATTATCACGTCAAGTTCCATCATGGAACCTTAGACTTCTAATACTTTTCTCAGGATTCGCGCCATCCCCAGCAATAAATATTTTTGAAACACCCAAAGATACTGATAATGAATTCTTATTGGTGAAGCTGAAGCATGACTTTGTATTACTAGTATTATTTTTTTTTTGCCAGTATGCGCTCCTATGTTTATTGATACCATTTATTAATTAAGACAAATGTTCTTTGTTTATGATGTAAAACTTGATCGATCTTGTGTTATGTTTTTGTTGAAAAAGAAAAAAGAAGAAGAATGAAAATAAATGAATTGAATTGAATTGAATTGAATTGTGAAATCATATAAAAATATTTAATATTTTGTAAGATATTTTTAAAATGAATAGTGCTTAAAACAAGTTACTGCCGACGGTGCCGGTAACCTTTCTGTTCATGTGTTTGTGTGTTTTTATCTATGTGCATAATTATGCTGCGCGTATGTACTTGCAATGTTACTGTTACCAAATTTTGTATTGTGGAATGAGCTTACATTTTGTCAAACTGCTATATCATTTGCCTTTCTGTACATACATTGTTTTTATTTTTTGTATATCTTTTTTATTTTGAACTCGCATACCACAATATTGACTTGATGAATTATCTCACTATCTAACATAAGTTAAAACGAAAGTTACAACGGAGTTAAAACACCTTCCACCCTGTTTTATCTCAGAAGCATAAATTTGCACGGGGCGTGACTTACAACAGAAGATAAAACAGTTTTCAGAATACCGTGTAATCTAATGGGTGTTCAGGTTTGCGCCCACTGTTACGCGCGTGCGCATACCCTAAGACAATGGTATGCGCAGGCAAAGAGTGCGCAAGATAAAACACAAGTTACAACAGAAGTTACAACAGAAGTTACAACAGAGATAAAACGGTGTTCAGAATACCGATTTGTTACAACAGACTTACAACAGAGATAAAACGGTCTCAGAATACCACCCCAGGATTCTAGAGGTCGCTGTTGCATGGACCAATGCTTATGCATCTGGCATATTCCAAACATGAACACCATTTCTCATGCTGTGTATGTTGCAAATAGTCAAAATGATGTCAATCCTAGTTTGTCTCTTGCTTCAGCCATTGTTTCTGTCTGGCTCTGGCTACTATAGATATATCCTTGATTGACAATCAACCCATTCCTTACGGGAACCTGGTATACCAGGTTCCCGAGATGAAGACAAGAATGCCTGCTTTCATGGCATAAATTAATGTTTCTTTGTGTGATAATGCCCAGAAAAATGGGTTTGGTAAGGGATAAGAGTTTATTCTTTCAGCATCTGTTCTCTTTCTGTTGGAAAATTAATGCGTATATCAGTGTTATTTACTTTTTTTCTGATTTAGTTTGCGCTTGTTCAACTAAAAAAACTTGTATGGACATGTGTACTGTAAAAGTGGATATTTTCGCGCAACTAATTTTTCGCGCTGGGCTGGGTCAGAAGAGTTTCGCGTGTTTTTAATTCCGCGGAATCAAGACATCACGCAAAGGAACATATGACAAGCAAAAATATTCACATGCTTTTATTTTCGCGCTATTTTCTGGTTGCACGAAATGCGCGAAACTTTCAACACCACGAAAATTTCCACTTTTACAGTAGAGCAATCAAAGCTGAGCTGAGTAGATTTCTTTGTTCGCTGACCCAGTCACCTCATTCAGGTGCCTGGTTTTGTGTAGAACAAAGGAGTCTGTGAGCCCATCAGCGCATGCTCTATTCATACCTCGCATCCAATAGATATTTTCATTGTTTGATGGCACATGTAGTTGATTGTGGAAAAGGGGTACATGTACCGCTTGACTGCTTTCACACAGGTTGATTAGCAACCTGTCTGCCTCTCTGTCGACAGGCAAAAAGAATCTTGTTTAGGGGCATTAAAGGAACTCAGAGAACTGCAGAAGGAATGGGTTAACTACTCGATGTCGTTGAAGATGGCAGCGAATATCACACCATTAAAACAGCGCCCTCTTGGATCCCGGGTTTGTGAACCTTTAATAATCATGCGTGGTCAATTCACAAATTAATTTCTTTTCAAGAGTGAGCTTTGTCATTCATTAACTCAGCTTTATATATTTGTTCAGTATTTGAGTTACAGCAGACCAGGGCCCCATTTCATGAAAAGTTGTTACGATAGCATCTCTTGCTGGAATGGCAGTTGTCATGGTAGCGTTAAAAATCTAGCTTTCTGATTGGCTGTCGCTATGGAAAGTTACTATTCAAGCAAGAGTTGCTACCCTAACATCCATAATGAAATGGGACCCTGATGTGTCTAAAGACAGTATGTGATGCTTGATGATTTGTTGTTGTTGTTGTTGTTGTTGTTGTTGTTGTTGTTGTTGCTGTTGTTGCTGCTGCTGTTATTATTGTTGTTGTTGTTTCAGGAGTACCTTGTAACTTTCTGGGAAGTCCTCCTGTGAACAGTGTATTAGTGTGCGGTTGACGTAGACACAGTTGGCTGCCTCGTCGTCAGGTAGCGTAACTTTGCTGTACTTAAATGATGCCTTGGACTCAATTTCCTGCATGAATGGGAGGAAGTAAAGACGTGAATTAGAAGAGATAACGTCACACATGGAGTTATTTGAACACATTTATACAGTTTACTGGGGGAAGGGGAATGCTTCTCAAGTACACACACAAATTTTTGGTGGTTTTTTGTTGTTGAAAATATTGCATACATCTGTCCTCAATTATACATTTACTTTCAATGCCTTTTTAATCCCAACTCTTATGCCTTTACCGGTACCGACTTTGGAGCAACCTCACCATCACTCTATACAATATGTGACTGTGAGTAGTGGCATTGTCAGATAAATGAGCAAAGAGTGTTTCCAAAAGAATTGTCATTTACATCGTGCATTTTGGTCAGGCACCACACAAATTTGGATTTTGAACCTTTTTCAAGGTTCAAGGTTTGCATATTCACCTTATATACCATCTATGAAAAGGAATTCAATTATTTTTTTTTCAGCCCTGTCATTTAACAATGGACTTTTTGTGGCACTATGGTATTCTGATGCCTACTTGGTCTTACAAACATACTGACTGCCAGAAAATGATTGCTATAAAAACCCAAACAAACAAATAACATCAGCAACAAAACACCTGAAATATGCCATTAATTACTACTGGACTCATGGGCATAGCACAACTTAACAGAAGTGATCTGCAACAACAATGTGATTCGGCTTGCATACTTTTAGGGCCTTTTGTGCCACCTTGCTGGACCCGACTGCAATGACCCCTGGACTAGCCATGCTCATAAAGGACTTGAGATGGAGGGAGCCCTCGGCCAGCTTGATGGGGGACACGGGGTAGTTCTCAAACGTGTCGGCTAGAAACATGGCACCCTTCATATTTGTCCGCTTTGAGAGTCCCACAAAGAACTCCTTTCCTGAAAATGAGAGCAAACACAAAGAAGACCGAACAGTCACAGAAATGTCAGTAATTGCTGGTTATTTCTTACACTGTTTTACATTACACATATACATTCATCAGGGCTCGACACTAACAATTTTCTCTTGCGGCCCATTCAGGCCACTACAATCTTCAAAGCTTAAATTTTGGTGGCCTGATAAAGAAAGGTAGTGGTCCAAAATAAACGGAAATACAACAATCAATTCGGAATCTTAAGTGCGCAATCGGGCCACGAAAAGAGACCCGTGTTGAGGCCTGGTAGTATAAGCTCTCATAACCTCCCATTTCCTGAAAGCAATGAGGCTGTCTGCAGGGGCGCCTTAACAAAATTAAAGGGGGATGCACGCACAGCCCCCCCCCCCTTTCTCTTTTTATTTATTTTGTTTTAACAAAAAATAAAGGGAGGGTGCGCGCTGGGTGTGCTCCCCCTGGATCCGCCACTAGTCTGCATTTATTGGTAATACCATGCCACAAACATAAACCTCAGAGTTGACACAGGCCCTCTATAGTCACAAGTGGGTGAAGGCCTGCAGAATGGGGATCCTGGATGAAATCATAAGCATCACCCCACATTCCTGTCAGAAGCAGAGCACGGCACGCCAGACGGGAGATCAAAGACGGGCAACCAACCGTGATGGCGCAGCAACTGACTGGGACGTCATTAGTTGCATGAGATAAGCAGGCTCAGTGGCAGCCATGTCTCCTCTGATGGGAGGTCTCTTGTCTCCATGGCAACACAGAGGATGTCATCACTCCCGCAAGTGACTCGCTGGTATTAACCTTCTCCTCCTTCCCAACCCTTTGCCAAGATGACACAAGAATTCTTGACATTACCTTCTATAAAAAATTCCACCAATATTGTATATGTATTAAAAAATTGTATATACATATTTGTATCTCATGCATTTGAATGCAGAGTACCAGTACTGCATCATTAGATTATGCACACCAGCTGCATAGTCTAGAATTGTAACAGCATCAAAAAGTTAACACAGCATAAAACGTGTCTTCACAACATTACTACTTTTCATTTCATGAAGGATTTTCTGAGCAAGATTCATGGCACCACATATAGAGATTGATGTCGTGTGGTGCCAATTTAACCAGTCATAAATAATAGTATCAAATCAGTCTTGGCAGTTGACCAAAGACAACAGCCCATATCAACATTTCAACCATCACACTCTACTTCATGCAGGGACTTAACTACCCTTCCTTGAGGCCATTTTCACAAAATCTCTCTTGCTTTCAGTTTGATTTTTTTTTCCTGCCCTATCTGTATGTCTATTGCTAAATGATGTAATTTCTACCACTCAAGATTTAGCCTTCTCCCACACAGCTTTAGTTTTGTAATACATGTTCAAAAATAAGCACCAAGATATTGCATACATAAGACATGCATGCATTCATGAATTACTGCTATATTTCACAAATTGGGATGACCAAGACTATTTTGAATGTGTTGGTATCCCTGCTTAAAAATCACAGTGGTGGAATGAAGAATAAGTACAGGTATTACTCCTTTCAAATAAGAATGTAAGAATTCCCCATTTGAAGATGACACATAGGACATTCGAGTTATGGGTGACAATATACAAGAGATGCATGTATTCATGAATGAACTACTGTTATAATATTTTGCAAATTGGGATGCACAAGACTATTTGAGAATGGTGGTATCCCTGCTTAAAAATCACAGTGATAGAATGAAGAGTAAGTATTACTCCTTTCAAGGAAAAATGTAGGGATTTCCCCATTTGAAGGTGACACATTGGACATTCGAGTTATGGGTGGCAATATCTAAGTTTTTAAATTTGTTAAAATCAGTCCAACTGCATGTTGCACAAATAAAAAAAAGCTGGGGAATATACCACGGGCCCGTTGCATAAAAGTTACTATTATGGTAACTTTGCCATCCAATGGTAACTAACATGGCAACAATACTCAACAGCCAATCAAAATCAAGAATTCCATGGAAGTTACCATTGGATGGCAAAGTTACCATAATAGCAAATTTTATGCAACGGGCCCCAGGTATGCACTATTGAACAATACCATTTTGCTTTGTATGTCATAGGGTATCTTCTGCGACATGACATTAGCCAATGCAGCCTGGCTGAATTATTAGCCATATGAATGGATTGTAAAGGAGAGAAAAAAAAAATCTGGTTTATGTATGTGCCCGGTAAAAAGACCAGACACCAACCAGAGCTCATATACTGGGAGTAATTCCCCACCTGGTGGTAAAAAGCGTGATTTATTGACACCAGGCGAGGGAACTGCGCGTATTTGTAACTGCTTGGGAACACAATGACGAATGCTGCGCTTGCCGCACTCCTACGTGCTCGGAAAGAATGTCAGCCAGACGGCTGAATGTGGTTGCATAAAAGTGAAGAGGGAGCATTGTGGGCTTGACGAGTGTGACATCTGCATGAGGAATTTTTATGCGGCATCACATTTTAAAGTGCATGGAAGACTGTCTGTCTGTTGAAACTCTGGTTTCCATGGAGATATGGCTGTCCGTTTCATTTACCAGAAAAAAAAAATGCTACTCCTTTAAAGGACAAAACCCTACAGCATCTTATTCCATCAAAAAGAATAGACAGACTGCTGCCCCCATGAAAAACAGAGTAATATATTGATATATTCTTCAATATCCATACTATTTATCAAGTTCTTTTACATCTTAACAAGATAAGCATCCTGTTAAGATATGAAATACATTGATATATTCCTCTATATTCCTCAATACTGTAAAACGAGGAATGTTCGCGTGCATTTTAATTTCGCGAATTTCGCGAGCGCCAAGATTCGCGAAATTAAAATGCACGCGAAATTTCTCGTCTACACTATATGCATTAAACGCCTGTGGCAATTCGCAAAAATTTCATGCCACGAAAAAGGCCGTCGGCTCCAATTCGCGAAAATTTCGTGCTGCGAATATATCATGTTTTACAGTATTCATTCAGAGGAATATATTGATATATTCTCCAATATTCATACTATTTATCAAGTTCTTTCATATCTTAACAAGATAAGCATCCTGTTAAGACATGAAATACGTGGACATATTCCTCAATATTCCTCAATATTAATTCAGAGTAATATATTGATATATTTTTATATTTATACTATTTATCAAGTTCTTTTACATCTTAACTAGATAAGCATCCTGTAAAGATATGAAATACATTGATATATTCTTCAATATTCATTAATCAAAATCTTTCATATATCTGAACAAAACAAGCAACTTGTAAATATGTGAATTACATTCATAACATTCTGCAACATTTATATATGAAATTTTGTCAACAAGATAAGCATCCACAAAATCTTTCCTCAAACAAATACACATCATGTATAAGTGCATTTGTGTGTGTTCTATTTTCTGAATATATTTGATTTAATGTGAATATGCTGCTGACGCCCAATGAAATTCAAGTAAAGAACATCAAAAGAGTGTTTGCGGGTGTGTGTGTGGGGGGGGGGGATTGAATCCTTTTATAAAACAATGCAATTCAACATTTATGGCTTCTGTTATCATTCATGAGTAAAGAAAATTACTGCGATTTAAGGGGGAATGGCATGTAATTACATGCTAACACGGATATTGCTCCCATTACACATCGACACAGATATTGCTCCATTATAGATTAACACAGATATTGCTCTGTTAGATATTAACACAGATGTTGCTACAGTGGAGAGCCTACAAATAATCTTCTTCTATAACTTTATATTGCAGGAAATATTCCTGCACTTGTACAGAAAACTATCATTTTTTTGGGGGGGGGGGGGCAACATTTGTCTAAAATCATCCATGGCTATCTTCCATGATGATTGTAAAGTGAAATATACCGATATTTGCTTTAAAAGACACAGTTCAAGGCACTTAAAAATATATGACTGCTTTGTGGATGATGATGTATTCTTATGGTATTTACCTAGGGCAGATCCTTCAGTGATAGTACACTGGGCAAGTCCAAGATAACACGCGCGTTACGTATGGGACATTCAGAGACTTTTATGACCTGAAAAATAGTGTTAATGGCTTTTGACCATATTAAACTTTATCATGGTGATTGATATCTAGGAGAAGTATGATCATGCAAAAAATGGAGAAAAATGACCTTCACATTTATATTCTAGAAGAGAAAATATGTGCCGTTACGTATGGGACCAGAAAATTTTTGTTTTTTTGAACATTTTTTTCAACCTCAAAACTCTCTGAAAGTATTTCATTCTACAACTTGTAACTCACTGTGATGAAAGTCACAACACTCAAGATTATCACAGGTAAGTTTCGTGTCATTAGGTAAAAAGTTTTAATTACAGGTTCTAATTAAAGACAGACATGACGTGTTACGTATGGGACAGTTACGTATGGGACAGTTTGTCCCCCATTCATTTAGTGTGTGAAGAACCATGTTTATGGGTATTTTGCATAATTATTGAAGTAAAATCAGTTGAAACTACTCAAATACTGATCCAGATTGTCAAGGAAACAATATTTCCCAAATATTCACCATCCTAATCATATTCAATCATATTTTTATATTTTTATGACCAACCTGAGTATGCATGCCCCTTGTCCCCCATTCGTTAAGTGTGTGGAGAGACTTGTTTATGGGTATTTTGCAAAATAATTTTGCAAAATACCCATAAACAAATTTTTGCATAATTATTGAAATGGAATCAGTTGACACTACTCAAATACTGATCCAGATTGACAAGGGAACAATATTCCCCAAATATTTACCATCATAATCATATTTAATCATATTCTATATTTCTATGACCAACCTGAGTACCGGGTATGTATGCCCTATTTTTATCAGGATAGTTACTACTGAAAACTTGAATAGTTGAAGGTGTTTACTTCCATTGATGAAGGGCAGTTTGCCATTTCGTTTCAATAAAAAACAACTTGACACAAGAAATATTAATTTTTATAAATAAGCAATACCTGCTGCATGGAACCCCAGTGATCGAGTAGATTACCCATGAATTTTGTCGTGGCTATTATTGAAACCTGAAGAAGGACAATTTGTGTATCACTTGCAGTAAAAAAAAAAAAAATCATTTTACTTTATATTCTGTTTAAATATTTATATCACAACCATTTCAACTTGGATCTCCATCACTTAACTTTGAATTCCTCTAGTCTTAGGATTGTATGCTCTTTAGTAATTCATATAATTAGTTTCCAATCATCTCATTAAATGTTGAAAACTGAATCCCCATTTCCACAAAAAACTAAACCATCCCTTTAATGCTGATTTTTCATTGTGTATTTTGCCATTTTCCCCTCCCCCTTTCAGAAAATTGTTCAGTCAAGTACATGTATTGTTTAAAGTGTCTATAACTCAAAAAGTAGCTACAATGTTGGGATGCTTTCTTCAGGATGATTGACCATTTGTGTACTGAGAGACCTTCCCAGCTAGCTACATGCATTCACATGCATTATGTATGAGGATGTCCCATACGTAACGCATTTGTCCCATACGTAACATTATTTCAATGCCTAATAAAAAATATTCCTTTTACTGTTTTTTCTTTTTTCTATGGTATTTAATTTCTCTAAACAATAAATTAGAACTTTCCAAAAGGGCATTAATATAACCTTAGCAATTTCAGAAAAAACCTAAAAAAATGACCTCAATTTGTTACGTATGGGACATGTCATGATAGGACACGAGCTAATTTGCATAATCATTTGCATAATCCCTAAATTTTCATACCAAGTTAAACTATTTGATGAACTTCTTATGTCCACATATTAATCAAATATCATTTGCTTTCCTTTGAATTAATATGAATTTTTATAAATGTCCCATACGTAACGCTGTGTTTCACATTTATGCAAATGAAGCCCTTGAAATTTGCATAAATTTACGTAATATAATTTTTTCCTCCATGGAAATCAAAACTTCAACTCATAAGCTTCAAAATGATACCAAACATGTCAATATTGAGCAAAGATGAAATTTTGCCTTCTGAGGGGACCTTATCTTGGACTTGCCCCACTTCTTCTTGAGGGCCCTGCAACTATTATATACTCCCAGAATTGCCAGGTACCCATTTTAACATCTAGGTCAAGAGGGGCATCTTGGTTAAAACTGTCTTGTCCAAGGACGTAAGCACTTGGCAGGACTTGAACTTGGGGCCTCCATTTCCAAGTCAAGAGCCATATCCCCTGTACCACAGTGCCCCTACTCAAGTCCATGTGTTTGAGCTGCACTTTGCTGTATTCTTGTAACACACATCCTGTGTAGAGGCACAAACTCTTATGGTAGCCTCTGGCATGAACTTTCTAATTTTAGCACCCTCATGATGATAACCTGTTGGTATCGATATCTGAAATTGTAATTTTCCTCGCAAAGAGAAGCATAAGAAGCCAACTAATCTAATAAGTATGCAGTGTGTGTAGATGTGTTCAGCTCTTGGATATCAAGCCGGGCAACATTCACCTCTGGTATTATGTTCACCTACATGAAGTGAACTTTGGGAAGAACATTGAAGCTGTGATGAGATGGAGAGGAGATTTTCATTCCTTGAGAGAAAAACCACATGACAGGAGGAAAAAAAAGGCAGGAAACTAGGCTAATAAGAACTTTCCCTTCAAATGTATTCCCTCTACCCCACAGAAAATAGTAAAATAATAAAAAACAACAACGAAATGATGCATTGAATTAAGAGGAATTGGATCTTAATGGCTCTATTTACCATTGGGAGCAGTGATTTCAAAAATGTTCAAGTTATCACATTTGATGCATATGTGTAGGTCAGTTGTATCACAAAACATCCTACCATATACAAAAATTGAAATAAAGCTAAAATATGGAGGAGATATCACTATTTTTCAGTAGAATTCACCATAACTGTAGAGGGTTTCTTCTATAAAAAACAATTTTATTATAACCATTGTTCACATTTTGTATATCTAACAATACTTAACATTGATTACACTGATGAAAAATTTTATATTGGTTGTTTCTATCCCTAACATTTTAGAACTATTTTGAAGCACTAAAGCTGGGTATTTGTTTCATCTGCAAATGGTAAATACCTTTAAATCAGAAATTTCCTAGCATACAGCTGCCACAGAGAGTGGTATCCTACAGATATGTACGGAATTAGGCTGCCCATCACTATGAGACTGCTACAGGAGCACTTTCACTACATCACTTGTTCATGCTGAAGGTGGCTTTCATAAATAAGACAAAACTGGGAAAACCGATCAATGGAAGTGTCACTAAAATTGCTCACAGATCAAGAAAGTTTCAGAATTGTAAAGTCTGGCATGTTTTGAACAAAACATGCAAACTGGAGATGCAATGATGGCAGCATCTAACAACCATCTTCCTGATTCTACACACACAAAAAAAAAAAAACAACAACATAAAAATCATGTTTTTGGCAAATGATTTCCCAACTGCAATTTCTTTTCAGTCATCTCCCACCTGTAAATAGGCCACTGAGATCTGACATGAATGAGAGTCATCTCAATCTGTATGTCAAAAAAGGAAATACAGTACACTTCCGTGATTCACCATGTAAAAAACGCCATCACCTTTGCCAGGTTGAGTATGTAATTGTTGTTATCATCACCAACCACTGATAACTTCAGATAGAACATACTGTAAAACAAGGAATTTTCGCGTGCATTTTAATTTCGCGAATTTCGCGAGTGCCAAAATTCGCAAAATTAAAATGCACGCGAAAGCTTTTGTCTACACTACATGCATTGAATGCCAGTAGCAGTTCGCGAAAATTTCATGCCGCGAATATATCATGTTTTACAGTATTTGTTGGTAATATGTACCATGTCAATGATCAAAAACCTTTCACAGGACCCACATTTTGTGATGTCTTCCCACAAGGTTCAATAAATGATATTACATTGTGACTTCCTTTATACCACAGGCGAGTCAAGAAAATTCATCTGACTTGATATGTCTTTTAGTGTTGAATGCACATGATGCATACTGCCAAGGGAGAAGTAACAGTCACATGACAGTAGCATGACAGTCACATGACAATCACATGAGAGTCACATGACATGAAATAACAGACTGTCATTCTAGTTTGCATTTGGGTCAGTAGATTGATTTGCTGATGCTAAAAACTGTCATGCTGAATCTTATTCACTTGTTCAATCTCCACAAGAAAAACATTCTGTTGCATTTGCTATCAATTAGCTTTTCTTCAGAACAACATTGTTATTTATTTTTTTTTTTTGCACAACCTACAACACAAAGTTCACCACACTGTTTGCCAAAGGAAATGGGTAGCTACATGTACATACATCATGTTTAACTATATACAATTTTTTGTATTGTGAAACTGAACTGACACTTTAAAAAAAAAATGCATGATTTTTTCCCCATATTGCCGCTATTTCTTCCAAATTTGAAGTCATCACATTCCGAGGATGACATTTTTGTGTACTGTAAAATGAGGAATGTTAGTGGGCATTCTAATTACACAAATTTTACGAGCGCCAAGATTCACGAAATTAAAATGCACACGAAAGTTCTTGTCTACACTATATGCATTGAATGCCAGTGGCAATTTGCGAAAATATGCCACAAAAAAGGCCGTCGGCTCCAATTCGCGAAAATTTCATGCTGCGAATATATCATGTTTTACAGTACTCCCCATGTCCATTGATCCTGTCCGGGAAGGCTCAACTCTTGATTTATCATCTGATCTCCCTCTCCCAGAGTGCGGGAACCAAATGTCAGGGAAAAACCAGGCATCGTCGGCCAGAACAAGTATCCTCCTCCGATCCCTGGGGCAACAGTCCATGTTTCTCTTGATGGATTCACCGAGGGGCCGGCCAAATTTTGCTAATGGAAATGTATCTTTTGCTGTAATTGATAACTGTATGTGCTGGTTGCTTCAATCAAGGATTCTGTGTATTGAAGGTATGCTGCCTCCTACTTGTTACCTTTGTAAAACAATCTCTCTTGGTCCTCCCTATCTGTTTGTCTGTCTGTCTGTCTGTCTGTCTGTCTGTCTCTCACTCTCTCTTTCATCACCCTTTACTTCATCGGCTTTCAGTTTCATTTTTCATACGGGAAAAATGCCTCTCGGTTACACATACTTGGTATTTCTAAGTGAGGTAAGATTAAAACCACACAGGCATCTTTTTCATAATGCTCTGGTAAGGCAGGGCTCGACACTAACGGTGGCCCGGTGGCCCGGGGCCATCAAAAACGCACGTTGGGCCACCAAAATTTCAGAAATGAAGAATTTGGTGGCCTGATCGGGCCACCAAAAAAGGTCGGATGTTTGCCAATGGGCCACCAAATATAAAAGTTAGTGTGGAGCCTTGGGTAAGGCAACACATTCTTCAACAGTGAATTTTGGTCAAAACATGGAAACATGTAATTCTATGTTGTCATTTTTTCATGAAAAGTCAAAATTTTCAGATTGTATCAATGAATTTAGCTTCCCTAATTCTCTTTACTAAGAAATTGAATATTGATGTAATGTTGCCACGTTGAATTAATCATTGTAATTCTGCAATCCTGTATGTATGTATGTACATGTATGTGTGTGTGTAATTTTGCATATGAGGGAGCAGCTAATTTCTTTGTGAAAATGACATCTTGTGATTGCTATATTTGTTTTATCATCTTTACACCCCCTCCCACCCCCACCCCCACCCCCCACTAAGAAGTAGGGTGTACTAGGTGAGGAACATGACTCATTACATTTAATACATGGGGGACTGACCTTACCATGTTGATATAAATTTATCCCATTTTGACAAATTCCATTTAACTGCATTTCACCGTAAAGATGGCACTATGAATCATGGATGAGATGGTTCTAGTTTTTCTCATACAACTGAAACAAAATATGACACTTTTTAAGCATGGTCATTCACATAAACTAACAAGCCACTAAATAGCCTTTGTAGAAGAATAGGAGACACACCTTACAGTATACATGTTAATTGTTGTCATTTCTTACCAGTTTCAAGTTCACTTTAATGAATAGAGTAAGCTCATGTGAACAGAAATGGGGAGGGGGGGGGATATTCAAACTGTACACAAGATATAAAAGTTATATACTTTAGTGTCTGAGCTTTTCACATATATTAGTGACATTAGTTGCAACTATCTACTCAAATTAGTACAGTTAATGTCAGTATTTTGCAAGTTCTAAATAAAACTGTACACAAATCTCCAATCAATTTCCTCTTTCGACATATTAGAAAGTATACGATGTATCCTTCATATCAAATTAGTTAAAGTATTGTAATAACCTTTATGAGTACATTATATATTCCAGAACTATACCATTATATCAAATGCCTTTATTTCAGTTGTTATTTTGTATGTTAATGTAACTGTAGTTCAACTGCAATTGCTACCATTATTCAGAGGTTAAATACGTATTATATTGTTTGTAAAGTGCTTTGTGAACCTATTTTAGTGTTGAATTGTGCTATATAAAAATATCTTAATCATTATTATTGTTATAATTGTTATTATTACAATTATTATCATTATCATTATTATTATTATTATTATTATTATTATTATTATTATTATTATCATTATTATTATTATTACAGTTGAACCTCTCTTATCCGGCCTCCCTTTATCCGGATCTCTCTATTATACGGACGCAATCTCGCCGTGATTTTTTGAAAATAACTAGAAATATCACTGAAGGTGATTAATACCCCCGCCCCGTGACGACAGTCTTACCCAAGGAAATTACAGCACTTGGTGAAAACATGCATTGAAGACAGTATTCCCACCAAGACCAATGTGTGTGCCACATTTCATGAGCTTCAGTCGAATACAGAGGAAGTAGTTCAATCCGCAAGATCTTTCCTTGATCTTCTGCCATTTATATGCCGTTACCATGGCAACGCAGCTTCCGACACGTCCGAAAAATATGTCTTCCACATCTTCCCACCAAGATCAAGGTGTGTGCCACATTTCATAAGCTTTGGTCAAAAAACTGAGGAAGTAGTTAAATCCGCAAGATCTTTCCTTGATCTTCTGCCATTAATATGCCGTTACCATGGCAACGTACTTTCGGGTACTGTCG
The DNA here is from genome assembly GCF_040938485.1 of Diadema antillarum. NCBI lineage: Eukaryota > Metazoa > Echinodermata > Echinoidea > Diadematoida > Diadematidae > Diadema > Diadema antillarum. The sequence goes on along the minus strand of NW_027271040.1, from coordinate 1,874,449 downwards.
AAAAATGCGTCTTGCACATCTACAACCAAAGGCACACATCTGTACCAAGTTTCATGGAAATTGGGCAAAAACTGAGGAAGTAGTTTGCAACACAAAATTTTCCATCATTTTGGCTCATAATATGTGAGCTGTTACCATGGCAACATACTTTTTGTCACTGTCAAGAAATGTGTCATGCTGACCTATATCCTAAGACAAACATTCAATATGAATTCCATGAGAATTGGAAGAACACTGATGAAGCAGTTTTGCCATGAAGCATTTTGCCCTATATTTTACCAATAACATGCCGTTACCATGGCAACGCACTTTTTGCCACTGCGGAAATATGTGTCTTGCACATTAACATATTCAGATGAACATCTGTACCTAATTTCATAAAAATTGATCAAAAACTGTGGGAGGAGTTCGCGACGCAAGATTTGTACCCATTTTTGCCCATAATATGCCGTTACCATGGCAACGTACTTTTGGGTACTGTCAAAAAATACGTCTTGCACATCTACAACCCAAGGCACACATCTGTGCCAAGTTTTATGGGAATCGGTTGAAAACTGAGGAAGTAGTTCGCGACACAAGATTTGCAACGGACCGACCGCCCGACCGACCGCCCGACCGACCGCCCGACCGTCCGCTGATTCCTATATACCCCCTTCAAACTTCGTTTGGCGGGGGTATAATTACGGGAGGAAAGGGGGATTCCCAACTCCTTGAGAGCTCCTACACAAACACACATGAATTACACATTACTTCCAACATGATTAACATACATTACATCAAATTTCCTTCCAAATTGCTTACCTTCAGACATTTTAACATCCCCAAACATCCCCAAATGTAACAATGAAAAGGTTGCAGTATACACATTACTACATGTGGTACTACAATGGGCTACATCAGTACAGGTGTATGTATATGTACATGTATAAAGCATTGAGTCTCCCATATCCGGCCAAATCCCTTATCCGCATGAGCCCCGGTCCCGACTTGTCCGGATACAAGAGGTTCAACTGTATTATTATCATCATTATGGGAGAAAGAAACTGAGGTTGAAAATAGAGAAAATGACCAGAGACATTAGTTTGATAACATTTTTGCCCTTACAAATCAATGGGATAAACGTGATACGATGACATTGTCACCTCCTTCAATTTCCCTACACTTGGTGAATTATGTGAAACAGATAAATTCCACAACTTTCTAACTTTGTGGGCATTTCTGATGAGACTTTTATCATGCTCTTGGTTGGATTTGATGCCATTCTAAATACACTCAACATTGATATGTGTACAGACTAATATCAAATGATCAGTGTTCACTATTTTCTCATTATGTTACCGGAGCATTATATCTACCTGTGAATAAGACATCTCCTCCGTCGAGTGTGGCGCCCTCTTGCTCTGACATGTCTACAATCCTCTGGCCAAGGTCAAATGATAGGACTCTCCTTACTACATCTACCTGCAAGATACAAAAATATGAAGAGAGAAAGAATACAGTTAATATAAAACAATAAGAATCACAAATCTACAATGTATATGATGAAGAAATGCACAGCCCCCAAGGGTAACCATACACAATAAACTTATTTCATATTACATGTACTCTTACACAGAACATTAACAAACATAAATTTTCCATACATATTCATATAATTTTGATAGACATACTTGTACACAATTTTTTAGAAAAGAAAATTGCATGCACATGATGGGGAGCTTTCATCACACACAAGACCCATGTATCATTGATATGGTATAAATAGCCTGAGCCGAAGATTACATTCTTGAGTAACCTGGTATAGAGATGAATACCTGTACACACTTCATAAGAACAACAGACAGAAAATCAACATGCAAGCTTTGCTATGGTGAGGTATATATACGCATTGCACTTTTTTCCTCACCATATAATTCTTTTTATTAAAAAAATACAATCTACTAAGTTATTCCATACTCTTCATTTCTTTACATATACAGAGGGAACCAAAAAAAAAGCAAGAAAAAGAAAAAAGTGGAATGACAGAAATAAAAGAATGAAATTGATCGGCTGCAGCCAGCAGGCAGTTATCATCTATGGATTGGTAAGTGCAGGTCTTATTGGTTGCCATAGGTGATGGCCCATTTCTGTCGTTCTTGGCTGCTTAATATTTTGTGTTTCACCGAACAGTTCCACAAACCGATCAATGTCTCAAGAGTAAGACAACGCAACTGATCGGACTCTTTGGCATCAAACGGTTTGTCCAGGGAATGTGGGAAGGTTATTAAAGCCCTATGCCACCATCTTACTTGGCTGGGTACTTAATTCCATCGGAAGCTAAACATATGTCAGTTCCCACAACTGACTGTTTCCCTACTTTCTCCGCAACAAATATTTCTCCTATCACAAATAGTGTCTTTTCTCATATCCTCCATAACAATCAAATAATGAATAAACCTGCATCCAAAATTTGAGGTGTGCCATTTTAGAGAGTGGTTCCTGTTGTTGTTGTTATTATTGTTGCTGGTACTGTTATTTTTGTTGTAGTTGGACATATCTTTCATTTAGAAAGATATCTTCCAATCTTTAACAAGTCAGTGATAAAGCAGTTTGTGAAGAAAGTCTTTATCCAGAGAGAAGAATAGATCCTTATGTAACATTTACTTCTGTAAATATTAAAAGCAATACTTACAAGTTGTAGCAATCTTAGTCTGCATGATTTTCATTCTCTGATTTTGAAAAATCACTGACACAATTAAAAAATCTGTTATTTATATTGCTTGTTTCATCTCTCATTACCTTCATAACAGTTTTTAGCATACTTTAATAACCAGTGATCATTTAGGAATGGTTACCATGTTGGTGTACTGTTGACATTTCCTTGCCATACATCCGAATTACTTCCACTTTTTTTGTGGATATGAGTGCTTTTGTTGTTGTTGAAGTTTTTCTTGAAACTAGGCTAGAGTGTTTGCTCTAGGGAAAGTGTTAGCCAAAGTCAATCAGTAGTGGCAAGTTATGTTTGCCCAACTGTAGGCTACCATCCCTAGGTATTCCCTAGACGTAAAATTAACTCGGTACTAGTCTTGATTCAAGACATTATAGCATGAATATTTGGAGGGGATTTAAGTTGAGAACATACTTTTAACCACTATTCCCAACCTAAGTATGAATTCACACCTCTTCAAGGCAAGGTGATAGCTTGTTTCTGACTACCATGTCAACTTTCGGGAGGTTCTACTTTAAATGTTGCCAAAATCTAGCCATTAACACTTTGGTGAGAACCTTCTCCACAACTCTTGAAATCGATTACAAGAAAATTGTAGAACATAAAAACCGATATGAGTAATGATAAAATCACGTATTTCAAAATCAAGAATCGCACATGATTAAAACTTGACAGCCACTCTTACCTCTTCAAGATTAAAGGTGAAAAAGTGGTAAGTTTAAAAACAAGAGCTTCCTTTAAAGGGAAAGCCCACCTAACTTTTATGTTCTTTGTATGAAAACAGAAAAATCTGTGAAGTAGATCAGTAAACATTCTGATTTTTCTGAAATATGTTGTCTTAAACCATCCATAACTTCTTCATGTGTGCGCCCCCCCCCCCCCCCCCCCCCCGGGAAAAAAAAAATTGCACTGATTTACATCTCTGAATTGTTGGTTTTCATACAGATGAACACTTAAATCAGGATGGACTTTCCCCTTTAAGGAGAATGGATGCACCATTTTATGACACCTTGTGTGGTTACCCATCAGGAGTCTCATTACCTCACGATCTGGCAGACACCTGCTAACTTGCCGGACGTAGCTTGTACATCATAGTCTAATACGCTTTGCTGGCTGGGGTGGATGAGCTAGGTAGGTAGGCCTAGCTGGTATCTCAATAACCAATCAAATCCACATGAACCAAATTCCTGTAGTTTTGTGCTGCATCCTTAATCACACCATCTACCAATCACTGTCAATGTGTGATAATGTAAAGTTAAAATTTCTCAATCATTTGAATCCTTTTTTTTTTTCATACGGGTGTCCAATTCGAATCTCTTCAAGTGTCTGCGTCCTTGTACAAGATGTTTTTACCCACCATGTCCCTCTCAAACCAGGTGTATAAATTATGCATACCTGGCAACACTAGGGTAATGGCAAGGCCCTCTGGTTGAACAGTGGCAACACTGAAAAGGCTACCCTGGTATAAGAAGACTGTATCTATCTATCTTTCTTTTGAGTGGGGGGGGGGGGGGTTAACAAAATGTCAAGTACATGGGCTTCACATATATTTTTATCCTCACTGCTTTCTCTGTATGATCTGTAAATATCAGCTTCATTTCTGTTGCATTACATTTCTCCATCTCATGTCTTGTCTGGCGTACTTATTGTAAAATGCAGGTATTAAACAAATCAGGCATATTAGACAAAACAGTATGTACACCCACCAAGGGCATTACTTACATATCTACCTTTGATTACCAAGAATACATGGCTCAATTTCCTATCTGTTTTATATCCAGTCAAGAGGCTATAATACAAACATATCAATGAATGTATATTGCAAGGACAAACAATGTCTACCTGCTGCCACTCTATACAATAATAATAGCAATAGTAGTAGTAGGAGTAGTAGTAGCAATAATAACAATAATAAAAAAATATATAAAAAATATAATAATAAAATAATAATAACAATAACAATAACAACAAGGAAAAGTAGAAATTACGCGGTGCGTAATATATGTCCCCGCCGGAAGTAGCATTTTGTAGCAAAATGTGCAATATAGGTAAAAAATCAAGGTCAAAGGTCAAAGAAGTCAAAGGTCAAAATTCTGTGTAAAAGTTTTGAAGCTCTCACCTAGTGCCATCACATAAAGCAAACGGAATCGAAATCGGGTTAGAAATGGTGAAGGAGTAGCATTTTATAGCCAATGCACAATACAGGTCAAAAATCAAGGTCAAAGGTCAAAGAAGTCAAAGGTCAAAATTCTGTGTAGAAGTTTTGAAGCCCTCACCTAGTGCCATCACATAAAGCAAACGGAATCGAAATCGGGTTAGAAATGGCGAAGGAGTAGCATTTTGTAGCAAAATGTACAATATAGGTCAAAAATCAAGGTCAAAGGTCAAAGAAGGCAAAGGTCAAAATTCTGTGTAGAAGTTTTGAAGCCCTCACCTAGTGCCATCACATTAAGCAAACGGAATCGAAATCGGGTTAGAAATGGTGAAGGAGTAGCATTTTGTAGCAAAATGTACAATATAGGTCAAAAATCAAGGTCAAAGGTCAAAGAAGGCAAAGGTCAAAATTCTGTGTAGAAGTTTTGAAGCCCTCACCTAGTGCCATCACATAAAGCAAACGGAATCGAAATTGGGTTAGAAATGGCGAAGGAGTAGCATTTTGTACCAAAATGTACAATATAGGTCAAAAATCAAGGTCAAAGGTCAAAGAAGTCAAAGGTCAAAATTCTGTGTAGAAGTTTTGAAGCCCTCACCTAGTGCCATCATATAAAGCAAACGGAATCGAAATCGGGTTAGAAATGGCGAAGGAGTAGCATTTTGTAGCAAAATGTACAATATAGGTCAAAGGTCAAGGTCAAAGGTCACGACTGAAATACTGTGTAGAAGTTTCAAAGCTCCCATGTAGTGCTATCATATAAAGCAAACAGAATCAAAATTGGCTCATAAATGACAGAGAAGTAGCAAATTGAAGATTTTGATCACACACGGACGCACACACGGACACACGGACGGACGGACGGACGGACACACGGACACACACACGTACGGAGCCCGTTTCATAGTCCCCTGCTCGAACTCGTTCGGCGGGGACAATAATTCACATAACATTAGCAAAATCAGTATAGTACCATTCCCACAAAACAACAGCTTATGGAATCAATTTTTAATCGCATACAGAATTTAATGCTGCTTGTTAATGTTGTGAAAACACAGAATGTAAGTTGACTAGTATACTTGGTTTACCTACAATTGCAAATTCTGATAAATGAATCCTCGTGTGTTATGCCAAGCTAAGTAACATGTCCTTGGCGTTGACACAATGGTACGAAGAACAATTTGTCATTGCCCTTTCTCCCTCATTATACCCACCCCACCCTCATCCCACAATATCTCGCCAACAATCCCCATTCTATTCATCAACTGCTCATATACACCAGTGTAATTGAATTGTTAGATAGTACGGCGGGGCCGCACTCCTCTCCCACCGTGAAAACACGTTTTTCGGCTCAACCCTCCGCGCCGGCGGGATCCCGTCAACAAGATTATGACATATATATCACCAGGCATATGTAGCTTTCATCAAAATCTCATTACACGCAGAAGGGTGAAATGTCGACGACGAGAGAGAGAGGGATGGAAGCGCAGGACCAGTCTCTGGGATCTGCTCACCCACTGCCATCCATTCGGCACTGATTAAGTACTGTAATTTGCAGGGCTGTGATGTGCAGGCTGCAGAAGAATTTGTTGATAAAACCAAGGGAAATTCATAATTACCACCAGTTAGAAAAACTAAAACCTGGAGCCATGCATTTTTGGATGCACGTACTCTATCAGCCATTCCCTTCTGCTTTGGTGTGTAGTGAGAGAATAGAGTGACATTTGTCAACCATCGTAGCTTTGTGCAGAGCTCACTGCCTGCTTGAAGAGATGTTTTCAATTCACCAAGTTCAAATATCTAGTTCTACCAACGTCAACAAGTTTGTTTTTGACTGATCATTTCAATTCAGTTTCCTATATTAACAAAAAGCTTAATGTACAAGCACATCTTGTACAAGGCTTACTTTCACAGACTGGCTTACAGCTAACTTCCTGCTTTTTATCCCAAATACCAAAAAATTTCGGGGGAGTTGCTCCTAATGTATTCATAATTAACTTATCCTTGACCCACAGCTATAAATCGTTAAGTTCATTCACTGGTACAGTAGTCCCCACATAATCAGGTACCATTTTATTGGATACTCAGTTTAAGTGTGGTACTGACTGGACAAACGGTTACAGTGCATGAAATATTTACCCGATAATCAAGTAGGCATTTTATTTTACTGAGCCAAATTCCCCCCCCCCAAAAAAAAAGAGATGAATTTTCTTATTTTCCCATAGCAAGTTTTTAAGATGGACAAACATATAAATTCTGAAGAAGCAATGAGTGATTCCAAAGACCAAAAAATGGCTTGTGCTCTCACCAAGAAGGCAACTTACGAGCACCTTCTGAGACATCTCCATTTATGCCAGTGGGTCTCCGCAAGACCACGGAGACATCTCAGAAACATAAATTAGTCTCTGTGACTTGGCTGCAACTAAGGATACTTCGCAGCATCTCGGAGACCAGCTTGAGACTGTGGCTATATAGTGACATACTGTGCTGTGTGTGTGTGTGTGTGATACAGATACATGTAGGAACATGATAAGTATGTTGTATCTCTGACATGAATGAAACATGCTCTCCAGTTAATCCGGTTAGAAATGCTCAGCACGACACTGCCCGATCATGCAGAGACTACTGTACTCCTCATAATGAGAGAGAAGGAGAGTTCATATGCCACATGTGGGTCTTCATTTTGACTACCACACAGGTCACATCTTGACCTTCAATGGCTAATTAATGTCACATGACTATTTTGGGGTCTTGTGCCTCTGATGTCAAGAACAATTGTACAGGGCACACTGAGCTTGGATTTTTATTCATTTCACTTCCTTTCTGCTCCTAAACCTTCAACTACATACACAATCATGAAAGTTCCAAATATCTCTGTTTTTATTCTAATTCACAGGATAGGCACTTTCCAAATATAACAAAAATAATGATATGGATAATCAATTACACTGACTGCATTCATAATTCTGCCAATCATCAGTACAAAATCAGGAATTGATGTGACTGATTTCTTGATTCTTAACTACAACCACTCCTGTGAGATGGTCACGATTATCACAATGAATTGATGGTTAACATAGACAGCATTTTTAAGCGCTAATTGAACAGTCAGGTATATATCAAATAAACACTAGAAATAAGGAACACAACACAAAATATTTGTAATATTCAACTCTTATTGAGGGATCCAGCTGTCTCAGTGAAAGAGATATGAAATTGTCTTTAAGAAATAGTCACTATACTGCATATATGATGAGTATTGCCAACACACACTATTTGTTCATCTATATTTGTTTTTATGGCATGATCACATATATATTGGTATTTTCATTCTGTGAAACTCCCATCAGTATCTCCTACATAATGTCATCTGAAAGCTGAAGTAACTTTTCTCATCAAATTCTTGTTTATCAACAAACTTGTCTTTTATCAATGTACATTGACTTCCAGAAATACCAACTGCCTGTCAAATAAGCAAATATACAACATGACATGTCCATGCTATAGGTGCCTTTAAAGGCAAAATTGGAAAAGTTTGTTCTACAGCTAGACAAACACATTTAGGTAGATTTAGATGTGGACTCAACAGAATTTTGTATGTCACACTTACTCTGTCTGAAATGGCTTGTGAGCAGGAATTCCTTAAAGAACAAGACACCCTCTATCCAAGTTCTGACCAGCAAACCCCCTCGGAATGCTTTGGAGAAGCATGCCTGTGCTCATTCAAGAATGTCCCAAAATCTGGTAAACACATATAAAATCTGTGACAACTTATTTTCGTTGTTATTTCAACTCTTTAAACCACACGAAGTTGTATAACTGCACGTGCTAGTGGAGCTACAGAAATGAGATTATATCTCTAAAAAAAAAAAATCAGATCTTTGTTATGGATATCATGAAATGAATTTTAATTTCATATGTAGCATATCTGGGACTCAATACATCTACGTGATATGCCTGGCATTAACCGATTGCTTTAAAACATATATAAATCCTGAAACATGATATGACCTGTCCCAAAATTACCATGTGGAATTCATATCGAGGGGACAAAATATTGGCAATCTTCTTGTTGTGTTGACTATTGTTGTCCACTATTGAGCCCATTATCTATTAGTAGGGGGAAAAGTTTAGGATTTTCTGAATTGTTTGTATTTCTTGCAGCATTAAAGGCCTTTACCCTGATCATTGCTTTTCATCAAAATTTCTTCCATGGACCAATACCAGAACAAATGTGTCTTTATTGAATTCAAAATTTATTTGTTTCAAACACAACTGATCAATATAATATGTAGCACTCATTTGATACACTTCTGGTGCAGAGCATGACTTTATGACAATCTTCTGTTTGTAGACATATGAATTTCAGACATCTTCTCATGGACCACTGAGAACCAAATTAGAATGCTTTTGCCAACTAATCAAGCACAACTTAACAGGAAAAAAATAGAAGAAATTACAGTGGCAGTATGGACACACAGTTATCAAGTCCATCTTATGGTTAATCCATGCTTTAGTGAGCAGCAAAAATTGAGTCTGTGGACTTACATCTCTCGTCATGCAACCAGAAAGGTGTCCTGGTTTTTTGGGAAAAAATTGACTGGTTCTGTTGAGTCAATGGATGGGTGCAAAGTCATTAAGTCTGTAATATGTGACCCTGCACCTCAAAACAAACAAAAAGTCGCCAGACATGAATTTTTAGTTAAGACCATATTCTGAAAAAGCAGACTTTAAGCTTTAAAATGATGTATAACTCAAATCAAATGGACTCTCCTAACCTATCTAAATATTGGAAAGAAAGCACAAACTCAGGAAAAGTGTGAACTGAGAAAAGAGGCTCTGAAGTACAGTGTCTATTCAAGCGCTTAATCTTTACCAAACCGTGCTGGCTGTGAGATGAATAGCACAAAAAACAGGAAGTAAACCACCAGAGTAACAACAATGAAGGGATTATTAGATTAAAATCAAATTAAGCATGCCTCATTAACACATTCTGTCCATAATTAATGCCAACTTTCAAAGCAGTAGCACTATCCTTTCAAAAGTTATTAGAGTTGAAAGTGAAGAGTGTGGACAAGGTTTTTCAGAAATGAAACAGGGATTCTAAAGACACATCTAATCACACTATTCTGCCAAAAATGTTCGAGATAAACTGCTAAAAAAAACCACACTTTCCTGCCCGTTTTATGATACCAAATTTTAGCATAATGTAAAAGAAGACCCACTCTTTCAGAAAATATGAAAAATTCAAGTTCGGCAAGGTTGACTCATTTCACTTATTTTCAGTCCTCACGCAAAATCAGTGTGTGCGACTTTATGTTCGTTTTGAGGTGCACGGTCACATATAGTTAATATCTGCTTTAGTCAGCAGCAAAAACTCCAATTAGTAGTCTCTGTACATTTTTCATCACCTCAGTAGAAAGGTTTTTGGCTTGGCAATTACTTTCCCAATTATGCATCATAGCACACTGATTTTGCATGGTATTCTCGTTGAAAAGGGGGATTTTATATCACTTTAAACTGCAATGTCTCCAGAAAAACGAACCATAAATTAGAATCAGCCTTCGATTAATTCTTCGATTTTTTGAAACCCACAAAAACCCTCTTCTAAAGGTAGCAGCTTGATTTTGTTTTGTTTTTTAATGGTTTTGGTTGCGCAAAATGCGTGAAAATTTCCAAACTGCAAAATGCGTGAAAATTTCCAAACTGCAAAATTTCCACTTTCCAGTAAGCCATATCTCGAAGGGTTTTCATTTTTGTGAATTTTGTGAGCCTGGTGCTAATCATGAATTTAAGAACATGCGCAAATATTAACTCTTAACGAATATGTATGTGGTGGTACCCAGTACACATTTAATAGGTACTATAGAGTGCTGTGCTCCAGCATCACAAATTAAACCACTCACAAAATTGTCGGGAAGTCCCAATTCGTAAAAAATTACACTGCTAATGACATCCCGTATATCTAACAGTATACTATAAAACTGCCACATTTGTTGTATGCTCAAGACTGGTACCAGTGGTATGAAACCTTAATCATCCGACATGCAAGGAACTGTCACAGCTTGCAAAATATGGCTATTTCTTCCTAATATTTCATCTTGTAGCTGGCATTCTACAATTCCAGATTACTTGTAAAACTTTAGATAGTAAAAAAAAAAAAACCTTCAAACTGCAAATGCATAAAATAGAATTTCAAGCATCTCATGAGCAGTTTTCTTTTTTAAATAATGTTAGGACATCTTATGTCACCACAAGGCAAAAGCTGATCTCATATGGTCAAGGATATCAGTGGTCAGCAGAGGAAAACTGATAATGGGTTTGACAACATTCAGGTCAATCTCAAGATCAAGTGACAAATCTGAGATTGCAGCCTGCTCAATGGACCAGTACAATAATATGATTAGCCTACTTCAAGTACGGTCTAGATCGTTCATGTGTCTTTGGCTACAATCCCAAGGTAGACAATAGTTACGTTCAGACGGCAGGCCCTAACCTCGAGGTTAGGAAACCTCGAGGTTTAGCTCTTGCCCCCTAACTACGACGTGTGTCCACACGACGAATCTTAACCTCGAGGTTACGAAACCTCGAGGTTAAGCTTCTGCCCCCCCCCCCCCCCCCCCCCCCCCCCCGTAACTACGAGTGGGTCCCACTCGATGTTAAAACCACAAAACTGGAAGTTTCAGCCCACACTGCAAACAAGGCATCTATTTATTCTATAGTCCAACCCTGTCGGACTCGCTTACACTGCAGAGATAGCACTGCACTGATGACTTTATGCCTTTATGAAGATATACGTCGAAAACAATTTTTTAGCGTCGGAGAAGAATATAGAATACAGTAGCGAGTTCGACGTGTTCAGTTTCAGAGATCAAGCACATGGGAAGAAAAGATGATGTTGTTGTGTCGTGCGTCATAGGTTTTTCACGTGTAGTGTATTTGTGGTGTACGTTTGGGAGGTTGACCCGGAAGCAGAGGGAAATTGTGGGGGCTGGAGTTTACGGCGAGGTCACTCTTAACTTCGAGTTCGTTGTTTTTTGTGTCCACACGGTGCTTAACTAAGAGTGGGGACCCCCCGCGGCTCGTGGTTAGAGCGCTAACCATAAGATTTCTCGTGGCTCGAAACATCGAGCAAACCTCGAGGTTTCCTAACTACGAGTGCATCTTCACGGTCCCTAACTACAAGCTCTAACCTCGAAGTTTCCTAACTTCGAGGTTAAGGGCTCCCGTCTGAACGTAACTAATAAGAGAAGCTCGTTGTAGTGGAGATACCTTGAGACACTATCATAATGATAATCAAATTTAACATGATAGGTTTCTATGACTCAGAGTGCATGAGTGCTTCAAATATTTAAAAAGCAGACCACTACCATTAGAGGGAGGTTTTTCCAGATGATCAAAGAATAATTTTCGGATAGCACCTGTCCACCTCAGTGCACTTGATGGAATTCCTCTTGACCATACCATCATGCTTCACTGACATATTTCTCTCAGAAATGTGCTTCCCAGTGACAGAACCAGGTCACTCGGTCAAGATGTTCTGACATCAAAGTGAATTAATGGGGCTACAGACAGAGCAAAACCCACATGATGATTAAAGCATGCTCTTTGACACACTGCATCATAAAAAGTAAAAAAGAGAGATCACGGATACTAAGTGCATTGCTAAAGACATGAAATGGCATTCCATCATCAGGGGCGGATCCAGGAATTCCGCAAAGGGGGGTGCAAACAATATTTCTGGTGCTACTTCTGGGTTTCATCTCATTTTTTCTTTTTATTTCTTTTGTTTTGATAACAAATACAAGGCAATCGCCAAATTGTGTCTCGCCCATTGGCGTACAAGGAATTAATATTTTTTATAACTCCCAGAAGTTAATTGACCTGCTTATGACCTTTGACCTTGTGGTGACCTTTAACTTCCCAAGGGACATCTACCGTCCAAGTTTGGTCACAAACGGACATAGGGATCAAAAGTTATGAGCCACAATCAAAACGCGCCCTAAAAAAATAACATTGGGCCCTAAAAGTTTGTTGACCCCTGTCTGTGAACTTTGACCTTGTGACGACCTTCACCTCCCCAAGGGACATCTTCAATCGAAGTTTGGTCACAAACGGACAAAGGGATCAAAAGTTATGAGCCATAAACGAAATGCGCCCTAAAAACTTAACATTGTGCCCTAAAAGTTCATTGACCCCCGTCTGTAACCTTTGACCTTGTGGTTAATTTCAACTTCCCAAGAGACATCTACCATCACCCAAGTTTGATTGCCATTGTAGCAACCTGTGCTGAGTTACGTGTGATAAGAGAGTCTTGCAATTAAACTTTAACGTATGACCTCAATGACCTTTGACCTTATCATGTGACCTCTTACGGCACCATAACATGAAGGTACCCCCAGTGCATCCATCACCCAAGTTTGATTGCCATTGTAGCAACATGTGTCGAGTTACGTGTGATAAGAGAGTCTTGCAAGTAAACTTTAACGTATAACCTCAAATGACCTTTGACCTTATCATGTGACCTCTTACGGCACCATAACATGAAGGTACCCCCAGTGCATCCATCATCCAAGTTTGATTGCCATTGTAGCAACATGTGTCGAGTTACGTGTGATAAGAGAGTCTTGCAAGTAAACTTTAACGTATGACCTGAAATGACCTTTGAACTTATCCTGTGACCTCCATCGGCACCATAACATGAAGGTACCCCCAGTGCATCTATGACCCAAGTTAGGTTGTAATCCAAGCAACTTTAATGTGAAGTTATTTGTCAAAAGAGAGTCTTGCAGGTAAACTTTAACATAGAAAAGAGAGTCTTGCACATACTCTTCAATATATGACCTCAAATGACCTTTGACATCATCACATGACCTCCGACAACACCATAACATGAAGATACCCCTAGTGCTTCTATCACCCAAGTGTGGCTGCCATTGCTGTAACAGTTGCCAAGTTATGCATCATAAGAGTCTTGCAGGTAAACTTTAACATTTGTGACGGACGACGGACGACGGACGGACGACGGACGGACGACGGACGGACGCCATTTGGATCCCTTAGTCTCGCCTTCACCTCCGGTGGGCGAGACAAAAAAGGGGGAGCGCGCCCGGTGTGCCCCCCTCTGGATGCATCACTGATCATTATTCATCTTTACCAATTTGCATCATTAAAGGAACATCATCATTAATTTGAATCATTTAAACTTCACAGAGTAGGGTCAAAACATTTTATGGAACCTTGAGTTCTTTTTGTCCATACATGTATGTCAGACATCTAAATACATCAAAAGACAGGAAAACTGTGCCATAACAAACCCTTTTGATACATGCAGAGTCAAAGGATAGCACAGTATTGGCACTACAGCTGCTCTTGAAGATCCGGTAGCATTCAGATACCTTGAAGTGGGAAAGCTTGGATATACGTTGTATTCAAGAATCCCCGTATCAAATTACGTACAGCTTTATCACTGATCTAGAGCTATGTTAGTACACAGAGAGCTGCAGACTTTTGACTGGAATCAACTGTTACCAATGAGCATACAGTATGCTTCAATGTTATTCGCTGAAGGATGCTATTCATGGTTTTTTCGAAAGCACATAAGTGGGAGGCGAATGAAGATTGGTTCAATCATATCACCCATGATTCCAACATTATTGGGTCTTTTATTTATATATCAGAATAGATCACAACACAAGAGCATAAAATATAGATCAACAAATGGTCAATATCCTTCCATAGCTCACTTCTAGGAAGAGTAACAGGAAACTATGAAAATACCAAGTGTGGGTTTGTGAATGATCTCCAACATCCACAGTCTTTTGAGATGTGGTTGCCGGCTTCGGTCTATAAATGTCTGACATTTGCAAATCTTGGGTCATCCCGACTGATCAGGGGGCCTCTCCTGTGTGTGGAGAGACATCCTGATCCCCTTGTACTTCAGCACTTCTTCATTATTTATGCCATCAGAAATCCTACATTCAATCGGGAGCAGCAAGGAGCCAGGGATGAAGACACTTGCACACATTACGACTAAAAACTCTCATTTCTCTTGATGCTCTAAAGAACAACTTTGCATCTTCTATCATCGACAGTAATGATTAAACCCCTCATCCAATCTCCAAAGCTTCAGGCAAGTTTTGTAATTCATTTAAAGGCAGCCGATCGCCATCCCTAATGGTACGTAAACTCCGAACGACCGAAGTTTGTGCGTGCAATTGCGCAATGGCAGACTCGGTGCTATATCCATAAACGTGTGGGACAATGCTACCACTGAGACAAGTGTGTGTGTGTGCGTGTGTGTGTACGCATCATACACAAACATTGTCACCGCGAGCTGCGGTGATTGGAGGAGAGAGGCCAGAAGACGCTGCGGCGTGTGTGTGTGTGTATGTGTGTGCGTGTGTGTGTGTACGCATCATACACAAATATTGTCACCGCGAGCTGCGGTGATTGGAGGAGAGAGGCCAGAAGACGCGTGGCTCTTTTGGCCTCTCTTCATGCGCATGCGCACTGAGAGTGTGCGTCCATTC
The DNA here is from genome assembly GCF_040938485.1 of Diadema antillarum. Lineage (NCBI taxonomy): Eukaryota > Metazoa > Echinodermata > Echinoidea > Diadematoida > Diadematidae > Diadema > Diadema antillarum. The sequence continues at coordinate 1,859,058 of NW_027271040.1, read as the reverse complement.
GGAAGCTCTCGGGACAGCCATTTTGGGTTAGGAGATAAGCACAGGGAGCTCTCTTGTAGCCTACCGTATTTTCGCTGACCCATTGAGCCAGCGCTATTCTCATTCGGGGGTCACTACATTTGATACAGAATGGGGGAGGCAGCGTGTTGCGTTCGTCTCCGTGCCGCACAAACCACTCGCCACGACTGAGTGTCTTTAATTTGACGTGACAGATTTACACGACACAGCTCAATACGAAGAATAAAATCATTGATGTCTCCAAAGTATTACTGTATTTTTAAACAATCACCACCATTCACATTATCGTCATTCACAGTGGTACTATAACCAAGAAATTACAACAAAGTTGGGAATGACCGTATGACTTCATTTTAAACATGATTGTACTGCTTATCTACTGCTAATTTGGAATAACTTTCTTCCTCTTTTTTTCCTTCTTTCTTTTTCTACTCTCATGCACAAAAATTATCTTGAAGAATGGTACCAGAAATATATTGAAAATACCTCTTGCATCCATAATTTCCACTACCAATCATTCTCACTTGTTATCAATGTGTCTGCAAACTATTGCCAAAACTCAAAAGTCATTTGAAAACGAAACAAAATGCCGAAAGGGCAATGATACAGTGTGAGAGCAGGTGTGATCTGTGCAGTGTTACAGGTGTCAATCTTTGGCAAAAGAAAGAGATTTAGAGCTCCGAGAAGGTGGAGATCAAAAGGGCGATGATCACGGAGTATTGAGAAGGTGTACCTGCACAAGGTGTAATACATTCTGGCACTGAGCGCCTTTTTATAGCAGCTGCCACATTTCACTGCAGCCCCATCATCATCCTACATGTTCACCAATCATGAAATTGACTTCCCAGACTCCGGCACCCTAGACACATCAAGGTTATTTCGAGGGAAGTAATGCTTCCAGAAGTATCCCCTATCACACAGAGAAACTAAAGCGCTTAAATAGCAGTGGTGGTCTTTTGAAAGAGGTCTCTATGTGCACAATTGGAACAATAGTTCTTAGTATTGTCTTTAGACTTAAGAAAGCACCTAGAGGGTTCTAGCTAGCCATGGGGTAAAAAAAGTCAAAGAGGATGAGGACAAAATCAAATCGGATGGACCCTAAAACCGATTATGCAAAAAATAATACCAGCTTTGCTCTAAGACGTTGGCTTGTTTGGTTGTTTTTGTTTCTTTTGCAATAAAAAAAAACTAATCACGTTCACTGCTTGTTACACTAATGAAATACAATTATGGCTTATGTGAGAATAGTACAGATAGAGTTCAGACTTATCCAGTGGTTGCTGAGAAAACTGTTCAATCTTGGTTATCAACTAGAATACATGAAATGTCACAGATGGGGAATAATAGAAAATAATATACACACTAAGAACCACCACCTGATATTCGAGACTTATGTTTTCAGTGTGAAATGGGTATTCCACTGCTTGCTACTCTGTCACTGCAAGGTGGCAGAAACAGTGGTGATTAAGAGGAGTAATTAAGCTTGGCTGATGAACTGGTGCATACTCAAGGAGAATGTCAATGATTGAGGCAGAACTATGTAGTTCATCAGAATGATATTAGTTATTACAGTTACATGGCACGATAATGATTTTTGTGATAAAAACATTGACCTTAAACATAAAAAGCAGCTTAATCTAAACACCTTAAAGAAATGGGTTGAAAAGCTTGATAACTATGGTTCATTTCTCATGGCTTAACATGTCATCAGAACATTTAATACCTACATACCAGTAGACATACATGCAGTTGTGGAACACCGTCGGGAAATTATTTTCAGCACATCATCACAGTTTGACATCCAAAATTGCTTCGCCTTCATCTGTCCTAGTTGACACTGCATCACTAATAGAACAGTCATGGGGATCATTATCTGTACAGGGCTGTCTGCTTGAATCTACTTGTAAACTGAAATACAGGCTTGGCTAATAGCACTCACATCCGTTTAAAAATACACAAAGTTCATCAGCAGATTAGCTTCAGAGTCCTTCATCTCCACTACAACAGCAAGCTCTCAATTTGCATGAATGACATGATGTGGGGACATGTATGTCGTCGGGACCTTTTTCACGCATGTGTCAAACTGGGATCACTTTGGCAGACCTGCCAACTCTGCAGATAAAAATCTACACAAACAAATTGATGTGATAACTTTTTTTTTTTTAAATACTCTGAGAGGAAGAATTCATGTTCTTGGGTTGAAAATGTAATACCTGCACTTACTACTTACAGCATTCTTAACCAAAATTCCCTAAAACATGTGTTTTGGTGTTTGTTTGTTTGTTGTTTCTTTTTTTTTTTTGGGGGGGGGGGGTTTCATGTAAAAATGACATTTTGGATGATCTTAAAATATACTATTGTAAAAACATAAAATGTAATAGTTGGTCATGTGGTCGCTCTATGATCACATCCCAATCTTGCCACCTTCTGCAGTAAAAATCTGTGTTGTGGAGCAAGCAGTAGCACCAGGGTTTGTGATCATATTGGCCAGGTCCATGGTATCACTTTATATACAGTACAGTCCGACCTCTCTTATCCGGACATGATGGGACCAGCAGTCATCCGGATAAGGGATTTGGCTGGATGTAGGAAACTCAGTGTTTATACATGCAGGTGCCCAATGGTAGCTACATGTAACATTTTGCAGGCAGCATACACTAGCGCGGTGATTTGGGAGTAGTAAACGTCTGAATGCATATTACAAGAAAATTTTATGTAAATGTATGTAAATTATGTTGAGAATAATATGTAATTTGTGTGAGTTTGTGGAGGAATTTTGTTTGAGTTTGAAATCCCCCTTTTCTTCAAAATTATTAGAGTGGAAAAAAAAAATCATGCCAAGATTCGATCCGGACAATACTGTATACGCCATATATTTCGCGAGTCTAAATCTTCGCGAATCGGGAATTCCCAATGATTTCGCGAGTGGGCAATTGTGGAGTCCTGTACAGAACGGAGAAATGTACTGGCGTATGTCCCATCCACATCGGGAACAAGGTCAATATTTTCGCGCGTTTTTAATTTCGCGAATAGCACCCGACTCGCGAAATTTGCGAAAATAAAAACCTCGCGAAATATTTGGTGTATACAGTAGAGATAGCCAGATAAAGGGAAGTCGAATAGGAGAGGTTGGACCGTATTATCACCAATTCCAACATAACACTTCATCTGTTCCACAATGTTTACTGCATAATACCACTGCCCATGATTTTTTAACTCTTGTGATACTCTTAATTAAAATACTAATCATTGCATTTGCCATTGCTTGTATTTTTGGAACTTGAGTTTTCATTGTATTTGTCTGAATGAAGAAATAAATCACACTGAACCAAAAAGCAAAAAACTACAAGGACCAAATAAGATATAGGCCTAAAAATATATTCCCACTCTATATCACCATATATTATTCTCACAAAGAGGGAGGGTGTGGTCAGTGTTATCACTCTGATTACTGTAACTATGGGCAACAAGATGAGGACCAATTGAAGAACTGTGCAAAACTGAATATTAAGGGCTCCATAGTGTCCTGTGACTCAACATGTATACAAGTAATCTGCATGAGAACACCCAATACAGATGTTCAGCATCTATGGGGAGCCAATGCGTGCAAAAATGGATTGCAGTGCTCTTTTATTCGAGATGAAAGAGCTGGTATTCCCATGTGCACCTGACCATCAAAATTGTGCAGAAATACTCCCAGCGGGGGGATCGAGGAAATGGGGTTTTAATGACGCTGCCTGACAAACAATCGTTCATATCTGAAATCTGGGAAATGAACCCTGCAAGACACTCACGTCAAAATGATCCACAAGCAAGCGTGGACGGTGACTTGAGAAAGAGATAGAGAAACAGAGACAGAGGGAGAGATATATGAGAAGAGTGACTTTCTGTTCATATTCAAAACTTTAGACTCCCAATGATAATCATGACTTGAAAACATATGAAGTTTGTTTCTCTCAATTACAACATCTCTAATGATCTCCATCACATTGATTCACATTATTACTTACTCTCATTTTTGTCTGTCTTGTTATTACAGGCAAAAAAGGGATTTCCTTGATACATTTGGTACTAAAGAGCACTTTTGAAGACAAAGTCTCAACTGCGCACATCCAGTTAAAATCAGATGACTAATTGAAAAGGGAACTGAAAAGAGGAAAGATCAATGGGCACTATATATTGGATGGCAAGGGTTAAAGGTCACATGGAGAGAATTCTGAGATGCCAACAGAAGATCAAATTTTGCTGATTTCTCTGCTCTCTTCCCTTACTTTTCTAGTATATCTGACATGAATTTGTACTACAGCTGATAGTAAAATCAAAGGGTATATCACGTGACGTCACTTTTTTTTTTAAACCTGAGACTTATGGTCTTGATTTGATGCAGAAGACCAATATCCAGACAATAGATAATGTTGCCAGCGTATCATGCCAAGAGCAGCTGTTAGCCATCAAAATAGATGAGAGTTGCAGCCAACAGTTTCATGGTCCCATGCAGTTGCATCCATAGTCCCAGGTATTCACATCTACGTAGATATTACCGAGTCAAAAAAAAAAAAAGCACAATGATGCTCAATGATGAACAGGTCATGCAACAGTTTGCCCCTATGAATGCCAACATTTCTGTAAAAAGTTAAAAGAGAAACCATTCCATAAGTATAAAGCACTTTATCTGGTATTAAGCTGCACAAGAAATCTGCACTTCTTATGTAGGGCCTATGTGGTCAGAGTCTCTACCAAAGTGATGTACAAGCATCAATTACCATCTCGTATCTGGGGCATGCAAAATTTAGACTTGAAGTACCTTTAACTTTCATTTGAGTTAGCCATCCTTCCTTGTCATTCACAGGCCAGACAGGGCGACAACAAATTTCTCTCATAGCCAGCATTAACTCCCTCATCACTTCTAGGAATTAGCTACACCTGCCTGTAACGCATCCTTCACTCTCTTCAATACTATCCTCATGCATCCCCTCGACTCCTTCCCCCATTTTCTTTCCTCCATGGCTGACAGCATTTTACCCCCCCCCCCCCCCATTCCCATGGTAATCCCGCTATCCATCACGGACTATCGCCTCCATAAATGGTACATGGTCTACCTGCCTACGGGCCCCCCATGGCTTCCCATGAGCCCTTGTAACGACCACACGCCGGTCTTGCACCATTACCGGGGTGTCCACAATGATAAACAACGCGTGATCCCATAATCGATCTACCTTTTGCTATCAAAACAATACTACTCAATCCACTTGGGCACTGACCTCCTAACTTGTCTAAGTGACTATACTGGCCTGTCAACAAATAATGTTGTAGACAAATGACAGCAAGCCGCTTCTTCTTACTGTCCCCCCTCCCCTTTTCCATTGATTTTATCAAAATTAGAATACTTAGTGTTGCAATAAAGCTGAGCACATGATGCATTTAAAGAAATATCCCTTTCACTTACAATGAGTGTGATGATAAGTTCTTTCGTATTTCCCGAATTTGACTCGTTATCAAAGCTTACATTTCCTTAGTGCTTCTTCAGGGGCTGAACTGAAATATACATTGTCCAACATGATTATCAACAAGAGAAGAAAATAATCTTTATCATATACACCAATACGGTTTGGCAGCACAATCCGCCATTACTGCAGTATCCCACGTGCATAGGCATAAATGGTGAATGCATGATAGATACTGCTGCAGGCTCACGGGACAACATAGTTAATGTCATAAACAAATCGGTCATTGAATCAGTCTACTACAATGTATGCTTACAGCTTCCTCTACTCAATGTAACCAGTCATTGCGTAGAGGTAACATCACTGATGTAAACACTTATATAAGATGTAAAATTGCAAGGCACATAAAAGATCTCATTTATTTTTGGGTATGAAGAGAACTTTATCAACATTATAGTTCATTGAGGCAAAGGTCAAGGGGTATGAATTCTAAGGGGTCAGCTTTGTCTGCAGTCATGACAAAATTTAACTCACTACCCCTATAGAAATTTGGGGAATCTTGTCACAACCTCACTGCAAGCATATTGCAAGCTTGCAACATCCTCAATGTTTGAGAATGCAGAGTCTGGAGACTGAAAGAAATTCATTTGCAGCTGTGCTTTTTGTTCATGTGGGGTTTTTTTGTCATTTGTTTGATTTTGGTTTTGTTTATCTATTCGTTTTGTTTTGTTTTATTTTTTGCCGCGTGCAAATGATGCCAAAAATAACTAGAAATGTCGCTACAGCGACTGGTTATACCCCCGCCAAACAACATTTCATAAGCTTTGGTCAAAACAACATTTCATAAGCTTTGGTCAAAAAACTGAGGAAGTAGTTAAATCCGCAAGATCTTTCCTTGATCTTCTGCCATTAATATGCCATTACCATGGCAACGTACTTTCGGGTACTGTCGAAAAATGCGTCTTGCACATCTACAACCAAAGGCACACATCTGTACTAAGTTTCATGGAAATTGGGCAAAAACTGAGGAAGTAGTTTGCAACACAAAATTTTCCATCATTTTGGCTCATAATATGTGAGCTGTTACCATGGCAACATACTTTTTGTCACTGTCAAGAAATGTGTCATGCTGACCTATATCCTGAGACAAACATTCAATATGAATTCCATGAGAATTGGAAGAACACTGATGAAGCAGTTTTGCCATGAAGCATTTTGCCCTATATTTTACCAATAACATGCCGTTACCATGGCAACGCACTTTTTGCCACTGCCGAAATATGTGTCTTGCACATTAACATATTCAGATGAACATCTGTACCTGATTTCATAAAAATTGATCAAAAACTGTGGGAGGAGTTCGCGACGCAAGATTTGTACCCATTTTTGCCCATAATATGCCGTTACCATGGCAACGTACTTTTGGGTACTGTCAAAAAATACGTCTTGCACATCTACAACCCAAGGCACAAATCTGTGCTATGTTTTATGGGAATCGGTTGAAAACTGAGGAAGTAGGTCGCGACGCAAGATTTGCAACGGACCGACCGCCCGACCGCCCGACCGCCCGACCGCCCGACCGTCCGCTGATTCCTATATACCCCCTTCAAACTTCGTTTGGCGGGGGTATAATATACAAATATCGACTGCTGCAGAGGGAGATGGTAAAACTATTTGCACCGAGGTGATGTCTCAACAGTGCTATGTCCCGAGACGAAGTCGAGGGACATGGCACTGTTGAGACGTCACCGAGGTCAAATAGTTTTACCATGGCCCGAAAGAAAGCAGTCGATATTTGTTTTATATCCCTCTCGAGCATTTTACTAGAGTAATGACGGTTCCCTTTTGGAAAAGTGTGCAGGTTTCGTGAACGATAAATCTAACGTTAGATTAGGCCGTAGCAGTGCAGCAGCAGTGCGTGCAGCGCGTATGAGTACCGAACGACACCGCTGCGCTGTTGTTGATTCCTACACATGAGCTACACTACAGCGTGCATAACTCCGAAAAATCGAGGAGGTCCAGGACTACGTTAGATTTCAGAAGTAGGCCTAAAGCGGCTTCGTTATACCCAGATCATCTTCAAAATCGGTATAATTCGTACCTGATATGGTGTCCTCCTGCGATCATTCTTTCGTTACTTGAAGCAGTCACTTTGTCAAATGGGCTGAATGCATTGATCACACGTCCACTAACGTTACACACACCCACGCCATCGCACCACAGATTTCTGTAATGCTGTCGCACACCGCGCGCTCCGCGCTCTCTAGCTAGCTCTTAGCGCTAGCTAGCTAGCTACAGGACTGTCGCTCAAAAGTATCGCTACTACGCTCACTGCGTACATTTTTAAGTGAGAAATGTAGATATCGATCACACGATCACGATTGGGTGCAAATCGTGGATTCCCAAAAGTACTATATCACGCTGGCTAGTAACCAATTGCACCGCATCCAGCTGCTCGTAGCTAGCTAGTAAAACTACACCATGTTCGTGCTCTGTACAATCCTATGGCAAGAAGCTTTACATGAGGGATATAATAACTCCTATGTGAATGCTGGTATTGATTGCATTGCAATGTATGCAAGAGATGAATGTAATATAGCACAACAGAGAAGCAAACACTGGTTGGACAGATACACATTACGCAATCTAACTCAGATACTTTTAATAGTCAAGTCATAGCTGGTGGTAGTCACATCACTATGTTGCTTAGCTTGAATAGGATAACGTACAAGCACATAGCATACAGTAATAAAAAAACAAGTTTCCCTCGAATGCTTGCAATGATTAGCAACTTGCCAATTGAATAAGCAGGAAGAAAGACTCAATAATCCCAAATGGGTTAAACATGTTTTGAACCATCCACAAAATGCTGTCCCAAAATGATTGGAATATCACTATTTATTACCCTTGCCCCTAATACCCTTCTGATGCACAATTTAATGGGAAATTGAGTGATCTGTCATGTTTTATCTTGTCTCGTCCTATAGACATATAGTGCTGTCACATCCTTCACACAATCTAATGTGCCCTACATGACAGATTAGGGGTACTCTTACCATAATTATCGTCACACATGGCTGGCCATGCAGCCAGGAGCCAATCATACAGATGTTCCCACCATCTCCTGATAATCGGACAAGATGGATGGATGGATGGATGAATATTATTATGAAGGCACACGACTTTTTTACTTTTGTGATCATCGAGGTGCACTACGACTACCAGCCACTATGCTTGATACCTCATCCAAATCCAATCCCCCCCCCCCCCCGGCAATTTTTGTTGCTTCAAAGGGGCACTTTCTTTTCCCCAAAAAACGGTGTTTACAGGGTAAAAGTCATCTCGCAAAGAGGGAAAGACACCCCTTTCACCATCCTTGCTGACTGTGAAGTGAGCAGCTAAATGTCCCTGAGGGGCATGGAGAAAATCTGAATTATAAAACAGATATCACACCATGAAAGTGTCATTTCACTGAGTATGGGTACAAAGGGGAAAAAAGACATGTTGAACTCAAAAGAAAGGGACACTGTCTTGTATGTTTGAGGGTAAGTGACACCCCCCCTTCCGCTGCCTAAAAACTAACATAAAACTTATGTGCGCAGAAAGTGAGAAAAGTGACGTTCTCCTTCATCACATGCATTGAGATTGATACAAAGTATGTACCCAGAATTTAAATCATGCTACATTTGCCACAGTGAAAACATTCAACTATCGCCAGAGGAGAGAAACGAACAGAGGGAGATGTAAGGCTAACACTCACAACACTGATATGGGAATCAATGTTAGCATTCAGAACGAGAGGAGATGAGTCTGGTATTGTTATCAGTGCAACATTCCCAGGACACCCCATGACTCAGAGCCCCTTGCCAACCTGCGATTCATTTCAAAACATAATCGCAAAGCTGCACCAGTAACACATCAACCAAAATCTATCATTCAGGGCTTTTGGCTGCTCTTCTACATTGGGAATCTGCCTGTTTTGCTCATACACATTCTTGTTTGTGCATGTTTGTGTGCATGTGTGTGGCATGTACACACATTTTTTTTTTCTTCTTTTTTCTGAAAGATATCGTGTGGTTTTCTCTTTTCTGGCTGTCGAAGTTTTCTGCCATACTGCTGACTTGCACTATGAGAATCTGTCGACCCACTTATGTCCCTTGAAATAAAATGAAGGGGAAATGTGGTTCTTATATATCTCTGCTAAACTTGCCTATACATGGCGGCATAACAGCTGAACTGAGATTGATCTGCCATATGTTACAAGTACAAAAAAATTATATTCTTTACACAAAAAATACAAGATTTTTGTTTGGTTCTTATAAACTATCACTATGGACAAAAGAAAACCTAGAGCCACTATTATCATAGAACAAACTATCTTACATCATTGGCAAGCTGCCAAACTCTGCAGTGCATATAACAACTGATATAAAGTAAAAGAACTTTGAAAGCATGATTACATGTACGTTTTATTTCAAAAGAGGGGCAAGTGCATGTGCTGAGCATGCTATGACAGATTTCAGCGACAACAGTTTTCATCTAATTGTCATTCTTTAATTTTGGATGATGACAACAACAAAAAATGTACTAAATATGGTAAAAACAAGCTGGTCTGCATCTTTGCATCCATACAGGGAACAGGTCCCTATCAGAAAAAGAATAAGAAGAATATGTTGAAGTTCAGTTTATAAACAAAATATTGGCACAGTGGCGTATCTAGGGAAAACGGCGCCCGGGGCAAGCGCGAAAATTGCGCCCCTAATTTCTGAAAAAGTGTTCAACCCCAACCCCATCCCGGTAGGGACTTTTAGAAAAAAGGTTCACATATGCTTTTTCAAGCACTTAAAAGGGGTCTTTTGAGGGTGATTTAAATGTAATAAATTTAGATAAATATTGGCGAGCGAGCGCAGCGAGCGAGCCGAAAATTTTTGTATATTTCGCGTCGTCATCACGTTTGGTTCTTATCTTCTTCTTTCTTTTTTTTTGATAAATTGGGGCGAGCGAGCGCAGCGAGCGAGCCGAAAATTTTTGTATTTTAGCTTGCAATACATGGAATTCTTGTCATTTTTTTGCTTATCAAATCTTACAATTCTAATCAAGATATTGTGACGGCCTTATAGATAACGATTTATACCAACAAACTTAGGACTTGAAAAAATACTCCAAATTAGTACGCACGAGTGAGCCGAAATTCGTATATTTCCGCGCCATCATCACGTTTTGTTCTTATCTTCTTCTTCTTTTTTTTTGATGAATTATGGCGAGCGAGCGCAGCGAGCGAGCAGAAAATTTTTGTATTTCAGCTTACAAAACATGGAATTCTTGTCATTTTTTGCTTATTAAATCTTACAATTCTAATCAAGATATATAAGTGACGGCCTTATAGATAACGACTTATAACAACAAACTGAGGAGTTGAAAAAATATTCCAAATTAGTACGCACGAGTGAGCCGAAATTCGTATATTTCCGCACCATCATCACGTTTTGTTCTTATCTTCTTTTTTGATAAATTTTGGCGAGCGAACGCAGCGAGCGAGCCGAAAATTTTTGTATTTCAGCTTACAAAACATGGAATTCTTGCCATTTTTTGCTTATTAAATCTTACAATTCTAATCAAGATATAGTGACGGCCTTATAGACAACGATTTATACCAACAAACTGAGGACTTGATAAAAAATACTCTAAATTATTACGCGCGAGTGAGCCGAAATTTGTATATTTCCGCGTCATCATTACGTTTTGTTCTTATCTTGTTTGATTTTTTTTTGCGCCCCCCCCCCCCCCCCCCCCCGTAATGTTCGACGCCTTTTGTGCCCTCGTTTGATCCAGTAGGCGATCGCTTCAGAACGAAAGAAATAAAATTGCAGCCGCTGCTCCGTGTAACATTTTGCCTTCTAACAATGGCATGTGTGAACACGATATACATTGTAATTTTGTCCGCGTTATCATCACGTTTTGTTCTTATCTTCTTTTCTATACATTTTGTCGAGCGAGCGCAGCGAGCGAGCCTAAATTTCAGCTTACAAAACATGGAATTCTTGTGTGAACACAATCAACATTGTCATTTTTTGTTTTTATCTTGTTTGATTTGGTTTTCTTTCCCCCCCCCCCCCCCCCCCCCGGTCCGGGCGAGGTTTTTTTCTTCTTCTTCTTCTTCTTCTTCTTCTTCTTCTTCTTCTTTTTTCTTTTTCTTTTTCTTTTTCTTTTTTCGTTTTTTTCGTTTTCGGCGCCCCCAAGGAGTGGCGCCCGGGGCACGTGCCCCCCTTGCCCCCCCTAGATACGCCACTGTATTGGCACATCACTGGTAGACCTACCAAACACTAGACCATAAAACCTGATGATGGGCAGTATACTACTAGTACTATGAACAGTATATTGGCATATAAGACAGTTTGAATAAAACACCATCAAGAATTTGCATTATGGTATATTTTTCTGGTTTCTACAGCAGAAGACTATGTACAGTTTGATTTAATAGGAATGATGCATTATCTCACAGAAAGAATACTTTACACTATGGTATAGACAACAGGACATACCGATACACCGGTAAAGCTAGAGTGTCTCATTTGTAAAATCTATGATGGAATTTTGTCGAAGAGAGGAGAATATGATCCTACGACGGCAAAATATAAAGCATGTTTCTCGTATATAATTCATCACATAAATGGAGTCATCATGTTACGCCATATGATCTTGGTTGTATGCTACAGCAATCTTCTAATGGCCGCACTAACTACCTTCGAGAATATGCTATGTAAGTTCTGCTGACACTAAGTGCCCTTTGTGAATTTACATTATTATGTGCTGCACAACATATCTTTTTTTTAGGGCAGATGAGACTCACAAGCTGACAATCTCATCAAGTTTTAAATGGCAGGTGCTTTTAAACTAGCAGCACTCTTTTGTGAGAATTGCCTGTGTTGTGCAAAATTAAGATCGAGGGCTAGAGTACGATATGATAATATTTTTGGCAGATACCTGTATGTGTTTTTGAGGTAGATGAGCTTGAACTTGCTTTATAGTGCATCTGATTATGTAGCTCTTTCACATCATTTGACATTAAAGAATTAGATTAATTGCACTGTGTTTAAAAATGAACAAATTACCATGACAATGCAGCAAGGTGCAGTCTATGCCATGGCCTTATCTAGGTACTTTTACCTTGAATAGAAATTTTGAAATGTTGTATTTTAGAATACTGTAAAACGCGGAATGTTCGCATGCATTTACTTTCGCGAATTTCGCGAGAGCCAAGATTCCCGAAATTAAAATGCACGTGAAAGTTCTTGTCTGCGCTATACGCATTGAATGTTAGAGGCAACTCGCGAAAATTTAATGCCTCGAAGAAGACCGTTGGCTCCCATTCACAAAGATTTCATGCCGTGAAAATATCGTGTTTTACAGTATATTGCATACCAGTATTCTGGAAATATTGTATAAGTTCCTACTTTCGTGCACAGATATTTTCATGAATAAGGAGGTTGCGGAGATTTTTGCAAGATGTTGCTTTTGCAATTTGACTCCTAGGCTATTGTAAGTGCGCTATTACCCTATTGTATGGAGACATTTTGGCATGTTGTTAAACTTGCGGTCCAAAATATATTTGCAAAGTCATCAAAAATTAAACCCTTGTCAAATAACAGCTTATACAGTAACTATTGACAAATAAATTGACATTTGAACCAGTATTTCATATTAATCTAAATATTCCTGAATGATGGCATGCTTGTTAGTCCTTGAGACTTGAAGGTCCTGTTTACCTTTGGGAGCATTTAAAAAATGTTCAAGATATCCCATTTGATGCATATGCGTAGGTCAGTTGTATCACAAAACATCCTACCATGTAAGAATTTTGCAACTGAACCTTAAATATAAGGAGATATCACTATTCTTCTCAATAAACCGTAACGGTAGACGGTTTAGTCTGGAAACATTGTTATAAATAACCATTGTTCACATTTTGTGTATTTAACAATACTTAACATTGATTATACTTATTCAAATTTTTACATTGGTGTTTCTATCCCAAACTAACATTTTGGAACTATTTCAAGCATTAATGCTGGGTTTTTATTTCATCTGCAAATGGTAAATCATGCCTTTAACATTTTTGCTTCACAGTGTTAACAGGCAGCACTCTGTGTTCAGCATTGGCTCAATGGGTTATAAAAATATTACCTAGGTAGTACATTTCAGACTTTGTTAGAACATTATACCATGACAAGATTCTGGGCATAATTTCAATGAATTCAATAAGTAAGGGAAAACATTTCAAAAAGACAAATTCTAATTCATCTCCTACACTTTGCTATTACTAGATGTTTTATAAATTGGAGCAAAGTATTGAAGAAAGTTTGTTCTTTCTACGTATACAAATATGCAATAATTGGTGTGCATGCGTCATGGGAAATTAAATCTATTGAAAATGTTGAAAAATATTTGAGTTCAGAGAGGAAAATGATTCTTTGAGATGGAGTACAAATTTAACAAAATAGTGTTGGAGCAGCCTTAAATGGGAAAGATGTGAATGTGCTTTGAGGTTCGTGCTGCCAAAATCTGCCATTTTGCGACAAATATTTGATTAAAGAACGGCATTATTGGCAGCTGATATAATTACCAGGCGCTAGTCTGGAAATCCTCAAGGATGCAAACTAAATCAGACTTCCTACAAAATATACATGGAGCCTTGGGATGCTCCACAGATTCACAGCTTTTGAATAAAATATTCATGTTATCCCCACCAAGTGCTCTACAGCTAGGCAAACTAACCTTTCTACCACTAGTGCAAAGCCTCTAGGATGGCAATTACCTTTTAGTGACATAATACTGAAGCAGAGACTCCAACCCCAATCACCTTCTGATCTGGAGATTCTCCCGCCCGAATCCCTAGCAAACGGGAGACTCCAAGTTGATGTGTGCGAAGTTCCTAGGGTTCTAGATGTTCTCTGGTGCTATCTAAGGCTTATTTTTTCAACATACGATAGCAATAAGTAAGAAATCCTTTCCACCGAGAGACACAGACCCAGGGCGGGAGAATTAAAATCTCAAGCGGGAGAACGGGAGATTTTGCAAAAATGGGCTCTCGGTGGGAGATCTCCCCTCTAAAATGGGAGAGTTGGAGTCTCTGCTGAAGTGTTGTGATTTTTCTCTCACAAGACATCATGCTCACCCGTTCCTATACAGGAAACTGGCATACCGGGTTCTAATGGCATCAACTCATATAAGGGACCTGGTATACAGAATTCCAAAAATGTACTAGACGTGAGCATCTGCATTCGAGGCCTTAATTCATGTTTATTTGTGTTATGCTAACCACAAAAAATGACTTCGCTTGAACGATTAGAGTTTCTTCAGTCAATATCTGTTCTTTTTCTGTATGAAAACTGAGTGTATTTGTGTCTAATTTACCATTCCCCAATGTAGCAGTGTGCTTGTTTTGCTAAAACTTGTATGAAGATGTACATAGCAATCAAGGCTGAAATCACTAGATTTTGACTTTTGCTAACCCCATTCGGGATCCCTTGAAGTGGATAAACAAAAAGCCCCAAGCATGCTCTATTCATATCTCATGTCCAATCAATATTTTGCAATGTTTGACAGCACGTATATATATATGCAATTGACTATGAAAGGGAACATGTATGTACTGCTTGACTGATTTCGCACAGGCAGATCACCAACCTGTCCATTCCTTGTAATAAAAATGGGGGCATTGAGGGCCCTCAAAGAACTGCGGGAGGAACGGGTTAATTCACACAACATATTTTTATTTCATACAATGCAGAGGATGCTTGCCACCTGATTGGCCGACTGTTCATCACATAACACATACTATTGCATGTTTCATTATCACACATACAATGCAGTTGAGAAGTTTTGGTCAGCATAAGACGACATTTCCAACTGTGTACATTACTCCCATACGCTCTTCATCACACTGACACTTTCCCCATCTGTCTTGCTGTCCAAAAATCTTACCTCGGTTTAGACCTACATGTAGCATGTTTATACCATCGCAGTTGTTGTATATTTGAATAGATACGTAAAACAAGGAATGTTCGCATGCATTTTAATTTCGCGATTATGCGAGAGTCGAGTTTTGCGAAATCAAAATGACCACTAAAGATCTTGTCTACACTATATGCATTGAATGTTAGAGGCAACTCAAAAAATCTCATGCTGCGAATAAGGCAATCAGTTCGCATTCGCAAAAATTTCATGCCGCAAAAATATTGTTTTACAGTAGTGAATGGTCTTTATTCATGAAAGGGAAGAAAATCTCGCGCCATGTGAAAGAAGACATGGTCTTTTCATTTTGGCTTTACCTTTAATTGACGATCATGAGTAATACCATATCATCACTGTCGTTTCTTTGTGTTGGTGCTTCATAGATATGTAGCACATCAATGCCGTCAATGCCCAGTCCAGTAGTCAGGCTGCCAAACCAGGATTACATCTAAGTACACACTGACACGCAAGCCTCTGTATTCTTTTTGAAAAATGAATTTATCACAAAATGTGAAATTTTACAGGTACATCACCAACTCCATGAGATGACGGAGATTCATAATCTCACAGGGCAGAGAAGCAAAAAATTGAATGATTTTTGTCAATAAAGATACAGCATGTAATACCTCATCATTGGAACACAGTAAACATTTCATTACAAAACCACCCTGGGCCCTGTTTTATGAAGAGTTATAATTGATTATGTAGTTGATTTCTCAGGTAAGTCTATGGCAGCCTGTGTGGTAAGGAAATTTAAACTAGATTTTATCTTTTGATAAAACGGGGCCCAGGGCCCTATTTTATGAAGAGTTATAATTGATTATATAGTTGATTTCTATGGTAAGTCTATGGCAGCCTGTGTGGTAAGGAAATTTATGATCGATTATTTCTGTTGATAAAACGGGACCCAGGTGAAGCTTGGGATAAATGATACTCCAACATGCTTTTATTTTTAAAAAAAAAGAATCTCAATTCAGAGGACTATATCCAGCTGCCTACATAGCTGAAAAGGTCCTTTGATACCCCTTTGAGGACAAGCTGATTTTGCTACAACACACATTTCCCATAGACACCTGCCCGAGTATACTCAGGACCGGTCTTCAATGGGTTAATCTGGGTACTTCTGGGATAAATTTCCTCTCTACAAACCATCCGAGTAATGGACAACCACTGGGGCATCTCGCAGTGCAACCACTAATTACCAGTGGCTACCAGGAGCAGCTGGGATACCACCGGAGGAGAACGCCTGTTCCAAAGCCAGCATCTCCTGCCGGTAGGAGCGCATGGTTCTCCAACAAAGAATGTGGGCTTGGTCTAGTGGTAATAAGCCCCCTGGTTCACACACTGAAGGTTATTGGGTCAAATCCTTCACAGTTCTGTGGTGAATCCTACTTCTCCGAGAAGGATGGATGCCTTGTTTCTCACATATTTTTTTAGTAAGCATATTATAAGCAGATGGAGGAGGTGCTGAATTAGTATCTCTTGGTATCGGTACTTGGCTAGGGCGCAAAAGATCCTAGCGGAGAAAACTCTCATATGGGACCAGCTGCTGATAAAGCAGGGGTCTTAAATGCCGTGTATAGCAGAATCCATGATATAGTGCCAAAATACTCTTTCCCTATGAAAAGGATGCAGTAATGGCTAAATCTTCAGCAAATGAAAGAGTTTGGAAGAGCTACAACTGTATGCATACACACACACACATACAGATCACATTCATGATGCACACAATATATCTGTACGTGTATACCTATTGATAGATATCGGCACATGCACGTAAACACAGTGTACCAATGTAAGACCACATTTGACACATTATCACAAAAGTATGCATCAAACAAACTGTATCTCCAATAAACTAGTCAATAATGTAAGATATGTATGGTCTCCATTCCAGTGACAATACTGTAGAACAACAATATGTCCAGATTTTGCCAACAGAAATTAAGAAAGGCTGCATGTATATAACAAGAAGGATTTTCACATTTCAATCTGACTCTCATAATATCACTCTCTTAATACATGTACTTCTCAGACATAGTGGAAAACCTTTTGTCAGAGTAGATCTGTATGATTTCCCTTCAAAAAGGTCAATAGCAGTATATATACATTCTCCTCCACTTGTCTCCCAGTTGAGATGTATAGTTTCAGAGAGAAAGAAAGATGGGTGAGGGGAGGGAAAGGGAGGGGAGAGAGAGAGAGTTGGGAGAGAGGTAAATGCACAGATGGCCAGCCTGGATTCATAATGCCCACAGCAGCATTCTTGGCTGTGGCAAGTATGAAACAGAGCAAATCATACAGTGGCTGGGAAGGACGGTGCATCACACGCACGGGATATAATACTCCAGAGTGAGAGAGATAACACACAGACATATGATATATCTCTTTCATACATTATGCTTGAGAATGACAGAAACACAAAGGACAGTATTATATCTCTTTCATTACGTACACATGTACACTGTAACATACAGTGCTTGAAAGTGAGAGAGATAACACACAGGACATACATCTCTTTCAATATAATACACTACACCTGAGAACAACTGAGGAAACTTAAAGAACATTTATAAGTTCATGTATCCCTTTCAATTTATACACATGTAATGTTTTTAAGAATGAGAGATCAAACACAGTACATACATTTCTTTCAATCTATGCATATATGTAACATACAGGCCTAACGCTTGAGAGAATATATACAGAATATATACAGTTTCTCAATATACAGTGCTATACACTATGCTTGAAAAACGACAGAGAGAGTGCATAACCACAACTTCTTTAAATCTATATACACAGTTTGTATATAACATACAATGCTTCGGAGTGAGAGATAAAACATAATCTTTCTCTTTGGGAGTTTATTACAATGTATACAGCACTAACTAAAGAGCGCAAGAGATAATACACACAGAACCTTCTGTATATCTATTTCAACTATGCATACACATATGATATCAATGCTGGACAGTGGGAATATTTACACACATTAGATATTGAATTATATAACTTTGAAAGAGGAAATTTTGGCGGTGTTGAAATTTTCATGCATTTTGCACAATCAGAAACTAGTGCAAAAATAAAAGCATGCAAATATTTTTGCATGACATATGTTTCTGTGGTCAATGTCCAGATTCTGTGGAATTTAAAACACAAGCGCAACTCATGTTCCCCAGCTGAGCATGAATAATTACACGAAAATAACCACTTTTACAGTATCTTTCAAGCTATATATTTCTCCCTCTGTCCCTCTTTTCTTTGCCATTGATATTTATGTACAGAGCAATTTCTTCTAAGGTCACTAGCAAGAAAATATAACGGAAATGAAACATGCCCAACAGAACAAATGGCTAAGAGTTAGGGAACTGTTACCACCAATATGATCCTTTGGCAAATATTATGACAAAAAAACAAACAACCAAGAATAATTATGATGATGAAACAAACTTGTATTCTAGTGCAATGTGGCACCTGCTATAGACAGTCTTAGTTTAACTTTGAAGTCCACATACTTCATATGGCATTAAGAATAGCTCTCTTATTTGTATCAAAAGTAATGTACATTCAAATCAAGGCAAGTCTCTGTCCAAATGCAGCACATTCTTTCCCAATACACACTTAAAGGGTACAGCCACAAATGCCCACATCTTTTTGCTGTAAAATGATCATTTACATAGCTGAACTTCCCGATGTATTACTGCCCAAGGAATACAATGGGAAGGTCAAAACTGCTGCTCTTGAGTAAACTACAGGACCGCCCTGCACGCTGAGACGTCGCTGTGCATGAGGTCATAAAGGAAATCCCAGCTTACAGTGGTAAATGAAGACACATGTCCAACCCGCCATGCAGTGTCCTCTCTTATATATCGTAGTGGGCACGTAAGCCCTCCCCGAGCCAATATCGCGGGCTCGTTTACTTCATATTCCTACCCCCGATGGAGAGAGAGATATGGAAGGCCTTCCTCAAATTGACAAGGTGGATTATTGTGACGGCTTTGGGGTTGTGGCGCGCTCTTATGTGTGCGTAGGGCGCAACATAATTCTGAACATCAAGACTTGCTTCAAATCCCTTGCAGGGTAAGCGGTAATATGACCCACACGTCAAATCTCATCCCGTAAGCCCCTGATCATGTTGGAAGAATGTTGTTGTGAACATTCAATGCACCGGCACAGCCATTTTTATTCAGACAGGGCCGAATCCTCTTTTTAGCCATGTCAGATTAATGTGATAAAACTATGCGCACACTGCAGTATATAAATCACATCAATGTGTTCACAAAGCTATCAAAGACACTGCCATGCTCAGGGGGAAAAACAAACATGGCTATTAAAACTGATCTTGGCTTCTCCTTCTTGAATACTGCAATAATCTCTCCCTCATAATAAAACAAAAAACAAAAAAAGAGGCAAGAAACACCAGAGCAAATATTGGTACAGAGAGAAGACTTGAACTACAGCCAATTGTAAGAAAAAGATTTGATGATAATGAGTGTAAATGAATGCATCAAGTTGGTGTAGCCTATACCCTCTTTGAATACAGACAAGGGAGTGGGGAAGAAAGATGGTTTTTAAGACTGCACAAAGTGATGAATCGTTATCTGCACCTGAGCCCCTCTTAATTGTCATTACCATGCAGCTCATTAAAGAGTTGGTACTCTGACGGAGTACACGACTGTAAATATCTCTAGAGGAAGTCTAATTTTTCATGAATTGGAATTTCTAGATGATTTTGGGAGTGGGTAAATTCACGATCATGGTATGCAGTAATGAACAGAGAAATGTATGCTTGCTCATCACATTTATGTCGGGATCAGAATTCATATATTTGCATGTTGCTACATTCGCAAATGGCACTCAGATCACAAAAATAAAAGCCCTGCGAAATGTGAATGGTGTAGGTTGGTTCGACCTTAAATATATTTGGGAATCCCTGTAACACTTCAGAAAATGCTCACAGAATATCCTCTAGCTAGCAGCCCAATGCAGAGAAGAATTCATAAAGTGATTACACAGCTCTTTTGGCAAACCTCCTAGTCTATGTGTAGGAATGGATTCATACCATAATTTGATTGAGTGCACATGTGCTACAGGGCAATTCTATTCTAGCAGGCCCCCCTTCAATAAACAGACATTCATGCTCTTCAAATCACTAAAATTGATCATGAAACTTTCAGGGGAAATATAAACAAGGTGAAATCTATTGTGTATTGCTATGAAAATAAAATACTGACGAATACTTTTCATAAAAATGGCATCTCTCAGTCTATGATCACACAAAAATTCCAAAGTTCTCTATCACCATGGCAACAGGCCAGAATGATGAATTGGTGTTGTCACTGTGTACGTGCTATGGAAAGGGAATAAGGGAAGGGAAAATTTCATCCTCTGCAAATAAATTGAGGTTGGGTCTCATCATCTTTGTCAAGTTGTGAACCTCGGCCTCAAATTTACACCATACTTGTTCAAGTCAATTAATAGCATATAAATGTACACGATCAGTCGCTAACAGTCAGGTCCATATGCTGGCCACGTGCTATGTGCAAATGAATGAGGTGAACGGCAGGAAAAAACACGGAGTCAAACTCCGTCTCTTTCGTGCACTTCCGTTAAGGCGAATTAACTGTGTAGCAGGCACGAGCTGATCGCATAATGCAGTAATCACATCTATTTTTTTTTTCCTTTTCATCATGACTAAAATATTCTCACTTTACAATAAAAATACATTTTAAGAGCTTACAGTTGATATCTATTTTTCCAACACATAGCAGTTATTAAGAAAACTTACGAAACTATTGTAGTTTTGAGATATATAAAGTACTCCAGCATTATTCAGGTATGATCAATAGAGCTCGCGCAGAGCAGCAGCACATCTCAGTTTTTATAATTCTATTCGATAGGTAAAAATTTCTACCCACATCCTATCTGGACAAGTCAGTATCAGAAGCAATACAGTTAGAAGGCAGTCATACCATGCATATGATGAAAGTTGACATTTAGTTCTGATGCGTATTGCTCATCAGCATTAGATTGTAAAGTAGAGCATGTATTCTCCATTGGTGTTTAATGCCATACATGTAAGCATGCTACCATGTTATATGAATGTTATAATATATGAATGTTATATTTTCATGAACGAATTTCACCATGAATGTTAAATTAATTTCATATTCATGTTATATGAATTTGTTTCTGACGTGTATCGCTCATCAGCATTAGATTGTAAAGTAGAGCGTGTATTCTCCATTGATGTTTAATGCCATACATGTAAGCATGCTACCATGTTATATGAATGTTATAATATATGAATGTTATATCTTTATGAATGAATTTCTCCATGAATGTTAAATGAATTTTATATTCATGTTATATGAATTTATTTCTGATGTGTATCGCTCATCAGCAGTATATTGTAAAGTAGAGCATGTATTCTCTATTGGTGTTTAATGCCACTCATGTAAGCATGCTACCATGTATGTTTATAATAACATAAGCAATCTCAATGACTGTGATGGTCATAAATCTGATACCCAATAACGACAAAGAAATAAATATACACGTACATTTCAGCAAGAGTATTCTCAGTATTGAAACACACATCATTTATACTCCATATATAAAGTCGTGGGCAGTTTGTTGCTACGTAAAGTCATGGGCATGCAGTTAAAGTTGCTATATGTGTGTCTGGAAAAAAGACTACATCTACGTATAGTTATGAGAGAAAGCTGTGTTCACCATTATGTTTGTCCCATCCATCTGGACAAAGGCGAGCTGGCGAAAAAGCTTCAAAGTGGATACATGATCAGAGAGGCCAATAATGTCCCTTTGGGCCCCTACCTTCTTCTCCTGCCTATCCAAGCCTCACACATACTGCCACCTAAGAGTGAAAGCCAGTACAGTTGAAATTTCTCTTACACACACAAACATATCATGTATGTGTTCTATACATTTCAATATCCAAATAAAAATGTATATATCTATAAGTCATTGGGTAAATGTATGTACACACATCATGATACACAGATCGTACAAGTATGGATTCATATCATGAAGCAATGCATTTCACATGATCCGTATTTGGTTACATGCATGTGTAACAGTGTGAGGGTGCAAGCCCCTGCATGCACGTATTTGTGCACATTTTTCATCAAGTTAAAAGGGCACTTCATCTATCCACATCGTAAGGTGATATGGGTCACTCATCAGGGCAGATGAAACCTTATGGTGCTTGCATTTCCTATTTTAAAATTGAATTTGCAGTGCACCACCTGTTCTGTCTTGCACGATAACAGCTTTTTCTAACTTGGTCTCTTCTTTTTCTTTTTTCTCCTTCTGCAACTACCACTACTTCTACCAATATTGCTTCTACAACATAGTTATGATGATGCAGAAAAAGGTAATTACAAGGACATTTCTAGTAAGTGCACAATAAAAAAAACATTCATGGTGCTACCTAAAAAAAAAAAAAGAAAATATGTGAAGAAATTTCACCATTCATCATAGAAATTTGAAAGAAACTTATGTTTATGATGTAAGTACAAATATAAGTACAATGATGCAAAATTGCCCTCAAAATCTTAGATGCTGAAGTGTTTCTGTTTTGTGTCAAAAAGAATGTTATTCTGAATAAGACATAGAATTTAAATTCAGACTAATATTAAGAATGTCACAACTAGTTAAGTCATTATCAACAATCATAATCAATAGAAATCACAACTATCTAAGCCTTAGGCCCTGTTTTATCAAAAGATATAATCAATTTTTAATTTCCATAACACACAGGCTGCCATAGACTTATGATAGGAATCAACTTTATAATCAATTTTGACTCTTCATAAAGCAGGGCCTTGATATGTCATTTCACAAATAATTTTTTACATCTTCAATTTTCCAAGTATGTCCCTGAGTGGAATACTGCATACTTAAAAGTTGGTTAAATACAAGAATCATTGTACCTAAAACATCGCTACAGATCTAGTATTTTCTCTGTACTCAGAGTGCAGTGGGGGCTTCTTTCCTTGGTGTTTCCATTATACCTACTTCATTCTTGACTGTCTGATTAAGTATCTATTCATACAAATGTTTGCAAAATTGAGAAATTTTGAAAAAAAAAAGTATAGTCAACTATACAGTGGAACCTCTGAATTGATGACTCCACTGATCATAATAGTATTGATTTGTAATTGTGTCAGGTCTATCTCTCTGATGTTCTGTCACATGGAATTCTTATTGGAATTTTTCATGCATACACAGAAATAATTCTAATATGATTAATAATGATAATGCTGGTTCCATGACATTTTGCTCCTACGACAAATGCGCCAATGAAATATCTGCATGCTAAGCCAAACAATAATTTTTATACACAAACATAACCCTATCCCTAATCTTCGTCCTCACACCCAAACTAAACCTAAAACCCTATCAAAACCCTACTCCTAACCCTAAGTCCCTTGGAGAAAATAAGACTCAGGAGGAATTGCCGCAGGAGCAAATGTCGTGTCACCAATTATGCTGGCAATGATTTGCTCAAAGATGGTACGGTGCTCACACATGTCAAATCTTTTTCACCTGACCTACATCTCAAGGTAAATCAATACGAATGAACTTTGTGACAGAAATAGTTCGTGGAAATCCAGAGTTGGAGTTTCTAGTCGATCAATAAATCACACATGAGGGGGAAAAAAATGTAATAACACAGTGAATGTAACAGGCCGAGGAAACGGCAGTGGCAGGGTGGTTTGTGGAGCAGAGCAGTCAACACCGATTCTGTTATCTCAGCGTGGGATTACGAGTCTCAAAATGCGGAGAAGTCGCGCAACGGTAAAATAATCGAAACCGCCTTTCTCTGATGGTGTGTATTACGGCCTCTCCTGGTGAGTGCATAGCGACATAAGGGTGTAGGGAGAGAAAGAATGAAGGCAGAAAGAAAGAAAGAAAGAACGAGGGAGAAAAAAGAGCCAGATAAACAAAACTTGCACATACAAATGAAGAGGAATGCACACACATAATCTTGTGCACAGTACAGGCAGGGGTAGGAGAAGCACAATGGATTGAGTAGACATGACATTACAGATGTAGTCTGGGTCCCAGAGGCTGAACCTTGTTTTATTGTCCGCCCGATGTCTTTTAATGGCTTTTTACCATACTTAGCAGGTGCTGAATCTAAATCTCGTTGGTGCTACTCTTCCATCCTTAAGGGTTTTGAGATATTCATGATGGCTGACTTTGGCACCCAGACTATACATGGTTAATAATCTATTGATAGTTGTGACAATACATCATCTGGGAATCATTCTATGTATGGATGGATATGATTTATCTTACACAGAAAAGCTACAAAATTATCCCAGCAGGCCTCAGCATAGCACATAAATATACATGCATCCAACTATTGCCGGAAAGTTGGTGCCAAATCAAGCGAGAATGTTGCAATTGATTTCCATGGAGGAAGTGCCCCGAGAGAGACAGGTATTGTATTTCTCTGATCAGTAGAATCAATTTCTTCCCTGAGAGCATCTCATATCCGCTAGAATTCAATACAAGGATGAAAAAATACTGCCAGTTCCAAGTATCCCGCTGCAAAATAGCATTTCTAGGGGGAAAGTCAGTTTAAACCAAGCAAAAAATGAGGCCATGTAATGCTGTGAAGAGCTTTGCAATAATGATTTAGGCTTAAATTGACAATGTACACAGGTCCTTTAATGGAATCACAGCATCAAATGGATTTTGCTTGGGGAATGCCATTTTTACCCATAGATGCCAAAAATTAGTACGTCCTGTTGTGGAAAAGACAAAATGGTCTCGACAAATACCGGAAAACTGTACACAGGTGCACTTACAGTTAAGTCAGCTGTCTTCACTAAATATTTAGATACTAATGACAACAGATTAGCTAACAACTCTGATGATTAATCATAATTGTCCTATTATGCAGCTTTTATCACTTAGAACAGCCCTTTAATTGCAAAAAGTTCTGGCACATGTTTTAACAATAAAGCTAATCCACTGCTCAATCTGCCACAGCCAGTTTAAAGAAGTACAGTTTAAGTATTACAAGAGTGGGACAAGAATTTTTTGTCTACCTAATCTGTGTCCTTAACAAGATTGTAGCAGCCAACTATACTCTCTTCCTGATTTTCTACCCAGATAGACATGTATGCAGCTATGGTCCTCCTGGCTCTATGAAACACACAAAAGCTTAAAAGTCAACCTATTTATACCACATCCTTTCAATTTCCACCCCATCTGGACAAGTTAGTGTCCATTGGAAATAGGAATTTGATGATGAATGCACTTCCACGAAAGTCACTGCACAATTTAATTAAACCAATCATTGTAAACATTGTGCAAACCATAAAAGCTGAAAGGTAAGGGTTAGTTTATCTCATCTCTTGCACAGTATATGGTAATGTGCATTATAAATCAGAAAAGACAGCATATTCTAACTTTAAAGACGTACTACACACTCTCCAAACCATGGTACAAATTTTATTATTTGTGGCTGCTTATACAATCATTTTTAAAATCTTGCTTTGGAGATCTTACTTACAGAAGAATTCAAATAATGATGAAAAGACGATGAAACAAACATGTACAAAATACTGTGCTTGATATCTTTTGTACAAATGAGATAGATGAATAGCATTATGATTTAATTCAAGCAGGATGCATTGCACTGCACCATGCATAGCCCTCGGCAAGACAGCTCATGTACCCAAATACATCCCTTCGTATCCACCAATTTCTCATTCTTTCCAAGTCTTTCTCTATATAATAAATCAGTCTGTCTCCCTCTCTCTCTCTCTTTCTCTTTATATGGTATCTTTCTCTCACTCCTTCACTCTCTCTCTCTCTCTCTCTCTCTTCCTCTCTGTCTGTCTGTCTGTCTCTCTCGTTGACTGTGGCTAAATTGAATTCTGGTAGGATATCAAGGTTTCCCGACCGAGCTTGGCCTGCGGCAGTATTTGTGCACATACCTTGTCTACCATTTGTCCCTGGGGTGTGGGAGAAAGGATATCCATGGCAGGTGGTAGAGGATGGGTAAGCACATGGCGGAATTTCAACCAAGGCTTTTCCAGCAGCAACGATGGGGAATTGGAAGCAGAAATTGATTGCCTTCCATACACTGCAGCAGTAGTGTGTTCGTAGGTGTGTACACAAAAGCAAGGTAACACAGAACATTCGCCTCCTGTAACTACCAAGCAGAAATGCTCATACAATTCAATCCATGGTGAACAAAGCATCAGGATTTCACACATAATGCTGAGAAGTGCATTCTCGCAACAGTGGATATTTACAACTACAGTGTATCATTAAATTTCCAGCAATCAGAATTCCTTGTATGTGTTTATTCTATTAGAACACATGAACTGGACAATGAATTTTCTCTCTCATCATCTCCTGTCAAAGAAAAACTAATGGAAAATGATTAAACCTTGAATCTTCATTATCTCATTCTTAATCAGAATTTGGATATGAATATATTAGATATCAAAATAGATGCTAAATTAATGTTTTGTATCACATGAACATGAAAGGGAACAGACTGACTTTAGGTCAGACCACTGTTACAATGAATAGTAAACAGTCAGATACAAGAGAGTTTCATATTTTAAAACTTTAAACATTTACTCAGTCACATTTTTCCTGTCTCTTCATATCTCTCGATCTATATCTCCAATATTCTCAGCGGCTCACTGTTATTTTCATACTCATGCATTTAGACAAAAGTTGCAAATGACCAAAGAGAAAACAAAATTAAAAAACAATCATCACCCTTTGTGATACTTCCTCTATCCCTCTCTCTCTCTCTCAATCTTTTCATTATTTAAAGGTGCATGGTCCCGGTGTTTTAGTCAAATGCGTACGCGGGCGTGCGACGTAAGTTTCCCATAAAGACCTATGCTATCGACTCCTCTTTAGTGCTTACGCTGTGACCCATTTCCACGTGTCCGAAGAAGTCCAATCAACTGTAGTCAGTAGTCCGATCACAGTTCGGGTCATGATTCGGCTGGGGGGGATGAATGCTTTAGCAAACTTCTTTTGTGACGTCATACTAACAAGCACATAAGCACGCACCCTGGCATCACTACAGACTACATGATGCGCAAAGAAGACAACGAAGGCAACGTTACTTATAGCAACACCTACGCCCTTTACTCTTGATGACAGCTCAACTTCAGCAATCTTCGTATCAATGCTAACAGTGATCTGCAGTATCATCCAACAGCGCCCCCGCACCCACCGGGTCTATGCGCCTTTGAATAAAGGGAAAAGAATCTTGAGCCTCAGACAGCAACATTTCCAGTTTCAGCTTGTCTCCCTGTTTGGGTGAATAGAAGATTTTCTAAAAATGAAGCATTGTAACTTTTGATTTTAGTGCATATCTTGAAAAAAGGGGAAAATATATTTCATCACTCCTGCATGTAGTATGTGAAAGTTTCTTTGACCTGCTGCAGTTGAGGTGATTTTGCTATAACACATGCTCCCCTTTGACATCCCCCAAGTATATTCAGTGCTTGTCTTCAATGGGTTAAAGGTGAACTTTAGAGATCTTGGATGTTTAGTCTGAAAACTCCAGTTGTGCACTTCTCTCTTATTCTACTCAATACATATCGAGAACGATGGACACAAATCATTTTGCTATGCAGAGGACGAAAAAAAATTTTTTCCATCCTGTTCTCTCAGTGACAACTTACAAATCTACTACAGAATTCAGTCATTACTTTTGCAAAGATTGCTAAGGAGAATCAGAGATGCACAGTAAAATTTTGTGATGTGACTAATCTGATCAAAATATCAATTCTTTGACATCCAGCAACCCTCATTAAAATGTAAAATAGATGCTATGAATGTGTATACATTGTATATCAGTTATCAGCTGGTGCTTAAACTGTCAATAAAAAATTGATATTTTTGTTATTGCCATATTGTTTTTCAAGTGATCCACATTTTACAAGATCTGCTTTTCAGTAGATCACTTTTTATCATTATACTTAAACTTTTTTCATAATTGCACAGTATGCATTCTCCCCTTATCTATCATACACGTTCATACATATTATACTCTGTATTATATTTTGGCTTCGTTCTTTACAAACAGTTTTATATAATAACAATAGATAATTTGTACTTTGTATTTCCTTTCATGGGATGGGAATAAAATATAAGTGAATTGATTTGAAATTAATGTATGCAATTATCAATGATTTCCTTCTTTTCTCCTAGTTTTAACCAATCTACTCCCCTTTTGACTACTTTCACAAACTATACTCATCAGTAGTACTTAATAAATATACACTTTGTCTCTCTAGAGGAGACCAATGTTTTGTTGCCTTATAGCTGTCTAAATTTCTATACACAGTAATCAGCAGTAGATGTTGAAGTAGCATGACTATGAAATGGTTTTTAACAGTTGTTGCCTCAGTTGTCTACACTTCTTACATACTGTAATCAGCAGTAGATGTTGAAGTAGCACCATTATGAAAAGTTTAAACAGATTATATCGATCACACGAAAAGTCCAGCTCATCTGGCAGACTGTGAAATGGTCTTTTGATGACAGGCAATAGCAAATGGTGACAAAATGTAATGACAATTTGAATATCCACATTTACCGTAATTTACGAGAGAGAGAGAGAGAGAGAGAGAGAGAGAGAGAGTAAGAAATAAAAACAGAAAGACCCACTCAGTATGTGACACACATGATTATGTAATACTTGGTCTCACATGTGTGTGTGAGAGAGAGATAGATAATAATATTGTGCATCACAACATACCTTGCTAAAGAATTGGTAGAGTCTAAAGAAGTGTATTATGTCCTATTTTCTGCCCCCTCCTGAATTAATCTTTCAAAAGCAGCCCAGTACACTTTTTTGTTCTTAGTGTCATCTTTGCTATGTTTTTGTTAATGTAGGAAGTGGATGACTTATTGATTTTTCTTTTTTTGGGGGGGGGGCAGGTGTGTCATTCATGTTTTCTTTATCTTTTATATTTAGATAATATTTGAAATTTGAAGAATAAATAGTCTGTTAGCTGCAAAATATAAACACATCGGAATAAAGACATGCTATAATCCCTTAGTTTCTGGACACTATACATTATTATTAGTCCGCCTACCTCCTTATCAACGTCTTCTTGCGTGCGATCGGCCGGCCTGCAAACTAGCGCGATGCCGTCCCTGACCACAGTGCATCGCTCCAGGAAGCAGCACAGCGGCGTGTTCTCGTCTGCTTCCAACTCGAACATGTTCACCTTCAACTTCCTCATCGTCACGATATACTTCTCGTGCTGCCGCCGGGCGAGGTCAATGTCGAAATCGCCTCCGCCGGTTATGTGCCCGCCTCCCTCCACTTTTTTCTTCATACTGTCCGGAATACGGCTTACGATGCCGACCTGCAGATCGAACGGGGCGTTGGAAAATGTCGACTTGGAATTGGCCATCGTTTTGAAGCGTTCTCTGAAGTTGCGGTTTTCACCTGAATCAAGACTGCTCGCGCTTGTCCATGGAAATTCCAACGCAATTCGGAGGTATTCAGTACACGGGTAGTTCCCAATCTACCTCTGATTTCACGGAAGCTGTCGTCTGTCACTTGGGATACACCTTTTTACCTTATGATTGAGTGCCGCAGTGTTTACACCGCTCGGTGAAATGCGTCCTTTCCGAGAGCCTTTTGTTGATGCACTCTTCGCGAGAGACGCATTAATCACGGAGGGAGGGTTTTATCGAGGGGGCACTGCTAGAAAACAGGTCGTGTACACGAAACTTGTACCGTCTGCACGTTGCACTAGCGGTTCCCAAGCGACTCGACTCGTCCGCCATGCATGCAAGCTACGACCACCACTGCTTTTCGCCAGCGCGCTTGTGTTTGCGAAACAGCAGGCGACAATGCTCCGCGCGTGCCACCGGCTCGCATTAGCTAAATGAAACGATATTGAAGCGCTCCTCCGTTCCTCGAAGACAGACTGATGTACACAGTCGAACCCACAGGAGCACGCGTGCGCCGTAATATATGCAGTAATTCACGGTCAGGTGGTATATAGGGCATCCACATATAATTCGCATGCATGAGGGCTCGCTAAACGGCCGTTCAGGGAGAACAAATACTGTAATAATGATAATAATCAATTCCTTATTCCAAAGTTTTCATGCCACGTAAACTGCAGAACAGTTAGGCTCCATGAATAATAACAAAAGAACTTACCAACGATAAATAATCGTGGTAATCTTTCCAATCATGAGTCATAACTTGCAATGATGACGATCATTATTGTTCCATCATTATAGAGCTATTATGTTTTCTTTTATCATCATAACCACTAACATGCACAAGGTTACCATCATTAGAGCATTACGCATCATTACCACTATAACATTTAGTACAATGAATTTAGTTACGACTTAATTGGCGACAATATGGTGAATGCATCTCAACCGATGGCAAACGTATATTCCCAGTGGTAAAAATGACACTGATATGAAATTATAAAACACTAAAATCATCGTGATATAAGCAGTGTCCCCATTAAGAGCTTAATGATTTACAAAGATATATATTATTACTATAGATGCGTACTTTAGAGAAATAATTGCTGAAATGTGATAAACCATTTCAGAAGAATAATTGTACATGGAGGAGTAAAGTCGTAAAAAACAATAGAAACTTTGGAGGGAGTTCAAACATAATCAGTCATGATGATGTGACCTTTCTTTTCTTTTGTTATCTATAAAACTGACGGACGATTATGTTGGTCGATTATCATTTTCTTATTACGACCCTAAATCCATCCACAATGTGACAATATCAAATACGCGTCTTCCATTTTTTTCTTAAAGGCATAATTTACTATTTGCAGATGAAACAAAAACCCAGTATTAGTGCTTCAAAATAGTTCTAAAATGTGAGTTATGGATAGAAACAACCAATGTAGAAATTTGAACCAGAGATAATCGATGTTAAGTATTGTTTAATATTCAAAAGGTGAACAATAGTTATAATTAAAATGTGTCCAGACTAAACCGTCTACAGTTATGGTTTAATGAGAAAAATAGTGATATCTCCTTTATACATTTTAGGCTTTATTGCAAAAAAAAAAAATGTATATTATGGTTGGATGTTTTGTGATACAACTGAACTACACATATTCATCAAAAGTGATATCTTGAACATTTTTAAATCAGTACTCCCAAAGTTAAACAGGACCTTTAACCTGGACCCCGTTGTATAAAAAGTTACGACCGATTCGAATCAATCGCAAGTCTCCCCATCAATAGTAACTGTGCGATTGATTTGATACTTCATCTTACTAAAAAAAAAAGGGAAAAAAATGTTGCTACTGGGACGTTTGGCACTACCTTTTCTCAATTCACCCAAGTGATTTCGCACGTCTGCCCGAGGCGGAGCACGTGTAATCCGCAACATATACGATCGGCGCTCTCGCACGTTATAGTGAAAATAAATAAAGTGAAATTATGAATAGGGCCGAAATAAAATAGACAAACATCAACCAAAGCAGAAGCAAAATGTTCTTCAACAACGATTAGATGGTTATTGTGGTTATGCCCATAATAGTTATCATCACATCAAACTATACGGTTACATTACCATCTTGATTGCAAATAACTGTTCATTATTTATGTAGTTTAATCCTTAGCACAATCACCATTTTTTTTTTTCGTCAACACTATTATTCCTCGGGTCTAGGGCAATTACCCCCTGGGCAATTACCCCGGACCCTTCCCCTGGCCCTAATCCTAATCCGAATCCTGAACCTAATCCTAACCCTAACCCAAACTCCTAACCCTAAACCTAACCCTAACCTTAATCATTACTCTAACCTTACCAATAACCAGTATTTACCCGGGGGGTAATTGCCCTCTGGGGGTAATTGCCCGGATACGTTATTCCTCACTTATCTTGGTAACTTACCGGTAAACGAGAAAATGCGCAAACAGCCAGTCACCTGCACTTTGGAGTCGCAAACATATATTCAGGATTCCAATTAAAGGTAACACATAAAAATATAATTCTAGGAACCACGCGACCAATCATCGTCTATTAAGCTGGATGACAATCACTTATTTTGTTATACAGACAGACAATGAAGCATAATCCCAGTGGCGGATCCAGAGGGGGGGGGGGGGGGCGTAACCGGCGCACGCCCCCCCCCCCCCCTTTATTTTTCGTTAAAAACAAACGAAATTTAAAAAAAAATGAAATGAAACCCGGAAGTGGCACCAGAAATATTACTTGCGCCCCCCCCCCCCTTTACAGAATTCCTGGATCCGCCCCTGTAATCCTATACTTATATGCAGACAAGTGGGACAACGAAGCACTTCAGCGAAAGGAAACGTCATAATGAGAAGTATGGCTTTCAAGACAACTGTTTCAAAACCAGCGGAAGCTATTAAAGATATATTCGCGAAGATATATTCGCGGCATATTTTCGTGAATTGCAGCCGATGGCCTTTTTGCGGCACGAAATTTTCGCGAATTGCCACTGGCATTTAATGCATATAGTTTATAAACAAGAACTTTCGCGGGCATTCGCGAATCTTGGCTCTCGCAAAATTCGCGAAATTAATATGCACGCAAACATTCGAATGATTCGAATTACTGCGCTTCGGAGTAAAATATCTCATCAGAAAATATTCCAGACAGTCTTTGACAACGTGCGTATACTTACGGTCAGGGGGATTCACATTACTATGCATTCTTAAAGGAAAGAGTCTAGTCTGCAATATTCGTCAGTGGTGGATTAATGAAAAGTCACATAAAACCCTCTCTTTTATATAGATCTACTTCCTATATATATTCGTGAAGAGAAAATTCTGTAACTTGTGTTCTGAAGTAGAATTGTATTGTTGAATATTTTCAAGGTAAAATAGAAACTTAAGTACTTACAGTATAACTGCAATGTCGCAATTAACACATCTTAATAAAAACTTACGAAAGTATATTCCGAACTGTATACAAAACGTTATTGTCAGTGATTTCGTATCGTTTAGTACATACTTGTGTGCGGTCTCATGACATGTCATAAACACGCCAAAAGAGGGCGTTTGATTCGGCAGGTACTAGTATACGAAATGGATCCAATATCACACGACGAATGTATACTAGGAAGATGTGCCTCAGCTCACACAATATTCTGTTGATCTCTCTATTTAGATCTCTGTATAGATAGATAGATAAATAGATAGATAGATAGATAGATAGATAGATAGATAGATAGATAGATAGATAGATGGATGGATAGATAAATAGACAGATAGATAGATACTTCAGTGGCCTAAGCTAAAACTATAACGTCATCGTATAGGTGTCATCCCACAGGACGGCTTCTCAGGCCAAGAGATCAGCGCAAGCACCCGCACGACCTAGTCAATGAAACTTTGATGTGGTTTTGACATCACTGTGACTACACAAAGAGATTTTTTTCTTCCTCACCTCATTACGAGCTCTTTGTAACAACGCGGCATTCCGACATTTACTACAGGGCGCCCACTATCGTTTCTTTCCGTGAATGCCGACATCCACTCGAGAAGCACTCCAGCTAATATTTCATCCTCAATAAAAATCAGTGCAAATGAAAAGACCGTAAAGTATATTTAAAAAAAGGAAATTGAAACAAGATACCCACTACTGGTATACCGTTGAAATCCCTGTATTTAGTAGTATACAGGTGCATTCTTTTTCGATAAAAGGAGCGAAATAAAGAAAAAGAAAAAACGAAACGGAATACGTAAGGTAACACTGACTAACAGTTCATCGGGAATTCGAGTGAAATTCCTTTGCCGTATGAGCGTAAGTTTGAAATATCGATCAACTAAACCACACGGTGTCCCGTAGTGAAGTAATAATTCACGCCGCTGTCACGTCCCATCACACAAAACAGATAGCAATCTTCGCTATGATAGTTTCGTTCCCTTGTTTGTTTGTTTGTCTGTCTGTCTGTTTGTTTGTTTGTTTAGGGGTTTTTTGGAGCTAGGTTTGAAGGTGATAGACATGAATTTTATTGTACTCGATTCTGCTAACATTTTGGCAGATTCTCCTGTGTTGTGAGACGGTTTTCACTGGAAAGAAATATTAAAGATAAGATACCGTCAAACTTTACAGGCAGCTGATTCATAATAATGGGACAATAAATGAAATGTTGCAATACTCAAGCCTTATTCAAGATATGAACAATTTTCATTACCACACTATCAGGAATATACTCCGGGGAATATAGGGCAACGCAAAAATGACTGCGAGAAAAGGGGCTCCAGGGCTCAATGAGCTCGAGTGGGTGAAAAAAAAATCTCTTTCGGCTCCCAGAAGTGCGTCGTGGGCCGCTGGAATGAATGAACCCCGTAGATGGCGCTATGGTCATTTCGGATTCTACGCGATCAAACCGCTCATTTCTGAAGAAAGATATCTTGCATCATTACTTCATTCCATGTGTTTACTTTAACAACATCATACAGAATCCTCTTCAGCACTGGCCCCATTTCTCAATATTTTCACTGCCGCCCGATAAAACACATGGTTCATGGGATGACTGGCTGTTGCATGTAATTATGTAAACATGTAAATTGATACACGTTAAGTTTTCACACTTATTCGCCCACGCGGGCCAAAAGGTGTCATCATTAAAAAATTAGAGGGCCAAAGTTCAAAAGCAAGCTTTGAAGTAGGAGCATAGCTTTGTAATGATGTGCGCTATCGTATAAAAATACCATTCAGACGGGGTTGGGTTCTTGTGAGATTGAAATAAAATGTCCGTAAGAGATGAGTTCGTTGTTGTTGGCAGACAGCCTTTCACGTAAAATTATCTGTAGACCCCCAATTTGAATAAATAATTCTCCTTGTCATGTGGCTCCATTGAAGCGACCTTACTCTCGAGGCTTTGAAATTAACACTGACAGATGATACACTGTCCATCTTCGCGAAATACATGAATAATAATAGTTTACAGATGTCCCTATAAGCCCATAATCACGATTGTCTCCGCCCTTTGAGAACTCGATCGTGAAAAAAAAAAAAAGTTTGCAGCCACTCGCAGAGGTGATGCTATTTGGTGACGTTCGTTTTCCGAAGGTTTGTTAGTCTGAAAATGAAATTAGGTTCCTTGTTTCCAAGGTCCGTTATTCTGAAACACACACAATCCTAGATGTTTATAAACCCACTGAGGACAAGCCGATTTTGCTACAACACACATTTCCCATATGTAGACACCTACCCGACAATACTCGGGACTACATCGTCTTTAATGGGTTATTCTGATGTTGTTCAGGAGGTTCGTCGATACGAAAATGAAACGCGGTTCGTTATTTCGAATGTTCGTTAACTAAAATCCGATAATGAAAAGAAGGTGCGTATCATACTCACAAAGCGCAGTGGCGGATCCAGTGGGGGGCGCACCGGGCGCGCGCTCTCCCTCTTTATTTATTGTTATAACAGAAGAAATAAAAAGAAAAAAATGGGAGGGGGGACGCGTGCGCCCCCTTTAATTTTGTAAAGGCGCCTCCCCTTTATACGGAATTCCTGGGTCAGCCCCTGCTAGTAACCTTTCGGAATTACAACAAACCTTCGGAAAAAAAAAACGAACCCCATTTCTTTATTTGGAGTACAACGAACCTTCGGAATAACGAACCTAATTTCATATTTCGATTAAAGAACCTTCGGAATGACGAATCATCAGAATAACGAACTAAAACATGCAAAGAGACGAAGCGAGATGTTCTCATTCTCACAGCCTATACTTGAAAGGACTCGGGTGTGCAAACGAGTGTCAGTTGAACGCAACTAAGTTTGCATAGATTGTTTTGAAATATCATATTCACGTGCGCCGAAAAAAAAAAAGTACTTTGATCGCAAAGTCGGGCGCAGGTGTTGGGCCGATCAACTCCAGATTTTGTCGGTTCAATGTCATTCCTGCTGGTCCTGTCATCCCATGGCACTTGCCGCTGACGACAAAATCCAAAATGTTGAGGCGACGAATGTCTTTCCATCATACTATCCTTCCCTTAATTTAAGCTTCACTTGATTGATTTGTTTTCGTGCAAGTTGTGTCTCTCGTTTAACAGCGTTAATAGTCTTCGTGTTGAGAGCTCATTGGGTGAATTAATGCAAAGTGATGCAAAGTGAGGCGGTGAAATCGATCACAGAGAGAAAGACAAACAGACAGACAGACAGACAGACCGACAGACAGACCGACAGAAAAGGGTGGTTTGAAAGCTTTCATGACTAATAATAGGTAAGCCTGTCACCAAATCGAATATCCCTGAAGATTTATGAAGGGGTGTGTGCCTGTTGTTTTATAAGAGCCATGAAAGAATTGTTCTTTTAGTTGTTTTCCCGCCACTGTAGACGTCATGGTAAACTACAACACTTCCCAACTATAAATACAAAGATCAAACTCATATTTGTATTTTCTAGTTAAATTTGATATATTATAAATAAAATGAATGTGATATATAAATAAAATAAGGTTCTAATGGACCCTATGACAGGAACCAGTTGGCAACATTAATGATCAAAATTGAGATGCAGTGTAATCGCTAATAACATTAGCCCTGATATTCTGTGATATTTGGAGTTGTAATGAATATTGTTTTAATTTGATGATGATTATGTACTTTCATCATGGTGATATCATTTGCTAAACCTCAGTTTCATTGCATAATGATTTATTACACCATCATCATAAGCACTGATAAAATGCAGACACATACACATTAGTTCATAATTGATATCATACACAACATCACACAGCCGCCTTGTACACTGTGTGTGCATTTGCCTGTATTACTGTATCTATGTATAATCACATAATTAGAGATGTCCTTGAGATAATAATATAGACTGACCCATATGTCTATTTAGGAGGTTCACTGATTAGATAAGATTGCTTATAGATTACATAACATAAGATTACATTACATTACATTACATTACATTACATTACATGAAATTAGATAAGATGAGATTAAATTAGATTTATTGCAACTGATGAATTAATTGCTCTATTAACATCGATGTAAATAAGCACTGAATTGATCAGTACAATGATCAATTCAGTGCCTACTTACATCAATGTAGGGTATTTGTTTTAAATCAGTTGCAATAAAAACAACACGAAGAATTTCATGAATTTGGAGATTAGGTTTAATAGACTAGTTAAAATCAGATCAGACTGGATTAAATCAAATCACCCAAATGATTTTGTTTTATGTGACCACTAAAGAAGCATCCAATGTTTTATAAGCAGGTAACTTATATGGCACCTACCTCAGGGGCGGATCTATGAATGCCACAAAGGAGGGGCGCCTTTGTAAACTTAAAAGGGGCACATGCGACCCCCCCCCCCCCCATTTTTCCTTTTTATTTCTTTTGTTTTAACAAAAAAGGGGGCGCGCCCAGTGTGCCAATGCCTGGATCTGCTACTAGACCTGGCTTCGGACCCCTCAGAGGGACAAGACAGGGACAAGACAGCTCCTGACTATCTTTATGTCCTCATTAACCTACTTAAGTTCTTCCCTAAACCTCAAACTGCTGCAGTTCAAGGATTGTCCAGGTAATCGGAGAGATCCTCATTGTACACTACTGGAGACCCTTCTGGTGAACGGGGTAAAAAATCACCGTGGGGAAACCCAATCTATACAGTCAAGTACAGTGTAATTGATCTGCCACAAAGAGCATCTTAACTTGTTTTCCATACACTTTCTCCAATTAAAGGTATTGTTTACCATTGGGAGCAGTGATTTTTTTTTAAAAATAGTTATCACATTTGATGCATATGTAGAGGTCAGTTGCATCACAAAACATACTACCATATAATAATTTTGCAATGAAGCCTCAAATATCAGGAGATATCACTATTTCTTTTTTTCAATAAACCATTAATTGTTGATGGTTTTTCTAGAAAAATCTTATAATAAGCATTGTTCACACTCTGTATATATTTAAGAATAATTGATTATAATGATTAACATTTTTATATTGGTTGTTTCTATGCCTATGTCACATCTTAAAACCATTTTGAAGCACTGAAGCTGGGTTTTCATTTCACCTGCAAATGGTATGATGCCTTTAAACGTGCCTCAGCTCAAAATGGCATGGACACACTACTCTGCATTGTGCTGTAAACTCTTGAAATTCTAATAATAATGTTCAATGGATATACAATTATGAGTAAGATCAGCAGTATACTACGGTCTTTATTCTTTCTTTTGACTCTTTGTGCATTGAGTATGACAGTAGTGTATTTCAAATTCCAGATGAACTTGTGGTTTAACAGACAGAATTCTTGTGTTATTGCCTTTTTTCCCTAACTACCCTAACTATTATGTTTGCCTGGTAATGATAACATAATTTCAGTGGTAGGGCCCCCGCTGAGTGGAAGAACAGTGCTGACTCTGTAGACATACAAGAACTATTGTTGTTATGATCATTACCAGAATTATCACCATTTCACTTTCAGTGTTCAAAGCACCTCAAGTTTGGTTTAAAATATCTCATTTCCCTCTCTTTGCTTTCTCTGTATTAACATGCATAATGTGTCTGGATCTAGAATTGGAGAAAACACTTCCTAGGTATAAACGTGGACCTATAAATCATAGTGTTTGATAAGTTTGCTACTAAAAAAAAAAAACCCCAAAAAAGTAAGTGCAACATTA
This sequence comes from Diadema antillarum, assembly GCF_040938485.1. Taxonomy (NCBI): domain Eukaryota; kingdom Metazoa; phylum Echinodermata; class Echinoidea; order Diadematoida; family Diadematidae; genus Diadema; species Diadema antillarum. Next base: position 1,819,918 of record NW_027271040.1, on the reverse strand, counting down.
ATTCTGATTAAATTCTTCATTCTGATGGCCCATAAGCATAAATGCTGTGTACAGATAGTTCATTTATTTGAATAATGTGGTAATTATGTGCTGACCGGATGGAATCTCCTTGTTTGATTTATTCTGTTTTGTTTTTGTTCGTTTTTTTTTTTTCATTCATGCAAGGATACTCATTTTCATTTTATTTTGGTTGATAATCGTACATTCCAATCCAGTCATCAATGCTATGCATACTGTCCTCTCATTGAGAGCTTGTGGTGAAGATGCCGTCTGTATGAATCCCCTACACCCCACAGCTTTTGAATGTAAATGACATTGCATGGCATATTGTATACACTTGTCAGAAAGAAGGAGTGTGTTAACCCTTTCGATGCCAATGAGTCAAATGTGCGCACAAATTTTACACACAAACCTATGGACCGGAAAGTAATGCGGCACACGCTGGGTTAAAGAGCCTACGTGACTAATACAGGCTACATATCATGATGGCGGCTACGACCCGTGGTTGTCTGCTCAGCGATTAGGGTGAAGGGCTACTGAAGTGACGGGCGAGGCCCCATCCCCTATTGTCCTTGCAGAATGCACAATTTAACACCACCATGGCTCGACAGGTGCAGCAGTGTGTTTCCATAATGGATTCCCTCTATCAGCAATAAGGGTTTTATACTGTCTCCACAGTATTTGGATTTTTTTTCCTCCTAGAGATATAATCAACAGAAAGCAATCTATTATCACCACAATTACCAGTATGACCTAATGGTACAATTATGTGCACTGCCATTAGATATCACATTAACATAAATGTACACAAGGGATTGACAAAATGGATCCCCTTAATCTTTCATGATTACAAAACTTCAAAATGTATAAAATGTTGTCGTTTTTGTTTTTAGTCCTTTTTTTTTTCTCTCGGCAGAGCAGGCAGTATTTAGATATATGTTAAAGATTAAATGTAGCCACAGCTTGAATTCAGGTTTTTCCAGGAAACTGGCATCTATACAATCAAAATGATTTTTTTTTTCAACTTTTGAATGATTTGAGTATGAACATCTGTATCTAGACATACATTTTTAAAAACAATATATCTGAGAAATTTTGATTTTGCATAGTTTATATTAAATTCCAAAATACCGCTGCTTCATTTTCATCTAGAGTTGACTGCGTATCACTTCACTGCGGCTCATAGCTGAATATGTGTAATGACATTAAGTCACAGTCACACTTTTTTTAAGCCTTGCCATTGACATTTAAAAAATGAATATTTGTTTTATTCACTCCTTTGTGTCTATGTGATGTATTTCAAATTATGCTACTTTCTAAAAATGAATTTGTAGTTCTATTTGTAGTTCTGTGCGGAACAATTAGTACTGCTTTGGAGCAAATATACAAACACAAATTCACATGAGGTATTTATAAGCATTTTTCCTAGCATGAACCATATAAATCAAGGTTTGCTTGCCCATTTTTTGGATTGCCCTATGCCCAGGTACCACCTGTTCTGGATGAATTGCCCTATATGCCACTGGGCAATCACTTAGTCTGACCATGGAGCTGGGTAGTATAATACATGTACATATTTCCATGGCTTGACTCCTGCTGCAATTACAAGACACTTGCTTGACTGTGAAATTCATATTAAAGGGAGACATAGCACACTGAAGTATGACTGATGAAAACCTTTTTTTTAATAGCCTTTGCTCTTTTACTGTACAAGTCTCACACAGTAAGCATTTACGCACAACAGAACGGCTTATAATACCACATTCAACTTGTACAGTGTGCATATTTTTTACACGAATGTTGTTCCTGACTACCAGAAAGCTTGTCTAAGGCTTGTCTGACATAGCAGCAACTAATGTATGCAGGGTGGATTCCAAGTATCGATCTTTGTTTGTCAGGAACACCAGGAAAAGCTTGTTACTAGGAACCTGATATGAATTCATAAATTTCACTGCTTTAGTAAATCAGTCTACTGGAAAAGTATAACATTGTCTATATTAAGTTTGTGTTCTAGTCTTGCACAGTATCAACATGAGCATGCCAAGGCATACATATGCATACATATGTACACATTATGGCAGGGGAAAAAAAATAATGAATAGAATTCATACATACAATGTAATGGGTGTGTCTCCTGCAATTTCAGACTTGCAGCAAGACTACAATGGTGTAGTGCACTTGTTACATCAAATCAATAGCAGGCAGTTAAAAATCAATATTCAAAGCAAATCTTGAGTTCTGATTAGTACTGCAGTTGACATTAGAGCATGCAGTCCTTTGATGAGCATCTTGTCGGAAGCAAATAATCATCTGGTTCTGGTGAAACGTGAATCATCCAAATCCTCTGATGAAGAAAAACGAAACCCACCAAAATTCCCATACTGCTGAGCCTGCATTGTGTGTTGACATAAATAATATGTAAACTGAATTCAACGACCACACACTTGATTGCTGTGATAATATGATAGCAATCTCTCTGCCTAATTATATATATAAAGATCGCTTGTTAATGACCAATACTTGACAATGGTTGTAAGTGTAACCTCATATGCCGGAGGTCAATTGCAGGAAATGGCTGGCTCAAGAGGGTCAGTTCGTGTATGGTCTGCATATCTCGTCAGGGCCACAATATTCTCTTGCTTTCTGGTACTCCAGTACTGATGCGTATTTTTCAGTGACGTTTACAATAGGGCAAACGTATGTGAAGCTTTGTAATCGTTTTATAAATTTATGTCCAATCTATACAAAGCTGAATCTAAAGCTAAATCTATTGTTTTATAAATCTATAAAAAACTGAATGTAAATTGCTACCTTTGCAGACAGGTGTTGTACTTGAAACTTGAACAAATGGTTCAAAAATGTTAACTGGGTTTTTAGGTAAATATTAAAGTATACAAAAACAACATTCATTAGGTGCAAAATCCTATTTAAAAAAATAAAATCTGCTATGAAAGTGCAAAACATAAAATATTTCCTGGCTAAATAACTGTAAAATAATGATTAGTCAAATGTCAAGATTTAAGACGGGGACATGATCCCATTAAAAAAATATAACCAAAACCAACAAACGAAAACCAACCCCCCCCCCAAAAAAAAACAAAAAAAACAAAAAACAAAAACAAAACAAAACAAAACAAAATAAAACAAAACAAAACAAAAAAACAGCCTGCTACATGTGTGTACAATTGTATAAAATGGGATTGATATCATCAACTCACTCATTTGCATATATTCATACTGACTAATATTCAAGAACAGTTTTGTGAACATTAGCAAAACTCACACAATATCATATCTGCCATACACTTTTATCCAAGTTTGATCAAATTTCACTGTTGTGTTAATAAAACTTTACTTCTTTCAGACTAATTTCAACTGATCTTTTTTCATCTAGCATAATTTTATTTTAAACTTATCTTTCATAGCAATGACACACAAATTCATTTCAAAAGAATCATAACTACAAAATGGCTTTACTATATTGTTATCTTATTTCCATATCTCATTAATGTGTGTTTCTAATAAAAGAATGAAAAAAAAAAGACTAATTGAATTCACTTCAAATCAGTGGACTACTGACTACTTTATTCATTTAGGGTAAAGCACCTAGATGTTTTTGTGCACAAACATGCCATGATATAAAATCACGAAGGATAATCATTCACATGCCATGGATGTCCTTCAGCTTTCACAGTGCAGCTAACTATAGCGACTAGTTATTAGCAGAGGAAATACCTTGCTTTCTTATCTCATTCATGTCACACATGAATGGCCAGTACTGTAGTTGCATTGCGTACACACATTATACAAGAATACCACAGCCCATGCATCACTTTTCTTTATAGTATAGATATATATCTACATGTACACACATACATATTCATGAAGAAAGAATACTGTGTCTGTACACTGTTGTTCATTTAATTATTTCTATCTGCACTGTCCAAAATGATTTCATCATTTCATCTTGAGAAAATGTATAGAATAAAATGACTCTCAGTGCACTTACTGTTCTTCATTCTCTCTCTATTGAGCAAGTCCGCAACACTTTGTCATTATACGCACACAGAAGTTAGTAGAGCTACAAATGCTACACAATCAAATTCTTGGGTGCACTCACCGACATCGTATCTACCTTTCACTTTCATGGCACCCTGAAAACACCAGCAACAACCAGCAACACACTGGCATCCATTTCTGCAACTCTGCATCTTTGTTCAACACTCCTCCAAACCAGCACTCGCAAGTTTGATTCCATGACCACAGATACAATGTACTCTTGGTGTGATTAACCCGTTGAGGATTTTTAATCTTGCTAATATTACCATGCATTTCCCACACACACTTCCAAGTATACTCAGCACTAGTCTTCAACGGGTTACATCAGTAAATGAGTCTTGTGTGCATACCAGTACATGAGACTAAATACCACATTGTTCACTGGAGCCTCAGTAGCTCTCGAATTGCAAACACACCTTGAACACATTTGCATGTTTCATTTGAGCAAACTGTCTATTTTGCTAATGGGTACCCACTCCCATGAATCTCATGCTACATGTACATTATCTTTCTCTTGACCCTACGTGTATATCATGCCTTTTAATGATTTGAGTGTATACCACCCATCGTACAGTGGTGCAATTCTCACACGACCCAACACATTCCTCGTCTTCTTCCAGTGGGATATATGCACATGTGCGGTTCCCATCTTAGAGAGGTGTAAAACTTTCGAGCCTGAAATACCGTGGTATTTTACGAATGAGAAAAGTAACGCAGTGTACACGGTAAGTGAATTACAGTGGTACCTATGTGGTATTCTGACAATGCAAATGGAGCCAATAGATTTTGTAGTACCCATTGAATACCACACTCAGAACACAAACAATGTGAATGTACCTATTATCAGTTCAGGCAGGGAGGTGAGATGTTCCGTCTCACCTCCCTGATTCAGAGTGCACAAGAAGGACACTACGTCTCTGTAAAGTCTGAGCATTATAGCCTCTCACTTCCTAAATGGCAGCAAGCATCTTGTATTTACTCATTTCTGGACAAATGCTCTTTTCTTTTCATAATTCACCTTGATGCAAAGGCCGTACGAAAGATCTGCTACCTTGAAAATAAGATTATAAGATCAGATCTTACTCCATATTTCTCTCACCAAGCAAAAATGCAACCAAGCAGTAAATTAGTAAAATCATCCTCCATATCAGAAAGTAGTGAAACTGTGTGTGCATTAAACAGCATAACTTCCAAATGGCTGTCCCAATGAAATTTTAATGTATGTGTGGTGTAATGAAGAAAAAAAGAGAACAAGGCAGCTATTGCACTCCATTCTCCAACATATTTCATCTTTTACACCATCATTTTAATCAATTTAATACAGGCAAAATATACCAAGTACATCTAGATTGCAAGATGTGGGGTTTTGTGAATGAGGTTTCATTATCAAAAATGACCCTTCAGAAGATGTATGATCAATTCTAAAGGCATATTGTATATTTTTTAAGCTTGTTTTAATTTACCTTGTATTAATTTTGTTTTCACCATAAGTACATATAGCATGCAGGAATTGCTTGTAAAGTTTTCAAAACTATAGGCAAAACAAAAGAAAGGATCATATATCCTGGTTCGTCCCTGCTTCATTAAAGTGAAATTCCACAGCATGTTCAACTTGGCTCACAAAAACAATACAGTAAAATCAGATCTATAAACAAAATGAGAGAGGTTTCATTAAAATAATTCCTGAAGTAAGAAAGTTGCAGAATCTTGAAGTTCAATTTGCAATGTACATATTGTGCAATTATACTGTGCAAACTGGAAGAGGTATGGACAAAAAATCTCCTATATCGGTACATGAATCCTCACAATTTTTTTTTTTTTGGGGGGGAGGGGGGGAGGGGGACATGAAATGAATATCAAAGAATGAGTTGTCACATTAACCTGTTGCAGCATTCTATTATTCTGTTCTGATTTTACTCTATCAGACTTTTTTTTTTCATAAAAAATTAACTTGAACACGGTTTGGAATTTTTTCACTCTAGAATTAGATGGTACCTTAAAACCCACACAAAGGAGAGTTTTCATCTGGAAACCTCTCTAATGAATACCGAGGAGAGATGCTGGTATTTGATATCTCATGTTCTGACAGAAGACTTGTGATCATGACTTTTTGATTATTCAAGAGACATTCTATACTCTTCACCGGAAAAAACAGTTTTGAAGTCAACAAGGCTGTGTAGGGATCAAGGTTTTTGGTTCAACGTACGATTCAAAGACAATGGGCTGTTATAATTATTCTGTAGGCCTAAAGAAATGTAAGTTACTGGTCAGCACATTCAATCATGTTACTTCATTTGTTTGTGTTTTGGCAAAGAAAGACACCGGTCATAGAATAGATATCTGAAGAAGCATTCTGAGCAGATGGTCTTGTGCTGAAGTATCTGGATGTCTTGAGTGGCATGTACTATTCATTGACGATCCCCTGGGGAAATCCCTATCGCTATTCCAGCCAGCTTTCTCATCAAAACCCCCACTGTTCTATGATTATTACCTTTAAAGGGATCATATAGCTCTGGTTGAGACCTAACTTTAGGTTTCTAACATTTTTTTTTTTTTTTGGATGAGATAATGAGAAACCTCTTGTATGAACGAGCATGTAATTCCAAGAGTGATTCAACATTTCTTTGATGAAAATTGGTTTTGAAATGGCTGAGATATCTGATACAGAGCAATCCTGATTAAAGGTGGGACCTACCTTTTATTAGGATCATTTTTTTGCTTTACTTTGCTTTTGGACATCTCAGCCATTCCAAAATTGATTTTCATCATATAAACTTTGAATTCCTCTTAGAATTGTATGCTCTGTAACTTTTTAGAGAGTGGTTTCTTGCTATCTCACAAAAAGTCAAAAGCCCAATCCTCTTCTTCACCAATACTATACCATCCCTTTAATGCAGGGATTTGATTGATTTCCACTGGTGGACTTTGCCCTCCTCTGGGGGCTTGGTGGCAAACATGAATGTAGTTTTCTTTGTTGTGGACATTTGATAGCAAATGCTCTGTAGACACGTGAAATCATATCGGAATTATATGTGTACACTGCCAGCCATGCCATGCAACAAGTCAATATGTGTTTTGTCTGTTTTGTTGAGGACACTACACACTCATGGAGGAACATTCGTCTTCACACTTCGATTTTATTAAAGCAGTCACTCTGAATTTCATTTTCACATGTCTTGCTGCAATTTAAATAGGGGCAATGGAAGAATGAGAACTAGGGCTGGGACACATTTTGTCTCAGATATCAGACTGCTTGTAATGAACTTTCGATGAAATTGGAGCAAAGATCACCAACCTGACTGTGCACAATGTCAATGGTATTTTGAGATGTGGTGAATGGGAGGGTTAGGCTATGAGCTCTTACCAAGTTACTAGACTTCTGAGGCAATTAGTAGTCGTTACATTTGCAATACAGAATTAGAGCAATGGAATAAGATCACAAATATCTACATTTCTAAACACTGAATTGATCAGAGTTCTAGTAGCAGCCATGACAGAAGAATAAAACATCCAAAAATAGCAGCGAACTACTCAATGGAAGAATTTAGTCAATTTGAATAAAAAATATCATTGATTTCTTGAGAAAAGTTAAGGATATTCATCCAGCTTTTGGGACAAACCCTCAGCACTTTTCTGGAATCTACAATAGACTGTAATAAAATGTTGAATAAAGAAACAAATTCAGTTGATATTATATACATGTACACTCATTAATTTTCCTAAATGCAACATCATTGTTTTCATGTTAAGATAAAATGATGAGGCTATGAAATAGACTAGATTTTGCAGCCCCTCCCCCCCCCCCCCCCCCCTCCTCAGTAGAGTGCTGTTCCAAGCACCATGGCTCTTTAATGGAGGTCTTCCTGATTTATCCTGTGAATAGAGCAATATTTGTTTGTCAGAGGTGAGGCTCTAACCACTTGATGGCTTGGCGGCTCTCTACACATGTGTGTCAATCCCAAGTTTTGCTTGCTTTCTTTGCATAAAACTATAGATCCATCTGCATACTGACACCAGAATGAGTCATCTGGCTATAATTTCTTTAAAACCTAATTTTGTCCATACGACGTCAAGTATACATCGAAGGCCAGGTTGTTTAACTACGGTAACTTTACAACTAATGGCAACTCTGCAATCAATGGTAACTCCTGTAACAATTAATCACAGCTAAATGGTTCTGCTCACAAATGGCCCTGATTGTCCTGTACCACGCAAAAAGAAAAACTGAACATTTTTTTTTTCCAAAACTTGTTAATCCCAATGGATTTCTTATTCTCATAGAATATCAATTGCAATCCATCACAATCCAGTCCAAATTGTTTGTATTTTTCATAGCAGTGGATGAATACATCAAAGCCCTGAATATCATTGGTGGAATGTTCAAAAGTTCCATTTCATTTTGACCCAAGAGATGTCATTGTGGTCACCAATCAGTAATGACATCATAATAAATTATCTTGCAAGTGTACAGTTTATACAGCTTTTGAATAAATATATCCTACAGATGGTATTTGACTGTCAAATTATCAAAACATCATTACATTAGTAATATGACTAACAATGAACAAGTTCTGCTCTGCTTTAATTTCAGCTGAAATATTACTAGAAAGTGAACTCTGAGCTCAGAGGCAATCCCACTACGCTGAGTGGACTGAAAATCACTCAAACAAAATTTGAACATTTTCTCCTACCCAGTAAATTGCAAAACATATTTGCTCCCTAACCCTTTTATATTGGAACTTAAGTTACAGTAGTAGCCAGTAAAGTATTAAATGACATACCAGCACTTCAACAGCTTCTTGGTGACATTGGTAATAAACAAAGCTTGTAACCATGATACTGTGCATCATCAATTGTCATCATGGCAACAGGATGCAAACAACTCCTGCACAGGTTTTTACACAGCAGTCGTTACTGATGCACAATAAACACTGTAAGCAGGTGTTTGTGTTCAAGTTCTCTTTCTCCATTGTGATCACAGGTGTTCTAACTGGAATCCAGAATCAGTATCCATGACAATGGCATACAGTGTCAAACTGCTGCTTTCACTAATTTATGATGCATAATCAATAAATAATCTAAGTAGTGTAAATGACACTAATAAACACCAAAATCACAGAATGCAACCATGCACTTACCATATCATGCAAACTAAATAGCTTCAAGAATGAGGTAATTTGAACTTGTCACCAAAATGAACAACCAACGGTCCAGATATCATTTTCCATTTACTGGGGCCTATTCTTGATTTTCATTTAAGTAAAGTTTCTCAAAATGCCCCTCACTATGATAATGATGGTGATAATAATGATGATAATAACATTATCAGAACAAAAATATTCACAAATTGATATTGACATAGTGCCTGGTAACTGAAAAATAATTGCCTAAAGGATCAGCAAAACAAGTTTTTTTTTTCATTTGTTATCACTCGAGTTAAAACATTTACTTCATAGATAAATCATCACTTCCACTGATTTTGAGATATAATAGAAGCCAGATCTACGAAGTCTGAAGAAAAGGAGATAAAGAAAAGCATCAAATCTTATACTCCAAACAACATTTTCATGCTTTAACTTTAGATGATGGAAAAATAAGGCTAATTCGGCCAAAATAATATTAGTAATCATACAATTTATGTAGTTTTCTCTATAAGTCCTTTGAAGACTTTGCAAGGTTCTGAAGACAACTCTGTGACCCCCTCTGATGAATTCTACATCATGACCATGATTCATTAATAACCATTACTTCATGCTCTGCTGACCACACTTGGTAATAACTAGAGCAACTTGACTGCTGTACACAGTCCATTGTGAATTGCTGTAAGTATACACCCCTTCATTTTGCATTATACATTGATGAAGCTCATTGTTCTGGAGCACTGACCAGTGATTGATAATTTTATTTATACTCAGTGGAATTTATGGCCAGGAAATTATGTTTGAGCTAAATATTGGTGACCTTGGATCCTGATGTTAGACTTTGCACCCCTGTCATTTCAAGCTACCAACTGTAGTCCATTATATTAATTTTGTTTATTCTTACCAGATAACATCATTGGACTTTCTTAGCTAAAGTTATGGCTGGGGGAAAAAAAAAACCACGTTTTACCAGTAGCCAAAGAACAGTGACATCTGGACCTGGTCTTTGATGGTCATGACCTTACAATGCTAATATTAAATGTAAACAATAATTGCCAATCTACTTGCATACATGTATGCCATGTCTTACAACTGATATCATTACTGGGCATTCCAAGCTGAAGTACTTGCTGGAAATGACATTTTTTCCACAAGTGCAATGACCTCTTACTTTGATTTTTACATTTTTGTTTTGTGTTTGTTTTGTGTTTTGCGTTTTTGTTTTTGGTTTGTTTGTTGTTGTTTTTTGGAAGGGGAGGGCAGGGGATATCATTACATGGATAAAGTGTATCATAGGATCTTTATTACATTCTATCCTAGACACCAGATTATATTACCACTACACATGCAGAGATAAAGTTACAGCTGAAATTTTTTTTTTAGTAAAAGTTCAGTGACCTTTTCCTTTTTAGTTCGAAATCTAACCAGCATATCTACACCTCATATATAGAATACCAAGGTCTTGTCCCAAGAAACTCTATTGAGTGCCTTTTGTTGTTGCCACTGTTTTATAACTGTCACGAGACATGGGAAGGGCAGATGGACAGACGGATAGACAATAAAAAACATACCACAGGGTAATGACCCTAGTATCATCAGGGAGGTGATCACCTCCCTGGTATCATATATAGGGGCATACATGTACAAAGCACAGGGCCCACACATCATTTATCCCAGTTGAATATGACAACTCTTGACAATTTGTCAATCAATTGCAATGAAAACATCTCGACGGAAGATTTTCATGAATTTGAATAATTACGCAGTACCCGCTTGCATGCTATAAGGAGTAGAACCAACACTTGCTGTAGGGGGAAAGCTCGGTGGTCTAGTGGAGATGACACCTGTCTGGTGATAAGGAGGTCGTAGGTTCCAATCCTGCTCGAGTATGTACGCCCATGATTTTTTATCATGGCTACTACTAAAACACTGATCAATTCAGTGCTTATTTACGTCGATGTAGGGCAATTTGTCAATCAATTGCAATATGACAACTCTACTTTATTACCTTTTTAGAACAACATAAACATTCAAAGAGTACTTTAAATTCAGGGTTGGATATTTGCATTAAATTTTCTTGCAGGTACCATGAATTCCTCCATACTTTGGACTAGTGCATGATATGCCGCAGTCTGTACCGCATAGCGACCATGGCATTTAGCGAACCAGCCCAAAGTAAATACTACAATAAAAGTTTGCTCGATAGTCAGTAAAATGAGTTCTCTGAAAGACATTAACACGATTATATAATACAAGTGATAAATGCTGTATGTAAAGATGGGTTTTCGAATACTAGTCAGTAACTTGTAGAAATATGATGGCAGTAAAATGTCAGATCACTTGTAAAATTTCTCTCAGCAGACAGAACTTTCTTAGAACCTGTTTGCATTAAGGCAAGCATTTCATTATAAAACTAGAGCACACATGCATGATGCACACTGCATCCGCGATGCATTCAAAAGACAGTGAAGGTGCAGATATCAATTGTGCATTGCTAACATTGCTAGAATAGGTCCAAAGAAACTAATAGCCTCCCTAAAATAACAGCACTTCAAACACTTCGCGTGGATGATTCTCTACACTCTATCCCATACCAGTCAGTATTCCAATGTTTTTTCCTCTTGGCACATTTCCACCTGGCACTGTGTTTACTTTTCCTGTGCTTCAGTGCAGTGTTTTTTTTTTTAATATTATTATTTTACTGTATTGAAAGTGAGACTTGGAGTGTCCAGATTAAACAGAAAACAAGAAAATCCATATCTAGGACAGATGGATTGATTGATGTCTAAAAGGACTGACTGACAACTGGAAAACATGACACCTCCCATATCCTCTGGAATATGCATTAAAAAAAAGTTATGTATTCAGTTTCTAAAATGATAGTTTAGTCTGTAACATGTACACTGTAATCTCTTTCTAAATACACTTTCACTGCGATCTGAACACATGACTCCTTATACAGTCAAACCTGTCTATAGCAGCCACCCAAGGGAGACGAAAAAAAGTGGCCGTTATAGACAGGTGGCTGCTTTAGACAGGCTATCCAACTTTGTGTGCATTGCCTACGTATCGTTGTCGTATACATCTGTAAGTACAACTTACTTACATGTGCATGTATCATACACACATTTTCCCCTACACACATGTGTTTCATGCATTGAACAACATCGGTGTTAATGAAATTTTTGCACAGTAGCATGTGTACAGTCGTGAAGAAAGTTAAACACTAACTAGTGCATTGGCTGAATGAGTGATGAACGCAGCAGTGGCGATCACTGAACGTTGCCCATGAATGACTGGCATGGCAACGAAGCAGAAAAACATGCTGAATTATCGGCTTAGATACAGCTCCATCGGGTCTGTGGCCGCTAAAGACAGGTTAAAATTTACCGTAAGAAACAAAATTTGTGGCCGCTGGCCGCGTTAGACAGGTGGCTGCTATACACAGGGTCTTTAACAGGGCTTTTCTCTTGGGGGGATTTTTCAGTGGCCGCTATAGACAGGAGGCCAAGTAAGGCAGGTTTGACTGTAATTATATCCAAGAGACACAGGGAAAGAGAGTGGCAACTTATATCATTTCAGTTAAGGTTTCTCAGAACTATTAACACAACTTTATGTACACTTCCCATTTGACAGACTTTAAATTCAACGAGGTCACACAGGAAACTCAGGGTTAAAGCCATTTGAAGAGGTATGACTTCCTTTGAAGATACAGTGTAATCCTGTCACTCAGTCAGCTGTTCCTTTGGGTGATCCATCACTGGGTCTACTCCCACTTCGATCGTCTATTTTGAAATCTCAACCCACATAGTCTAATCCTATTTCATCTACAACCAGTTTGGCCAATGACCATTTAGTCCAATTGCCCTTAGCCTCATTACCAGTTTGTCTACTTCCAGATGGGATATGCCCATTTCATCTTATACCCACAGTTTACTAGACACAGTGGGAAGAAAAAAGAAATTCACAGACGCAAAATTGAAATTAGACCATCTGGTCATTAGATAAAATGATAATTAGCCAAACTGGGCGTTGACCAAGTGAGGATTGGACCAAACTCGCATTAGACGAAATTGATAGCAGACCAAATGACTTTAGCCGTAGTGGTGTTAGACAAACTGGGAAGTAGGCCATCTGCTGGTATACCAAGTGGCAATAAACTTTCCTTTGTATCCCTGGGAGACAGTTCTAGTGTTGGTTTGGAAGCCACAGTGTGTCTTTGAACCATAGATAGCCATACCATGGAGCTATCTCCATGGTGATTCTTACCAACATGAGAATAGAATCTGTTTGTCGTGGAGGAGGACTTTCAGCCCAAAGTGGAGAAATATATACATGTAGAGAGTCTAAATATGGCAGAAGGCATACAAAATATATAGCAATGGTAGAAAACATATACTAGGGCGGAATTATACACGTAGTCTACTGAGGAAAACATACAAAAGGTGTGGCAGAAAAAACCATCGACATGTTAGTTCGTAGAAAATATCATAGGACATTATCCACTGTACCACGAACATAATAAAGTATAGATGCCAGCACTGGTGTGTCTTCTTCGTTCTTTGTATCCACTTCCACCCCCAAAACCTTGCCTCACTTTAACATCAGTACGATGTAACTGCATTTAAAATTGGTGTCTGTGTGTATGTGTGTGTGTGTGGGGGGGGGGGGGTCTGTTTCTGTGATTACTTTATGTGAGTATATGTGGTGACCATGCTTCTGCACATGTATGCATATACTCAATATCTTGCTGACACTAATGCAACATTTGTGTGTCATACACAGTGTATTCAAGATGAAAATAGCAGGAAATGAGCCATAGTTTATGTTTCATGTGATATACCTTGTCATGCTACAATATGAAAGTCTCACATTCATGATTTTTTGTCATTATTACAATCATTCATAGCATGGTAAATGAAACAATGCAAAGTATTGCATTATCACAGCACCCTGAGGTAGTAATTTTACCTGAATTCTTTTGTGGGAACCAACACCTCATAATCTCCTTCAAGAATACCGACATTGTATTGTAAACAACAGTGTTTCATGTGATTGGTAGTCTGTAAGATTAGATTTTTAGATTTTATTCGACTCTTCCGACCCCATTCCGGGGTATGAGAGTACAACACATAAATACAAAATATGGTTATAACAATATCAAAGAATACATGTTTGTGATATATTACAATGATGTATATAAAATAGTCTATACCTACTAAACATATATACAGTGATATATACAAATTGGCAAGCAAGGTTAACTAATCGTATGAACCATACGACCAAACAATCGTGACATACAACTACAAAATATGTACTAGAGATCGAGTATCACTGGATGCTTAATTTTTCTACCACTACGAGTTACAATATTTTCTTTCTTGACTACAGTACACTCAACTTGTTCAGGCTTCTGCAAATTTGCAAAATATGACATGATCAGCCTCACAAATAACACTAATCTTTTAAGCTGTCCTAAATGCGAGCATGAAAATAATCTGGACATGTGTAATGAGCAAGGACGTTTAACCAAATAATGATTGCTTAAATATAACTGCCTTTCCTTTTCAAAGAAGGGGCATACGAAAACATAGTGAAATTCATCACCCGTTTCATGCCTATCACAACAAGGGCATTGAACATCCCTTTCATCAAATGACTGTACAAATCGTCTATTATTAGCTGGCAACTGATTTGACCTACATCTAAAACGGCTCAATGAAATTCTATCCCTCTTACTCAACTGGACTAAATACCTTTCAAAGAGACTATTCGTCTTAAAAATCCTATAATTTAAACATACTCTGTTTGACCTAGCCCCGGAGACCGCGCGCTGCACGTTGGGGCTGGTTGCAGAAATCTGTAACCATGCAGTGAACTGAGCGTCTAACGGAGAACACATTTAACATTATCTCTTGTCTAACAATTCTATGTCGAATACCACTTGAGTTTATGTATGCCCATGATTTTAATCATGACCCTTGTAATACTCAAAAACACTGAATAATCGTTGTGTGTAATTAACATGATCGATGAAGGGCAATTTTAAAATCAATTGAATGTCTCAGTTGCATCTCTTCAGTGATTGTATTGTTTAAAGTGCTGGTAGGAAAGAGACTGGTAATCTCGATGCTGCATAATCATCATCCTTCAGAAATTGACATCCTGGCAGACTGGAGAATTTTCGAGACTGGTATGGTAGCACCAAATGAAAATGGTGATTTTGATGACCAGATACAAGCAGTATAATGTGTGACTGCATGGCATAAAATGTAGGAGAGGTGGTAAACAAAACACATTATATGTACAGTGATCATTACAAGAGATATAGAATATATGGATATACCGAGTGCCACCATATTTTGGTATTGATTTAAGTTGACCAAAATATTGATACTGTATCTGGTTGTCGAGGATATGTTCCGCAGAGACTGCGTCCGGCTTCACGGATCCCCTCCTATACAGGAGAGCGATAACATTAAAAAAATAAAGACTCCTCCGGACAGACGGATCTTTCTGTCTATGATTTAAGCTGCCCACACCCTACAAAGTAGTGAGACTAGTGAGAGCCCATAATGCATGTGTTATATTAATATTATAAATAGCTTCATCCATATCTTATCTAGATACTCATGACTCACTGTCAGCATTCAACCTCATCGCAGTTCACATCATGCCATATCATGCCATGTGTAGTGAGTGTGTAGGGATGCTTCTTGATAGAATAAACCATGATATGAAGATGTGGACAGTGCTAATGGTACGAGGAGAATCTGATTATGCACAAATAAAATGAAATGTCTTCTGAGCTCATTTTTCTCAGGTTCACGCTACTTACTCTACGCCTGTTGGCTAAAGATATGTTCTTCTTGGAGCATCAACTGAACCGTGTGGAGATCAGTGAGCCAGCCAGCGATTGCACAGCACCCCGCCCGCCTCGCCTACCCTTCGGGGTGGCGTTACGGTCAGTGCATTGCGTAAGCACTGCAGCGTACACAAAGTCGTACACTCTATGGCTTCGTAATGTATGGAGTGTGGGGGGTTGGGTTGATCATAATGCCTGCCTGAATCATCCGCCTGACTTACCTCTCCCTGCCTTGACGGATGCCCGGGTACGGTGATAAGAGCTATACCATCGTGAACGACAGCCACATCCTCGACGAAGCAGCAATCGGGAAGACTCTCGTCGCAGTCGAATTCGTGGACGTCAATGCCGCAAGATCGCAGACTCTCGATGTATTTTTTCTGCTGCTCTCGAGCTTTCGCCAGCTCCGGCTTACTCACATCTTCCCTAGACCGCACGGCCTGCTCCACCAGGCTCGCCGACACCCGACGAACTATCGCAAACTTGGCTTGGAATTTCTTCTCGACATCCTTCTCGCCCATGAAGTCGTCAGCCATCTTAATTACGTCGATGATAGAGAAATAATCTACGCAAAAGCTACGACACTGACACAATCGGGATAGCTCTGTTTTTACAGATGCTATTGCAGCTGTCACACAGTATTGCAGCGGCTAAGGCACTTGTCAAAGCACAAAGATGCGGTGCATAGTTTCTTCGTATCCACGCACCAGTACCTCCCTAGGCCCTGGGTTTACGTAGTAGGCATGTACATTTCTTACACGCTCGCATAGCGCATACCAATTCAAATCCACGTACGCGCCGTTTCGCTCCTAGCTCCTCACCTACACAATGACCGACGGCCACGGGTGCGTGAGGGCGAGGGCTTCGGAGAGCAACCTCTGTCTGTCGTTGTTGTTGTTGTTGTTGTTTTGTGTTTAGTGGCGTTTTCCATTCTCTTTAGAATATTTACGCCAAACACTTATCTATAAATGTCTTTTCCTTTTATCATTTTTTTTTCAAAAAGAATATTGTAATGAGTATCCTTGGTCAGCTGTCGGTACGTCTATTTGCCTGCTTAAAATATATCTTCTGGCCAATCCGGCTCATTGTCTCGAGCAGACTTCTCAGCCGTTAAAACGGCCTAGGCCCCTCCGATATGCAGGCAGTAGAGTCCGATGCTTACCAGCACAGGAACCTCAATTGGTCCGATACAGAGCCAAACAAAACAAACAAGCAATATTAATAAATTACAAATATATATAATAATCGCATATACATTCTTTAATAAAGTAAGCAATCTCTGGGCTGTGGTGCGCATGAAAAGCCTCTTCAGGGTACCTCGAGGCAGAGTTAGTGCAAACTATGTACACTCATAACATGTATGAAAGTTTATCTATCAGAAAAATCGTTGTGATCTTTTAACATATAACACGAGAGCTTTTTGGTATACTGGGTTAGTTGAAATTAGTAAGCTTTGAATGCTGTTCTCATGAATTTTTGTTTCAACTAACATCATAGCTCTGGGTATAATATATCTGGGGCAGAACATAAGAAAATGATCAACTGTTTCTGGGACGTTACAATATTCACACATACCCGACACATGTTGGTTTATATGAAACAAATTGTCATTTAAACCTAAGTTCCCCATCCTAAGGCGATGTAGGATTGTCTCAGCTCTTCTGTCATTCAAGGTGCATAAATAGGTCTGAGAAACATTTCGTTGAACATATTTCAGGGGGGAGTTTGTCTCCTCCCATTTAATTTGCCATTTTGTCATATAACACCTTTTCAGTTTTTTATTAAATTCATATTTATTCAACTTGTTATTCACTTGTATGGAAACATTTTGTAAAGCCTTTTTTGCTGCTTTATCTGCCACTTCATTTCCTGTTAATCCACAGTGTCCAGGAATCCATTCCAAACTCACTAATATTCCCTTAAAGTATAGATTAGTACAGAAACTTAGAATTTCTGTAACAAAACTTTCTTCTCTTTGAGATCGAATGGCTTCAAGGGCACTGAGTGAGTCACTAAAAATAACTACTCCTGTTTGAAGTGGTGGTAGTTGATCAATCCAATACAAAGCTAACGTGATAGCCGCCAATTCGGCTCTATAAACAGAATGTTTGGTTCTGCATTCTTTTACTCTGAACACATTTATACACTGGCACATAAAATGAAGAGGCTACCTTGCCTTCAACTGATTTGGAGCCATCTGTATATACATGTAAATAGTTTTGCCATTTGTTATACATCACTTCTAAGGAGGCCTGTTTTTGGAAGGCTGTGTTGTCAGTCTTTGACACACACTCTTTTAATTGTGTCGATACACACGGAGGCTTCCACATCCAGAAAGGCACGTTGGGAGGTTTTACACACAATTCAACATGAAATGGATCTAAAAATTCAAATGAGTTTAGAGTCCTTTGTCCGAAAGGTTCTTTTGAAGCAGTGTTTTTACAAAATTTAAATTGCCAACAATTCTTAAGCCCTTCTTTCATAGGATGATTGGGAGTACTCTCAATACGTGCTTTCAGTCTAGCCGAGAGCATCTCTCGACGTAACTCTAGGGGCATTTTTCCGAATTCCACTTGGAGGGTTCTTAGGGCTGTCCCTTTTTTTGCGTTTGCACAAATAGTTAAAGCCTGATATTGTATGGAGTTTAAAACATTCTTGACACTCATAGTAGCAGAATCATAAGCCTCACAAGCATAATCTATTATGGAGCGTATTAAAGATCTGTATACGCCTAACAATTCTTGTATGTTTTGACAAAAATTTGTATGAGCTAAAACTTTCAGTATATTCAACCTTTTCTTACATCGCAGAACTACGTCTTGCAAGTGTGGTCTCCAAGTCATCCTCCTATCAAATATCACTCCTAAATATCTATACTGAGGAGCAAATTTCAGCTCATTTTTCTCCAACAATAGATGAACGCGCTCATCTTTGTTTCCACGAGAGAAAAGAACAGAAGTGGTCTTCAACGGTGATATTTTCAGTCCCCGTGAAGTGAACCATTCATTCAAAACGTCTAAGTATGTTTGAATTTGAACAGTCATTTCTCTAATATCATTTCCTGATGTCCAGATAACGCAATCATCTGCATATAACAAATTATAAACATTATTCGTTCTGCTTACAGGTACATCAGAAATCATTAGATTAAACAATATAGGGCTCAAAATACTGCCCTGCGGGAGACCGTTTTCCATATGAAAAATATCACATTTCTCGTTTCCTATTTTGACCTGGCAAGTGCGATATAATAGAAAGTTCTTTATAAACTGTAAAATATTTCCTCCTAAACCCAAATGACTGAGTTTTACTATGAGTCCTTTTGTCCAGAGCGTATCATACGCCTTCTCCAGGTCAATGAACACTGCTAGAGACTTCACACCAGTTTCTAAATTCTTCATTATTTCATTTTCCAAATGTACGATATTATCAAGAGTGCAACGGCCTTTTCTAAAGCCATGTTGAAAATTTGCGAGCAGATCGTGTTTTTCTATAAAATATTGCAATCTGTTTTTCACCAGCGTTTCCATTATTTTCATGAAACATGATGTCAACGCTATTGGGCGGTAAGAGCACAAATGGTGTGGGTCCTTACCCTGCTCGAGGAGAGGAATCAAAATCGAGTGTTTGCATGCTTCTGGAATATCTCCAGTATCCCATATTTGGTTGTACAATTTCAGTAATATCTCCTTTTTTGACTCTGGTAAGTGTTTATACACTTCATATCCTATCTTATCTTCTCCCGGTGCTGAAGCCTTTTTATCTTGCAGAACTCTTTCCAATTCACTCATCACAAAAGGCTCGTTTAAGGCCACTTGCAAGCCTTCCTTCTCCTGAACCTGGATCACATCAAATTCTTCCTCTATCTCTTTATAAATTTTACTTTCTGTATTCCCTTTCCCTGTATGCTTCAAATATCTTACAAATTCATTTGCTTTGTCTTTATCATCAACAATAATACGTTCACCTACATATAACACAGACATGCTATGGGTTTTATTCCGAGGAATACCATTCATACTCTTAATGAATTTCCACAACGCCGAAACAGACGTGGATCGATTCAGACTTGCACAAAATGCTTGCCAAAATCTGGTTCTTGCCTGCCGTATCGTTCGCTGCGTTTCTGCTTTCTTCTTTTTGTACCTGTACAAATTTTCCTCAGACCAACACCTAGAGAGTCTATTTTTCAATCTATTCCTTTCTTTAATTTTCAAAGAACATTCTTTTGTCCACCAAGGCTGTGACTTTTGGTGTCTATTTTTTCTTCTTTTAACTCCAACTGTATCTTCAAGTACCTCTGTAATGTGTGACATAAACATCTCATAAAACATTTTAGTATCCACGTTAATATTATCTATATTCATAACATTCTCACACAATTGAGCAAATTTTTGCCAATCCATATTTTTTAGATTCCAACCATTGCTTTCATTACTCATTTCTCGGAGGAGAGACTTTCCTCCCACACACAACTCAATACAAACAGGAAAATGATCGCTGCCTAGTTTGTCTGGCTTAACATTCCAAGTGCACTTACTTGCTAACTGAGATGAAATCAGAGACAGATCCAAACAAGATATTTTTCCTGAATGGGGGTCAAGTCTCGTGCCAGATCCGTCATTTAATATGACTAGATCATTTTGTAAAACAAATTCCTCAATCAATTTACCATTTCTATCCAGTTTATCACTACCCCAAAGGGGGTTATGAGAATTAAAATCACCTACAATCAATAATTTTGCAGGATCTTTAGCTTTACTTATAAATAAATCTACAGCCTCACAGCGTATCTCTCTGCAAGGGTTATAATAATTAACTACTGTGAGGAGTGCCTATAGTAGTAGTCTGTTTTCCAGACCTCTTGGGCCCCGTCTTATAAAGCCTTCAAAATCGATCACAGGTGCCCAAATCAATCGCAACTTGCATTGCAGCACACACAAAGCTTGTGATTGATTTCTATCACAAGTCTTTATAAGACAGGCCCCAGATCTGAATACACTCGTACCTCCACTGACCTGCGTGCATCATCATGTCATGGAAGTCTGAAACAACTCACTCAACCTCTTCTCCTGGGTCCATAAAAAACAGAAAGAAGTGATTATTTCAGTGCTGTTACATATATCTGAATTTCACTATATGTGTAAAGAGAGAATCAGTTGAAATCGCAATTATAATAATAATAACAATAATAATAGTAACAGTAATAATGATAATAATAATAATGGTAGTAGTGGTAATAATAATAATGATAATAATAATAATAATAATAATAACATTATTGTTATTATTATTATTGTTATTATTATCAAATAATAATAATAACGATAATTATCATTACTATTATAATAAGAATTATTGTTATTATTATTATCATTATTATTATCATAATCATCATTATCATCATCATCATCATCATCATAATGTAGGCTAAAAAAAAATAATGTCAGAATTTGTATTTTGTATACACTTCTAAAATCTTGGGAAAAATGCAAACTCCCAGTAGGCCTAAAACTACACGTTTCTACAGTTTCCATCCCCAGATTACCTTTCCATTCGTCCTCCCCAGTGCACCCCACTCCCAACCTCGCAAAAAGGGGGAGAGGCGAAGTTTAAATAAACCAAATACTGGTAGTGTGTCCATTAGACTTGAGTGCCCTTAAAGGGACTGTACAGTACTGGTTGAGGTGGGGATTCATGTTTTGAACATTCGTAAGTGAGATAATGAGAAACCTCTCATGAAATATGAAAGAAGGATTCGACGTTTATTTGATGAAAATTGGCTTTCAAATGGCTGAGATATCAAAAAAAAGTTTTAAAAATGATAAAGAAGACCATATTGTTATCATTATTTCTCCTTAAAACTGCACAAATTAGCTTTTACTTATGAACATCCACGTTGAAAAAAAACCGTATAAGATATAAAGTTATGATGTGGAGCAATAACTTTTATCAAAATATTGATAAGCAATATGAAGATAATGTATACGTATAAAAAGGAGAAAACAAGATGAAAACAAACAATCGGGGTTTTCAAGCGCAAATAACCGTCTGATGCCTTCCTTGGATATGACAACACTAATAGCCCGCATAAAGTATACACAGACTTATAATGATGTAATATGATTTAATGGAAAAGAGGAAGTCATCAAAATATCAAATATTAAAACAGCTTTGCATGAGTCAGTATATATAATACCGTGCATAATTATCCAGCATATTAGCAGTCGCTTGAAAAAAAGTGATTGCATTATTTCCTGGAATACATGTTATGCCCTTCTTTCCTCCTTCACACTTAATAGTGCAGCCCAGGGTAATTTTGAAACGATGAACTTTTATATGGCATGTTTATAGAACATTTTTGCTTTCCCTGTAAAAATGCAGTGAAACAACATTATAAATGATATTAATAATGCATGTATTAGTACTATTAATGATGATGATAATATGACGAAGATGATTATAATATGAGACTGTTATCATCATAACAAATATAAATTTATTGTACCTATATGGCTGTTACTAGACGCCCAGTATACTAGAAATACTGATTAGATAAGTATGGCAATAACAATTATTATTTAATATCATAAATACGTTTAAAATCATATCATGCATGACTGTATTATAATATAGGCCTATCTTTTTGTTAGTGATATCCTTCTCTGTAAAGGTGTGACTCCTTATCAATTTCGACTTTCATAACTAAAATCATACGAACAGAATAGTGGAAGCTTCATTAAGAAGGGACATGGAAATATGCAAAGGTGTCACCAACTGTCAACTCTGCATTCAAAATGTGCCAAGTATACTCCTCCCCCCCCCCCCCAACCCGAAAAGAACGCGCGATCGATAATTGTTTAACACTATTCCATCAGTCAGTGTTAGGTATCTCAACACAACTGAAATTCTATGCAAAACATTGGTATCAAGGATTCGATATTTCCCTTTGCTTTCATGTCAAAATGAGGATATTTTATGGAGACATTATTAACTTTGTGGATCATTAATAGGTCGATAGGAGACACGGAAGGACATGACCTCATCACCATGTTTTACCATTTGCATAATGTGTTTGCTGCTCTAATAATATCACAATTCCGTGAAAACATGTACAATCATGTGAACTATGACAAACTTTGCAACTTTCTTTAATCAAGGTATGACTTTGGTAAAACATTTACTGTTTCGTTTGTTTGATTCAATGTCCAATTACTGTTTCTTGAAAATGTTTGAGTGATCCTCACATTCTTCAATTCGCCTTAAACGAAAAATGAGTGACAAGAGTGTAGGATTTTGCCCAGAAAAAAAAAGGACTATAAAAGTCATATTTTTTTTTTATTAATGCTATTTCGATTTAGACTTTCGTCACATGGGTTTCCCTGTCTATCCATGTCGATATAAACACCTTGTAAGAAATCATTATGGAATTATGGAAAACTGTTGTATAAAAATGATATGTGTATGATGATATTCATACCATGAATGAAATTACACTCATAACATAATATCATTCATCGTTATCTCGGTTAAATTTTTACCAGTGAGTTACTAGTTAGTTATGCATCATTTTGTGCACCCCTGCAATGATGAAGGTCTGTATCTACCTAAAACAGATCGACTGAATTCATAATATAGTTGAATGAACCAACTTGAAGCAAATACGTCCACTGCATCCTTCCTCTTCCAACATCGTGTAAATGTGTTATACACTCCAAGGGCGCGAATCCAAGAATTCCGTAAAAGGGGACACCTTTACAAAATAAAAGAGGGCGCACGCCCCCCCCCCATTTTTCTTTTTATTTCTTTTGCTTTAACAAAAGATAAAGGGGCGCGCCCTGCGCGCTCCCCCTCGACATGCTGGATCCGCCACTGCACTCGGTGTGTGTTTGTGTGTGAACATACCAACAGTTATACGCAAAAATTCGCTGCAAGTGAAATATATATCAGGTTGAATTCAGCATTGTTTATGTAAAAACTCTCTCTCCCGCTTACAAGGTGTGTGAGTGTGAGTGTGTGTGTGTGTGTGTTGTTTTGTTTGTGCTTATGTCGTGTGCATAGTAAAACTGTAAATGTCTAAGTTTGATGATGCTCCTTTTGAGAACTTTATCGAAGATTTTTTTTCCTTTTTTTTTCTTTTTTTTTTCTTTTTTCTTTTCTTTTTTTTTTGCTACCGCTTAGGAAAATTTGTTGTTATTGTTGTTGTTGTTTGCAATTATATTTTTTTCTCTACGAGGGGACTGCATTCTACAAGCTCTGCTTTTTAGCAGTCCCCTCCATTTCCAGCAATATTGTTTATGCATTTACCACAGTGACGTAACAGTTATTTGTATCTCTGTTGATAATTTACCTGTATCTCTTTTTGCAATGTTATTCTGTTCATCGCATTGTGGTACTGATTTCATGACGTCTGTGTATAATGAGCGTTTCTTTGTATTTCTTATTATTTGTTTGTTGGAGGTGAAATAAATCAACTTGAACTTGAACTTGAAGAACGAGAGAATCTTAAGTGAAAATGCACCGTTTTATTCTCCTTGATTATCTTTCCCAAGATTACTGCAATGTCATGTGTATTTGTGTGAAAATGAAAGTGTCGTCAGGCATAGCTAAAAGAAGACAAATAGGACAAATACAGTTAAACATTTACCGAGTCAAGTTGTTCTACTTGATGACATGATTTTACTGAATCCTTCGACAATGATATCTAACAACACCATAGATTGAACATGAATATAATATATAAAAAAGACGAAATCCATGGGATAAGGCGAACGTAATGAAAAACATTTACCTTCTTTTAAAGAAGAGACATGGAACTAGCCACCGTGTTACCACCGATTACACACGTTTACATTCAACACAGCACAAACTACAAACACTATCGAATGTGTGGATATTGATACTTCATTACACCGATAGGCTCACATAGAAGGACGTACGATGAAGATCCGTGCAAAATGTGTTAACACCACATCCGTGCATTTAGCATTAGAGTCCGCTTTCAAACTATCCTATAGTATATATAAATCTGAAATTCGATAATCTAGAAAATCGATAGTATAAACCGTAGTAACGTAAGGTAACCGTTCTCTCTCAATGGTGTATAGGTAACTATATTCTATATGTGGTGCAATTTTGTCACACGAATGCATGATTTGGTAAATATATAATAAATTCCGAAAAAAGTTGCTGGCACAATAAACAAGGGGAAAGATTGAAAATTTTCTACTCAAGTAGTGAAAGACCAAAGGATAATAGACACAAAATCTGTGAAAGAGTCAGAAATTCGATTGCACTTTTTCATTCAATATTACATCGATTGCAACAATTGGATTGTGGAAATAAATAGCACGATTATTTACACTTGAAATATCTTCAAAGTAAATCAGGCATAACGATTAATAATTAAAAAAAAGACTTCACGTATGTGCAGTACATTGTATTCATAAAAGGTAGAAGTAATGTAATATTTCATCTACATATTATGAGAATCAACACCACTGTTATGTCACGATCATTACTATTCTTGAAACGTTCACAATCTTAGTCAAGTGTGCATGCATAATATATTGGAAACGTGTATTCAACGCTCCGAAGTAGAGCTACGCACGTTAATTGATCATGAATCGCACATCACTCACTTGTTATTCTTAGTGCTTTTGTTTCGATCCCTATAGATTTTAAATGTTGCCAATATACGTTAAAAAAAATTGTCCTCACTGTCGTGAGGAAAATGTCTGCAGTACTGGACATCGACTGCGATGGGGTTTGGCAAGTATCATATTTTCTTTAGATATTTTTTTTAGTTTATATACTTTCAAGTCTTCGCGTAATCTTTGGGTTCCTAGTTCTAAAAATAACGACAAAAGTTGTCCAAGTTGATTCCTGCTGGCACGAGAGATGAGGAAGTAACCCAAAAGATAAACTTTCCCTGACGATTGGACTTCCACATGACGTTGGCATCGCGATCAAATTTCTTTCTCAAAGTGTCATTCAAATTTGCACAATACCACCACGAAGTCAATACCATTTTACCATTCTCGTATAGAAATAATCCCTGGTTTCTTGTTCTTTTCTGAAGACGAAATGGTTAACAGCTTTACGTTAATCAACAAACATTCCTGAGTTTGAATTAATTAGTATAAGGAAAACATCTTACTATCCTATATGCCTCATGCACCGCTGAACAAACTTTCACAATTTTTCATGAATGTGAATAAGTATTGTTATCTCCTTTACGCTATAATTTTCACCTTTGGCTGCGTTTGATTCTACACCGAACCACTGTGGCTTAAAAAATTCGGATACTGTCGCGTCGACAACTGGAATAATAACAATGCATTGCATGATAATATCCCCACATCTGTGCGTATAATCCTGATATACAATCATGATAAATGTTAACACTACTGTCATAGAATATTGTGCACATGTTTCCCTTTCGTACCACTGGCCGGGCACGTCTCGAAGAAATAATTTTACGAATACCGACGCGCACACGAAACCATCAGCCACTCATAGTGCTGCTATTTGGTGCACATCATGCTCTCAATACACCTGTTTGCAACCTTCCAAAATTTCTGTACGCGTACTTTTTGGCATGTGGGGACACCTTCTCAACATTAAGTTCGAACACGAAGGTTCGAAGGAGTGTGGAATAAGCCACTTCACCGTTATAATCTGAGCATGTGAACATAGAGGTCATCGCAGACCTCTTAAAATTTACTTGTGATAGATCTTCGTGCAAACAATATGTCATGAATATTCATGAATGAACCAGGCGAAATTCGGAATGTACAGGCGAATGTGTGTCCTTTTCAGCCAAATTAACAAAAGACATTCATGCAGCACTTAGGGTACATGCAATCACCACTTTCTGCATAGCTTTGGTTTTTTTTTTCAATTCCATCTTCTGAAATATCATTCAGTGTTTGGTAAAATCTGTAGTTCCAGACGTCATGGCCGACTTTAGTACCAACTGTGAACTGGCTTATTCCCTTGCGTTTTCTATCTTACATAAAATGCCTTCGTCAGTGAAGAGATCGCAATATCAAAATTCAAGCAGTTCATGGTAAGTGTCATTGAGAAAAAAATGATATGTCGATTGATCCTCGTCAGCGTTGATTGCTCTAATTCATCCTTACTTGACGACCCACCACGACCGTTGAAACTTCGTTACACTATGACGGAAATGACCCTTACTTGCATTCAAACCATTCATTTCTTCTGTCGGGTGTAATAAGCATTTCCACTTAATGAGCTACATTTTGTTCATAACTATAGTTTTCTGAAGATATACCTCAAGAGCTTCCAAACAGGGAGGAAAAGAACAGTGTATCACAGTGTGATCTTAAGCCTTTCTGTGCCAGGGACTTTAGACAGTATGTACAATGCTATAGGGTTTTCTGTGTCAATGAGCACTCAAACACACAAAGGGTTAAATGGAATGAAGTGCTGATAAGGTGAGCGCAGTGTCTCTGATATACACTGCGCTTCAAGAAATGACATATTTTCATGAAACGGAATCACAGTATGATGACCTCCTGTATCATACTTTAAGATCACTCAATAAATCGAAAGATACGGAGTGCATCAACACTGAATGTTTTCACACTGTGATACACACTGTGATACACCACACAGTCATGACGTCATTATACGTCACACACGAGCGTCGTGCTATAGGGCCATAAGGAATGACATGTAACTTGAATAGGAATGTTGTTATTGGGTTTTTTTTTTTACTGTGTCTACCTTTACACTGTGATACACTGCTACCACTTCCGGTTAGAGTGAAATATCCTCTACCTAGTGATCTATAATGTAAGATACACACGCATCTATTTCTTGGCTGCGAAGACGTTTTCCTCGAAACGTCGCTGAACGTTGCCTGGTGGTCGGAAGAAGGCTACGGTGAGGACTTTGCCTTCCTTGGTGATGGCCTTGCCGATACCGAACTCCTTGCTTCCCTTCCACACCATCTGAGTAAAATGACCTGCCAAGAGAGAACACAAGCAAAAACACAAACACAAAGTCAAAATCTTCTGCATGACCTCAGAAGAAAACTGATGCACAAATCGTTCAAATAAATGAACTCATACGAAAAAAAATAGAAAAAAAAATTACTTCTATTGACTCAATTTCCTTTTATGAGAGATAATCGAGATTTCAGAAGCATCCCTTGCAGCCCCTTTTCACCAAGGTCATTTTTTTAAATCTAAAATTTCAATTTTCACGGTTGTGTGTTTTTACAAAGATTATATATTTTCGTTTTCAAGCTTAGCCTCCACAAGAGTCAAATTGTCAAACACAAATATTCAGCCTGACTGTATAAGCTACGTTTTGAAAATGCCTTATTCTACTTCTTTTTTTTTGGGGGGGGGTGATTTATTGATTGGTTGGGTTTTTTTTTCCACAAGCTTGTATAAAAAAAACTGCTTACACGAGTCTTTATATACTCAGCTTTGAGAGAAATAGAGGGAGATATTGATTTGTGTGTGTGTTTGTGTGTGTTTGTTTGTTTGTGTGTGTGCATGTGTGTCTATCTTATGTAGCCTATGTATGTATGTATGTATGTACACCGTATAATGTATGTATTTCTGCCTGAACATATGTATATGTGCACGTGTTATCATGAGTTTTCGGTCATCTATACCTGCTCCGGAAGTGAAACCGGGCTTCTTGAAGTCGTACTTCTCGACCTGTTTGTACCACATGTCGATGACCTCTTGACCTGTTGGATGAGTTGCAACATAAAACAAGTGTACAAAAATACAGAGAAATACATAGATATATAATTATGTATATACAGTGGACTGGCAAGGAGATGTTGGGTTTAACCTTCCATGGATAATCAAACAAACAAGTCTACAACAAATGGATATCACAATTTGATCAAAATAAACACTTCCAAAAGCAATAATTTCTCTTCATCGGTAAAAATTCTTGATGCAATAGACATGTTTGGTGTAATTTTCGTTGCGTCAAGAAATTTATGATGCTCATCTAATAGGAGGAAAGAGAACAAAATCTAAAATTTTGTAAGTTTAGATTGGAAAAAAAAGAACTTTCGAAAGAATATGCATAGCCCTCTCCGTAATGTTTGCTATAGTTAAAGACTGATCACGATTTGGAAAGTCATGTAACACATTAGATCGAACGAAATTGCCAAAGTCAATAAATCATCCGAAGAAGACCTCAAGTTTATTTTCTTTATGCAAAAAACAAGTCCCCTTCATTTCCAGTTTAAGTCGCATAAGTTGTGTCGTGCATCATTCACCGTTACCAACGCTGGAAGTACCTTAGTGACATTGTAAGGATTCTTTTTATTTGCTCTCTATACTGGACGATAAGCGTACTCACATACATCTTTTACGACTTTTCTCTTTAGATGTTCAGTTATTTGGAAGAAATCAAGATCTCTCTGGCAATCGTGCGAAAAAATAAGTGAGAAGAACTAAACAATGCAACAGAGAACTTAGAGTGGTCTGTTTTGAAGAGCTCAGTATGGACTTCGAAGTGCACTTGATATGTCAACTTGAAAACAATTCTTACCTTAACCAGGGCTCCACACTAACTTTTACTTTTGGTGGCCCAAAGGCAAACATCCGACCTTTTTTGGTGGCCCGATCAGGCCACCAAATTCATAATATCTGAAATTTTGGTGGCCCGACGTGCGTTTTTGGTGGCCCCGGGACACCGGGCCATCGTTAGTGTCGAGCCTCACCTTAACTTTAGAATAGTTAATGTTATAACATTTATAGTGACAATGATTGTGATAGCATGATGAATAAAATGCAGATATATCTATGTCAATGATATAATCAAATGGTAATAATACTAATACAATTGAACCATCGATAGCATCAACAAAATAGAACCATATCCTTAACATAATCACAATCACAAACTTAATCATTATCATTACTCTCTATAGTATCATTATTAATGATGTCACTATCGTCAGTGTGACCACTGCCATCATCATCGCATTATCTCTTGTTCGAATTTATTAATGATGTCATTATCGTGTGACCACTGCCATCGCATTATCATCATTATTAATGATGTCATTATCGTGTGACCATTGCCATCATCATCGTCATTATCTCTTGTTCGAATCATTATTTTTATCATCGTCGTCAGGTTTTAGACTTTTCTTTACCTGAAAACTCGGTGCTGGCGCTGTTGTAGTGCATGGCGATGTTCTCGCCCACGTCCTGGTTGTTGCTGTTCCTGAACTCGTCCTTCTTGGCGAGCTCGGCGGCGAACTCCTGGGCGCGCCGCTCGAGCTCGCTCGAGGTCTCGACCTTGGCGACGTGGTGCCTGACGCGGATCTTGTTTAGCGCCTCCACGGTGTCGCGTTGGAACGACTTCAGGTCGGACGGTGAGATGTCCGCCTCTTCGAGTTTTACACGACCCATCTTGGGAAGGGAGAGGTGGGGAAAGGGAAAAGTGAAAAAAAAGACGGAGAAGGGCGGAGGAGAACGAGAAATCGGATCTCGCCAAGTACCTGCGTCCTTGGACAAGATGTTTTTACCCACCACGTCCCTCTCAACAAAGGTTATTGGTACCTGGCAACGCTAGCTCGGATAATGATAATGGCAATACACTCTGGTATAACAGCGTAAACACTGAATAGGTTACAGTAGATAAATAAAGAAGACCATGGTTGTTATCGTCACTATATAGGATAAGTGACCAAGAAAAAAAAAAAGGAAACCCCATATTTTGCCAAGGTTTACGTTTTACATAAGAGTACGTGTACTTGCACACGAATGAATCCTCTTGCAAGACAGTTCCTTTTTTAACAGAGGTATAGTATAGTTCTTCCCAACCAGAAAGATTACACGAGGGTTACCCGACATAACAACAAATAGATCGCGTAAATTTGACTCTATGGTATTGAAATGCATTGAGTACATATATGTGTAATGGAATATCTTTTAAGGAGGTTCTAAGGGATAATATCCCTAAATTTGAATGCATCATTATGTGTTATATATCCTGACTGCCATTTGAAAAAACGAAAATAAATTAGCAGGTGTTCCAGTAAAGAACAATGTCATTATGTGAAGTTGCCAATGAAACAAGACTTCACTGACAAGCTTTTCGACATTCATAACCTTTTCTATTCCCGCCATAATCACGGAAATCAAAGAACACAAATAATACTGCCATGCATATGGCAATATGAATTCGATTTAGTGCAACTTTTCTTTTTTTTTGAGGATGTTCATTTAATGACAACATTGTACATGCAGTAAGTTTGTCGATGTCATAAAATTTCGCACAGAATTAACTTTCAAGTAACCACATGGGAATATCTAGTCTCGTGTGCGAAAGCACATTTTTGTGGAGACTACCAATTTAATTGGGTTGTTGGGCACTGCATTTCAAGCGTTCTTTCACGATCCCTCACGAGCAGTAAAAAGGGACTGAGATCATCGAGCTCGACTCGTGGAAAGCTGCGCTCGATTCGTGACTCGTCGTGGAGTAGCTCCTCACCTTTCGGATGGTTTCGTTGACCTCTGCTGCCTTTGCCTCCCGACTCTGGCCCGGCTCGTATTCTGTCGACCGCACCACACGCGTGACCTGGGTTGTCTCCTTCGGCGGAGGCGGGGGTGGCAGGCGGCCGTCGTCGCGCGGGGCCACGTTCTCCTGAAAGTGGTCAATGACGTTGCCCGGTGGTCGGTATTGACCTACGATGATGACCTTGCCGTCGCGCGTGATAGCCTTCCCGATGCCGAACTCGTGGGATCCTTTCCACACCATCTGGGTGAAGTGACCTGAAGCGAACAAGGGGGGGGGGGGGGGGGGGGGGCATTGATACCATCTCTAAATAATGATTGCTCACGGTTACAGGTGAATAACGTTAATAAGGTGGTTTGGTGTCACATGAAGTACAGACGGGATAACAGTAAGTGGTATTCTTATGAAGTGCATGATATGAATTTCAGTTTAAATGCACGAGGCAGAGAATAATGAAAAGGATACGTTAAAAGTACCACACACTGGCAAGGACTTTGACCTCTATATTATCATGATTAAGTCGTGATTTCAGAGCTACGTTGAATTAATCCTCCATACAGTAGTAGCAGCCCTTACCAATAATGTTTCCAATTTCCTTTTCGCCTTACCCATCCTCTATGATTATTTTTCCCTTTATCCCTCCTTTCCTTCATGTCTTCTCTTTCCCTTCTCTTTATTTCTTCCTTTTCTTTTCTCCTTTGTTTCGCAACTTTTGCATCTTCCCATTCAACGTTATTTCACGTCTGTTACTTCAACTCTCCTTTTTTATTTTCCTTCCTCTTTTCTAGACTTTTCTTGTTCTTTTCTACCCCTCTCTCCACATAGTTAGATTACGTCATCATTCCTAAATGTAAATTTTCCACTTCTTCCTGCATTGCGCTTGCTTTTACTTTCAAATCACCATTCCTGCTAAAATGAGCATAGTTTATAAGCTTATACATTTGAGAGCATTATATTTCACAAATTTGGACTTGTGTGACATTTTCGTAAGTGGTTAAATTCGCACTCGAAAGCCACAGTGACAGAATGAAAATATTATGTAATACGATTTTCTGTTTGTATTTCATGTCCGCTTGTATTGTATGTTGAATTGCCGAATAAATAATAATGATAATAATAATGATAATGATAGTCCATCAAAATGTTCATCTTCAGCTAATGCACATGTCTGTGTAATACATCCTTTGCTGGAAACAATGTATCACATTAATGATTAGGTGTAAAGCAAATTAATCCAATTCAGTGCAAGGTTTATTTATCTCATTGTTCCTACCCTAACTGAAGACGGGAATATTCTCTTTCCAAATATGACATCACCAGGGATTAAAATAAACATACCCGCGCCTTTGGTGAATCCAGGCTTCTTAAAGTCGTAGTTGTGGATTTCACTGTACCAGTGATCCGCGGCCTCTTTTCCTGCACAGGTAAAATACATTCAAAGTACTCTTTACATTGTGATCGCTCTTCTCTGTTTTCTGAGTGAGCCTTACAATAGATGTTAAAATGGGCAAAGCAGTTGGTTGTGCAATAGTTTTGGAAGTCATGCTGTTACCATCAAGATATCAATAAGATAAGATTTTTTCTTTTGGTAGTCATAAACGTCACTGTATTGTATTTTCGCTGTTTTTCCATTATTACATTGTTGTATTGATCTTACATAACTACATGTACGTAAAAATGATCAACGTACAACCCTTTTGCAGTGTGTGCGTGGTTCTTTTTTTTTTAACAGATTGGGCTACAGATGATAGATTGGCGAGTTAAGGCCAGGCCAAGACTATATTAGCCTAGTCTTTATCATTAAGATAATGCTTGTCAATATACCCGTTTTCTTATTGTTATTATCCGTATCATCATTACCGTATCATTGTGACAATTATACTTTTGTCACTATCATCACCATTCTTTTTACCATCATTATCGCTACTGGAAATATCACTGTCATCATCATCGCAGTGGTTTTCGTCATCAACTTTCGTAAATACTTGAGAGTATATGGACGGCGTCATTATTACCTGAGTATTCTGTCGAGAGACTAGAGTAGTGCATGGCCACGTTCTCCCCGATGTCATTCGACTTGCTGTGCTCAAAGAGGTCGTGCTTGGCAAGATGCTTCGCCCACTTTCGCGCCCTCTTGGTGAGCTCACGTGACTGTTCCAATGGTTTCGCCCCATGGTGGCGCCGCGCGTCGTTGTGCGCTTCCAGCGCCTCCTTGGCGAACGCCTTCTGATCGGAGCGGGAGACTTTGGGCCGGCGGCTCGATTTGTCCTTCGATTTCTTCCTGAAAACTCCCTGGGATGATATTATCGGAGAGTAGATAAATCCTTCTCGATAAATGATATCATACCAAGCAACATACCAACTGTTCCGTTTGCTTTTGCCGCTTTGCAAGACTTTTCATATGTAGAGTCCAGATGATAGCGTTTCAAAATTTGGATGTTCTAAGGGGTTGTTGCAAGAGAGTTGCAATTAATTTCAACTCGACTTTCTTGCAACACCCCCTAAGTCATAAAATTAAGCTTACTGGTTCTCTTCAGTAGCATATTTAGAGGGAATGAAGTAAAAAAAAAAATCTTCATGAAGCTAACAGAAAGTACAAAAGAAAAATGTAGACATGCTTATACAGAATACAAGGACATAACATTTAATTTTCTTATCAGCCCATGCACCTTTTTCTTTCCCTCTTCGTCGCTGCTACTGCTGCTACTGCTGCTGCTACTACTCGAAGAACTCGTGGAACCCCGTCGTCCCCGGCTGGAACGATGTTTTTTCTTTTCCTCCTTCTTCTTCCCAGCCTTTTCCACCTTCCCGGCCAGCGACGGGAACACGTTTTCGGGAAAATTGCCCATCATGTTCCCGGGAGGCTTGTAGTTCCCGACGATGATGACCTTTCCGTCGCTCGTGATGGCCTTACCGATTCCAAATTCCCTGCTCGCCTTCCAGACGACTTGAGAGAAATGACCTGTCCATAGAATCAGAAGGAGTGTGTTAAGCTCACCCTGTCATTAACTCACAAAGCGGTTTTATCAGAATGTCATAACTGTCGTTTATATTCACATGCATGCACGTATATGTAGTCATAGGCTTACGAAGAAAACGATCATAATAATGAATAGTACTGCAAGTCCCTATCATACAACCACTCACAGACAGACAGACAGACAGACACACACACACACACATATACACACGTTATTATATAAGGAAAAGAAAAAAAAAATCTTTCACATTGCTTACCGGTTCCCTGCCTGAATCCAGGATTGCCGTAATCATACTTGCTGGATTCTTGGTACCAAAGTTCCGTTGCATCATTTCCTACAACATGACGAGATACACAATGATGTAAGTATGGGCAATTAATCCTCGAATATGTTTTCGAAACAGATCTCAGTTGTGTCCACTATCTTCATGTCGCTAATCACGAACACGGGTAAAAAAGGAATCTGGTACAGGCATCTTATCAAAAGACGCAAATCAACAAAGTTATAAAAAAAACCTTCAGAGTATGAAATAGGAATCTCCTTTGTGTTGCAATCTAATGCGAATTCATGATTTCTAGATACATGCACACAAAATGGCAATTCAATGGTACCATAATTTAAAACGAAAGACAGATAACACACCACTTGGGCTCACTATCACACGTAGGACCCACACAACTACTTACAATGAGCCTTCGCCGTTGTGTGAAAGTGAATACGTTTTATTGTAGTTGTTCTTCTCGATGATGATTTTCGTTTTTCAAAGCAGAGACAAATTTTGTTCCTGAAATGGAGTAACTGTGAATGTTATAAAGGCCAACGGCAACCGTGGACCACATAAATTCTTCAAAACGTCGATCATAATATATAGGGTATGGGGGTTTGGCCTGCGGCTTGTGCTATGTAAGTTTATTGAAGCTCACCGACTTTGACATCGTCAAGAACTCGTGACAATCTTAATGATCTCTTTTTTTTTCTTTCTCAAAATGCGTAACAACCGTTGACTAACGAAACAAGACGGCACACGTCTTGGAGCTATGTTAGCGTGGCTTGTGATTAAGTGCTTATTTTGCATTTCAAAAACAAAACCCTGTGCTTAACAGTTACTTTGATATAATAAATTCTAGACAGTATATGCAGTGATTGACATATAGAAAGACGAGCAAAGGTGAATAAGGCAAAGACAAATGCAAATTATGCTAAGAGAAGGATACTGACCGCCTATCCAGAGTTATAAAGTTAGCAAAATCGGTTTGTTGCCATATTTTAGCGACACCATTTCAGCTACAATAGTAATCACAGATACCCTGAAATTGGCCTCCTTTATCGGCCACATTACTCCAGTGGCAGTGCGGGAAGCTCTGCGATGGCATGTGCTCTTTCTGAGCTGAGACGCCCTGCGTGACAAAGAGCTATCCCTGTTTGTCTCTTTCTATACTTTACCTCTAATCTACCTGTTTTTATCGATCTTAACGTTATGACCTCGTAATAATGATACAATTACATTCCTGTGATGATTTTTGTCACGATATGACACGCCTTATCATGTTTTGCTGTTTGTCAAACGGTTTAAGCCCGTTATATGGTTCGAAAGGAAAACAAACGCCCAAATATATTTCATATTTTCCATGACGGCAACTAAATTCATCAAAGATAACAGTTATATTCTTAATAAAATGTCAGTGGTTGGTGTTTTTTTTTCATAGTTTAGTTTGAATATTTTATCGCGCCGTAAGCCCTTTCAGCCCTCACTTCATTTTAAGTTGGTCGTGCGTAGTGCCGTTTATGTTTTTTTTTTCTGCTGGCGTTGCTCAAAACAATTTGATTCATATATAATTGTATATATTGTTGTTTTTACATACAGTGGTTCTTAATGCTTTAATCACAATTATTATTCAACATTATTTATATCAACATTACGTGAGTCACAGTAAGATGGTTTAGGTGCTGTAATTTATCCCTATTGCCCCCACTGGCTAAAATGTATTTTCAATCATTCATGACAACGCTACGCCAAAGATTGCGTGACTCACATGGGATGCGGAAACGGACATAAAATCGTCCTGCAGGATGTTCAAGGTTTTAGTGACTGCTGTCATAACTAAATTTCTGAGGAATATAGAAAGCATAGACAGAAGAAGAGGAGGAATACAGAAGAGATGTGAGGTGGAAGAAGCCTGTGACGAAGGAGAATGATGATGACGAAGTAAGATGACTTTGAAAACAACGACGACAACAATGACGACGACGATGATGATGATGGTGATAATGATGATGATAATGATGATGATGATGTGAGATGGTGGTTGTGATGATGATGAAAAACAAAGCAAGACGGTAAAAGCAGGACTGGAAAAGATGAACAGAAAGAAGAGGACGATGCCAATGAAGACAAAGATGACTAATGTTCCATTAATAGAGAAAAGACAATGAAGACAAAGAAAAATGCCCCTCGTTTTGCATGCAAGAATGTAAGGAACAGAAGAAATGTTAGGTTTGAATATAGCTGACTGAGACATTTTTTCCTGTATGTTATTCATGGTTGATGACTGATGTGTGCAGTAATGGCCCATCGTGGCTAAAACGGTCATCTTGAAGTACGACTGCATATTGCCTTCATGGCTGTGCATAATCTTTCATTCGTAACATGACTACTAGTATAACCCATCTGATATGAATTGGCGTTGACACGTAATCTGCTGCCGTATCATTTCACATCACACGCCAACGCACTTTAATCTATAGATAATCCGACCAACAACAACAACAACAGAAATTTCACTGCATGCTCGTATCTGGGCAGACACTGAAAGAAATTGGTGCACGCAATGAAGACCGTGATCAAAGAGGTTCTATATAGAACCTCTTTGACTGTGATCAACCGATGCAATATCAGTCTGTATAGCAGTTTTTAATTGTAGGCCATTTCTTCACCTAGTCTGTCAGCAGGGCGAGTGTATCAGTTGAGCACGGCATGTTATTACTGGAGGATTTCTAGTGTTGACATCCATATCATTAAGTAACCCCTTTTGCATATAACTGTCACTGCAAAGTAAGGTAAACGAATGAAAATAGAAAGAGAGACCAAAACATGATACAGATTCATGAACTCCCCGGGCCTCCGTTGGTTGAACACCTGGAAAATGATGTCCCTCGATTCAGATGTAGTATATGTGGAGTATTCCCATACGTGTCATGTACTAGTACTCATCTTATAGTATCATGGAATGCCAACAGAAGCTCATCAAGGAGATTCATCCGTCGAGCGTGACCAAAACTCATTATATCTTCTGCAGTTTCCCACCTGAAATGGGAAATGCACTATTTCTGGTGTACAGGCAAATGACAGGTTGTACTTTCAACGCATGATACTGTAGGAGAAGTAATTATGACGCCACGGAGTGGTAGTTTAAAGAAACACATCAAAAGTTATACTCAGCTCTCACTGAGAAATTTATCTCCAGATTTATCAGGTTTCTACTGCAATTATATTTTTCTTTTGCTCTTGTTCGATTATTTCATAATCTTAATCCTTTTTTAAAAATTCAATGAAGAAAGCGGCATTCTGCATTCACTCCTTTGTCAGCTGATCAAATAGCATAATGTGTTTCCTACGTGACACCATGTACATTGGGAATAAGACCAGTTTTTAAACAAGAAAAATGAAAATTAAGCAGGTTTTCTTGCTACTGCTGCTACCGCTATCGTTGTTGTTGGTGTTGTTGTTGTTGTTGTTGTTGTTGTTGTTGTAATGTTGTTTCTTTCCCTGTTTTCCGACGTGGAAGCAATGCGTTTTAATGTGTTATATCATGGACCATGGTCCATGGTTTTATTTTCGTTTGTTTGTTTGGTTATTTATCTATTAATTTATCTATTCATTTTTTATTTGTCTATTTATTTATTTACTTATTTATTTATTTATTTATTTATTTATTTATTTCTTATTTATTTATTTATTTATTTATTTATTTATTTATTTATTTATTTATTTATTTATTTATTTATCTATTTATTTATTCATTCATTCATCAACCTATCTATCTATTTGCTACAACTGTGTTACCTGAGAATTCTGTGGAGGACGATGAGTAATGCATGCCAATGTTCTCCCCCAGGTCTCTGTTGTTGCTATGGGCGAACTGGCCGCTCCTGGCCAGATGCTCCGCCCACCTCTGGGCATGGTCATTGAGTTCGTCCGATAACTTCAAGCTTGCCACGCCGTGAACATCCCTGCATTTGTTGTGGGAAGTCAGCGCTTCCTTTCGGAATGTCCTCAGCTCCGAGTTGCTTGGTACTTTTGACATGACGACGGCTTACACGTTACCCTGGAAATCGTAAAAGAAATGAAAATTATATTACTTAACGTCTTAAATCTATTCGGTTTGACAGAGACCACTCTTTATATTTCTCTCTTTTATATCAGTGAAGCTTACCAAGCAATGCAAAGAGCCCAGAGCGAGAGGATACCCTTTTTAACAGATTGTATGGGATGACGAGTTTCTTTGTATCTTTTTTTAACAAACATTTCTTGCACTTCACAGGGGCTTCTTATCACTAATTTGAGGTCAATATTGTCCTAATTGTCCTCAATATAACACATAGTTTATAATGTTGCTTTTAGGTTAGTGAAAGCTAATGGCAACATTACAAAACACGATGGCGAATATACCACTATGTGTGATTACACGAACCCACCGATAATGGCATGAAACCGTCGCGGACGATATAATGTCTTTGGAGTAGAATTCGACACTTTCCTAATTACCTTTCGTCCCCGACTATCCGAGGCTTCGGACAATGGAGCATGAAAGTAATTATCACGAGGCCCAAACCTTTCGGCTTGGGTTACATTCGAGTCAGTTCCTTTCCGATATCATCATGGCTGGATGTATTGTGTTCTGCATATATTATGACATCACCATCGCTTCCATAGGTGATTTGAACACAATAATATAAATTAACCCCTTGTGTACTTTGAGAATCGATTGGCACGTAAAACCTCATAACGTTGTACAATATTGCACTGTTCTAACTTTTAGTGCACAGAAGGGGTTAAACATCCTCCATTTCTGCCCCGGAGTTTTTAATGAGTGATTGATGTAAGAATCATAGGATGGAAAGCGAAATGTTGACTTTACGATGAATGGATACTATTTAGGCTCCTTTTACCAGGCATCAGTGATAGCAAGGATGTGGCAAAAAGAAAGAAAAAGGACTTGAGCACTGGTGTATTTTTTTTTTCCTGTCTTCAGCAGCCATACAAAATACAGCATGACCTGTGATAAATTGGATTTTCTGCACATTAGATGGTCGAAGGTGTGTTTATCGCACTTGAAACGCAGACAGCTTATAAAAATTAATCTAACCTTAAACGCACTTTGTGTTACGACACGTGGATGCACCCAATTACGAACACAGAATGTGCATCTCTTTGGCAGACTGCCCCTCGTAAGTGATATTTTCGTCGCACGGCTGCTGCTGTTTTTCCGCATGAGTCACGCACTTTTATTACAAACCTGGAAATGTTGAGGGTATAATCAGAGCTTCTTTGTTATGTCTCCTACTTCCTTCATTGTATCACATGGATATATTTTAGCGTCGAATTTCATGATTCTCTCATTAAAAAAGTAATGATAATGATAACTGGGAGAGTCTAGTAGACGCAACTTGATATCCCTCTTGTTATACGATGAGTGCTTATGAGAGTTAGCGTTAAGATGAAATATTCCACTTCATCATACAAAGCATGACCATGAATCCAACAGTTTGGTAGAATCTTATTCCCAGGCACCAATAGGCCAAAATGTGCCCTTACTGCCATCAAAGCATCCCACGGATACCTTGCGATGGATGATGCTACTTTTGACGCCAAAAAGATGTAGCATTTTGAATAGCTCTCAATTATAGCATACATTTTGTACCCAGACATAAGACATAAAGGTGACTGCACGTTACTGGCATTACTAAACGTAACAACTGAGTGTCCTACCTTGACTATAGAGATTAATGGGATATCCTTGCGCTCTTTTGTTCTTTCGAAACAACAGCATCATCTCAGCTGCCTAAACTGCAATTATATTGCCGTATCTACGTATATTGCCTGCAGCAGCATGATATTGCAACTCCAACAGTTATTTACACGTGAACTGTCCATCTGCTTAGTACAGTGTATGAAGGCTGCTATACAAGTCCCGTAAGTGCACACATTACACACAAACACACACTCCACAGTGTCAGGTGGTATTAGGAGCTCGACATCGTGTGTGTAACGGGCAAAAATCGATCGGCTTAGATGAGGGAAAACACTGAGCTTACTATAACTAGTACCGGAGCACATGGCGTCGCCCAACACACGCCTTTGTCGGCTGACCTCGAATATAGATTTTCGGAAACGGTCAAACACGCATCCCAAGGGGCACATGATGTTACACTAAGGTGTAATTACTATAACGGTTAATAACACTTACAGGTCTCTCTCTCTCTCTCTCTCGTTGAAGAGGCGATTACATACGTTGAATCTAACTCTGAACAGGGGAAGCTTGTTAGGCAACACATCGTATCGAGGGAATCCTCAATCAAACAGAAATAGTGCATTCGCACATAATCACGGTACAGGTGTACAAAGTAATGTGGTTAAGGTCAAAGTCTGTAAGGGAATTAGACCTTTATACCATGTGCCATAGTCTTTCCTACAGGCAAGTGCCACACCTCCCTGTTCCTACATGAAGATCCGTGTCGGCATCTTTTACTCAGTTTGGAATTCAATACAGTTTGTGTGTGTGTGTGTGTGTGTGTGTGTGTGTGTGTGTGTGCGTGTGTGTGTGTGTGTGTGTGTGTGTGTGTGTGGTCAAAGGATGTATACGAAGTTTGAAGTGATATGTTTTTATCGAGTGATGTGTTATTTAATCGATGTATTTACTATCTGTAGAGCCTACCTAATGTCTTCATTTATATTTGAACATTAAGTTCATGTGTATGTACGCACGTATATTATATGCAGGATATGACATTCGATAGTTTTTTATGTAATGTACGTAATTGTATTGTCTTTATTGTACTGTGATATCTCAATGGATCCTACCAATAGTATGTCTTTTCACCTGTTTGTACACATTATTACGGTTGTTTTGTAATAATTTTGTATTATTTGGTATGGAAAATAAATGAAATTGATGCACAATGTATACGTTGATTATAACACTTTATACACATAATTATGTAAATAACATTATCATGTTTGACATGTTGTGTACATTGTTATATCACTAGTACGCCTACCGGGTTAAGGTGATAACAACATTATTGTGTAAATGTGTGAAGATGATCGCACTTTAGCGTTGTTTTAATTCATAGTGAATATATTATTCATGGGCTAACGTACTTCCAATAATAACTATAAAACAAAAAAAGTTTAGACGCATACACCTACAAAGTGAAGCTGAAGCATATTTTACTTAAAGGGAACCCCCCCCCCCAAAAAAAAAACCAAATAAACAAACAAAAAACTCCAAAGCAGTAACATTAGTAAACAACAATATAAAGAACAGATGAAGAAAATATAAAGAGAAATCCACAAAAATTCATTTTTCATGAAAAATTACACATTCCATCAACTTGATAGTAGGCCTAATCATTCCCCCTGCTTGGTGAAAACGGTAAAGTGCTCTTTCATTATGCTAGAAAAGTGAAACTATGTTTACTTTTCTTTATAGTTTCTCATATTGTTGTTCACACATGACGTCATAAAGTCTAGTAGTCTTCTCATCCAGTGGTTCCACGACCAAACTTTAAAATTTAATAACTTTTGCATCGATTGTCCGATTTTCCTCAAACTTTCACTGATGTGTTCTACTAATGTTGCTGCTCTCACTCAATCCACATTTCTCTTTGGGTTTGGGTTTTAGGTCTAAAAAGACAGAAATAAAAGGTGCACAATTTGAAGCACTTTAAAAAGATAATGTTCCGAGGTGATGGCGACACACTGAAATACCTATTAAGTTTCTATTTAAAAAGGGGGGGTTAAAAAAAAAACCCAACAACAAAGTTTCGCCAAGTCAGCGAATATGCAAGTAACAAAATTACATGAAAATGTTCATAATAACACACGCACACTCATACTTATATACGTAATGTATAAAAGAATATATTGAACTCTTAAAGAGAATTTCAGACTGGTCAGAATGAAATCTCTGCATCGTTCAAAGAACGATGTGACATGTGGATCTTTCAAGAAAAAATGAAAAAAGAAGAAGATAAAACGTATTATCGATGCGATAAAAGTTGTCCTTCAAACCTAGAAGGCCTACATTACTTCTCCTAGACACACCTGTATTTTGTAAGAACGTTATCATGAATAAATCATTAGAATATCAGACATAAACAATGATTGAAGTAAATTGGCCTAGTCAGATTTGTGCCTCTTACATCAAATCTTACTAAGTTCTTGACTGAGATATAAGTACTAGAAAAACTAAGAGAGGATATATATATATATATATATATATATATATATATATATATATTTGAATGCCTTGAGTGAAGTTAAAGCATTCAACAGTTCTTTAATCAGGTTAATCATTATAAGTGTTTTGTATTTAGCACTGCAGAAATTGCACACATCTGCTCCTGCAAATATATCATCTGTAAGTTATGTATCTGGTCAGTCATGTCAGCAATGAAAATGAGAATATAACACCACTTGCGAAGAGATAGATGGAAAACCGAAACATATTTGCAATTCATCTGTGAGAATATTAAAATATTAAAAGCATTACCTAGTTATATCTAGAGGACTGTATTGTTATTTCAACCAAGTAGATAAGATTTAGAATTTAAAAGAAACCGAAACTGTTTAACGTCACATTTTTTTTCAGCATTATTCTCTGATTAACTCTTCTATAAACAGTGATAAACGAAACTGAATCTGATTATGGAAAATTGTAAAATATACCAGCTTAATCGCTTTGGTCTGATGCTATGGTTTGAAGTACTCTTCCACACTTTTTCTCGTTTGTCACCCACGTGTTGAGTAAATATTTAGTGACCGGCCCCGATTTAATATCATATCTATACGTTGATATAACGATTAATTTTAATGACCTGAATTGAGGGAATGTGATTAAGATATCATCCTCAGCTCCGACTTGCACATAGTTTGATATCTCTCACAATCATATGTTTTCCACTTCTCTCTCACTCTCTCGCTTTATCATTTTTTCCTCTATATCTTTTCGTTATCTTCATTTATTCGTTTCATGGGTTGGATGAAAGGTACATGAAAGGTGTGAAAATGCAGTCTCACAGAGAAGCAAAAAAGTGTGGATGATGCATTTGCATGTTTCGTCCATTGGCAAAATTCTA
Organism: Diadema antillarum; assembly: GCF_040938485.1. Classification (NCBI taxonomy): domain Eukaryota; kingdom Metazoa; phylum Echinodermata; class Echinoidea; order Diadematoida; family Diadematidae; genus Diadema; species Diadema antillarum. The sequence continues at coordinate 1,775,978 of NW_027271040.1, read as the reverse complement.
TGTTGTACCTTATGGTTAGCATAGTCTAAGCAAACAGTAAATGATAAGAGATGAGGTTATATATAGTGTTAAAAAAGCACCTTAATCTCCTCGAGATTTAAGCCTTTATTTGGTCACTGAGTGCATAGAAAGAGCAGAAAGAGGAAATATGTTGCCATTGACCTCTCAAAAAGTTTGTCGAACAGAAAGTTCGGTTGAGATGCGACCGTAAAATTAAACGGTAACAACGAGCTGGGAGTGGCTTTTTTTTTTTAATTTAAACGGCACATTGTTAATGAGACAGATCAACTATAGTTCGAACTATATCCTTCATTAATGGAATTCTGTTCAGTGATTGGTCGTCCTAGCGTCATGTGACCAAGCTTGATTGCTACTTTGAAATAAGTTGGAGCTAAACTGTGAAGTCATATACATGGTATAAGTAATGCACTCCCTGTGTATATGACGTCATATATTGTGATCGGTCAATTTTTCATCGGTAGCACGTGTAAAGTGCTCTTGGTACCGGCCTCACAGACTGGTGTGTGAATTGCATCCAAGCACCGCGGCACACTTTACGTCTGCGCTGCAATTTGTTTGCTTGTTTGATTTAGTTATTTTCTCCAACATAATTTCATGCCCTAATCAAAATTCTTTTCAGTAATACCCTATAGAAATATCAATATATAGATTACACTGTACATGATCAACGGGAAAAAAGATAAATGTGTAATCATTCCATTACCAAAATATATCATATTACCAATTTTGAAAAAAAAAATAATTACCTAAGAACTTATGCAGGACTGCAACTATAATTTGCTCTGTAAACATTTTTTCTTAAGAAGTTTACCAGTTTTTATTTCTCAGATTCGTGAAATTAATTGACAATGAAATATGATAACAATCTGTGTGATTGTTTCGAGCCACTGGTGAAATTAAACATGCCTTGGTGACAGAAATTGCATATTCCAGCCATGTCTGAATCATTATTTCAACTATGAGCATGTTATTTGATTTTATAGTATACTCTTCAATATAAGTGATGAGATATCCTTTGTCACTTCACTTTGTCATCTTCTGGCAAATACAAGTGACATATCAGGTGCTATCTGAGCCGTTTTGTCTGAAATCAGCAAAAAAGTGATAAAAATTATAATTGTTTCGCCTTTAAACGACTCAACTCACTTTAAATAATCTTATCTAAACGCACGCAGCCTCTCGCATCTTTATTCTTTTGCTATCAACTTTTGCTATCAACTTCACTTGGTGAAATATTTTTCATCTGTATGGTCACACTACTTGATAGTCATTTGATAGTTACCCAGTGGTAACCCATACACGCCTCCCCCTGAGTCTGGACGAATATTAAAAAGTTTGCATGAAAACAATTAATGTGAAAAGTGACTAAGATTTCGAGTCAATTAATATGTGTATATAATGATAAATCTTCATGTTTTACATAATCAGGTGAATAACGGAACGCTATCCAAACAGAAAGTTGCTTTTACTTTTTTAGCATACATGGTATTTGTGCTTCAAAGAACTTTACTCTTTCGCAATTCTGACTGACAGCGACATAATGCTCCTTCAGATCACATTGATTTATGAATATATTTTTATAATAATTATATGATTATATAGAAGATGACAAACGGAATCAAGTTGTATACTGTATACACTGCAAAAAGTCCGGCGTTAAATAGTGAACACCGAGCTGGTGTTAAATTTTCGGTGCTCATTTATGGTGTTAAATTAACACCTCCGGGTGTCATTTCCAAATTTAAAAACTGTTTTTTGAAGAGTTTCTTAGTAACTGCACTTCTTGTTGATTTTTAATTTAAACAAGACGATCAAGAATTTTACATTGAAATACTAGATTTTTGAAAAAATGTGAAAATAAATTTACACCAAAGTAACACCAGCTGGTGTGGTCCCTTATTGAAGCTGGACGGGTGTTAAACCATTGATATTAACACCAACAAATATCAAATCAACACCATGTGGTGTCATTTTTCAATTAACACCAGTAAAGTGTCAAAATAACATCAGGTACAGTGTCAAATTAACACCACGAAGTGTCAGATGAACACTTTTCAACACCATCACAGTGCATTTTTAACACCTGTGGGTGTGGTCCTCTATTGAAGTTTGATCGGTGTTAGATTTAACACCCGTGGTGTTAAATCTAACACCGATGTTTTTACAGTGTAGATCCTTCCTGGGTCGCATTTCTCATGATATCATGAATCATGATACAGGAGAACAAAGTTTTACGTACATCTAATTTGGTCTTTCCTGACCAGTCTTTTGGGTTTTACTCTTATCTTTCCCAGACCTGATACTGTTTATCTTTCACGTCTTCTGGAGATCAAACACAGTTGCGTTGTCAACTACCATTTACAATCGATACCACTTACATTCGATATGTTTGTCTGACCTCAGTGAAGATGAGAACAGGCTGAAATGTACAAACTATTCTTTGCGGGATAATTGACTTGCATGCCTTTGAGATGCACGGAGCTGCCGTCACTCAATGCGCTTTTTGCTGCTCGGTTCTTTGCATTTCGAGTGTGAAAATTGGCAAGTCACTATTACTGTTTTTCCCTCTTTGACAGGGTGACTTCTGTCACAATTTTCCTGCCCCCTGCAGAGTGCAATTGTTCACCGTCTGTCAAGGCGTCTACACAGTACTCTACAACACACAATGCACACAGTTAATGCACGCAAACACACACGCACACACACACATACACCTCACGTTTTATACAGAGTTGCGATACACTTGTTGTACTTTCTTTTTGGATACTTGTTTCTTTAGATTTGCGAGGTATTTCAAGTTCAGAATGCATTAAACCTCGAAGAAGTTTACAATTGACAGGCAATATCATATTATTCTGTGCGTACGCGTTTAATCCTAAAGCGATAATGTTTATCATACTTGCGGCAAACATATTTTTCAACATGCACATTCATGCATCCAGAGACGTACTTATGAACCGATAAATGAACGATGATGAACAAACATGATTCGTCAAACAGATGATGAGTGGTGTCTACATACAAGGCCATGGAATTAGTGCACGACCAAAAACAGAGTCAAAGAGAAATGCAGATGACGATTTCTTTATCTTCACCTGAAGTTGGCGCCTGTCATCTTGGAAATTTTAGTAACCTCTGGTGCTATATTATTGTTTCTTCCACTTTACTGACACCAGTAGGCCTTTTTTATACATTAAAATTTTATACAAAACACGTACTCATTATTTTGTAATAGATTAATGTCCAATATGGTTGCCAATAACCTATAGCAAGCTAATAATCCTAATCTGCGATAATACACATGTGGTAATTTCAGAATTGAAACAGTATCTAATAAGCCCTAGAAAAGCAAATAATGTCGCCGGTAGCTTACTAATGAATCTGGCTAGAGATTCTAGAAAGAATTGGTTCTGCCTGTGTCTGCATATCCCTGCGCGACACACACCTGCCCAACACCGCCTAACTTCCCCGTGCGACTCACCTCACACTCCGCTGTTTCCCCTTTGAATTCGCTCCTTCAACCAATATACGACTGTTCCCATACACGAAGTGGCATGTCTTTAAATACTGTCCCGATCAATGTTCACGTGCGCAATATCTCATGTCAATGCGAAGAGGGCCCCTAGATCTCATTTTGTGAATGCTATTAGGACCACAAAGTTTACGTCAAACAAACAGACCGCTCTGCATTGCTCTCGTAGCGAGAGAACTCACAAAAGAAAACAAAAATCTTCTCACAGGTCTGAACAAATACGTGATAAGAATCATAAAAGTGGTCGTCCGTTTATTCATGACATAAATATCCAACAGATCATCTTTATCTGGTTCGAACATCGGGACATCTTCCATTTTATCTAGGGACGTGGGCGATTGTGTACATTTCCATCCGCTCATCGTATATAAAGTATGGTTGAGTGAGGTGCGTCATGCAATATGTCTCTATATTGTTTTTAATCTCTTCGACTTCAAGCAGAGTATATAAGCACTGAGAAAATTCACCTTTATATATCATGGTAACAGAAATAAGTGTGTTTTGAACAAAACAAAGTTTAAAAACATAATATATCTCTCCGAAGAATGTCAAAGATTGATAAAAAACGCCCGAGGGGATCTTGATGGCGTTAAGATACGGCCTTGTATTTTCCTACTTTCCAGAAGTTTAAGATTTACCCTAGCCAACTTGTAAAACGAGTTGGATCAAATACTTTCCATCTAAACTCGCTTGACTTTTCAAGCATTATATCAACAACATGCTATTTAGTTTTACCCTTTTTTTTAGTAATCGAGAATCAAACTCCGATAACTCCATGTGATCCAATCCATCGTTTCAAAATCGGCAGCATCAGAAAATCATGAAGTGAAGGGGAATTTAGGAAAACAAGTGAAGGACGTCGTCCTAATTATTGATTATTCAATAACGTCCTCTATTAAAGTCAAATTTGCAGATATTCGTGAGTTTTTCATAATTACGGATTTCAATTCGCCTGCATCTCGAAATGCAGGTTTTGGTTTCAAAGACAGAAAAAAGCTCCACATTATGACAAAAGAAAAAATGGCATTCTTGATGAGAAATTTGTCGTTTTTACATGAGATGGAGAATAAAGAGCATTGATAAAACTTTTTATTATTTTTAACTTCGAATTCGATGGACTTAATTTGTGTTTCCGAGTATGAATTGAAAGCGGGGTGTTTCTTTGTATTTATTCATATAAACACATAAAAACGTATAGGCCTATATTGATCTATCAAACACAAATGCAGTCCTTAAATCGAATTGGACAAACCATGGAAAATATATCTTGCAAAAGACCTGTATCTCTCTGACTACTGGACTATAATGATCTATGCATAAGCATTCCTAGAGCAAAGGTATATAGCAAACTGAAAACAAGAACATGGTTAATGATTAACGTGGGTAAGGTTCTAATTGCATTCCCGACCTTAAACCATGGACTGATGGCGACTCTATACAGCCATGTTTATATGCGGTCAAGCTCTCCTTTACATAAATCTCGGTGAGATTTAAAACAATATTGACCTATTTGTTTTTCATTTTATCATCCGACATAATAATATATATCTCCTAAAAGTCAGGATGTCTATTGCTTGCTTTCTTTCTTTGCATAACTGTGGGAATAGTGTCAACATGAAAGCTCTTTCGCTTTTCAAGATATATCTTACTGTTTTGTGACCGTCTTATATTTTTCACATCGATTTATCAATGCTTGTTGCATGTTCAATATCAGAGTTAAATTAATGTACAAGCTATTTTCCTTCAATATTGCGGTATTGAGGGTTCGAATAATGTGTATACTATTCCTCTTCAGTGACAACAACCGAGGTGTATAAATGTGTATGAATAGATGGGTAATTTCTTACAATGTAAGAATTACGACGGGTCGATGAGATGAAAAAACATTTTTAAACTTTTTTTCTCATTCTTTCTTAAGCTTGAAATTGATAATTTTGGGTTTAAAACCGTTCACAAATTTGCAGAAGATGAAATTTGTGGAAAAAATAAACTTGAAAGAGCAAAACAAAAAACAAAACAAAAAATCAACGACCAGAAATTTCCGTCATTTTCGGTCAGTCGCGAAGGGCAAATAAACCATTTTTTTTTTCGGCCTAATGATAGGGCCTATAATAATGATGATGATAATAATAGTGATAGCAACATTCCAAATCCTTGTGATTATCATTATTATTACCGGTATTACTATTACTATTATTTTATCATTATTGCGGCTATTATTGTTGTTGTTATCATTATTATAATCATCATCACCATCATCATCATCATGACTATTATTGTTTATAGTATTACCGTCATCATTGTTACAACTATTCTCAGTATAACTTAGATAAAGATAATGGGGATTTTAAGCATCATAGACTCTAAAGGAGTAGCGGTCTAGTGTAGTATAAGTATTTCTAAAAGCTTCATCTGACCACGGAAAGGAAGGCATAGCGTGTGAATGTTCGTACACCGGCCAAAGCATGTAACAAATTGCTCTACTCTATAGGTGTCTTTTTATATGCGCCATCGTGTAATATTGCAGTCCTGACTGTATATGCCGCATGAGATGCAGTGTCCTTGCCTTTCTGCTCATGCGCAAAGTGTGATTACGATCTCTCCTATTGACTGCAGTAGTGCATAATAGTGAGAGTGTATCCTCGTACTGGGTGTGATGAGTTAACCTCACAGTGTCACTCAATGCCACTGCGTAGAGGCCCCTCTTTAATCATCCCTGATCTCGTCAGAATCTGCTCGTAGCTTCACTAACCATTGGCACCGTACATGTTTGGATCCTTTGCACGCATGGATGAGACAATCTTTCAGGGTTGTTTTTTTTTTTTTTTTTTTTTTTTTTTGCCCCCTCGATTTCTGAACTTCCCTTTTTTCTATTACTTCTTCTTTCTTCTTCATCATCATCACGACCACCATCATCACCATCATAATCATCACACATCAAATTTTCTTCTCCTCTTCCTTGCTACATCAATCTATTTACCCTCTTCTCTCTATACTCCATAAATTTCATATCATCCTATTTGTTCTATTTTCCTTCATTTCATCTTCCTTATAGATTCAGATAAAAGATATTGTTTCCAAGCGTTGATTCACCAATTGCTCAATAATCAGACAGATGTCTTGACCGACGCTTTAAAGTATCTCTGTACCTAGATGCGATATTACCTACTTAGTAAAGATTGGCCCGTTACTTGCATTTTTTATGTGCTGGGGTTATAATGTATTTGTCTGGCCTATTGCACACACCATTGTTCGTTCCCAGTTATCATATACGTTTTCAGAGTCAAGAGAACGATAATTGACCTGCGGTATCATAAGAAATACCTCACGACATATCACAATCCTACAACGTAGATTATAAATGAGAAACGCACATTATGGTTGGACTTATATTCTTTCGTCCGATAGATTTTGCCCATTGGTCTCCAGATTGTAAATGATAGTAATGTATTTTCTCTTTTAGATGCATTAATGTATTTTTATTATGCACCTGTTCTGGCTCAGACACACGGAAGATGGCCCACATGGTCCTATATATTACAGGAACCCATCTACCTGGCATCATTATTTAAGGACAGCAGAGAACACATTCCAAACGTTCTACCACCTGTTTGCTAAGTGGGCGCCACACGCAATTACTGGTATCCAAATAACACGCATCGGTCAAAATGGCACCGACAAATGGACTGGGCAGGGATATGGCCATTATTATGGCCAAACACTAAGTCAAGTATTCTAATACATTTGTGTGTGTGTGTGTGTGTGTGTGTGTGTGTGTGTGTGTGTGTGTGTGTGTGCATGTGCCTATTTGTGTGTGATGTTTTGATGTTTATGTTGGGTCACATGGTCACAATACAGAGTACCATTACAAGTACCGCATACTGAAATTCTCGCGAGGTTGAAGAATATAATGGATTCGCAATCGAAAGTGACCTTTATTATTCATTATGTATTTGACAAGAACTTTTTTTTTTTACTTCAATGCGAAATTTCCAAGCAATTTTAATCATACATGGGTTGTCAAATACATGATGATTTTCTACGTTTCCAGTAGGCCTATGCACTTAATCTTATTCGAGTTATAGCATCAACTACGTATATCTTACAGGATCTTACATGACTCTCTTTTCCATACAAGCGCGTCAAATCAATGCATATTTACCACAATATCCTAACAGCAATACAGCATGTAATAGAGAATATTGGCGTGTCGCTGTTTTGTTTAATTTTTCACTTTAAACATGGCAACAAGTGTGCAGCGCCAAATGCTGCGTGATTAGTTTCACCAAATATTTGACAAAGAACAGCCACAGGCAGCCCATGTCCAGCTTTGTAAACAATCAAAAGCAAATATACCTTTCATTTCTCAGATTCTTTTTTGTCACGCCTGTATACGTTTGATCTACATCTCACCTACATGTACTGTGAGCAGCTTTAGATGCGAGAAATGCAGGTGCTACTGCCCTGTGAGATAAAGATATATGTAAATTGTAATTTGAACAGACTTTGTTGTGGTTAAGCTTTACAGTTTATGCACTATAGTTACGTTAAAAAACAATACTACAAAATACTCTAAAAGACATAACTTTAAGAGGAGAAAATTCTATGACGCAAGATGATCATTGATGCTGGGTTAAAACAATTCTTTCTTTCTTTCTTTCTTTCTTGTCTTCGTTTTCCCCCTTTTTTTTTCTTTCCTTCCTAATTTCATTTTACGTCAGTTGACATTGGTTTCTTTGATTTTGTTTCATATATCTGTTTGAGGTTTCATTAAGTCATTATTCGTTCCCTTATGTATTTCTAGGGGTCCCATATCGTACAAGCTTGGCTTTTTAGTGGGACCCTCAATTCCATTCCCATCCTTGTACTATACATATGTATATACCTTGAAAAACGCAATTATGTTGTTACTCATCATCACTTGTATTTTGTTATAATTTACGTTTTTGTAATTGTTATAAATATGTTCTGTTACTAGTAATGCATTGTAAATAATTTTCTCTGTTTATTTTATGGAAATGAAAATAAAATTGAATTGAATTGAATTGAAAAGAATGTACAAGGAGAAATGGGTATGATTTTGAATCGCCAATGTAAGTTCTTAATAGAAGGGGAAATCCAGCAAGAAAACCTAGTTAGGACTTCTAAAACAAGAACTGACTTAAAACAAATCAAGCCGAAAGATGACAGAATACATGAAAATATATCTTTTGCTTAGATCACTATACTCCATCTCACACTGTGGTAATGTGGTAACAGGTGATTTTTTTTTTTTTTTTTTTTGCGGGGGGGGGAGAGGAACAGCAACCGTATCCCATGGAAGGCGTACCTGCAAAACACACACACACACACACACACACACACACACACACACACACACACACACACAACGCACACGAGCAAAAGCAACTCCACAACAACAACAGCAAAAATTAATGTCCTTGTGTTTATGTATAATATTATACTTTGCAAAGTCGATTAATATGAGAAGCCGAAATATACATGCTCATATAACAATACTCATGGGGTTTTGTCTCTACTTCATTTACAGAAAGGAAGTTCGCGAGCGCACAAAAACGAAGTCATTGTAATATGATGGAAAAATAGATGAATGCTTTTGTCTCATGTCCATTAGTGCATGCGCGGACAGCAATTACTTATTGAAACACAGAAGTGGACGTGGAATGAAACACGACTTCCCTTCCTGTCGTTTATATAGCACGATGAGTGATTGAAACCCATCTCCGAAAGCGATGGCGCCAGCTGCGATGTGGGCACCCGGCGCAACCTGCGGAACATGATTAACTATAATGATGTTTGTGTGACTGCACTCTTCTTGCTGAAAATTTCATGCCCTGGGAAGGTGGAAACCTTTTATATCGGTAGAGTCACACTTGAACGCGCCCCTGCACGCATAATGTGGTTCATGGATTTGAACAGTCTGAGCATACTGAAGGCTCGCATGCTGGCTTTTACTAATTATATACTCCATAGATATATGATTTAAACGATTTTATCAATTTTACGATATTCTGAGAGCTCGTCCAAACATGAGACCAGATTTCCGTGATTGCAGACATCCAGAGAAAATGTATTTGATTATCAACTGAATTGACTGTAAAGTAAGATTACAATTAAGCTCAAAATTAATGTACATTCTAATAAGTATACGTCAATAGAGATTGCAATCCATCCACAAAGATTCCAACTGTCAATTCACAAGATAGAATAAAAAAAAAACAATAGCAACCAGTGAATGTGTTAGAGAAACAGAGTGAATGTATACAGAATAAAAATATTACAATGAAGCCTACAATACCACTTTCACTTACCTAAGAGAATATATCCGCTACCTAAAATATCTTCTAAAGTTTTCCCACAAGCTGATCAGAGCAAAGTTATTTGTCAGTCTGTTAAGTCCCAATGAGATGTGTGATTGAAGAATTTGCAGCACAGGCGCAATTTGCTCAGTGATGGACACAGTGTGGAAAAGAGGATGACTTAATGAGTTACGTAATCATCTTCACCGTCTCTGATCCTGTCTGCGTGATGATTGACCCTGAATGAGTCGAGCTATTTTCCCATTTCATTATCATTATTATTTTTACCCCGAAGTCAGTTACACTCATTATCGCTAATATCTCCAGTCACGTACGACGGAAAGGTTCGGTTGCTGTCGTTTTATTTTTTTTTTTATTTCTTGGTTTTGTTTGTCGAGATTTGTGTGTTGTTGTTTGAGACATTCATGGGGGAAAATACATTGGCCTTGCAACCTGTCCAGTTCCCAAAAAGAGCATCACTGTTTGGGACTTAATAATGCAGACTTAACTACTGTATGTTAAACCACCACCTCCTGCTGTATACGGCAGTGACTATTTAGCTTTGGTTTCAGGGGCTAACTTCTCATAATTATGTACTTCATGAGTTTCTGTTTGTCATTTGTTTATTTTTTTCCATCTGTACTCTTCTACTTATTTCAGTTGCAACTGTTGTTCAAATTTGGATTCATAATCATTAAAGTATAGCCTCTAACGCATGTTGGTGAAGTTTTGATCAACTCTCTCCCTCCCCTCCCCCCCCCCCCTCTCTCTCTCTCTCTCTCTCTCAGTTTCAACTGCTGAAATGTATTTCTCGTTAAGTTATTGATGATTTCAGCCACAGAGAAGGAGGGAACTTCCAGGCATCGATGCAAAGATTATTTCGATAATGATTCCAGAGATATCACGTTAAACGTTCCACGAACATCTGGTTCATTCATGATTCAAACGCAGAACAAAAGATAATCATATTCTTCTACATAACTAAATCATCACACCATCTCAAGGTCTCTTAATGTGGACTTGCACAGATTCTCTTGTCCAATGCGTAGCTACAGATGTTACAACTTGATTTCAATTCAACTGCATGCAACCATGAATCCATTTTCCTCAATGAGCCGATTTACATCCAACAGATGGTGCACTAACTTTTGCATGTGTTTTGTTTTTTTCGCGGAGAGAACAATGTTAACGAAACAATTTTCCTGAATGAAAGGGTGAATTCACGGTTACGGGAATCATCATCTATATAGCATCACTGTGACGAATATAGATCGAAAAGATCATACGGTGATTCCCGATGAAGACCGTAAACAAAGACAAAAGATTAAAAGGTATCTCCGTGGATGGAAGCGTCTTAAGAATACGTGTATTGACCTCACGACACCGTCCATTTATAGTTATATTAATATGATGTATTCCCCCTGCACAGCATTTTGCCAATCTAGGGGAAGTATAAAGCGTAACTGATTTTTTTTTTCATTTTACCCCTCCTTTTCGTTAGGCGGAGGTCGATTAATTCCCCGCGATGAAATTAAGACATCCTATTCGCTATGTAGAGAGGCTCAACAAGGTACTACTAATAATAATATCTGTGCAGCTCTTGCACTGAAACCATAACGAGGAGAATTAAACTAGAGAGTGGGGGGGGGGGGGGCACGATGTCGGATGTATAGATGAGGACGAATCAAATCGCTCCCTCTTAATTAGATATGGCAGTTCCATTTTACCCCCAGCTTTCACATCATTTGCCAATTCCCCTGCCATCACGTTTATTCTTTCCCTAATGCTTGCTTGGCAAAAACATTCAATGTCCGTGTATGCAACACTGGCTTTATTTCGAATGACAATAGATTACTGTGAAGTGTGTGTTAAATGCTTGGATACAATATTACAACCAGGACCCGACATCCAGCGGTGACCCGGTGGCCAGGGCAACTAAAAATCCGTGTCCGGCCACGAATTTTGGGCCACCAAATTCATCTTTTCGTGGCCCGATCGGGCAACTAATATTCAAAATGGACTGCTACATTTGCTTTTATTTCGGGCCACTAACTTATCCTTTGGGGCCACAAAAGTTCAGATTTAAAGATTTTATTGGCTACCACACACAAAAGTTAGTGTTTAGCCTTAACAAATGTATGCCATGGGATACCATACATACATTATTTTGATATACTCATAATGAATCGTGCTACGTGTATACGATACAACGCAACGCATATTGCTGCACCTTGCAGATCAGGTGAATGAAACAAACATTACAGATTGATACTTGTACGTAAAATATCATTTTGTAATATGATACGAACTTCGGTACAACCAGCTATAATGATATGCGCTCTGTATGCAAATATTGGAGGTGTGTTGACTGTGGCTTCTCGCTTTTTTTTTCTTTTTCTTTCTTTCTTTTTTTTTTTTTTTTTTTGATGCAAACGTCCATCCGTAGGGACGTGCCCCGAGCTATTATTTGAGTAGTATATTGCTATTGATTGGAGACTCCAGACCTGACCTTTACGCTAATGAAATATACCGCACGCACCCGGACGTGGGATTGTGATAAAAGCCTAAAATGGCATATACACTAAAAACGCATCATCCTGCCGGGGAATCGCATGTTTTAGAAACAGGATGAAGCGTTTTTATGCAATTTTAGGTTTTCATCACAGCACAGCGCACACACGGACATAGCATTAATAGCACAAATATGATTATATCTATTATATAAGATATAAGTTTGTATGTATCTAAACATTGTATAGTGACAAAAGAAACAAAATTACATCATCCCCGCTGTGTCACTGAGATTGCTCCCTGTTGCAGTGGTTGCAATGAACATTATTACTGAATGGTGTATGTCCGATTTGGTGTATATACAGATTGCTTATATTATATTATGATGAAAGAAATCACACACCTTATTGGTTGGCAAATATCAGTGACACGTTGACACGTTCTTTACCCTGAAAAAAAAAACCCACCTGGTTTTGTTACTATACATGCAGAATGTGTTATCTCTTTTAGCGTTCGTTCCGTTTTGTATTGCTGTAATTTTGTTTAAGTAAGCCCAATTGATAATCGACAGAACGCTGGACCAACCTTCCCTATAATTAGAAACAGCTCTCCGGCAATGACTTTTCTCACCGAGAGACAAAGAAAAGCTTTACCCACCCTCCCTATCGTTGTTGCAGCATGTAAATGCAACTAAAAACGATTACGCATGCATACGGCTGTGTATGTGCAAGAAGGGAAGACACGCCTCACGACAATTTTAGCGCCACGAATGCATTTATAATTTTCAAATTCTCCACTGCTTACTCGGTACGTAGTACAGCCACTTTCTTCGTATTATGTGGCGTCCGCTTATTGAAGGTCACTTTCGAGCTTTGCAATGGTTATTAATTTACCGCCAATACAAATACCTAAGAAAATTTCACTACCCATGTTATTTGAGAAGCTCGCAACATCAACACAAGAAGGAAGACGGAAACGCAACGATGGTGTTTGCGTGCAGACTACATTGTTATTATTCTGGGCGTATTACATAATGCTATTTCCAAGCTTTCGACAGAAATGTAAACATGAAATAGTGCGGATGATCATGACCACATTCACCAGGAGCAAATTCATTTCTCGTAAATGTATCTCTTTAATAATGACTGACAGAATACTCATTACATACCTTTACGGCAGCTCTGTGAAGTACAGTATCTACGCGAGAATGACGGATAAAGGTACGGGGCAGCAAAGCGGGGATGACACAGGAACGTAGGTTATCATCTGGAATGATGCTGAAAGTCGAGATCTGCTCGTTTGCTCTATAGCGTAGTTATAAGTGTGTGGCGCCACACAATATACGCGCGCGAACTCTACATCTACTGCCGTTACTGAGGCGCCTGTGATGCATCACAGAGATACCTGTTCACCTAACGGCGCTCACGTTGTACGACAGCATGTGTGTACGTTTCGTGTTCGAGAAATAACGACAGAAATTAAGTGGAATACTCTCGCTGTTCCATAGACCAATGTTTTTGGTTATTTTTTTTTTCACGCCACGTGTCTAGGAAAATACAGTGTATGTTTCACGTCCGGGTGAAGCAGTATTCAGGCACATACGTCTCCTGTACTTTAAGTTGTCAATTCAGGATATGCATGTCGTACGTTATAGGGCCTTTACGTTTTACAATAGAGAGGATATTCAAGAGACTGAGCGTTTTAAGGCGATTATATCCTACACGTGAGCACTTAGTTTGAAAATATGTGATTACTGTGTGATAATGATGACTTTTAGCGAGAAAACATCTCTCATAGTCTATTTTTCAATTCTCTGTGTGGCACCCCTCCCCCGTTAACTAGATTTCTCACATCTTTTATGTGCTTTTGTACAAGCCTGCAGGAAAAAGTGGTATATATTGCATCGCTTAATATTAGCTTAGCAAAGAAAGCATCCATCTCGTACAATCCCCCCCCCCAAAAAAAAAAAAAAAAATTTGAATAGGTCACGAATTTCGAAAGGATTGAGTATAATTGGAAAATCACCTCTTGGTTATCCCGTCACACTGACCTAAGAGGAGACAATGCCATGTGATAATGTGGAGATATGGCAATTTATTATTATGGAAATATCTCCTACAACATTCTGTGGTATAATGGCGGTAATCGATTGTAACTTCCATTTTGATTTCAAACGATACTTTGCATAGGCGAATCCTGTTACATCTATAACGATTACAGATACAAAACATTTCGATAAAGTGGGCCCTACAAGAGAATTGTAGTACACAGTGTATATCACTCACATTTTTCTTATCTACTTTGTCTGTTTAAGCGAGATTTCATAATGAGAAGAATTTTGTCGAGTTCTGTCGTTATATTATCATAACGGGATTTATCTGTATATTCAAAACATTGCATTTGTATTCCGTCGCGGTATGAACACAAGTTTGGCAGCTCCTTTTATTTTTTCTTCCCTTTGTGTTCTGTACAAGACTACCATTATGACTACCACAAATGCATTCCATCTAAATGGGGTTGCGTAAAGCACGGCGTGATGCAATAAATCCAGACAAGTGCAGACAAGTTTCTCTCAAGGCTTAAATCGCAGAGTATAGTTTCAAGGCTTTTTCCGATGTACTTGTGAGTTTTCATCTTGAATAGATTTGATATTGTTCTTATGGGTAGTAGACTGGTAATGGCGATACCGTTTCCAAATATATTAAATATTTTCCAATGTCTGATGAATGTCGTGCATACGTGCTCACAATGTATACTCTTCTTCAACATAGCATACACCACAGACAAAGGTACTTATTCGGCATGTAAGTGAATAAAAAGCATCTCAAAGATTTCAGTCTGATACAGAAAAGGATATAAAATAAGAAAAAACAACAACAGAAGGTAATTTCAATAACACAATACATGTTTTCAGTTGCGTTCTCTCACACCAACTAACAGCGAGGGACTGCATGACGGAAGCGCAAAGCCCTCTTGAAAACAATAAAAACGATCACCGTGATATAACAACTATAACAACGACGACAACTACAACAACAACAACAACAGCAACAAACGAAAGTATCTAATATTCACCATCTATAGCTTGGCGTACCTAATGAAGAGTTTGACCATAACGGCTGATAATGTAAAACTTTTGATTGTGGATTCACACTCGTTCATTGTTGTTTGAGATTTTGTATCTTTATTTTATTTCTTATCAATTTTTTACCGTGGTCATCTTGTACTTTGGCATGACAAAATCAATATGAAGTGTAATGTCCGATACAGTGTTATTGCATTCCATGTGGCAAATGAACTCATCACATATAGTCGATACAGTAAATCAAATAAGCCCAGCGTTGACAACCCACGTCTGACAAGTATAGTGCCTTTTTACCTATCAAAGGAGAATTGAATACATCGCAATTGTGTAAAGCCATGCCGAGAAGACTTTTTATTTTCTCATGGACAAATTTGGAGGAATTTTGATACATCTTGTACGCGATCGTACAACAATGATCTTCAATCCACGAATCCTGCCAAAAGAGGCGGCTAAAGCAAATACTTGAGTGGGTACCTCTATACCTCTTTCAGTTCAGTCAAAAACGGAAAAAGTATTGATTATCCTGAACAAAGCGAAAAATCAACACTCTCAAAGGAAGAATGGCGCCAATCTCAAAGCAGGGGTCAAGCCGAAATACTTCCCCACCCACTTCCGAAGAGAAACCTACACGAGATTGTAAATTTGTCAACTGCCTAAGCGCCTTCACGACACTTGACATTTTATTCACGGTGAACGTGACCCGAAGTGCTTGTCAACAGAGGAGAGGCGTTGCCAATAATGCACGGAATACCGTGGCTTATACGTGGCCTATTCTGATTCAATATTGACATATCTCAGTTCACAAGTAAACACAAACATAAAACTGGTCACAGATACGAGCAGGACTAGAGGATCTGATTCGTTTTCTAACCTCCTCCCCCCCCCCCCCCCCTTTAGAACGCCAAACTCACTCCAAACCGCGTTGTATTAAACAGGATGTCCGATTTGATAATACGTTGATACAATGATTCCCTTCAAAATAAGATCAGATTAGATTAGATTAAATTAGATTACAGCACACCTAGCCTATACAACTAAGCTGGCACCTTTTCTTCTGTATTGTCTTCCCTCTGAATACTGTCAAAAAATTTATCTCTCTCGCCATTTATGGGGTTGTTAGATTCAATTATGCCATCGTTAATGAAACTAATGATTCAATTTTCTCAATACAATGTATCACAACTTTTCTCCAATCTACGGGTTTGATAGGCGCGACGTGTTTGCAAGTGTCCTGGAATTTGAAGTATGTACCAAAACATTACAAATACATACCGATATTCATGTATAACATTGTAATCTCTATGTTGGTGGATGAAGAAGAAAAAATAACCCAGAAAAATCAGGCTGGATTAGACAGAGCTACATTGAGATCTGAAGAGACAGAGCTATTAACTAAAAGCGTTTTGGGGTCGGGAGAAAATCAACTCGTTGTACAAGTACAATGTATTAACGAAAACAGCAAGATGGAGTGGGCAGTTCTTTTGTTTGCAAAGGTGTTCACGGGTGGGGTTAGAAGTGGAGTGGAGTCAAAAGGGCACGTACAGTGTAATTATATTATGAACGAATTGTATAAATCTTCAGATACACTGTAGTTTGTAATATCTCTATTATTATGTTTAAGCAAAAGCTATTCCCATGCAAGATCTGCTTACAGATTTCACATCATTTATTTCGTCTGATCTCCTTCAGCCATCACACTAAACCCTACACGAAAAATCACCTGGACATCTTATTCGGATTTTATTTTGAAAATAAAAACGTGCACCGTTCATTTCCTAAAATACATTGTACATCTACTACAGGGAACTCCCGATAATACAAAGTCTTCGGGACCGGCAATTTTCTGTTGTTGTATTGGAACTTCGTTATAGCTGAACATTTAAGTACATGTATCGTGTATATGAAGATAAATACATGTAAATGATAATTTTGGACCTGAACTTTTACTTTGTTGTACTTAGAATATCGTGTTTGTGTTCATTACGGGAGTGCATTGTATATCACTTTTTACAAACCTAACATAGGCCCTAGATCGCAAGCCAGCTTCGCAATTGTGTTTTCTTTCTCTAGCTCTCTTTCTTCCCCCTCTCTCTTTCTACAATGTACACAGCTATGGATACACACACACACACACACACACGAAGGCAAGCCACAAACCTGCTGTGATTTACATTTGCCATCATATTGTTGACCAATAACCCTTATACAGGGGAAGTCTACCCTTAAAATTCGTTTGCGTGAATAGAGGCATAAAAGGTAGAGAAGCAGGACAGTGAAAGTCTGAGCAAATACTTAAGAAAAGCACGGAAATTTATTATTTTTTGAAGTTGTGATCAATAAAAGCACATAATGGCAACTGTGATGAAGCATGTTAGCTCATTTTCCATTCCCTCGTAGTACAAAATACCATACAATCTCTCTTTTACTCCTTACTGATGATGGAATATATTTCTCTTGCGTGCAGCTGTATAGAGAAAAATATATAAAATGATTGCATAAAAAGTGCATGTATGATAAGAAATTCACTTGATTGGAAAATATCTTATTACATATTACAGAGCAAATTGGGGTGAGCTTGCATGTAATACATTGTATCACAAAATTGCCAATTTGTGTTAGATCGAACATTCTTGATCGAGACTTCAAGAAAAAATAACATTTTTAGTTTTGATCAGAATTTGATCTGACTTTGCTCAGCCTTTCACTGTCCTGTTCCTTTCATTTCCTGCTTCTATTCACACAAACTAATTTCATTGTAAAATTCTCCTTCAAATCAAGATGTACAGTATCAGTAAATTGCACTACAGTTACTGTACGTAAATATGCTCCTTGAGATCTTGTTAAATGAAATGTGCAAGCTTAGACTTTGACCTTGACCTATGACCCTCCCTGGTTTATTCAGTTTCTCCAGTACTGTATCATCACACATAGCAACAGCCACATTGACTTTCATTTCCCAATTTAAAACTTTACCTGGACTAAAATTACATACCCTGTGTATGTTGAAACCTTACTTTCATATCATACATGGTGAGTAGATTTCCTATATATTTTATATGACACCACTATTTAAAACAAGACACCACATTTGCACCTACAGGCAGTTATTTAAGACTTGTCAGACTAAATGAGAAAAATCAGGACTGCAACATTTTTCTTTAACATAAGTTGTACAATTGTATTTCAGGTTTTGATTTTCCATTTCAATGAGAACAGGACTTGAACCCATCAGATCTTGGAGAAACTGTGAGGCAGAAATCATCCTCTTGTCATTATCAAATTGGCAACTCTGAATTTCATTCTATGTCTTTCATATGAAAAATATGAGCTGGAACTGGTTAGATTCATCAGAATCTGCACAAAATTAGAATCCCCCATGAAAATTGTCAATATGAGAGAGTAACAGGAACTTTTTCAAGATGTGTTGCCAATTTGATAATTGATTTAAAATCAAGCAATCAAGAAAATGTTGACAATTCTATAATAGAATAGCACAGAGTTCAAAATTAAGATAATTTGTTTTGCTCTATCTTATGAAACACTGACAATGAATAGCCCAATTTACACTCAAAAGATACAGCACCATATCACATACATGTATAACCCAGTCCCTGGGACATGATGGGTTGCAGAAATAAGAAATCAATGGCTGATACATACTGATACTACTCAAGCCACAAGTGAAATCCCCGGCACCTGTCACAAAGTTTCTTCAACCTTGGATCGCTTCATACATTCTACCTCTCCTTGTGGTGCATGGCTGCTTTGCCCAATGAATGGTTACCTGCTTACTACTGTTACCAATCTTATCATCTATTGACCTTCATTCAAACTCAGGCACCAGTGATGACCAAGAAGTCATTATCACTCTTAATGTTTCACACAAAATTGTACTGCCTTTTCTAAACAGCATGTAACGATGTGAGTATCCATATCTTGCATGGTTTCTTCTTTTCAAAGCAGGCCTGTCATATGTGGATTCGAAATTCTGCTGCTGAAAGACAACCGCTACATATGCACACTTTGTAGATGGTCACTGATGGGCAATTTTGTCAGCAGTTCACCTCTCCAGCACACAACAGGGTTTGTGAGATATCAGAGTCCAAGTCATCGCGACACACGAGCGGCTAGAGGTCATTGAACCATTGCTCCCTTGAGGCTCTAATGTTGCAGACCTGCACAAGTTGGGAGTCCTCCCAGATGAGACCAACTGCTGACCAGTTTAACTCATCATGCAAGGCTCTTCAGCACACACAGTCCCATACACAGTCAACAGCATATGTGTACAGTCCTGGCAGAGATGTGTTCATTCACCAGTCTGCAGGCCCTTGAGAGTTCATTGCACTCTGTACCTACCATCTCCCATATGTCCTCAAGAGTGTTCAATTTCTTGATTTCTGTTCAAGAGAAGCAGAGCAAAAATATTGTAAGCACTCGGTTAACAACAAAAATAATCATTACATTAGAAAAACAGAATCAAGATAACTGAATGGAAGTCACAAAACATCGCCCTCAACACTGTAATACTACTGCGTTCGGAGGAAATTCACTTACTGAAGAAGAAATTAATTCAAATTTCAGCATATAACTTGTTTTTGGTCTGTATGTCCATGTTTCTATCACTCCACTCTCTGTAGTGTTTCCTCTGCCAGTGATTAATTACTAACTGTTGTATGCTGCTAGTCACTCAGCAGGACTTGTCAATGTGTATGAACTACTGTACTACAGTGGACTCCCATTATAACAAAGTCCTCCGGACTGGCAGTTTTCTTTCGCTATATCAAAATTTCGGTATAACCGAACAAAGAAACAATAAAGAGCACAGAGTGGATAGCATTGCAGCCCGAATTTTTACTTCGTTGTAACCGAAATTTCGTTATAACCGTGTTCGTTATAGAGGGAGTACACTGTATTGTATTCCACCAATTATAATCATTATAATCTTTCATAATAATTATATCCTTCACAATACACTGTAATTTTAACATCATTTCATACCAAAAACATTACCTCTTTCTGACATTTCCATCATCATTATAATCCTAAAAATCAGTATCGTATCATTATTGTTGTTAATTCACACTCCGAGCATGTTTCACAAAGCTGTTGAAATTGCTGTAGACTACAATGAACTGTCCTCAGTTACTGTGACAACAATTTAAAAATGATAGTCACTACAGATTAGTTTCTTTCCTTGCTGCTGTCTGAGCAAGTGGGACTACATATACTACAGTTTTCAATAATTGTATATCTCTCACTAAAATGGGTCCCTGGTCCCTGCATTCTGAGATTTCCTTACTTGCAACTTGGGCAGAAGTAGAAAACCGTCTGCCCTTCATCTGCTGACCGAGTCTGCCTGGTGTGGTAATGAAGACCTTCATGGCCGCAGCTTGAACACACTCTGTCAACCTAGAGGGTGCCAAAGAAAACAACAGAGAGGTATGCAATGCACCAAAATCAAATCATTGCACAGGATCAGTGACAGGTGTTCAGGAAAACAGAGAATCAACAGTCATAAACAAACAAACAAACAAGCAAAACACACACAAAAAAAGCAAAAAACAACAAACAATAACAACCAACAACAACAGTTCAGTGACTGAGCAAAACTTTGATGGTTCATGTATCCCGGTCAATGACTAGTTGCTGTTGTTGTTTTGTTTTGCTTTGTTTGTTTTATTTTTTGGGCGGGGGTTTGCTTTTTTTTTTGGGGGGGGGGAGGTTGTTTTGTTTTGTTTTGTTTGTTTTTTAAGTCACTGACAATATCACAGATTTTATAATACATTGACATGTACAAGTAGGGCCTATGGTGCATGTCAACACTCGACAAAAATGCTGCATGACTGATTCAGAGTAAACTCAGAACAGTCAATTAAATGAGTTCTAGCACAATAATACACCAGATGATGGACTGTAATCCAACTGGAAGAAGAACAAACAACAACAAAAAGATGGCTTCACATCGATTTGCTTGTTTGGTAGTCGGGTGACAAGCGGTAGGCCTAATGTGAAGGTCACATCACTCTGCAATGTCCCACTTACAGAATATTCTACGAAAGTTAAAGTATAGGAAAGGAAGAGAAAGAATTAATGGGGCATTCCAGACAATTTTCATAATTTCACATCATGTAGTACATAAATAGACAGCTCCATGTATAGATTTGTGGAATTTATTGTGGTCCTTGAGCAGAGAAACCGATAAACTGAAAATCTTAAACAAATTACACTGAACAGTGTTGATGACATCAGAGCCTCACATATTTCAGAAATGTAGCAGTGTAATTTCATTACGATTCTGCTTGCTCAACAAGTTCACCTGTGTAGAAGGTGTGCATGCCTTCTTCTTTTGTTCTGCTTCCTTGAGCCCCAACTCATGCATTCTAATATGGTGAGGCTGCCATGTCATCATCCTTGTTGATTGCAATTTGTTATAAATTTTTAAAACATTCTCATTCCTAATCCCAATCACTATACATTCTGAACTCTGTACTCAATTTAACTAATTTATAGTCGTTCAAATGTAAAAGTCTGAAAATCATCTGGAGGTTCCTTTTAAGAACATTGCGTCACACTCACAATTGGACCCAGGTCTTCTGATGGCTCCTCTGCTTCAACTTTCTTTTTTTTCCTCTCATTGACCTTTTTATGTGAGTGATAGACAACATCTGCCCATGTATCTGTACAAAAAGAACAAAGTTTGATCACTGTGTCTTGTTAGCTAAAACTTACAGTAGACATACTGTACCGGTACAATTGTACTTAATTTACTTGGTAATAAACACTGCACTTAACTCGGGCCTGATCAATACAACATACCCCACTGACACAGTACAGCTGCATGTACATGTATATATGCTCCATTTCAAACTCTATTTCTGTTAAATACTCAGAGAAATTACTTATGATAGTATACACTAAACAGACAATGAATAAATAACTGATGGCATTTCTTTATCCAACAAAATCATGTGCCTCATCAAGATAAGTGTTGGTCATAATCACTAAACATAATTTATGGATATCTTGCCCAGGCCCGTAGCCAGGATTTTTCAAGGGGGGGGGGGGGGGGGGGGGGGGTGCGGTCACTAAAAAAACGGACCTTCGGTACCAATACCAATGATGACACACACACACACACACACACACACACATGTGTATATATATATATATATATATATATATATATATTCTTTGGACGACCGAACTACAAAAGTTGTATAAGAATTTGCGCGCGAAGCGCGCCGCAAATTGTGAATTTTGACTGTTTTAATGACGTTTTAAAGTCTCGAGGAAATTTGTATTTTTGTCTGTTGCATGCAATCGCGTTACGGTATTTCATCTAGGACATGTTGTAGGAAATAGTAAAAACTCATTTTGCCAGGAAGTTGCAAAGTTTAATTGTGTTCGAGACTCTGCGCGCGTAGCGCGCCGCAAAATTGAGAATAGTAATTTTCCTGGTGTTGTTTTAACTTTTATTTTTTCTATTGTATACCCGCGTTAGCAGGCCTGAAGCCAGGATTTTTAAAGGAAGGGGGGATTGCTTTAATTAACAAAACGGTCCTTTGATACTGTCCCGGGAGGGGAAGCGACAATTAAAAGGTGGACACCATGCTCATACATGGACTTTCAAAATGGCCCCTAAACGAGAAATGATCATATGATTTTTTCGGGCCTTAAAAACAAGTATTCCTTAAATGTTTCCTGCACCCTAAAGAAGTACTTCATCATGATTGAACAATATACCATTTTTCCAAATTTCGGCCTTTTTGATACCCTTTGATTATATACGCTCGTACATCACACTTTCCATCTAATCCGTGAGAAAAAACGACCCCTATTACGCGTTTTCTTTAGCGAGCATGGTCACGGTGTCCACCTTTCAGTTGGAGTTTTCCATCCCATTGGATGCTGTTTGGAAGATGAAACATTCACTTTACTATACAGTATATCAGCCGTTGGTATGCGAGTTTGTCAAAAACGAAAATAAATAAGAAAATTTTTAGAACAAAATGAATTGTAAATGTGAACCATTTATATTTTGCCTCCTTGTGGTAGGATATTTCCAGCATTTCCGAACTTTCAAATAATCATTTTAGATTTAATAATATCAAAGGTAGTAGATCCGATTCGCAAACATCTCCAATATCAGTCAAATGTCATATTAACCATCATGCTAAGAAGGTTTTCTTTGTGAAATTTGGAGGTCAGTGAAATTCAAAAATTAAACATCCGTTAGCCATTGGAAGAAGTTGAGTACAAATTCAGACCTCAGTGCTCAGATGTTTTCCTATTTGATTTGATCTGTCTTACTGTGCACACTAAGATACATACTGGAATGGTTATTTCTTATTTATTAAATTATAGTAGCATATTTGGTTACTAGCTGTCTCTAGGCATTTTTGAATTTGGGCTGCAAAGAGATCCACTACCTTTAAGTTAGAAGAGAGATAAGTAAATAATGACAAAATAAACAAACAAAAAAGAATGAGTTTCTTTTGTAATACTATCTGACAAACTTTTTACTTTACCATTTTACTTCATAGCTCAGCACTTTCCATTCTCTCTCATACCCTCTTACCCATTACATTTAAATGAAATACAACTAAAATGAGTTTGCGTGCCTGCATAATACTCTTTGGAAATTATAAGTAAGAATGTTTTTAGGTTTTGGCTAACTTTAAAGTGAGAACCAATAGAACTGTCACAACATGAGAAAATGTATAAGTAATAATCAACACTACATTTCCGAATTTGGCCTGCAAAGAAATCCGCTACCTGTAAGTTAGAAAAGAGATTAGTAAATAATGATAAAATAAACAACAAAAAAGAATGAGTTTCTACCGCCGTATCCAGAACAGAGCCTGAAACGGTGCAGGCTCAAGAAATCGTTTGTACTATAATACGTCTTGAAGTATACTGTGTGATACTGTTGACTCAGACTTCTACAAAGCTGTAAGTGAGAATTGTAATCCAATCCGACTCATTACCTGAGATATTTATGAAAATATATCAATAAAGAATGTAAATTAAATAACAATGTGTCACAATGCAGTCTAACGCTCTCACAATGCTATCATACATAGGGTTTTTCACTGACTGTTTTTACTCCGGAGCTCTTGCAATATTCAGGCTTTTGTAATACTATCTGACAAACTTTTTACTTTCCCATTTTACTTCATAGCTCAGCACTTTCCATTCTCTCTCATACCCTCTTACCCATTACATTTAAATGAAATACAACTAAAATGAGTTTGCGTGCCTGCATAATACTCTTTGGAAATTATAAGTGAGAATGTTCTTAGGTTTTGGCTCACTTTAAAATGAGAACCAATAGAACTGTCATACTGCTGACAACGGCAGACAGTGAAGGTCAACGGCTCAAATTTTCGTTGGTAGTCTCGTCACGTGATAGTTCTGTATGGATTGTACACGTTCACTATGACAGCAATTGTGAATGGGTAGTCTAGCTTTACTGCAAATTTGCGTCAGGACTGCTCAACCAATGGACAAGATTCTTATGTCACAAAAATGGGCAGAACCTCTACTTTCTGAAACCATGCGCCCCAAGTTTGTGCGATCTTCCGTTCTCGAGATATCCCGTCTGGAAGAATTGCAAGACGGCAAAATATGCTCAAATTCGTCAAATTTGGACTGTTCGCCATAGACAATTCTACTCATAAGGTACTTTTCTGATCTAATTTGCGTCACTGCTACAAATGTTACAATAAAGATATATACACATAAATAATCCCTAAAGTGTCCACTTTCAGAATCCGGGCGCCCCAAGTTTGCTTCTTAAACAGTTTAAAAGTTATGGCAGATTTTGTGGAAAAATGCGTCGATTTTTGACCCGTTTTACGTGTTGTAGCGTTCGCGCAGAAGCGCGGCTTCGCAGATGACCGAAAGTTTTCAATATGTAATAGCTCGCACAAATTGATACATAACATTTGTGTTTGTGTGCGACGCACCCCCCCTGGCTACGGGCCTGTTGCCTGTGGATGGCCATTCAATGTCAATGGTTACAAGTGCAGGCTATTATTACACTACCGTCCACATCCCAATTAACTTTATTTAGTCTTTACCACACGTCACACTATCAGTATCACTCAACTCGAATATTTGGTATATTTTATATGTTTTTATTCGGGGAATTGTGGAAATTCTGGACTGGAGTATCTCTTCCCTCCATCCTCAGTCTACTGATCTTATGCTTCATCTATCATTTAATATGGACAATAATATATGACTTCTGTAATGGGTTAGATTCCTAGATCCTGTAAGCGTAAAACCTAGATCCTGTAAGCGTAAAACCTTACTGCTTGAACCCGACTGACAGCCTCCACTGTCAGATAATCTGGCCGGAGCTTCGGGGAAGGTGGACGGCAACGCTACGCTACACTGTACGAACTTACCAGCTGCATTTGTCTCGTAATCACACGTTCGGCACTGGATAAGCAAACTGCCACGGGTCGGAAATGGCAGAATTGACCCACATCTGGGGCAAAATTCTTTGGCCACACTAAACATGCTACTCTTCGCATCCATGTCCACTAATTTCCGAATTCGAATTAAAACACATGAACTGTGTTGTAATAATTCAGCAACCGTAAACGGCATTCGATCCAAGGTCGAGTCACTCCCGCGGCACGTGCGTGCCAAGAGATCGTACGATGAAAACTTTATTTTCATCGGATACGCAAACTTGAGAAAATGTGGTTGCTAGTATTGATGCAAGGCGTTGGACGCCTTATAACACTGGTGAGTGTGTGCTGGGTAACGTTGAAAGCAAAGTCAACTCCATATCGAAGCCGTGTGTATGCCTCCTTGGTGTACCTTTACCTTTATTACACATTTAGCTTTGAATTCAGGAAAGTGTGTGTGTGTGCATATTAATTTTGTGTGGGGGGGGGGGGGGGGGGAATGGGGAGTGGTCGTAAAGAATTCCATGGCATTATGAGGTCTTTGTATTTGAAGTTTCTCCACATTGTTCTGATCTGATAGCTGATATCAATTTTCCACTGGATATAAACCGGAATATAAAGAGCTATGCACTGTTATCCCTGGTCGCCCGTAGGAGATCAAATGGATTTGCACAAAAATATCAAGGTCCTCTTTCATAAAAAAAGAAGAAGTATGTATTTTCCTCCTGCAACATTTGTTTCGTGTAGGCCTATTGGTCTTCGAAGGAGCACATCTTCAAAATTTTCCACCTTTGATATTTTTTACAAGCCTTTAGTGTTTCTTTGTGTGTGTGTGTGTGTGTGTGTGTGTGTGTGTGTGTGTGTGCATACGTGTTCTTTTATTTTTTGGGGGTGGGGTAAGAAAATTAGACACTACGGAAGGTGCTTTGTCGGGTTTATAGTGTCATAAATGCATGCATACGATGATCATTATAGCTTCAGCTATAAATGATACATTTCAAATGTTCTAATTATGTATTGTAAAAAATGCAGGAGACATGAAATCCTCTTAAAAAGTCTGTTACAAAGTGCCATTCAACAATTTATTGACTATAATCTTACTATAATTATGTTATATCTTTTATATATTATCTTATATATATTTCATATTTTATACTCTAAAAACATTATTGTTATATGCTTGTATTATCAGCATCGTTATATCAATGATTAAATGTACAGTGGTAAATAGATGAATTTAATATATTTTATTGATATATTGGTTTTGCTGTTGTTTTCATTCCAGGTGTTCCACATCCTATTACACGCTTGGCTTTTTAGTGGAACACTGTATTTCAATTCCATTGTTATGATTACTTCTTTTTAGTGTTACCATGACAAAGTGTGCATTGTTCTTTTTTTGTATAATATCATTCGTGCATGTATTTCATATTGTGTTCAATGAACTGTCCTTATCTGTTGGATGACAGTCAAATTGACATATATACTGCTATGAACTTTTTTTTTTGGATGGAAATAAATAATCTATTGAATTGAATTGAATAGGTCAGGGTACATAACTTTGAGTTCCATGCACTTCCTAGCAGTATTCTGAAAGGGTACATGTAAATGTTTGTTTCCTCGTGTTTTGTGGGTTTTTTAGGGGGAGGGTGGTGGTCACTGAGAAACGAAATGGAAGGGTTTGTTTTTGGTTTTTTGCCTAATCTGTTTTGTTCTTTTCTCTTCTTTTATTTTCTTTGCCTTTGGTTTAATACGACGGGTATTGTACAGTATTATATTCGGTGTCTGTCTTAATGAAGGCTACCACTTTCTCGCTATAATGTATCCGAAATAAAGGTTCGTCGCCAATAGATTTCCATGTGTGTTTGTTGACCTGATAATCCGTGTGAAGAAGTGGCCGCCGTCGCGTCGGTCGTTACATCGGGGAGACTGAGAAGTCAAAATGAAGGACAGTAAGAAGAAAACTGTGATTATCACTGGAGGCAATGCGTAAGTAGATCCAAGTTTTAGCCAATAAATAATGCAATGTGCCTCAAATGCCCAAACACGTTGCCAATCGTTACTTGATACCGCCGATGAGGCGATGGCAGGTGGTGAGGTGCAGCTCAGTTCAGTGGTAACTGCGACCGACCAGCCCCAATGCGACGAAGGCGAAGCGTTGGGGCATGATCAAACCCCGGCGCGGGCTCCCCGCTGGTAACCAGTGACAGCGGTTTTGGGGTCGTTGGTCTCGACTCTCTCGAGTCGGGTTCCACAATTCACAACCATCTACCCCTGCTGGTTTGCGCATGGTCCATCTGTCCATGCTGGCACGTGCTTTAAAAGTTGTACGTTTATTAAGTGACTAGCTGATTTACAGTAAGTAAGTGGTAGCTCACATAGGACTCCACTCCTAACGTTAGGAGGCTCCGTAACACAGTTATGTGGGGTGTGGATTTCGCTGATTAGGTGGGGATTAACTGCGACCAGCCCGAACGCGAAGCACAGTATAGAATCTACTGAATAATCTAACTGTGTACAAATACAAGGCCAAGGTCAAGGATCCCCAAGGAGCACCCTGGTCTGGGGTTAGGTGTGAATTTACAAATTTCTAGAGGGTCTATAGCAGAATACACTACCAATACGGCAATACCATGACTTCACTACAGAAGAGCACTTGAGCAGATCGTTTTACTTTGACCAACAAGGGCAAAGAGGTGCATCAACTGGCTATTCAAACAGTTGTCAGATTGCTATTGAATTACAAAAGAATTTCACAGGTGCATTTGTGCCCTTATGATCGATGTTTGGAGCCACCGTCTTGATGAGCAATCTGAATATTCAATTTGAACATTAACATAACATTGGCCATATTTTAATTGCTTGAATTTATTAAATGAAATGAAATTTTACTTAAAGGACAAGTTCACCTTCATAGACATGTTGGTTGAGTGAATGCAGCAATATTTGTAGAACACATCAGTGAGAGTTTGAGCAAAATCGGACAATCCGTTCAAAAGTTATGAATTTTTGAAGTTTCTGCTCAGTCACGGCTGGATGAAAAGACTCCTATAGCTTGTGATGTCACATGAGTACAACGATATAAAGAAAGAATAAGGAAAATTCAACATATTTCCATTTTTCTCGCATAACAAAATAACACTAGACTTCTGTCTTTCAGAAGGCAGGGGGAATAATATTACCCTTAACATACGTCAGTAGCAAGTCGAAAAAATATGCACTTTATTCAAAAAGTAAAGTTTTGTGAAATTCTCTTTTTATTTTCCTTATATAGTTGTACGCATGTGACATTGTACACTGTAGTAGTCTTCTCTTCCAGCAGCGACTGCGCAGATACTTAAAATATTCATAACTTTTGAACGGATTGTCCAATTTTCCTCAAACTTTCACTGATGTGTTCTACTAAATTGCTGCATTCTCTCAATCCTTATGTATGAAGGTGGACTTGTCCTTTAATGATAAAGCATGTAAAACAAAAGTCAATCCCTTGGCCTTGCAGAAATTTGTGCAAAAGTGTAAATCAGAGCTGTATCATGAAAAATTGTACCATCCTGGAAAGCCAGTTTTATCTGCTTAATTCCGACAAATATAACAAACATGGACTAATCTTCAAATATAAATTCTTTATTGATAGATATATCAGATTCGTGCCCGGGTATGCCCAATTGAGTAATTTTCATCTTTATTTCAGCATTTAATGCACAATTTCTATTCGCACATCCATATGTCTGTACCACCTACCTTGTTGATATTAAGGGATAGCGAAAAGTAATTACCATCAGGCATCACAAAGACATATCTTCCTTAGAAAGTGGCTGGTGATTATGCAATGAAACACGAGTCAATTGTCTTCCTATCTGCATGGCAGGTCCTGTTTGGCACATGCTTCAAATATTTTTAAGCACCGGCATCGAACATCTAGCAAAGGAAATAAGACAGTTGTGACTCCATTCTCTTGAACCTCCTTGGTTTTACTAAGTTAGAGCTGTAGACACGTCTAGAATAGGTTGACTAGAAAATTGTTTTGTACACTTTGCTGTGAAACTGTCGGAAATTCGGGTCAGTCTTACACTGCTCTGACTTTTGTTTAAAAACAAGAGGCTAACCTCAGGCGCTCCTTCATACAGTTAAACGCTTCGCGTTTGGGCTGGTCGCTGTCAACAGGAGGCATGCCTTTCTACAACTAAGTAAGGTTGACCAAAAGATCGGTCTTTGAGTGTAGGCCCCGATCTTGTCGTCGGGGAGATGGTTCATGGAGACTGCGTCTGGCTTCACAAATCTCCTCGTACGGTAGAGCGATGGTATCTATTGGAGGGCTTCTTATCTGATGTTGGGACATGTGTGGTCAGCCCATACACGTCCCAACGTCAGATCAAGAAGCACTCACCGTGAAGAGACAGATCCCATCGGTCTACTCCTAGAGTAAAATACCCAAAATAAAAAATACCTTTGGGAACTGTGAGCTGTTAAACTGTTAGTATTGTTACATAGAAAATTATTCTGATTATCTAAAGCTAGACTGTATCAGTGTTGGAACAGAAAAAATAAATTAGCCTTCTGAATTCCTTACTTTTGAAATCAATGTTATAATGAATGGCAAGTGTTTTTAGATCCCTGATTGATTTTTATCAACAGCAAGTGTATGAATCTGGAAGAAAAAAGGAGAAACAAACTATTTATTACAATAGCTTAGAAATGGACTATGTGCATTGTAACAGAATTTATTGACATGTTTATCTACCTTGGTAGTTCTAGATGTCAGACATCTGTACGGCTAGCAAGAAAGCACTCTAAGATATTAGCAGATTCGCCAATGATTGCAATTTACACCAACAAAAGCACTGTAAAGTATGAATAATGGTTAGTAATAGCGGGCAGGATTATCATCAGCGCACAGTATTTCTGTCTTAGATGCAGATTCTTGTCCATTTATAGCTCTGAATGGTCGACTAATTTCTCATTTTCTATAAAATTTACTCTACCTATGCTTTACAAGTACCGGTATGCTTGTATCCATTGTCAAATCCAGGGGGATAGGATATAGTGTTGCTGATCGCCTCTTGTCCCTGGACATCACCCTCTTGATCGTCCTCGCCTGCCGCAATCTGACCAAGGCTGAGAAAGCCAAAGAATCGCTGGTCACTGCACATGAGGGAGCCCAGATTGAGATTGTGCAACTTGACACCAGTAAGCTGAGTTCTGTCTACAAGGCTTGTGCAGATATCAAAAGAAGGTATGTATACATGCACTAACCTTGATGTGGAAGATAAGAAAAATAGGGGGCGGGGATCACAGAAAGAGAATGAGTACAATAATTCTTTAGATGTTCTGTGTATCATCATCTTGTTGGTGGTAACCCGTCGAAGATAAACCAATTTTCCTATTACATATATTTCGTATTTACCCCAGCCCAAAAATACTCATGACCAAGTCTTCAACAGGTCATTTCTATTGGCCTGGTTTGTGTGCACATCCAGTTTTCATGGCAATTCCTTGACAAATTGCAATAATGACATGGAATGTAAGATATTTGCTTGAATTTCCTGTAGTGACAGCAGGTAACATGGTGTGTAGCCACCTTGGCAAGATTTAGGTTTCTTCAAATTTGTGTACATTGTAAATTGCCAAGTGTTGTATAGTACTAGGTGGATTAAGAAGTGTATTTGTCATACATAATTTGCATTTTGATTTCAAGCATAATCTGTTTAGATTCTCCTCCCACTCTTCTACTGTCATTGAAAATGTGTTTATGAACTATTTAAATATGTTCTGTCCAAGAATCGGGTTCTAACCACCACAACACTCATTCTTTGGAGAAGCCATTGCTTTTACTGTTCTATTGAATTGTCTCCCAGATTTTCACGCCTGGATTGTCTCTACTTAAATGCTGGAACCATGCCTGATGTGTCCTTTAACTATGTCAACTTCTTCAAGAGCTTCCTAAACCCGTGAGTATGTGCATTATAAAAAATACAAAAGTTTGAGACTTTGAAAGTCTGTGGCAGTTCTAATGCGTTTCTTCCAATGATAACTTTTAGATGACAAAAAGTAGAAAGAAAAATATGTTGTAAGAAAGAACACTACAGTATTAGTAAAAGTTATTCATCAATCTCAATACTAGTTCAGTTTGCAGCTGCAATTGCATACACTACACCAATGTGTCACATTGCATCATTTTTATATTGCAGTGATGATCATTCTTTTTATTGTTGATATTACCAATGCAATTTGTATCATCATCATTAGTAGTAGTAGTAGTAGTAGTAGCAGCAGCAGTAGTAGTAATGATTATAATAATAATAGTGTGAGTAGTAGTATTGCACTACTGTAGTAGTATCAACATCATTGTCATCATCGATTGTTTTCTTGTAGTGGTCTGTCTAAAAAGTTTCAGGCTCAGAAACTTATGCAAGTGCTGTCAGTGTAACATCTTTGATTTGTTTGTTCTGCTACAGGCTGAAATTTATCAGGATCCTTTCAACGGGCGAAGGGCTCCTGAAAGTGAAAGACAGCATGACGGAAGACGGTCTCAGAAACGTCTTCTGCACCAACGTCTTTGGACACTTTGTGCTGGTAAGGGAGACCGACAGTCTGCTCTATATGCATGACTTGAATTACCAGTAACAGAGTCAATGGTTTTTAGACTCATAAAGGACAAGTCCACCTTCATATACTAGTGTACATGTAGATTGAGTGAATGCAGCATTATTTGTAGAACACATCAGTGAAAGTTTGGGGAAAATCGGACAATCCATTCAAAAGTTATGAATTTTTTAAGTATCTGCACAATCACTGCTGGATGAGAAGACTACAAGAGTGTATCGATGTCACATGCGTACAATGATGTAAGGAAAATATAAAGAGAATTTCACAAAATGTTACTTTTTGAAAAAAGTGCACATTTCCTCGACTCGTCACTGATGTATGTTATGGGTGATATCATTTCTCTTGCCTTCTGAAAGAGGGAAGTCAAGTGTTCTTTTATTATGCGAGAAAAGTGAAAATATCTTGAATTTTCCTTATACTTTCTTTATATAGTTGTACACATGTGACATCACAAGCTGTAGTAGTCTTCTCATCCAGCAGTGACTAAGCCGGAACTTCAAAAATTCATAACTTTTAAACAGATTGTCCAATTTTCCTCAAACTCTTGCTGATGTGTTCTATCAATATTGCTACATTCACTCAATCCATGTGTCTATGAAGGTGAACTTGTCCTTTAACAGTCAAGATTTTGTATGATTTTTACAATTTTCCATATTCCTCTGTTCCCACTTTACCTGTCCTCCTCCAATTACCTTACTGCTATCACTGCTTGAAACCCTGGTGTACTATGTCACAGTGGTGTTTGAATGGAAGCTGATGGCACACATACATCATCTTCCTCTCTCTTTTTATGCCTCCGCCAACGAAGTGGCCGGAGGCATTATGTTTTCGGGTCGTCCGTCCGTCCGTCCGTCCGTACGTCCCGTTTTGTTTTTGTCGATATCTCAAGAACCGTGTGGTGGTTTTACATCAAACTTGGTATGAAGGTATATCCTGGAGGGATGATACTTTGTGTGGATTTTAGGGTCACAGGGTCAAAGGTCAAAGGTCACAGGTTATTTTGTGTAAAAAAAGATTGAAATTTCATGTTTTTCTCCAGATCTCGCAAATGGTTCAAGGTATCTTCATGGAACTTAGTATATATGCTTGTACCGATGAGCAGTGATTATCTAGGGAAGTTGGGGGTCATGGGTCAAAGGTCAGGGGGGTCAAAGGTCAAGGTCAACTCCTCAAAATATCACTACTTTTCTTAAAATGCAATGCCTAAAGGTTTTTTTTTTATAAACTTGATGTATGCATGTATTACTGTATACGCTATAATTTTCGCGTACATAAATTTTCGCAAACTGCCGCTGTCACACATTTTCGCGAGTGGTTAAATTCGCGATTGGGGGACCAGAGAAAATATGAAGTGGCAAAGAAAGTGTGAATTTTCAACTTACTAGCAAATAAGAATGATACTAGTGATACACTGCATGATAAAAACTTACCAAACTCTGCGAACTAGTAAGTTAGAATTCAACATTTTTGAAGTGGTTAAGTCCATAGCGCTAGATTTCTGACGAGTGGTCCCCTTGCGATAATGGATTGGCTCTCTACAGTATTCTTAAGTAGACGTGGACGTGCGTAAACAAGCTTAGCCAGTATGGTCTGTTCGGTAAGCCATGACATGGTATACAGTACTGAAATGTTCGTATCATCAAGGGAAGGGATTCATTTTGGAAGGTAATATTTTCGCGTGTTCTTAATTTCGCGAATAGCTCCCGACTCGCGAAATTCGCGAAAATAAAACCCCCGCGAAATATATAGCGTATACAGTACCTAATATATATTCTGTGGGAAGTTTCTTGCCCAAAGGTCAAAGGTCAAGTGAAAGTGCTAAATTGCACTTTTTCCTCCATATCTCGAAAGTAACTCAAGGTATCATCATGAAACTTACATATGCATGTTCTACCTAACAGTGATTCTCTTTGGAACTGTGAGGTCAAAGGTCAAAGGCCAGGTTTAGATAATGCTATTTCACCATTTGATACTGAAATGATACTTTTTCTCAATACCTTGAAAATTACTCAATGCATTTATAAGCTTATAAAAGGGCCAAAAGTCAAGTAAAAATCATCAGTTCCCCAAATACCTGCACTCTGACATTTTAATCATTCATCAAATTGAACCTAGTTCTAGGAAAGTGAACGTTCAGCACATATGTGTCAAACCTGTCATTTTGATATTTTGCCAATTGTGTGAATCTGTCATCACACATTGTCAAGACATTGTACTATAGACCTATTAGGAGAACCATGCATTATGGCGGAGGCATACCAGTCGCCGTAGCGATATTTCTAGTTTCTTTTATCTTTTGATACTTTTGCCTACCATAGATTCAGGGCTTGTTGGATCTCCTATGTGCTGATGGAGGTGCGCGGATCATATGGACCTCGTCCAGCAATGCGTCGGCAGATTTCTTCAGCAGCGACGATATCCAGCATGAAAATGGGTGGGTTGAATGTGAAGATAACGGATCGAATTATAGTGGCGTGTAATTGAAAGTAGTCATTAAGATAGAAATTAAGAGTAAAAAATGCAAAAAGAGTAGTTTTTCCTTGTGTGACTAGTCTCACTGTTTGTTGTTTATGTGTTCATTTCCACATGAGAAGATGGCTGGATAGCCCATATTCAGCTACGCTAAGCTGATCTTCAACTTGAGTATGCAAGACACATACACAAAGTTGAAACAGACATGTGTATCTTTTGTCTAAGCTAAATTTATTCTAACAGAATTCCAGAGTTTGTAACACAAGTATCAAGATAATTGTAAATGGAATGTATTCTCAGATGGATGTTTGATTCATCTTCTGTGGAGCCACTCAGTTCACTCCTTCCAACACATTTTTGGGGTCATAAAAACTCATTTTTAGGTAGGGCCTATTTGGACAGTCTCTTCACATTTGAAAATATCAGCTGTAAAGAAGAAGGGGGGAAAAAGCAATCAGATGAACATTCAGTATGTATGAAATCTTTAGGATACTTGGTTGCAGGTTTCCATTTCTATTTAATGCCTGCTTCACTGTATAGAATAAAAATAAAGCAAGGTTACTATGGTGATTTTGTATTGATGCCTTGACAGGCATGAACCGTACAGCTCTTCCAAGTACGCCATTGACCTCCTGAGTTATGCATTGAATGAGAAATTTGGCTGCAATGGACTGACGAGCCGTGTGACGTGCCCCGGTTTCACCTCCACCAATATGACCAACGCAATCCTACCGGACTGGATATGGGCATTCTCTTACCCTATACTTTACTTGGTGAGAAACTCTAGTGCATGGGAGGTTGCTGAGACATAAGGATGGATTTCCAGCATGTGAAATTGAAAGACAGTTTCAGGTCCCCAATCCTATTTGGCTTGATTAGTTTTGCAGATAAAATCATGTAGATTAAATCTGTTTGACTGGACTTGTGAAAAGTCCGGTAAAACAAATTTAATTTACATGATTTTATCACACTACCTGGATGAATCAAAATCTACATCAATAGTTTTGCCGATAATATAATCATGAGATAAATGCCATTTTATGAAAGAGGTGGTAAGCTGTGCTTAAATCAGGAAAGCTTTGTCACTCTTTGTCAAATGATCTGATTTACATCAATGGTTGATACAAATACAATGTACAGTGGACTCTCGTTATAACAACGTTCTCGGGAATGGCGGTTTTCTTTCTTAATTCCATTATGATCGAACAAATAAACAATAAAAATACATAGAGTGGATATTCTTATATTTTTTACTGAATTTTTACTTTGTTGTAACCGGAATTTTGCTATAACTGTGTTCGTTTTAACGGGAGTGCACTGTAGTCTCTAGGTTTTTTGTTTTTTTAATCATTTTAAGTTTTAATAACTTTTGTAACTAAGATTCAATTTTGATTGAATTTTTATCATTTGTGTGTGATTTTGTTCTCTCTGTTCAAAACCAGCATGGTTTGGCGTTATACCTATACTATTATGAGGCATGTTTCTGTCTGTGTGGTTGTACTTTATATTATTTTAGTCTCTGTCATGACCAGTGAACACTGAATGATGTTGGTGTGTGTTCTTTTGTGTTTTCATATGTACAGTGCCGTCTCGTCGCACCAAGGTTGTGTATAACACCGTACAATGGAGCTGAATCGCTGGTGAGTAACAGTAATGATATTATGATCATGCCATTTGGTTCTTTTCAGCCCCCCCCCCAAAAAAAAAACAAAAACAAAAAAAAAACAAAAACAAAAAACAAAACAGAATTTGAATAGGTATCTGTACCTGGTATATAGAAACCAGCACATGACCGGCGATCAGGCAGTGGGACAGTTGGTGTGGTTTTGTAGAAGTGGTAATAATTTTGGAATCACAGTTATCTGAATAACAGTTATTACCAGCTGTTTTGAAATAAAAAAGTGACCAAAATGACGTCCAATCTTTGTGCTCAAAAAGTATTATGTTAAAAAAGGATTTTTTTTCTGTTTTGCTCTGTTGTCTTGTTTGTGCAATTAAATAGTATGGTATTCATAAGAATGACCAATTTTTGTCGAACCCACTGGAGGTGTGGGGAGACTAAGGGATCGCCTGCGGCGTCTGTCCGTCCGTCGTCCGTCCGTCCGTCCGTCCGTCCGTTCGTCGTCCGTCCGTCCGTCGTCTGTCCGTAACGCTACAAAAACTTGAATAACTCTCTACTGAGGATTTCATTTTCAATCAAACTTGGAGGGAAGAGTGGTTATGCAAAGTTACACATTTTACCAAACATGAAGGGCACCTCAAGGTCAAAGGTTACAGGCAGAGGTCAATGAACTTTAGGGCCCAATGTTAAGTTTTTAGGGTGCGTTTTGTTTAAGGCTTGTAACTTTTGATGTATCTGTCTGTTTGTGACCAAACTTAGATGGAAGATGTTCTTTGGGAAGTTGAAGGTTACCACGAGGTCAAAGGTCACAGACAGGGGTCAATGAACTTTTAGGGCCCAATGTTAAGTTTTTATGGCGCATTTTGATTATGGCTCATAACTTTTGATTCCTTTGTCTGTTTGTGACCAAACTTGGATGGTAGATGTCCCTTGGGGAGGTGAAGGTCATCACAAGGTCAAAGGTCACAGACAGGGGTCAACAAACTTTTATGGCCCAATGTTAAGTTTTTAGGGCGTGTTTCGATTGTGGCTCATAACTTTTGATCCCTATGTCTGTTTGTGACCAAACTTGGACGGTAGATGTCCCTTGGGGAATTAAAGGTCATCACAAGGTCAACGGTCACAGACAGGGGTCAACAAATTTTTAGGGCCCAATGTTAAGTTTTTTGGGCGCATTTCGATTGTGGCTCATAACTTTTGATCCCTATGTCTGTTTGTGATCAAACTTGGACGGTAGATGTCCCTTGGGGAATTAAAGGTCATCACAAGATCAAAGGTCACAGACAGGGGTCAACGAACTCTTAGGGCCCAATGTTAAGTTTTTATGGCGCGTTTTGATTATGGCTCGTAACTTTTGATCCCTTTGTCCGTTGTGACCAAACTTGGATGGTAGGTATCCCTTGGGGTGGTGAAAGTCATAACAAGGTCAAAGGTCACAGACAGGGGTCAACAAACTTTAGGGCCCAATGTTAAGTTTTTAGGGCGCGTTTCGATTGTGGCTCATAACTTTTGATCCCTATGTCCGGTTGTGACCAAACTTGGATGGTAAATGTTCCTTGTGGTGTTGAAGGTCACCACAAGGTCAAAGGTCATAGGCGGGTCAATGAACTTATGGGAGTTAGAAAAATATTGATTTCTTGTACGCGAATGGGCGAGACACAATTTGGCACTTGCCTTGTATTTCATTACTCTTCATAACAGCAGAATTCTCTGCAAAACACAGCTGATACTTATAGTCAATGTGCTTACCCGAGCTCATGATGTATTTGATTATGTTTGTTTGTCTTTTCTTTTCTCTTCTCTTCAAGGTATGGCTTTTCAGTGCAAACCCTTCGGAAACAAGGTCGGACATGAAGTATGTCAGCCACTGCTCATTGCTGGGAACCAGATATATACACACCGACAAGGTATGTCAATGATTTGCTTAAAATCATTACTTTGATAGTATCCAGGTCTATTCTAAGTATGCTGAAATGTCAACTCAAATGCAAATCAAAATTACAAATTGATTTCAAGCTCTCTATCGAAATTCTGTAAAATGTATGAATATATTATAATGCAAGAACAAGTTAAGGACCTTATTAGGAGAGTGTATGGCTGGGCAGAAAGGAGTATCCTTACGTGATGCCTTAGCCTAGAACAGAAGAGTGCTGACGCTTTAAACACAGACACAAACAGGTGATGCAGAATTTTTATTTCAGGCAGGGCATATAATGCTCCTCAGTGAGGTCATAGTAGTGACTAGTTCTGGTTGCTGCCCTCGCAGATGGGACATTTTTGTGAGAAGTAGATGGACAATGACAAAATTTGCAAGGAAGATCTGCTGAATTATTCCCATAAGATTATGTGAGAGCAGTCTGAAATGCAAACTCTTTGCCTAGCTGCTTGTAGCCACCCAAATATCACCAAATTTTTTATGGTGCAAAATCTTTCCAACTGGCAGCTACAAATTTAAGGAAGGTATTACCTGAGCATCTCAAGCAGGCTGATACAATAGATGATTTAAGAGTCTTCTCAGTGGAATAGGCTTTCCACTGTAAGTCAAAGTTTCGTCACTGTTAATCGTGCCATGGCTCCTCTTAACTCTTTTATTTATTTTCCTTTGTTTACATATTTTCCTTTTTTTTTCAAATTGATTAGAGACATTGATCTGTTTGTTTGTTGTTGTTTTTTGTGTGTGATATGCACCATTTATGGTTTATTTTATAATTATGTGAATGTTATGGGTCCTATACAAAATTTCCAATAATTTGTAAATCTTGTGGAGAATGTGTTAATTGATCAGACTGTCCACAGGTGACAGAGTGTAGATAGTCATTCCCAAGAGCATATTCTACGATTTGCATAATGACATTTCATGATGTGCAATATTTGTTTTATAATATTGTACTTGAATGACAGAACTCCATGCTCAAGCCTTGCATTATTGTTACGATGTTTCCTTTCTCATACTGGTCTCACCCAACCCAGCTTACTTTTGATCCAGAAGACCCCGAGACGCTCTTCAAGAAGATGAATGTGTTGGAGCAGAGTTTTAGGAAGAAGTTTACAACATCTGTATCAGCTGAGAGCTCATGATGACGTATGTGGCTCTTGTATTCCTAGACATAATTCCTCTGCATTGGATGATAATTTATCAAGTAAAAC
Source organism: Diadema antillarum (assembly GCF_040938485.1). NCBI lineage: Eukaryota > Metazoa > Echinodermata > Echinoidea > Diadematoida > Diadematidae > Diadema > Diadema antillarum. The sequence goes on along the minus strand of NW_027271040.1, from coordinate 1,736,242 downwards.
AACAATGTGAGTAATATTGTATTGCTTACACTGTCTTATGACGAGATAGATGACAAGAATTTTGATGGCACATAAGAAGGACTACTTCTTTTCATCTCAGGGCCTTTAATTTTGAAGAGAGCAGCAATATATGGCAGCTAAAATGTATTGTTGTCTCCTTAATGGAAAAAAAAAAGATATCCATAACAAAAAGTTGTACTGAATGAAAATGAATGAAGATAAAAAAATAGACAAAGAAAGATGCGACATGCCAGTGAAAGCGTACGGTATTTGATCCGATCAGTGTGTGTTAGGATGGATTGCTGTGTAGAGATGATGAGAGGATACCACAAATGGAAAGATGCCAAATTTCTATTGATCTGTGCTCACCAGGTACATGTAGATGTCCATCCAGCATTTATCTACCAGTACTTTCATTAAACATCAGCTTGTGTGTTGGGTGGTATTAAACAAATTGAAAGTGGTTGTTTTACAGGGTTTAATTTTGTATTTCTCTTATTAAAGTGTATTAAGCCTGCACAAGTTAATAAACAAACGCTGTACTAGAGGAATAGATGTAATCAGAAATAGCACAGAGCCTTCATGACGCATTGAAAGTGTAATCTTGCTGCTGTTATCCTGAACGACAGTTGGAAATGTGATGATAAATCGTTCTTGCAGGTATTCAAATTGTGGAGGCACACAGTTATACCTCTGCAGTGTCTATGAATACATTTACTTCTGGCAAGGAGATGCATAGGCTCAGACAAAAAGAGAACCACCCACACTTTCATCTGAGAAACCACTTGACAACACGATGTTGCTCTAAATTCATCCTGATTGAGGCAAGAGATTCAAAACAAATTTAGAATCGCTAAAATTTATGAACTGTGGTCAAACATTTTTGCACATTTACTGATGGAAAACTTTCATGAATTCCTGAGAGATCCAAGAAAGTGTATAAAAGCTTTAACAGCGTAACATCTGTGTGTGCACAGCCATTCTTTCTTTGGTCTGTGGTGTGTTTTTCACATGTTCCACATTTCCATATCTGCAGCCATTTAATCTCTTGCTGAGAAATATCAGAAACGATGTAGAAGTTATCTGGCAATCATGCCTATGGAAACCTTGAAGAAGGTTTTCTATATTTTACAATAGACTCCTATTATAAGCCATTCCAGAAATTGTGATATTTATCTTTTAACTGTTGTTGAATGCTTGTGTGTGGTATAGCATATTGACAATACATTGTACTGGGGCCAAAATTATCTACATATCTTTATACACCTCGTTTGCTCAGACATAGCGAAATTTTGATGTAACGAAAGAAAACTGCCGGTCCCATGGACTTCATTTTAAAGGGAGTCGCCTTTACACGCAATCATCATTGTGGTTAATTCACCTGGAGAGACAAATCTTGTTACTGAGGGCTAAACAACAATTAACAACTTGAGAATAAAAGCACATCATCTGTCACTTTGCATTACAAGGATTGCCTCGATGGTTATAATTAATGAAGGGTACTGTGATTTCACTTATTATATACAGATTGTATGTGCTGCATTGCCCTTGTATGAAGCACCAAACAAATATGTATCGGTACTGACTTGGGGCCATCATCATGATTATTTTACTGCAACTGTAGTTGGTAAATTCATTATACATGTACTATACCTCTAAATAATAGTGAGAAATTAGGAAATCATGCCCTTTCAATTGGTGCTGTGTTGTGTTAGTAATCAAATATTAACAAATGAAATTTCTTTTGTGTTGCTTGAAGGTTTCTTTATAAAACTTTTTTGTTAAATGCAAGAAAATATTAAGTAGAGGGATGAAGGTTGAGGTTTCAATTTCCTTCAATTTGTCTCCCTCACTTGTTAGAGGTAGACAAATCGAAGAAAATTGAAACCTCAACTTTTTGTTGTCATTAATGTTTTAAAAAGCAATTCGTAATTATTCATGGTTGTCATGTGATCATGAATTAGTTATGTGTATTAGATTCAGATATGAATTAATATCAAGTGTATTAACAATATTACTTTTGTAACAAGATTGTTCATATCTTGCCTTCAAATGATTCTTGAATTATACAATGTACTTTTACATTATTCATTATATGCTTTATGTTTTATGTGTTTGCAAACTTCAGTTTAACCTGTGTATAACTGTCCCAGACCTCACATATAGATATTTCTCAGTCAGAGAAAATTTGGAGAAAGGGGCAGGGAAAAGCAGGTGGGAATCATCTGTAGAATCAGTATGTCAATCATGTTTTTAATGTCATTGAAATAGATATTGAATCTATAGAATTTTGGATTGGAACAGGTGTTCTTTATCAATGTGATTTTGTGAGTACCCCAGAAAGTCTTACTTTTCGTTATACCCCCTTCTCCCCCCCCCCCCCCCCACACACACATACACTCTCACATACAAACACACAAACACAAATGCACACACACACACAAACAAATACACACCCACCTAATGAGAAAAAGTCCATCTCACATACAAATTTTTGTACTGTAAAAGTGGATATTTTCACGCGACTAATTTTTCGCCCTCTGTCCGGTAAGAAGGGTTTCGTGTGTTTCTAATTCCGCAGAATTAAAGACTGTAAGTATGGGAACATATGGCAAGCAAAAATATTTGCGTGCTTATATTTTCGCGCTAGTTCCTGGTTGTGCAAAATGAGCGAAAATTTCAACACCGTGAAAATTTCCACTTTTGCAGTACATGTGCAGGTCACTTTGAACAGGTTCAATTAATATTGAATCTGTATACATGTACATGTACTACGGTAGGTAACATGCATTATTGTGATTCATGCACATCCAAGATCGATTCTTTTTACTGCTACAATGTAGGTATCCCCTCTCACACAACACACACACGCATGTACGCACAATGTACCCCTAATGTCGAGCAGTCAATATCACAATGTAACAATGGGCAAAATAATTTTACATCATACATTGTACAGTGTACAATGTACATGTATCTTTATTGCAGTCATTGCTTCTGCATTTATTTGGCAATACAGTGGAAACTCGATATAACGAGATGGTCGGGACCGAGTCATTTTCCTCGTTATAGCCGATATCTCGTTATATCAGTAGGCATAAAAGAAGGCATAAAATAAAGACATTAATTTGCACATGTGGGACTACCCATCATATTTCAATCAATACTGATAACTTGATATTGTGTGTGAGGGAATTACTCACCTTTATGGGTAAGAAGATGTTTTTCGCCAAGGAAATCCAATATCAAGAATGTGTTTCTTATTAATTGTAGATGTTTGAATTTGTAAATTTATATAGCTTGCGATTGTATCAATACAAGATCGTCTGTGGATTGGTATGTGGTTATCGTATGGGTGTGTGTTGTGTGGAAAGCTTGAATATGGTCTGCACAATGCTGTGTGTGTATGTGACACATTCTGTATGTACATTATGACTGCGTGTGTGTGAAGACGGGGAATTCCCTAAGTAGAAGGCCAATCACAGCATCAGATTTCCTCACACCTGCTAAACGTCATGATGATGTCATGTATACATATGGCCGTCCCACTACATTAAACCTTCTGCATGTGTCAGTGTGCGTGCACACACACACTTCACACGTACAACACGCAGTGCTAGCTGGAGTGCTTAATGATTATGTGTGTGCAAGACAGTTTTTGGCGCATCAAGCTTTACAATCTCGGAAGATGATAGCACAGGCGAAGTAAAGCTTTACCGAAGGCATTTTGCTTTACCTCGCTATAGCAGGTTTGATTTACTATGTTTTTCTTTGTTTGGAAGTCACAAAATTTATCTCGTTATAGCAGTTATTTCGTTATAGCCGATCTCGCTATAAGAGTAGCATTTTACATAGACTTGTGTGGAAGGAAATTTGGGACCGAGAAAATTTCCTCGTTATAACCGATATCTCGTTATAGCAGTGTTCGTTATACCGAGTTTCCCCTGTATACAGTGTACTTACTCATCAACAATGTCTATGAGGGAAATAATAACATGGTCATGTCTAGTGAAGAAGAACATATTGCAAGGGCACAGTCTTTGTTCAAGCAAATTTAAAAAAAAAATTTAAAGAAATAGCAAGTGTGCTTTTAGAATCTTGCCAAGAAACATCTTGATACGGCCGGCATTTTGGTTACAAATGCAATGTAATGGGAGAGCATATCTTTTCACCTTCAACCCCACTTTTAAATCTCACCAGAAATCAAATGTGAATGTTCATCAAGAATAAGATAGGCTATTGTACTATCTACAGGGTAGTCATCGCTGGCAGTGGTACCAATGTCAAACTTTAACAAATTAGTTTTGACATCCTGTAAATCTAATTAGAATAAAAACTCTACAAGTTCAGAGTGACAACTCTACATACACATACAATTTTGTTTAATTCAAAGATGTTGTTTAGATAACATGGTAGGAATTTTAAACTTACTCCATTCGTGTTCTGAACACATACACTTAATGTCTCCTTCATGATCAAGAGATCTTGTTTGTTTGTTTTTTCTTTCTTTAATGCACGAACATTGTACAATAATTGCTGGTCAGTGACAATTTTGAACATTAATTCACATTCTTTACTGCGATGTTTTACATTTTAAGACAACTTTTGCCAAACCAGAGGTAATTAGACATGATGCATTTCGTAGCTTTTTCTACATGAATGCTAATAATGATTTCCTTCTGTTAATGAATATGAATATTGATTTAGATTTTAATCCTTCCATGATATCATAGGTAAATGACCACAATACATCGTGGGCATAATCATGGCGTAGCTGATTTTTTTTTTTTTTTCAGCAGGGAAGCTAGCCCCTTTCTTGAACAATATGTTGTGGAAGTGAGGCTATTAATTCTTTCTCCTTCAAGGAAAAAAAATGTCAAGGAATGACGCTAAAAGTTGTCCACTCAAATGGGAGAGGTGTCAAGGGTGTAGGACCCACCCTTGTCATCTTGTGGTCCAGCACAGGAATATTCAGACACTTTTTTCCCCAGATATGTGTATTTAAGAGTAGGAAAATGTCCCGAATTACACGAGATGACAAGAAGGTGAGAGAGTGGCTGTTAGATGTTAGAGTGCAGTAACTCTGGCCACCCCCATCATCGGGGACAAACACAGGGCCCCGTTGCTAAAAACTTTGTGTTTGAACGCAATTTGAGTTTCTAGCAACAGGGCCCAGGTGATGAGTAAACTTCACAGTTGCTGGGATGAATTAACAGAAGAAGACCCCCCCCCCCCCCCAAGATAATGGGAAGAAACAAACACAAAAGACAGCAGAGCATCTCTAAAATTTCCCATGATGACCCAACTGACAGGATAGCAAGGCAGGGAGGAGTGCCATAAATTTGGCAAGCCTCCAACTGCTTACATGCAATTCTTCAAGAAGGTTACATTCTTCCTAGCTGTACACCTTCCAGCAATGTATCCATCCAGATTCATTGATTCCTTTTCCAGGATGCTTCAAGTCGATGGGATCACCTGTAGTGTACCTGTCACAATTTTTGCTAAGTGTTTGTTGGTAAGGGATGAGAAAGTTTCTCCCATACACAGAGATATTCTTTATGACATTGAAAGTATGTAAAGTTCAACAACAGGATCGTTGGACCTTTCAGATGACAGAAAAGCATGTGTCCTCATCGATGACCTCGCTGGCCCAGCTAGGGAGGAGGTAATGTGTCTACCGAGACAGAAAGACTCAAGTGGGACAGCATCAAGGCGCTTAGCCTGTGCTTTGGGCAAGATGAGACATTTCAGTCTCTGAGCAGTGCCTTCCATGCTCGCAAACAGAAGGATGGCGAATCCCTGTCCGAAATCAGCCATTCACTCCTTAGGATGTACGGCAGAATGGAAGCGGCAGCTGACAGAAAAGGAGAAGTGGACGCATTGCAGAAACTAAGAGACAAGGCTCTGGGCTATCAGCTTGTCCAAGGGGCCAGAGAACTCTCTGTGCTCAGGGAGCTGTGTCGGATTCAGCTGGCCAATGAGTCTAAAGGCTTTAATGCTGTGAGGAGGGAGGCCCTTATATTATTCCAGGAGGATGAACCAGCTGGACGGACTAGGCGAATCCGAGAGGTAGTGAATGAGGTCACAACACAGCATTCATTCCAGCAACAAATGGTGGATTCACAGAGAGGGTTGGCAGCAGTGGTAACCACCCTCAAGGAAGAAGTTGCCAATCTCCGCTCCGAGATTCAAGTCCTGCACCAGTCTTGGCCAAGACGCAAGCCTCTGTCTGAGGTTGAGTGCCACAGATGTAGCCAGAAGGGCCACTATAAGAAACAGTGTCCACAGGGAAGTGAGCAGGAAATGCAGCAACTGAACAGGGAGAGCTCTGCTGCTGCGGGCAACACAGCAGAGAGGACAACAGTTTTGCCCATGGCATGTCCAGATGCAAAATCTGCAGGGATAGAGGAGGTCAGCATTCGTGACCGCTTGATTGCAAAGAGCCTTGAGGTGAAGGCTCAGGTTGGGTCGACAGAGATTGGCTGCCTGTTGAACACCGGAGCAGAGGCTTCCCTTATCCCTGCTAAAGTGTTCCGCGTGAAGCTGGAGAAGCACCTTGCTTTTGTAATGTTGTTTGTTTGCTTGTTGAACAGAGGCTGTTCCTCGACAGTGACAAATAAAGACATATTCACCACAGGTTAATTGGTGTGTCTGCTGCAGTAAATTTTCCCGCATCATCACATGAACATGAACATTACTTTGTAGGACATGATTGTGTATCCTAGTCATAAGTACATTGTATACTAATTGCACACACACACACAAAAGGTGTGCACATGTGCTTCACTCTGTGTAAAGTGCATTGACTCGAGGAAAGTTTTGTTTACATACTAAAAGGGGAACACCCACTTCAATGTTGTAGTTGACGTAATGCTTCGCTCTGTGTAAAGTGCATTCACTCGAGGAAAGTTTTGTTTACATAACTAGAAGGAACACCCACTTCAATATTGTTATAGTTGACGTAATGCTAAATGCATGCCATAATGTTTATGAGATTAATACTGGGCCCATCCATTACTGTGAATAGATTTGTTTTATTTTCGTCTTCTTTAATTTTTGAGATGACTACATTAGATTTAGACAGTTTCTACACAATAGATATCTCTTTATCAGATTGGATATACTGTGTGTATGTTATACGAATTGTGTGTCACGATCCAGCTATATTTATGGTATCTTGTAGCCGTGATCTGAACAATTGGAAATGAAATTTGTATGGCATGGACAGGAATTGAATAACATGTTTGACACATGCATAACATTCATATTTGTGAAAATTATTATTGTAAAAGTATCTGTTCCTCACGTTAGTCAGTGTTGGGACCCAGCACTATTGGGGATATTCCAGAATTAATTACTGTATCTCTGAAGCGGGAGTTCTGAAACAATTGAAGAATTTGATGGGGCACTAAAAACAAAGCACCAGGACCAGATCAGTTGCCACCATGGTTCCTGAAGATGTTCGCTATGAAATTAGCACCACTACGGTACTCACAGATCTATTCCAGTCCTCAATTGACCAAGGATCACTACCACAGCAGTGGAAGGAAGCAAACATCTGTGCGATATTCAAGAAGGGAAGTAAGGAAGCACCCGTCAGTTACAGACCAGTTTCTTTGACTAGCATCACATGCAAGATCCTAGAACATATCATTCACTCTCATATCATGGGCCACTTTGAAGAGAATGAAGTACTTGTGGATTCACAACATGGATTCAGAGCAAAACGCTCAATAGAAACACAGTTAATAGTCACAATTGATGATATTACACAATCAATGGACAAAGGGGAATCTATTCACATAGCAATACTGGACTTCTCAAAGGCATTCGATAAAGTACCCCATGAAAGGCTATTAGGAAAACTTGAGCACTATGGCATTAGAAACAACCTACAAGTATGGATCAGGGACTTTCTTACAAACCGGATACAGAGGATGGTCTGTGAAGGAAGCATGTCCTCAGAAGAACAAGTGTTGTCGGGCGTACCTCAAGGTACGGTTCTTGGACCCCTTTTGTTCCTGACATACATAAACGACCTCCCAGAACACATTAAATGTACAACGCTGCTCTTCGCAGACGATTGTCTGATATACACATCTGTCACAGAAGAAAAACATATGGACATCCTGCAAGAAGATCTCAAGGCTCTTGAAACATGGCAAGACACATGGAAGATGTCATTTAATCCTTCTAAATGTTCTATTATGGTTATTTCTAACAAAAAGAAACCACCCACCCGAGACTATGTCTTTTGTGGGCAGACCCTTCGTCATTCAAGTTCCCAGCCCTATCTCGGAGTTCAACTTGACAGCAAGCTTTCATGGGGGGAACATGTAGGCAACACTGTCGCTAAAGCAAATCGGACACTGGGATTCTTGAGAAGGAACCTCTGGTTTTGTCCCAAGGAAGTAAAAGCAACAGCTTATTCCACACTAGTAAGACCCATACTGGAGTACGCATCTTGCGCCTGGGACCCACACAAGATAGGCCAGATAGAGAAGTTGGAAAGGATACAAAGGAAAGCAGCACGCTTCTGCTTAGGAAACTACAGCAAGAGTAGCAGTGTCACACAGATGCTAGCAGATTTGAAATGGGAAACACTGGAAACAAGAAGGGAAAGGAACAGATTGACCATAAGATACAGCGGGGGATGGTGTGGATATCAGCCAATAAGTACATCACATATTGGCCAGAAAGGAAAACAAGGAGGAAAAATGACACGCAAATTCAAATACCATTTGCAAGAACAGATACATATAAGAACTCATTTTTTGTAAGGACTCCCATGGCGTGGAATAAATTAGAAAAGGATATAGTTAAAGCGTCATCGTTAGAGAGCTTCAAGGGGGCACTTACAGCATAACCACTCACGTGTATTCAACACCAAAGTCAGCGATATGCAGTGTGCTGCCCTGCTGGCTATAACTTTCAGAAGGTTCAGAAGGTATCTTAGGCCTGGACAGTCTACACGAAATAATGCATGGGTGAATTTTTACGTGGCTAATTTATACACGTGCTGCTTGCATATCACACCCTACTTTATGATGATAATGATCATTTGAGCCTTATAATTCAAAGATAAATGCCTAAGTGCGCAATAAATTATCCTCTTTGATATGTCCTTCATTTTAACAGGACACAACAGACCACAATGGCAGACCGCTTCTCCTGTCGGCTAAATGTACAGACATGTTCTGCAGCAGACCAAATAAAGTTCTGATCATTGGAGACTCAATTTTGCGAGACTTAGAAGAATATCTCCTACATCTTGACGTTGACTACATTTTCAGTGTTCTCTGCTTTCCGGGGGCAACTGTAGAGAACATTCGTACATCAATCAGAGAGAAATTCCATGATATTGTATTTGACGAAGAATTTGATTACGTCTTTGTGCATGTTGGAACAAACAATTTGAAGTTCGGCTTATGGGAGAGAGAGGAGAAGCTTTATCTTAATCTCTTTCAGATGCTTTCCGAACTATTCAGGTCTGCATCTATTGTATTCTCTGGAATTTTTCCTAGTTGGGACTCTCAGGAATTGTATATAACGCTCACTAATATTCAATTCTGGACTTGAATTATTATGTAAAAGATTAGCATGTGAGTATGTCAACTTTTCTCGCGACTTTGTCGATTCTGATTATTTGTTCTTTAAAGATGGACTGCATCTCCTGCCACAAGGCAAAGCTTTTCTAGCGTTTTCTTTAGATTTGTACCTTTTTCATAAATGTCGTGAATGTTTGTCAGCTAGCAGGCCTACTTCTTTCCGAAAATGGATACCGGTACCTAATGTACTGAAAAAACAGTATGCAGCTTCAAAGAAAAAGAGCAAGAAAGAGCAACGGAAGGAGACGGATTTGGACTAGTATGTCTACATGAGGAGAGAGAGATACGGCAAGCAGCGGCAAAAAAGAAAAAGGAAATGGAATCAAAAGAAACAACAAAAGAAATGGACATCCCCTGGGTTTATCAATCCACGTAGGTATGCGAATGTGCCAGATCTGCCGAAATTGCCACCACATCAGCACATCTGTAGGAAGATAGCTTCCTTCATCCCCTACCGTGAAATCAATGTTGCCCGTTATGATAGGATTTTATCTCAAAAACACCACTTCCATGCCAACGATCTCCCTACATCGAAAGAAAAAGGGCAATAAAGCGGACAAAGCGAAGAAAGCAAACTGTCCGTCGGCATAGGAAAAGGAAGGTATCTATGTTTTTCAATAACTTTAAGAGTTCTAAATGATCAATGTTGGCACATTTGACTTCTTAAATTTGACATGAAAGCAAAGTTACGTATTCCAGATGAAATCATTTAATTATTCAACATTTTAATGCCTTTATTCACTGAAAGAAAACAGTGGTGATATATGTAGGGCCTTCACCAATGTGATTTTATGCAATCTGTTACAATTTTCAAAAATAACTAAATTTAGAGTTTTCAGGTTCCTTATTTTGCTGACTTACATGCAAATATTACAATCATATCAAGTTAGAGGGAAATTGCCAAATCAATCACTCAATACTTTCTAACCCATTCATGGATTCCTCCAGCTCCACTAGTACGGATACGACAATGCTGAGAAATTTTTGAGTTTGCAGCCATTTTTTCACACTATACTCTGCATACTAATTACTAACGTCTTTGAGTAACTAATCAAAAAAAAAAAAAAAACGTAAACACATACAATTTAATCTTCAACAACAATTCATCCTGCAATTGATATTCAGTATAATATTAAATAAAATACCATCTTACATCAAGGTTTTTCGAGCGGCAATATCATTCTGATCACAACGTATATTACTTTGAAATACATACCTTTGGAAGAGCTACCGAGTGTAAATTCTGAAGAATTACCGCGTGTACTTTATGTTCTTTTTGTATGCCATAGCACCTATCCAACTCCAGTAATTCTTCAGAAATCCAGCTGGTTGAAACAAGCATCTTGCCGACTTCTCCATCATCGACCGTGATGTCCAAGGACGATGTCCAGCCATCTGGTAGACCACCAGATTCATCCTCAGTCATCTTGGCAACTTCTCCATCGCAAACCATGATGTCCAGCGACGATTTCCAGCCATCTGGTAGACCACCAGATTCATCCTCCGACACTGTGCCAACTTGTCCATCGTCGACCATGAGTCCAGGGACAATTATGTCCAGCCCTCTGGTAGGCCACCAGATTCATGATATCATCTTCCGACACTGTGCTAACTTTTACATCGCTGACCATGATGTCCAGTGACGATGTCCAGGCCACTTGTAGACCACCAGATTCATCCTCCGACACCGTGCCAACTTCTCCATCGCCGACCATGATGTCCAGCGACGATGACTGGACATCTGGTAGACCACCAGATTCATCATCCGACACTGTGCCAACTTCTCCATCGCTGACCATGATGTCCCGTGACGATGTCCAGCCATCTGGTAGACCACCAGATTCACCCTCCGACACCGTGCCAACTTCTCCATCGCCAATTTTTCTTAGAGTTTAGAGAGGAAGAAAGCAGGGTATTAGACCATTGGGGGGAAGAAAGTAGGAAAGATGAGACTCCTTCAGAGAATCACTCGCTTCCTTGGCAGTGACAGTATGGAAAATGAAGACAATCCAGGAACAGCAATTTTCATGGAGAAACTCTTGAAGCCCCTGCAACCAATAACCAAACAAGAACTATAAAAAAACACAGGAACACAATGGAGTAATTGTCTGTCATGTGATAAGATTAAAGAAAGATGCCAGCCAACTCTCAACACTGTCCACTCCCTGGACTGTATTCTGAATTATTCACATTACTTACGGGTATGTAATTGCTGGCGTTGAGGGCGTAAGCTGCACCCATAAAGTTTGCTAGTCCGAAAACAGTCCAGTCCATCTTGGCAGTTTCCCCGAAGATTTTCAGGGAACACAGTATTCCGCCCACATTTTGGCTGCTGGGGGTACTCACTTCTGATTGGTCCACGCTAACATCAATCAAGGTTTCATCATAGCTAGTTGATTATGCAAAGCGAGTTTACGATTTAGTCTTATTTCAAAGATTCGTTTCTCATTAAATTCCGTTAACTGAACTACATATGCAAAAATAATAATTTAAAGGACAAGTTCACCATCAAAATAACTTTATTTAGTCTAAATGGGTCTACTTTTGTGAAGAGAATGATATATGCAACATGTTAGAGAGGACGCTAGTAAGTCTGAAAGATGGGCTTCAAACACATCATCACGCTCCGCTCCACCTCGTAATGGTGGTACATGGGCCGAAAGCGATAGCAAAAAATAACCGATAGTATCGATGATAGTGACGCAACATGCGTACAACTGGCGAGTGGGAGAGCTGGCTAGCCCATTGAGGCTCACCGCACTGTGCGTACATTTAATACTTCCGTCAGCATCATGGTGTATTGCCAGGCGATTGGGTGCACGAACTCCACCCTTAAATCCTGAGGGAGGAGCTTTTTTTCAATTCCAGATCCAAAGAAGAAGCGTGGTTTATGTGGAAAATTGATCGCTGCCCTCAAATCGATGAAGTCCAATATCAATACGTACAAATATAACCACTGCAACGTTGTCTGCAGCGACCACTTCGGGGCAGCGTGCTTCAAGCCAGACCTTGAGGCGGAGCTCCTCGACAAGGAGCCACGCTGAAGACTGCGCGAGGATGCAGTGTCAACTATATTTTTGCATAGTCGACGTGGGGGGCGTTTCATCAACGAGTTCGTCGGGGGTTTTCACCGACGAATTTGCTATCAGCCAATCAGACGCAAGGATTTACACTGACAACTGTTAAAAGCTAATGAAATCCTTGGTCTGATTGGCTGATAGCAAATTCGTCGGTGAAAACTCCGACGAGCTCGTTGATGAAACGCCCCCCAGGTGGTAAAACGCGGTAGTCAAGTGCAACGAGGAGACATAGAGCATCGTCCAAGCATGTAAGCTAAATCATTTTACTATCTTTTTAAATTTTGTGACAGAAAATGACACTTGGTTGTTTGGGCCTGCGTGGGATGATCCTACTTTAAAAATTTTAATATTTGTGGATTTTTTCAGAAATTACGATCATAGCTGTGTGAATAGATCGTATAAAATCAAAGATTAAGTTTTATTTTCCAACGACTGCTTAGGGAGAAAGGCTAACGTAAATAAATGTGAAACGATTCGCCGTCGCATGCACATGTATACGCGTAATACACGTACATTGGTGCCGGTTATTGTTGCGTCCCGTCTAGACTTTCGCTTGTTATTTCTGTTTGATTCCGAAATCTGCTCTGAATTTTGACTTCTCTGATTCGGCGTTCGATTTGTTGTTTGGATGATTTTGAGATGGCTACAGTCACAGAGGATATACCTAGTTTTAAAGACGATGATTTATGGAGAGCAATTGAATATTCATCGGAAAAACTTGGTCTTTCAGAAGGTTTCAAAAGTGAACAGTTTTCCGCACTCAAGTCGTTTTTGCGATCTCTTTGTGAGTCTGCCAACAGGCTTTGGCAAAAGTGTCACTTTCCAAGCTGCGCCGATATGTATTGACTTTCTTCGTGGACTGAAACAACCACAAGCCAATGAAACGAACAGTTCAAAGTCTTTGGTGATTGTTGTGATGCCACTGAAGTCTCTGGTTTCAGATCAGCTGAGCAGAGCTGAAGAACTGAACATCGACCCAGCAGATTTGTCGGGAGGGCTTTTGGATGAAGTGTAGTGAAATATAATATATGATTATGTATCCCCACGCGCAGGTGCGCGTACATGCCCATATAGACGACACGTATGATAGACCCGAGGTGTCAAGGGACGCCCGGACAGATCTACCAAGCAGACCGACGGACACTGAGACTGAGAGACGACCCCCCATCGCAGACTACTGACCGCCAACTCGCCACCCGGGCTGCTAATTACAAACCAAGACAAGAGGTGAGTAGGCAATATCGGCCATTTTACAACAGAAGTTTGTGAGGGAGTCCACTCCGCCAGATACTCCATACTTTTCGCTAGCCCAGAGGTTTTGTTGGGAGACGACGGCTGCTAACTCTTCAACATTCCAGCAGTCAGAGAACAACTTTGTGGGGTTTCCATTGATGAAAGTCACTGTGACTCCAAATGGTATGTATCTTGAACATGGAGACTATTCAATAAATAATAGGTACCTATTTGAATTTCAATGAAAGTTACCCAGGCCAGGCCAGGCCAGGTAGACTCTGTTTAAATTTTGTAACTGTACCATAACATATTAAACATTGAGACTCTTGATAGACTAGACATGAAATTAATCTAAAGAAATGTGTTGAACTTCACCTTCAACTGAACATTTGAATTTAGATGTTAGAGTGATAAGAGAAGATTTGAACGTGCATGCGTGCTCCAGATCTCGATACAAAGAAAAAGTCTTTGGGAGTGAATACTGGAAATTTGTCACCACCAATGACAAAGTAGCAGTGAATGGGACTTTTCACGATAATAACAAAGCATTGAAAAATACAAGTGCCATTTTATTTAAATCTTCAAGTTATGGCATTCATACACTGTCCAATTAATCAGTCTCTTACATTAGACCTAGTTCTTATTGCTCAGTACATTTAAAACTTAATTGACGCCCTTGTAATTAGGTTTTGTGCCTACATTTGTATGTGTGTGTGTGCGTGTTGTGTTTATCAGCACATTTAGAATTATGCCAGAACTTGTTAACTTACTCAGAACATACATGATCTAATTAAAATGTCTTATTCTACTGAAAGAATGCATGAAAATAGGGGTGGTGTGGCTAGTTGGTGTATGTGGTTTTTTGGACTATTAAGTCCTCCACTACCTGTTTATTATTTTTTACAAAATATCGGCATATTATAAATATTTACAGTACAAATATCATTTGATAATGAATTAACACATGTGTGTGCGTGTGTATTTTCTTCAACATGTACCTTCCAGGGGAAGCTCATCAAGTGACACAAAAGCATTCCACAGTGCATATGGCAAGCTGGGAGAGGTGCGGTCCAAATTAAAGTCAGCGGTGCCAGTTGCTGCCATGACTGCAACAGCAACATGTGAAGTGCGCCGCAGTGTAGTTGACGGTTTGGGACTCCTGAACTATGTATGTTACACTAAACCGGTCACCATAAAGGATAAACATAAAACATGTCGTCTTGAGATCAAGAGCAAAGGACTTCGATGAACTATTTAAATGGATGGTTGATGAAATCAAGGTGAATGGTGCCTCCACAGACCGGACAATAATTTACTGTCAGTCAAGAAAAGTTGTGAGCAATGTTTATGCAATGTTTCTTCATCTACTTCCAGCCACATATCACAAGCACATACAAATGTACCACACCAACAAAGAGAATGACGTTCAACAGCACATCATCGACAGCCTTGCTGACCCATCAGGAGACGTCAGAATTTTGGTTGCAACAATTGCGTACGGAATGGGAGTGGACTCGAAGTCAGTTCATAGAACAATAATCTGTGGCCGCACAATGGATTTAGATGATTATATGCAGACGAGCGGTCGCATTGGCAGAGACGACAAACCAAGTGTAGCTGTCACCTTACAGTATCCCGGTGACCATTTCAAGTAGTATGAGAGAATTCCTGGAAGGCAAGAGCTGTCGCAGAGAGGTCATAAGAAGAGTGTTTGGTGAAGCCGAGACCAACGTACAGTATTGTAACTGCACATGACTGCTGTGACATTTGTGCAAAGACGTGCTTGTAGTGGCGTCAATGTATGCAGCACTGCAGAATCCACGATGGAAACCGCTCTACAAGGAGCAGTGGCATCCAAAGAGCAGTCCGAGGAATTGCCCATCAATGTGCCAGCTCCAGCCCAGGTTGATTTTTTTTTTACGGGCGGACAGATTAGTGGGGATATCACAGTCTATGGGATAGTGCGATTCGTGTGGATAAGTGCATGCGATGGTGCTGCGTGTGGTGGGGATACGCAACAACAAAAATCGGCCAGAATCTGGACTAACTCCCAAATTGATAACAATCCTCTACATGACTGGAAATGGTTGAAAGTTGAGGATGAAATACTGTACTGTAGATGTGGAAGTACTTGTACATAATTACCAATTTGTTTCCCATGAAAAACATTGCAAATCAACCAAGACTGCAGCAGACAAGTTGTTCAATGACTTCATACTCCATTTTGGGTTTCCCTTTAGAAGATTCCCCCATGATTAAGGCAGGGAATATGAAAGTTGACTATTCAACTAGCTTTACCAGTACGTGTACTCTCAGATTGCAAAGTCCCATACAACACTGTACCACCCTCAAGGCAATGGCCAAGTTGAGTGCTTTAAACCACACCCTCTTCGAATGGACACAAAACTGGGAAGCCCATCTGAACAAGATGGCACACGCTTACAATTGTACTCACCGGGTAGTGATCGGGTATTCCCCTTTCTACATACTGTTAGACAGATTTCCCAGACTGTACCAACTACATGTTGCATTTGACCTTCAGAGTGGGGAAGATGGGGTTTCTGACATTGCTCCTTACGACTATGCCCAGAAATCACAAAAGCAAATGAAACCAGCCTATAAAATTGCAATCTGTCATATTGAGCAATCTCCAGCTCGGGGGGAAAGGAGGTCCAGGTACAAGAGCAATGAGTGCAACCCTCTATTCTGGAGACAGAGTCTTAGTGATGCATGTAGGCCCTCCAGGAGGCAATCAACAACTGTGTTGGCAAGAATATCTGGATCAATAATGCACCGAGTGTTCACAAGAACAAACAATGAAAGGCAAAGAAAATGTTGATACCTCAAGACTTTCTAAACACAGTACCTAATGAAAATATATGCACTACATCTCTGCAAACCAAGCAAATGAGGCGAGGCTTACAGCTTGAACCAAAAGCCAAGGAGGCTTATAAGAAGTTTGTGAAAGAAAATCACACCAATGCGGTGTTCACAGAGTGTGGACTTGTGTTATCAAATGAGCATGCATGTCTGGCAGCCAGTCCCGACATGCTTGTGGAATGCAGTTGTCATGGACAGGGGGCAGTTGAAATCAAATGCCCCGATATCAGTGATGCACCAATTGGGAAGTCTGGGTACCATGGTACATCCAGGAATCAGCAGAGGGACTACCCATGCTACAGACTACTCACAGCTATTATCATCAGGTCTCAATGCAGATGGCTATTATGTAAAGGGGGTAATTTTTTGTTTTTTGTTTATGCCCACGAGGAAACTGGATGATCAATGTCAACTATAAGGACTTATAGTGGAACAAGCTACTGTACTATGTAAAATAGATTGCCGTGTATACTTTTAAAAATATGGTCTACTGGTTGTTCCATTCTTTCATTTGAGGGAAACCTACAGCACTAGGCCATACCCCATGATGAGAATGGGAGGTCCCAAAATGGGATTTGATTTCACTTGAAATCATTTCACATTTCCAATTATCATTTCACTTGAATATCATTACAGGAAGACCCTTCATTGTACAGGAAGTACAAATCCCCTTGTAAAATGTGTACTGTAGTCACCTGATGAGTGTAAAACTACAATGGAAACACAACCACTAAACGGCAGCTGCATGTGCTCTCCGTTTCAGAAATTGTACACCCTTCTGTTCATGAGAAGCTGCAATGCTTTATTTTGGAAATGGTCACTCTCCATCATCAGCATTGCAAGTAGTGTTAGAGATGGAGCTTCAGATCAAAGACCCAGAAAGCTTTGTGATCAGTTATGAAGACAGGGCTACTTTTTTTACTTCTTTCTTCAAGGGATGCTCTTTTCTGATAAAGAAGGGCTGCAAGAAGATGAGCCCGCTTGACAAAAATATCTTGCAGGATATGCAGACAGCTTGCAGAAAGACATGATTTGAAATGAAAAGAAAGATTGTGAAAAAAATACACATAACTAAAAATGCCTGGGTTTTACGCAGGGTCTAAGAAAATGCGCTCGTCAAGAATTATCGCCAAGAAAAAAAAAAGAAAAAGAAAAAGAATGGTGACAATGGTTTTGCTTCCAAGACACAACTGTGAAGCAATGGGAAAAGCTATTAGCACAGCATACCATGAAAACAAAAGGCCACGGCAGCAGAAAATGCAGATCTTGGATTACAATTCACCAACTCTTCCAGATTTTCCCAGTCAGGAAGACCATCCTTAGATAGTGATGCCATTGAGAGAAGTCCTCAAATTCTATGAAAAAGATGACATCTCCTGTCAAGCCCCAGGTCACAAGGATTGCATCATACTGTAGATCCAAATCAGATCAGATCCAAAGATGAGCACACTAAAAAACTCAAAACTTACTACAGTGTAGCAGGCCAAATACATGCTTATGTCACTGGCAGAAACACATGGCCTGCTCTGTAATGATGAAGGAGTCTCCATATCTAGAGGCAAATTCTGTGATCTGAGACCAAAACACATCAAGCTCTTTGAAGACATTCCACAAAATGTATGTGTTTGCACCCATCATAAGAATGTTCGTCAGCTTCTTGTTCCCCTCAGCATATGTACCCAGTTGGCAGATAACATTTCCACCTTAACTGATTCTATTGTTTGAGATGCAGGCACAGAGCAGTGCTTGTTTCCAGAATGTTCCATCTTCAAGGAGAAAATTGAAATCTTCCGAACATCAGAGGAAGACACACCAGTCAAGTACAACCAGTGGCAAACAACAGAAGGAGCACACAAGGTCGATATTCACACCAAGGTGAAAGCATTTGATAAGTTGAAGCAACAGTTATGGGCTTTCCTCATCCCTGTGTACATCAAACGAAAGCAGAGCGGTCATATTAGCGGGGATAAAAGGAAAGTAGATGGAATTGAGGTGTTGCTTTAGGTTGACTTTTCAGAAAACATCACCCATAAGAAAGGGATTCACTGCTGAAACTCCTGCTGGTGAAAAACTCAGGAATGGAATAATGTTCACAGATGAATGCTGGATAGAATCATTCTCTGCTCCAAATAAACAAAATGAGAGAGCGCGCACTAAAAACAGGGCGAACGTTCCAATGAAACACACCATTAAGAACTCCCCCAAGATTTTGGTTGCTCGGGCGATGACCGCCCATGGCTTGTCTGACTTGCATTTTGTTCCTGCTAAAAAGACAATTAATGGGCAATATTACAGAGAGGAAATTCCGACTAAAGTTTATGAACCATGTCTTCGGAATCCGAACGTCTGCCCAAATCAAGCAGATGTTATCTTTCAGCAAGATGGTGCCACGCCCCATACAGCTCAGCTTTCGCGGCAATGGTGCGAAGAGAAATTTCCCGCTCACATATTATTGGAAGAAAGATGAGTGGCCAGGCAACTCCCCCGACCTCAACATGATTGAGAAGTTATGGGCTATCCTAAAAGAAAAGGTTTATGAACCTCCATCCTGCACGACGCATGAACAACTTGTACAACGTGTGCCACGATGCTGGAAAAATATCCCTCAATCAACGTTGAGGGCGCTTGTCCACAACCATTGGGTCAAGTGAGTAACAGATGTTTTTGAACATGATGGGGACAACAACTTCAGAACAGAAAAGCCACAAAACTAAAGAATTGGCAAGTTTCCATGATTTTCTATCATTTTTTACACTGTAATATTATAGGGAGTGTATTAACTTTCTGTACATTGTATAGAAGATGTCTCTCACAAAAATAATCAAAGCCATCTCTCAGAGCAGCCAAAAAATCTACCAGAGTTCAATTGGGTAAAAACTGGTGGATGTCCTGGAATATATCACAAAGTTATCCAGCACATATCTTAGATGTAACAAAATTGGCGCATCCATATACAGTAGTATATAGCGTATTGAGACATGGATAGAGTGCAACCATCGCAACACGGAAGAGGATACCATGTACACCTTGACGCTTCCTTCCTCGCACAAATATTTACTTTTTGGAATACGACAATGGCAAATATCTTACTGAATACATTCACCATCTATTTAAGGATGTAGCTAAAAAAGAAAAAAAAAAGAAACTCTCTCGCAGCAAACAATTAAAGGCTCTATATCTCAGAGTTGTATGAACAGCTAGTTGGAGTTCAGTCGAGTGAGCCAGGAGATGTACTAACCTCTCCCAAAGGGATATCTTAGATGAAACAAAATTAATACATCTATTCATGTAATACATGTATGTACTGAAGACATGCATTGATTGTGAAAGAAAAGAGTAATCTGTGTTTCATGAAACAATAAATCATAGCCCTTTGCAGCATTCAGAACACTGAAGAAATACAAAGTAGTGTTACCCCAAATCAAGAGGGCACTGATGGCTACACAGTGTACAGGTCACTGTTCCACTTGCGCACCTGAAAGATAATACTTCATATACTGTAACTGTTAACCGCCAAAAATGAATTTACTACTGTTACACCATTTTCAACATAACATGTTTTCTGAGAGAGCAATGTTCACAATTCACGTAATGCAAGTTTGAATGGTAAGAGACAACACTTCTTCAGACATTTGCACGGATATGTATTACATACAATACACTCCACTTTCCCCCCTCCACTAAGGCTCTATTATATTTTGGATAAAAAACGTATCCCCTAGTGAATGACTGAAAGCCCTTCATGTCCTTAAAGTTATTTTCGGCTATGTCAAAATGTTACCATATGTGACCCTCTATTAAGTACTACATATTTGCAAAATGACATCATTTTTTTTGACAAAATTTTTGCAAAATGTCACAAAGCAATTCTGAAATTGCGCGCAGCTTTGTACCACCACTCTTTAAAATGTAACAATTTTTAACAAAACAATTGTGATGTCACAAAGCAATTCTGACATTGCGCACTACTTCGTACCGTCACTTGGTGAAATGTAACATAATTTTTCGAACAAAACAAATGTAACATCACAAAGCAGTTCTGACTTCTGATATCATGCGCTGCTTGTTAGGGTCAGTGTAAGGTTCCTTCATAACATTGATTCCACTACCACACAACTTCTAACCTTGCTTTTTTTTCTCCATTTTCCCCTTTTTTGTTTAAAGGGGATGGCTAGTAACTGATCAGTGGGAATCAGTGGGAATGCTGGAGGATGATTGTTCCAATCCTTGTGGGATTCATTTAAGAGTACAATATATGTCTATTCTTGTGTGAAAATTATTTGCTTCAGAATGGTCTCATATTCAAGTAATGTGCAGTTTAATGTTTCCAGGTAAGCGTCCCTGGTCAGTGACGGGGCATTAATCTGCACATTACTTGAATATGAGACCGTTCTGAAGCAAATAATTTTCACACAACAGTAGATATATAATGTACTCTTAAATAAATCCCACAAGGATTGGAACAATCATCCCTCAGCATTCCCACTGATTCCCACTGATCGGTTACTAGCCATCCCCTTTAAATTTTTGATCCCAAATATCAAACTAGTGGTAATATACTTTTCCTAATTTCAACTATAGGCCTTGGTGCCTCCAAATGAACTTTTCACTTTGGGGCTGCGCCTCCCAGTGAATGTTGACCAGTTCTTTTGAAGTCACCCCTGTCCATGGCTTTAACCAGAAAACCTCAAGGAAAAGTAATTCATATACCTTCTTTTTACAGGTTCAAATGCAATTGATTTCCATGAAAGAATAATACAAAACACTTAAAAGTCAATCCAGGTTATGTTAGCAGTCTTTTCCTTTGTCTCCATTTTTTTTTAGCAGGTTATGCACTTTCTCTCAGCAAAGTGGGTCATGCACGCAAATCAGTTTTTACTCTTGAGACGTCCTCAGCAAGAAAGCGAAATTGTTCCAATTCATTAGCAAGCTCAGGATAGCAGACATTGCAGAGAATGCAAAATGCAGATTCCTTTGAAGCATCATCAACAGGCGGTCATAATTACAAGTTACCAACGGATAGTTTCACAAACTTCAGATGCACGTCTTGGCTGGCAACACCAGTAACCTATTCAAAGGAGATATAAGAGGAAGGACATACCATGCAGTAGAATTAATCACTTTGTGACATCGCAATATGTGAATACACTTGTACAATGTATTTCCGGTTACTCAAAAAACAAACAAACAAACAACACACTATTCACAGATGTGATTTGTAGTCTTGTACTACTGTAAAAGTGGTTTCTTTCGCAAACAGATACTTTCACGGTTTCCATCAGTGTCGACTTTTTTGCGTCTGTTTAAATTCGCGGTCGGCAAAATCTGTGAATTCACAGTCGGCAAAAACTGTTTTATTTTGCACATGAAAACCCAAACTATAATCAATTATTCTTTTATTTATTAAACATAAATTAAAAATAAATGCAGGCTGTACCTGAAATCACGTCTCTCGAGTACTTTATAACATGCTTGTACCTACATTGCATGGTATCGCTCTGTGTGTGTGTTGACCATCAATACACTCAATGCGCGAAATCTTTGTGCATGTGCGCAATAGCGTTGTAACAAGCAGCGACTTCAAAACATTTTCGCGTGATGTTAAATTTGCGGTTCAACCTCAAAGCGCGAAAAGCTCGAAAATAAAACCACCGCGAAAGAAACCACTTTTACAGTATACCATTTGACAACGAAGGCTATAATACACCATTAAGGAGATTTTCTCTCATTCACATTCAAATTTTCTTTTTCTTCTACATAAAGCAATCTTGTACTTGCAACTTACTGACTGGTAGATCGAAGGAAACCTTGCAAAAGAATCACTAGCCCCAGTCACACTGGCAAAAATTCACGATTTCCATGTTCGCCAAGTTTTAAGTTCTCAAAGTTTCATCAGTTTGACCGCAAACTTCAAACCAAGTCCATGTCATTGCTGCCACCTCTTATACGGGTTGAATGTTGCATTACATACCGAGATGTGACTGTGATGATGCTGCTGTCCAAGAGCCAAACGGGATGACAGAAGTTTGAGCCTTCTCTCTTGCAGCCATAGCAGCTCTCCTAGTATAGCTGTATTAACAGAGATAGAAAATGACAAAAAAGGTTAAAAAGGGACTGTACAGTAACGGTTGAGGCGAGGATTCAGGTTTAAAATATTTTTTTGTGAGATAATGAGGAACCTCTTATGAAATATGAAAGGGCATGTAATTTCAAGGATTCAACATTTATTTGATGAAAATTGGTCTTGAAATGGAAGAGATATCCAAAAAAGCAATCCTAATACATGTAAAATTGACAGGCCATAACTTTTATTAGGATCTCTTTGTTTTACCATATTTTTAGATATCTCAGTCATTTCAAAACTGATTTTCATCAAATAAACTTTTGATTTCCCTTAGAATTGTATGCTCTTTAACATTTCATAGAGTGGTTTCTAAATATCTCGCAAAACATTACAAGTTGAATCCTCACCTCAACCAGTACTGTACAGTCCCTTTAACTCCACCTTCATAATTAGTCATTCTTATCGTGGGTAACTGATTCCTAACCAACCTGTCAACATACAGGCTGATACAGTAGACATATGTGACCCGCTCCAACAAAAGGATCCTAAAGTCGCTGACGGGCGAGCCAAGCATGGCCCAGAAAAATGCTATTTTCAGGCCTTTCCTTTGATCATTTAGCTTCGAAACTTCGGCAGATGATAGAAGATACATTAGACTACAAAATTATGCAAAAACAGAAATCCAAACGTTTTGACAGATTTTAGTGATCTGACTTCAAACTCAATTTTCTTGGCTCACCCGTCAGCGACTTTAGGATCCTTTTGTTGTAGCGGGTCACATGTGCACTATAATTTCGTGTAAAGCTGGGTAGAAAATACACATACAATTATCTGCACTGCATGTTCAGTGGTAGCATATTCATCGCATACCAGGTTAAAAAATTGTTTATCTAATCAAGTTATTCACTTTTTGCACAATCTTTATTACCTGTACATAATATGAAAGACAGCAGGTATAAATTTAAACAGGTCAAAATATAAATAAGCTCTGGGGAGGAATCCTCACAATAACTGAAAACAAAAACAAAGTACCTTTGGTCCATTCCCATGTTAGGACAGTCCCTGGTGTAGCAAGAATCAACGTTGCCCAGCAGCCGGTATTCGCAATGCTCTCACAGTCTGCAATTCCTTCCATGCAGTCGAAACAGAAGCAGCTGTGCTCTCTGGCCAAGATCCGGTATGGTGAATTTCCCTTGAAGCTGTGTTCGGCTCTGGTGTATTTAACTGCTTTGAGCTGGGTGCTTCTCTACTTTGTCCTCCTACAATTACATTTCTGCTTCTTCTATTTTTTTCTGAGCATACCAATGACCTGCATCTTTAATTTCAAATTTGCCTCTTCTTTTATGTTGACATTTGTGCCCTTTCTTTTCTTCGGTATTTCTTCCATTTTCAGCTTGTGCAAGTGCTGGAGCAGGCTAGGAACCACAGGCATTCATTCTTCCTCAGTGATTAGATGATCACACCTTGTCCATATCGAAGTCTCCAGAGCTTGCATCGCAACTGGTCAACTTCATTTCGCTGTTGGTGCCTTTCTGGATTTTCCTTTCTTCTTCGCCTGCCTACGCACTGCCTTACAGCTGCAGCTGTCCTCTTCTGTCCTTTGTTAGTTCTCCCTTCAGAAGGGTTTGGAACACGTTTGGAGACTCGCCTCTTCTTACGAGCTGACTTTTTTGCCTTTTCTTTTCTTTTGCATTCCTTTGGTTTTTCAGCTTGTTCATGTCTTGGAGCAGGCTTGGATCCAGAGGTGTTCACTCTTGCTCTGTGGTTAGACATTCTTTCCCTGCGCACTTCCTTGTCTCTCTGCTTTTGCTCCTCGCTTCTGGTGAGTCGCCAGAGCTTACATCGCAGCTGGTCAATTTCCCTGTGGTGTCGGTACTTTTCTGGATTATCCTTTACTCTTTGTCTGTATGCACGCTGTTTCTCAGCTGATGTCATCCTCCGTTTTTTATTATTTTTCCCCACAGAAGGGTCTAGAACACGGTTACAGACTTGAGGCTTGATGCTGGTTCTGCGCTTAGAAAGATCCAATCTGGAAAACAGCAGAATGAGAATGATGTAGCCATCAAACAATGCATTCTAGTATTAAATCTAGAGACTAAATCAAACTTATCAGCCAAATATACAAATGTCAATCTCCATGGTGACTGGTTAGCTTCTGCCATATTGCATTGTTTTCCCAGTAGGTTTGCAGCACACACTGCCAAGGTGAGATGACAATTTCACAAGACTGGCAAATAATCATTATCTAGAAATTGTATACCCCAAACATTATCTTCTTTTAATGAAAAAAGTTTTAGCCATTTTCAATGTGGGTGGAAAAATGGAGAAATCTGTTTACCTTGTCTTGACCTTTGACCCCACTGCCCAAGACTTTCCCTACATATTCATTGCGTGGTAATGCATGTAAAAATTGTAACTGTGGCATAACATTTAGCCATTTACATGACCTTTGACCTCATAACCAAAACTCCAATGATATCCAATGTCGGGCAATACATGTATACAGCATAAATTTATATGATTGAGGGTACCACCTATCGTCACCCTAAGGATCTGCAGCTTATTTATTCCAAAAGTATAAAACAAATTTGCCTAAGTTTTGCCTCAAATATGCCATAAACACTGCAGTTTTGAATATTGTCATCGTCCCGTTGATTCTGAATCTCCGTAGTGAAATATAGCGTGATTTTAGTGTGTGTGTGATATATTTTCTCTGCGTGGCTTAAAAGGGTACCTCAACATCAGCACCCCCTCCCTCCATACATGTAGGTAATACACATGAATTTCACAGTCATGCGTCATGCTCGCAATTTACGAAGCTGATGTGTAACTGAACCATGTTTAGTTTGCTAGTTTGTGTACGAGTTTGTTTTTTGCATCTTCTTTATAATTAAATTATTTTCATAGCTTATGGGGCTTAAAGGGATCATATAGTTTTGGTTGAGACTTAACTTCAGGTTTTTATCATTTTCTGGTGAGATAGTGAGAAACCTCTTATGAAATATGAAAGAGCATGTAATTCCATGAGGATTTCAACGTTTATTTGATGAAAATTGATTTTGAAATGGCTGAGATATCCAAAACAGAGTACGTGATTCTAATAAAGTGTGGGACCCCCACTTTTAATAGTTTTTATTACGATCGTTATGTTTTACTTTGTTTTTGGATGTTTCAGCTATTCCAAACCAGATTTTCATCAAATAAACTTTGAATTCCTCTCAAAATGGTATGCTCTATGGACCTCTGTACTATTTCACAAGTGTTTTCTTGGTATCTCATCTCCACCAATACCATACTACCCCTTTAATCCAACACATACTTTATCGTTCTATACGCTAATAGCTATGATACGCAGGGTGCCGATGTTAAGGTACCCTGCTGATAAGAGGTCCCCTTGACCGACAAGTATGTCTAATTCCACAAAAAACTTCTCATTTATAGTAATGACATTTGCTGGGTCAGTTTTTCGCTTCTAAAACTGACCCAGCAAATGTCAGTACCGTACTATAAATGACAAGTTTTTCGCGGAATTAGACATACTTGTCGGTCAAGTGGTACCCTTTACCATACAGGTAGAGTTTTAAACTTATACGAAGTTCATGAAGACTCCTTGAGCCATTTCTGAGAATTTTCATTTCACCTTTGACCTTAATTTGCCCTAATAATTTAACCAAAAACTTTTCTCGAATCTTGCTCTGGCCTCTGCTCTAGTAATGCAACTTACATGATATAACATGGCACATAATGCCACGTTTAGTTTGGAGATCTCAAACGGTTTAGAAGTTGTACGTTAACGCTGTCCATGAAATCTGTTACGGACGAGACGACAATCCTATAGTATTAACAGTTAGAGAAACTATTCTAGCTAATTCAAAATGCCTCTCTCATGTGGCCAAGGCATAAAATTGTTTTGAAGGATAATCAGTGTACACATACAGTTATGTCTGTATCAGCCCCCATCCTGAGGGTTCTATCCTTCCAAGTTTACATGTAACTACGAATACGTAGTAACACCTGTAGTTTTGCCTTAAATCGACATAAAGTTTAATCAACTATTAAGATCTACCGCGACGCCAATCGCATTTTACAACACAAAAGAAAGTACATGGGACTATTACAACGTAGTCCCATTAGTTGCTTTTCATGTCTGTTAATTCTGTAACTGTAACGGCCGCGTCTCAAATTCTGATTCGAGAACACTTCTGAAAGAGGTTTTATTAATACGACAAATTTGAAATATATTGTCATGAATGTCGTTCACGTACGGCATAGAATGAGAATCAGTCGTCATCGTCGTTGGGTTTGTACCGGCTCGTCCGATCGTGCACAGGGTCTACATACCGGTGGCCGTGGCAAGTTGCCGACTCAACTATAATGCAGAACACTAGTTAGTTGACGTAATCAAATGCAATGGGAATCACATGCACCACCCTACCTCCCTGCCTGCCTGCGCCTACCCCTAGGGCCCTGTGCACAACACTCGGGGAGTGGAAAGAGGGAGAGAGAGGTGGGGGGGGGGGGGGGGGGAGGGGAGAAAGTACAATGTTGTTCTTGTTCTTGTTGCTGTTGTTGTTGTTGTCTTCGTCGTCGTTGTCGTCGTTGTTGGGTTTTTTTCCCCTCCTTTTTTTTGCTGGAAAGTATACAGTTCACTGCCAATTATTACATTCGGCAGCTAGGTCTGGTGGGTGTTTCACAAAGAATTCAAGTTGAAATCATTAAAACATATAAATAAATAAATACAGAGTAATAAAAAAAGAATTCTGGTCGATCTTAAATTTGAGATTGACTTCCTTAATTAGTTTGATTTATTTTTTTTTCAGAATCTGCTTCAAATAGCATATGAAAAATAATCAAAAGAAAATTCCTTGATAATTCATTACTTAATCTATTTTTATATTATTAATGCCTGCATGGAAAAAAAAAGTCTGCAAAATTGTCGTTTTCATCTGAAAGTTTAAGAATATCATTGAAGACACACACAGCATACCAAATTTCTAAGTTGATCTTAAGAAAGTTAAAATTGACTGAAAATCTTTGTGAAACCACCAGTGTGGTGATGTACAGTGTACAATGATGTCTTTGTAGGCCTATAGTAATATATCATGTATATATACTTAGTATATTATATATATATACAATATATATATATATATATATATATATATATATATATATATATATATATATATATAACGTGCAAGGGTCGAAAATTTGGTTTACAAATAAATGAAGTTGGATTCTAATGCATTATGTCAACTTGTTTGTCTTCATCGTCTATATATATATATATATATATATATATATATATATATATATATATATATATATATATATACGTGTATATATATCCCTAGTTGGCACCTTAGGGAGACATATTGGGGGGAAGTGTCTTCATTAGGGAGACAACTGGTCATTAAGGAGACAATTTTCGTGTCTCCATTGCGTAAATTGCCATTGAACATGTATTTTAAAATTTGCATATAAAACAAATGGAAATGTCTTCCAAATGACCCATCTAGGAGTATATATATATATATATATATATATATATATATATATATACATTCTCTCTTTTCGATGTAATTCTGTGTGCAATTCAGTCTTATGACTGCGAGACATGAATACCTTAATACCATTTATCTATCTACTAGTGTATCTATCTATCTACTGTATACGCCATACATTTCGCGAGTCTAAATTTTTCATGAATCGGGAATTCCCGACGATTTCGCGAGTGGTTAAATTTGCGATCGTGGAGTCCTGTTCTGAACGGAGAAATGTACATGCGTATGTCACATCCACATTGGGATCAGAATCTATATTTTGCGTGTCTTTAATTTCGCGAACAGCACCTGACTCTCGAAAATCGTGAAAATAAAAACCTCGCAAAATATTTGGCGTATACAGTATCTATCTATCTTTATAACACCGTATATGCTTTGTAATTACTGAGGTGTCTGTATGTCTTGGATTAAATGTTTATTACAGCACCACGAATACGATTAACTAGCCACAAAACCAGCATTTGGAATGAAAGATATGATAAATGTTTCTGCCACAATGTATATTAAATGGACTTGTACTACAACAACTTTTTTCAGTCCTTGGAGCATTTAATCATCGAGTCAAATGTACATGCAGGCCTTCATCAGTGAAATGATGTGTAAGAAAAAATTTGTTCTTGTTTTACTTTACCTATATTGAGACATCTGGGCTGATTGATACTTGTATCACTAAATTTACATTATTTCAAACATTTTAATGCATTGGTCATCCAATCTAGTGTCTCAGTTTATAGATAATTATTCGATACAAAAACAACATGACAAATACAGCTGAAATAGAGGAGTTTCACAAACAAGAGATCTAATTTGGGCACATTTGGCATCACAAACATGAATAAATTTGAAAACAAAATAACAAAGAAAATATAAAGAGAATTCAATGTGTTTACATTTATATAGGACAATGAAAAAGCCTTTGGCTTATGTTTCGGAAGGCATGGTAATAACATCACAATCAACAAGCATGTACACGTATGTACTCTAATCGAAAAAAATAAATTTTTGAGAATTCTCTTTATAATTTCTTTATATCATTGTACTTCTGCAATATCAGCAATTATCTAGCCTTTGTACACAGTGATGGCAGTACAGAAACTTTTACAATTCTTGGTATTGCAAATGCTCAGAAAACTTCTGCGCATGCTAAAAAGCCCTGTCACATATGCACTGTGGGATTCATCAGTGCCATTATCGCTTCTGGTTGTCCTGTGTGTGTCTTAGTTTCAATGCAATTCAATGCAATAATTGTCTGCTTTTCTTTCATTGCTGCCCTTTTCTTCTCTTAGAAGTTAAAGAAAAAAAAGTTTGAAATTTCACAATTTTACTGGTTTGCGGTCTTTAGAGTCATGGTTCACTAATGCAAGGCTTCAATATGCTGGTCACATGATGGAAAGTAAAGAAATATTCAACAAAAAAAATAACCCTGGATAAAGATGATTTGTGACCTGAGTGCATGTGCAGCCAAAACGGGGCAAGTTTGTCCCCTGAGCTATCCCATACTGCACGCTGCTCTGTGCACGGCACCTAGGTATTGGCGATACTGAGAATTACTTTTGAACACATTGTCCAGTCTCTTCTTCAAACTTCACTGATGTGTTCTCATGCAATTGTTATTAGAGAGCTTTACATTTTTGCTACGGACGTAAAAGGGAAAAAAATCACTTATCAAAGTGATCTCGCGAGATTTTAGTTTTAACATCAGTGCCGAGCCATTTTTGCGTTCACTCAAATTCATGACGCAGATAGCAGCTTGATGTAATTTTCGTATGGGTAGACCATTTTACTTCATATAGGCTGCGTCTTCACTAAAGCTTGATGCAATTTTGGTATGGGTGGACCATTTCACTTCATATAGGCTGCGTCTTCACAAAATCTAAAGCTATTTTGCAACACGACGCAGGGAGAGAGGAGAACAGCCAGTGCATTCAATTTGATGTCCGCATTGCAAATCTAATACTCCCTGCAGTATTCTCTTCCACACATAAATTTTGGGTTCATTGCCCTTTCAAATGCTCACAGCAGAACTTCTGTAATCTTGGTTTTGACTGTTCACGGAGGAATTGATTCATGAAAAGCTCCCCCCCCCCCCCCCCAAAAAAAAAAAAAAAAAAAATGGTCATATTTTTAGGGTTTGCAAGCTTGTGTTATACACAGCTGGCCACTTAATTACAATGATAACAATATATCATTCTGACAATCATTCGTAGAATTTGGTATTGAATGACCAAGACTTTCTAGTATTCTGTCATTTGGTCTTAGAGTTTGATCATTCAGCTACAACTTTGCCATGAAAGTCACAATAAACTTGTGGAAGATCAAAGAAAACAATCAAAATAAGTCTAACCTGCTTAGTATATTCAAACTTACAATTCTATTTAATATCTCACTTTAAAAAAAAAATCTTTTTGCAGTAGTATCCTTCTCTACGCCACTATGCCCTTATGTATGCCCCTCACGTATCTTTCTGTAATTAACTTATTTCTGGTACAGTTATACAAAATAGACAAGATTAATTATGTAGCAATGCCCTCAATGGGGTCATTTGTTTTGTTTCAGAAGCAGATACTCCTAAAGTCTGAAGGTGACTTTTAACCTCAGACAATATATAAAATAGATAAGGGTCAATTCATTCACTCTATATGTACTCTTAATGGTCAAATGTTTCTAGTTTGCACAAACTCAGAAAGAAGATTTGCCTTCTCTTCAACCTTCTTGCAGCCTGAGGAAGAGAACTGCCCATTTTCTGGATAGTAAGAAAGTTTATCCGCAATCCACTCCATGTCTTCCCTCGCTAGGGTCACATTTTTCTGTGCTGCTGCCTGCTGAATGCACAGTAGGACGTGCTGTCTCTCCAATGGCAGAAATGGAATGTGACTGTCGACAACTGCCAGCAGTTGGGTGTAGACACTTTCAAGTTTGGTTGTGTCTTCCTCAACACCAGTGGGCAAGTCCTTGGGTGCCGATTTTGGAAAAACAGAGTGACCTGATTCTAAGATAGGAGTTAGCTCTTGCAGGCCTATATCCTCTCTCTTTCTGTCCTTGTGAAACTGTTCCATGACATAGTTTACTATCGCATTTCCTCCAATGTTTGTGATGAGGACAAAGGCCATCTTTTGCTCCTGAGATGCTTGTCGCTTGCGGACACTCTTCAAAGTAAATGCCAAGGCTTCAAAGAGGTTGGCAGCGCTGTCGTATCCCAGATCTTCTACAACATAAAGGACTACGGGGCATGATCTATACAGGACTCTCCCTTGGTCAATGAAGTCCTCCAGTGCAACAGAGTAGTCATAGGCTGTTACAAGGTGATCCCTGATCTCTAGAAGTGAAGGTAGAAATTTCAGCATGCACTGTTCTCCGGCACTTTTGGGAAACAATGTCTTTCCCATCATGTCCACAACGAAAGTCTTACCAACTCCTGGCTGTCCATGGAACATAATGACAGTGGATTGGTCCTTGGCATCCTTGGCTAAAAATCTTGACAGCAATTTAGGCAAGACATTCACAACGATAGGTTGGCCATATAATTGGCTGTGCAGGACTGTCTCAAGGGTTTCTCCACCAACAACAACAGCTGGACTGGCTCGATGCTGCGCAACAAGCCAGAGGCAGAGGTAGAAAAGGACTGCGAGTAGCACAGCTGCCATGCACACCAGCAGGAAGAGCCGTACGCAGGGGCACCGACTCCCACTGGCGACATCTTCCTCTGGATGGTCCTCTTCCAGGATTTCTTGTGCTCCTCCAGAGAACCGCACCCTGTCGCCTTTGTCCTTGCCTGAGATTTTCCTCCTCCGGGGACCTTTCTTCTTGATAGATGATGACAGCAGTGTTCTCGGTGAGTCCCCGCTGCCGCTGTGGATCATACTTGGAGACTGTCCTGGTGATGGAAGACTACCTGAGCTCTGGTCATGATCAGGGTTGAATTGCACTTTGCGACCTATTTATGGAAGTGAGAGACAAGTGGAATGATGGCCATTACTTTTCACTATGAATGCATTATTTCCAGAAGCAAATGAGAACTACACAACATGGCTCTACATTACACGTAGCAGTGGCCCAGCTAATATTGGTGTTGGGCCACATATCTTATCATTTGGTGGCCCAATCTGGCAACTAAGATTCAAAGTAGATTGTTACTTTTGCTTCTTAATTTTGGGCCACTACATATCTTTTTGGGACCACCAAAATTTTAGTGAAAAAAATGGTGGCCCCAAAGGCCACCACATGAAAAAGTTAGTGTCAAGCCCTGCCCATAACGTGTACTGATATGACGAAGATTAAGAGCAAAATTTTGCATATAAGCACGAGCATAAAGGCAACAATTCAGGGAAAGACTGAGCAAATTCAAAATAATGAAGTTAGGAATCCTTGAGTGACACAGTATTCACAATCAGGATATGTGGTGCCCTGATGGGCCGACCTGACAGCAGTCAGACGACAAACATCTTTTCTTGGTCTGCATACACGTACAGTCAAGTCTTGAGTAATCATTGTATTAATCATGAAATGAAGACACTCTGCTGTCTGCTGGTTTGATCAATGTTTCTAAATGATCAATATATGCGGCATTCTTTTTCTGTGGGATACCAATGTTGCAAATAATGTTGTGTTGAGCCTTAGCAGAGTGTGGAACTGATATTGCTTTATTGTAACAAAAGGGATGCCATATATGACATTTGAAGGTTGCAGTTTGCTGAACTTAAATATTTATACGCACTTACAATATTTTGAAAGAGTGAAACAAATGGAACTGATGGACATAAAGAATCTTATCAAGCTAACTATTTGCCAAGGAATGTTTCAAACTAGGAGTTTGTGGATTTCCTCCAGTACCAATGAGAGGGGGGGGGGGGGGGGGGGTGTAAACTAAGCCTTTTTTTTTTTTTTACTACGGAGTATTCACTGTAACTGAAACAGCTTTGATACAATCTCCACAAAATAAGACATACAACCTCATGATTCTCCTCTACTGACTTGGCCATTCCCTGGATCAAAATTTACTGTATCCAATACAATTACAGCGTACAATATGTCCATTTAGATGAAAGCAACAAAACTACATTTCAGCCTACACAGTAAACACCTGCTTGCATACAGCAATGAAAATCTGCATTCGCTGAATTGAGGGAAAGATAACTAGTGCTCAGATATTACTCTTTGTATCAAAAGGTAAGTTCTTCTGCATGAAGATCAAACATCTTTACAGTTGGGGCATCTAGTCTTAAACCTGGGTCCATCCCATACACCTGGGTTCAGCCATTTTTACACCAGAATCAATCCAGTTTTAATCCTGGATTAACACCATCATAAGTAAATGGTGTTTTAAAGAGATTAAAGTAAGTGATACAAGCACCATGATGTGAATTGCGTTGAGAGTATTGGTACCTGGAAAACTAGGAGAGGAAGAACGACCACTTCCAGAATGTAGCCACATGGTAGAATCTGGACTTGTGCCCATTTGTCTGGAACCAACCATAGAGGGCGATTTTGGACTGTAAGGAGAGGAATGTGGACTGTATGGCAGAGCCGGGTGCTGCGATGCAGAAGGTGACCATGGGCCGATGCTTGGAGTGGACAGGACAACATCCACGGAGGTTCTCATCCTGACAACTGTCTGACCAGATGGACAAACCATCACATCCATGGTCCGGTTGTATGTTACAGAACCCTCCTCGTGGGCATTGTTGAGAGGATGTCTGAGAGTTTCCTGTGTACGGTGCACAGTCTCGTCCAGATTCCCATGAATGGATGGGAAGACTGGAGACAGTGACCTCCTGGCGCCATCGTCGCTGGCACTAGGCCACATCAGCGCCAAGCAGTTCTCCGAAGCACTCCCTCGCTTGTTGGAACCCGACAGCAGCATGATGGGAGAGGTGTGCCGCGACTCATCAAGACTCGACACAGGGGGTAGTGCACCAGCTCTCACACTCTTTGAAGATGAAAAGGAGGTCATACTGATTGCCTAGAATCACCTGCATTGTAATGTAAGGTGAGCAACATATTGGCAGTGAGCAAACATTGATGTCACAAACTTTAGATGCTTTTTTAAAGAGAACACAACATTTCTGAGTGAGGGAAGATCAGATGTCTGAAGTACACAAATTCTATTTACTCTTCCATGAATAACAGTCCAACAGTTTTGCAGCCTGCTAATTCAACTGGCTGAGAGAAGAGTGATTTAAAGGGGAATGTATGTGAATTGAGTGAATGCAGCAATGCAGAACCAATCAGCAGAGTTTGAGGAATACTGACCAAGCCATTTACAAGCTATGACCTTTTTTTTGTAAAGTTTCTGTGCTGGCATCGCTAGATGAGAAGACTACAACAAATTGTGACGTCACTACAATTTAAGATGAATAGAAAGCCTCTCAAGATAATATTCAAAATTTTTTCATTCTTATATTAGCATAGTTTGTAATAAATGTCATGAAAACTACAAGTGATCATTGGACTTGTAAATACTCAAAAACAGTAGGAATAATATTACCCTGAAGGTATGAACATATAAATGTCAGTACTACTAAAAGTGATCAAGGAAATGTGTAAAGTTTAATGGTTTACTCAATACCGTTCAAAACAATATAATTTTGTGGAATAGACAAGATATAGAAAATTTTTCAAAGCAGATAATATTGACAAGGAATTAAAAGTTGGGAGGAAAGAAAGAAAAGATTAATAGGAAGGAAATAGATTTACAATATACATGTAACATTACTTGAAGAATGAAACAAAATTTTAGTAGGAAAGATCTAGGAAGAAAAATAATGCACATATTCACCACACATACACACACACACACACGCACACACACAAACATAAAAAATTAAACAACAAACATCAACCACTCTGTGGGCCTTTGCAGCAGTAGTCTTGGTACAACTAAGCTCAAGCTGACAGAAAGAGGAAATAGTATCTTTTTTAAGATACCACAGAAAAACTCTCAGCAATCGCTTTGGCCTGGGATCACTAACATGTCTGACTGTAATGTGCACTGCCATGGAACATATGGTGTACTGTATGTGAAAATGCATCATTTCAAATACTTACACACACAAACACACACACACACACACACACACAACCAGCTTGCACACAACATGAATGACAACCCCAAACCAACGCTGCACACTGGCACTGATCCGACAGTCCCTGACCAGAAAAAAATAAATAAATAAACTGCTTGACTAAAACTTTTTCAGGAATGGACCAGTAAAAAATGGGTAATAGTGTGCAGACCTGCCCAAACCTCAATCAATCGCTACCGTGACTCAGTAAAAGCTGAGAGAAAGACAGAAAAATTATCTTTTAAAAGATACCGCAGAAAAACTTTCTCTGATCACTATGAGATTGCTACATTCACATCAATTGCAGCACTCGCTGCGCCATGCTGCTGCGAATTTGTTCTGTATAGAGTAGCAGACCCAGTTTGTACATGTAGCAGGTCAAAGGGTGTGTGCAGTTCTGGTTGAGGTGAGGATTTAGCTTTTAATGTTTTGCGAGATATTCAGAAACCACTCTATGAGATGTCAAAGAGCATGCAATTCAAAGGGGTATCAAAAGTTTATATGATGAAAATTGGTTTTGAAATGGCTAAGATATCCAAAAACAAGGTGAAACAAAGAGATTCTAATAAAAGGCATGGCCTGTCGCCCCTTTCATTATTATCAATTTTTTTGATATCTCAGCCATTTGAAAACCAATTTTCGTCAAATAAACGTTGAATCCTATTTCATAAGAGGTTTCTCATTATCTCACTTAGGAATGTTATAACAGCTACTTGAATCCCCACTTCAAATAGTACTGTACAGTCCCTTTAAGGATTTTTCAAGGTATTTTGTAGTATTCTGGTAAAACGGGCGACTGAATTAGTGAAATTATTTTTTTTTTTTTTTTTTTTTTTTTAGTGGAAGAGGTACCAAAGGCCTCTTGACACTGCATCACAATTTTGTATGGTGGACAATTACCCTAGTCATAATAATAATCATTGTTATGCAGAAAATTTGCATCAAGAGGACCCAGTTTGCAGCATGCGGCAGGGGGGTCCAGTTTGCTGCACCCCACACAAAAATGTCCCCTGATTTCTTGAAACATTAAACTTTTGCAAAAACCAAATAATTTTTAATGGTCCAACTAGTTTTCATCTTGCTTAGAAAACTTTATTTGGATTCGTTATCTCGATCCTTCACGATTTTACAGTTTTTCAAGATTGCATGCATTTCATCAATTTCCACCCTTTTTGACAAAAAAAAAAAACGCTATGTGTAAATCCCAATGGGGTGCCGCAAACCGGACCCATACCCGACATTTTGGTCACTGAACCATTGCAATCCGAACAACTGACAAAGAAAATTAATTTTAGAATATTTAACACAGTCACAGGAGGAATCCTTACCACGCCAGGCCTCTTTTGATATTAAGATTTTGTATTTGTGGTTGCCTAGCAGCAGAACAAAATCTGAACATTTTGTTACATACTTTTTTAAAAACAGTGTGATACAATACAGACGGTCTAAATTAGAATTATGAAGGCCATCATCCGAGTTATTTCATAATTTTGGTATCAGAGAAAGCTTTTCAGTTGCTCTTCAAATAAAACAATTTAATTTTAGAAAAGAAATACCTTTCTACTTTTGAAGATACGGTTAGATATTCCTAGTAGTAGGGGTGCCGCAAACTGGTGCCCCGACTCTATTACGTTAGATTTAACCTTACAATAAACAGCCCTGTCACTGCCAAGCACGGCATCTGATCGGGCTATGTAGATCTATCATCTACTGTG
Source organism: Diadema antillarum (assembly GCF_040938485.1). Lineage (NCBI taxonomy): Eukaryota > Metazoa > Echinodermata > Echinoidea > Diadematoida > Diadematidae > Diadema > Diadema antillarum. The sequence goes on along the minus strand of NW_027271040.1, from coordinate 1,699,037 downwards.
CTGCGCTGTCTGCTTGCGATTGAAAGTGTCAAAACGATGAAAATTTCATTCCCACTGCGTACTGGACTCAAGTCTCACCACTCAGATGCAATAATAGATTCTATTCGTGATCGTGGCTGCTGGATATTGATTTGAAAGTGAGTTTGTGCATGTTTTGAGATCAACTGACAAGCAATTGACGAGTACAAGGTGCGAAAGTACACTTAAACTTACGTTGTAGTTAGCGCCAGAAGTACCGTAAGTTCTTGCTGTGCTCAGACAGGAAAATCTTGTTTGTTCAGAGTTTTTAAATCATTTTTTAAACTTTTTATACGACGCCAAGATACAGACTGGTATTAAGGCCAAGTAAAAAAAGAAACCAGTTTCTCGTCCTCGCGCGCATCGATTTTGGCCGCCGCATCGATTTTTTTACTATTTACTATTTTCAAAATGGCGCTGAAAATACCAAGAAATTCATAATTCTCGTCCCAGTCCGCTCCCCGCCCGCATCGATTTTCAGTTGCCGCATCGACTTTTTTGATATTTAAAAAAAAAAAAAACGACGAAAAAAAATCGACAATTCACATACCAATCGTGATGTCTCATTTCTAATTACGCCTTGCGTCCTCTACTTAGCTGTAGTACAGCTGTAGCTTCTGTAGTGCGTATGTAATAACGCATGCATTTCACACTGCGAGCTCGGCAAGAAGGAATGACCCACAAAGCAGTCGAACTGTAGTTGGATGGGCACGGGCGGGCCGGCCTGTGCTAGCACCGGCTAGCTGTGATGTACAGCGCACTCGGTACGTCATGAACGCGAGCGCGGCTACATTTTTGCGATCAATCGCTGTCAATATTCCACACATATTTCGCGCATTCGTATTTTTCCCCGTTTATATTTCAAGCGGATGAATTGTACTGTACAAATGCTTGTGAGGATTGTATCGAGTTTGTATACATTTTCATGTCATTGTGACTATGTGCATGTGTAGTGGCCGTGCCGCACCGTATTGGCAAAGTGTGCGTGTCTGTAGCTATAGCTGTATAGTTGTAGCTGTCCAGGGTCGGTCACCGGTACCGCCCTTGGTCTATCAGCTGTCTGCACGCATGCATGAACACATTCGAATGTGTAGAAGCCCGTACACTCTGCTCTGTAACATTGCATCTGACGGCGATGTATTATTCTATTTTGAAGAGAAAATGAATGCACTTTTCCAGCAAATGTAGAATTATCAAATGGGTGTATCTACAAAATAAATAACTTTCCACGGATTCTGGTTTGTCTCGTATTTCTGCGGGATACTTTTCTTTACGATGTAAATTCACGGACACGGCCGTGAGTCGTATCATCCCATTCTGTAGTGTGGTATACAATCATTCGTCATCCAAATGATGAGTGATTATCAAATGTCTTTTTAGAACATGAAGAAACATCTTTAAATGTTTAATGCTATAATGCCATATCAGTATCATTTTGACATCCATCTGCAATTGTACAAGCTACATGTAGTTTCCAGTTGAATGTGCTACAATTGTAATGTGAAGAAATGCAGATACATACCAGCTGTGTGGACACAAAAAGTCACAAACACCAATGATGAATAAAGCAGTGTTTTGAATATCATGGAATTGAATTTCAGTCGTACATTCTTTGTTGAAAGACATGTTTTATACCTGTTTCATTTAATAGCACAATACATCAGAATTGCAAGTACACTAGTATCAGAAATGCCATTACAACACTAAATACCAGTATTAAGATGGTCATTTTCCCTTGACATCTGTAGTGGAAAGAAAAAGCAAATGTATTTCTGCATGCATGAAGTTTCATTTCAAGTATGGTACATAATCTATTTGTTTGAAAATGCACAGAGTGCAGGCAAGACATACACTTGGGACCTGGTCTCTCATACAACTTGTAACACAGCTACCAGAGTGATATTTCATTTCATAAATTGGATATAGAAAATATAAAACCCTCTCTCGTTACCTTTCTCAGAATTACCGGACGAGAAACACATATTACTTTCATTTTTACAATCCTTGAAAAAATAGTAAGATATCAAATAGTAAGGACCTCCCTCATCGCCTTGCTCAAAAAACCCGGACGAGAAACTACTATCTTTTTTTACTTGGCCTAATGACTGTGAATGTAGGCCGAGGTCGATCGATCGTTGTGCTGTGGCTGTGCCACTGGCCAAGTGAGCACCATTCTTTTTTCTCTATCTCTCTCTCTTTTTTTCATCACGCCCACGCCACAATACGGACAGCTGCTCTCTCTTCCCACCTCCCATACCAATGCTCAATCTCATCCACCACTGCACTCCAGGGTCTGCAGGGCAGGGCAGTGCCGTGGCATTGCATTACATTGATTGCATTGGCACCACCATGTTCACTGTCACTGACACTGTCTCTGCACTGTGCACTGCCACTGTCACTATTTCGTCTTTCATTTAATTATATCTAAGCATTCTCACCTCCAAAGATACCACACTGTCAAGCTGTCAGCAGTACCTAACTCAATAAGAGGAATTTCAAGGTCCATATCTGCAGCAGCATATGGTAGGAAAAATGGTGTGCAGCAAGACAATCCACCTGTGCTCTGTGCCTGTGTGTCTGTGCTGTATATACCGGCAACGTGCATAGTACCAGTACACTAGCATAATATTAATACACTACACACGGTGACTTTGTTTCGCTGCGCGCGTAAATGCCGACTTTCCATGAGAATCGATGAATGCATCATCATACAATGGGACCAGCGATAGGAAATGTTGCCTTGGTTTCGTGTACGCTGCTGATGGCAGGCAGTGATGGTGTCTCTTTACTTTCGGCATCCAAACCACCCGTCTTGCGGCTAATTTTTCGAAGTTTTGCTCTCAGTCAGAGAAACTTGAGTCTTCAGATTTTTGGTAGGATAAACTGAAGCTTCTATTTCATATGATTTTTGTTTCATTGGTAAATCACTCGACGTATTCACCTGTCGGTGCGAGTTGTGTACTCGTAGTCGTAGTACGACTCGTTCACTGCACTGTGTTTCAATATTCACCTGTCGTCGGGCACCCTGCCTGCGGCCTGCTAGGCCCAGTCATGTGCTAGATTTGATATGTGGTAACACTGCTGAGTTTGGTTATTCACCTAGACATTTGCTTGGTAGTAGTACTAGTGCATGTATTCACCTGTATTCACCTGTCTTGTCGGGCTTCTGGAAAGACCTTGTAATGCCCTCCCACTTTCAGCAGAATTCCACTGTAGGCCTATGTCAAACTTGAGTATCTCGTCTTCTTTCTTGCAGTAATGACTAACAGCTAGGGAGTAGTAATCCTATTGAGATGATCGAGTAATGTATGTGAACTTAAATGTACTTCTTTGACAGGAATGCATCTAACTTACACTGTACTTTACTTCAAGTTCAAGTTCAAGTTCAAATTTATTTCCATTCTTCTGACTTGAATTTGTTATTGTTAACTGAAGTTGCTTCCACAGCTGATTTTGGTAGCATGTTCCAGTGAGATACATTGTACCCTGCAGCAGTGCAGGGCCTGTGAGTAGAGTTGTTTTTCCTGATGTTCAGATGTTTCTGGATCTTGAAGTTGTGGCCCTGAAGATATACTTTCTCATCTTTTGTTTTGAAAAGCTTAGAACAGTTGGTTGGTGTTAGTGAAGCCATTCATGATTTTGAAGACTTGGATCATGTCACCTCTGAGTCCCCTGAGTCTCCTGTGTAGGCAAGAGTAGGCAGATTCAATTTCTCTAATCTCTCAGCATATGGCAGATTATGTAGATGAGGTATTATCTTTGTTGCTCTTCTTTGAACTTTTTCTGTGGTGCTTATGTCACGCTTGAGTTGTGGTTATGTTCCTTTTTAAAAAATGTGAGCTTTCAAAAATCATGCCATTGTTTGTAATGTTTTGTATGCCTATGGCTTATGGGATTAAAGTTTCTGAATTCATAAAAATTAAGTGAAATCTTTGAAGTTGAATTTTTGTCATTTGTACAACTCTAATTTAATTGCACACTTTTTCAGAGAATGGCCTAACCCCGGGGCACTCCTTGTACACAGTTATACTGTGGGAGCGCCCTGAGTCAAAAGAGTGCTATCTCTGTACGTTGAAAAAGCAACACATATTTTCGCGCCACGATAAGTTTCGTAATTTACCAGCAAAAGGCATACTTTTATAATGTACGTCATTTCTGACCTTATTCATCCAATACGTTCACTTGTTAATTTCCACATTGATCCCATGTAGTCTTGAAAAAACGTTTTTCTACGAGTTCATCTCCATACATCCCGTTCAATCTTTGGCTTTCGATGCAACCGTTGCGTAGGACTTTACGCATGAGAGTCGCAATGATTTTAGCCTTTGAATAAGGCCCTTTGGCTGCGCGCTGTGTAGTGGCGAGCGAAAGGGGTGGGATTTGTCATGCAGCAAGAGTGCCTGGTCAAAAAGGCTACAGTGCTACCAACTCGCGCAAGCGCAGAGGTTTCAAATCCCGTCTTCGTGAGCAGTTGTCGATCTGGGAGATCCCTGCTGGCCGAATCATTTACAGTGTAGTCATCGATTTAGACAGAAATGGACTAGTAACAGACTATTACGTTCGGTGTATCCTTTTGTCAATAATTGCAATACATCAGTAAGTATTCATATTGACACATTTTTTAGTATTTAAGGTGAAATTTTACAGCGATACTACGCCTTCCCAGATCCCAAATCCTACAATGCGCAGCCCCAACGCATTAGGACTGGTCGCAGTTAAGAATGGCCTAGCGCGGGGCACTGTAATTAGCAGTAACACGGTACATGTTGGGGTGGCTGGTGCAGTTAAGAATGGCCCTGTAAACTGATCAATTATGGAATTTGCTGTGTGCGGATTATGTGTGAAAATTGCCCATTTATGATCCAGTCTGAAAAAAATACTATTCACTTAATCATTATACGATTTGCTATTGCCAGAACCTATATCTTGTTTTGAATACAGAGAACATCAGCTCTTAAGATGTAACGATAGCCATGCAAAAGCAGTGCCAGTGTGTACGTCTGATCTGATGGCCTGGACGATACAAGAGTGACTTTTCATCATGATGGCAGGAGACATCCCTTTGCGCCAGAACTTGAGCGTCACAAGTATTGCAGAGTTCAGCGAGCCGATCAGTGAGACAGATGAAATTGAAAGTGTAAGTGTGCATCAAAATATAGGCTATTGATAAGGGCTCATGACTATCATATGAGTTTACACAGCAGAATAAGTGAGACAAAAACCAACTGAAAAACAAATCCCAAAAGAAAGTCTTGCCATATATCTTATGTGGTAGGCATTGCCTGCATTTCGGTATGGTAGCTAATACAAGTATCTGTCACCAGCATGTTTGAATTGTTATCACAGAATCATACATGTAGGTCAAACATTTATCCTTTATCATTTATTTGGCATCTATTCCAATTATTGTGTATATTTGGCACTGCATCCCTTATTTACTTCATGGACAACTTTGGCAAGATCCTATGCAAGGAGTGAGAAAAGAAAAATGATTGTGCGTCAAACACCGTGTTATCATTGTACATTTTTATCACTGTTTCATATATTAGAACCAGTAATTATCATCATCGTCATCATTGCTCTCATTTTGAGGATCTCCCAGCAATAATGGTTCTTGACAATACCATTCACAGCCACCTGCATGAACATAATGTGCATTTCCATCTGTATTTAAAGGTCCGGCAACTGCAGAAATTGGGAGACAAGGCATTCAAGAAGAAGGACTATGGAAAGGCCTCAGCATACTACAAGGAAGCGCTAGAGATTGATGCAGAAAATGTACAACTCCTGTCAAAGAGGGCGGTGTCCAACATAGAGCTCAAGAATTACCGGGAAGCGAGGCTTGATGCCGATGTCCTTGTGAAGCTTAACCCTCATGTTCCCCAGGTGAGACATGAATTCAACATGTTCTCTTTTCCTTTCAGACTGCCAGCTTTAAAGGGGGAGTTTTCCCAAATATGTATGGATTGAGTGAATACAGGAATATTAGTAGAACACATCAGTAAAGTTTGAGACAAATCTGACAATCTCCAAAAGATAAGAGTTTTTAAAGTTTCTGTGCTGACATTGCTGGATTAGAAGACTACAACAGTTTGTGACATCACTGCAGAACAAAGGTATAAAGAAATTGTCAAGAGAATTTTGCAAAATGTCATTTTTTTCGCATAGTTGAAGAGCATTTGACGAACATTGTACTTCTTTCAGAAAGTGGGGATAATAATATTACCCTTAACATATGTCAGTATCAAGTCAAAGAAATGTTCACTTTTTATTTTAAGAATTTAAACATTTTGTGGAATTCTCGTTACATTTCTTAAAACATTTTTTATATCACCGTTCCGCGGTCACATCGCAAATTTTTGTAATCTTCTCATCCAGCAATGGCAGCACCAAAAGTTTGAAATTTCATAACTTTGGTACAGATCATCAGATTTTTCTCAACCTTCACAAATATGTTCTACTGATATTGTGCATTCACTTAATCCACAAAAGTTTATTTTTGAAAACTTCCCATTTAAATGGAACAAAACTGGATGGAATATGATTAATTTGATTTACAATGATCAAAACTTGATGGAATATGATTAATTTGGCTGACAATGATCAAAACTGGATGGAATATGATGAATTTGTTTTACAATGATCAGACTTGAGCAATCAAGAGAGATTTTAATGAGCGATACCAGATGCGTTTGATGCAGAGTCTCTCAAAATCAAGGTCAAAATGTTTTCAATAAGATACATTGTGTGAAGTGAAAGATTGTTTGAGTGAAATACTGACAAGACTGAAGGATGTATCTCACCGGGATTGAAACTAGTTCGCGACTAGTTCGCGACTACAGATTTTGCTAGTTGCACAGACGTCTCCGCGACGTCTCCGAGACATCTCCTGAAAATTACAGAGTCTCTGAGGAGTCGCAAGAAATTTAAACATGTTCGATTTTTCACGAAGTCTCCGCGACGTCTCCAAGACATCTCCATCAGTTGCGGAGACGTCACGGAGACTAATCATATCCGCGACTGCTGAGACGTCTCCACGATATCTCCGCGATGTCTCAGAGACGTCTCAGATACGTCACCGAGACCTGCTGGAGACCAGAAAAACTGGTGAGAGGTCACGTCTCCGCGACTCTATTTGATGCTGTTTAACCTACTTTAGAAACCACATGACCCATCTGCTTGCTGACATCCTGCCTAGATCACGTCAGGTGATCCTGCAACGGCTCCATCATACTTGACATTTTTTGACACCTGCCATAACTCGTCTCAGAGACGTCTCCCTAGTGAGACCGCAAGCCATTTCTATGTTGGAGACGTCTCCGTGACTGCTGTGACTGATAAATTGGAGACGTCGCGGAGACCTCTCTGTTGGTGAGATACAGCCTGTAGCCACAAATTGTGCTGTGATAATCAAAACATGCAGGGGGAAGAGAGTGAGTGTGTGACAAGGAAGTGGGCAAATGGCAATATATTTCATTCACTTCACTTACAGGGGCACTATCTGTTGGCCGTGTGTCTTGATAACCTCGGGGAGTATGCTGCAGCTATCACAGCTTTCTTGCGGGCTGTCAAGCATGATCCAAACCATCAGTCACAGCTGGTTGATAATGTAGCCGTAGTGGCAGCAAACTTGTGTCAGTTCTCTGATGATGTCCTTCAGACGTTGGAGGGTGAGTTGAAACTTTTACATCCCAAGAAGTCCAAGCTGAGTGATAATGATAATAATAATGATAATGATAATAATAATAATAATAATAATGATAATAATTTCAATTCAATTCAATTCAATTCAATTTATTGATTTCATAAAAGCAATGCAGCCAATATTTGTACAATAATCAGATGGCAAGGAAAATCACGAAAAAGCCAGTGGCTTGAAGATTGTGATTCCCTGATACAGAAGTACATTAAAAAACAGATTGGCATGAAAATACAAAATACAAAATGTTACATAATCACTAGATACTCAATAATAGACAAAAATACACATGAAAACAAACAGAACATACATAAATACAACACAAAACAGAACGTCATGAATATATAATGTTCCATTACCTTGATAAAAACGTAATTAATCATAAGATTAAAAAATAACGGTAATAATAATGGCCTATTCTAAAGCACTGTCAATAGAGAAATTGATAGTTAAATATTGTCAATCCACTGCGTTAACCTACATGTATGATAAAATTTTAGAACTGCCTTTGCAGTGTATCATGCACCAAGTTTAACACAAGTATCTATTTAGAGTGGGAAATACATCTTTTTGACCAGATTTCAATCCATCTGTGGAGGTTTCGCAGTATGACGCGATTAGAATGCAACGTTCAATAGGCAAAGAGCTGTTTGAAATGTAGCTTGATCATCACCTACATTGTACACACACTCTAATGACTAATATCTGAAGAATATGATGTTGTCAATCGCAAATGTCAGAGTTGTGTAGAGGTGTACAGTATCCCTCACTTTTTATTCATTTCAATTTTCCTAATCCAGATGCGGCTCCCGTGGATAAGCTGATGCTGGTGGCTGAGTGTCTGTATGAGTCTAAGCAGTACATTGTGTGCATCCATGTACAGCAGACCATCCAGGACTTGAAGCAGACCAGTGTGGAGGTCCGACTCAAGTCCCAGTACCTCCTGGCTATGTGCTACCAGAAGCACCAAGAGCTGGACCGAGCCCTGGACCACTTCCACGCCCTCCTGGTCCAAGCCTTGAGCCACAAGAACAACATCTACGAGGCCTCGGCCTACCACAACTTGGCCCAGCTCAACCTTCGTGTGGGACAGATTCAACAGGGGATACTGTTCTACGAAAAGCTTCTCTCCATCTGCGAGGACTTGAAGACGGAGGATGGTGGGGAAGATGAGTCAGGGGAAGCCGAACACGTCAAGGACAACCTTGTTGGAGACAAACTACAGAGGCATGTCCACGAGATTCTGACGAGTGCATACAGAGCAGCCTCAGATCTCTCACAGGCCCTCTTCCATGCGGACCAATACCTGCACACGACCGTGAGCGGGGAAGTCAAGAAGGACCAAGAGGTTGTTGGCAAGGCTTACCTCCTGGTCGGATTCCTCAGAGAAGGCGTTGGAGACTATTCAACAGCCCTCAAGCACTACCAGGAGTACTTTGCCATCAGCAAGGCCAAGAATGACCGTGTGGGCATGGCCAGGGGGTATGGGTGTCTTGGCCGAGTCTACCACCAGCTTCACAATCTCACCCTAGCCCAGTCATACTATGAGCAGGAGCTGGCCATCGCTGAAAAGTGGAAGTATTTTGAGATGGTCGCTGCCGCACTCAAGAGCCTGAGTAAATTGTTCGACGAAAGAGGTGAGCACGATGAGGCAGTCAAATACTTGGAGAGGTACCTGAGGGTGAGTCGAAAGTTGGATGAGTTTCACACAGAGTGCGAAGCTCTGATGGACATTGGGGATTTCTATCTCCGTCAAGATAGGCTGCTGCAGTCAGAGCACTACTTTGAGCAGGCCTATGGCTTGGCAGAGAGGACAAAACTCTCTGAGCACAAGCACAAGGCTGCCTCAAAGCTGGCAGGGATCCTCGTTCAGTCTAACGAGGAGAAGAACTTGGAGAGGGCACGGTTTCTCTGCCAGGAGAGCATCAGATTTTGCGAAGGACTTGCCACCATTCACGAGGAGGAAGGCAGTGTATTCCCCCAAGAAATGAAGGAATGTCTGAGGCAGAGTAGCGCCATTTTGAAGGTCAGTCTCTGCAAACTGAAGAGAACTATTGAAGCACTTGAGCATGCAGAGGCCTTGAATAGCATTGAATTCCAGGATATACTTGCCAAGCAAGCCAGGAACGGTGTCGTTGAAAGGTACGTTTCACTGGATTTCCAGGACATGTGCAAACTCGTTAACTCACAGTCAAGTTCTGTCCTGTATTATGATGTCACAGACTGTGGTGTCCTTACATGGGTCCTTAAACCAAATGAAGGATGTGTTCAGTTTGTCCTCGAGCTTCCGACCAAAGGAAAGAAATGCATGCAGCACCTCCACAATCTCATTCATGCCATTTATTCAGAGGAGGGCGGTCTTCAGAACATGTATGATTGTGAGTACAGAGCGCTCCCCATGTTGGACTCTGAGACACACCAAATGCAGATGTACTTCAAGTCCTTATCTAAACAATTCAGAGCTTCTCTGAAACGCCCAGCGAAGAAGACCAGTAATGTGACAAGCCCGCCTGCATCTGAGGCCAGTGAGAATCCCCTGAGAGTGCTGCACGAAATCCTCTGGTCGCCCATCGCGGAGTACGTTTCGGAAGGTGAGGTCATCGTCGTCTCGGACAGCATTCTGACTGAACTGCCCTTTGACTCGCTGATTGACCAGAGTGGTCGCCAACTAGGTGAGACTCATCGGGTAACAGCTGTTCCTTCACTGAAGGTGCTGCAGACTGTCATCTCAAACCAAACTAGCGTCAATAACATCTACTTGACAGACTCTGTGGATGACCAGGCATCTCTTTCTGGTAAGTTATATTTTTTTTTATTTCAGAGGGCAGACGATATGTCAGTGAAGTGTGATATATTTTTTAGAATCCTCATGATAGGAAACAATATTTAAAAGACAGTAAGAGTTTGAAAGTTATATCTTGGACAAAATGACTTCTAGTGTTACTATAATGTGCCAATATTGACATCAAAATTCTATCTCTTTTGTAAAGACATAAAGCTAGTTGAAAAGATATCAATTGTGTAATGTACAAGTAGCCATCACTACTTCATTTTCAAAAATCCTCATATAGGAAACAATATCTAAAAGTGAGACAGTAAAAGTTTGAGAGTAATATCTACGACAAAATGACTTCTAGTGATACTATAATGTGCCAATATTGACATCAAAATTCTATCTCTTTTGTAAAGACATAAAGCTAGTTGAAAGATATCAACTGTGTAATGTACAAGTAGCCATCAGTACTTCAGTAATGATTATATTATCAGGTGGATGCATGAACAGTTTGGGTTTCGTTTTTCCACATTTGGTTTCTGAATGCATGTTGAAAGTGAGGAAAGCTAAAGGAACAAGATTTGTTTGATCAAATGCAGTTGCACTCTTTATACTCTCTCTCTCTTTCTCTTTTACTTCATACAGGATTTTCTCAGACAAAGTCTGACCCTACCAAGATCTATCTAGACCACATGAATCGGGTGGTCATACCTCAGTCGAGTCGGCCTCATCAGCCCGTCCAGGACTCTATCCGGGTGGCACCGGAGATGGCTGCTACCCGGATGACCAACCCAACGATCGTGGCCTTTGACACAAACTTCTGTGACAGGATTCCAGATGACAGGGACCCCGTCGCAGTGATGGAAGAGCGGCGAATCGCGGGGGCGTGTGCCCGGGGAAGCACATTGATCAGTGAGACGTGGAGTGGGGTGGAGGTGCCCTCCGTTAGGGATGGGAGAGTGGGTACCTTCCGGCAGAGGGAGGGCAAGGCAGGGGTCATCGTCATGGGCAACCCAACTCTTCCAGAAAAGATGAGGCTTCATGGCAAGGTAAGGATAGATGATGGCATTTATTCTGCCCTTCCCATGTCCCATTTTTAACTAAATTTGCTATGAAGTATGTAAGATATATTTATCAAAATGGACATTGAGAAACGTCAACAGTTACAATAGAATAGATTGTACGTCTGACATGTAATACTGTCAATCTTGTGCTTTGTAGCACCACAAAATGATGATATTTCTGAAAATATTAAGCAGTGTCAACACCCAGAACTCTGAAGCTGAGAGAATGATTCGATTGGTCAGACAAGAAAAGCTTGGACTTAGCTACCAGGGTTGTGAATGAAGGGAAACATGGATATTACTTGTAGCAGTTTTGGAGTAATAGTAACAAAGCAAGATGTGGTGGTGTGAACCACAAGTAAAACAGCAGAACTAAGTTGGAAGAAAGGATTTGTATTTGTAATCCGTATTTCATATTTTTCCTCTATTATGACTTTCTGCAATTTCTGAACATTAATAGGAAAGAAAAAAGAATATCTGAGAGACTACCTGGCCATCTGTTCTGAAAAGGAAAATGAGCTATTGCAGTACAATTCAAACTTTTAACGACATAACAGAAGAAGTCTGAGAGTCAAGAGTCACAATGTTAACCCGCTGAGGACAGGCTGGTTTTGCTCAACACGCAATTCCCATAGACACGTGCCTGAGTATACTCTCGACTTGTCTTCAACGAGTTAAGGAGAATTGCTTTGCATTTCTTTTATTCCAGACTTGGAACTCTCCTCCAGAGCTTGCTGTGGCCCAGATGGAAGTCCATAAGATAGCAGACTACCTCAACACTGATCCATGGCTGGGTGCCAGTGTCACCAAGGATGCAGTCCTGTCCAAGTTGCCCCGGGCAACCATCATCCACCTGGCTCTGTATGGATCATGGGAGGAGGGGGCTCTGGTCTGTGCCCCTAACCCCACCACCCAGCCCCTGGAGGATGGGGAGTATCAGGAAGAGGCCTACCAGCTCAGGTTGCAAGATGTGCTCGGGATGCGGCTCTGCAGCCAGCTGGTGGTTCTCAGCTGTTGCTATGGCAACAGGCATCGCCCATTCGGCCTCAGTCTTCCTTTGGCCTTCATCGCAGCTGGTAAGTTTGTTCATATGGAGTAGATGTAGTCCATATTGACATGAATACCTTTACTGTATACCCCATAGCCATGGTATCAGATTTAAGTCTATTCTTAAAGCACACAAAAAATGCCTTCATATTTCATACTTCTATAGGAGATGTTATTTTTGCATACAGATATTTTTGCAAATGGGGGTGGGGAGCGTCGCAGACATTTTTCATAATTTTTTTTTTCTTTTTTTTTTGCGATTTTGACTTATAGGCTGATATAAGTGCCTAAATGCATGTCCGTTCACAATATTTTAATGAGTTTTTATATTCGCGGCCCAGCCATTATTTACTAAATGTGAAAAAATAACAGCTTTTACAGTAGATAGAAAGGAGTAATTAGCAATAGTTTCCTAAAATCTTAGACCCAACTTTGATCACTCAACTATATCAATGTCAAAAGAAAGATATTATTCAGAGGGGTGAAGGTTCAGGTGTAAGTTTCTTCAGTTTGTCTCCCTCTACAAATTGAATTTGTTGAGATTGCAACAGCTGATCTGTAAATTAACAAACATGTCGGAAAAAAGGAACCAGTGGGACTCAAACCTGTCATCTGCTGCTTGACACTACCACCAAGCTGTCCCTGGTTGCCGGCAGTGACACGATGAACATGGAACAAATACCCAAGCTCCAAAATTCTGACATTGTTATGTTAAATAGTCCAAGGAGGAAAAAGGCATATTAAATGAAAGAAAGATATTTATTTATTCACAGGGGTGAATCTTCAGGTGTAAGTTTCAATTTGTCTCCCTCCACAAATAATATGTGATTTTCAGAGGGAGACAAATTGAAGAAACTTAAAACCTGTATATCTGTGTTATTTCCCGTACATGACAATATGTCATTTTCAATACAGGACATTAGTCCACACACACAAATCTGTGTCAAAACTCTGTCAAAAGCTGAAAATGCACATGTTGTGACACCCAGCTGTAATTGGGCATTTTTAAAGCATACAGCACTAATCATCATCATCCTCCTCAAGTTTGGGCCACAACCTTTCCATAAACTTCATCCACCAGGTGCCCAGTGCGTGCTAGTGATGCTGTGGGCCGTAAGCGACCTAGTGAGGGACAAGTTCTGGCACCACTTCTATATGGCCCTTCAGGAGGGCACCATGGTGTCCCATGCGGTGTACACAGCTAAGCAGGCTCTTCGACAGGACAACAGGTAACAAGATAGGGGTACATGTGTGTGTGGGGGGGGGGGGGGGGAGGAGTGGAAGAAATGGATTCAGAAACAGCTAGATGCACTTTATTAAAACCTGGCTAAAAACCTAACTAAACTAAAGCCTAATTTAACTAAAACCCCCTCTTTTTTTTTTTTTTTTGCTACATTTATTAAAATCTATATACTAAGCTCTGAACTAACACCTTTTATGTCTGCAAATGGAATATATATAGCAAGAAAAGGGAAGGGAGTGAACAAAAAGGCGGGGGTAAACCCTGGAGTGATTTAGTGAGCAGTTTAATTGTACGCTGTGGACCTTTATGTGCCCAGGGACTTAGCCCAAACTGCCAGGCTTTTTCCTCAGTGTTCAGTATTTCAAGCTTTGTGTATCCATTGCAGATTTGCAAGCTCACTCAGGTGTAGTGATGTGCCTCAGTCTTAACATGGAGGCCACGGTTGCACAATAGGGTGGAGTTAGGAATAAAGTTATGAACAAAGTAGAGTAGGGGTTAAGAAACTAGTATATTTTCAGTATTTGCAGGTGTTTTCAAGATTGCATTTCTGTCACTTGATGTAGTATTATGAAAGTTTTTCAAGTAAGATTTTGTACTATTGACTATTTACTGTTTACTTGTTTTTTCTTCTCTCTTTCCACAAAGATTTCAAGATGCCCGCCACTGGGCAGCGTTCCACCTGATCGGCTTTGACCAGTACATCAACCTGATGACCATCAAGCATGCCCTCATTGACCACCAGCTGAATGTAACCGAGGGGCACATCCTCAATGCTATGAAGGAGAACGCCCTCAATGTTCGGGAAGACGATCCTGAGGGTGAGGGAGAAATTCTGCTTGATGTCTGTTTGTTGCGCCTGAAGTCAATTCTTCACTGACAAAGATTAATGTGGCTAGACAGAATGGTTTCTAAATGTGTTTGAATGTGATATTCATGTTTTCTGTAGTAAACTGCTTCTTGTCTTCTTTTTGCACATAATTGTGATGTGTTCATATTTTTTTTTAAGCAGCAAACTTTTGAAACACACAAAAAAGCTAACTGCCACATTAATGCATGCAGAGTATGTACAAATATATTTCTGGAGCCAAAAATATCCTCTGGTGTTGAAACAACTTGTTTTTTACCTCTCTCTTTGCAATGTGCCTCTTACATTCATACTCCATTATGAATTATAGAAATAAGTCAGAAAAAATATCTCATTATATTTATAAGTGATGCATCCTTTCCTTATAGTCTCATTTACCGGTATACCTTTGCACTGGTAGTATTATAATAATGAGACCTAGAAATAAGTTGAAAAAAACAATGTGTCTAATGAGTAATATTTCCATATACTTTCTGTCTCATTCTCCAGAGGAGACAGAGTTTGCTCTAATCAGGAAGTTATGCGGCCATCTGTCTGCTGCCCTCACTCATCACGTCCAGCATCCATCCGTCCTGCCCTGCATCCTCAAACTGGTTCGTATCATTGTGATTGACCCGTTGAAGACTAGTCCAAGTGTACTGTAAATTGAGGAATGTTCGCATGCATTTTAAGTTCGCAAATTTCTCGAGAACCAAGATTCGTGAAATTAAAATGCATGTGAAGGCTCTTGTCTGCATACTATATGCACTGAATGCCAGAGGCACTTCGCAAAAATTTTATGCTGTGAAAAAGGTCGTTGACTGAAATTCGTGAAAATTTTCTGCTGTAAGATATCATGTCTTACAGTACTCGGGCAGATGTCCATAGGAAATGCATGTTATTGCAAACTCTGTTTGTCCTCAACGGTTTAAGGTTAGATTTAGGGTTAGGGTTAAGCCTGGGGTTGGGTTTGGGGTAAGGTATGGGTTAGGGTGTGGTGTAGGGCTAGGGCTGGGGCTTAGGTTGGGATTTGGGATGGGGTAGTGTTAGCATTAGGGGAAAGGTCAGCGTTGGGTTTGGGATTGCCATTATCGTGTTGAGGACAGACTGATTTTGCTACAACACATATTTTCCATAAACACCTGCTCGAGTATACTCGGGACTTGTCCTCAACAGGTTAAGGATAAGGCTAGGGTTGGGTTAGGGTTCGAGTTTGTTTCAAGTCTGAAGTCATAGGATAACAAAGTGAGGGGTAGGTTAAGCATTTAATTTTGGGTTGGGATTAGGAGTAGGATGGGGGCTAGAGTTAGGGGTGGGGTAGTGTTATGGTTAGGATAGGGTAAATTTTGGGTCTGGACTGCGGTTAGGATCAGGGTTAGAGTTAGAGGTGCTAGCAGTAGTGTTAAGGTTAGGTTTATGATTAAGGTTTGCTTTGGGGTTGGAGTTCTGATAAGGATTGCGGCCAGGGCTAAGGCTAGGGGAAGGGTTACGGTTGAGGTAAGCGGTTGTATCATAATGTCCCTCCATTGCACTGACTCTAAGGGAAACAGACCATTGAGGCTGACTGTTGCTCCAAAGTACCAGAGTCAAACACTCCCTTGCCCTTAAAGTATAAAAAGCAACTGAATAGAACTGTTACTCCCCTCTCCACCCAACACTGGAGTAAGCAAGCAAACAAAGTTTACAATGGTACAAGTTTGAGTAAAGGATGGTAGCCAATTTCTTTGTGTAGTATTTGTTGTTTTTTTTTTTGCTTTTTTTATTAGTTTGTTTGTTTGTTTGTTTGTTTGTTTGTTTGTTTGTTGGTGTTTTTTTTTTTTTTTGGGGGGGGGGGTCTTTTCAGTCCTTGTCTTCAAATCACAACCTGACACAAGTTTGCATAATTTACAGATCTGTGTGTTGTGATTGGTATCAATTGCACAATATGCCAAATCTCCATGTCAAGAGAATTGGAACTACGTATCAAGAAATGGTTGTCCTCCATTTTGTGTTCCCCTTTCTCACAGCTCCAGCAGGGCAAGGTGATCCTCGGCGACCACGCCCAAGATCCGCCCCCCTCTTGCATCCTTCCACCGGAAGTCTTAGCCTCACCAGCTGCCATCCCGCTGCTCACTCTGCTGGGCTTCCACTTCCAACCCAAGGGTCCCACCAACAGTGAGCCCTACGTTGTCTTCCCCACCTGGGACCCTGACGGACTCTTCCCTCCAGCCCTTCAGGCAGTAGAAGCCATGACTGGTGAGTTTAACTCGTTGAGGACGGGCTGATTTTGCTACAACACGCATTTCCCATAGACACCCGCCCGAGTATACTCGGGACTCGTCCTCAACGGGTTAAAGCCTGCTACACACTATTATACGACTTTGCCAAGATTTACCGTTGGTACAACCTTAAGACAGGAAGTGTGACATCACCAGCCTTGTCACTTTTCAGTGGTGCGACTGGGTGCTAGTGCCAGTAATAGAGATTAGATTGGACATGTCAAATTTTCACGACCAGTCTTGAACTTTCAGCCAATCAGGATACAGTATAATGCAAGCACATGCAATGCGCATTGGGTGCACTTCTATGCTCGTCGGTATGATGTACTGAAGCCAGAATGGTCATAAGCCTACCTGTGTAGTCTGGTCATAAAAGTGTGGTGTCGCGTTGTGCAACTGGTTGTATTATTATCTGGCCTGCCTCTCTAGCCGTGTGACTGGTCTGATTGTGTAGTGTGAGGCAAGCTTAAATTGATGAGTTTAGACAATTTCCTTTTTGGGGAGTATTGAGTATTTATAGTGGCAGTTCAGTTGTAATCAGATATTGATCTGAGTATTTCATTATGTGTACTGGGTGAATAATAGTGCTTTTCATCAAAGCTGAGATGTTTAAGTAGTTTACAGAATAGAGTTAGATTACTGTGTAGTACTGGAGTTATGAGGCTGTTTATTCAGCTGAAGTTATGTCAAATTCACTTGCATGTGTTTGTCTTTGTTTTTGTTTTGTTTCCTCCAGATATTGCTGTCAACACAGAATGCAGCCACACTCTAGCCAAGGTCTTAGAAGTTCATGACAAGCTCACATCTGGCCTCATTGATTTGGTAAGTCAGGAAGTTCTAATTCATGAATTATTGAAAGAACCTTCTTTTGGAGAGTTCTAATATGATCATGTGAGAAGTAGCAGAAAGTCTGTTAACCCTGAAACAAGTATCAATACCTCATTCTCTCAACCTAGGAGGTCTTATGGCAAGTCTAGTACCTCCTTGCTCTCAACTAATGTGTTGCAGTGTTTTCTAGCTTCCAAACTGCAGTTAGAGGTATCTGGAGATAACATAGATTTATAACAAAATAAGCAAGAATCTTCATCTAGCAGCTCTCCATGAACTTGCCATCAAATAGATTTAGAAGCAGAAGGTCATTAACTTTTGCTGACATCCTGTAGAGGAACAATATCCCACTTAATCTAAAATCTGTCAGCATTCCAGTCCTATAAGAATGTGAGTAGATTATGGGGTATTAATTTTTTGTAGATATACAACCAAATGAGCATGAATCTTTCTCTCGTAGCTCTCCATCACGAAGCACATGCCGGAAGTACAGCTGAGGGCGACAGACTCAGGCATTCAGAGCATGTGGGTGCAAAACAAGGCGAGGGCGCTGTTACATGCCATGGGTTTTCGACAGATCGGCAAGTTAATCATGTTTGATGGCAACAAGGCCAATAGGTAAGTTGATCAATTTTAGGTTCACTTCTTGATAAGCCTTTTTGTCCTTTTTTTTTTATTCTCCTTGTTTTTCATCACAGATTTCTTCACTCAATCTAAACATATCGAATCAGTTTCTTTCACAATACCCATTCCATATCGAAACAAAGTGCATATCGACAGCTTTACTATGAATAGAGAAGTCATCTGCTTTTTGTGCCTTTGGTTTCCAAGGAAACAATTGTTTGCCGTGCTCCAAGTCCTCTGTGCCATGTCTGGTGAGAAAGGCAAGAATATGCTGGAGCGGTTGGACATGCGCTACCTGGGCATCGCGGCCAGCCGACTGGCCACCAAATCCCCCAGGCAGTCGCCGGTCAAGTCGGCCCGAATCATGTCCAGCAGCACCATCCGGCTGACCACACCGCCAGTGACAAAGGTCAACAAGCTCCGAACCCTGAACCCAGTCGTACTTCCCGGAAACAAGGTAGAGAGAGATTCGTTGATGGGAGTGGTCAAACTGCGGTCACCCATATCATTCACTCGGGGCAAGGGTCGTAATGGTCAGAGTGCATTCATTAACAATATCTGATGTTCAAATTAATTCAGGTTGTGATACTTTGGAACCTTTATCATGTATAAGCTGGATAGTAGAATTGGATAGCACATTCTACATACAGTCTCTTCTTTGTAGTGTTGTGCTGTAATTTTGCTATTGCTGTTTGTGATATGAAAAAAACAACGAATACATTATGAGTCAAAAGGATACAAAGATATACATGATGGATTTTGCTTGAATAAGATATGAGTGTGTATTAAAATGCATTCATGATGGAGCTTGGTTTAGCAAGTCATTAATGTAATACTATAGGTTCTTGAAGGAGTATGGTCACACCGATTATCTGGAGCATAATATTGATATTATTACCTCCGCCAAGGGAGGAGGTTATGTTTTCGTTACCGTTGGTTTGTGTGTCTGTTCGTTAGTTAGTTTGTCTATGTGCAAAATAACTCAAAAAGTAGTTAACGGATTTGGATGAAACTTGCAGGAAAGGTTGAGAATGACACAAGTACCAAAGGATTAACTTTTGGTAGTGATCCGAGAATTTTGGGGGAATTTATGAAGTTTTTTTGACATTTTGGCAGGTAGGGTCAATGAACTTGGGAGTTCAGGCTGCGCGTAATTGAGGTTTGCCTGCGCGCACTAAAGTGCGTGCTCTAGTTTCTGCTGGGGTGAGGCGCGCCGTGCAGCTGAGGGTTTATGACGTAACAAAGGCTTCTATATTGGGAAATCTGGCAACTTTCAGCACACAATGCTATAAGTACGTATGGGTGGAAATCACTGATATCTCTACGGAAGAACAAGATCAGTGGTGAAAATGATGGGCATGCTTGGCGGAGGTCTGCGCTCTTAGAGTGCTTTTCTAGTTGTTATAAATACATTTTGTATGGAATGGTTGAGCCATAAATATGATTAAATAATAGTGTACATTCTTTACAGAGTCCGGTTAAAATGAAGACCATGATTATATAGTGGGTATGCATAGTATATGATATGTTTCCCTACCATTTTGTGTGTGTGTGTGTGTGTGTGTGTGTGTGTGTGTGTGTGTGTGTTTCTCACCCCTTTTTGGATGTAATGACAAATACTGATAGCATTCTTCTTGTTCTTTGCTTTCTCTCTAGATGGAAATGTCCACTCCCTGGTTGATGGAGGAGGCTCACCCCCTGGAAGTCAGAGAGAAAATGAAGCTGGCAAACAGGTGAGAATCTGAGACATTTCATAGATAGATCAGTAAATGACAGGTGCAAATCCTACTGGCTCCTTTTAATGACATGTTTGCTCAAATTTGTGGATCAGCAGTTGCGATGCTAATAACCACTAGAAATGCAGAGAGTGACATTTGAATAAAATCTGTTATAGTACATCTTCTCCTCTCATGCAGTAATATTCTCTTTCTCTCATTTAATAAAACACTGTTACTGTGTGTTGGTAATGTTCAGCTAAAAATACTCAAGGGATAGTTTCCCATTCTGCTAATCTGAGAGCAGGTCATTTAGAGGGAAGGTAAGAACAGACGTTTGACATGAATATTGCTGCTGGGCATTTCTATTTACATTACATTGTCCTACTCTGTCTATTACTATACTGAAGGCCAATTTTACATTAGATATACACCGCAGTATATCCTCCTTAGCTTCACACCCTCATGAATGCCTGTAAACACAAACTGATACTGGTGTTTTAAAAACAAAAGAGAGATTGCAGTAATGTGGTTTGTGTCATTACCACAAGTTCAACCTGCTACTGCCCTGATGTATTACTTGTCCGTTATGCACAGAACCAGAATACAGCAGTTTGCTAAGCAATAAATTTGACATCGGTCAGTTATTCTTCTTCTTTTTTTCAGTAAAAAACAAACAAACACACAAACACAAAAACTATGAATGACTTTGAGAAATATACAAGGAAGGATTTCTACTTTCTTTTTTCTCAAGACTGTCATGATTAATACTTACAAATGTGGAATAAAACCAGAGACTCCAACTCTCCCATTTTTGACGGGAGATCTCCCGCCGAAAACCCATTTTTGCACAATCTCCCGTTCTCCCCCTTGAGATTTAATTTCTCCCGCTCTGGCTCTTTGTCTCCTGTTGGAAAGGATTTCTTACTTATTTCTATAGTATGTTGAAAAAAAAATAAGCCTTAGATAGCACCAGAGAGCATCTAAAACCCTAGGAACATCAACTTTGAGTCTCCCGTTTGCTAGGAGTTTCAGACAGGAGAATCTCCAGATCAGATGGTGTTTTGAGTTGGAGTCTCTGTAAAGCATGCAGTTATGTGTGAAGAAACACCAAAACATTCACTGAGGAAATTGTCAAGAAAGATGGCAAAATGCCTTTTTCAAAAGTGAATATGTTTTTTTTTTTATTTCTCATTGTTGAGAGTAGATAAATAAATGCATTTTTGCAGGGGGGAGGGTAGTAAGGAAGGGTATCACAAATGAAGTGTCTGTCAGTGATGGCAAAGAATTGGAGAATTTTTTTTTTTTGGTGCAGACCATCATAGAAATACCACATGACTGGACTGCATGACATTTTCTCTATCACTCTGCACAACAGTCTGCGGGAAAATCACATCAAGTTTGCCAACCGACTGAAGAGCAACAAGACGTGGCATCTGGATGGTGTCGAGCCGCAGGCCGACGAGGAGAGGCAGAAGTTTGGCCTTCCCCCTGACCGGCCCAAGAAGGTCAAGATGAAGCCCAACGCCACTCCGTCCATGCCTCGAGTCCCCGTCGACTACGTCCAGCCGCTCAGCACGGAGGCGCTGGAGCAGCGTCGGGATTATGCGCATTTCATCGCGAGGGTCAGGTCAGTGGATCTGGAAAAGCGGCACCAGAAGTCCGTCCAGGAGCTGTTTCTACCCTATGTGGGCAAGGGTAGGGGTGGTGGTTTACAGAGGACTGAGGCCAAATGAACTTTTGACAAAGTGTGAAAGTATTAAATATATGATTTTGGTTACATCATTTCATGATGAAAATGTTATGATTTATTTCAGTATAAACAGGAGATGGGGAAAAATAATGATTTGTTGCCCCTAAGAATGGAAATGAAGGAATCTTCTTCTGTAGAGCAAGAAGTGAGCTACGTCAGTGCTATGAGTAAATACATTCGTGACTGTTGCTTCAAGTTTGTTCATTGTGGATGCAGGGGTTCCCACCCCTCCCCCTCCCCCCCCCCCCCCCCCCCACACACACACACCTTTTAGGGCTTGCGGTGGGGCCAAATTGGGGCCAAATTTTACACTTGTCTTCTCATGAAAAATGCATGGCCAGCTTAAAGTTCATTGTGGATGCAGAGGTTCCCACCCTACCCCCCCTACCCCCCCCCCCCTACACACACACACACACACACACACACACACACACACACACACATTTTAGGGCTTGGGGGTGGCCAAATTGGGGGCCAAATTTCACACTTGTCTTCTCATTAAAGATGCATGGCCAGATTCTCACCAAACTTGGCAGATATTTTCGCTAGGGTGATAGAGTATGTATCAGTACAAAGAGGTAACATGTCTCAAACAGGGGCCCTTTAGGGAGCCCAGAACCCCAAAAATAGAGAATTTTAAAAACAAACAAACAAACAAAAAACTTTCTGTGAAACCAGAAAGGCTCTGAGTAAACACAATGTACATTGGTTGAGTATGTACTCTCAAGTCTGTGTGTGGCAGATGCAGGGATGGTCCTCACTGGGGCTGGCACTAAATTTGGGGCCAGTTTTACCATTTTGACCTTCTTTTTGAAAACGCATTGCCAAATTTTCAACAAACTTGGCAGGCATTGCTGCCGATGTGACAGAGTTTGCAATGTTCTTCTTGGTAATAGTCTGCAAGAATGCATTGAAGGTGAATTTGCATTACTCGGGTGAGCGCTAGATCCAGAGACCCGGTGGGTCTCTTGTTTTTCGTCCAATGCAAGGCGGGTTTTATTTGTGTATGTGTCATACAGGAAATCCAAGAGAATGAAGTTGTTAGGTCATTGTTAAAAGGGTTGTATAGCTTTGGTTGAGACCTAACTTCAGGTTTCTAACATTTTTGAGTGAGATAATGAGAAACCTCATATGAAATATGAACAAGCATATAATTCCAAGTGAAATTCAAGGATTAACTGGTGAAAATTGGTTTTGATAATTAGCAGACATATCCAAAACAAAACAATCATAGGAAAAGGTGGGGCGCACATGTTATTAGGATTGCTTTGTTTTACTTCAAAACTGATTTTCATCAAATAGACTTTGAATTCCTCTTAGAATTGTATGCTCTGTAATATTTCATCAAGTGGTTTCTTGGTATCTCACATAAGGTTAAAAGCCTAATCCTTGCCTCCACCAATACTGTACTATCCCTTTGATATTTCCGTTCATTTTCATCCTGAACACCTCCCATATCCTTTGCATACAAGTAATCTTGCAAAATGCCACCATTTATTTTGAAATCATGCACAGATGTGTAAAATTAGACACAGACAGAAACAAGGGATTACGGATAGAGATGAAGTCAATGATGAAGTATCAGAAGGAAGTTAAAGTGCAATTCCAAAGTATATTCAAGTTACTTTGATGAAAAGAGTAAACTCCATGAATAGAGAAAAACAGAATGGTACAAGTTTCATCAAAGGAAAATGAAACCCACATACATATACTGTGCATGTATATTTGGGTTGAGTGAATGGAGCAATAAAAGTAATTTTGAGGGAAATCAGACAATCTATTCCGAAGTTCTGAATTTTTGCAGTTTTGGTGCCACCATTGGGAGATGAGAAAACCACTACATTTCATGACGTCACTCATTGACAATACACGTACAGTACAAGTTGTACATGTGTATGTGTTAAGAAAATATACACCTGGATATACTGATTCAACATATCTAATTTTATTTAACTCATAATAAAGTAGTACTTGACCTACCTCTTTAGGAAAACAAGGAGAATTATGTCACCCTAATCATTGTCATTATCAAGAGGACAGAATGAACACGTACTTTCAATTAAAAAAAATAATAATAATAATCTGGTGGAATTTTCTTTTTTTTTCGATCGTCCCATGTGTGCTAATATGAACTGTTGTAGTCTTATCCAGCAGTGGTAGCACCACAACTTTTGAATGGATTGTCCAATTTTCTTCAAACTTGACTGATGTGTTCTACTACTGTAAAAGTGGAAATTTTTCGCAGTGTTTTCACACAACCAGAACCTAGCGTGAAAATAAAAGCACCCAAATATTTTTGCTTGCTATACGTTCCAGTAGTTGATGTCTTGACTCAGTGGAATTAAAATCACATAAAACTCTTCTTACCCTACCAGCGGGGAAAAAAAAGATTTGTTGTGTGAAAAAATCCACTTTTACGCTAATATTTATGCATTTACTCAATCCATGTACTGTTTGGTATATATTTGGGTTCCCCTTGGTAGTGTATAATACCTTAACCATAAGTGGATATTGGACTTTTATTTTTTTTTTAACAATGGTGTACTACTGAGGAGTAATTTGAGAGGGTAATTTTCAAAAATTATTTTGACACAGAATTGTGATGAAATGTTGTGTTGGTTACTTTGCATATCATGATCACGCAAGAAAAGTTTATGTGCTATATGTGAAGGATGTACATGTACTAATAAATTTTAAACTGCATCATTAAAAGAAAAGGTAAACTGATGCAATACTTTGTATAAATCAAGTTGTATTTGATGATATAAAAACTGCTGTATATATACTTTTCCAACTGAATGCATGTACAATTTCTGATGTCTTTCTCTGCAAATATAAATTAAAGATGTGACTTCATTCATTGAAATAAATGTCAATGGTTTACTGAGTATTGTGTGAAGTTGTTATCAGGAAATTTCATAGTTCCCAAGCAGCTCCTACTCTTCTTTGCAATTTAATTCACACACACACACACACACACACACACACACAGACACGGAAGTAAGCAAGTTTAAAAGTTCACTCACTTTCATCTTTGCCTTTCATGCAGCTTCAGAAAGTCCAAGATTCAAAACTAACAAAGGATACGGCACATGGAGTAGAAATTCAGTCTAATTTACGCTAGTGCCTACACAGTGTCTGTCAACACAAAGTACAAATATTTGTGTTGAGACATATTTTCTGACATAAATAATGAGTAACTCGACCTCATTCATCAAATAGTTTTGCAGTGAAAGCTCATTTCTCGCAGTTACCATCGTAACTCAAATGGTTGCTGCCTAGCTCATGCAGAGGTGACTGCAAATAGAGCAAGGTTGATATTGAAAAGATTTATGAAAAGGGACCC
This sequence comes from Diadema antillarum, assembly GCF_040938485.1. Taxonomy (NCBI): domain Eukaryota; kingdom Metazoa; phylum Echinodermata; class Echinoidea; order Diadematoida; family Diadematidae; genus Diadema; species Diadema antillarum. The sequence goes on along the minus strand of NW_027271040.1, from coordinate 1,673,825 downwards.
TGCAACACTTCTCTTTATTGGATACAGAATCCAAAATCAGTGGCATCTGGAACACACCTTTCATTCAAGAAGCACCCTGCATACACCTGCATTGTTGCACTTCATGGAATTTTGATGGAATATGTAGCAGGTTTAACAGTCGCCTCCAATGGAGCACAAGTACAAGGGAGTGGGGACTTTAAAATAAGGATAGAAGGGAGATTTATTTACAGAGTGAGTTGTCCACAACCCCAAACTTTAAGATCCCGCATTCCATAAGATGATCAACACTCCTGATTTTACACGGCCGCTGGTGAAATGGAAGTGGCTGCCGCCCACCAGCATTGAGTGGGGATAGATCGAACAAGCGTTAGCCTTATGCAAAGGCTGAGAGTTGACCATCTTATGTAGTGTGTAGGATCTTTGACAACCCCTATGTCAAAGAACTGATAATCTTTGATTTGCACCCAAAAGTACACCAAACATGTAGATTTGCAGACACAGAAAATCTTCTCGGGAACACGAGATGGTGCACACTCTTGTACACTTGCACAACAAAATTAGTCACCAGCAGTAAGGTGCAAAGCCATGGAAAAAAAAACACGATGATTTCTTACATTTTGCTGCCCCTCACAACTATGCATCTGGGCCTTGTCTTTTTCCTTCATGTTTTCTGTTTTACTTCTTTCTGTTTCATACAACGACATGCAACTTTCTCAAAGAAGTGGTTCACAATTTTATGATAGACAACAGAAGGACTGCGTCTTTCAGATTATGGGCTGGAACAATTGTAAGTCTATTTTTGATAAAAAAGATTTAAGCTGTCAAAACAAGATGTCATTTTGCTTCTTTTAAAAAAAAAGATAATTATGATACATGTATTCCAGCATTGAGTGCCCCATCTTCAGAGTGGCAAAATGTGCTGTGGTGGATGGCTAGTTTAGGTGTCTTGTTTATTTTCTCATTTTGCTTCTGCATTTATAGATAATGATAAGAAGATAATGAAAGGCTTTTTATGTTGAGAAGCAACCATCAGGTGCTGCATGCACGAGGCAAGGAATCCATATATTGGTCTTGGTAGTTGCTCCACACTAAATACCACTCATGACTGTGCACCATCTTTTTTGACACTTTGTCACTTTTCCACAGTTCTCAAGCACACTCTTAAATAGATTCAGTTTGCAACCCTTGTCTTTAAAGTAAAGTCAATCAGTCTTTGAAGACAGGAGGGACCATCATACTGGGGATGACTCCTGCTCTTTCCTCTTTTGCTTGCCCAGTAAGACAGCTTCCTTGAACAACCTGATATAGAGCTCCATGGCACTAGGTGTGTCGTCATTCCCCGGTACGGGGTACGTGATCAGGTTCGGGTTGCAGTTGGAGTCCACCACGGCCACAGTGGGGATGTTCATTTTGGCTGCGTCCACCACAGCCTGATGCTGGGCGAAGACATCGTTGAGGGTGTTGAAGAAAACAAGGAGGTCTGGGAGACGTGTCCCCGGCCCCATCTGGATTTGGGCGTTGGTGAAGCACCCTTTCTGCCAGCGGCGCGTATGGGCGTACTCGCCGCATTGCCGAGCCATCTCCTCCACGTCGTGTGCGAACTGCGGCGTGCGGCTCACAAAGAGAATGATGCCGCTGCGGTGAGCCATGTGCGCAGTGAAGTTGAGGGCGCTGCGCAGGAGGGGCACCGTCTGGTCCAGGTCAATGATGCACTGCTCACGCCGCGTCCCCATCAGGTACTTCTTCATGCGGGGGTCCAGCAGGCCTTCCTTGTGCCCGAGGTGGACCCGGGCCTCAAACAGGTCCCTCCTGGTGAAGAGACTCTGGAGTCCAAAGAAGTCTTCATGCTGCAGGGATTCATCCCTTGTGTCGGACTTTGTCTCAACTGCAACTGAAAAAGTCAATAAACATAATATTTATATTCAAAGTCACATGCACCTACAATAAATTGTATTTTTTCTCACTACATTTGATATGCAGCACTGTTAACCAAATACATGCACACGAAAGAGATTACTATGTGTCATAACATCAAGGATTCACAATTTCTTTGTTCATTGAGAGAAGCGATGTCCAAGGATTTTATAGAATTTACCTGATTTTTTTTTTGATAATTGGAAGTTGATTCACTCAACATATCTGCTCTAAATTATAGCAATCACATGGTATTTTCTTATTTAGCACTCATACATGTAAGTCATTCAAAATTGCAATTCCCCTTCATCTTCAGGTGACTTGAAGCCAATTTCATAGCGTATTGATTATTAAAGAAAATCAGTCAGAAACCATCAAAGGTGCTTCAATAATTAATACTTTGATCAACACAATAAAAGCTTCTTCATGACTTGTGAGTGTGTGAACACAAAAAAATCTAGTTTAAAAAAAAATCACAGAAACCCTGATCAACAATTTTCTTTCACTCTTTAGTGCAGGTACACATGTAAAACCACTTCATTTACAATCTAGAATCTTCTTTTTGATTCCATTGCCCCCCCCCCCCCCCAAAAAAAAAGGAAAGTACATGAGTCACATGCATTTAAATGTTCACTTACCCTATGACACACGATAGATTCAAATGAAAGTTACCATTCTATAATTCATTTTCTATGATTTTACACTTCCTGCTTCTATTGTCATACACAACATTTCACTGAGAAGAGAGTACGAGCAATGAATTTAATGTGCAAGTAATTTGACAACTGGCTTTACAATAAAACAGCCCCAATAAGTTCAGCCAGAATTTGTATCCTATTAATCAAAACGAATACATGTAGCATCAAGAAGTACACAGAACAACATCTCCAATCTACATACCAGTTAAAGTTTCCGTGAAGTAACTGAAGGAAGTCCACAATAAACATTCTTAATATCTAGGTATGCTCAACTTAATCTATCATTCTGTGGTCTTTCATCGTGCAGTTTGAAGCTTCTTTACACTCATACCAACCTTCTGCCTCAATTCCATGGTTGAACTCCTTTGGCTGTGCCTGAGAACAGAGACCAGCTCTCATGAAGATACCCAGCAGATCATTCTTTTTCAAGCTTTGGTGACAAAGGACACCTGAAATAAAGAAATTACATATTTTATAAGATAAAATTTACAAACACTTGATATAGGCCCTACCGTACCAGTAACATCATCAATCATAAAATTAAAAGCTAAATTAAAAGCTAATTTTAGTTTGCATTCTGTTGCAGCCAATATCACTGCTTTGAGAGCTGAGTCTATATTATATAGGAAGCTTCAAAATATCATGACTATCCTGTTCTAATTCTGACTTGAATGGAATTTCTGTCTTTCTACATTAGAAACAAGTTTATACCGCCGTAACTACATGCAGCCGCTGTCGTGAAGCGACAGCAGCTGCAGATCTACCCTCGTGTAGACGTTGTCATTATCAGCGGTGGGTGTACGTTTCCTTCATGAATATCTTTATTTATTGTAGAAAACTAAAATATAAGGAATCCCCATAGTCTATGATATTCATTCAATAATCGGTATGCGATTTAAAAAAAAAAAATTACGTCAAAAACCCACCGAAATCCGTGATTAAAATCAGGTCTGTAAGCGTCCGTATTGCTGCACTCCTCATCTTCTACGTGTTATTTGAATGGCAATCACTATTGTATACTACAACGTAGCGAGTCGGAAAAGTTCATTTAATCATATGACCTAGTCGGGGCAGAAGTGATGACCTTGTCAGAGCGAAGTGACGCAGCAAAGGTCAGATCATGAGAGCAGCACGCGCGGAAATACATGTACGTAGCAGACGACAAGCTTTACATAGCACACAAAACGCACGGGTGTACGTAAAATGTTACCACGGTGCTTCCGGTTGAGTGTTCGTGGTAGTTCGTTGATTTTGTGAATCATCGCACAATCTACTCCGAAAAATTCAACAATAAGGTCTGGATACCAATGTAGTGGGATTTGGTTTTGGGGGATGGTTGGCTTTGACTTCTCTCCTATTGACTTTACCTCATGACCTTAACCAGACCCGGACTGCGACTTTAACCTGACTAGGGGGTCACATGACTGACGCATTCAACTCTATCAGGTGACAATTGACCCCCCATGATCTTAGGACTGGTACTTCACGTACGGAAACTTCTCAAACCCCCTGGAAGATCCCGTGAAATTAGGCGCATCAGGCCGATGGCGTAGTCGGTAAGTATTTTACATTTTGAAGTGGACATAACTCCCACTTAACCAACAAAACACCAAATTCAACTCAACCATCATTCAGCAAAATACGATGTAGGTGATCCGGTGAGTGGTAAAAATCATCTTACTGTTAAAATCAAACAAAATAAAAGACATTTTATGTGATTTTGCCGTCAAAAGCGACGATCGTTTACAACGTTTAAACACTAACGTTAGTATATGTCAGACTGCTGTGCGAAGCACAGCGGTCTGGTCAGGCTAATACTGAATACCGCCGTAGCCTAGTCTGGACGTCTAGCTCTAGATAATTTAGATATTCTAACTAGTTATAATGATTAAAGACAGAATAAACTGACCAGAAAGAATATAAATTATTAGTGGAAAAGTGAGCAAAGAAAATGGGATTCCGATTTTCTTTGCTCACTTTTCCACTAATAGTTATAATGATGTGTAGTATTTGCCAGCAAAATTATAAGTTACTGGGACTACAGCTACACTTGTACAATTGAGGATAACGTGTGTGACATTGTTGGAAATCGATGTAGTTTCCTCTTTTTCTCACATTATACGATTATCAGCAGTCAAAGCATGCAATGTATCCCTACCTGCATTACGGGTTAAAAAGTGCTTGAAAAATGACAGCTGTCTTGGTATCGCCATTTGCATTTCCACAGTGTCTTCGACTTCGGTCTTTTCAGTTTAGGATCTCGACTCTATGATTATGCAACCACGCTGCGACCACGCGCGCCACTAAACAGGTGTAACTGCCCCCGCTAGTCAATAGTAGTGCGTGGCGGATACCAAACGTACAAGGTACTAGGCCATGGGCTAGTAGGGGTCAACGTGCACCCCCTCTGCACCTAACATTCATTGTTGTTTCCATGTAGCCCTTGGTCTGGAGAGTCAGAAAAGTGATGTTAACAAAAAAAAAGTTGGGTCCCAAGACCCGCCCCGTGACGTTTTGTGACGTCACTTCCGGAACGACCTTTTCGCGAATACGGGGGAATAGCATTTGGGTATTATCCTAATAAAGTGGTCCCCATGCCTTTATTTTTCAATGATAACTAAAGATTTTGGTATTTCTAGATTCCTCAGAAGATGGGAAATACGATGCAAAGCAAAGTTTGGCAATATAAGCCCTCAGTTTGTCGTCATCGACAACGAAATGGGCAACAATGTCGACAAAATTCAACAAAATTTTACAAAATTTGGGCAATTTTTCAAGTTTCACCCTTTAAGTTTGTATATTTTTGTGAAAAATGTGTTAAATGACTTGAAATTTGGTCTGGATATTGAATGAATATCCCTTTTTACGAAAACAAAAAAATTTGGCCTAATTGTAATCCGATCTTCTTCTGTAGACATTAAAGTGCGCATGCGCGGTGTCTGGAAATCAGCCTCCGAAATGCCTTTTTTTTTTAATGTCCAGTATCAAAAATGAGTTACAACGAATCTTTTATTATGTAAATTCACAACTTTAAAAAATTTTGGCAATCAGCAATCACCTGATTGAATAAAAGTTGCCTTAAAATGAGAAATCAAGGGTGACCATGGTTCTTTTTTATCATGACGTTGGTCACGACATCGAAGATGAAGACGAAGTCAAAGACTAGAATTACGACATAACAGGGATTATTTTAGATATCTTTTAGTCTCTTTTAAAATTTCGTAAAATATTGTAAGTCATGTTTGGAATTGGGTCAGTCAAATATGTACATTTCCTTGCTGGTAATGACTTTATTAACATCAATATCTGATTGTTTGTTTATTCCGTTGATTTCACTGAACTGATATTCATTTGATTAATACGCAGTATGACGTAAACTATTTTGATTTTTTTACTATTTTCTTTCGAGAATTTGGCAATAGGGACTTGCAGGTCATCAACAACGAAATGGGCATTAGTGAGGTCGACAAACTAAGTCAGCACAAGTTCTTATGCTAATTAAGATATTCATTACTTTGTGGTTAATTCACTATATTAATTGGAATTTAGTCTGGATGTTAAAGGATAAGTCCAGCTTCGTGTACATGTAGGTGAAGTAAATGCGGCAATTAGTAGAATTCCACATCAGTAAAAGTTTGGAGAAAGCGTACAATCCATTCAAACGTTTTGAATTTTTAAAGTATCTGTACTGTCACCGCTGGATGAGAAGACTACTATAGTGTGTGATGTCACATGCGTAGAACGATATATGCAATGTAAGGAAAATATTAAGAGAATTCTACAAAATCATTTTTTTTTCTGCAAAACGTGCATATTTCTTCGACATGTCAGTGACTTATATTAAGGATATTATTCTTCCTGCCTTCTGACAGAGACAAGTCAAGTGTTCTTTATTTTGTAAGAAAAGTGAAAATATGTTGAATTTTTTTATATTGTTTTCTTTATATCGTTCTACACATGACTGTGACATCACAAGCTGTATTAGTCTTCTCATCCAGCAGTGAGCGAGCAGAAACTTCAAAAATTCATAACTTTTGAACGACTTGTCTGATTTTCCTCAAATTCTCACTGATGTGTTCTACTAGTATTGCTGTATTCACTCAATCCACATGTCACATATCTGTGAAGTTGAACTTGTCCTTTAAATGAATAGCCATCTTTGACTAAAAAGGAACCGATGAGCCATTATTTCAATCCTCGCATCTTCTGTGGACGTTCAAGAGGGCAGGAGGAGTGCGATATAAGAACCAACAAAATGTCCCTTTTATTTTGGTGACTAGTAAATTGATATATTGACTCGTATATTTCAAGTAAAATCGGAACTTTAATCATTTTGTTTAAATCATCAAACACCTGCTGAAATACATTGACTTCAGTGATGACGGCAAAGACAGTGGCGTCGATGACAAAATTCACATTGGAGTTTCGTCTAAATACCAAATTCAACTGAATTTAGCAATTAGTTTAAGACGACCCTTAAAGATTAACACCATTAGCTACGAGGAAAAGAAGATTTTGATTACATCTGCATTTTGCCTTCTCAACAAACTCGAATCCTTTAAAGAGAATTTAGTATGTGTTTTTTTAATAATCCTGAAGTCTTTTAAGATGTTTAGTGTGCATGCAAGGTGTGTGAAACAAGCCGCCGTGAGTTCTTTTCTGCTGTCTAGCAATCAGTTTTTCATCAAAGATCAGAAACTTCAAGTATTATTATTTGTATTAAAGAAAGTATAAAAGAAAATAACTAAGAGAAATTTGGCTTAAAATGAGAAATTTAGAGGCACTATACAGTACTCTTATCACCATTTCTGATGATCATAATGACAACATAATTCTATCATAATTTACCGCGACAAATCATTTAATGTGACTATAGAGGCATGTTTATTATAAGCAATTCCCCAATTCATGGGACATTATCTGACATGGTTATTAGACAATGATAGTTCAGTCATAGATCATATGAGGCATATGTGACCGTGCACCTCAAAACGAAAATAAAGTCGCACACACTGGTTTTGCGTGAGGACTGAAAATAAGTGAAATGGGTCAACCTAGCCGAATTTGACTTTTTCATATTTTCTGAAAGAGCGGGTCTTCTTTTACATTATGCTTAAATTTGGTATCATAAAACGGGCAGGAAAGTGTTTTTTTTTTAAGCAGTTTATCTTGAACATTTTTGGTAGAATAGTGTGATTAGGTGTGTCTTTAGAATCCCTTTTTCATTTCTGAAAAACCTTGTCCACATTCTTCACTTTCAACTCTAATAACTTTTGAAAGAATATTGCTACTGCTTTGAAAGTTGGCATCAATTATGGACAGAATGTGTTAATGAGGCATGCTTAATTTCAGTTTAATCTAATAATCCCTTCATTGTTGTTACTCTGGTGGTTTACTTCCTGTTTTTTGTCCCATTCATCCCACAGCCAGCACGGTTTGATAAAGATTAAGCGCTTGAATAGACACTGTACTTCAGAGCCTCTTTTCTCAGTTCACACTTTTCCTGAGTTTGTGCTTTCTTTCCAATATTTGGATAGGTTAAGAGAGTCCATTTGATTTGAGTTATACATCATTTTAAAGCTTAAAGTCTGCTTTTTCAGAATATGGTCTTCACTACAAATTCATGTCTGGCGACTTTTTGTTTGTTTTGAGGTGCAGGGTCACATATAATACATTCATTCTTTGATAAAAGTTGGTTGCTGTTAGATACTCAAATTCCCACAGCCTTTTTTTCAAGAGTATTCTTTTGTTTAGTCAGGTTTCGTAACTTATGCTTTGAAAATATTATTAGCATTCGTACTTAGTCAACATTAAACGATTATATTTGTGATACCTCTTTTTAAAATGTTCATTCCATCTGAAAGTATAAAGAAACTTTTTAAATGTAACATTGTTCACAGTAGAATTATTGGTTATATGATGTTTCATCGAAGTTATTTGCTAATTATTATGTATTTTTCCAGCATTACTTACTTCCGATGAAATTATTGAGAGTCCAACATCGAAATGCTTCAAATGATTACCACTGGCTTAATACCGATATGTTTGAAATTGATGGAGTCATCTACCAGCTCTAAGTTATCCTTTCAAAGTCTAACACTCGTTTGCCCATGAACACTGTTACAATTAAATTCCAATGTCACTATCATTGTAACTCTGTGATTCTATTGGTTGAATGAATTCATTTTTACTACTTTCACTGTCACTATCAGTATCGGGCTCCGATTCATAAGTCATGGTGCCTAAAGAGATGTCCCCAAGCTGATGCGGAATCATCTCCCCATCCTGTCAGTGTCTGATATTCATTTGCGCATGAGTTCTGAGCCAAATCAAATTCCAATGTCCATAATGGTCATTTTCTGAGTGCGGTATATGTTGAATTAAACCATTGTTACTCATGTTACTGTTGCCATATCAGTATCGGCTCCGATTCATCAGCTACAGTGACTTCCAGGATTCATGTCCACAAGCTGACGCGGCCGCACCTCCCTTGAGGTCCACAGAGGTCGCATTAGATCTTCATCCTTTGTCCATCCATGTTCTTCGTTTGGGTTTGTTGCTATAGCTTTCATATTCTTGTGTGATAATTGCATAGGACATGCTGCTCTAACACCTTTCAGCAGGGCAGTATCATAGCCAGATCAAAGTTTTTTGCCTTTGTGACATTGGCCATTTCACCGCACTTGGACTGTAAAGAGTTTGGAGGGCATTCACCTTCCTAATTCTTCTGTTACCATACAAAGCATGCACAGGTAAATCGTTCCAGTTCATCATCATCTCAGCTATAACATTTCAAGATTCACCAAACTTTGGAAATGCAGCATGAAATGACTCATCAGCCTCGACATTGTTTTTACCTTCCCCTTTATACCTAAAAGGCACTAGTGGTATTGCAGCCAGTAAATGCGTGGAGTCCTAGAAATGATGTACATACAAGGGCTGAATCATGAAATAGGACAGCTGAGGTGATGGATGAACTGAAAATATTTTGCTGTGCTTTGCACGGTAACAGAGGAATTTAGAGGTGAATGCTCTGCGATTCTTGACAATACAGTCTAAGTGCGGTAAAATGATTTATGTCACAAAGGCAACAACTTTTGATCTGGCTTCTCAGAGACGTCTCTGAACAGCACGTCCTCCGTAGCAATTATGAAACTAAGAATATGGAAGCTACCAACGGACCAAAATGAAGATCATGGATAAACGAAGGATGAAGATCTTATGCGACCTCTGTTGACTTCACCTCAGGGGAGGTGATGCCACATCAGCTTGTGGACGTCCTGAAAGGCACCATGGCTGATGTATCAAAGCCCGATACTGGCATAGAAGCAGTAACAGGAGCAAAAAATGAATTCATTAAACCTATACACTCAGAAAATGACAATGATGGTGACATTGGAATTCGATTCAGAGCTCAAAAGAATTTCAGACTTTGAAAGGATGGCAAAGTGATTAGTTGTCATCCCACGAGTTCGACACCCACGAATTATACAGTAAACAAGTCGTACAGCCCATGAGTCCGACAGTATGCAAACAAGGCCCGCAAGTTTGACACTAGGCAAGCAAGATCCACGAGTTTGACACTTTTCTAAGCAACAACTCCCCACCCCCCCCCCCCCCCAAAAAAAAAACGATCCACAAGTTCGATATTACATCGCAAGGCCGGAAATATGTTTTTCTCGTGGGTCTTGTTTATTACGTGTCAAATTCGTGAGCCCGGCTTGCCTAGTGTCGGACTCAAGGGTGTCGAACTCATGGGCTTTAGGACTCACCGGCTGTATAACTCGCGGGCTCTATGACTCATGGGTTGTATGATTCGTGGGTGTCGAACTCGTGAAGTGCACCCGGTGAATCAGCTTCTAGACATCCATAAGGCACCATGGCTGATCTAACAAAAGTGTTGACTTTAAGTTAAATGTCTGCAGAAGATGCCTGAATTAAGATAATGCCTTATTTGCTTTGTTTTGGTTTTTTTTATCAAACATGGTTATTTATCTAATATCCAGACTAGGTTTAATTTCATTTAATGATTTAACCACAAATAATGGATATTTAGATGTTTTAGCGTGAGAACATGTAAATAAAAAAACTGCGTGGACTTTTAAGTTTGTCAATCTCATGTATGCCCACTTCATTGTCGATGACCTGCAAGTCCATATTCCCAAATTTTCGAAATAAAATGAAAAATAAGAATTTAAAAAAATCAGATAATGATGTTAATATAATTATTACAATCAAGAAATGTACATCGTGATTGAATCGTGACTCGAACTCGGGTCCTCCAATCGGGAGTCGAAAGTTTTACCCACTATGCCACAGAACCGCCAAGAACCCACAAGTTAGCATTCCCAAGTAAAAAAAACCCAGACATTAAAACAATTTAGGTCCCTAAAAGTCCATTGTCTCTATTATGCATCATGTATAGTGTCATTTCGGTGACAAGTTCAATGTAGATGCAATTTCTAAAGAAAATATAGGAAAAATCATGTCAATATATTATCCATGCCTGGTACAGTATTTAGAATTGTGCCAGTGAGTAGTTGAGATAAGTGTTTTAATTGTGAAACTAGTTATAAGCCTTTATCTAAAGGGCAAATCCAGTCAAAATAAAAGTTAGTCCGATAAGAAAAAAGTAATATATTACGAGTTCAATGGTAAAATTGTGATCGAAATCGCATGTAAAATAAGGAAGTTATGACATTTTGAAGTTTCGCTATTTTTTGAGGAAATAGTTCAATATGAATATGCAAATGACAAAGTGAGCATGTGATCCCTTCACATCTTGCCATATAGTTTGTACATAAAATTTTGACATTTCCAGTTTTTCATTCAAACGCAATTATGCTCGAGGCTCAAATCCTGATATATCTAACATCACTATAACCAAGTTATGCAACCAGGAATATCATCATTTGTCAGACTTCAATGACTGAAACATTGATTTTTCTTAATGTTTTGTACACGATCAATGGAAAATTGTGAGGTAATATGACATGGTCAGGTCACTCATTTACATATTCTTATCCACTGTACAAGAAATATTTTGCAGAAATTAGCAAAAAAAAAAAATAGACTTGGAATTTGTCAAGACTGACAAATTAGGTGATCCGATTTTTTTTTTTAAATCAACGATTCGAGTCCTGATCGCAATAGGCATGACCATATAGGTTTCATCTGTGTTTAGAGACATTGGCCGTGTGATATTTGGATTCTCATTTAGAAAAGAGAGTCAGGTCTGCCATCTTTGGTACCAAATTCGGTATACACTATAACAAAAATAGAAACTTCCTTATTTTTCATCAGATTACAGTCAAATTCTTACCGTTGAACTCGTAAGATTTTACTCTTTTTTATCAGACTAACTTATTTCTAGACTGGATTTCCCCTTCAAGCAGGATTTGGGTTTATTGCAAAGAAATAAAATGCCAGTAGAATTTAAAATTCATTATCTTGATTTCCTTTACTGTAAATTTATCGCTAAAATCAATCAATTGAAATGGAGATTTGTAAACGAATCCCTGCTATGTCGTATTTCTATAGTCTTTGACCTCGTCTTCATCTTCGATGTCGTGACCAACGTCATCATCAAAAAGAACAATGGTCACCTTTGATTTCACATTTGAGGACAACTTTTATTCAATCAGGTGATTGCTGATTGCAAAATATGATTAAATTTGTAAATTTACATGATAAAGAGACGCGTTGTAACTCATTTTTGATACCTGACATCAAAAAAGGCATTTGGGAGGCTTATTTCCAGATACCGCGCATGCGCACTTGAATGTCTACAGAAGAAGATCGGATTACAATAAGGCCAAAATCTTTTGTTTTCGTAAAAAGGGATATTCATTCAATATCCAGACCAAATTTCAAGTCATTTAACGAATTCTTCACAAAAATATACAAACTTAAAGGGTGAAACTTGAAAAATTGCCCAAATTTTGTAAAATTTTGTTGAATTTTGTCGACATCTTTGCCCATTTCGTTGTCGATGACGACAATCTGGGGGCCTATATTGCCAAACTTTGTTTTGCATCATATTTCCCAACTTCTCAAAAATCTAGAAATACATGTGCCAAAATCTTTGGTTATCAATGAAAAATAAAGGCATGGGGACCACTTTATTAGGATAATACCCAAATACTATTCCCCCGTATTCGCGAAAAGGTCGTTCCGGAAGTGACGTCACAAAACGTCACGGGGCGGGTTTGGGACCCAACTTTTTTTTTGTTAACATCACTTTTCTTACTCTCCAGACCAAGGGCTACATGGAAACAACAATGAATGTTAGGTGCAGAGGGGGTGCACGTTGACCCCCACTAGCCCATGGCCTATACGTACGTTACCACTCGTATGAAAGCTGGATTGGTTGAGGAGGAGCAGTCATCCTGAGGTAGACTGGACCATCTTCCAACGCGAAAAAGAAGGCATCACCGATCACCGTCGGGTGTCGCTCACCTGTTGTTCCAGTTCGAATTCAGTCATCATTGAAATCCGTGATATTCTTATCACACGTGCATGCACTTTCTGCGAGAGTGTTGGTCCTAAAGGTGTAAATTACAGAAAGCAGGAGCTTTAGCAGGAAGGCTGGATTCTCAACCAGAGTCTTGATCTTGCTAGACTCCACAGCTGCAGTTTTATACAGTAAACACTACCCAGATGTATTGTAACAGAGAGCATAGATTGAAGTAATTTGACAAATGTTCAGCTCCGCCAGGCTTCTTTTCCCTTCATCATCGGCTTCCTCTGTGTACCGCATACTTCGAAGTGTGTCTTCAGCTGTTTATACAGGGGAGATATTGCAACCGCTAACGTCTTATAGTCCGAGAAGTTCCCCATTTCGAGGTGCAGTACCACAAACCTTATCCAGTAAGCCGGGGGGGGGGGGGGGGGGGGGGGGGGGGGGGGGAGAGGGGGGTTGGGAGTTTTGTAAAAGTGGATATTTTCGCGCGACTAATATTTCGCGCTTTGCCGGGTCAGAAGAGTTTCGCATGTTTTTAATTCTGCGGAATCAAGACATCATGCACAAGAACATATGGCAAGCAAAAATATTTGCGTGCTTTTATTTTCGCACTAGTTTCTAACGAATTCTGGTTGCGCGAAATGAGCGAAAATTTCAGCACTGCGAAAATTTCCACTTTTAGTTTTACAGTAGATTCTAGTAAAGTTTAGTGAATAAGTGGTAGCCCAATGTGGTTTCTATACATCATATATTCATGATATTGTAAATTGATACAATCGCCATGATGTATTAGATATTTACAAGAATTGGTGATATAGGTCTGTGTTTAACTCGGCTGTTATGATTTTACAAGGATCTGATTTGAAGTGAGATAGTGTAGTTTAAAGTAGTATGATGTTGAAATTCTTGAATTTCTCTACATTTTTTTTGTATCTGAACCTAGATCACTTTATATCATGAACATCATTTGGCATCAAATGACCTGTGACATCATTTATTAACTTGTATTGTAGGCCTAAACATTTTAGCAGCAGAACGTGGTTGATAGTTTAAAATATGAGTTTATCATTGGAGGACACATTCAAAGTCCTTCTGTCTCCATCCATGTAACATTACAGATGTATAATCTGCAGCCATTATCTGCTTTTAAATGCTAACAAATTTTCATCTACGCTGTATATGATATGAATTTTAAACCTTGTGTGTTTGGGTAGAATATGATCTCAGCTTGTTATCATTGCAGAAAGGCCTTCAATCCCTGCGCAAATATTCAAGAAGTATACCCACCAGCAGAGCTCAATCATGGCGGAGAAAGTTACCATGGTGATAGACTGCGACCCTGGTATAGATGATGCCGTAGCTATCATGATGGCGCTGGGTCAACCCAACATCAATCTGATCGGGGTCACATGTGTCACTGGGAATGTAGAAGTCGACAAAGTCACCATCAACGCCCTACGCGTGCTGGAGAAATTCAACAAACTCGATGTGAGTATGAACAACAGATGATATTGATGATGATGGTGATAGTTGATCATTTCTGCTATAGTATAAGCAATGATTATAAAGGATGTATAGGATGATGATAATGTACACAATAATGAGAAGGATTATGGTCAATTTTAGCTCCATTCACTTATTTGCAATTTTATAAACAGTACTGGTAACACTACATATGTTAGCCATAATAGGGCCTGTACAAAAAGAAATAGCCTCACAAATCATGGCTGTTGCTTTAATTTTCCAATTTATGTGAAATTAATGAAAGTACAATGTAGGGCCTGCTATAATTCAAATGACCATACCTTACTATTAGACAAGGGTATGTGTAGATGCAATAGAAATTGAATTGGAATGCAACAAAATATGATGTATGGTGCTACAGAATTTGAACTTGATTATCCAAATTCTTTGAATCAATGTCCAACCCCTAGATTCCTGTGTTCAGGGGTGCTTCCCAGTACATCGTCACTGACCCCAAGGAAGCCAAGCATGTACATGGAACAGACGGATTGGGTGACATTCCCAACCCAGGGCCCATGCCCAGCCGAGACCTTGTCCAATCAGAGCACGCTGTGCAGGCCCTGATTCGGATGGCCAATGAGAAGCCGGGACAGATCACACTGGTGGCCATTGGACCACTGACCAACTTGGCCCTGGCCATTAGACTCGACCCTACCTTCACAAGCAAGTTGAAGGAGTTAGTCATTATGGGTGGAAATATAGAAGGTATTTTGTTCACTTTTCATCATCTTGCAAATACTGACTTGTGAGCAGATTAAAAGTAATACTGTACAGATTTAGGTTTAATAGTTGATCAGAAGTCATTTTCATTACAAATTTTGCTTGGCAAGTGTAATTGTATACATTTTAATTAATGCCAACTGCATTGTGAACATACAGTGTATATATATGTGATCACTGACTCATAAAACAATAAGAAACAGGAATGTTAGTAGTTTCAGACTACTGTATATGTTGTGGATATTGCTTTGCCTTAGTGAGATTAATTCCATTCATTCCATTAATTCCATTTTTACTTCTTCCGTTTGTTGAGGAAATTGGCATGGAGGTAGATATGCTGTTTTAATTTGATGTCTTTTTAATTATCTGAATTGATTAAGTAGTACAGTGCAGCAGAATGACATCAAAGAGGTCTTGCAGTGCAGTAGAGTAGACATGTACACTGTATACACTAGTTTCTGCATTCAACAAATAACACTTGAATCATAGTGAAAACATAATATAGGAGCTTTAGTACTTCTGCAGCTTAGAAGATTTTAAAATGTAATGCTCGTAGTGATGAGTGTAGCAGTGATTGTTGTTACTTGATGATAGCAGTGATGATGATGCTGATGATATTATCATGATAATAAACATTCAGCTTCTTACAACTCGCAGTTACAAAATCATAATGATTTTGATGATACATTGTATTGATAGTATTCATTGAAATATTGACCACCAGACATGATGAGATCAGATATTACAATAATTGTCATCATCATCATCATCACTGTCATTTCAGCCGGAGGAACAGGTTTCTGGACCGCCGAGTTCAACTTTGGGACCGACCCCGAAGCAGCACACATTGTCCTCACAGATACCCAGTGTCCAACGCTCGTTGTTCCCCTGGAAACCTGCATATCTCATAGCATTGACTTTGTAAGTACAGGCCAGGATTAACGATTAATCTTTACAGCATTCTGGCTGTAATTAATACGCTTTCATCCCAAGATGGTATAAGTAGGGTCCCAAGCAACTTGCTATATTGAGGTTCCTTGTGCCTAGATAAGGTCAGGTTAATATTCCCTAGAAGAGCTAGGTCAATTGCTCTTTCATTGTCCTAGAAAATTGATTTTAGTTGATTTTGTCAGTGCATTGCTGTTCTTTATGTAGTTTTTCTAATTTGGCAATACAATTTCTTGAAGAGTTCCCACCAAGAGATGGTGGCAAATGGAAATAACCAAAACTTTTAGAAGTCAGATCTTTGAAAGGGATTGTCAGATTTACCTCATGCTTTCACTGAGTTTTTCACAATGCTTTTTAACCCGTTCCTTCCACAATTCTTTGAGTGCCCTAGATGCCCCAAAACGAGATTCTTTTTGCTCTTCTACAGAGAACGGACAGGTTGGTAATCCACCTGTGCAAAAGCATTCAAGCGGTACATTATATCCTCTTTCCATGGTCAACTACATGTGCCGTCGAACAATGGAAATATTGATCGGGTGCGATGTATGAATAGAGCGTGCGCTGATGGGCTCATAGACTCTTGTTCTACACAAAACCAGGCACTTGAATGGGATGACTGGGGTCAGCAAACACAGAAATCTACTGGAGCTCAGCTTTCATCACTGTGTGTATGTTCATATGAGTTTGATATCAAAGCAGGCGCAAACTAAATCAGAAAAAAAAGTAATAAGGCTGTGATATACTCATTTTTCAAACAGAAAGAGAACATATTGGGATCGACTGAACTCTTTATCGTTTTATCAAACCCATTTTTCTGGGCATTACAACACAAACATAAATTTAGGCCACAAAAGTAGGCACTCTTGTCTCCATCTTGGGAACCTGGTACAATGTATACCAGGTTCCCGTAACGAACAGGTTAAGTCAGGAGATTTTATATATTTATGTTTGTCATTGTGTGATTTTATGAATACTTTAGGCATACTTTTTAATGATTTTTATAGCTCTTTGTAATTCTGGAAATATTAAAAAAGCAAATTAAGTGGGTGCACCCCTCTTGGATCTGTCACTAGAGCTCATGAAATATTTGCTCTAGTTGACTAGTCTTGGAACAGACACATTGCACACTGCAAGTGACCATGTTTGAAGTCACGCTCTGAGAGGAAATTACCTTCACTACATGTTTGTCTGTTTTACATGCTGACAATTATCAAATTGACAGTCAACCCCACAAATGTGGAAAATGGGTGAGGCGGTTATGAACCTATTAAAAGATTCCCACCTTTTATATTCATAGCCAGATGTGTTAAATCCTCTGTACATGCGGAAGTCGAATATCACCAAACTTGATGATTTTTTTCTTAGTCCTGTCAAGATCTGCTTATGTGGAGTTGACTGTAAATATCGATTTTATCATTTCAAAATGACCTTACAAACTGATTTTTTAATGTTTTTTTTTTTCTTTCTACCCTTTATTCAAGCAATGGTTCTACGACCTGGCTTCCAGCAAGTCGCCTCGTGGCCAGTTCATGTACGCCATCACCAAGGCCCATGTGAAGAATTCCAAAGAATGCTACAAGCGGCCTGCCTTCATGGTGGCCGACGCATGCGCCATGCTGGCGGCGGTTTGCCGTAGCTCCGTGCAGGAGTCAACCCACACGGTCTGCAAGGTGGAGCTGGTAGGCAAGTACACCCGGGGCCAGATGGTCACCAACAAAGTCAACACCCCTTGGATTCCCGACCTGGAAGGCGCGGAGAGGGAGGTCGTGACCAAATTGAACATGGACACCATGTACAAGCTGCTCAATGATGCTGTTGCATGACATCACCTTTGAGAAGTAATACTCGTAGGTCGTATTCCATAATTTGAAGGTCCTTGTAGTCGATAGATATGTCAGAGCTTTCCCGGGCGCAGCATTGTTGCTAGCACATGGCTACTTTAAAAGTAGAAACTTTCATTTAAGTTTTCAGGCTTTACCGGATAAGAAGCATTTATTTGTGTGTTTTTTATTCTAAAGAATCAGAATATAAAGTATCTAGTAGTACATAATTTACGGATTATAGTACTGTATAAGCCAACAAATGACTTAATTATGATAATTAATAATATGACTTAAAGGACAAGTCCACCTTCATAGACATGTGGGTTGAGTGAATGCAGCAATATTAATAGAACACATTTGTGAGAGTTTGAGGAAAATCTGACAATCCGTTCAAAAGTTATGAAGTTTCTGCTCAGTCATGGCTGGATGAGAAGACTACTATAGCTTGTGATGTCACATGAGTACAATGGTACAAAGAAAGTATAAAGAAAATTCACCTTATTTTCACTTTTCTCGCATAACAAAAGAACACTGAACTTCTCTCTCTGTCAGAAGGCATGGGGAATAAAATTATCCTTAACATACATCAGTAACAAGTCCAAGAAATGTGCACGTTTTATTCAAAAAATTAAATTTTGTGAAATCCTCTTTTTATTTTCTTTATATCTTTGTACGAATGTGACATCACACACTGTAATAGTCTTCTCATCCAGCAGTAATTTCGTAGATACTTTTAAAAAATTCATAACTTTTGAACGGATTGTCGGATTTTCCTCAAACTTTCACTGATATGTTCTACTAATATTGTTGCATTCACTCAATCCACATGAACATGAAGGTGAACTTGTCCTTTAATTCTTCTCAGGGAGATGAAATTGTATCTTACGCAGATAAAAAATCAAATGCGGATCCATTTCTTGCCTTGTCATTGTGTGTTGCCTAACATTAGGTTACTTGATTGTGCATGAGATGTAATTTGACTTATTGGACAAACCAAAACACCATTATGAATGGAGGAGGCAGCTTAGTCGATTGTTATTGTTTTATTAAGGGTTACTCCTTTAAAGATAGTCTTTATTATCTCTCTCTGAAGTTAGTGTATTGTCTTTCATTTTCTTTCTCTTTTTTTTTAAGCATTCAACGTTTGACTTTTGTTTTGGCATCATTTTGTCTATTTACTTATGTGTATGTTATATTTTGTTAATACTCTAGAACCTTGTTATTAGGAGGTAGGTCTAATACAATTGTATAACAAAACCGTAATATACAAAGTAAATTTTGCGAGACCCAACGATTTATACATATATATATACATGTATATATATATATATATATATATATATATACAGTGAAACCCCGTTATAACGAGGTCCGTGGGACCGGCGATATTACCTCGTTATAACCGGTACCTCGTTATATCCGTACGCATCAAAAACAAAGAAAAACATAAGCACGACATGATATACCCATAAATGAAACCTAAGGACATCCTTTGCGTTGTTATTACACAATTATGGATCATTATTATTGAGAGAATAAAGGGAAATTATTTGTGAATTAGACGAAAAAGTAGGGGCTGAAATGAGTTAAATCTTAATTGTAATAATTCTTGTTTGTGAAGTTTTTCTAAACACCAGCGCAGATAGAGTAACATACAGGCCTTGTTTACCGTAACTTTGTACGCTTATAGTGCCCAGTGGGAATGCGATGATTTAATGAATCATTTCGGCTGTTATCTTGTACAACGTACGATCGTTGCGCTCGAAGGGATTAAAAATGCGTTCTTTATTTTCTTCCCAAAAATCTCTTCGCGTTTTGTACATCCGTTCTTGAAAAATATGCGACAGGATTGAATGTGGAAGGTTGTGATCCTTTTTACGCAAATCTTTACCTGGTAGACCTTTCTGAAAGACAGAAAAATCTTCTTTGTGAAGTGCAGTGTTAAAATTGTAATAATGAACAAACCCAGATCTATTCAAACTAATAAATGCGTTGGTTTCTTCTTCTGATTTAGGTTAACATGCGTCATTCAACTTTTTTACGCTACTTTCACCTGGCGGGATCGCGATGATTTCAGGGTAATATACATGCGTTGTTTACCGTTAACTTGCGAGGTATTTTACGCTGTTAGTGCCCAGCGGGAATGCGATAATTTCATGAATCATTTCGGCTGTAATTTTATACAATGTATGATCGTTGCGCCCGAATCTCTTTGCGATTTGTACATCGATTCCATTCTTGAACTGTTGAGTGCGTTTGTTTCTATTTCCGAACACCGATTAAGTTATTCAACTATCTTTTACGCTACGGTCACCCGGCGAGATTGCGATGATTCCACCAGTTATTTCGGCTTCAATCATACACACTCATATTTGAATTATCAGATAAATACTAAATACTAAATAAATGCGTTTGTTTCTTTTTCTGAACACCGATTAAGTTAGTTAACATGCGTTATTCAAAAATTTTTAGTCATTTTACGCTACTGTCACTCGGCGGGATCGCGATGATTTCATTAATTATGTCGGCTTTAATCATACACACTCATATTTGCTAACCAGCAAAAGAACTGGAATTCGGAACTAAAAACGGAAAGGATATAATGATGAGTTGCACACGCGCATTCTAATTGTCCATTTTTTTGCCACAAGTGTCGCTACATGAAAAATTTTTGAATGCGTTGTCTTTTTTTCCGCCTAGTCACGCACGCGTATCTCGCGAAAAAGAAAATCGAATGATTATGTTTAATAATTCAGTAGGAACATCGGAAGGCATTCTTGTGTCTTATTGCGTGGTTTAGAAGAAAAAACGGAAGGAACGGTTCTCTGCAAAACGGGAAAAAGACGTGGATAGCGTGAATTTGGTTTTCAAAGTTTCGTTTGTCGCATCTTTGAAAGCGACAATTTAGTCAAGAAATGGAACCTCGTTATATCCAATCAAATTGCTTATGTTTTTCTTTATCATGATGCACCGAAATTGTCCTCGTTATAACCGGAATCTCGTTATAACCGAACTCGTTATAACCGATTCGTTCTGCCATAGGTTCGCATGCAAAAGAAAACGGGACCGACGCGATCACCTCGTTAAAATCGGTTCCTCGTTATAAGCGAACTCGTTATAACGGAGTTTCACTGTATATATATATATATATATATTTGGTACTAAAGTGTAGGGAGAATGCTGATACAGGTACCAAGGTAATTGTCCTGGCTTTAACTCTTTATGTGCCATGGTATAAACTCCCTGTGTGTCAC